>NC_083879.1:3735970-4981294 GCF_032452875.1 Bos javanicus | reverse complement strand
GTGAAATGCTATATTAGTATAGGGATTGGCTGGCAGTAAAAGATCTCAAGTTGTTTCAGAGTCTTCCTTGATGAAGATAAAGAGGCAGGTTATTCCTGGTGAGGTTTCCTTTTCACTCAGGAGAACCAAGTTATCTTTTGAGAAGGAGGTTAGAACACATAAATTAACACAGTTCTGCAAATACAAACTGTTTTGGAAAGGTCACCAGGAGGAAAGCAAGAAAGGATTTAGGATGTGTTTGCAAACTGATTTCTGAATGAAGTTTGTAACTCTGTTTCTCACTCAGTATACTAATGGGGAAGTGTGATATGCATGGAAAAGAAATGGCAATGTTTTATCCAGCCCAGAGCAGAGATTTCACCACATTCACACAGCACAGTCATAGAATGTGGAATGTAAGCTCCTCCAGGGAAGGACACTAGAATGTTCTATTTGCTATGTCTCCTAAGCAGCTAGACTGATGCCTGGCACATAATAGACTCTCAGTCAATATTTGATGAGTGAATACATCAACTATTACCATCTCTGCCAAGGTACTCTTTAGTTTATAGTTAATTTTTATTTCTTTATGTAGAGTATTTTATTTGTTTTCATTTGTTTTGCTTTTGCTTAAGTTGATTTGTCATAATAGAATGGCATAAATTTTAGTCCACAGTAAAAAAGCTGTCAAAATACCTTCTGATCTCTTAATTTGTCACATGTACTTTTATTTTAAAAACGTTTTCAGTTGTTTCTTTGAAAATGATATATTCCTTTCATTGCTTTAAAATCCTGTAACTGATCATAAGACCTAAACATTAAGAAATTAAATTAACTCCAGATTTGGTGTAAAGTTATTGATGCTAAACATAACGTTCCACATTCTACCAGTCAAACAACTCTAATCTTGGTCTAAACAAAACAAAACATAAACAGAAGAGGCAAGAGGAAACCACTGAGATATATCTCAATTTTAGTTTAAGTGAAGAAAACTGTTGCCTGAAGTTTTCTCATTTACCATTTTCTTCTGAGTAGTTATAAAGATGAGAGATAAATTGGATTTGGAGATTTATTTAATACTATATATGTATATGTATACATATGTATATGTATATGATAAGTTACAGTAAATGTCACAATATTGCCCAAAATATATCAACTATAGTCACTAATCTAACTATATTAGAATTGACTCATAAATTATTCATTGGATACTATTTTAAAAAAGCAACACTATTGCAATTTTGGGAAAAAATGGATTTTTGCTTGAATTCCAGTCTCGTTATTATTAGCCATATAATCTAATACCCTTATCTTGTCTAGTCTATTAACAAACCCTGTAATTCACAGGGTAATTGGAAAATTAAGTGAAATAAATAATATGGACACAGAGGAGGGTGAAAGCATTTGTTTCTAAAGCAGTTAGTAATATTGTGGATTCATAGATACTTATCATTTTTGACAGAAACCTCTGGCAGATACCTAGAGGAGAAACTGTGAAGTCTGTGAGCAAAAGGAAGGTTTAGGACACAGGGCTGGGTGATTCATCCCATTCCTCTGCTTTCGATCATGTCCTCTTGGATATGCAGCTTCTTTTGTTTAAGCTCCAATCTCTTAATTTACAAAATGTCAATGCTTATCTGCTTCATTAAGTTCTTGTGATGATTCCATTAAATTATATACTTAAAATACATTTTTAACATTGTGCAATTTCTATAGAGCCTTGTTGCAGCCAGTCAACATTTATGTTCATGATTCTTCTTTATACTGAACATTTGTTTGCAACATTAAAAACATGAAGCTTTGCCTTATATTATTACTTGTATCCTCATATTTTCCTGGCCATTTCTTGTATTTACAGTATCTTTAGTTATCTGATCATTGGTATATTATAAATGTCCTCAAGGCCTATGGGGGAACAAACAGAAATGGCCCCTCAAGGATCATGTCACCATGAATTTTAAAAGAACAAAAGCAAAAATTCAAAACAGACATAGAAATGAATTTTTTTGTGTGATGATGTTGCTTTTACCCAATTCGTCCCTTTCTTTTCTCTCACGTTTCTGTAAGTGCCGACTCTCATAACTATTGTTATACTACTGATTAAGAAGAAAGTCATCTAGGCCCAAGAGTAAAGATACTTCTGAATGTGCTTGGGGTATTGAGTCTTAGTTTTCTTCTATCTGTACTTGATGAATGATATGTGGCACAGTCAATGCTTTGTATTTCTTTTTAACTCAGCACAAAGCTTTTTAATGGACCATGCTTTTTCTGGTGATGTACTCATTGCCTGGGTATCCAACAACTTGTGTCAGTCATCTTAGTTGTATCAGCTATCTATAAATGTAGCTCTCTGCAAGATGAAATGACCTGGGACCAATTAATTGAAAATGGGGGGGGGGAGAAATGTGATAAATGCCATTGGGAGTGATTAACAAAATTAGCTATGCATCAATTGCAGATGGCCAGAGACACGGCTTGCCAAATGGAGTTGGCTACATATGAAGGATAACATATTGTTCAAGCAGCAGGACTTGAGAAGGATGTAGACATTCCAGCAAAATGGGCATGAACAGATGCAACATTACCTTAGAGCAGCAAATGTGAGTGTTCTGTTATTGCTTAGTTGTTGCTTGTTCAAATAAGGTGTATTTTATGTGACAGGGGCATTAAACTTCAAGTGCTTTCTTGAGGTCATTCAACCTAGAGCCCCAGAGATCTCTTGGCTACTAAATACTTTAGACATTTATTTACTTGGGATGTAACAGTTATATGTTCTGTGCAAGCCTTAATTCAATGAGTTTTCTTGTTTATAGTCATGTGGCTAAAAATTTCATTTTCTAAGACATTCTCATCATAAATAATCATTCTCTGTCAATAATAAGCTTTTTTGTTTAATCAAAGACAAACCATTATGCCCATGCATGAAAAAGCCATTCATTCTTTAAACAATTCTCTAATTTGAAGAGTCTGAACCAATCAATTTCTACCTTTTATATAAAAGTTATCAATTTAAGAAGTATAGAAATTCCATTGATAGGAGTACTTTCTTATGCTTCTACTAGACCTGTAGTAGGCCAAGATAATGACCTTTCACCTGGATCTATAAACATATCTTTATTGAAAGTTTTATAACAATTCCTTTTTGCTTTTGGATATCTTGATATAAGAAATTTCCGAACAATGTTCCAGGGACACATTGAATCTGTATCTGAACATTCAACTTAGTGATAGCCTTTAAGAAGTGAAGCAAACTAGACTCCAGGTAAATTTTGAATATAAAATAAAAACATTATACACTACTCTTCATTCACTTTTGCAATTTAGAACCTGACTGCAATCATTCAAGGCTAATTTACTAATTAGATCTCAGCCACGAGTTTCACTATTCATCCCAGTTCCCAAATAGCTTCTATTACTCAATGATCATATCATTTTGAGCCATGTCTCAATAATCATCAACTTTAATATTTTCCAAAATAACTGTTACTAAGCTAGCTGGTATCCCTATAGTGACTCTATGATTGGAAATGGCATTAGAATATTATTTCTCAGTTTTTCTTGGTTATATGTTCTGAAACTTACATGAATGATATAAAAAAGAGTTTATACCATTGAAAAATGATTTCTGAGATAATTCAAAGTGCTGGTGCTTAACCCTTTCCAGCTATCTGGGACATTTACCAGATATTGGTTGGTTGAAGGTGGTATTCAGAAAAACTTTCAAAAAATTGAAAATTGTCATTCATGACTGGCTTTTCACTATGTTACCACAAGTGTCTCCTTAAAATATAATTTTTTTAAATTTTATTTTATTTTTAAACTTTACATAATTGTATTAGTTTTGCCAAATATCAAAATGAATCTACCACAGGTATACATGTGTTCCCCATCCTGAACCCTCCTCCCTCCTCCCTCCCCATACCATCCCTCTGGGTCATCCCAGTGTACTAGCCCCAAGCATCCAGTATCGTGCATCGAACCTGGACTGGCAACTCGTTTCTTACATGATATTTTACATGTTTCAATGTCATTCTCCCAAATCTTCCCACCCTCTCCCTCTCCCACAGAGTCCATAAGACTGTTCTATACATCAGTGTCTCTTTTGCTGCCTCGTACACCAGGTTATTGTTACCATCTTTCTAAATTCCATATATATGCGTTAGTATACTGTATTGATGTTTTTCTTTCTGGCTTACTTCACTCTGTATAATAGGCTCCAGTTTCATCACCTCATTAGAACTGATTCAAATGTATTCTTTTTAATGGCTGAGTAATACTCCATTGTGTATATGTACCACTGCTTTCTTATCCATTCATCTGCTGATGGGCATCTAGGTTGCTTCCATGTCCTGGCTATTATATACAGTGCTGCGATGAACATTGGGGTACACGTGTCTCTTTCCCTTCTGGTTTTCTCAGTGTGTATGCCTAGCAGTGGGATTGCTGCATCATAAGGCAGTTCTATTTCCAGTTTTTTAAGGAATCTCCGCACTGTTCTCCATAGTGGCTGTACTAGTTTGCATTCCCACCAACAGTGTAAGAGGGTTCCCTTTTCTCCACACCCTCTCCAGCATTTATTATTTGTAGACTTTTGGATCACAGCCATTCTGACTGGTGTAAAATGGTACCTCATAGTGGTTTTGATTTGCATTTCTCTGATAATGAGTGATGTTGAGCATCTTTTCATGTGTTTGTTAGCCATCTGTATGTCTTCTTTGGAAAAATGTCTATTTAGTTCTTTGGTTCATTTTTTGATTGGGTCATTTATTTTTCTGGAGTTGAGCTGTAGGAGTTGCTTGTATATTTTTGAGATTAGTTGTTTGTCAGTTGCTTCATTTGCTATTATTTTCTCCCATTCTGAAGGCTGTCTTTTCACCTTGCTAATAGTTTCCTTTGATGTGCAGAAGCTTTTAAGCTTAATTAGGTCCCATTTGTTTATTTTTGCTTTTATTTCCAATATTCTGGGAGGTTAGTCATAGAAGATCCTGCTGTGATGTATGTCAGAGAGTGTTTTGCCTATGTTCTCCTCCAGGAGTTTTATAGTTTCTGGTCTTACGTTTAGACCTTTAATCCATTTTGAGTTTATTTTTGTGTATGGTGTTAGTGTTCTAGTTTCATTCTTTTACAAGTGGTTGACCAGATTTCCCAGCACCACTTGTTAAAGAGATTGTCTTTAATCCATTGTATATTCTTGCCTCCTTTGTCAAAGATAAGTATAATTTAATGGATTATGTCACATACATACCAGACTATCAACACAGAGGAATTTGATTTACTCTAAGTCCACAAACAAAAGGCAAGTGGATGTGATTTTCTCAAGACCCAGAAAAAATGCTTCCAAACTCCTTGAAAGAAATCTGCTTTTAGTGGGTTCACATAAAAAGGGGATACATCATAATGCTGTGCTGCTTCAAAGAGCATCATGACACATGCATGTAAAATGTTGAACTTGTCACCTATAACTAGGTATCACTACATTTCTAAACTCTTGTTCCACTAAGTTGGTGGGAAAATTCATTTCAAACTGTTTCAGGATTTTTCACCCCGATAAGCCATTATTATAGAGCACTAAATTATATCTAAGGACTGGGGGAAAAAAACTCCTCTCATTTAGCTATCTGTCCACATAACTGTTTCATAAATATATCTTTTACCCTCTTAATTCTAGTATTTGCTGTCCAGCAGTTCTCTCTGTTTCTTTGGAATACCAGAATTGTGAGAGTAAGATGTACTTTATAGCCAGTCATGCTGTAAAATGTTCCTTTGTTCTGATTATCTCACAGATTTCTGGGTGGTTTTATTGTATCTTTGCATATTAAAGAAACAGGGACAGACCTCTCTCTTTTAGTCTCTTATTTTCTGCCAAGACTGGGGGTTTGCCTTCTAATCTCCCTAGACAGCTTAAGAATTAACTTTTCCTAATGTTTCTGGATAAGATAGTTTTCCAATACATGTAAACTCAAAACCAGCTCTAGAATGAAATATTTTTAGGTTGTCTTTTATTTCTACCTTAAGGACAGTGAAGTAACTGCAATATCCTAGATCTCAAAGAAAAGACAGAAGAGTACCCGGATATTCAAAAGCAATCATAACATTGATGCTAATGTGCACGTCATGCTTGAATACTCAGTTCAGTTCCGTTCAGTCACTCAGTTGTGTCCAACCCAGTGACCCCATGACTGCAACATGCTAGGCCTCCCTGTTTATCACCAACTTCCAGAGTTTACTCAAACTTGTTTCCATTGAGTTGGTGATGCCATCCAACCATCTAATCCTCTGTCGTCCCCCGCTCCTCCCATGTTCAATCTTTCCCAGTACTTGGATACTACTAAGTAAGTATTCTTATAAAGATAGTAGTAAGTTGTAGGGAAACTTACAAGTAGTACAAGTTGGTCTTCCCTGATAGTTCAGTTGGTAAATAATCTGCCTGAAGTGCAGGAGACCCCCGTTCAATTCCTGGGTCAGAAAGATCCCCTGGAGAAGGGATAGACTACCCCCTCCAGTATTCTGGTGTGGAAAATTCCATGGATTGTATAGTCCATGGGGTCATGAAGAGTCGGTCATGACTGAGTGACTTTCATTTACAAGTAGTAAGTTGAAAGGAAGCTGCCCACCTTAAAAACAATTTCTATTCAGGTCTAAGTCAGAGGGCTTAACATGAAACATTCCTTAAATACCTATATATCAAGTTCAATTTGAAACTTGGAAATTATCAGAGGCTACATTGAAGACAAATGGGACCTAGAACTACCACAAAAGTCTATGTGTGTTCAAAAACTGTTCTGTATTTTAGTATTAGTATTTATTGTATTCAACACTCCATTTTGCAGTGTTGAAGCTGCAAAGATATCTTAGGAAGTCAGAATCCCCCCAGAAAGTGAATTTTTAGAAATATGTGTAGGGCTACCTGGTGACTCCTATGAGATTTCACACAGCCTTTGAAGGACAAAAAGAGATGAGACTTTAAAAAAGCATTTCTGAAACAGAAGAAATATGAGTTTGGGCCATAAAGAATTAAAAGCAATCTTTATGGCTCACTCAGTTCCGTTTACTCACTCAGTCATGTCAGACTCTTTGCAACTCCATGAACCACAGCACGCCAGGCCTCCCTGTCCATCACCTACTCCAGGAGTCCACCCAAACCCATGTCCATTGAGTCAGTGATGCCATCCAACCATCTCATCCTCTGTCATCCCCTTCTCCTCCTGTCTTCAATCTTCCCCAGCTTCAGAGTCTTTTCAAATGAGTCAGCTCTTCACATCAGGTGGCTAAAGTATTGGAGTTTCAGCTTTAGCATCAGTCCTTCCAATGAATATCCAGGACTGATTTCCTTTAGGATGGACTGGTTGGATCTCTTTGCAGTCCAAGAGACTCTCAAGAGTCTTCTCCAACACCACAGTTCAAAAGCATCAATTCTTCAGCACTCAGCCTTCTTTATGGTCCAACTCTTACATCCATACATAACCACTGGAAAAACCATAGCCTTGACTAGTTGGACCTTTGTTGACAAAGTAATGTCTCTGCTTTTTAATATGCTATCTAGGTTGGTCATAACTTTTCTTCCAAGAGGTAAGTGTATTTTGATTTCCTGGCTGCAATCACCATCTGCAGTTATTTTGGATCCCAGAAAAATAAAAGCAGCCACTGTTTCCACTGTTTCCCCATCTATTTCCCATGAAGTGATGGGACCAGATGCCACGATCTTTGTTTTCTGAATGTTAAGTTTTAAGCCAACTTTTTCACTCTCTTCTTTCACCTTCATCAAGAGGCTTTTTATTTCCTCTTCAAATTCTGCCATAAGGGTGGTGTCATCTGCATATCTGAGGTTATTGATATTTCTCCCGGCAATCTTGATTCCAGCTTGTGCTTCTTCCAGCCCAGCATTTCTCATGATGTACTCTGCATAGAAGTTAAATAAGCAGGGTGACAATATACAGCTTTGACGTACTCCTTTTCCTATTTGGAACCAGTCTGTTTTTCCATGTCTGGTTCTAACTGTTGCTTCCTGACCTGCATACAGGTTTCTCAAGAGGCAGGTCAGGTGGTCTGGTATTCTCATCTCTTTCAGAATTTTCTACAGTTTATTGTAATCCATATAGTCAAAGGCTTTGGCATAGTCAATAAAGCAGAAATAGATGTTTTTCTGGAGCTCTCTTCGTTTTTTAATGATCCAGCAGATGTTGGCAATTTGATCTGTGTGTCCTCTGCCTTTTCTAAAACCAGCTTGAACATCTAGAAGTTCATGGTTCACGTATTTCCAAAATTAATCTGTACTTGACTGTGAAAAGTCCACATCAATTCATGGAAGGAATGGATGAAGTAGAAATGAGGCTATTTTCATGGGGAATGAACAGAGTAAAAATATACACATATATTTACAGGAAAAAAAAAAAAACACCTTTTGCTACCACAGTTACCAATGTTAGAAATACTTGTACAGAAGTTCTAGCAGTGAACCCCTGATTTATGGCATATGAGCAGTTTTCAATTGAATTTTATAAATAACCTGATATAATTTAAGAACAGAACATGCTGTTTTTTAGCTAGTAATGAATATTTGTAGTTATTCTATTATGTCCCTTTTAAATAAAAGGTACTTAAACAATGCATTTGGAAAAATATGGAAAGATTTTGTGAATATTTTGATGTGTATTTTATGGTAGACCAAATAACACATGTCATGTAACAAACATGTCATGTTCTTGGTATGTTGCCAGACAGTAGGAATACAAGTATGAATAAATCATGAATTACACTTTCAAGAAGTTTGCAACAGAATGAAGAAGCAGTGAAGTAAAAGGAAAGGTACAATACATAATCATGCTATAGTATGGATGAGAACTTAGAGAGAAGAGGAACTAGCTAACCACTGGAAACTAAAATTAAAATTTCTCCATGTAAATGGCATTTGAGATTTCCTTGGTACTTACTATTGTCCATTCAGATTATGAAAGAGCCAGATATCAGTTGGAACATGAAAATAGAAATTAAATATTTTCACCAAACCAAATGATTTTTACTCTAATATATAGTTGCAGTGCATGAATATGCTAATAGTAATAGTATAGTAATAGTAACAATAATGATCATCTCTGCCATGCTTTCATTAAATTGCTACTAAGCATTAGCTATTTGAATACTCATAACCACTCTTCATTTACAGCTGAGAAAGTCTTGGCTCAAAGATATTAAATAATGTGCTCAATAGCTAGTAGTAAGCTATAAAGAAAACATTTAAACATAAGTCCTATTTGAAACTCCATCACTGAACTGAGGGTAAGGAAATAAATTATTTGTACTCACTGATTTCCTTCACCTATAAATTGACCAGTAAACTTGGTAAATCCTTCAGACTCTTCTAGTCCTTGGAAATTCACTGAACATATTTAAACTTTGAGAGTCCTAAAGTTATAGAAAATGTTTACATGTTAGCCCAGTATTTTTTAAACGTGTAACTCTTTCCTGCAATTAAAACTATTCATCATGTACACAAATTGTATTCCAGAAAATATATTCTGAAAAACATTGTATCTGCCACAAATTAACAATTCTAAAAATACAAAGCTAGCCTTGCTGAATATACCCAATCTCATCAATTTAGTATTTAAAATTGCCTGAATACCTTGAATATCCTTTATTTGTATTAGTAAAAGTGATTCTATATGTTGCTATTTGCAAAATTCTGTCTTTTACATTTTTATTTGATCATAATAAGCTTGAAGTGTAATCTTTGTGTTTAGGTATTAATATTTGTGTAGAAATAAAAATTAATAATAGTTACCACATTAGGGTAATGAATTATCCCACAATCATCTAGAAATATTAATGAAAGAGTCCAATTAACTAATGAAAGAATCAAAGTCTCAATACAATGAGACTTTTAATATGTCATATTTAGCACTCTGTCAGACTCAATTATCAGGTGTTACAAGTGTAGATAACTGACCTTTTCAAATATTTTCTTCCATGCCTACTTTCCAGTATTTTTTCCTTTCAGATATATATTTTTTCCTGCACTTCCTTTGCAGCTGGAATTTAATTCAGTTCTGGCTAGTTAGATATTATTATATGAGGTTAGCTTTAGGATGTTTTGTTCACATCAGAAAGAGAGGCATGTGAGGTGAGAGATTTCATCTTGTAACTGTCCTCTTATTTCCTGAGTTGAACGTAGCATTCCTGGACATGATGATTTAGCCAAAACAGTCAGTTTGCTGTCATGAAGACTAAACAGGACACACTGGAAATTCATACTAGAACGTCAGGAAATTCTGGGTCCTTGATGACACTGATGAGCTACTAAAAAAAAAAAAAAAAAAAACAAGGACAGCTTATCTTTGACTTCTTGGTATTGAAATTATTTTACTATATAATTTAAATCACATTAGTCTCAATTTTATCTTACTTATACTCCAATGCCTCCTACTTGGTAGAAGAACATTTTGTTGATGAATTCCTATGTGCGTGCTCCAGAGAGTTTGGGATAAGTCAGTTCAATTCAGTTCAGGGATGAGTCAGTTCAGTTCAGTTCAGTCGCTCAGCCATGTCCAACTCTTTTCGACCCCATGAATCGCAGCACACCAGGGCTCCCTGTCCATCATCAACTCCCGGAGTTCACCCAAACTCATGTGCATCAAATCGGTGATGCCATCCAGCCATCTCATCCTCTGTCGGCCCTTTCTCCTCCTGCCCCCCAATCCCTCCCAGAGTCAGGGTCTTTTCCAATGAGTCAACTCCTCGCATGAGGTGGCCAAAGTATTGGAGTTTCCACCTCAGCATCAGTCCTTCCAGTGAACACCCAGGACTGGTCTCCTTTAGGATGGACTGATTGGATTTCCTTGCAGTCCAAGGGACTCTCAAGAGTCTTCTCCAACCCCACAGTTCAAAAGCATCAATTTTTCAGTGCTCAGCTTTCTTTACAATCCAACTCTCACATCCATACATGACCACTGGAAAAACCATAGCCTTGACTAGATGGACCTTTGTTGGCAAAGTAATGTCTCTGCTTTTTAATATGCTATCTAGGATGGTCATAACTTTCCTTCCAAGGAGTAAGCGTCTTTTAATTTCCTGGCTGCAATCACCATCTGCAGTGATTTTGGGATGAGTAAGTATTACTAAACTGCTTACCCCAACAAAAATATTTCTGTCTTATATTGTCATCTTCTCTTGTCTGTATTCTAACCATGTATCACAAATAATATATGTGATATATAAAAATATTATTTTAGAATAAGATTAAAAAACAGTTTTTATCTTCATCCACCATCATCACAATAAAGAATATACCTATATATTTAACTCAATATATTTTTTCTGCCACTGGAAAGATGGAGTAGACATCATGGTGGACTCACTTTCCAATGAGTCCGTTCTTTGTATCAGGTGGCCAAAGTATTGGAATTTCAGCTTCAGCATCAGTCCTTCCAATGAATATTCAGGACTGATTTCTTTTAGGATTGACAGGTTGGATCTCCTTGCAGTCCAAGGGACTCTCAAGAGTCTTCTCCAACACCACAGTTCAAAAGCATCAATTCTTCATGCTCAGTTTTCTTTATAGTCCAACTCTCACATCCATACATGACTACTGGAAAAACCATAGCTTTGACTAGATGGACCTTTGCTGGTAAAATAATGTCTCCACTTTTTAATACATGTTCTAGGCTGTTCATAGTTTTTCTTCCAAGGAACAAGTGTTACATTTATTAAGACTTGTTTTATGGACTTACATGATCTATTTTGAAAAGTGTCTTATGTGTCTTTAAGAAATATAAAAGTACATTAAGAATGAATACCTTAATCTGTAGAGTTAAGACAAAATGAAGAAACCGTTCACCTTAACTGTAATCTCTTGTAATATAAAGCAGCTACAGGCTTTTTACTTGCCTTACAATGTTTTCAAAGAATCTCCACTGCTTTTCTACCATGACTGAGTTCCACATTTGGCAAATCAAAGGCAAGAATCTTGCCATGTAGGGTCTAGTGATGGGATAAATAATAAAATAAGGAAATCTTAGTTATCAAATATATATTTTGCCACTTAGACAAAACACTAAATGAGGCTCTCACAAATTTTCAGGCTGACAATCGAGAGTCATAACCTTAGTTGTAGTACTGATGGAAGAAGAGATCATGGTTCAGTGTTTCTTTGCTGTTTAGTCCTCAACTAAGTATTCACATGAAAAAAATGTAAAGCATCAGTGATTCAGAAATATTTAGACTACATCCTATAGAAATTAAAGTCTATGCATCTAGTAGTGATAAAATGACTCCTGCTATAATATGTCTTATATAGTACATATTGAATTCCCTTTCCAAAAAACTCACTATAACTTAAATACTAATTTCTACGTTAAGAGTAGTTGAGAACATTTCTATTGCCATAGGGCATGGGGGGATAACTATTGTATGATATAGAATATCTGGCTCTATTATTGTGAGTGTTAATCACTCAGTCATGTTCAACCCCTCATAATCCCATGGATTGTAGCCCAACCAGGCTCCTCTGTCCGTAGAATTCTCCAGGCAAGAATACTGGAATGAGTTGCCATTTCCTTCCCCAGAGAAAAATTATTATTGTGAACCAATATTTATTAAGATTTTTTCCAGATAATTTCAACACTGCTCTTTATTAACTTGAAAAGTATTAATTTTCTCTAGTGGAATCATCAAAAGTTTAACTGACCATACTTAGCAAGCATATTTGTCAGCTGTCTACTATTAAATAGTGTAGTTAAATCATCATGACACAAGCACCGTGAAGAATTTAAAAATCACACATTTTGTGGGAACTTTATTAAGCCTCTTTTATGATACTATAATAAGATTTCAGTAAATGGAAATTTTTCTTTTCCTCTTTTACTTTTAGATTCAACTGTATATAAATTCTTCTCCAGAACTTATTGATAGAGAATTTATGTAAAAAGATTCATGCTGGCATTATGTATAAGGTTTCATAAAAAGAAAATTTTCTGATTTACAATGATTTTAAAAGACAATTTATGTAAAATAGGGAAAGTAGAAATAACTAGAATCTTATTAATAACTAAATCAGTACCTGATATTTCATAATTTATGACTGTGAGATTAATGTATTTTGAAGAGAGTTCTTAGACTCTATGTAGCAGGTTTCTACTTATCTCTTCAATACTAAGACTGCATATTTGGAAAGAAACAGGAGATGGATAGACCCAT
Organism: Bos javanicus; assembly: GCF_032452875.1. Lineage (NCBI taxonomy): Eukaryota > Metazoa > Chordata > Mammalia > Artiodactyla > Bovidae > Bos > Bos javanicus. The sequence goes on along the minus strand of NC_083879.1, from coordinate 4,968,121 downwards.
GTATGACTAATTCTGACACTATTCTAGCCATAATATTTGAAAGACAATAATAAAATGGCTCTTCTGACCCAAACATCTGGGTCTGGCTTATTACTGATCAAGGGAGAGAAAGATTCCTGAATGCCTGCCTTTCAGATATAGTAGTACCATAAATATATTTTTCTTTAACATTTAAAAATAGAAATTCCTGATGTGCCTGACTGCCCAACAACAGAGAAGTAGTACCCCAGGCAAGGGAACCCTCTAAGTGCCTGAACAGGTGGAGCTACAGAGAAAGACTGGCCAAAGAGGACTTCTGATTGCCAGCTACAAGAGGCTTGAAAAAGGACTATGAAAGGGCCATAACTCCTGGGGCGGAGGCAGTCCATGTCCCTGCACACTTGGCCCCGGCCAAGGTCCCTGCATGCAAAGCAGCTTCAGCACTCTCACACTCAACTCTCAGTGGAGCAGAGCTGCCACAGGCAAAAAAGTCTTGCATCTATGCCTGCAGGGTTGCTTCGGTCGTGTCTGACTCTTTGTGACACTGTAGACTGTGGCCTGCCAGGCTTCTTTATCAGAAAGGGAATTCTCCAGGCAAGAATACTGGAGCATATTGGCCAATACTGGTTGCTATACCCTACTGGTTGCCATATTTCCTGCTGCCCTAGCTGCCAAACTCTTTGAGTACCTGGTGCTGCCAGACTCCCTGCTACCTAAGCAGCTGCATCACATCCACACCTGGCTCTCACAGGGGCAAACTCAAGCCCTCCAGGGCAGCCTCAGGAGCAAACCCCAGTGTATGGCCCACATGTATAGGTGGAAATAAAACCACAATTGAAACCCAGGGGGGCAGTGTGGCTAAGGAAGAAGACCCAAAACCTTCCCACCAGCTGTACAAGCTGCAGATTAAATCCACAGGATCAACTAAGCAGACTGTATCTATGGAATGTATAAAAGGACACTGAGAGCTCCTACAAAAGAAAACACACTAGTCTGACAGCTGTGGACATTGGAAGCAAGAACACACAGGAGTAGGACCAGATTAGAGTCTGAGTACTCCCACAGAAGGTGCAGAAATCAGTACAGTATTGGAGGGCATCCTAAAAGGTAAGGTAGACTGACTCTTAGAGAGGGAAAGGACTCTGACAGCAGTGACTCAAGAAGAAAATTTATTCTTCTTATTATTTTTACTTGTAGATTCTTTTGGATATTTTCCCTCTTTTTTCCCCTCCCCCCTCTCCTGCCCATTGTAGTTGTTGATTTTATTGTCACTAAGAAATCCAATTAGGCTACTGAGTTTTTGGTTTTTTTTCTTAGTCAAATTTTTATTGTCATAAACCTCTGCCTCTATGTTGGGCTTTTGTAGTTCTGTCGAGTTGTCCTTTTTTTTTAATTTTAATTTTTAAACCTATTATTATTTTTTTCTACCTTTATTCCTTTGTTTGCTTTTCCTACTGCTCTTTTCCCCTTGCAGTTAATCTTTCATGTATATGAATCTTCTTTATCTACCTCTATTTAACTTTGCATAACTATTCTTTCTTTCTTTTCTCTCCTTTCCTCTCAACATATGTGTTAGCTTTATTCTCATTGCTTTATTCCCCAATTGGCACCTTGCTTTAGTTTTGTTTTCCAGTTTGTGCTTTGGTTACTTTTGATTTGGTAGATATAATTTTTGTTTTCCTTTGCTTGCCAGGTCAATTTATTGTACTTTATTTTTGTTGGACTACTGTGTATATTAAGTCACACTTTCTATTGTTATTAAAAAACCTCTGCCTCTATGTTGTGCTTTTGCAGTTCTGTGGAGTTTTCCTATTTTCTTCTCCCATTTTTTTCTCCTTTTTTCTTCTTCCATTTTTTTCTTTTCTCTTTTTTACAATTTTAATTTTTTAAACCTAGTATATTTTTATACACTTATTTCTTTGTTTGCCTTCCTTACTGTTCCTCTTCCCTTGCAGTTCATCTTTAAGATATATAAAACTTCTTCACCTATCTCTGTTTAGCTTTGCATATGTATTCTTTCTTGCTTTTCCTCTCAACATATTTGTTAGTTTTGTTTTCATGGCTTTATTTCCCATTTGAAACCTTTAGTTTTGTTTTCCAATTTGTGGTTAAGTTAATTTTATTCTTAACTGTTAAATATAAATTTTGATTTCCTTTGTTCACTGGGTCAATCTACTGTACTTTATTTTTGTTAGACTGCTTTGACTTTGCTCATGGGTGTACATGTATATATGTATATTCCATTATGTTAATTATTTTTTCTAACTACCATTTGATTTTGTAACCGATTTTGTAACTACCCTTTGTCTAGGGTTCATCTTTGGTCTATCGTTTTTTGAATATTTATTTTGATCTCACTTAATGTTACAGCAATCCACTTGTGGAAACTTTGTTCCTGACCAGAGATCAAACCCTCAGCCTTTGGAATGAGAGCACTGACTCCAAGACTCTAGATTACCAGAGAACTAACCCTTGAGAGTATTAAATAGTGAGAACTCACACAAAGGAAACCACTTGAATACAAGACCAGGCATCACTCAACCACCAGTAGCACCCTGTGTAGGATGCTTCATCTAAACAACAAACAAAACAGATATACAATCCAAATCATCAGCAGACAGGATTACATCCTTACTCAGCCTTGCCCATCAGAGGAAAAACAAACAAAAAATCAGCAAAAATCTCACCCTATACAAAGCTCACACAAACCACTGGACCAACCTCAGGAGGACAGAAACCATAAGGAAGAAAAAATTCAACCTTTTTCAAGGAAATAATTCAACTTTCCTTGAAGCCTGGGAAAATGAGACTTCAAACACAATCAGTTCAGTTCAGTCACTCAGTCGTGTCAGACTCTTTGTGACCCCATGAACTTCAGCATTCCAGGCCTCCCTGTCCATCACCAACTCCCGGAGTTTACCCAAACTCATGTCCATCGAGTCGGTGATGCCATCCAACCACCTCCCCTTCTCCTCCCGCCCTCAATGTTCCCCAGCATCAGGGTCTTTTCAAATGAGTCAGCTCTTCACATCAGGTGGCCAAAGTATTGGAATTTCAGCTTCAATATCAGTCCTTCCAATGAACATCCAGAACTGATCTCCTTTAGGATGGACTGGTTGAATCTCCTTTCAGTCCAAGAGCATCAATTCTTCTGCACTCAGCTTTCTTCACAGTCCAACTCTCACATCCATACATGACTACTGGAAAAACCATAGCCTTACTTAAAAAAAAAAATTAAAAGGCAAAGAAATACTGCACAAATGAAGGAACACACTAGAAACACAGAAGTCCAAATAAATGAAGAGGAAATAGGCAAACTAACTGAAGAAGAATTCAGAATAATGATAGTAAAGATGATCAAAAACTTTGAAAAGAAAATGCAGAAAATGCAAGAATCAATTAACAAAGACCTAGAAGAGTTAAAGAATAGACATACAGAGACAAACAACACAATTACTGAAATTAAGACTACTCTAGAAGGAATCAATACCAGAATATCTGAATCAGAAGATGGATAGGAGAGCTGGAAGATAAAATGGTGGAAATAACTTGTGAAGAGTAGAATAAAGTAAAAAAGAGTTCAAAAAGTTGTGGATAGTCTGAAAGACCTCTGAGACCATATCAAACATACCATAATTCAAATTATGGGGGTCTCAGAATAAGAAGAGAAAAAAAAAAGGGTATGAAAAAATTTTTGATAAGATTAGAGTTGAAAATTTCCCCAACATGGAAAAGAAATAGCTTTTTAAGTCCAAGAGGTACAAAGAATTCCATACAGGACATATCTAAGGAGAAACATGACAAGACATATAGTAATCAAACTAACAAAGACTACATACAAAGAAAGAATATTAAAAGCAGCAAGGGAGAATCAACAAGTAACATATAAGGGAAACCCCATACGCTTAACAGCTGATCTTTCAGCAGAAACTCTGCAGGCCAGAAAGGAATGACAGGATATATTTAAAGTAGTGAAAGGGAAAATATATAACCAAGATTATTGTACCCAGCAAGGATCTCATTCAAAATTGATGGAGAAATCAGAAGTTTTCAGACTAGCAAAAGTTAAGAGAATTCAGTACTACCAAACCAGGTTTACAACAAATGTTAATGGGACTTATATAGTCAAGAAATAGAAAAAAAAAAAAAAAGATCTACAAAATCAACCCTAAAGCATTAAGAAAATGGCACTAGGAACATATACATCAATAATTACTTTAAAGATAAATGGATTAAATGCTCCAACCAAAAGATGAAGACTGGCTGAATGGGTAAAGGCCATATATGATAAGCCAACAGCAAACATTATTCTCAAAGGTGAAAAACTGAAAGCATTACCCCTAAGATCAGGAACAAGGCAAGGGTGTCCACTTTCACCACTATTATTCAACATAGTTTCGGAATTCCTAGCTACAGTAATCAGAGAAGAAAAAGAAATAAAAGGAATCTAGATCAGATAAGAAGAAGTAAAGCTCTCACTGTTTGCAGATGACATGGTGCTGTACATAGAAACCCCTCAAGATAGCATCAGAAAATTATTAGATCCAGTGAATTTAGCAAATTTGCAAGGTACAAAATCAACACACAGAATTCACTTGCATTTCTATATAGTAACAATGAAAAACCAGAAAGAGAAATTAGGGAATTAATCCCATTCACCATTGTAACAAAAAGAATTAAATACCTAGTAATAAACTTACCTAAGGAGACAAAAGAACTGTACACAGAAAATTATAAGACACTAATGAAAGAAATCAAAGATGACATAAAGAGATGGAGATATTTTCCATATTCCTGGGTAGGAAGAACCAATATTGTGAAGAAAAAAAAAAAAAACTATACTACCAAATTCTATCTACATACTTAATGTGATCCCTGAAAATTAGATAGCATACTGAAAAGCAGAGACATTACTTTGCCAACAAAGGTCCATCTAGTCAAGGCTATGGTTTTTCCAGTGGTCATATATGGATGTGAGAGTTGGACTGTGAAGAAAGCTGAGCACCGAAAAATTGATGCTTTTGAACTGTGGTGTTGGAGAAGACTCTTGAGAGTCCCTTGGACTGCAAGGAGATCCAACCAGTCCATTCTGAAGGAGATCAGCCCTGGGATTTCCCTGGAAGAAATGATGCTAAAGCTGAAACTCCAGTACTTTGGCCATCTCATGCGAAGAGTTGACTCATTGGAAAAGACTCTGATGCTGGGAGGGATTGGGGGCAGGAGGAGAAGGGGACGACAGAGGATGATATGGCTGGATGGCATCACTGACTCAATGGACGTGAGTCTGAGTGAACTCCGGGAGTTGGTGATGGACAGGGAGGCCTGGCGTGCTGCGATTCATGGGGTCACAAAGAATTGGACACGACTGAGTGACTGAACTGAACTGAACTGCCAAGTTATCAATGGCATTTTTTCACATAACTAGGACAAAAAATTTCGCAGTTCATATGGAAACAGAAAAGACCCCAAATAGACAAAACAGTCTTGAGAAAGAAGGATGGAGCTAGAGGAATCAACCTTCCTGACTTCAGATTATACTACAAAGCTACAGTAATCAAGACAGTAGAGTACTGGCACCAAAACAGAAATATAGACCAATGGAGCAAGATAGAAAGCCCAGAGATAAACCCATTTACCTATGGGTACCTTATTTTTGACAAAGAAGGCAAAAATACACAATGGGGCAAAGACAGCCTCTTCAATAAATAGTGCTGGGAAAACTGAACAGCTTCATGTAAAAGAGTAAAATTAGAGCACTTCCTAATACTATACAGAAAGATAAAATGGATTAAAGACTGAAATGTAAGACCAGAAACCATAAAACTCTTAGAGGAAAACAGGCAGAACGCTTTATGACATAAATCACAGCAAGATCCCCTGTGACCCACTTCCTGGAGTCATGGAAATAAAAGCAAAAGTAAACAAGTGGGACCTGATTAAATTTAAAAGTTTTTGCACAGCAAAGGAAACTATAAGCCAGGTGAAAAGACAACTCGCAGAATGGGAGAAAACAATAGCAAATGAAACAACTGACAAAGGATTAATTCCCAAAATATACAAGCAGCTCATAGACACAATACCAGAAAAACAAACAACCCAAACAAAGAGTGGGAAAAAGACTTAAACAAACATTTCTCCAAAGAAGACACACAGACTGGTAACAAACACATGAAAAGATGCTCAACATTGCTCATTATTAGAGAAATGCAAATCAAAACTACAATGAGATATCACCACACACCAGTCAGAATGCCCTCATCAAAACATCTGCAAACAATAAATGCTGGAGAGGGTATGGAGAAAAGGGAATTCTGTCTTGCCCTACTGGTGGGAATATAAATTAATACAGCCATTGTGGAAGACGTCTGGAGATTATTTTAAAAATTAGAAATAAAACCACCATATGACTCAGCAGTCCCACTACTAGGCATATACCCTGAGGAAACCAAAATTGAAAGAGACACATGTATGCAATTGTTCATTTTAGCACTATATACAATAGCTAGAACATGGAAGCAACCTATATGCCCACTGACAGATGAAAGGATAAAGAAGTTGTGGTAAATATACACAATGGAATATTCAGTTAAGCTCAGTCATGTCCGACTCTTTGCAACCCCATGGACTGAACATGCTAGGCTTCCTGTCCAATGAGTCAGTGATGTCATCCAATTATTTCATTCTCGTGTCCATTGAGTTACTGATGCCATCCAACTATTTCATCCTCTGTTGTCCCCTACTCCTCCTGCCTTCAATCTTTGTCAGCCAAAGGATCTTTTCAAATGAGTCAGTTCTTCGCATCAGGTGGCCAAAGTTTTGGAGTTTCAGCTTCAACATCAGTCCTTCCAATGAATACCCAGGACTGATTTCCTTTAGGATGGACTGGTTGGATCTCCTTGCAGTCCAAGAGACTCTCAAGAGTCTTCTCCAACTCCACAGTTCAAAAACATCAATTCTTTGCATTCAGTTTTCTTTATAGTCCAACTCTCACATCCATAGATGAACACTGGAAAAAACATAGTTTTGACTAGAAGGACCATTGTTGGCAAAGTAATGTCTCTGCTTTTTATATGCTGTCTAGGTTGGTCATAACTTTTTCTACCAAGAAGCAAGCATCTTTTAATTCCATGGCTGCTGTTACCATCTGCAGTGATTTTGGAGCCCAGAAAAATAAAGTCAGCCACTGTTTCCCCATATATTTGCCATGAAGAGATGGGACCAGATACCATGATCTTAGTTTTCTGAATATTTAGTTTTAAGCCATTTTTTTCATTCTCCTCTTTCACTTTCATCAAGAAGCTCTTTAGTTCTTCTTCACTTGCCATAAGGGTAGTGTCATCTGCGTATCTAAGGTAATTGATCTTTCTCCTGGCAATCTTGATTCCAGCTTGTGCTTCATCCAGTCATTGTTTCTCATGATTTACTCTGCATATATGTTAAATAAGCAGGGAGACAATACACAGCCTTGACGTACTTCTTTCCCAATTTGGAACCAGTCAGTTTTTTCATGTTCAATTCTAACTGTTGATTCCTGACCTGTATACAAATATTTCAAGAGGCAGGTCAGGTAGTTTGATATTCCCATCTCTTTAAGAATTTTCCAGAGTTTGTTGGGAGCCACACAGTCAATGGTTTTGGCATTGTCAATAAAGGAGAAATAGATGTTTTTCTGGAACCCTTTTGCTTTTTAGATGATCCAATGGATGTTGGCAATTTGATCTCTGGTTTCTTTTCCTTTTCTAAATCTAGCTAGAACATCTGGAAGTTCACTGTTCACATAGAGTTGAAGCCTGGTTTTGGAGAATTTTGAGCATTACTTGACTAGACTAGATTGTGTGGCAATTGTGTGGTAATTTGAGCATTTTGAGCATTCTTTGGTGTTGCCTTTCTTTGGGTAATGAAAACTGACCTTTTCCAGTCCTGTGGCTACTGCTGAGTTTTCCAAATTTGCTGGCATATTGAGTGCAACACTTTCATAGCATCATCTTTTAGTATTTGAAATGGCTCAACTGGAATTCCATCACCTCCAGTAGCTTTGTTCGTAGTGATGCTTCCTAAGGCCCACTTGACTTCGTATTCCAGGATGTTTGGCTTTAGGTTGGTGATCATACCATCATGACTATCTGCATCATGAAGATCTTTTTTGTGTAGTTTCTATGTATGCTTGTCACCTCTTCTTAATATCCTCTGCTTCGGTTAGTTTCATACCATTTATGTCCTTTTTTTGTGCCCATCTGTGCATGAAATATTTCCTTGGTATCTAATTTTCTTCAAGAGATCACTAGTCTCCCCCATTCTATTGTTCTCCTGTATATCTTTGCACTGATCACTGAGGAAGGCTTTCTTACGTCTCCTTGATATTCTTTGGAACTATGCATTCAAATGCGTTTTTCTTTCCTTTTCTCCTTTGCCTTTTGCTTCTCTTCTTTTTTTGTTATGGACTCTTCAGAAAACCGTTTTGCCTTTTTGTATTTCTTTTCCTTGGGGATGGTTTTGATGTCTATGTCCTGTACAATGTCATGGACATCCATCCATAGTTCTTAGGGCACTCTGTCTATCAGATCTAATCTCTTAAATCTATTTATAACTTCCAATCTATAATGCTACAGGGTTTGATTTAGGTCATACCTGAATGGTCTAGTTATTTCCCCTACTTTATTCAATTTAAGTCTGAATTTGGCAATAAGACTGTTGGCAATAAGATCATGGCAATTTGGCTCATGATCTGAGCCACAATCAACTCCCAGTCTTGTTTTTGCTGATTGTATAGAGCTTCTCCATCTTTGGCTGCAAAGAATATAATCAATCTGATTTCAATATTGACCATTTGGTGGTCTCCATGTGTAAAGTCTTCTCTTGTATTATTGGAAGAGGGTGACCAGTGCATTCTCTTGCGAAAGTTCTATTAACCTTTGCTCAGCCTCATTTTGTAATCCAAGGCCAAATTTGCCTATTACTCCAGGAATTTCTTGACTTCCTACTTTTGCATTAATTCCCCTATAATCAAAAGGACAACTTTTTTGGGTGTTAGTTCTATAAGGCCTTATAGGTTGTCATCAGATGAGATCAGTCACTCAGTCGTGTCTGACTCTTTGCGATGCCATGAATCACAGCATGCCAGGCCTCCCTGTCCATCACCAACTCTTGGAGTTCACTCAGACTCACGTCCATCGAGTCAGTGATGCCATCCAGCCATCTCATCCTCTGTCATCCCCTTCTCCTCCTGTCCCCAATCCCTCCCAGCATCAGAGTCTTTTCCAATGAGTCAACTCTTCGCATGAGATGGCCAAAGTACTGGAGTTTCAGCTTTAGCATCATTTCTTCCAAAAAATCCCAGGGCTGATCTCCTTCAGAATGGACTGGTTGGATCTCCTTGCAGTCCAAGGGACTCTCAAGAGTCTTCTCCAACACCACAGTTCAAAAGCATCAATTCTTCAGTGCTCAGCCTTCTTCACAGTCCAACTCTCACATCCATACATGACCACAGGAAAAACCATAGCCTTGACTAGATGGATCTTTGTTGGCAAAGTAATGTCTCTGCTTTTGAATATGCTATCTAGGTTGGACATAACTTTCCTTTCAAGGAGTAAACGTCTTTTAATTTCATGGCTGCAGATACCATCTGCAGTGATTTTGGAGCCCAGAAAAATAAAGTCTGACACTGTTTACACTGTTTCCCCATCTATTTCCCATGAAGTGGTGGGACCGGATGCCATGATCTTCGTTTTCTGAATGTTGAGCTTTAAGCCAACTTTTTCACCCTCCACTTTCACTTTCATCAAGAGGCTTTTGAGTTCCTCTTCACTTTCTGCCATAAGGGTGGTGTCATCTGCATATCTGAGGTTATTGATATTTCTCCCGGCAATCTTGATTCCAGCTTGTGTTTCTTCCAGTCCAGCATTTCTCATGCTGTACTCTGCATAGAAGTTAAATAAACAGGGTGATAATATACAGCCTTGACGAACTCCTTTTCCTATTTGGAAACAGTCTGTTTTTCCATCTCCCGTTCTAACTGTTGCTTCCTGACCTGCATACAAATGTCTCAAGAGGCAGATCAGATGTTCTGGTATTCCCATCTCTTTCAGAATAGAACTGTTCAATTTCAGTTTCTTCAGAGTTATTGGTTGGGGCAAAGGAGAAAAGGAAAGATATAAACATCTGAATGCAGAGTTCCAAAGAATAGCACGGAGAGATAAGAAAGCCTTTCTCAGTGATCAGTGCAAAGAAATAGAGGAAAACAACAGAATGGCAAAGACTAGAGATCTCTTCAAGAAAATTAGAGATACCAAGGGAACATTTCATGCAAAGATGGGCTCAATAAAGGACAGAATTATAGACCTAACAGAAGCAGAAGATATTAAGAAGAGGTGGCAAGAATACACAGAAGAACTGTACAAAAAAGATCTTCATGACCCAGATAATCATGATGGTGTGATCACTGACCTAGAGCCAGACATCCTGAAATGTGAAGTCAAGTGGGCCTTAGAAAGCATCACTATGAACAAAGCTAGTGGAGGTGATGGAATTCCAGTTGAGCTATTGCAAATCCTGAAAGATGATGCTGTGAAAGTGCTTCACTCAGTATGCTAGCAAATTTGGAAAACTCAGTAATGGCCACAGGACTGGAAAAGATCAGTTTTCATTCCAATCCCAAAGAAAGGCAATGCCAAAGAATGCTCAAACTACCACACAATTGCACTCATCTCACATGCTAGTAAAGTAATGCTCAAAATTCTTCAAGCCAGGCTTCAGCAATACATGAACCATGAACTTCCTGATGTTCAAGCTGGTTTTAGAAAAGGCAAAGGAACAAGAGCTCAAATTGCCAACATCCGCTGGATCATGGAAAAAGCAAGAGAGTTCCAGAAAAACATCTATTTCTGCTTTATTGACTTTGCCAAAGCCTTTGACTATATGGATCACAATAAACTGTGGAAAATTCTGAAAGAGATGGGAATACCAGACCACCTGACCTGCCTCTTGAGAAATCTGTATGCGAAGCAACAGTTAGAACTGGACAGGGAACAACAGACTGGTTCCAAATCAGGAAAGGAGAATGTCAAGGTTGTATATTGTCATCCTGCTTATTTAACTTGTATGCAGAGTACATCATGAGAAACGCTGGACTGGAAGAAACACAGGCTGGAATCAAGATTGCCAGGAGAAATATCAATAACCTCAGATATGCAGATGACACCACCCTTATGGCAGAAAGTGAAAAGGAACTAAAAATCCTCTTGATGAAAATGAAAGTGGAGAGTGAAAAAGTTGGCTTAAAGCTCAACATTTAGAAAACGAAGATCATGGCATCCGGTTCCATCACTTCATGAGAAATAGATGGGGAAACAGTGGAAACAGTATCAGACTTTATTTTTCTGGGCTCCAAAATCACTGCAGATGGTGACTGCAGCCATGAAATTAAAAGACGTTTACCCCTTGGAAGGAAAGTTATATCCAACCCAAATAGCATATTCAAAAGCAGAGACATTACTTTGCCAACAAAGATCCATCTAGTCAAGGCTATGGTTTTTCCTGTGGTCATGTATGGATGTGAGAGTTGGATTGTGAAGAAGGCTGAGCACTGAAGAATTGATGCTTTTGAACTGTGGTGTTGGAGAAGACTCTTGAGAGTCCCTTGGACTGCAAGGAGATCCAACCAGTCCATTCTGAAGGAGATCAGCCCTGGGATTTTTTGGAAGAAATGATGCTAAAGCTGAAACTCCAATACTTTGGCCTCCTCATGCGTAGAGTTGACTCATTGGAAAAGACTGTCATGCTGGGAGGGATTGGGGACAGGAGGAGAAGGGGATGACAGACGATGAAATGGCTGGATGGCATCACTGACTCGATGGACGTGAGTCTGAGTGAACTCCGGGAGTTGGTGATGGATAGGGAGGCCTGGCGTGCTGTGATTCATGGAGTCGCAAAGCGTTGGACATGACTGAGCGACTGAACTGAACTGACCTGAACTGAATATTCCTATATATATATATATATGTGTGTGTGTGTGTGTGTGTGTGTGTGTGTGTGTGTGTGTAGCGTATCACTTCCCTGGTGGCTCAGTTGGCAAAGAATCCGCTTGCAAAGCAGGACACTGCCCTCAGCACACAAACTGTGTGTTTGGTCCCTGGGTCAGGAATATTCCCTGGAGAAGGAAATGACTATCCACTCTGGTATTCTTACCTGGGAAAGCACATGGACAGAGTAACCTCTTGGGCTATAGTCCATGAGGCTGCATGAGTTGGATACAATTGTGCGACTAAACCACTGCCATGTATATGTACCACAGCTTCTTTATCCATTCATCTGTCTCTGACATCTATGTTGCTTCCACGTGCTAGCTATTATAAGTAAGGCTGAAATGAACATTGGGGTACCTGTGTCTTTTTCAATTTGAATATCTTAAGGTATATGGCCATTAGTGGATCTGTTGAATCATTGCAGTTTTATTCCTAAATTTTAAAGGAATCTCCATACTGTTCTCCTTTAATGTTTGTTGATGTTTTTAATTTGTTTTGAGATTTTGCATTTAGAACAGTTTTAGATTCACAACAATAATGAAGAAGAAGGGACATGGGTTTCCTGTATACTCCCTGCCTCCACACTTAAAGGCATCCCCATCATCAGCACACCTCTGGAACAGTACATTGGTTTCAACTGAGGACCTTACACTGACACATCATAATCATCTAAGGTCCACAGTTTCTGCTGCAGTTCCTCTTGCTGTGGTACACGCCATGGGTTTTGATATGTAAAAACAATTTACCCTGCCTTAAATATCCTTTGTGCTACACCAATTCTTCTCTCCATCTCCCAGTCACTGGTAACTACTATTCTTCTCACTGCATGATTTCTTTTTTCTAGAATCTTACACTGTGTAGTCTTTTTTAAAATTAATTTTTATTGAGATATTGTTGATTTACAAGCATTAGTTTCTACTGTATAGCAAAATGAATCAGTTATACATATACATATATCCACTCTTTTTTAGATTTTTTCCCCCATATAGACCATTAGAGTATATTAAATAGAGTTCCCTGTGATATGTAATAGATTCTTATTAATTATATATTTTGTGCATAGCAGTGTGTGTGCCCATCCCATCTCCCAGTTTATCCCCCTTTGGTAGCTACAACTTTGTATTCTTCATCTGTGACTCTAACTTTCAAATAAGTTCATTTGTACCATTTTCCTTAGATTTCACATACAAGCATTATCATGTGATTTTTGTCTTTCTCTGTCAGACTTCCTTCACTCTATTTTACTGTCTCTAGGTCTATACAAGTGACACTCATTTTCCTTTCCATGGCTGAGTAATGTTCCATTGCATGTATGTACCACATCTTCTTTATCAATTCATTTATTGATGGATGTTAGATTGCTTCCATGTCCTGGCTATTGTAAACAGAGCTACGGTGAGCAACAGGGTCCAGGTTTCACCTAGCTCTGTCCATTAAGAAAGCACAAAGTAGTGACATTCAGTAGCAATAAGCACACCTGTCATCCAAATCTTGGATTATAAATGTTATTCTCTAACAAATGAAGCTAGAGGTTCTTGATTACAGAACTGGAACACAGAAAGCCAAAAATTGAAATTGAAGCCCTTTCACAATATGAACAACAGAATAAATGCAAGTTGTATTGAACTATAATTCAAAGGATATCTATTTTTGTGTCTGTAAATCTATGCATAAAAATAAAATATATATTTTGGGAGCAGTAAGGTAGAGCAATTAATCACAGAATGTCTAGGCTTATTGTCCTTATTTTTTAGTAGTTTTAGCACTGCTTTAAATTCCTAAATACCTGTCCCATAAGAAGAGCACTTAAATCTTACGTGGTGAAAGTATGAATTTCCAGCAAGGATATGTGAGAAATTTGAATTTTAAAAATTCTCTCAACTTTCATTTCAGCAATTTTGAAACACTCTAGATAAGTACAAAGTAGTAGAAAAGCATACCATTAATGTATAATGTAAAACATGTCTCATATAATGACTTAATTTAAATAAAGCAGTTATAGCAGATAATTAAATAGCACTTGATGATTAAAAGCATATTTATGTAGATTAACACCTATTAAATGAACTTATCACACCCTAATGGTTAATTTTGTATTAACTATGTTTTAAATTATTTAAAATTTCATCTTGTGCCCACTTTTCTTTGAAATATTCCCTTAAATTTTAAGATTAAAATATTTTCCTTTTAAAAATCTCTTTAATCACTAGCACATTAACTTATTATTATTAAATAAACAGAAAAGATTTACAGTGAAGCAAAGTAGCATGGAGATCCTTAGAAAATCAAAAGACTATGTAAAGTAAAATGAAAGTAAGCAAATTAATTTTTCAATAGACTATGCTCATGATTAACATTTTTAATCATAAGAACTTCTCTCAAATTTTACATACTGGTGCATTTTATTATTATCCTTATTAGTAAATATTTATTAAACCTGGTAGAGTCAGGTAAATTTTCAGGAGTGCTGTTTAAAAAATAATCTTCAAAATACTTCAATGAGTTATGTTTTATTTTCGTTATTTATATAATCACGCTTATGTTGCTGCGGCTGCTCTGTCGCTTCAGTCATTTTGGACTCTGCCACCCTATGGACTGCAGCCTGCAAGGCTCCAGAGAGATTATAAACTTTCCAATGAGGAAGAACTAAGAATTGACACACTAAAGGCAGTGTGGCAGTGTTGGATCAATGACAGTGCTTTTGACCACTAGGTTATCTCAGACCATGATGGAAAGAGATATCAATTACCAGTTGGGAGAATCAGCTAAGAATAACTGGGAACAATGGACTTAAACTTTAAGATGTGGGAGTTTGAGATCAGCTTCTCACAGAAAAAAAGATATGTTTGATGGGGAAAATTTCGGAAGCAATTGACAAGAATAGAATTAGGAAACAGATGTTAGGAAACAGGAATAGAATTAGGAAACCTAGGGGATATTATGAAGTTGGAATAAATGTTACCTAACAGCAATCCATAAACTTTTGGTTACATAGCTGCCTGTATTTTCACATTTAGGGAATTTTTTGTAATCAGAAATATTAGAGTTTGTTGCTTTTTCTTGCTTTCTTTTTTCTTACAATTGATGGAGGTTTTTTTGAGGATGCTAAAAAAGTTTAAAAACTACTAAAATCCACTGAATATATTAGGGTCAGTCTAAATAATTAATATACAATTATGTAAGGCTGAAATAATTTCTTTTTACAATTGAATGTATTTATTTTTAATTGGAAGATAATTGCTTACAATATTGTGTTTGTTTCTGGCATGCATCAACATGATTCAGCCATGGGTATACATGTGTCCCTTCCCTCCAACCACCCACCCTATTCCACCTCTCTAGGCCATCACAGAGCCCTTGCCTGAGCTCTCTTTGCTATACAGCAACTTCCCACTAAGAAACTATTTTATACATGGTTTTGTATAAGTTTCAGTGCTATCCTCTTAATCTATTTACTTATAGTGATCTTAAAGATAAATATTTGGAGAAGGAATTGTGTTGCCCAATGTCATTCATTGATTGTGGACAGTTTTTTAGATCTGAAACACTCTAACAGGTCAAGTTACCTTTGTTATAAATGCACATCAATCTATTTGCCTCAAAAAGGAATTTATAGATTCTTGGAGGAGTAGAAATCTGATTCCCAGAGTATCAATAATAACTGAGACTAGTAATATATATTACTATTAAATGAATTTATAAATGGAAGACGTTGGAGAAAATTTGAACATAATAAGAGTTAAGTGACAAAAATGAGCCATGAAACTAGGTACAAAAGACCTAAATATTATAGGTCAGGAAATTTAGTAGAACTCTATTAGAAAAACCACAAGATCAAAATTTTAAATATATTATTCAAGTAATTAGGGGCAAGGATTCTGAAGCAAATTGATTTGGTTCAAATCCAGGGACCTCCAATTTCTTAACTGTGACCTTAACTGGGCAAATTACTTATCATTTTTCTCCATTTCAACATGTTACCTGTCTGAAAGAATTTTGAACACTAAATGAGTTAATATGTGTAAAGCACTTAGAAAAGGGCCTGCTGCATAGTATTAAGTCAGTATTGGATATCTATAATGTCATTTTTGTTTTGCACATAGAGAAGGAGAAATCTTTTGGACTATGGGATCCTTTGGGCGTTGGGTCCTATGGGTAAATAATACTGTTGTTTTTCCCCACTACATTATCTTCCCAATGTAATCACTGAAGATCATATCTGCAGCCCTCTTGAGACATTTGAGAGTAAGAGTTTCAGGTTCAGAAATTATATAATGGTTTACCTGTTTTGATATATATTCTGTTTAACTTTTGTAGTGCTGTTTATCTTCACATCATTCTCAAGCTTCAGGGCTGCTGCTATAAGGGGTGGTACAGGATCAATTAATGAATATACAGGAAAAATATACTTATTAGTATTGATGAGAAAAAGAATAGAGATGTTTTTATTAGAAAACATTTTGACTTATACTCAGAATTCAGATAAAAAGAGTGAAGTGACTGTAGCCTAATTTAAAATAAAAGGCCTGAATCAAAAGCACAGGGACTTGGAATTTCATTTCTAACAAGTGGGAGCTGGAGGTCTGGGTGGGTAAAATATTGTTCATAGTGTTGGCGCAGACCTAGACAATGGTTTAAAAATGAGTTAACCTATACCAAACCAAGGCTGTGTGAAATCATATGATAAAAAGAGCACTAGGAAGAGATCTGTGTTGGCTTTGGAAAGTTTCTTTTAGTAAAGCTTAGGTAAGGATAATAAAGGACTACTTATCTGACTTAATCAACCCCCATAACTTCTATAGAAAATTCCAAATCCTCCTGGTCTTTGTAAAAGTATAGCCATCTGGAGTAGCAACTAAGTACAAAGTATACGAAAATCAGACAGGTTTCCTTTCACTCTCTGTCACACACACACACACACACACACATACAACATCACTTTCTCTTTCTTAAAGGTAAAAGAAAAATCAAAAATAAATCTGGTACCCAGAGGTCTGCATAACACGAATCTTGTAAATCATGGTTTAGAATGCAATTTTACAAATTCCCAGGCATCTGTTAGGGGATATAAAACTGCAGGCATTTAAACAACTCTTTTGTGTAACATTTAGCTAATATTTGCATAGTATAAATGCTATTTGCAAAGATTTAAATAATTTTAAGTATGATCATTCTGTTGATGAAGAAAATAGTGTGTCTATAAAGAAAATCTCACTTATTTTCTGAACTATTTATTTTACTTCACTTTAACTTAATTTGCAGGATTTGACCCCACAGCACATAATAAAATGTTAATCAGAATGGGAATAAACATTATTAATTTACTTTCTACATTTATATGCCAAAATAGTTTAAAAGTTTTTCGCTTTATGATGTGATGTTTTTCTATAATGATTTGCTTCCGGGACATGAAATTTTGACTGTTATCTCTTATGTGAAACCATCATTCAATTCTAAACTAAGGTGTCATTGATTCATTAGATTTTCTATAAAATAGTGACAGTCTGACATGGCTATAGATTGCTTTTGTTGTGATTAGTTGTATATAAATCTTACTATTTTATTTTAAGCTAAAAGTCACACTTTAAAAGAAATACAAAGCAAATAAATTAAAATATATATAAATTTTAGAAACTAGTTGCTAAATATATAGTTATTCACTGTATATTTCTTTCAAATTTGCAGTATGTTTATAATTTTTATAATAAAATATTGGAAAAATAAGAATCTCGTATAGACAGTAAGTTATAGGACTATTTCATAGTCTACTTCAGTATACAGACTGATGTTCATTGACTTTTGAGAGGCTTTTAGTTGCTACATCTTTACCTCTTTGAAAATTACAAATAATATTAGAATCATTGATCTATGAGTAATATTTTCTTTTCTCTTAAAGCAATACTAATTAGCATTTATAGTAAATAATGTATATAGCAAATTTAAATTCATTACTGCTTTAGTATTTAGCATTGACTCTTGGAATTACTTTATTTGACAGAATTTTAAGCTCATATCAAACTATTTAAATATTCAAGTAAATATTTAAATATAACATTCAAATAAATACTTAAATATGACATATTCAAATACTTTAAGTATCAGGATATTTAATACCTATTACGTTACATGTACATAGTAGAAACTCATCATCAGTAATTATTTAATGAAGGAAGAAGAACAAAGAAGCAAGAAAAAAGAAAAAGAAAAAGGAAGGAAAGAAGAAACTCCTGTTCTTTGCTTTGATTTGGCCAATGTCCAGCTGTGAAA
Source organism: Bos javanicus (assembly GCF_032452875.1). Classification (NCBI taxonomy): domain Eukaryota; kingdom Metazoa; phylum Chordata; class Mammalia; order Artiodactyla; family Bovidae; genus Bos; species Bos javanicus. Next base: position 4,949,855 of record NC_083879.1, on the reverse strand, counting down.
CTTAAGTTCCCTTTGTTAATTACCGCTCAGTATAAGAATAATTGAAAATCAAATGTAAAGTAAGAGATGTTTTCCTTAATCCCATTTAGTTACCCTGGCTTTCCCTCATGCTTTTCTCTTATGTTGCCCTAATTCAGAGCCCTTGAACTGGCGGGCGACAGTTCGAGGGGTTGCAAAGAGTCAGACATGACTGATTGACTAAGCACACAGCCAATAGTATACATCAAATACTATGGGCAACATGTTGCAGTATATATTGTGAAAAAGTGTAATGTGAGGAAGATCAAGTTTCTAATGACATTGTTGTTATTTTAGAGATAACCACAAATGGTTAAACTAACAAACAAAAAAGTCAGCTTCAGGCATCAGGGATCTTTTATAATAATTAGAAGGAAGGAATAGGAAGAGGTGGGCATTGTATGCCTACCTTACTAATAGCCAGCTGTGTCCTCAAGATTGACCCTCATCACTGCACTCCACTGCCCGCATCATTTCTTGTTCTGCTTTTGTCTAGTTGTAAAACAAATTAAAATCCTTCACTAGGAATTGTGTGGTTGCCAGAGTTAGAGCAGCGATAGTTCAAAGAACCACATCTGGCAAGCAAACTACAAAAACAAAAATAAACCTTTTTTCCCAGCTCACAGAAGTCCAGAGAGAGTGATTAATTAAAGTCAAAGGAGACAAAATATACACACATCTCCCAGTATTGTGATGATGGTGGTTTCTTTTCTACCCTCTGCTTACAAACTCTTTTTCCTTCACAGTATGTTCTTTGATAAAACAATAGTCTCTTCAAGTAAAATTCAAAACATTACAGTATTTATGAATAGATCTCCTTGCTGAACCCATATTTTAGGAATTCTAAAAGAGTTGATAACATAAACCCTGTCACATTTACATATTATGTTTTTTCTCATCCAGTTTTAAGTGCTGCATAGTCATTAATCTTTGGGACTAGGTTTTCTTTTTATGTAAGGTTTAACATTTTTCCTGGTCTCCTGACACAGGGTACCATTTGCTAACTGCATTGGCCCCTTTGCGCTCCTGGAGTATTTATTTAAATGGCATGGATAATGTGAGATTTCTCCCACACGATGAGGTAATTTACATAAGCATCCTCAGGGGTCTCTGAAGTTCTTGGTGAGCATAACATTGCCTGAGATAATAGGATGCCTAGACAATACTTTGCTCTTTGAATCCTAACTTTTACTTGTGGTTTCAGGATCCCTTTGGAAGAACCTGAACTTCTTTTAGGTTTTTGTTTCTATGAGGAGGGAAAAAATGAAGAATCAAAGCTCTGTAGTGTGCTTTTAATTCTACATTTTAGCAGACACTAAAAGCTAAAGAACTGAGCTATCTCTGAAGTATTGTTGGGTACGATGGCTTGGGAGGAGGGAAACCTGCTGTTCTGTGGTGGAAAAAGAAATCCAGGGATCCTTTGTGCTGAGTGAGATAACATAGCCTTTACATGTTCTCCTACACAGCTGTTAGAAGTGACTTTCTTTCCTTATTTCTTTCTCCTTCCTTTTCTTTCTTTGCCATGCTTTATTGACTCATTTGTCGAATGGGAGGAAGGGTAACTGTAATGCAAACTGTCTGATGTACTGAAGAGGAAATCCTGAGGGTAAATACCTGTATTTTGTAAGGTAATTTTCTATCAGTAAATGATGCAAAACTGGGCAGGATAACTCCAGTCAGAGAAATATGTTTCCATTGTTAATTTGTAAGATGTCAGAATGGAAATGGTCCTTTAAAGCATCTGACAACATATTGATTTGATTACTTGGCTTTTTACATTTGCTTTGACTCAGGCTTTATTTTAATTTTGGAGTAGGACATGGCAACCCACTCCAGTACTCTTGCCTGGAAAATCCCATGGATGGGGGAGTATTTTAATCTTAAAATATTAATATATGGTCAAAATATGCATTATACTTTTACTCCTGAATTCCAGTTTTAGTCTGTTGTGACAATTCCAAAGCTATGAAAAATTTTCAAGTCACAGAGGATCTGGTACACCTGAAATTATTTACCTGTACCTCAGATCTTCCTGTGAGCATGGGTTAAAATCATGGATTAATTAAAGTTCAATTTACTGCCATAGTATATCATATGAATACTATCAAGATGCCTATAATTTTAGAAGCAAACTAATTTTTCAGAATGAAAGGAAATTTTAAAAATTCCTTTTTTTTTTCTTCAAATTTTTCAGTTTGAAATTAAAGCAGGCTGTTTTTCAAAAGTGGACAAATGTGAATATGTTTTCATCACTAATGGAATGTCATTGGATCCTTAATCCTAGTGCTAAGGAGATGTCAAATTGGTGTAACAGGTTTGTCCCTGGATTGAAATCTAGAATAAGTTGGAGAAAACTTTATTCAAAGTCCTATCACTTAATAATTGTGTGACTTTGATTAAGTCACTTTACCTATTTAGTCATCAGTTCCAATGTATAGAATACATTATAATACATTTATTTTTAAAATTTTATTTATTTTTTACTGAAGGATAATGGCTTTACAACATTGGGTTGGTTTCTGGCATCCATCAACATGAATCAGCATGGTCATGAATCATTCATGAATCAACATGAATATATGTGTGTATATATATATATATATCCCCTCCCTCTCAAATCTCCTACCCACCTCCCACCCTTTCCCACCGCTCTAGGTTGTTACAGAGCTCCAGTTAGAGCTCCTTGAGTCATACTGCGAATTCCCATTGGATAACTATTTTCCATATAGTAGTGTATATATTTCCATGCTACTCTCTCTACTTGTCCCATCCTCTCCTTCCTCCCTGCCCACCAATGTCCATAAGTCTGTTCTCTCTGTTTGTGTCTCCATTGCTCCCATGCAAATGGATTCATCAGTACCATCTTTCTAGGCCCCATATATATGCGTTAATATATTTGCTTTTCTTTTTCTAGCTTACTTCACTCTGTGTAATAGGCTCTAGGTTCATCCACCTCATTAGAAGTAACTCAAATGTCTTCCATAGTTTGAGAAAAGTTAAGAAAATTAGACTTCCATAGCAGAGACTCTGGAAGGAATTCCCCATTCCACCCTAAACAGGAATAAGCACACTCAGAAACACACACATCAAAGGAGTGTTTCACCAGCTCAAAAAACCTATAGTTATCTACAAAGCCAATGAAACAGTCAATTTCTGCTGTCTCTTCATTAATCTTTGGGAGAGTGAGAAATAAAGAAAATGTAAAGATACAGATACTGTCACAAGAAACAATAGGTATACATGAAAAGAAATGTAAGAATATAAACCTTATATAAACATATCCCAATTAGTGATAGTTTAGGGCTAAGGAACAACATTGTATTTTGAACAATCTGATTTTAAAAGGGAAATGTTTAAGGATGGAGAGATTCCCCCAGCAGTACAGGAAAAGCTGAGTTAACTAGTTCTGAAGAAGTTCATGAAATAGGGCAGCTCTGGGTGAAACGCATTGCTTCCTTATTTTGATTTCACATTCATAATTTAATCTTCTCCACCAGCTATGCCTTCCTAATGTTGACATGCAGAAGGACCCATCAGTCCTTCCATCCTTCATAGACAATTCCTTTATTTTTATTAAGCTTTCATCACCTGTAAGACATTATCTAGTTTACCTCCACAAATATAAAATGGGATAAGATGTACTTTTAGTTTATGAGGAAATTGAGTAGTATAGGTGAAATACAACAGATGTAATAAACACATTAAAGGAAAATGCAGCTTATTTAAATAAAAGTAGTATGTGTGTATTATATGAAATGAATACAGTGACTAGCAGCATAAATAAAGCAGTCAGGGAGGAAGTGTTATTTGAGTTGGATTTAGAAGTATAAATAATATTTCATTTCAGTAAGAAGGAAAACCATGTATTTCATGGAGAAGGACTGGCAAATTTAGCACATAAAAAGCAAGAGATAAAGTATTTAATTGTGAAGAATTTTTTTTTTAATATAAGATTATCATAAAGAACAATAGTCTGCCAGGTAAGTCAAGTTCAAACATAGTACATGGAATTTAAAAATTAGTCTATTTACAATGACATCCAGTGATTTCATCAGAAATAGGCTTTATTAAGATAAATTTTTAGAAAAATCCATAAGGATAAGGAAAGACAGATAATATGGAAATAATAATCTGGAAAGTTAGTTAGGACTATCATGAACATCTCACCAGGAGGCTGGCCTCAAAACACAAGGTGCCTATGACAGAAACTGCTGTTGTTCAGTCGTGCAGTCATGGCCAACTCTTTGCAACCCCATGGACTGCATCATGCCAGGCTTCCCTGTCCTTAAGCAACTCCCAAAGTTTGCTCAGACTCATGTCCATTGAGTTGGTGATGCCATCCAAAGATCTCATCCTCTGTTTCTCCTTTTAATAAGAGATAATTAAAACATCTGACTGTTATTTGAATTTGAGGCATGAGGAATAAATAGAGAATAAAAAAGAATCTGAGATACTCAGGTAAAATAGCTAAGTAAAGCATTTCACTAATAACAGGCATACAAATGTAGCATAAAAATTACCATGGGAATATGAAGGAGATTTTGGAACGTGGTATAAGTTCATTAGGGACTTCCCTGGTGGTCTGGTTGGTAAAGAATCCCCCTGCAGTCCAGAAGATGCAGCTCAATCCCTGGGTCAGGAAATTCCCAGGAGGAGGAAATGGCAACGGCTCCAGTATTCTTGTTGGAAATCCCTTGGACAGAGGAGCCTGGTGGGCTATAGTCCATGGAGTTGCAAAAGTTGGAGACAACTTAAGACACCAAACCACCATCACCAGCAGAAGTTCATTATTTCACTCACTGAGTATCAGCATACGTATAATTTTGGGTGAAACTATATGCTTTAAGAAATACTTCAAGTGGCAATCAAAACATGAATAAATTTTAAAGTATATCTTTTGCCTGATATGCAAAGACTATAGGGGGAGCAAACAAGTGAAAGTCTGCTTTTAAAATGTTTGTGATCTAACTAGAGGAAGAAAGTAGTGATTCAGTTCAGTTCAGTTGCTCAGTCGTGTCAGACTCTTTGCGACCCCATGGACTGCAGCAAGCCAGGCCTCCCTGTCCATCACCGACTCCTATAGCTTGCTCAAACTCATGTCCATTTGTCGGGGATGCCATCCAACCATCTCATCCTCTGTTGTCCCCTTCTCCTCCTGCCTACAGTCTTTCCAAGCATCAGGGTCTTCTCCAGTGAGTCAGTTCTTCACATCAAGTGGCCAAAGTATTGGAGTTTCAGCTTCAACATCAGTCCTTCCAATGAACACCCAGGAATGATTTCCTTTAGGATGGACTGGTTGGATCTCCTTGCAGTCCCAGGGACTCTCAAGAGTCTTCTCCAACACCACATTTCAAAAGCATCAATTCTTTGCTACTCAGCTTTCTTTATATTCCAACACTCACATCCATACATGAATACTGGAAAAACTATAACTTTGACTAGATGGATCTTTGTTAGCAAAGTAATGTCTCTGATTTTTAATAAGCTGTCTACATTGGTCATAGCTTTTCTTCCAAGGAGTGAGTGTCTTTTAATTTCATGGCTGCAGTCACTATCTGCAGTGATTTTGGAGCCCAAGAAAATAAAGTCTGTCACTGTTTCCATTGTTTCCCCATCTATTTGCCATGAAGTGATGGGACTGGATGTCATGATCTAATTTTTCTGAATGTTGAGTTTTAAGCCAATTTTTTCACTCTCCTCTTTCACTTTCAACAAGAGGCTCTTTAGTTTCTCACCTTCTGCCATAAGGGTGGTGTCATCTGTGTATCTGAAGTTATTGATATTTCTCCTGATTCCAGCGTGTGCTTCATTCAGCCTGGCCTTTCACATGATATATTCTGCATATGAGTTAAATAAGCAGGGTGACAGTATACAGCCTTGACATACTCCTTTCCTGATTTGGAACCAGTCTCTGGTTCCATGTCCAGTTCTAATTGTTGCTTTGAGCTGCATACAGATTTCTCAGGAGGCAAGTCAGGTGGTCTGGTATTCCCACCTCTTGAAGAATTTTCCACAATTTCTTGTGAGCCACACAGTGAAAGGCTTTGACATAGTCAATAAAGCAGAAATAGATGTTTTTCTGGAACTGTCTTACTTTTTCTATGATCCAACGAATTTTGGCAATTTGATCTCTGGTTCTTCTGCCTTTTCTAAATCCAGCTTAAATATCTGGAAGTTCACTGCTCACATGCTGTTGAAGCATGGCTTGGAGAATTTTGAACAGTACTTTGCTAGCATGTGATATGAGTGCAATTGTGTGGTAGTTTGAACATTTTTCAGTATTGCCTTTCTTTGGGATTGGAATGAAAACTGACCTTTTCCAATCCTGTGGCCACTGCTGAGTTTTCCAAATTTGCTGGCATATTGTGTGCATCGCTTTAACAGCATCATGTTTTAGGGTTTGAAGTGGCTCAACTGGCATTCCATCACCTCTACTAGCTTTGTTTGTAGTGATACTTCCTAGGGTCCACTTGACTTTGCAGTCCAGGATGTCTGGCTGTGGGTGCATGATCATACCATCATGGTTATCTGGGTCATGAAGGTCTTTTTGTTATAGTTCTTCTGGGTTTTCTTGCCACTTCTTTAATATCTTCTTATATATTGTGATATAGCTGGAGGAAGTAAACAATGATTACAAACAAAAAAATTCATTGAAAAACAGATGCAAAATACATTATGTCATGTTAACTTTAAACATTGAAGGAAGCTCAGCAAAAAGAGATAAGAGGATTTGTTTTCTGCTATTATTAAATATAACTAGTCAGCTTCATCGAGTTAGTCAGAGGAACATGATTTTAGGGAGACAATAAAAAATTCGGAGAAGGCAATGGCTCCCCACTCCAGTACTCTTGCCTGGAAAATCCCATGGATGGAGGAGCCCGGTAGGCTGCAGTCCATGGGTCGCTAAGTGTCTGACATGACTGAGTGACTTCACTTTCACTTTTCACTGTCATGCATTGGATAAGGAAATGGCAACCCACTGAAGTGTTCTTGCCTGCAGAATCCCAGGGACAGGGGAGCCTGGTGGGCTGCCGTCTATGGGGTCGCACAGAGCCGGACACGACTGAGCTGAATTAGCAGCAGCAGCAGCAAAGTAAAAATGTAGATGTCCTTTTTTTTAAAATTTAATTTAATTTTTAAACTTTACATAATTACATAATTGTATTAGTTTTGCCAAATATCAAAATGAATCCGCCACAGGTATACATGTGTTCCCCATCCTGAACAAATGAGATTCCATAGTTTGAAAGAATCTTCTTATCAAATGATTGTTAGTTCAGAAACCCGAATGAATGTCAAGGGGAAGATACAAAGTCCACTTGTTTGCATATTCATATTGTAGCTTAAATGACTTGGACAAGACCATGTGGTCAGTAAAGTATTTTCTTCTGCCTCCACTATCATGTGTTAAGCTCACAGGGCCACAATACAAGCACTCAGAAAAGCCAATACATAAAGCGTGATGCCTGAAATAAGAAATTTTTCCTCACTGAGAATATTTCTGAAATGGCAACACTTTAGCTTATATTTCAGAAGGAGAGGTAAATTTATTATTATTCTAGAAATTTAAGGTATTATTACTCCATTAAGAATCTGCCTGCAATGCGTGAGACCTAGGTTCAGTCTCTTGGTTGGGAAGATCCCCTGGAGAAGGCGATCTTATTCTCCAATATTCTCCAATATTCTGACCTGGAGAATTCCATGGACTATATAATCCATGGGGTTGTAAAGAGAAGGACACAACTGACTGACTTTCACTTTACTTCTCTGGTGGCTTAGTTGGTAAATAATCTACCTGCAATGCTGGAGACCTGGGTTCAATCCCTGGGTTGGGAAGATCCCCTGGAGAAGAAAATGACAACTCACTCCAGTAGTCTTATCTGGAAAATCCCATGGACAGAGGAGTCTGGTGGGCTGCAGTTCATGGAGTTGCAAAAAGCCAGACAGGACTGAGTGACTAAGCATAAGGTGTTTCCAGAATGATTCTAGAGTAGATTATTGGCTCATCTATTTGCTTTTGGACTTCCCTTATGGCTCAGCTGGTAAAGAATCTTCCTTTAATGTGGGATACTTGGGTTCAATCCCTGCGTTGGGAAGATCCCCTGGAGAAGGGAAAGGCCACCCACTCCAGTATTCTGGCCCGGAGAATTCCATGAACTGTTTAGTCCATGCAAAGAATAACATTTAGTCCAGCAAAGAATAACACAGGACTGAGCAAGTTTCACTTTCACTTTCAACTTGCCTATACCACCAATGACAGCGATTGCTTTTGTTTTTCTGAAGTAGGAAAATGCTGATTCTTTTGTAATCACTTTGCACCTCAGGGACTATCTCAAGGCCCCCTCATTTTCACATTACTGCACGCTTTCATGTAGTGTCTGCCCTGCCATGGTTTTCTAAGTCTAATGTTTTGTTACTGTTTTTTGTCTTGCCACTTGCAAACAATAAACATTTAAATTGTATATATATATATATACACATATACATATATATAAAGAAATGATAATCCAAGAATAGGCTTCTACTAAAGAACACTATTCTAAAGTTTCATTATACACAGAAGATACACATCCTAAAAAACAACTTTTGAAAGGGAATCTTAAAGAATAATTAAATTCCTATTGGAATTTTTAAAATTCCTTCATTCAGCCATTAAAACAATTACTTACTAAATATCTGCTATGAATTGCATATCTGTGTCCCCCCAGAATTTGTATATTGAAAATCAAATACCTTATGGGATAGTATTTGGAGATGGGATATTTGGAAGGGAAGTCAAGAAGGTGGAGCCCTCATAGTGGAATTAGTGCACTGGTAAGAAGAGTCATGAGATCTCTCTCTTTTTCGCTCTCTTCTCTCTCTCTTTCCCTCTGAACTGGTACAATTCAATTGTCCCTCAATATCCAAGAGGGATTGGGTCTAGACACTGAATTTCAAGATGCTCAAATCTCATATAAAATGACAAAGTATTTGCTTATAACCTGTGCACATCCCCCAATACAGTTTAAATCATCTCTAGAGTACATAAAATAACTAACAGAATGACATCGACAGATGCATTCCCTGTTCATAGCAAAAGGAAATAATGATAAATAAGGGCACATCCTTACTCCTTCTGAAAGATACCCTCTTGTTAATCTAAGTAAAACTTTTCCCTTTCTTGCTTTTCCTTTGCTATATTACACCGACTGCAACTTTCCAGAAAGGCAAAGTTTTTTTCTTTCTTTCTTTTTTTTCCCCCTCTAGCTAGGGAAGCTACTTAGAAAATTGGTTTCTTTTAGTTTTGCCCCATGCAGGCTTGACCTATTTTACCTTGTTACAGTGATGGAGAGACCCATTTCTGCAAAAATTTAGCTTCAAAGACTTCTGTTAATGGAAGAACTACAGACACCTTCTTACAAACAAGCACCAACAAAACTTTTCTCTTTAAATCTTTTGCTATAGTTACCAAATTAATGTGTTAAATATATACTTAGATAAAGTGAGAATAAGCTAATAGCAACAAATATTCAGAGGCAAGTTATACACTGTCATACAAAACAATGAGCCATGATTTATAGACAAAGATATTTAAACTAGCATTTTCTTTTCTTTCTTTTTTTTTTTTCAAGTATTTATTTATTTGGCTGGACCAGATTTTGGTTGTGGCATATGAGACTTAGTTCCCTAACCAGGCATTGAACCTGGCCCCCTGCATTGGCAGCATGGAGTCTTAGCCTCTACTAGACCACCAGGGAAGTTTCCAAACCAGTATTTTCTTACATATAAATATAACATGATTTACAAAATTAAAATGATTTCAGATGATAATCTCAGTAATTCAAGCATATATGCTTAAATATTAACTTTCTGTCTTGTATCGCTTAAGATAAAACAGACCCAATCTAGCAAAAATGTGCTTTCCCCTTCACAAGACAGCCCTAGATAGCAAGATTGGTTAGTTTCATTGGTTTTTAACATAACAGTTTGGTTTATAAGTGCATAAACTGGTTATTATTGCTTCAGTTCAGTTCAGTTCAGTTGCTCAGTCATGTCCGACTCTTTGCAACCCCATGAATCACAGCACGCCAGGCCTGCCTGTCCATCACCAACTCCCAGAGTTCACGCAAACTCATGTCCATCGAGTCGGTGATGCCATCCAGCTATCTCATTCTCTGTCATCCCCTTTTCCTCCTGCCCCCAATCCCTCCCAGCATCAGAGTCTATTCCAATGAGTCAACTCTTCACATGAGGTGGCCAAAGTACTGGAGTTTCAGCCTTTAGCATCATTCCTTCCAAAGAACACCCAGGGCTGATCTCCTTTAGAATGGACTGGTTGGATCTCCTTGCAGTCCAAGGGACTCTCAAGAGTCTTCTCCAACACCATGGTTCAAAAACTTGAATTCTTTGGCACTTAGCTTTCTTCATAGTCCAACTCTCACATCCATACATGACCACTGGAAAAACCATAGCCTTGACTAGACGGACCTTTGTTGGCAAAGTACTGTCTCTGCTTTTCAATATGCTGTCTAGGTTGGTGCTTATGGAAAAATAATTGTGTGCAGTGACTAGAGGACACATTCCTAACCTGGGCCAGCTTTATTAATCTGTGAGTCTTTTCTTTTTTTTTATTCGCAAGTGGAAGACCAAGTGAACCAACATAACCTATTGCCACACCTGGAAACAAGCATCTCCTGCATATTCTATGGGAATATTGGAATCCTATTATATAGGCGGCAGGATTTCAATTATTTAAGTGTAATTATTAAATTTTGGCCAAAGTGCTTATTTAATTTTCTCAACATATTAATATTGGTTTGGCTGGCCTAACTCAAAGTACCTGAGTTTGCAGTAAATGTACTTCATAAAGTTGTCTTCCTGAAGCAACACTGTGTTATTGAATTTTCTTTAAATGAAAGATATTGAAATTTTTTTTCATGGCATTGACTAATTAAGATTCAATGGAAGTACACACTTCGGTCAGTTGAAGACACAAAATTAGTTCAAAAGTTATTCTTAGACCATTAAAACAATATTATTATAATGGTGGCATAAATGTAATAATAATTAATAATGAATATACTCTTGCCTGGAAAATCCCATGGACGGAGGAGCCTGATATGCTGCAGTCCATGGGGTTGCTAGGAGTCGGACACGACTGAGCGACTTCACTTTCATGCATTGGAGAAGGAAATGGCAGCCCACTCCAGTGTTCTTGCCTGGAGAATCCCAGGGACGGGGGAGCCTAGTGGGCTGCCATCTATGGGGTTGCACAGAGTCGGACATAACTGAACTTGTGTTCTTATGTGACTTAGCATAGTATTCTTCCTATTATTTAATTCATGTTTTAGCTTATCCTGAAGAGCATGGAAAAATATTCCTCAGACAATACAAATCTGCTTATATTGCTAGGAAAATGCACTTTTTTTACAATATAAATTTATTTTAATTAGAGGTTAATTACTTTACAATATTGTATTGGTTTTGCCATACATCAACATGAAGTCGACACAGGTATACACGTGTTCCCCATTCTGAACCCCCCTCCCTCCTCCCTCCCCATACCATCCCTCTGGGTCATCCCAGTGCACCAGCCCCAAGCAAACAGTATCATGCATCGAACTTGGACTGGCGATTTGTTTCATATATGATATTATACATGTTTCAATGCCATTCTCCCAAATTATCCCACCCTCTCCCTCTCCCACAGAGTCCAAAAGACTGTTCTATGCATCTGTGTCTCTTTAGCTGTCTTGCATACAGGGTTATCATTACCATCTTTCTAAATTCCATATATATGTGTTAGTATACTGTATTGGTGTTTTTCTTTCTGGCTTATGTCACTCTGTATAATAGGCTCCAGTTTCATCCACCTCATTAAAACTGATTCAAATGTATTCTTTTTAATGGCTGAGTAATACTCCATTGTGTATATGTACCATGGCTTTCTTATCCATTCATCTGCTGATGGACATCTAGGTTGCTTCCATATCCTGGCTATTATAAACAGTGCTGTGATGAACATTGGGGTACACGTGTCTCTTTCAATTTTGGTTTCCTCAGTGTGTATGCCCAGCAGTGGGATTGCTGGATCATAAGGCAGTTCTATTTCCAGTTTTTTAAGGAATCTCCACACTGTTCTCCATAGTGGCTGTACTAGTTTGCATTCCCACCAACAGTGTAAGAGAGTTTCCTTTTCTCCACACCCTCTCCAGCATTTATTGCTTGTAGACTTTTGGATCGCAGCCATTCTGACTGGCGTGAAATAGTACCTCATTGTGGTTTTGATTTGCATTTCTCAGATAATGAGTGATATTGAGCATCTTTTCATGTGTTTGTTAGCCATCTGTATGTCTTCTTTGGAGAAATGTCTATTTAGTTCTTTGGCCCATTTTTTGATTGGGTTGTTTATTTTTCTGGAATTGAGCTGTAGGAGTTGCTTGTATATTTTTGAGATTAGTTCTTTGCAGTTGCTTCATTTGCTATTATTTTCTCCCATTCTAAAGGCTGTCTTTTCACCTTGCTTAGAGTTCCCTTTGTTGTGCAGAAGCTTTTAAGTTTAATTAAGTCCCATTTGCTTATTTTTGCTTTTATTTCCAATATTCTGCAAGGTGGGTCATAGAGGATCTTGCTGTGATTTATGTCGGAGAGTGTTTTGCCTCTGTTCTCCTCTAGGAATTTTATAGTTTCTGGTCTTACTTTTAGATCTTTAATCCATTTTGATTTTATTTTTGTGTATGGTGTTAGAAAGTGTTTTAGTTTCATTCTTTTACAAATGGTTGACCAGTTTTCCCAGCACCACTTGTTAAAGAGATGGTCTTTAATCCACTGTATATTCTTGCCTCCTTTGTCAAAGATAAGGTGTCCATAGGTGCATGGATTTATCTCTGGGCTTTCTATTTTGTTCCATTGATCTGTCATTGTTCCATACTGTCTTGATGACTGTGGCTTTGTAGTAGATCCTAAAGTCAGGCAGGTTGATTCCTCCAGTTCCATTCTTCTTTCTCAAGCTTGCTTTGGCTATTCGAGGTTTTTTGTATTTCCATACAAATTGTGAAATTATTTGTTCTGGCTTTGTGAAAAATACTGTTGGTAGTTTGATAGGGATTGCATTGAATCTATAAATTGCTTTGGGTAGTATATTCATTTTCACTACATTGATTCTTCCAATCCATGAACATGGTATATTTCTCCATCTATTAGTGTCCTCTTTGATTTCTTTCACCAGTGATTTATAGTTTTCTATATATAGGTCTTTAGTTTCTTTAGGTAGATATATTCCTAAGTATTTTATTCTTTTCATTGCAATGGTGAATGGAATTGTTTCCTTAATTTCTCTTTCTATTTTCTCATTATTAGTGTATAGGAATGCAAGGGATTTCTGTGTGTTGATTTTATATCCTGCAACTTCCCTATATTCATTGATTAGCTCTAGTAATTTTCTGGTGGAGTCTTTAGGGTTTTCTATGTAGAGGATCATGTCATCTGTAAACAGTGAGAGTTCTACTTCTTCTTTTCCAGTTTGTATTCCTTTTATTTCTTTTTCTGCTCTCTTTGCTGTGGCCAAAACTTCCAGAACTATGTTGAATAGTAGTGGTGAAAGTGGGCACTCTTGTCTTGTTCCTGACTTTAGGGGAAATGCTTTCAATTTTTCACCACTGAGGATAATGTTTGCTGTGGGTTTGTTATATAGCTTTTATTTTGTTGAGGTATGTTCCTTCTATTCCTGCTTTCTGGAGAGTTTTTTTTTTTTTTTATCATAAATGGATGTTGAATTTTGTCAAAGGCTTTCTCTGCATCTATTGAGATAATCATATGGCTTTTATTTTTCAATTTGTTGATGTGGTATACTACATTGATTGATTTGCGGATATTGAAGAATCCTTGCATCCCTGGGATAAAGCCCACTTGGTCATGGTATATGATCTTTTTAATATGTTGTTGGATTCTGATTGCTAGAATTTTGTTAAGGATTTTTGCATCTATGTTCATCACTGATATTGGCCTGTAGTTTTCTTTTTTTGTGGGTGGCATCTTTGTCAGGTTTTGGTATTAGAGTGATGGTGGTCTCATAGAAGGAGTTTGGAAGTTAACCTTCCTCTGCAATTTTCTGGAAGAGTTTGAGTGTTAGAAAAGTGTTAGCTCTTCTCTAAATTTTTGGTAGAATTCAGCTGTGAAGCCATCTGGACCTGGGCTTTTGTTTGCTGGAAGATTTCTGATTACAGTTTCAATTTCCGTGCTTGTGATAGGTCTGTTAAGACTTTCTATTTCTTCCTGGTTCAGTTTTATAAAATTGTACTTTTCTAAGAATTTTTCCATTTCTTCCACTTTGTCCATTTTATTGGTATATAATTGCTGATAGTAGTCTCTTATGATCCTTTGTATTTCTGTGTTGTCCATTGTGATCTCTCCATTTTCATTTCTAATTTTATTGATTTGATTTTTCTCCCTTTGTTTCTTGATGAGTCTGGCTAATGGTTTGTCAATTTTATTTATCCTTTCAAAGATACAGCTTTTGCCTTTTTTAAAACACATGTCAGAAATACCTGTTTAATGTCTCTGATTGTTTTTCACTGACAGTAAGCTTTTTAGTAAAAAGAATCATCCAGATAAAATATAACAAATTTAATGTTTTAATATATTTGGAAATAACTCAGTATATCAGGTATAAAAAGTTTTCAAATAAAGCATTTTCACTTATAGTACAAGTATATAAAAACTAATATGAATAAGTAACAAAAATAGCTTTATTTTATAATTGGAGTGCTTCCTCAGTGAAGGCACATTATTACTAACTGTCCTTCTAGCAGTCCCCTCTCAGGACACCTACATTTTGATACAGCCTTGCCACCGAATCTTCCCCCTTTTCTACTTCAATCTCTGTCAATAAATTTGTCTTGATAATGTCCCTTCATTTCAGTTTTTGCCCAGAATTCCCTATTCCAGTTTCTAATTAATTCATCTTTTGTATTGTTAGTCTCTTTAAAAGAGCAATAATGATTGTGGCACTATAAATAATATTTAAATATCAACTATGAATCATACATCATCTGGATTCTTGAATTTTTAATTAATCTTCCTAGCAATGCTTGGAGAAGGCAACGGCAAGCCACTCCAGTACTCTTGCCTAGAAAATCCCATGGATGGAGGAGCCTGGTGGGCTACAGTCCACGGGGTCACCACTAGTCGGTCGCCACTGAGCGACTTCACTTTCACTTTTCACTTTCACGCAATGGAGAAGGAAATGGCAACCCACTCCAGTGTTCTTGCCTGGAGAATCCCAGGGACTGCAGAGCCTGGTGGGCTGCTGTCTGTGGGGTCGCACAGAGTCCGACACGACTGAAGCGACTTAGCACCAGCAGCAACAGCAGCAGCAATGCTACTGATATTCTGTTATATTCATTTTACAAATAAGAAAATAGAGACCTGGAGAGAGTTAATAAGTTTTCAAAGTTAGAAGTAAGGGGCAGAGCCAGATTCTAATCTATGTTCCTCTGAGCTCAGAGGTCATATACTTTCCATCTAGTCACATTACTTCACTCACATTTTGGAGGAATCATCCTTGCATTCATGGATGTAGTACCAGATATAAGTGGGTCAACTGTATTAGTGGATTGTCCTCTCTCCAGGTCTCTCTGTCTCTAGGTGAGCTTTGTCAGTCACCCATCATAGTAAGGTTAGACGACTACTCCAAATCTGAGAGAAACAGGGAGTGGGTGAACCTATTTCTAGAAAAATTGTGTGAAATTTCCCAGTTTAATGAGACCAAACTAAATCTATAGACTCAAATTGCACTTCCAAACATTCTGACTTAACTGATAAGATAATTATCCAAAACATTTATGGGAATTTGCTCAAAATCTTAATTGTACTTATTTATTTTTAAAATTAACTGCTTTTGCTGTGACAGATCTTAGTTCCAGCATGTGGAACATTTTGTTGAGGCACACAAAGAGTCTATTTGTGATGTGCAGGCTCCAGAGTGGATGGGCTCAGTAGTGCAAGGGATTAGTTGTCCTGTGACTTGTGGGGTCTTACTTCCCCAACCAGGGATCAGCTGCATGTTCCCTCCACTGCAAGGCTTGCAAGAAGGATTCTTAACCCCTGGACCACTAAGGAAGTCCCTTTTCATTTTATAGTAACGAATCTAAGGCTCAACTGCATTTCTTAAAATCTATGCCAACTTTTGGGTGTTTTAAACTTTTATTAAGTTTGTATCCATTCTTTTGAAGTTTTTTTTTTTTTTTTCTTTTCTAAATTATAAAGTTAGGAAGATATACAGAATGAACTAGTTTTATTCATGAAGACAATTTCTGGAAAACTTTTCAACAATTATATGTACACTGAATTGTGGTTTCTGTCAATTTAAATTTTAACCTAACATTTGATAAAATATATATTAGGAGACTTGATTTTAATATTATTCTTATTAAGTTAATATTAAGCATTTTTGCTTATTCTTTTTTTAAATGCATTTATTTATTTTTTTAATTGAAGGATAATTGCTTTACAGAATTTTGTTGTTTTCTGCCAAATCTCAGCATGAATCAGCCACAGGTATACATATATCCCCTCCTTCTTTTACCTCCCTCCCGTGATTTTAATATTATTTTAATCATTTTCATTTTCTCAAGCATAATGTTAAATCAGATTTTAAACTGGTGGTACTCTGATATAGAGAGAAAATATGTGATTCAGATTCATGAAGTTCTTTCTGCTCTGATGATATCTATTTTACAATACATTATATTTCTCACAAACTACTTAACCTTTCTGAGCTTCATTTTATTGATATGTAAAACTAAAAAATGTTCTCATAAGAAGTGTTATAAGCATTATATATATGATAGCTGACATAAAACTTTAGCTCTGTGATTATTTTGCAACTGAATTATTATTCTGATTTTATCAGCCGTGCTTGCTTCCGTCTACCAACACACAAGCAAACGCTGTTGAAATATAATTAAATCAGCATTAAATGTATATATTAATTTGGGGACAGTGGGTATTTTTATTATTTTAAAATCTTTCCCTCAAAATCATTTTTTAATCTCTTTTTAAGTTTGGCTCTTGCTATGTTTTACAAAAAATTTTAGAATTTTATATTCTGTCTTTTTCATTGAAGTTTTCCAGGACGATTATAGTTTTGGAACATTGCAAATGTAATATGTTTTCTTCATTTATTGTTAGATATTTATTCCTAAAATTAAAAAAAAAACACTGATTATCATGTATTTGTCTTAAAAGTAAAACACTTCTATATTTTGTTATTTTTAGAAAAGCTAGTTTACACAGAGATTATAATCCTAGAATCACATAATCAACAAATGTGACAGTATTATGTGTTTTATCAGGTCTTATATTACTTCATTTTTTATTTTATTATGTTTTTATCTCATATTTAAACTCTGACAATGTGGAATAATAATGATGAAAGCAGTCATCCATTCTAGGTCCTGAGATAAATTGAAATCATCTATGTGTTGTGGGATAATATTTACTCATATCTTTGGTAAATTGTCATGACTATATTAATATTTTAAAAGTTTATAGCTAATCCTATTTATCAGAAAGCAGTAAAATTCTACATATAAGGTGCTGTTGTTGCCCAGTCACTGAGTCATGTCCAACTCCTTGCAAGCCCAGGAACTGCAGCATGCCAGGCTTCCCTGTCTTTCACTGTCTTCTGGAGTTTGCTCAAACTCAGGTCCACTGAGTCAGTGATACTAGCAAGCCATCTCAGTCTCTGTCACTCCCTTCTTCTCCCGCCTTCAATCTTTCCCAGCATCAGGGTCTTTTCCAATAAGTCAGCTCTTCACACCAGGTAGCCAAAGGATTGGAGCTTCAGCTTCAGCATCAGTCCTTCCAATGAATACTCCGTGTTGATTTCCTTTTGGATTGACTGCTTTGATCTCCTTGCTGTTCAAGGGACTCTCAGGAGTCTTCTCCAGCACCGTGATTTGAAAATATCAGTTTTTCTACGATTAGCCTTCTTTAGGGTCAAACACTCACATCCATACATGACTACTGGAAAAACCATAACTTTGACTATATGGACATTTGTCAGCAAAGTGATGACTCTGCTTTTTAATATGCTGTCATCGGATTGCTTCTAAGGAGCAAGTGTCTTAAATGTCATGGCTGTCATCACTGTCCACAGTTCTAACTGCTGCTTTTTTGACCTGCATGCAGGTTTCTCAGGAGACAAGTAAGGTGATCTGGTGGTATTCCCATCTCGGTAAGAATTTCCCACAGTTTGTTGCAATACACACAAAAGGCTTTATCATAGTCAATGAAGCAGAAGTAGATGTTTTTCCTGAATTCCCTTGCTTACCCCAAGATCCAATAAATGTTGGCAATTTGATCTCTGGTTCTTCTCCTTTTCTAAATATAGCTTGTTCATCTGGAAGTTCTCAATTCATATACTGTTGAAGCCTGGCTTGAAGGATTTTGAGCAATACCTTGCTAATAGGTGGAATGAGCACAATTGTATGATAGTTTGAAGATTCTTGGCATTTTCCTTCTTTGGGATTGGAATGAAAACTGACCTTTTCCAGTCTTGTGGCCACTGCTGAGTTTTCCAAATTTGCTCTCATATTGAGTCCAGCACTTTAACTACATCATCTTTCAGGATTTTAAATAGTTCAGCTGGAATTCCATCCCCTCTACTAGCTTTGTCCGCGGTAATGCTTCCTTAGTTCCACTTGACTTTGGACTCCAGGATGTCTGGCTCTAGGCAAGTGATCACACTATCACTGTTATCCAGGTCACTGAGAACTCAGTATAGTTCTTCTATGTATTCTTGTAGCTCTTCATAATCTCTTTTGCTTCTGTTACGTCCTTACTGTTTCTGTCCTTTAACTTGACATACTTGAAATGTTTCCTTGATAGCTGCATTTTCTTGAAGAGATCTCTAGTCTTTCCCATTCTATTGTTTTCTTCTACTTCTTTGCACTGTTCATTTAAGAAGGTCTTCTTATCTCCTTGCTATTCTCTGGAATTCTGCATCCAATTAAGTATATATTTCCTTTATTTCTATTGTCTTTTGTGTCTCTTCTTTTCTCAGCTATTTGTAAGGCCTCCCCAGAAAACCACTTTGTCTTCTTGCATTTCTTTTTCTTTGGGATCTTTTTAGTCACCTTCTCCTATACATTGTTATGAACCTCTGTCCATAGATCAGGCACTCTGTCCACCAGATCTAATGTTTTGAATTTGTCACTTTAACTGAAAGGGATTTAAGTCATACCTGAGTTGCCTAGTAGTTTTTCCTATGTTATTCAATTTAAGCCTGAAGTTTGAAATAAAGAGCTCATGATCTGAGCCACAGTCAACTACAGGTCTTGTTTTTGCTGACTGTATAGAGCTTCTCAATCTTTGGCTGCAAAGTATATGATCAGTCTGATATGGTATTGACCATTTGGTTATGTCCATGTGTAGAGTCGTCTCTTGTGTTGTTCGAAGTGGGTTCTTGTTATGACCAGTGCATTCTCTTAGCAAAACTCTGTTAGCCTTTGCCCTGCTTCATTTTGTATTCCACGGTGAAATTTGCCTGTTACTCCAGGTATTTCTTGATACATGTATACTCACTTATTTACTAAATTTTACTTTCTCTTTTGTTATACACATTTTAATTGTTACCTTCAATCCATACAATGCCAAAGTTTATCAGGTCAGTTCAGTTCAGTTGCTCAGTCGTGTCTGACTCTTTGTGACCCCAAGCACTGCAGCACCCCAGGCTTCCTTGTCCATCACCAACTCTGGGAGCTTGCTCAAACACATCAATTGAGTCAGTAATGCCACTGAACCATCTCATCCTCTGCCATTCCCTTATCCTTCTGCCTTTAATCTTTCCCAGCATCATGGTCTTTTCAAATGAGTCAGTTCTTTGTATCAGGTGGCCAAAGTATTGGAGTATTGAAGCTTCAGCATCAGTTTATAAACTGCCAAAATTTATAAACATACCTCAATATAGTAGTATCAATTCTTACCCTTACACATTATATATGAATTTTATATTTTGATGGTCTAGTTTTTTACCAATAGCTTCAAATAAAATTTTTAATTGAAAATCTATTCGTCTTCACTTAGGTTTATCACTGAGTGTATAGTATATTAAGTGACTCTTTTTCAAAACTTTATTAATGCTCTAGTGATTTATTTCTATGTATTAAACTTGACAATTGAGAGCAATCACCTATTGTGGTAGGTTACATGCTGCAAGCACACCATAAAATTTACCCATTCAAAATTGCCATTGAATGTTTTTTCTTAATTGAAGTATATGTGTTAATTTCTGGTGTACAGCAAAGTGAATCATATATACATACATTCATCTTTATATTATTTTTCATTGCAGTTTATCACAAGATATTGAATATAGTCCCCAATCCTATATACTAGGAACTTGTTACTTATTCATTTTTAAATAACTAATACTTAATATAAATAACAGTATCAATTTTAATCAAGATCATTCAGGATTTTTTCTTCACTATGTCCATTTTCTCATCAGCAATGGACAACATAATTTTAAAATATAATTATAAAATAAGCTATACAAAATCTTTCTTTTAAAGTCTAAAATAATATCATAGTCAGAAGCCACTGTTTATTGTTATTATTAGGCTGAAAAAATATCAAGCATTCTGTTTTGCTGTGTGTGTGTGTGTTTGTGTGTGTGTATTTATGTTTCACCTGTATGTTTATTAGATTACAAGTTTAGTTTCTTTGACATATTTAAAATATCAGTGAGCTTTTCTAAAGTAACTGACAACCCCTCAGCTGGTAAAGAATCCACCTGCAATGTAGGAGACCTGGGTTCAATCCCTGGTTTTGAAGATCCCCTGGAGAAGGGAATGGCTACCCACCCCATTATTCTGGCCTGAAGAATTCCATGGACTGTATAGTCCATTGGGTCTCAGAGTTGGACATGACTGAGCAACTTTCACTTTCACTGTATTTGCATTAGATTACAAGTTTAGTTTCTTTGATACATTTAAAATGTCGGTGAACTTTCTAAAGTAACTGACATCCTCTAGGAAATAATTTATGTTAGAACAAAAGAACTAATAATTTACCATGAATTTAAAGATTCTGTACATATACTTCCACATTGATTAATTCAGAGTTGATGAAGTAGGACCAGGCCTTTGACCAAGAAGGCTGGGAGAAGCACTTAAATACTCATAACATGATCTGATAATCTTACTCATAAATTAAGACCAATAAATGTTAGAAGAGTGCTGTGCTTGATTGATGTAATAAAGTTAATGGACATGTGCCCTAGCTTTAATAGGAAAATATGTGCTACTCTTTTCTTTAACTTTTTTCTTGGTTTTACCATACTTAATTATCTAAATAAAAATATTATTTATCTTATAAATATGAGTAAAATATTGATTTTCAAATGAGATAAAAAAATTTTCTTCTAATAAAATTAAAATTTTCAAAGTTTTTAGTCAACTCTTTGTAAAAAGCTAATCTACCTTTGGAGAATTATAAAGAATATCTGTTCAAATTTTCTGCTTATAGAGAATTATAAAGGATATTAGAGAATTATGGAGAATATCCTATAAAAGTTAGCACTTTTTATTCAAGGTGTGTTTTATCATAAATTTGTCATTTAAGTTTTCATAGAAATGCTGTGCATCAAGGAACAAATTGTGTCCATCATTAGTGTGGTAATTGCTACCGACCAAGATAGTCAAATGCAGAAATGCTAAGTGCTGTATAATTAACCAACCATGAAATAATTTGGCTGGCATCACACAAGTCTACATTGCTGACGAATGATAAGGCCAATATTCTGCTTTGAAATGGAAAACATTGATTACATTTCCAGCTCAAAGGAATTGCATTTTCTAAGTTCCCAGTGGACAGCATAATTCCAGAGTTAATGAAAGAAAAGTCAAGAATATCTGAAATTCCTATGAATTTAATATTACTATAACTTATAATGAATATTTTTGCCAAATTTTTGAAGTGTCAATAAAAGTAATTACGTGTGCATACATGTATGAAAGTGAAAGTGAAGTCATTCAGTCATGTCCGACTCTGCGACCCCATGGACTGTAGCTTACCAGGCTCCTCCTTCCATGGGATTCTCCAGGCAAGAGTACTGGAGTGGGTTGCCATTTTCCTTCTCCAGGGGATCTTCCCGACCCAGGGATCAAAAATGTATACACGGGCTTCCCTGATGGCTTGTCCAGGTTCGATGCAGGATACAGGAAGCTTGGGGCTGGTGCACTGGGATGACCCAGAGGGATGGTATGGGGAGGGAGGTAGGAGGGGGGTTCAGGATTGGGAACACATGTACACCCATGGCAGATTCATGTTGATGTATGGCAAAACCAATACAATATTGTAAAGTAAAAAAATAAAAAAAAATAACAATAAAAGTAAAAAAAAGCATCCGCCTGGAATGAGGGAGACCTGGGTTCAATCTCTGGGTTGGGAAGATAGAAAAATACTAGTTTACATAAGTAAAAACTTATTATTGTAAATTAGCCAAATTTGACTCTTAATTCCTTAAAGGAATTAAGATGATATACTATCATTTCATATTAAACTGATTTTGAGTACCACCTTGTTATATGATGACCACATACCATTATTTATCCTAGACTGACATAGTTTTAAAAATCTTTAGTGTTTTCTATATAGTTGACTTATGCATTACTTAAGAAAATACCAATTTTGTTATCTGAAGCATTTGAGTATATAAAAATAATTAATAACATATTTTATTTCTTTTTCTAAATAAGTCACTAATTATGAAGAATACTCAATATGACATTGAATAAGAGATGATCTTGGAAGCTTCCCATTCAAACACTCTGAAGTGTTTCAACACGGTTTTATTAACTCAACTACTTTCTATGAAAAAATTAATTCATTTGAAGGTGATTTCTACTTCAAATGTCACTAAAATTATCAATTTCTATTAAATTTTTCTGGCTGCCTTTACCTCTGTGTTTTCCTTGCCAACTGATATTTGTCACCATCATATTTACCCTGCCATTTTACACTTATAATTACAATTTTGCAGAATTTTAACATGCTTTTTGTAATGAAACTTAAAGTAGTTTGACATTTTCATTTTAATTTACTATATTCACATCCATGAAGGGAAGGGAAGCATTGTATAGTCTTATGATTACTTCAGTCTTAAGTGAACCTGTGTCCCTGGACTATGAACTTTCAACAGTGTTTCTCTTTTTTTCCCCCACTTATGTGGACAAGATGGCTGGTGGAAACTGCTATTTCCCTTTTTCCACCTGATAGGCTAGAGGGAAGCAGTAGTATATTTCCCTGCTTCCTAAGTAGGTTAGGCTCTGATTAAACTCCAGCAGGCTAGGCTCTGGTAAAAATAGTTTCCTAAAGTCAGGCATTGTTAAAAACAGAATGCTGTTGTATATTTCAAAATAGGTTTGTTTGTTTGTTTGTTTGTTTTCCTTCTCCCTTCTGGAAGTTGAGAGGGTGATTTTCTCTGATATTTGCTATGAAGTCCTGGAAGCAGAGCTCCTGGAATAAATACGACAAATATTCAGGGGTTCCCCTATACCTGAGTACCCTGGACTTTTAAACTTTAATCTTTCATGCCGACCCTCCAACAATTCATCGATGAGAATTTAAAATTTCCTACCTCAGTAGTGACTCTTATGGAGATGTCTACTAACGGAATTCTGCCTTGGTAAGTTTTTATGTTTTTTTATTCTCATTGAATTATTTTACTTTTTTAGCTTCATTGAGACATAACTGGTCACGTTTTGTAACTGTCTGTCTCTCAAATTTGGAAAGCAATCGCTTACCCTGTGTCTTCACTTTTCTGACAGGTCTGCTGCTGCTGCTGCTGCTGCTGCTGCTGCTAAGTCGCTTCAGTCGTGTCTGACTCTGTGCAACCCCATAGATGGCAGCCCATCAGGCTCCTCCATCCTTAGGATTCTCCACAAGTATACTGGAGTGGGTTGCCATTTCCTTCTCCAATACATGAAAGTGGAAAGTGAAAGTGAAGTCGCTCAGTCGTGTCTGACTCTTTGCGACCCCATGAATCGCAGCACAACAGGCCTCCCTGTCCATCACCAACTCCCGGAGTTCACTCAGACTCATGTCCATCGAGTCAGTGATGCCATCCAGCCATCTCATCCTCTGTCGTCCCCTTCTCATCCTGTCCCCAATCCCTCCCAGCATCAGAGTCTTTTCCAATGAGTCAACTCTTCGCATGAGGTGGCCAAAGTACTGGAGTTTCAGCTTTAGCATCATTACTTCCAAAGAACACCCAGGGCTGATTTCCTTTAGAATGGACTGGTTGGATCTTGCAGTCCAAGGGACTCTCAAGAGTCTCCTCCAACATCAGTTCAAAAGCATCAATTCTTAGGCGCTCAGCCTTCTTCACAGTACAACTCTCACATCCACACATGACCACAGGAAAAACCATAGCCTTGACTAGACGGACCTTTGTTGGCAAAGTAATGTCTGTGCTTTTCAATATGCTATCTAGGTTGGTCATAACTTTCCTTCCAGGGGTAAGCGTCTTTTAATTTCATGGCTGCAGTCACCATCTGCAGTGATTTTGGAGCCCCCCAAAATAAAGTCTGACACTGTTTCCACTGTTTCCCCATCTATTTCCCATGAAGTGATGGGACCCGATGCCATGATCTTCGTTTTCTGAATGTTGAGCTTTAAGCCAACTTTTTCACTCTCCACTTTCACTTTCATCAGGAGGCTTTTTAGTTCCTCTTCACTTTCTGCCATAAGGGTGGTATCATCTACATATCTGAGTTTATTGATATTTCTCCCCGCAATCTTGATTCCAGCTTGTGCTTCTTCCAGTCCAGCGTTTCTCATGGTACACTCTGCATAGAAGTTAAATAAGCAGGGTGGCAATATACAGCCTTGACTACTCCTTTTCCTATTTGGAACCAGTCTGTTGTTCCATGTCCAGTTCTAACTGTTGCTTCCTGACTTGCATACAGACTTCTCAAGAGGCAGGTCAGGTGGTCTGGTATTCCCATCTCTTTCAGAATTTTCCACAGTTTATCATCATCCACACAGTCAAAGGCAGAAATAAATGTTTTTTTGGAACTTAATTTGAATTCAGACTTAAATTGAGGAAAGTAGGGAAAACCACTAGACCATTCAAGTATGACCTAAATCAAATTCCTTATTATTATACAGTGGAAGTGAGAAATAGATTTAAGGGCAAAAATAAATGTTTTTTTGGAACTCTCTAGCTTTTCCCATGATCCAGCAGATGTTGGCAATTTGATCTCTGGTTCCTCTGCCTTTTCTAAAACCAGCTTGAACATCAGGAATTCCACGGTTCACATATTGCTGAAGCCTGGCTTGGAGAATTTTGAGCATTACTTTACTAGCATGTGAGATAAGTGCAATTGTGCAGTAGTTTGAGCTTTCTTTGGCATTGTCTTTCTTTGGGATTGGAATGAAAACTGACCTTTTCCAGTCCTGTGGCCACTGTTGAGTTTTCCAAATTTGCTGGCATATTGAGTGCAGCACTTTCACAGCATCATCTTTCAGGATTTGAAAGAGCTCAATTGGAATTCCATCACCTCCACTAGCTTTGTTTGTAGTGATGCTTTCTAAGGCCCACTTGACTTCACATTCCAGGATGTCTGGCTTTAGGTCAGTGATCACATCATCGTGATTATCTTGGTCTTGAAGATCTTTTTTTGTACAATTCTTCTGTGTATTCTTGCCACCTCTTCTTATTATCTTTTACTTCTGTTAGGTCCATACCACTTCTGTCCTTTATCGAACCCATCTTTGCATGAAATGTTCCCTTGGTGTCTCTAATCTTCTTGAAGAGATCTCTAGTCTTTCCCATTCTGTTGTTTTCCTCTATTTCTTTGCATTGATCACTGAGGAAGGCTTTCTTGTCTCTTCTTGCTATTCTTTGGAACTCTGCATTCAGATGTTTATATCTTTCCTTTTCTCCTTTGCTTTTCACTTCTCTTCTTTTCACAGCTATTTGTGAGGCCTCCCCAGACAGCCATTTTGCTTTTTTGCATTTCTTTTACATGGAGAGGATCTTAATCCGTGTCTCCTGTACAATGTTATGAACCTCATTCCATAGTTCATCAGGCACTCTATCAGATCTAGGCCCTTAAATCTATTTCTCACTTCCACTGTATAATCATAAGGAATTTGATTTAGGTCATACTTGAATGGTCTAGTGGTTTTCCCTACTTTCTTCAATTTAAGTCCGAATTTGGTAATAAGGAGTTCATGATCTGAGCCACAGTCAGCTCCAAGTCTTGTTTTTGCTGACTGTATAGAGCTTCTCCATCTTTGGCTGCAAAGAATATAATCAATCTGATTTCGGTGTTGACCATCTGCTGATGTCCATGTGTAGAGTCTTCTCTTGTGTTGTTGGAAGAGGGTGTTTGCTATGACCAGTGCATTTTCTTGGCAAAACTCTATTAGTCTTTGCCCTGCTTCATTCCATATTCCAAGGCCTAATTTGCCTGTTACCCCAGGTGTTTCTTGATTTCCTACTTTTGCATTCCAGTCCCCTATAATGAAAAGGCCATATTTTTTGGGTGTTAGTTCTAAAAAGTCTTGTAGGTCTTCATAGAACCGTTCAACTTCAGCTTCTTCAGCATTACTGGTTGGGGCATAGACTTGGATTACTGTGATATTGAATGGTTTGCCTTGGAAACGAACAGAGATCATTCTGTCGTTTTTGAGATTGCATCCAAGTGCTGCATTATGGACTCTTTTGTTGACTATGATGGTTACTCCATTTCTTCTGAGGGATTCCTGCCCACAGTAGTAGATATAATGGTCATCTGAGTTAAATTCAACCATTCCAGTCCATTTCAGTTCGCTGATTCCTAGAATGTCAACATTCATTCTTGCCATCTCTTGTTTGACCACTTCCAATTTACCTTGATTCATGGACCTGACATTCCAGGTTCCTATGCAATATTGCTCTTTACAGCATTGGATCTTGCTTCTATCACCAGTCACATCCACAGCTGGGTATTCTTTTTGCTTTGGCTCCATCCCTTCATTCTTCTGGAGTTATTTCTCCACTGATCTCCAGTAGCATATTGGGCACCTACTGACCTAGGGAGTTCCTCTTTCAGTATCCTATCATTTTGCCTTTTCATACTGTTCATGGGGTTCTCAAGGCAAGAATACTGAAGTGGTTTGCCATTCCCTTCTCCAGTGGACCACATTCTGTCAGATCTCTCCACGATGACCCGCCCGTCTTGGGTTGCCCCACGGACATGGCTTAGTTTCATTGATTTAGACAAAGCTGTGGTCCTAGTGTGATTAGATTGACTAGTTTTCTGTGAGTATGGTTTCTGTGTGTTTGCCCTCTGATGCCCTCTTGCAACACCTACTGTCTTACTTGGGTTTCTCTTACCTTGGACGTGGGGTATCTCATCATGGCTTCTCCACCAA
The DNA here is from genome assembly GCF_032452875.1 of Bos javanicus. Lineage (NCBI taxonomy): Eukaryota > Metazoa > Chordata > Mammalia > Artiodactyla > Bovidae > Bos > Bos javanicus. The sequence goes on along the minus strand of NC_083879.1, from coordinate 4,922,429 downwards.
AGTGCAGCCGCTGAATCTTACCTTGGACAAGGGGTAACTCCTCACCACCGCCCTTCCTGACCTTCAACGTGGGATAGCTCCTTTAGGCCCTCTTGCGCCTGTGCGGCCACCGCTCCTTGAAGGTGGGGTTGGTCCTCCCGGCTGCCACCCCTGGCTTCCGGCATGGGGGCGTGGGGTAGCTCCTCTTGGCTGCCGACCCTGACCTCGGACTTGGGTTGCTCTTCTCGGCAGTTCCTGCGCCGTTGCAGCCTGGCACTCTCAACCGCTGACCTTGACCTTGAACGTGGAGTAACTCCTCTTGGCCACCGCCCTTCGGGCATGGGGTCCTCCTGGCTTCTGCCCCTGACCTCGGACGTGGGGTAGCTCCTCTCGGCCGCGTTTAGTGTGACAGTCGCAGCCACCGACGCTGGAGACAGCTAATTTATCCATTTGTTTTACCATTATATTGGTTATGACAGAGTGGTGAAGTTTAAGATCCTTATGTGCCAGACTGGAAAAATCCAGAGTTGTAACTTTTTAATGAAAGGCTTCCTTAACCCTGTAGAAGCTTTGTCGGATGGAGGAGCAAGCAAGTCACAAGTGCTGAGGACAACTCTGGGCTGCTATACAGATTTGTAACAGTCTAATTTTGTTGTGTCACAGCTGAAGGGGTAAAGAATGTCAGATAGTATTTAGGAAAATTGAGGAGAAATGACTAAGAAACATCCTGTATATGAATTAATCATCTTAATGGGTCATCATAAGTGGTCATCATAAGAGACCACAATATTTCCATTCAATTCTGAAATATCTGCAGAGATTTTTTTTTACAAAATTGCTTGTCTTTTTTCCAGCTTTTATGTATAGTCATTAAGTGGGACAATGTGAGCCATGGAGCTTGCATTATAATGGCATTTCTTGTATGCCAGAGGGTTTATATTACCAAAGTCCATATTAACCTACTTTATTTCACATCTTTGTTGATCACGGTAACTGAGTTGCTGTAGGACTGAAGGATTGGTCACAGTTATTGCGATGAAAGTTGTCAAGGGTTTTTAGATGCAGTGAAATTGACAAGATGAAGAGCCTATGATTCAGAATGAGTTGACAGGAACCCTTTAAGAGAGTTATCTCAACAGAGAATTTTTAGTCTGAATTCAATCTGTAAATTTCCGAACTGGTGTTTCAGTCACACTGTATGGTGTGACAGTTCAGGATGTATTTCCTTTAATAAAAGCATGCTATTGTGCCTTTTTGTTGCTACAGTTAATAATATTTAAAATTTACCTTTGGGCAGTATTCTCCTGTTTTATTGGGTAAATTGTTTTTTCTCCCCCACTAAGCTGCAAAATCTACATGTGTCATCATTGTTGAGTAGTTATGATCATATAGGTACTTCTGTTTTAACAACTTAAATTATTTTATTTATCAGTCAATTGTCTTCTGTATATTTACATATTTACATTGCAGTCTATACTACTGGCCCTAGAAATGGGTCAATCTTCAGTAACACTATTTTATTATTCATATTTGGCTAAGGATGTACCCCAAATTAACACGAAATTACATTTTTATTCAAATTTTGCATGTGAATTAGTCAAATAAATTTACACAACTTGTTTATATCTAAAGAACAGGAGCTATTAACTCTTTTAGCTACATCAACATTGTTAAATAATGGGCTTATAATTACTTTAATATTTTTTTCCTCAAATTTACACATAATTTTTGAACTTTAGGGAAAAATAAGTACCTTTCTTTGCTTGCTTAAACTTGTCTACCACTGGCACAGATTTTACAGGTCTTCTTATCATTAAAATATATTTATTTATTTTGAATAGATAAAAGTTTAGAAACTATGACCAGCTAAACACCATTTACATGTTATATGTCAAAAATATGCTTTTTTAAAACTTTTTTTTTTATTTTCTCTGGGAGTAATAGTCTACTTTTTTTCCTTAGGGATGGCCTTGATCCCTGTCTCCTGTACAATGTTATGAACCTCCGTGCATAGTTCATCAGGCACTCTGTTGATCAGATCTAGTCCCTTAAATCTATTTCTCTCTTCCACTGTATAATTGTAAGGGATTTGATTTAGGTCATACTTGACTGTTCTAGTGGTTTTTCCTACTTTCTTCCATTTAAGTCTGAATTTGGCAATAAGAAGTTCATGGTCTAAGCCACAGTCAGTTCCCAGTCTTGTTTCTGCTGACTGTATAGAGCTTCTCCATCTTTAGCTGCAAAGAATATAATCAATCTGATTTCAGTGTTAGCCATCCGGTGATGTCCATGTGTAGAGTCTTTTCTTGTGCTGTTGGAAGTGGGTGTTTGGTATGACCAGTGCGTTCTCTTGGCAAAACTGGATGGCATCCAGTCCCATCACTTCATGGCAAATAGATGGAGAAACAGTGGAGACAGTGGCTGACTTTACTTTTGGGGGCTCCAAAATCACTGCAGATAGTGACTGCAGCCATAAAATTAAAAGAAGCTCACTCCTTGGAAGGAAAGTTATGACCAACCTAGACAACATATTAAAAAGTAGAGACATTACTTTGTCAACAAAGGTCCGTCTAGTCAAGGCTATGGCTTTTTCAGTAGTTATGTATGGATGTGAGAGTTGGACTATAAAGAAAGCTGAGTGCCAAAGAATTGATGCTTTTGAACTGTGGTGTTGGAGAAGACTTTTGAGAGTCCCTTGGACTGCAAGGACATCAAACCAGTCCATCCTAAAGGAAATCAGTCCTGAATATTTATTGGAAGGACTGATGCTGAAGTGAAATTCCAATACTTTGGCCACCTGATATGAAGAACTGACTCATTGCAAAAGACCCTGATGCTGTGAAAGATTGAAGGCAGAAAGAGAAGGGGGCAACAGAGCATGAGATGGTTGGATGGTATCACTGACTTGATAGACATGAGTGTGAGCAAGTTCCAGGAGTTTGTGATGGACAAGGAAGTCTGTGGTCCTTCAGTCAATGGGGTTGCAAATAGTTGGACACAACTGAGCAACTGAACTGAACTGAATAATGTACCTGTTTGCTTGATTAGTTTTCTGTGTGCTGCTGCTGCTGCTGCTAAGTCACTTCAGTCGTGTCCGGCTCTATGAGACCCCATGGATGGCAATCCACCAGGCTCCCCCGTCCCTGGGATTCTTCAGGCGAGAACACTGGAGTGGGTTGCCATTTCCTTCTTCAATGCATGAAAGTGAAAAGTGAAAGTGAAGTCCCTCAGTCGTGCCCAGTACTACTTAACAGTAATTCACCCCCAAAGTCTCTACTCCATAATTTCATCTCTACCATTTTCATTCTTCTTAGTTCCTCAGCTTCCTAATAATCTTATGTTGATAATTTAGATATTATCTTTCTGGACTTAAAAGTGTATTTTAATTCACATTGCTTAGTCTTATGTCTTTGTTTTTTTTATTTTTCAGGATATTTCTTTAACATTCTCTTCCATTGCTCCCATCAAATTTTCAATTCCCACTTTCATTTCCATTTTTAATAGTTTTTTTTTTAATTGTTACCTACTTCCATTTTCAAGACATTCTATTATTATCAATGCAAGACTTTTCATATTCCTTCTTGGACCTACAATCCAGGTGAATAATTTTATTGATATAGATTGAATATTTGTGTTCCCTCAAAATTCATATGCTGAAACCTAAGGCTGATTTTGATGATATTAGGAAGTGCAGCCTTTGGTAACTGATCAGATTATGAAGGCACCTCATCAAAACAAAACTACTGCCCTTAGAAAGAAGCCCCCACAGCGTTAGCTCTGCTGTTCTGCCCAGGGTAGTTATAGCAGAATGACAGCCGTTTCTAAGGATAAGGGACTCTCACCAGACACTGACTCTACCAGTGCTGTTATCTCGAACTATTCTTCCAGAACTTTGAGAAGTTAATGTTTATTGTTTATAAACCATCCAGTCTGGTATTCTGTTATGATAGCTGGAATGACAAGAGAAATATAGTTTTTAATTGCTTTTTCTTTTCTTTTAAATGCATCATATCAGCTTCCTCCAAATTGTTTTTTCCTAGATGATTTTCTTTTGTTCTCATTACTAATTCTTTTCAGATATTTGTCACATATGTCTGGCAATTCTTGGCTGTCTGCTTATATTTAAGAATAGAGCTGTAACACTGAAAAAAAAAAAAAAAAAGAATGGTCAGTAGAAAGCTGATTGGAAGTTACTTGTAGGTTTGTCAATTGCGATCTTATTTTGAAGGTGGCTTGGTCAGATTCTTTTCTTGGGAAACTCCTGCATTTACAGCCTTTTTGTCTTTTGTTTACACCGCGGGAACCTCTTCTAGACTCCTAACTTCAGATTGTGAGAGTGAAAGCCAGTACACTAGAGATAAGTGGGAAAGACTGTTCAGTCATATCATCTAGTGTGAGAACTTTGTTTTAACCTCTGATGGCATGCACTCCCTCCTCTACACTATCCTGCCTGTGTTTCCCCTCATCTACCCTGCAATTTTTTTTTCATACTTTCTCTGGAGTTATATATATATATGTGTGTGTGTGTGTGTGTGTGTGTGTGTATGTGTGCAATTTTTTTTCATACTTTCTCTGGAGTTATATATATGTGTGTGTGTGTATATATATATATATATATATATATATATATATATATACACACATATATATATTTTTTAACCTGGGAGGAGAGAAGGTGGGTTGGATCCTGTGTGGAAAAGATCCCCGGGAGGAGGCCAGGGATTCCACTCCAGTATTCTTGCCTGGAGAATCCCATGAACAGAGGAGCCTGGCAGGCCATAGACCTCAGGGTAGCACAGAGTCATACTCAACTGAAGCAACTTAGCACTCACACACATTGCCTATTACTAAGCTTTTTATTACAGGGGTATTCTATGATACAGTTAATGTGATTTGATGTTTGTTTGTTTGTTTGTTTTTTATAGCAGACTAAGGATTACTAGTGGAGAAGGCAATGGCACTCCACTCCAGTACTTTTGCCTGGAAAATCCCATGGATGGAGGAGCCTGGAAGGCTGCAGTCCATGGGGTCACTGAGGGTCGGACACGACTGAGCGACTTCACTTTTACTTTTCACTTTCATGCATTGGAGAAGGAAATGGCAACCCACTCCAGTGGTATTGCCTGGAGAATCCCAGGGATGGGGGAACCTGGTGGGCTGCCGTCTATGGGGTCACACAGAGTCGGATACGATTGAAGTGACTTAGCAGCAAGGATTACTAGATCCATGGGTCTAGTAAGTTACACTGCTTTTTATTTTTTGTTGTTATTGTTCCCTATTCCATTATGAATCTCTTTTGTTTATTTATTTCAATCTCTTTTTAAAAGTTGATTTAAAAAGTATTTATTATAATTTTAGGACAGTTTCAGTAGGGAGAAAAGCTAAATATATTTGTTTAATCTAACATCTCTAACAACATTTTCTATTATTTTTTTGATTTTTTTTCCTTTATTATATTGAAAACTTCATAGATAATATTTTTAAGTGTTTCTGAGGCATCATAGAAGAAGAGGTATAGCTTAAACAATGGTTCTAGTAATTTGCTTCTTTTAAGAGTATTAAAGTACTTGATGTTAATTATTTTTAAGTTAAGAATACAGAAAAGTAAGAAATGATGTTTATCATTTAAAGGAATTGGATTTAATAATAGGCCAACAATGAGATGGCGTTTTGTTTTTTCAATGTAACTTTACAGACTGAAACAGTACATAGCGAATAAATTTCATGTGACTAACATTTTCATGTAACTAACATGTGACTAACATTTTCAATTGATAATATGTAATAAAACATTTTGTGAACAAATTAATTTGATAGTATTATTTCAATGCATATTTTCTATCACATATATACCAATAAGCATAAATACTTGTTTTATATGTATGTTGGATATTTCAAGAAACCTTTTTGATCTCAGTTCTAGTATTGATCAGTACTAGAAACAAAGTATTGTCAGAAAGATTAATTTGCAAACTTGTCAAATTGTATTTAATCATCATTTTCCAAGTTCTATCTCTTTAGTTCAAATGCATATAACCAATAGTCAGTGCAGTTATCCATGAGTATGTTTTGCCACAATTTCATCTCATGAGCTTGAGAAAGAAACTATTTTGCTTATTGTTGTTGCTCAGTCGTTCAGTCGAGTCTGACTCTGCGACTCCATGAGCTGCAGCATGCCAGGTCTCCTTGTCCTCACCGTTGTTCAGAGCTTCAGCAAACTCATGTCCATTGAGTTGGTGATGCCATCCAACCATCTTATCCTCTGTCACCCCTTCTCCTCCTGCCTTCAATCTTTCCCAGCATCGCAGTCTTTTCTAATGAGTCTGTTCTTTGTATCAGGTGACCAAAGTTTTGGAGGTTTAGTTTCATCATCAGTCCTTTCAATGAATATTCAGAATCAATTTCCTTTAGGATTAAGTTGTTGGATCTCCTTGTAGTCCAAGGGACTCTCAAAAGGCTTCTCCAACACCACAGTTAAAATAATCAATTCTCTGGGGCTCAGCCTTCTTTATGGTCCAACACTCGCATCCATACATGACTACTAGAGAAACCATAGCTTTGACTAGATGGACCTTTGTTGGCAAAATAATGTCTCTGCTTTTTAATACACTTTCTAGGTTATTAATAGCTTTTCTTCCAAGGAGCAAGAGTCTTTTAGTTTCATGGCTGCAGTCACCATCTGCAATGATTTTGGAGCACAAGAAAATAGTCTCTCACTGTTTCCATTGTTTTCCCATGTATTTGCCATAAACTGATGGCAAATGGTGCCATGATCTTAGTTTTTGAATGCTGAGTTTTAAGCTAGATTTTTCACTGCCCTCTTTCACCTTCATCAAGAGGCTCTTTAGTTCCTTTTTGCTTTCTTAAATAAGGATGTTGTCATTTTTCTTATAATCAGCATCTCAAAAGGAGCTTTATAAGGTTTCTCTACAAGTCTTGTAGACAATCACTTTGAAAATTAACAGGAATAAATCATTTTAAGTTTTGTTATAGAATTTTAAAATAGGTTCAAAACTGCTCCCTAAAGAAAATTTGGGATTTGCTTAACCATACCTCTAAGTCTTTTAAGAAATTGACTATCCAAGTTAGATCCTCCAATTTTCACTGGAAATTACTACAGAATCCTTACCACCTGATTATCTTTTGTCTTAAGCATGCAGGTCTTTTTTTCCTTTACTTAAAAAAAAATATTGTAGTATAGTTGAAATTCAATGCTGTGTTAGTTTCAGGTATATGGCAAAGTGAATCAGTTATACATATACATATATCAACTCTTTTTTATTTTCCCATATAAGACATTGCAGAGTATTGAGTAGAATTTCCTGTGCTATACAGTAGGTCCGTAGGAGTTACCTATTTTATATATAGTAGTGTATGTATGTCATTCCTAGTCTCCCCATCGATCCCTGCCTTTACCCTCTAGCGTAGTCAAGAAATATACTTTATGAAAAAATTAATTAATAGAAATAATGCTTATAAAATACTGTCATAAATGCTTTTGTAGGATATAGATTATATTTTCTAAATACAGTGATCTGACCACCTAATTCACCAATAGATTTGCCTTTTAGGGAATATGAGATAATACTTCCCATTAGCTTCAAGGAAAGGCCACATGATACTTTGGGTTATAATATAAATGTTTAGTATGCTAGTCAATATATCACTTAGTATTCTATACATATAAATCACACATTAGACCTTTTTTAAAGAATCAGTTTCTATGACATTTATGTATTACAAATTCCATGAAAAGGAATCATGAATATTACTCACTAACCCATATCTGAGTTTATTATTATATACTATTTATATATATATAGTATACAATGAAAATTATTTTATTTAGTCATATATTTTCTGTTTTACTATTGTTTCAGTCTTAATAGTAAATATAAAGAGAGAATTAAGTAGATTTTAAATGTTTTTCCAAAAAAAAAAAAAGAGAGAGAGATTGTGAAAAGGGAAGATGTATTTAGAGATATTGCTCCAGTCTTATAATTATGACTACCTTTACTTGTTAAATATCTACAGTGTTTCTACAGTTTAACAATATCCGGTACATTTAAGAATTGGGCTCATTAAATGACCATCTATATTACTGACTGATAGTTTATGTTTTTGCTTTTTTTTTGTTTTGCTTTATTTTGTGTACTCACTTGAAATTCTCTAATACTTTTAGACATGTTGAATCAAACAAGTTTTTTTGTAATTTTTGCCTAGACTTTAAATCCTCTTACAAAAATAAATTCAAAGAACAAATAATAGTGAAGAAAAATTGCTACTAATGCATATTTTACTATCAGTCTTCATTTGAAAATGGTGGAAAAACTAGCTAAATACTGAATAGCTATGTTACTGCTGCTTTAATTAGCCAGCTATCTGTTCCTGTTTAGTATTGAAAAAAGGTAAATTGCCCTCCCAGGTATGTAAGTTAAACAAAATGGGAGATATTTTAGTTTATAAAGCCTGTATAAAACTAATTTCTGTTTCTCTCCATGTATTTTTGTTCAGAATGCATCATTAATTTGAATGGGTAATTTGGTATAGGGATTAATGGTGGGATATGGTGAATAACTCTAAAATGTACCTAAATACAAAATAGCATGTGGCTAAATGCCTTATATAAAGCATTAATCCATCTGATCAAATTAAGCCAATATATGTCTCAAGAAAATAAACACATGTAAATAAAGCTGAATGTTGAAATAACGTCTATGTTCTGTCTGGGACAAATGTATTCTAGATATGAAAACATCACTGTTTCTTTTTTTTTTTTTCCCTTTGCCTATTCCAAAAAGCTTTAAAAAATGTTTTTCAATATTTAAAATGATTATCTTGAAATAAATGTCAGTCTTATGAAAAAATTGGTTAATTTTGCATTATTCTATACAGAAGGCCATGTCTAAATTCAAACACATTCTGTAACACATTCTACATGAATCTATATACAAACACATTCTTTAATACATTCTACCTGAATCTAAGAAGTTATTAGCCCTGTGCATAATTTGCTGTCCATTTCCCAGATAAAGAGTAAGCAGTTGACACACAGAACAATTGGAAGTAGAAAGGAATACTCGGTCTATGGGTAGAACATTCAGAAGAACTAGTTTTTTTTGTTTTTTTTTGTTTTTTTTTTTAAATCTACCCCAGGTTACTGATACAAACTGAATGAAATCTCCCCTGACTTTTGAAGCCTCTTATTAATTGGCATTTAAACACTGGTCTCTCATTTTTGTCCAACTCTTTGGAACCCCATGGAAGCCCAGCAGGCTTCTTTGTCCATGGAATTCTCCAGGCAAGTTTAATGCAGTAGGTTGCCATTTCCTTCTCCAGGGGATCTTCTTGACGCAGGGATCAAACCTGGGTCTCCTGTACTGGAGGCAGATTTTTTTTTTTTTTTTTTTTTACCACATGAGCCATCAGGGAAGACCCATGTATAGGGTACAATTTACAAACTCAAAAATATTTGAAGTATTTATTTTGCATCATTAATATCTTATACAAGATAACAAACACATTTCCCCCAAATTTGTAAATTTACAAGGTAGAAAATTTGAAAGAGGCATAACTTGAGAAAGTTAAATTTGGATGGTTTGACTGACACTTTGAAGGTGTTCCCACAGGGATCTCATGGAATAGAGACAAAGGATAAGTTAACTTCTTGAAAAATTCCTTCTTTTCTTAGTATTTGGAACAGAGTCTCCTGGCTATCTTCCTTTTCAGATCACTAAGAAAGATGCTTCCTCTATATAGCAACTACTTTTCTTCTGCTAAATTCTAAAAGTTTCAGGTTCCCCATACTTCTGTTCTTGGTCATTTTATGTTCTTGTTTTCCAGTTGAAAGGGAATTTCATCTTCTCCTGCAAAATTCATTCTATCTGTATTTATAACTTCTGAGGTTTCATCTCTGTTCTTGACTTTTCTCTTACCTCCAGTAAATGAGTTTATACAGAATGTAAGTAAAGCAGAGTAAAATGCCATAAGAATGTCCTGCAAAATCACCACTTCAAAATGGCCAATCCTACTCTCTTTCCCCAAATCCATTCCTAGCTTTGCCTTTCCTATCTTAAAAGCATTATTTTTTAAGCTATTTCTTTGCTTAAGGAAAAATGCCAAATATGTAAAATCTAAAATGATGACAGTTAGTTACATATTTTCTGTGTCTAATGCTTCCCTCACATGTCTTCTTTTTCATCAGCCATTCTATTCTCTTTAACAAACTCCTATTTCTCAAGAATCTCAACAGGATGGTTTTAGGCCCTCTCTGATTTTATTGATGCTTCTTTTCAATCCACTAATCATATTGCTACTAGAATTTTCACTCAAAAATATCAGATTTAACTGTCACTTTTCTGCTTCAAATCTTTTAACTCTTCTTATTTATTCTTAAAGACATTTAAAAGACATCCCTTAACATTGCCTAAATTATTTTCAGTTTTCTCATCCAAATATACAGGCACATTGAATCAATGGCAGTTTCTTGTGTGTGCCATGAAATGTATACCTTTTACATTTTGAGTCCTTAGGCTTTTTTAATATGCCTCTTCAATTTTGGTAAACCTGGTGGATAAATCTGACAAACATTTCAAACTCACATTCCAGTTTCATGTCTCCTCTGCAACTCTGTTAATAGCTCACCATCAGCTTTTATGTTTATTCTCTATTATATTAAGTCTCTCAGTTTCACAACTGATACAACTATAAGCTTATGTAGCAGCCAAACTAACCATATGGTGAGTACCTGGAGGGCAGTAACCATTTTTTATTTGTATTTGTATTTGTAGGTCCTGTGTTTAACTGGCCCATTGCAGGCGCTTAATATATTTTTATTATTTAAAAAATTGAGCTTGGGACTGAGTTTGTGACCTTTCCAGTTGAAATGGAAAAAAAAAAAAAAAAGAAAATCGAGCATCTTTCCGGAAGAGTATAAAGAATGACTTTGTGGTCCTAGCCAACATTCTACCTATCAACAATAAAGACTCTAATATCCTAAGGCTAACTGTCATAGAGCACTCACCTAACAGCTTCACAATTACTCAGACTGATATTTACCTTCATTACAAAGCACTTTAGGGGGTGCCTATAGTATGAAATATACACTGTAAAACCATATTCTCACCCTTTACTTGTGTGCAACTCAGTGATAGCTGGACTGTTAGGAAGAAAACATTTTGTGTGGTTCCTGACTAACCCTTATGAGTAGTTTTTGTGCTATTTCAAAGTAATTTAACTCTTGGGAGAGAGCAGAGCAACAGTTATCAGGCTAGGATCAGAATTAATAGGGTCTGTATTGATCAGACAGAACTCTTTACTGGAGCTCTGGCCAGTCAAATGTAACATTTCTTCTCTACTACCTTTGGTTGTCTTTAGGGACCATCATCAAAAGATGTGTGAGTTTCAAAGTGTTAGCCTTCTTTTTCAGATCATTAAAAAGGGGAGAGTAGTGTGGCAGATGACTGAAAACAATGAGGACTATCAAGTCCAGAATTTGAAAAGTTTGAAAAATATTAGAAAAAGAAAAAAAGCTAAGTAGAAAATAAGGCATAGCTTACCATTTATTACTCATCTTAACAACTGTTTCCACTATTTTTATTTACTTCTAAATACAGAAACATAGGTACTATATGTTAAATCTCCTAGTTATAAATCTATAATATAATTATTGTAGCTTTTTAAAGGGTGGCTAATTTTTCCATTTTATCCTCATGTAACAGCAAGATTTATATATTCCATCCTATGATGCTGTTTCTGTATATTTGTGGAAATAATTGTACTATATATTTTACTTCCTGGCTTATTTTTCAATTGAATGTTTATGTTTATGACTGATAATAAAATTTTAAGAGAAAGCAAAGTTTTACTAGTTGACTTATCTTTTCTCTCATATGATTTTTTTGAATCAGGAATAGGGCTTTGAATAGGAATTCACTGTTGATACTTAGATTTAGATCAATAATATAAAGGTAAAAACAATAATTTTCATAGAGTCAAGAAGAAATAATGAGCAAAAATGAAAGACACAAAAGAATACAAACATATGCAGAATAAAGTAACCAGTGAGAGATTAAAAACTAAACTTTCACCCTTTCCTATGCTACTTGATAATAATAGTGATTTTCTTTGGTATGAATGTTAAAATTCCATCTCTGTCCTCAAACTCATTCATATTGTTCCTTTGATTGAATTTATATACATGTTATATTGCCATCTGATTCATTTTAATATATTAATCTATAATTTCAAATGATTCAGCCAATACTATGTTTGCTGATTTAAAATATCTTTGTCATTAAAGCAAATGTATATGACACAAACTAATAATAGTAAAAAAAAAAAAGAAAAGCACCAAGTCCATTGTTTATCCATATAATTGTAAGGAAATGGCTTGCCAACTTACCTTTACTGCTATTCCAATAGCTTTCAGTGAATTCATCTTTCTGTAATTAATTTACTTACCAGCTTGACATCTTTGTATGCAATCCATACCTCAGATTCTCACTCTATCTTGCATAACAAATTAAATAATAACAATCTTCATAGGGTTTTATAATTTTCTATTTGCCTATCTGATGTTTACCTAACTCCTAAAGCAATTTTTCTTCTACAATTATAGTTTTATTGTCTAGTCCATAACAAAATGATCACATGGATCATAGCCTTGTGTAGCTCAATGAAACTATGAGCATGTTATTCAGGGCCACCTACAAAGGATGGGTCATGGTGAAGAGTTCTGACAAAATGTGGTCCACTGGAGAAGGGAAGGACAAACCACTTCAGCATTCTTGCTTTGAGAATCCCATGAACAGTATGAAAAGGAGACAAAATATGAAACTGAAAGATGAGCCCACCTCAGCCCTCAATCTGTAGGTATCCAATATGCTACTGGAGCAAAGTAGGAAAAGTTTCAGAAAGAATGAAGACACTGAGCCAAAGCAGAAAAGACACCAGCTGTGGATATTTCTGGTAGTAAAAATAGAGTCCCATGCTATACAGAACAATATTTGCATAGGAACCTGAAATGTTAGGTCCATGAGTCAAGTGAATTGAAAGTAAAAGTCACTCCAGCTGAGACGCAAGGGAAGCCCAATGTACTGTAGCAATAATCTCTCAGCCGTGTTTGACTCTCTGCGACCCCATGGACTACAGAGTCCATGGAATTCTCCAGGCCAGAATACTAGAGTGGGTAGCCCTTCCCTTCTCCAGGGGAATCTTCCCAACCCAGGGAACAAACCCAGGTCTCCCCCATTGCAGGCAGATTCTTTACCAGCTGAGACACAAGGGAAACCCAAGGTGAATTGGATGTGGTCAAACAGGAGATGGGAAGACTGAACCTTGACATTTTAGGAATCAGTGAATTAAAATGGAAGGGAATGGTTGAATTTAATTCAGATGACCATTATGTCTACTATCATGGACGAGAATCTTTAGAAGAAATGGAGTAACTTTTACAGTCAACAAAATAATCTGAAATGCAGTATTTGGGTGCAGTCTTAAAAACTGAAAAATGATCTTGATTTGTTGCCAAGGGAAAACATTCAAGATCACAGTAATCCAACTGTATGCCCCAACCACTAACATCAAAGAAGTTGAAGTTGACTGGTTCCCTTTTCTCCACACCCTCTCCAGCATTTATTATTTGTAGACTTTTGGATCGCAGCCATTCTGACTGGTGTGAAATAGTACCTCATAGTGGTTTTGATTTGCATTTCTCTGATAATGAGTGATGTTGACAACAAAAGAGAAACTGATGTATAGAACAGTCTTATGGACTCTGTGGGAGAGGGAGAGGGTGGGAAGATTTGGGAGAATGACATTGAAACATGTAAAATATCATGTATGAAACGAGATGCCAATCCAGGTTTGATGCACAATACTGGATGCTTGGGGCTAGTGCACTGGGACGACCCAGAGGGATGGTATGGGGAGGGAGGAGGGAGGAGGGTTCAGGATGGGGAACACATGTATACCTGTGGCGGATTCATTTTGATATTTGGCAAAACTAATACAATTATGTAAAGTTTAAAAATAAAATAAAATTAAAAAAAAGATAATTGGAGGAATAGGCAATTTTGCCTTGAAATACAAAATGAAATGGGACAGAAGCTAACAGAGTTTTGTGAAGAGAACACACTAGTAATAGCAAACAGCATCTTCCAAGAACACAAGGGATGATGGTACACATGAACATCACCAAGTGGTCAAACCCAAAATCCGATTGATTATATTCTTTCCAGCTGAAAATAGAGCTCTATAAAGTCATCAAAAACAGTATCTGGAGCTGACTGTGACTCAGATCATGAGCTTCTTATTGCAAAATTCAGATTTAAATTGAAGAAAGAAGGGAAAACGAAAAAGGCCATTCAGGAATGGCCTAAATCATATCCCTTTTAATTATACAGTGGAACTGACAAATAATTTCAAGGGATTTGACCTGATAGAAGAATTATGGACTGCAGTTCATAACATTGTACAAGATACAGTGACCAAAACCATCCCCAAGAAAAAGAAATGCAAGATGGAAAAATGGTTGTCTGAGGAGGCCTTATAAATAGCTGAGAAAAGAAGAGAAGCAAAAGGCAAAGTAGAAAAGGAAACATACCGAACTGAATGTAGAGTTCCAAAGAACAGCAAGGAGAGATAAGAAAAGCTTCTTAAGTGAACAATACAAAAAGGAAAACAATACAATGGGAAAGACTATACATCTCTTCAAGACAATTAGAGATACCAAAAAGCGGAGACATTACTTTGCCAACAGAGGTCCATCTAGTCAAAGCCTTGGTTTTTCCAGTAGTCATATACGGATTTGAGAGTTGGACTATAAAGAAAGCTGAGTGCCAAAGAATTGATGCTTTTGAACTGTGGTGTTGAATAAGACTCTTAAGAGTCTCCTGGACTACAAGGAGATCCAACCAGTGAGTCTTAAAGGAAGTCAGTCCTGAATATTAATTGGAAGGACTGATACTGAAGCTAAAACTCCAATACTTTGGTCACCTGATGCAAAGACCTGACTCCTTGGAAAAAGACCCTAATGCTGGGATAGGTTGAATGCAGGAGGAGAAGGCGACGACAGAGAATGAGACGGTTGGATGGCATCACTGACTCGATGAACATGAATTTGCATAAGCTCCGGGAGTTGCTGTTGGACAGAGAAGCCTGATCTGCTGCTGTCCACAGGGTCACAAAGAGTTAGACATGACTAAGCAACTGATCTGAACCGAAGAAAACATTTTATACAAGGATGGGCACAAAAAAGAACAGAACCTAATACAAGCAAAAGAGATTAAGAATAGGTAGCAAGAATCCAGAGAAGAACTCTATAAGAAAGGTCTTTATGATCCGGAAAACCACAATGGTATGATCACTCACCTAGAGTCAGACATCCTGGAGTGTGAATCAAGTGGTCCTTAGGAAGCATTATTATGAACCAGTCTAATGGAGGTGATGAAATTCCAGCAGAGCTATTTAAAATCCTAAAAGGTGACTAAATTTAGTAAATGAGTGCACTAACTGATAAATAAATGTAAATATTAATATTATTATCTCAGATGATATGATACACAAAATGCTTAGTCAAACATGGCATTTTGTCCTTCACAGTGCTCCCTCCACAATCATTTCTGCATGGGTTTTCTTTTACATTTCCACATGTTCTTTCTATCAATCTTCCTGGAAAACTATTACTATTTTCTGGAGATAGAATTTATCAAATGATAGAGTTTCTAATTATATGTTTCATTAATAGAAACTGTTGATACATAAAATGCACAACATCTATGAAGGAACATATCCTTTCTTATGAAGAAAAAAACAAGTTTCATAGCATTGAGTATACACTATCTCCATTTGCACTTTTCTTCTCTTATAGAGCTATATTTTTTTCTCCCCCCAGCCCCCACACAAGAGCTATAAAGTCATACAAGGATATGTCTTGATTTGTAGCTTACTGAAGAATTGATGCTTTTGAACTGTGGTGTTGGAGAAGACTCTTGAGAGTCCCTTGGACTGCAAGGAGATCCAACCAGTCCATTCTAAAGGAGATCAATTCTGGGTGTTCATTGGAAGGACTGATACTGGAGCTGAAACTCCGATACTTTGGCCACGTCATGTGAAGAGTTGACTCATTGGAAAAGACCCTAATGCTGTGAGGGATTGGAGGCAGGAGGAGAAGGGGATGACAGAGGATGAGATGGCTGGATGGCATCACCAACTCGATGGACATGAGTTTGAGTGAACTCCGGGAGTTGGTGATGGACAGGGAGGCCTGGCATGCTGCAATTCATGGGGTCACAAAGAGTCAAACATGACTGAGCGACTAAACTGAACTGAACTGAAGTTGACATAGTTATTGATAGCATGTTAAAAATGTCCATATAATTAATAAAACAGAAAACTAATAAAGCATACTGCTTTTGCTAAATAGTATTATAAGAATATCTATATGGTTACTTCTCGGGGATTTAGTTTGCATTGTGAGAATAACACAATCATCTTTATTTTCATGCATATAAGGGCAAAACAATTTGTACCCACTTTCATTTTTCAGTAAGTCAATTTTTTTCCATTCACGTAATATAGTCAAGTTTCATTGAAGATAATTTTTCAGATAATCTCTCTAGTAAATCAATAATTAAACATTATAAATACTTACCATCATATATATCCACATTTACAAGTAAATAGTCCTTTCTATGGCTCAAAACCTGAGAAGGCAATGGCACCCCACTCCAGTACTTTTCCCTGGAAAATCCCATGGATGGAGGAGCCTGGTAGGCTGCAGTCCATGAGGTTGCTAAGAGTCGGACCCGACTGAGTGACTTTGCTTTCACTTTTCACTTTGATGCATTGGAGAAGGAAATGGCAACCCACTCCAGTGTTCTTGCCTGGAGAATCCCAAGGATGGGGGAGCCTGGTGGCTGCAATCTATGGGGTCACACAGAGTCGGACATGACTGAAGTGACTTAGCATAGCATAGCATGGCTCAAAATTATTTCTTTTTATTTTCTCAACATAGTTGTTCCTTATTATTAACAATTCATTATTGGTCTAGTTCCACTGGGCTTAACATTTGCACTTATCCTTTCTTCCACTAGTTTAAATTTGCTGTTCCAAATATTACTTAGCTTCTATTAGTTCAGTAACATTGAAACACATAATACAAAGAATGAGTGTGATAAAGTGAGGTTGAAATGATACATTAGAGCTAGGATATAAAGGTTGTAGGAGTTTTACTTTTCCTGAAAGCAATGGAAAAAATGGTATTTTGGTAGCATTTTTAACTTTACATTTCAATGGGATTATTTAAGTTGCTTTGTGGAGAACAACAATTAAAGGGACACAATTGATGAAAGGGACAAAAGCTGATTCAGCAGTCTGAGTCAAAGTTGATTTGACATAATCTAATTATATGGCAATAGTCATTGATTGAAGGCATAGATATATGAGGTTTATGAGGGAGAAAGGGAGAGAAAGAGAGATATAATTGATGATGGCTAGGTTTCTATCTTGATAACTGCTTTGCTGACAATGGTCTGTATAGTCAAAACTCTGGTTTTCCCAGTAGTCATATAAGGGCGTGAGAGTTGGACCATAAAGAAGGCTGAGTGCCAAAAATGGATGCTTTTGAATTGTGGTGCTGGAGAAGACATTCGGGAATCCCTTGGATGGAAAGGAGATCAAATCAGTCAATCCTAAAGGAAATCAACGCTGCATATTCATTGGAAGGACTGATGCTGAAGCTGATACTCCAATATTTTGGTCCCCTGATAAGAAGAGCCTTCTCATTGGAAAAGACTGATGCTGGTAAAGATTGAAGGTGGGGGATAAGGGGGCAACAGGATGAGAAGGTTGGATGGCATCACTGACACAGTTAGATGGCATCACTGGACGTGAACCTGAGCAAACTCAGGGAGATAGTAAACAACAGGGAAGCCTGGTGTGCTGCAGTTCACAGGCTTGCAAAGAATTGGACATGACTTACTGACTGACAACAAGAGCTGCTTGGGTGCTAATGCTGTACATAGGGTATGGGAATGAAGGTAAAACTAATTTGGAGAACAGTAACTTTAAGGGTTGCACTTTAGTTTGGCTTCCTTGAGAAGCAGATATTGAGGAGATGATTCAGATTCAATGGGTTTATTTTGAAGACAACTTTAGAAAATATTGATGGAGAGGACAAAGTGAAACAGGGAACCAAATACAACCAACCAGGATATGTTACCTGGTAAATTACCACTAAATTGCTAGATCCAATGTCCAATGGAAAACTAGAATTTGATCCAACTGGCACACGTTGGTATCCCTTAGGTGTAAAACATGCTCCTTGGTGTTATCTTCATTATTAGAAAATGATGTTTATAAACAGTTAGACTATATATAGAAGAGGACTTCTCCCAAAGGATATTAATCTCCTTCCACTTTTGGCCTATATGCAAGTGGCAAAATCAACTCCAACCACCAGAGAAAGGTCTGTTGTGGAGATTAGAACTGGAGCCAAGGTGTATTGAAGAGGACAAGATGAGAAGTTGCGTGTGAGGCAAGATGGTATTTGTCACACAAAGGACTGAAGGAAGAGAAGGTTGTAGGTTGAAATTCATGAGAGGGGATTTTTCCAGATAGAAACAAAGAGTGAAATTTCCAGAAACATAAAGCTGAAATATTGACTATTTAGAATTCAGGGGGAATATTGACTAAAAAGTATTTAGTAGATTTACAACTAAATATGCTATTTCTGTGGAGAAGGCAATGGCACCCCACTCCAGTACTCTTGCCTGGAAAATCCCATGGATGGAGGAGCCTGGTGGGCTGCAGTCCATGGGGCTGTGAAGAGTCGGACATGACTGAGCGTCTTCACTTTCACTTTTCACTTTCATGCATTGGAGAAGGAAATGGCAACCCACTCCAGTGTTCTTGCCTGGAGTATCCCAGGGTCGGGGGAGCCTGGTGGGCTGCCGTCAGTGGGGTCGCACAGAGTCGGACACGACTGAAGCGACTTAGCAGCAGCAGCATGCTATTTCTGACTTTGTATGAAAACATGCATTGTAAAAGAAGAAGTATAATTCATATATTACCTAGTGTTTTCTAATTTTGCCTTTTAGTTATGGTGTATTTAATGTACATTTTATCAAGATCACATCTTGATACATCAAGGAACTTAGAACCTTGATGTAAAATCTAGTTTAGAATTCCAATTCCAATTTTGAAAATTGCAGCTTCATCAGGCTAGGAACTGAGTTGATAAAAACAGCAAATTAAATAGCACGTGGATTTGATCAAATGCATAAAGATTTGTGCTTCTCAATCCAGGCTAATTTCCAGGAGCTCTAAAAGACTCCTGAACCCTCCTACACTGTTGGTGGGAATGTGAATAAAAAAAAAAAAAAGATCACATCTATATTTGGACATATGAGAGGACTGTTATTTCTTTATAACATTAAATGCATGTGAATTGCTTTAGTCAATTACATATCAACAAACATGATGTAGATGGCTAGTAAAGTATTCACCTGCCAATGCAGGAGCCACAGATGACACAGTTTCTATCCCTGGGTTGGGAAGATCCCCTGGAGAAGGAAATGGAAACACACTCCAGTATTTTTGCTAGGATAATCCCTTGGACAGATAGCCTGATTAGCCACAGTTTAAAAGATCACAGAATTGGACACAACTGAGTGACTGAGCACACAGGCAGGGTGCACAGATGCTTGGAATGACCAATGAGCTTCTGCCTGATGCTACTGCCAATTTCTTTGTAGGTGATTTGTGTTCTGTAATGTACACTTTGTTGAGTTCAGTTCAGTTCAGTCCTGTCTGACTCTTTGCAACCCTATGAACAGCCGCATGCCAGGAATCCCTGTCCATCACCAACTCCCAGAGGTTGCTCAAACTCATGTCCAACGAGTCACTGATGCCATCCAACCATCTCATCCTCTGTTGATCCCTTCTCTTCCTACCTTCAATGTTTCCCAGCATCAGAGGCTTTTCTAATGAGTTGCCTCTTCCCATCAGGTGGCCAAAGTATTGAAGCTTCAGCTTCAGCATCAGTCCTTCCAATGAATATTCAGAACTAATTTCCTTTAGGATTGTCTGGTTTAATCTCCTTACAGTCCTAGGGACTCTCAAGAGTCTTCTCCAACACCAACGTTTGAAAGCATCAATTCTTGGTGCTCAGCTTTCTTTATGGTCCAACTCTCACATCCAAATACATGACTTTTGGGAAAACCATAGCTTTGACTAGACAGACCTTTGTTGGCAAAGTATTGTCTCTGATTTTTAATATGCTGTCTAGGTTGGTCATAGCTTTTCTTCCAAGGAGCAAGCATCTTTTAATTTCATGGCTTCTGTCACCATCTGCCATAATTGTGTAACCTCAAAAAGAAAAAAAAAAAAAAGAAGTCTCACTGTTTGCATTGTTTCCCTATCTATCTGCCATGAAGTAATGGGACCAGATGTCATGATCTTCATTTTTTGAATGCTGAGTTTTTTTTAAATTAATTTACTTTTTATTGATGGATAATTGCTTTACAGAATTTTGTTGTTTTCTGCCAAATCTCAAAATGAATCAGCAGAAGGTTGATATATATATATATATATATATATATATATATATATATTCCCTCCCTTTTGAACCTCCCTCCCATCTCCCTCCCAATTACACCCCTCTAGGTTGATAGAGAGACCTTGTTTGAGTTTCCTGAGCCATACAGCAAATTTCCGTTGGCTATCTATTTTACATATGGTAATGTGTTTACATGTTATTCTTTCCATTTATCTCACCCTCTTCTCCCCTCTCCCACTGTTCATAAGTCTATTATGTATTTCTGTTTCTCCATTGCTGCACTATAAATACATTTTTCAGTACCATTTTTCTAGAGTCCATATATATATGTGTTAGAATATAGCATTTATCTTTCTGTTTCTGACTTACTTCACTCAGTATAATAAGTTCTAGATTCATCCACCTCACTAGAACTGACTCAAATGTATTCCTTTTTATGGTTGAGTAATAATCCATCACATGTATGTAAAACAACTTCTTTATCCATCTAGGTTGCTTTTGTGTTCTAGCTGTTGTGCTGCTGCTGCTGCTGCTAAGTCACATCAGTCATGTCCGACTCTATGAGACCCCAAAGATGGCAGCCCACCAGGCTCCTCTGTGGGGTCGTAGAGGAGCGCAGGGATTCTACAGGCAAGAATACTGGAGTGGGTTGCCATTTCCTTATACAATACATGCATGCTAAGTCGCTTCAGTTGTGTCCGACTCTGTGCAACCCCATGGACAGCAGCCCACCAGGCTCCCCTGTCCACAGGATTCTCCAGGCAATACTGTAGTGGGTTGTCTAGCTATTGTAAATAGTGCTAAAAGGAACAACGGGATACATGTGTCTTTTTCAATTTTGGTTTCCTCAGTGTATATGCCTAGAAGTGGAATTGGTGGGACATATGGTGGTTTTATTCCTAATTTTTTTCCCCCTTTTTTTTTCCTTTTTTTTTAATTAATTTTATTTTATTTTTAAACCTCACATAATTGTATTAGTTTTGCCAAATATCAAAATGAATCCACCACAGGTATACATGTGTTCCCCATCCTGAACCCTCCTCCCTCCTCCCTCCCCATACCCTCCCTCTGGGTCGTCCCAGTGCACCAGCCCCAAGCATCCAGCATCGTGCATTGAACCTGGACTGGCATCTCGTTTCATACATGACATTTCACATGTTTCAATGCCATTCTCCCAAATCTTCCCACCCTCTCCCTCTCCCACAGAGTCCATAAGACTGTTCTATACATCAGTGTCTCTTTTGCTGTCTCGTATACAGGGTTATCGTTACCATCTTTCTAAATTCCATATATATGCGTTAGTATACTGTATTGGTGTTTTTCCTTCTGGCTTACTTCACTCTGTATAATAGGCTCCAGTTTCATCCACCTCATTAGAACTGATTCAAATGTATTCTTTTTAATGGCTGAGTAATACTGCATTGTGTATATGTACCACAGCTTTCTTATCCATTCATCTGCTGATGGACATCTAGGTTGCTTCCATGTCCTGGCTATTATAAACAGTGCTGTGATGAACATTGGGGTACACGTGTCTCTTTCCCTTCTGGTTTCCTCAGTGTGTATGCCCAGCAGTGGGATTGCTGGATCATAAGGCAGTTCTATTTCCAGTTTTTTAAGGAATCTCCACACTGTTCTCCATAGTGGCTGTACTAGTTTGCATTATTCCTAATTTTTTAAGAAATCGCCATGCCATCTTCCATAACTGTATCCTGAGAGAGTGTTCCCTTTTCTCCACACCCTCTTAAGCATTTATTGTGTGTAGACTTTTGATGATGGCCACTCTGACTGGTTTGAGGTTATATCTCACTGTAGTTTTAATTTGTACTTCTCTAATAATGAGTGATGCTGAACATCTTTTCAAGTGTTTGTTAGTCATCTGTATGTCTTCTTTGGAGAAATGTCTGTTTAGGTCTTTTTCCCATTTTTTGATTGAGTGTTTTTCTGGTACTGAGTTGTATGAGCTGCTAGTATATTTTGGAAAGAAATCCTTTGTCAGTTGTTTCATTTGCTATTATTTTCTTCCATTCTGAGGGTTGTCTTTTCACCTTTCTTATAGTTTCCTTTACTGTGCAAAAGCTCTTAAGTTTAATCAGGTCCCACTTGTTTACTTTTGTTTTATTTCCATTAACCTAGGAGGTGGGTCATAGAGGATCTTGCTGTGATTTATGTTATCGAGTGTTCTGTCTATGTTTTCCTCTAAGAGTTTTATAGTTTCTGGTCTTACATTTCGGTCTTAAATCCATTTTGATTTTATCCTTGTGTATGGTGTTAGGAAGTGTTCTAATTTCGGTCTTTTCCATGTAGCTGTCCAATCTTCCTAGTACCATTTATTGAAGAGTCTGTCTTTGCCATTGTATATTTTTGCCTCCTTTGTCAAAAATAAGGTACCCATAGGTGTATGGGTTTATTTCTGGGCTTTTTATCTCGCTCCATTGGACTATATGTCTGTTTTTGTGCTAGTACCATACTGTCTTGGTGGCTAGGAGGGTAAAGCGTCTTCCTGCAATACAGGTGACCCAGGTTCGACCCTTGGATCAGGAAGATCCCCTGAAGAATGAAATGGCAACCCACTCCACTATTTTTGGCTGGAGAACTCCATGGACAGAGGAGCCTGGTAGGCTGCAGTCCACGTGGTCACAAAGAGTAGGACATCACTGAGCGACTTCACTTTCTTTCTTTCTTTCTTATACTGTCTTGATGACTGTAGCTTTGTAGTATAATCTGAAGTCAGAAAGATTGATTCCTTTAGTTCCATTCTCCTTTCTCAACTGCTTTGGCTATTTGGGGTCTTTGTATTTTTGTATGAGTTGTGAAATTTTTTGTTCTAGTTTTGTGAAAAATGTCATCAGTAATTTGATAGGGATCACGCTGAATTTATAGATCATGTTTCATAGTATAGTCATTTTCAAAATACTGATTCTTCCTATCCAGGAACATGGAATATCTCTCCATCTGTTTATGTCATTTTTTATTTCTTTCATTAGTGTCTTACAATTTTCTGTGTACAATTCTTTTGTCTCCTTAGGTAAGTTTATTCCTAGATATTTAATTATTTTTGTTGCAGTGGTGAATGGGATTGATTCCCTAATTTCTCTTTCTGATTTTTCATTGTTAATATATAAAAATGCAAGTGATTTCTATGCATTGATTTTGTATCCTGCAACTTTGATAAATTTACTGATTAACTCTAGTACTTTTGTGATACTATCTTTAGGGTTTTCTATGTACAGTATCTTGCCATCTGCAAACAGTGAGAGCTTTGCTTCTTCTTTTCCAATATGGATTCCTTTTATTTCTTTTCTTCTCTGATTACTGTAGCTAGGACTTCCAAAACTATGCTGAATAATAGTGGCAAAAGTGGACAGCCTTGTCTTATTCCTGATCTTAGGGAGAATGCCTTCTGTTTTCACCACTGAGAATAATGTTTGCTGTAGGCTTATCATGTGGCCTTTACTATGTTGAGGTAGGTTTCTTCTATGCCCATTTTATGAAGAGTTTTAATCATAAATAAGTGCTGAGTTTTGTCAAGGGCTGTTTTTTGCATCTATTGAGATTATCATATGGTTTTTATCTTTCAATTTGTTAATAAGGTATATCACATTGATTTATTTCTGTATATTAAAGAGTCCTTGCATCCCTGGAATAAACCCAATTTGGTCACGGTGTATGAGCTTTTTGATGTGTTGCTGAATTCTGTGTGCTAAATTTTTTTTGAGGATTTTTGCATCTATGTTCATCAATGATATTGGCCTGTGGTTTTCTTTTTTGTGTATTATTTTTGTCTGGTTTTGTTATCGGGGAAATGGTGGCCTCATAGAATGAGTTTTCTGGAAGTGTTCTTTCCTCTGAAATTTTTTGAAAGAGTTTTGGAAGGATAGACATTAGCTCTTCAGTAAATGTTTAATAGAATTCTACTGTGAAGCCATCTACTCCTGGGCTTTTGTTTTCTGGGAGATTTTTGATCACAGCTTCAATTTCAGTGCTTATAATTGGGTTGTTCATAATTTCTATTTCTTCCTGGTTCAGTCTTGGAAGATTGAACTTATCTAAGAATCTGTCCATTTCTTCCAGACTATCTATTTTATTGCCATAACTTGTTCATAATAGTCTCTTATAATCTTTTGTACTTCTGCATTGTCTATTGTAGCCTCTCCTTTTTCATTTCTAATTTTGTTGATCTGATTCTTCTCTCTTTTTTTCTTGATGAGTCTGGCTAAAGGTTTGTCAATTTTGTTTATCTTCTCACAGAACCAGCTTTTAGTTTTATTAGTCTTTTCTATCATTTCTTTCTTTTTTTTTTTTTTCATGTATTTCTTCTTGGATCATTATGATTTCTTACCTTTTAGTAATTTTTTTTTTTTTGGTTGTTGTTCTTCTTTTTCCAGTTGTTTTAGGTGTAAAGTTAGTTTGCCTATTTGATGTTTTTCTTGTTTCTTGAGGTAAGATTGTATTGCTATAAACTTCCCTCTTAGAACTGATTTTGCTGCATTTCATAGGTTTTGAGTTGTTGTGTTTTCATTGTCATTTGTTTCTAGAAATTTTTTTATTTCCCTTTTAATTTCTTCAGTAACCTGTCAGTTATTTAGAAATGTGTTGTTTAATCACCATGTGCTTGTGTTTCTTACAGTTGTTTTCGTTTTTTTTTTTTTTTTCCTTGTAATTGATACCTAGTCTCATAGCACTGTGGTCAGAGAAGATGCTTGATATGATTTCAGTTTTCCTAAATTTACTGAGGTTTGATTTGTGGCCCAAGACATGGTCTATCCTTGAGAATGTTGCATGTACACTTGAGAAGAATGTGTATTTTCTTGCTTTTGGATGGGATGTCCTATTTATATCAATGAGATCCATCTCATCTAATATATCATTGAAGACTTGTTTTTCCTTATTAATTTTCTGTTTTGGTGACCTGTCCGTTGGGGTGAGTGGGGTGTTAAAGTTTCCTAATATTATTGTGTTACTGTTCATTTCTCCTTTTATGTCTGTTAATGTTTGTCTTGTGTATTGAGGTGCTCCTATGTTGGGTGCATAGATATTTACCATTGTTACATCTTCCTCTTGGACTGATCCCTTGATCATTATGCAGTGTCCTTCCTTATCTCTTGTAAGCTTCTTTATTTTAAGGTCTATTTGTATGCTATAAGGATTGCTACTCCAGCTTTCTTTTGCTTCCCATTTGCATGGAATATATTCTTCTATCCTCTCACTTTAGTCTATGTGTCTTTAGGTCTGAATTGGGTTTCTTGCGGACAGCATATATATGGTCCTTGTTTTCATACGCACTCAGCCAGTCTTTGTCTTTTGGTTGGAACATTTAATCCATTTACATTTAAAGTGATTATTGATATATATGTTCCTATTACCATTTTCTTAATTGTTTGGAGTTGATTTTGTAGATCTTTTTTCTTCTATTTTGTGACTATATAAGTCCCATTAACATTTGTTGCAAAGCTGATTTGGTGATACTGAATTCTCTTAGCTTTTGCTTGTCTGAAAAGCTTTTGATGTCTCCATCAGTTTTGAATGAGATCCTTGATGGGTACAGTACTCTTGGTTGTACATTTTTCCCTTTCAGTACTTTAAATATATCCTGCCATTCCCTTCTGGCCTGTAGAGTTTCTGCTGAAAGGTCAGCTGTTAAGCATATTGTGTTTCCTTTGTAGTTACTTGTAGCTTTTCCCTTGCTGCTTTCAATATTCTTTCTTTGTACTTAGTCTTTGTTAGTTTGATTAGTATGTGTCTTGGCATGTTTTTTCTTGTGTTTATCCTGTATGGTACTCTTTGTGACTCTTGGACTTGATTGACTATTTTCTTTTCCACATTGAGGAAATTTTCAACTATAATCTCTTCAAAAATTTTCTCATACACTTTCTTTTTCTCTTCTTCTTCTGGGTCCCCTATAATTTGAATGTTGGTCCCTTTGATATTGCTCCAGAGGATTCTGAGACTATCCTCAATTCTTTTCATTCTTTTTAGTTTATTCTGCTCTTCAGAAGTCATTTCTACCATTTTATCTTCAAGATCACTGATTCGTTCTTCTGCTTCAGCTATTCTGATATTGATTCCTTCTAGAGTATTTTTAATTTCAGTAATTGTGTTGTTTGTCTCTGTATGCTTATTCTTTAATTCTTATAGGTCTTTCTTAATTGATTCTTGCATTTTCTCCATTTTGTTTTCAAGGTTTTTGATCATTTTTACTATCATTATTCTGAATTCTTTTTCAGATAGTTTGCCTATTTCCTCTCCATTTATTTGGACTTATGTGTTTCTAGTCCTTTCCTTCATTTGTGTAGTATTTCTCTGCCTTTTCATTATCTATTTTTTTTAACTTATTGTGTCTGAGGTCTCCTTTCCAAGGCTTCAGGGTTGAATTCTTTCTTCCTTTGGTTTCTCCCCTCCTAAGGTTTGCTCAGTGGTTTGTGTAAGCTTTATATGGGGTGAGATTTGTGCTGAATTTTTTTGTCTGTTTGTTTTTCCTCAGATGAAAAAGGCTGAGTGAGGTAGTAATCCTGTATACTGGTGATTGGATTTTTATTTTTGTTGTTGTTGTTTAGATGAGGCAATCTGCACAGGGTGCTACTGGTGGTTGGGTGATGCTGGGTCTGATACTCAAGTGGTTTCTTTTGTGTGAGCTCTCACTATTTGATACTCCCTAGGGTTAGTTCTCTGGTAGTCTAGGATCTTGGAATCAGGGATCCCACTCCAAAGGCTCAGGGCTTGATCTCTGTTCAAGAATAAAGATTCCATGGGTGGTTTGTTATGACACTGCAATTAAAACAAATACCCAAAAACCTGAAACCAAAGATGAACCCCATACAAATAGCAGTTACAAAATCAGGCAAATAATAATTGAAATAAGGGAATATACACATATACATATACTCCCATAAGCAATGTCAAAACAGTCCAACAAAAATAAAGTACCCAATTGACCCAGTGAAAAAGGAAATATAAATTATATTTACCAGTTAAAAACTAGCTAAAATACAAAGTGGAAAACAAAAGTAAAGCAAGGTGCCAGGTGTGGAATAAAGCAAGGAAAACAGAACTAACATATATGCTGAGAGGAAAGGAAAGAAAGAAAAAAAAAAGAAAGAATAGATATGCAAAGTTAAATAGAGGTAGATGAAGAAGATTTCTATACATTAAAGATTACCTTCAAGGGGAAAAGAACAGTAGGAAAAGCAAACAAAGGAATAAATGTAGACAAAATATAATAGGCTTAAAAATTAAAGATTAAAATTATAGAAAAGAACACCTAAAAAGAAAGAAAGAAAAAGAATAAGAAAGAAAACAAAACAAAACAAAAAAGGAAAACTCCACAGAACTGCAAAAGCCCGATCTAGAGGCAGAGGTTTATAACAGCAGTAAAAATTGTGACTGAATATACAGATATGCATATACATCCATAATAAAAAACAAGACAGTCAACAACAAAAAAAGTATAATAGATTGACCCAGCACACAAAGGAAACCAAAGCATGTATCTACCAGTTAGGAACAAAACTAACTAAAGCACAAAGTGGAAAACAAAACTAAAGCAAGGTACAAATTGGGAATAAAGCAATGAAAATAAAACTCACAAATATGTTGAGAGAAAACGAAAGAAAGAAGAGAAACAAAGAATAGATATGCAACGTTAAATAGAGGTAGATAAAGACTATTTATAAACACTAAATATTAACTGTGAAGGGAAAAGAACAGTAGGAAAAGCAAACAAAGAAATAAATATAGAAAAAAATTGCAGGTTTAAAAATTAAAATTAAAAAAAGAGAGAAAAAAAAGAAAAGAAAGGAAAATTCCACAGAACTGCATAAGGCCAATGTAAAGAAAGATGTTTATAACAACAGTAAAAAGTGTGACTGAGGAAAATAAAAAAGCTCAGAAGCTTAATTAGATTTCATAGTGCCAATAAAATTGACAACTACAACAGTGA
Source organism: Bos javanicus (assembly GCF_032452875.1). Taxonomy (NCBI): domain Eukaryota; kingdom Metazoa; phylum Chordata; class Mammalia; order Artiodactyla; family Bovidae; genus Bos; species Bos javanicus. Next base: position 4,893,951 of record NC_083879.1, on the reverse strand, counting down.
AGCCCCCCATGGCTGGGGTCCTACTCTGTAGATTGGTGCCTCAGGAACTTAAAAGGGCACCCCAGGTGGAGTCCTACTCTGTTGCTCAGGGCACCTACTCTGTTGCTCAGGCATCAGGCATTTGATGGGCCAGCCTCTCTATTGTTTAGCTGCCCATCTTGACAAGTGTGGAGAGGGAGGCTGTAGCGATGGTTCCACCCCCTATGCACGACTCAGCAGTATCCCTTGCTTCCATGGCTGCCTGGCTTTCCTTCACAGGCATTTCCCCCCACAATCTCCTACCTCAAATCCCCTCAATCTGTCTCTCTATGATGAACAGCAACCCTCGCCCTGGGATTGCTCCACAATTCTTAAACTCCAGCTCCCAGCTGCTGCACCTTCCTGGAGACCTGTGTTTCTTTCTGGAGTATGTATGGCTGCAGCAAGAACTGTCTGATTCTCACTCCATCTAGGCTGGCACAGATCAGCTGTTTCACTCTCAGCCTTAAATGTTTTTCATCTGACTCAGACAATCGCCCTGATGTGGGTATCAAACCCCTGTTTCAGTTCCCCCACCCACGGAGGGAAGGTGAAGTCCTACTAACACTTCTGTGTTTTCCCCTAGTTCCTTCATCCTACTGAATTTTGTGTGGTTCTCTATATTCTTTTCCCCTGGTCAGGTTCTCCTGTCTGGTCTCAGCAAATGTTCTGAAGGAACTTCGGTGTCTGAAGGCGTCTTCCTGATGTATTCGTGGAGAGAGTTGAACTCCACTGCCATCTACTCCTATGCCATCTTGTTCTTTCTGAATGTTGAGTTTTAAGTCAATTCTTTCACTCTCTTCTTTCACTTTCATCAAGAGGCTCTTCAGTTCCTCTTCACTTTCTGCTATAACAGTGGTGCCATCTGCATATCTAAGGCTTTTTATTGATACTTCTCCAGCAATCTGGATTCCAGCTTGTGCCTCATACAGCCTGGCATTTCTCATGATGTACTCTGCATAGCAGTTAAATAAGCAGGGTGACAATATACAGGATTGATGTACTCCAGTCCTAATTTGGAACCAGACTGTTTTGCCATGTCCAGTTCTAACTCTTGCTTCTTGACCTGCATACAGATTTCTCAGGAAGCAGGTCAGGTGGTCTAGTATTCCCATCTCTTTAAGAATTTTCTACAGTTAGTTGTGATCCACACAGGCAAAGGCTTTGGTGTAGTCAATGAAGCAGAAGTTTTTCTGGAAAACTCTTGATTTTTCTATGATCCATCAGATGTTTACCATTTGATCTCTTGCTTCTCTGCCTTTTCTAAATCCAGCTTGAACCTCTGGAAGTTCTCAGTTCATGTACTGTTGAAGCCCAGCTTGGAGAATTACATTGTATTACTTAGTATTACTTTGCTAGCATGTGAGATGAGTGCTATTGTGCAGTAGTTGAGCATTCTTTGGCAATGCCTTTCATTGGGATTGAAATGAAAACTGACCTTTACCAGTCCTGTGGCCACTGCTGAGTTTTCCAAATTTGCTGACATATTGAGTGCAGCACTTTCACAGCATCATCTTTTAGGATTTGAACTGGCTCATTTGGAATTCCATCCACTCCTTTAGCTTTGTTCATAGTGATGCTTTCTAAGGCCCACTTGACCTCCCATTCAGGATGTCTGGTGCTAGGTGAGTGATTATACCATTGTGGTTGTCTGGGTCATTAAGATATATTTTGTATGGTATTTCTTTGTATTTTTGCCACCTCTTCTTAATGTTTTTTGCTTCTTTTATGTCCATACCATATCTGTCTTTTATTGTGCCCATCTTTGCATGAAATATTCCCTTGGTATCTCTAGTTTTCTTGAAGAGATCTCCAGTCTTTCTTATTCTATTGTTCTCTTCTATTTCTTTTTTTTACCCATGGTATCCCCATGTTTCTTTGTATTGATCACTTACAAAGATTTTCTTCCTTAGTGTACATTCTATTGGCTACTGCTATTAGCACAAATCCTAGCACTGAAGATTTCAAATTCCTCTTTGTCTCAGTGGTAAATACACATGAATTTTTTGCTGGCTTTCTACTTCACAACTCATGGTAAACTATAGATCTTCCTCTTCAAATCATGGTGCCTAACTGGGCTTTTTTAATGTGTCCCCACCTTAATTTAACAGTCTGAAGATTGTGAATGATGCTACTTTCATGCATTTTTTCCCCTTTGTACATTCTAATTATATTATTATAATATTATATAATATAATATATGTAATATGATTATATATAAATAATATGTATATTATATAAATATATTATATATTAAAACATATAATTATATAATATAATGATTATATTATTATTATTGATATTATTATTAATATCTTATTGATATTATTGTCATTGCAATGTAGGTTTTAATCTGTGATAAATCTTCACTGTTTTTGCATTTCCTTCTTCAGAATACTGTGTTTACTTTGCTTCACTGAAACTGCCTTATTTGTGTATTTAGTATAACCAAAAACTTTATAATGTTAAATTGAATGACCTTATAAAAATATTTTTTATTCTCTTTGTTCAAATTTAAACTATGATTTCTTCATATTCTTTATGAATTTAAGTAACGAGATTTCTTTCTTTTTTTGTTTTTTTGTTTTTCTTTCTCTGCTTCAGTATCTTGCTTCTTTGTACTTATTTACCTTGGATATGGGGATTACCTTTACACTTAAGACTTTATTTTCATATTTACATTTTTGAGTAAATTTGCCTTCCTCGGTATCTAGTGTTGGAAGAAGCTAATTGGTACCCATGTATTACACTGAAATTTCTAAACTTGATTTCAGATAACTTTCTTTGCCAATGATTTTCCTTAGATTTGTATTTTTATTTCACTGGTCTACAAGCAGAATATTTTTATTTTGTATTTTAGTTACTAAAATTCAGCAAATATAAACATAATTAATTTATAGTCCCTGCCTTTTCTCCTCAAAAAGAGAGTGGCATAGTGAATGCCATTACAGTCCCCTCACTCCTTCATTCAGTTAACTAAAATGATTAGCTTATTTTAACTGTATATAAACATATTCAGTGGTTTGGACAAAATTTGATGATAAATAAACATGTCTCTGGTGTCAAAGAGTTTATGATACATTAAGGAATATGTCAACATAAAAACAATGATGGTAACATAATATAATTGTATACTGAAGAGAATTTTATATGCAATATAGTAAGAATTTGGATCTCTAAAGACTTGAACTGGTGCTCTTTTTGGCTTTCTCACAATTACTAAATACAGCCAACTCTTCTTTTGAGAATTATTTTAGATTATTTTTATTTATTTATTTATTTATTTTTGTTGTTGTCCTCACAACCACCACTTTGCTTTAGGATATCATTTGTGGCACAGAATTAGGTTATTTTCTTCAATGAAAAATGATAATATAATTGGTTTCATAATCTTGTTATAAAATATTACATTGATTAGGGCCTATCTATATTCCCAGCAACTAGCATATGTTCCAGAAGAGAACATATTTTGTAAAGCAAAGTGAGAATAAAAGATAACACCTTGTTTTACCATTCTCAGAAGACACATAAAAAAGAAAACATTTAGAAATTTAAATATTGCTTTTTTCCTCACAATATACAAAGCTTTTATATATTTCTCATCTGGGGACATATAAGGGAATAGTCTTCATTTTCAAAGATGAGTCTACCTTCTAATAAATTTCAATACATTTTTACAGTGTACCTTTAAAAACTACCAGAAAAACAAATGTGATACTGACTCTTTCCTCACTTGTAAATAAACTTGCATATAATCATTCTGGAATTCAAGATCTATCTTAGAGCATTGCCTCTTCTCTGAGTTTCTTGTTCACTTGAATATATTATATACTTAAGTCAAACCAGATTAATCTTACCTCAGTCATGTTTCTTGTTTTGCTCTTAGTTCTCTACATGCTTGATATTACAATCAGAAAAAATGACAGTTTGCATTGACAATGATGTGTGCCAAAGTATGCCAACATATAAGTGCCTGCTATAACTAATAACTTACTTAGAGGTATATGATCTCTATACTATTAGAATCTAGAATTTTATCTAGAATCTTATAATTTTTCTCTAAAAATTTCATGATTTCTTAAATTTTTTACTTATGCAACTATAATGTAAACTCCAAGCCAAGTGTTTTATCTACTGATTTGCATCCTTCAAAGAATTTTACAAATGACTGGGTCTTGGAAGGGGTGTGGAGGAAAAAGAACTCTCTTAAAATGATACAAATACCATGGAGAAGAGCATGGAAATCCCTTAAAAATCTAGGAATAAAATTATCATATGACCCAGCAATCCTTCTACTGGACATATACCCCGAGGAAGCCAGAATTGAAAAAGACACATGTACCACGATATTCATTACAGCATTATTTACAATAACTAGGACATGGAAGCAACCTAGATGTCCATCGGCAGATGAATGGATAAGGAAGTTGTATTAGGCATACACAGTGGAGTATTATCCGGCTATAAAAAGGAATGCCTTTGAGTTAGTTCTAATGAGGTGGATAAACCTAGAGCCTATTATACAGAGTGAAGTAAGTCAGAAAGAGAAAGACAAATACCGTACATTAACGCATATGTATGGAATCTAGAAGCTGGTGCCGACTTTCCTATATACACGATAGCAAAGGAGACACAGACGTAAAGAACAGACTTGGACTCAGTGGGAGAGGAGAGAGTAGGATGATTTGAGAGAATAGCATTGAAACATATACCTTACCAAATGTAAAATAGATAGCCAGTGGGAGGTTGACGTATGAAGCAGGGCACCCAGAGCCTTTGCTCTGTGACAACCTGGAGGGATAAGGTGGGGACGGATGCAGGAGTTGGGGCTCAGGATGGAGAGCAAACATGTGTCCCTGTGGCCGATTCATACTGATGCATGGCAACAAGCATCACAATACTGTAAAGTGATTACCCTCCAATTAAAATAAATGTTTAAGAGAAGGACTAGGCTTTTCAAAGGTATTCAATCACATTTTGTTGATATAAATTAATAAAAAATGTTATCAGATTAAGACAGTCATTCACAAGAACATTTTCTCTCATATATTTCATTTTTAATAATTAAAAAAAAATACAATGATGTAAAATGCACCACAATGCTGTCTTTTAAAATATTCAGAGACCTGATGAAAAGGGAATATGAAGGTGCTTATTCTCTATTTAACTTTATATAGATAATAATTCATATTCAAGTATATTATCTTAGTGTTTAAAAATATCCTTTATTTTAAATTAGAATTGAAAAATGAACTCAGTCAGTACTCTTTGGAATCAAATCATAACACAAGAACCTTATCTCATATATTGCGGTACAGTCACATGACGACTTTACTTTGGAGAATTTTAATAGAAAGAATATAAGCAATAAACTAACTTAAAACTTGATTTTGCAAAATGTAAGATTCAAGGAATTTAGAAAGCTTTACTTAATATATTTACATTATTTCTTTTGCAAATTGCAGTGCTTTTTATATAAGCCATTGATTGACTTTATCCAAACTAAATTGTCAAGAAATAAGGCATTTCATAAACCTCTGGGTTTAACAATTGTCCTATGGCAACATTTTCTAATGAGGTTAACTCAATGTAATTATAGGAAATACTTTTTAGGGAATATTTGTTTAATGTTTACAATGTGCTGCGTGTCTTTTTTAATGTCTCTAATATTTCATGGCACACAGCAGGTACTTAATAAGAGTGTGTTGAATGTATAATTAATGAATATCTTAAAATTGATGACACAGAGAAACCTTAAGTCAAGTAGCTAAGGAAATTATCTCTGCAGTAAGTCATTCATTGATAAAAGGTATTCAAGAAGTGCTTTTTGAGCTTCTACTATTTATAAGAATTGGAAGAGGGTGATGAATAAGATGGATTTCTTGCTCTCATAAAGTTTATGTGTTTAGTAGGAGAAAACAGGAAAATAAATAAAATAATTTTTTAAAATGATAAGTGTCATTAATAAAAGCAGCATTAATATTAGTAAATTGGATTAGAAAGTGACTGCTACTATGACTTGAATGTTTGTAATTCCCCAAAATTCATATTTTGAAATCCTAACCCTCTAAAAAAAAGGTATTAAGAGGTGGGGCTTTGGGGAGGTGTTTAAGTCCTGAAGGTGGAGCCCTCAATGAACTAGATTACTGCATTTTAAAAGAGACTCCAAAGAGATCCTGAACCCCTTCTGCACTGTGAGGACAACGCAAGAAATCTGTGGTCTGCGAGAAGAGAAGGCCTTCACCTCATCGTGTTGGTACTCTGACTTCCAGCTTCCAAAACTGTAAGCACTAAATTTCTGTCTTTTTATAAACTACTCAATAAGTGGTATTTTGCTGGAGTAGCCTGTATGGGGCAGGGGGGTGGGGGAAGACTCTTGAGAATCCTTTGGACTGCAAGGAAATCAACCCCAGTCAGTTCAAAGGAGATCAACTCTGAATATTCATTGGAAGGACTGATGATGTAGCTGGCCACCTGATAGGAAGAACTGACTCATTGGAAAAGACCCTGATGTTGGCAAATTGAAGGCAAAAGGAGGGGATGGCAGAGGATGAGATGGTTAGATAGCATCACCAGCTCAATGGACATGAATTGGAGCAAACTTTGGGAGACAGTGGAGGACAGAAGAGCCTGCTGTTTTCCAGGGTCCATGGGATTGCAAAGAGCTGGACACAAATTAGTGACTGAACAACAGCAGTAGCCTGAATTGACAAAGTAAATTGGGTAGGGATATTAAACAGGCAGTGTCAGAGAAGGCCTAACTGAAAAGGTGATATACAGTGAATAGAAATGCAAGGTAAAAAGATCAGAATAAAACAGAAAATGCCTTTGGGTAGCTGAGAGGGAAGTTTTGGTTAAAATATCTAAGAGGATCCTAGATATTCCGAGAAATAGTAAACCTATGAGACATCAAAGGGAAAGACTTGGCAGCATAGAGATATATAAAAGTATTTTAGGAGCAAATGCAAGAAATAATAAGTTTTTTGGAATGCAACATTTTGCCTCTTACCTTATGGGGTCTGGAGAAATATGATAAAAACATGCACATTCAGATTTTTATGTCAACTTACACTTAACAAATAGCTTAGTAGCTGTTAAATTAGTATTAAATATGAATTAGTTCTATTAAGTATTGTCCATACTTGCAATTTGAAGTAATGATCACTTTCTGCTAAAATAAGGAGGAGGGAAAATAGACATTATATTATTCTTATTTTATTTCTCAAGGGTTTCTTTAGGACAAAGGGGGAAAAAAAGAAGTGGAGGATATAGATGAAATACTGAATCATTTGATAGAAACAGAAACTGGAGAGGAAATCTGGGTATGAACGTCGAGCTAAAGTGAAGTAAGGAGTGTAGAGAAGGGGCCATTCAGGAGTTGTGGAAAGAAGTGCATTCAGAACCTTGCAATGGGGAGAACACCACAAGAGTCATTGCAGCCAGAGGCCACTGATCAATCTGTGGCTCTCAGCGCTGGGGATCATTTTTGATTTGAGATGTAAATTTACTCAGGCAGCTTTATATGATCTTTTTGAAACACAAACATCCATTCTCCTTAGAATCTCAGAGACAGTTCTGAAGCCAGTATCTGATACTAATTTCCAGCGCACATAGCAAACAAATTTTACTGATTATATAGAATGTTAAAAATAACACTTCTTCAATGAATCATGGTGACAAGCTCCTGCCCAAGGGGAATCAGAGTTCTTATGGCCCAAGCAGAGCTGTTTGCTGAGCTGTTTTCACGGAGCCTGTATAACAAAACATCTATCTGCCCTTTGACTGATTTAAGACTGTGTGAGAATTCTATTTACCTAATATATGAGAAAAATGTGTAAAGGAAAACCTGTGTAAATTGAATTGGAGTTCAAACCAAGATGTAGTTGTCAGTTATAATAAGAGCATGAGTGTTGTGTGACCTTAGCTTGCAGCAATGAGCAAATTTAACAGTGATTCTGGAAGAGGGAGGCAAAAAACAAATCATTATCTTTCGCAAGTATCAGCTCATAACTTTAATGCAGATCAAGATCTTTGAACAGTGTAGGGAAAAGGTGCATTTTAATAAATATTGCTCTATAGTGACCTTTGTAGGCAGAGATGCTGATTGACAACTAAATAACCAGCATATTACATAGTGCATTGCCTTATTTCACCATATCTGGAAAAACAAAATGTGACATTAAATTTGTTCAAAAACAGGAAAGTAAAGGAGAAAATGCACCATTTAGAAAGAAATTGCTGGTAATCTAAACTTTATCTTTTTTTTCCCTCATATTTTTTTTAAATTCCCCAAAGGAGATCTTGTTACTCTTTTCAACTCCTGGATAAATTGTCATTAGTTCCAATCCAAACATAAAATGAAGGACACAAAATTCTACCAGTCAGCAAGGCTACTGAGAAATTTAATGTAGTGTTGGCAGAGCTGAAAGTAAGATGTCAAATTGAGCAAGAGGGAGAGAACTTCATTAGCTTCTATGGAAAACTGTGATTTCAGTACAAAAAGAAAGTCCTTCTTTAAATCATGCTGACCAGACACATCATAAAGATCACCTTTTACAGAAAAGAAGGTTTGTTGAGCAGTCTTCAATAACAGTTCATTTTTTTTTACTCAAAATTTGGCATTTAGCCAGTAGGTTTTAAAAAATAATAAGAATTATATTACTTATTGAATTTTAAAAGTGAGATTACTGGAGGCTTATATATTATATATATATATATAAATATATATATATACATGCATATATATATATATATATACGCATGCTTATAAGTCGTTTCATTCACGTCCAACTCTTTGCGACCTTACTGACAGTAGCCTGCCAGATTCCTCTGTCCTGGAATAATGGAGTGGGCTGCCATGCCCTCCTTCAGGGGAGTTTTTCAGTCCCAGGGACTGAACCCTCGTCTCTTATGTCTTCTGCATTGGCAGGTGGGTGATTTACCACTAGCATTGCCTGGGAAGCTCCCCGCCCCCCAAATATGTGTGTGTGTGTATATATATATATATGTATATAATATTTTCAACAATATATATTATTCAACAGTAAATTCAAGATGAATAAGTTTCTTCTGTTTAAAAACTATGATCTTAAGAAAATGAACTGATTTGGTGGATGACATACTGAAAATTTAGGGATTGCATCTTTCCAAATGATTCAATATTTCACAGGTGATGAAAAAAATATGAGGTAGTATCAAATGTTATGAGTACTTTTGCTATTTTAAAAGTCATTTTTCACAAAATATTTCTTGAATAATTATGGTATGCTTCGATGGAATCAGTTATGTGATGAGGCCACATGTATAGAAACTTCAAGGAATGATTAGTAGTATATCTTACAATACTTTTAAAAGTGTCACCTTTTATTAAATTTATCACTCTGCAGTACACTACCTGAATTGCTTGCAAGTAGATAAATCTATTTCACATAATTCTTTAAAAGGACTTGTTTTTCCTTTGGGAAATTAAGGAATTTACATAAGAGGTAAAAGTTGAAAGTATTAATAAGCAACACCGGAAAGATAAAAAAGCATACTTAAATCCTACTTAATATCTGATCAAGTGAATAATTCTTATTCCATAAAAATGCAATGTGATATTTTGGAGTTTAAATATTAGAACTTATTTCAATCTTAGAAATTCTAATTTTTATTGTGAAACAAAAATATTACAAGTTAATTGCATGAATGAAAGCATTTTTTTAAAAAAACCAAATATATCCATTTAGAGGAATTTTCCACAAAGCCTACACAAGGTACATATATTTTAAAAATATCAGTTGAATAAAATCTACATTGAAAAAGTTATGTTTTTAAGGCTATTAAATTTATATTTAAGATTAGAGTATCTTTCTGGGAACATTTTCATAGAATATGTGCTTGTCCTAAAAGGTTTTGATTGATGAATGCTGAGAGGGATGTTTCCCTGACAGGTGTTAAACATCTGTCTCAGACAATAGAATTTCTCTTTATTATATCAGCATATGTTTCTGGAAAATTCTTTGATGCAGTGTTGGTAGTTTCAGATTCCTTCTGAGATTTAATGATGTACCTATTAGGTGTCTTTCCATTTACAGTTCTGCCACAATTTTTCTTGTCACCATTAATTTAATGTGGGCCAGAAATCATTTACAAGCATTACTGAATATGCAAAAATGTCACCATTGACTGCATTACTCAAGAAAATATAAACATAAGATAGGGTCACACTGTGGATTTCATTATTACAGAAAGACTTCAAACCACTGGAAATAGCACTTCAGTACATTAGTAGCAGATTTCTTCTACTATGGAATAATTTAAATTCAGAAAAACATTTCCTAAAAATAATGACATTTTTTGGAACATCTTTTAAAATAGAATTTGTTTACTTTTCTTTTTTATTTCCATTTTACTTCATCATATGTGCAAATAAGTCATTTATTTCTCTCAGAAAAACCCTCTTGTCTTTAAAAGCTGGCACCATCCCATCCCTAACTCCAGACTTGATTATTAGGATGTGCTGTCAGAAAGAACAAGACAGGAAAGGCCAGACTGAATGTACTGATCTTCCCTGACTCTATACCTTCCTGATGAAGTTTTTCCCAATATTTCAGTGTTTCCAAGAAAACTTTTGTAAGCTAAATGGCATGAAAGAGCAATTATCAAGGGATATACCTTGCTAACAGATGTACAAAATAAATCCAGATCAAGCAAAAAGCTCACAGACAACAGTTCAAAGCTGTAATGGCTTAATGCCAAAATGCTGAGTGCAGTTCACTGGAAGGAGCATGGTGGTGGCCCTCTCTCTGCTCCTGGTGTACTGTCCCTGTAACTGCTCCCCGAAAAAAAAATGCAGAATGTCATCCTCATTATTTAGCTTTTTTCATAAAACATGAAAATCCTCTTTGGCTTTATTTCAGTTATCTAAAACAGATACTAATATAAGCGTCCATGCTCATTCGTGTCTGACTCTTTGTGATGCCATGGATTATGTAGCCTGCCAGATTCCTCTGTCCATAGGATTTCCCAGGCAAGAATACTGGAGTAAGTTGCTGTTTACTTCTCCAGGTCCTAATAGAGGTCGCTTCTAAAAGCAAAGTGGTGAAAAGCAAACTTTTGAAAAACCAGAGACACCTGTACTCTAGAGCTCCTTGGGTTTGCTGCTTGGTCATATCAAGAAACTTTATATTTTAATGGTACATAGATAAATATACTTCCAAATTGTATGAGACTGCTGTTTTTATTCATGATGCATAATAGAATTGACTCACATTATTCTAAAATTTTTAATTTCAGTTCAGCTCAATTCAGTCGCTTAGTCGTGTCCAACTCTGTGCAACCCCATGAACTGCAGCACGCCAGGCCTCTCTGTCCATCACCAACTTCCAGAGTTCACTCAGACACATCCATCGAGTCAGTGATGCCATCCAGCCATATCATCCTCTGTCGTCCCCTTCTCCTCCTGTCCCCAATCCCTCCCAGCATCAGAGTCTTTTCCAATGAGTCAACTCTTCGCATGAGGTGGCCAAAGGACTGGAGTTTCAGCTTTAGCATCATTCCTTCCAAAGAAATCCCAGGGCTGATCTCCTTTAGAATGGACTGGTTGGATCTCCTTGCAGTCCAAGGGACTCTCAAGAGTCTTCTCCAACACACAGTTCAAGAAAACACTTTTTCTCATTTGGTTCATTTCAGTTACCAATTTTCTACCCCACTCTAACTTCAGGTAACACACCAAAGGAAAAATCAAATATACGATGATTAATTTGTATTAAGGGTAATGTTTGAGAGAAAAACTTGAGACAAAATTATCATATTCTTCCTGGATTTATCTTTTATATTGTCTTTGAATGCATATGGCTTTGCATTTTGATTTTTTGCCTTATGGCAATTCTCTGTGTTAGAAAGTTACTTGAAACAGGAGTGAGCATTAAAAATCAGTATCCATGGTGTTATTTGTGAAGATGTACCTTTTCATCTAAATATGGGTGGGCAGAGTAGGGAATAAAGAAGTCAGTGTGAGTTTATATATTAACTAACAAGAGAGAGGTTGGGTGTTTCCTGTAGAACTCAAGCCAGGACTCAGCACACATTTGACTGCAGTACTCTTGTAACAATCTCTCAAGAAGGAGAGCAAATTGCTTGGCAGCTGGGTGGGCATTGGAAAGGCAAGGAAACTATACTTGGAGGCAAAGCCTGGAGAATATGAATTCAGTGAATGAGAAATCTAATATCTTCATATTTGGTAATACAGACCCCAAATCTGGGTATTATTATCATCTTCAGTTTCGAGGAGGAAAGTAGTATAGCCATAATAACATGAATTAGAAAATAATTAGGACTTAAAATTCTTTCCTATACATTGAGCTCAAGAAGGAGGAATGAAACACAATTTTACACATACACACATATACACAAACACACATGCACACTAAATGAGACATATTCTATAATTATGAAAAATATTAATATATTTTAAACATAGAGCAAATATCAGTAAGTTTACCGCCTTGTGAACATTCCAATGTAAACATAAATTAACTAAAGGGGAAGAGTAGAGTGATGGGTTCGATTTTAGTAGACAGGGTTTTTGTTTTTAGTGCCCCCACGGAGATGAGTTAAACACTATAAATCACACTTATGATTTGTAAAACAGTACAACTTTACTATCTAATTACAGAATATTTATCAAGCCTTAGTCAGTAACCATCATATAATGTGCATCCAAAAAATAATTTTATAACAACCTTATAATTGAAGGTAATAATATTTATTATTGAAGGTAAAATGATTACCCACTCATCATTCTTTTATGTGTTTTTCAGAGATATTTAAAATAGGAACATTTCACCCATATATTTTCTTATCTTCTAAACTAAATCCAATCATTTTGTATTTAGTTTAGTTTTTTTTTTAATGTTTTACTGTAAGTTCAGAGAAATTTCAAGTTAGCCCACCACAAGAATATTCAAGGAGAGACTATTCCCATTACCGATTGAGCTTGTTTTTATAGGGCTTCTAAGCATTACACTCGGAAATAGATTTTCACATTTCTACATAACAACACCTCACTCACCAAGAACCCAAATAAATACAGATTCGATTTTTAGTAAACAAAAGTACTTGATGTCCAGGTATAAACCTAATCTTTAAGAGTAGAAGCTAATGAAAATGTCACTCTCAACTCTTACAGAAGTCCTGTACAAATTTCATAAAATACCTGGTTTATTTTTATGGTTTTACACATATATAATCACTGGGCTATGTAAGATAAACCATCAACAGTGTGTTAATAAATGTGCTATATATACACATGCACAGATGCACTCAAATGCAGATATACTCATCCTTAAGAAACTGACTGATCCAAAATAGCCATGTTATTTGTTTTTCATGAAAACATCCAGCCTAAACTTCTTATCATTAAAAATGAGTGACTGCCAATGGTATTCTCATTTTTATTCTCAGCTCATTCTGTCTGTCTTCTTGGAACATATCAATTACTGTTATTTGAAACTGCTAAACTTCACTTCCAGGCCTACTGACTCAGAATTTCTGGCTGAGGGGTTCTATTCAGCATTTTTAGCAAGCACTGTAGGTTATTCTGATACAGAACTACCTCAGGCCATGTTCAGAAAAAGTCTATCTCCATTTCTAGAGACTCCGCATTCCAAACTTCATGTTCTACATATCTCACTAAGCTGGCTGCATACACAGAAGTGCTTTCTGGAATCCCTCTGGGTTTAATAGAGGTATATACACATAACAGGGGCTTCCCTGCTGGAAGAACCTGCCTGCTAATTCTTGTCAATGCAGGAGCCACAGGCTTGATCCCTGGTTAGAGAGATCACTTGAAGAAGGAAATGGCAACCCACTCCAGTATTCTTGTCTGAGAAATCCCATGGACAGAGGAGACAGACAGGCTACAGCCCATGTGGTCACAGAGTTGGATATAACTTAGCGACTAAACAAACAAAAAATATGCACAGTATCCTCAATTATTACTAGTGCATGTCATATCAGCTCAAAACAAGGTCCACCTTATTGATTTGCTAAAGCAATTAATACCATCATTAATACCAAGTCATTAATACCCTCTTCTAAGTTGTCATTCCCTATTTTTTACTTCATTTGCCACTGGGATAAAATTGATCTTAATTCCTTACAAAACCATGTGGGTAAAATTTAAAATCACTGCCATCTCAATGGCATTTGCTTAGGCTACTTTGAAAGGCCTTGTCTACCTGTATTGCTTGTCTTTGGTACATATGTATTATCCAGTTTTCAGATTTAATTCAAATGACATCCCCCCTGTGAAACCTTCCTTGAGTACTTCTACTAGGATTTTAAGTATCTTTGTTCTTTGTATTTCCAAGTATGTCATTTTCTTATGCCCTTCCATAGTCATTGTTTTGTATACCACATCTGTTTTGGGGACTGTCTTGGTATTCTGGTGATCTGTGACTTCATTTAGCCTATCCTATATTCAACTTTCCATGTTTAAAACTAGCAGAATCCCTCCATATGAGAGATCTTCAAAAAATAACAGTTGAATGAATGAATTCTGGATCTAAATCCTATGTCAAAGCATGTAACTTCGTATTGACAAATTTGGTTTTATAATTCATCTAGGAAATTTTTGATTGAATAAGTTAATTAAGAAGAAGAATCAGAAAGGGTGACATGCAGTTCACTTTTAAGAGGAAATTAGACATCTGTTCCTCCTGGGAATCATATCTCCCTTCTTCTCAGTTTAGGAGCATTCAGAGTATGCTTATTGATTATAATCTGTACTTTCTGGCAAGAATACACAGAAGAACTACATGAAAAAGATCTTAATGACCCAGGTAACCCCAATGATGTGATCACTCACTTAGAGCCAGACATCCTGGAATGTGGAGTCAAGTGGGCCTTAGGAAGGATCACTACAAGCAAAGCTAGTAGAGGTGATGGAATTCCAGTTGAGCTACCTCAAACCCTGAAGGATGATGCTTTTAAAGTGCTGCACTCAATCACTCAATATTCCAGCAAATTTGGAATACTCGGCAGTGGTCACAGGACTGGGAAAGGTCAGTTTTCATTTTAATCCCAAAGAAGGGCAATACCAACGAATGTTCAAATTACCACACAATTTCACTTATCTCACATGCTATTAAATGAATGCTCAAAATTTTCCAAGCCAGGCTTCAACAGTACATGAACCGTGAGCTTCCATAAGTTCACACTGGACCTAGAAAAGGCAGAGGAAACAGATCAAATTGCCAATATCCACTGGATCATCAAAAAAGCAAGAGAGTTCAGAAAAAAAAAACATTTACTTCTGTTCATTGACTACACCAAAGCCTTTGCCTGTGTGGATCACAACAAACTGTGGAAAATTCTTAAAGAGATGGGAATACCAGACCACCTTACCTGCCTCCTGAGAAATCTGTATGCAGGTCAGAAGCCACACTTAGAAAGTTAAAAAAAAAAGAAATCTTACATGGAACAACACATTGGTTCCAAATTGGGATGGAGTAGGTCAAGGCTGTATATTGTCACCTTGCTTATTTAACTTCTATGCAGAGCGCATCATGCAAAATGCTGAGCTGGATGAAGCACAAGCTGGAATCAAGATTGCCAGGAGAAATATCAATAACCTCAGATATGCCAATGATACCACCTTTATGACAGAAAGTGAAGAGGAATTAAAGAGCTTCTTAAAGAAAGTGAAAGAGGAGAGTGAAAAAGTTGGCTTAAAACTCAACATTCAAAAAACTAAGATCATGGCATCCAGTCCCATCACTTCATGGCAAATAGATGGGGAAACAATGGAAACAGTGACAGACTTTATTTTATTGTCTCCAAAATCACTGCAGATGGTGACTGCAGCCATGAAATTAAAAGATGCTTGCCCCCTGGAAAAAAAGCTATGATCAACCTGGACAGCATATTAAAAAGCAGAGACATTACTATACCAACAAAGGTCCATCTAGGCAAAGCTATTGTTTTTCCAGTAGTCATGTATGGATGTGAGAGTTGGACTATAAAGAAAGCTGAGTGTTGAAGAATTGATGCTTTTGAACTGTGGTGCTAAAGAAGACTCCTGACAGTCCCGTGGACTGCAAGGAGATCAAACCATTCAATCCTAAAGGAAATCAATCCTGATTATTCACTGGAAGGACTGATGCTGAAGCTGAAACTCCAATCCTTTGGCCACTATGCAAAGAACTGATTCACTGGAAAAGACCCTGATGCTGGGAAGTACTAAAGGCAGGAGGAGAAGGTGATGACAAAGGACAAGATGGTTAGATGACATCACAGACACAATAAACATGAGTTTGAGCAAGCTGTGGGAGTTGGTGATAGACAGGGAAGCCTGGCATGCTGCAGTCACAAACAGTCAGACACAACTGAGTGACTGAACTGAACTAAACTGTATTTCTTAGATTTTCATTTTTAAAAAGGCAAAATCTTTAACATCAGATATTCATTTAATGATACTTCCTCACAGTCATTACAAATGCATGCCTTGGCTTCTTATAAAATGAATCATGTTGCTTTGAATTATTGACTATTATCAAATGTCATTTGGTCTGAGTCGTGCTTTTAAAACCTATTTTTTAAAATATAGGTATCTTCTCTACAGAAAATGGCGTGTCTTTGATAAAACTATCGTAACAGGATTCATCATTCAATTATTGCTTTATTCTAATTTATTTTGTTCTATAAGATATAATTGTCACTACTTGTGTTGAGATCTTCAAGAGATAATAAGTTTAAAATTATAACTTTATATGCACGCATTTTCAAAATTATAGTGATAACCTAGTTTTAATATTTGTGATATCTAAAATGGACTAAGAATTTAAGTATAGCCATCAGATATTGGACTTCCCTGGTGGCTCAGAGGCAGAAAATCCACCTGCAGGGTTGGAGACATGGTGTGATCCCTGGATCATGAAGATCCCTTGGAAAAGGAAATGATAACTCACTCCAGTATTTTTGACTGGTAATTTCCATGGGCAGAGGAGTGTGGTGGGCTACAGTTCACTGTTCAGTGACTAAACAACTGCAATTCAGATATTAGGATTTTCATTTCTCTCCTAAATATTTGATATAATTAAATGAATACCAAATTTGGTAGCAGGTGGTTAGTGTTTAAGTCTCTCTTCTCCCACATACTGGCTTTGTGAATTTAAAAATATGAGGGCATCTGGTAGAATAACCAGCTTACACACACATCCATTGTTATGCATGCTCAGTCACCCAGTCATGTTCGACTCTTAGCTCCCCTATGGACTGTAGCCCATCAGGCTCCTCTGCCCATGAGATTCTCCAGGGAAAAATACTGGAGTGGGTTGTCCTTCCCTACTCCACCCACATGTATTAAATGGTTTTAATATATCACTGCCCTTGGTAGTTTATAGGCTTGTTTTTTATGTCAAGTGAAATGACACATATAAAAGTACTTGGTAAATGATAAAGTACTAAACAGGGCAGTATATACTTTCTGTTATAACATTGTTTAAAGTGCATTGATTTTTCATTAAAAAAAATCACTTCAGTATGAATACATAAAACCTGGAAGTTTTAAAAGTTAAATCCAAGCAAGTAAAATTTCAAAAATTATCCTTAGGAACATAGATGATACGCTTCTAACATGATAATCTCAATGACAAGTAAAACTGCAAATCGTTGTGTAAAATTGTGGATATCTGCTTTTGCAGTAATCCTTGTTAAGGCTTCAAAGAAAAACGATCATGTCAAGGTCTTGGGTGTCTCTAGGACATTGATTGCCAAACCAAACCATTCTTCCAAATATTAGTAAACTAAGGACAGCAGACTGCTGCAAGCTATTTTTAGCCAAAAAGGATTAGATTTGTCTCCCAGATGGGTTTGACATGTGGTATAGATTTCCAATGGGCTGAAGATTTCCCAGTTGCAGAGCGACTTGCTAAGAGTTGGTGCTATCTGAGGGTGGAGAATGGTCCCTGGTGGGGGATTGAAATTCAGAATTTTGCATATGAGTGCAATAAGAATTCCTGTGTAAGAAGTGCTTGCTTGAACTTCCTCCATTTAACTGCCTAATATCAATGCATGGGACCACCGCTGCTTCAAGATTCTTGTAATAGCAACTGGTAACATTTTGGTAGTGGTTGTTATGAGCCAAATCCTGGTATAAACATATTACTCATATTAATATTTCTAATTCTCATAGTAACCATATGAGATAACATTATAATCTTAGTGACAAGTGAGGAGACTGAGACACAGGAGCTTTCATTAATTTGGTAAAATTCTTACAGGTAGCAAGTGATGGAGCATAAAATCAAATCCAAACCAGTAGTCTAATTCTGGAAACTGATTCCAAGACCACCACCCCATACCACTATACCAGGTCTACACGTTTTAAACATCAACAAAATTGGAAATAATAAAACCAAACAATTCTACTTTAATATGTGAGGTTTTCCCATCTTTTTTTCTGAAATGACAAGAAGAAGAATCCTATTAAATGCTCTCTACCCATGCATGGTTGTCAATTTCAAATACATATAATCGGGAAAAACTGGATTATCTCCAATTTTCCACATAGAGCTCAATGATGGGTGTTTACAGGGTGAGGTTCCAGAGACTGTCTTTCCTTTATAAGCATGAGAAAAGGATCTGAGCTTATTTCCTTTTCCCACCATCTATCCTTCATACTTTATATGAAGAAAATGAGAGAAAATAGTTATAATTAAGTAAAACCAGCAAGACATGGTTTCCAGTTCAATTCAGCTTTGAAATCAAATTTTGACTTGTTTATCTGAAGATATCAATGTAATTCGTATAAATAACACCAAAGTACATCTATTTAGTTTTGTGTGAGCGTTTCCCTATCACTGAGATTCAGGGAATACCACTTAAGGGAAAAGAGGAATTGTAAGGCTATCATTTAAGTGACAAAGACATTGATCCGGCAAGATATGCTCAAAAGACCCAAGATGCAGCTGTAGAATTCCTTTCAGCTCTCTCACCCATAATTTCACGAAGCTTGGTATAATTAACATACTTCATGGGATTTAAGTAACATTTGTTGCTTCTCTATCAGAATGCAAATTGGAGAGTGATATGGATCTGCACAGGAGACAGAAACAACTGTTCTCAAGGTAATAACTTGTGCACTATTCCCAGCGCAGAAAGAGGTGACAGATACAGCGTCACTCAGGGTTTATTAAGGAGCTAACATATGTTTTATTGCAGCTACAAATGCTGAAACCAGATATGTCATAAAATTAACTAAAACGAAATGGTTTATTGTCATTTTGGAATTCTTAGTCTCCATTTTCTTAAAAGCTGTGTTAAATAATAGGACCTGCTCTTGTCAGATGAGTGAATGGGAATACAATCTACCAAACTGAAGAAAAGCTCACTGGGTCAGCATCCACTGTTCAGACAGGAAGAAAATTTCTCAACAATGGGGAAGCAATTACTGGTTGGAATATACATGTGTGTGTGTGTGTGTGCACGCGCATGCGTGTGCAGGTACATGAGTATGTGCATGTGTGTGCAGGTACATGCACGTGTGTGTGTGTTCATGCGTGTACATGTTAAACAGTGGTGCTATAGTCAAACTATCTATCTTGGGACTCATTCTCTTCTATAATAGGTTGAAGCATTTGGTAAAATAGTCAATTGGAGAAATGGTTTATCCTCCTCTCCTGTATTTATGTAAAATGAAAGCAACAGAACTCAAGCCCTTTATTATACAGAAATGAGGTGGTCTGATTTTTTTCTAATTTGCCTATAAAAAGTCAGTTTAATAGAACATAGAAAATGATGTAAACAATCCATTATATGGTAGGTCTTTTGAAGTGACATTTTAATATAGAAACATATTTCAAGGTTATGTATGTATTGCTTTTACTTAACAAAAAATTGAATGCAAATGCATAAATGTATAAATGCACTTTCTGGTATATGTATAATGCATTTGTATATTTATATACTTATGTATATGAAGGAAAGGACACTGTACATACTATTTAATGCTTTGCAAGTTTATAAATATATATATATACACATATACACACATACACATAATGCATAATTCTTTAGGTACATTGTCTATGGTAGTTCCACTGATCAGGTTGCTCTCTCCTCTAAGACAACAATAAATAAATATATAAATCCAGAAACATGCTACAAATCAAGCTTTTCTTAGTGTGTTCAGTTTGGCAGGACCCTCATCCAAAAGAATGCTCCTATGCTTTTATACATGTATTGAAGACTCATTTATCCCATACTTCTCTTATTTTTATTTAACCACAGACAAATTACTTTAAGCTTTCAAGATCATTTTAGGGTACTATACCAGTACTTCTTTATATCAATAGTGGATTTCAAAAATAAATTATGAGAAATATAGCGGCTAAGCTAGCATGAACGGCATACTGAATAAAATCAAAGTCTCATTATCATACCACATGAAAAGGAACTATGAGCCCCTAAGTAGAAATGGTGCTTTTAAATTCTAAACTTTACTCTATAGACCACATATCAAAGCTTATTGCAAAGGAGAAATCTACTAGAAAGAATAAGGAATGAAGTCTATGTAGAAGTTAAGTTTCTTGCAAGTGGTCAAAGGGAAGTATGCCACTACTGAAGTAAGTGGAGTAGAGAAAGGCAAAGGTAACACACGTTATTCTACTCAGAGTGCAGATGCATGGAGAGATAAGAAGCTTCAACTAGATCGTCAATCCAGACACCGCTTCCTTCATTGAGAGTATCTCACCAAACAACATGATAGAAAAGTCCTGTGAAGTTAATAGTGAACTAAGTGATTTAGTGCTTTATATTTTTTTTTGCTAGGAGCTCCCTAGGGCTCCCCAGGTTGCAAGTGGTAAAGAACCCACCTGCCAATTCAGGAAACATAAGAGACGTGGGTTCAATCCCTGGGTCAGGAAGATCCCTTGGAGGAGGGCATGGCAACCCTCTTGAGTATTCTTGCCTGAAAATCCCATAGACAGAGAAGCCTGGTGGGCTACAGTCCATAGGGTCCCAAAGAGCTGGACATTACTGAAGCAACTTAGCATACATGCATGCATACGTTCTTTAACAGTTCATAGACTGGAAAGAAACTCTGAGGTAAGTATCCAGGACATAAGCATACTTGGACTAGACCTCCAAAGAATTTCAAGATTCAAATTATTAAATTATAACACTAAAATATTTACATGTGCTCTCAGTTATTCAGTCGTGTCCAATGTTTTGCGACCCTGTGGACTGTAGCCCACCATGCTCCTCTGTCCATGGGATTGTCCAGGCAAGAACATTCAAGTGAGTTGTCATGCTCTCCTCCAGGGGATCTTCCTGATCCCAGGACTGAACCTGCATCTCCTGAATCGACAAGCAGATTCCTTACCACTGAGACAGCTGAGGGAGCCCTAAAATACTTCCTATGCTTCTACAATAGAAATATGTTACCAAACAGATTATTAGAATATTAGGGTAAAAGTATTTTGTGCTTTATTTGAAAAATTATATTCTTAAGTAAAAATTTAAAGTAACAATTGCTTATCAGTTTGCTATATATAAATAAATAAATAAATATATATATATATATATATATATATATATATTTCCAGAGAAGGCAATGGCACCCCACTCCAGTACTGTTGCCTGGGAAATGATGGATGAGCCTGGTAGGCTGCAGTCCATGGGGTCGCTAAGAGTCGGACACGACTGAGCGACTGAGTGACTTCACTTTTCACTTTCATGCATTGGAGAAGGAAATGGCAACCCACTCCAGTATTCTTGCCTGGAGAATCCCAGGGACAGAGGAGCCAGGTGGGCTTCCGTCTATGGGGTCGCATAAAGTCGGACACAACTGACGCGACTTAGCAGCAGCAGCATATATATTTCTCTTGGGAGGTAAATGGTCAACTCATCTAATCTTGAATTAGAATTTCAAATGAACTCATTACATTGTCAAAAATAAACCAATTTAGCAATGAGTTTGTTGTCTGTTATTTAAGGGAAAAGAATCCATAAGTTTGAGGAGTACGGTGCCTCCTGAACAGTGGAGCAGTTTTCCCTAAGGAATTTGGGCAAGAGCAACTTTTATAGAGTATTGGAAGCAGCAATGTAGAAAGCTTGATAGACTTGAAGTCTGAGAATTACTTGGTAAGCTTAGCAAGTCCTCTTTTCTAGGTTAAGATGAGCTAGTTAAAGCTGAGATGATGGTTTGTGATTGGTGTATGTTAGTTCTTTTAGACAGTGAAGCATTTCCCCTAGATTCAGGCCAATCTAGATTTAGATTTGTGATGTTGGCAGGGCCACTTAGCAGGCCTTATTTTATTCCAATGAAGTCCCAATAGAGAAATTTCTTTTCTTTTCTTTTTTTTTTTTTCAGGTCTTTTAATTTCTATTTCATTTATTATTTTTTTAAATTTTATTTTATTTAACTTTACAATAATTGTATTGGTTTAGCCATATATCAAAATGAATCTGCCACAAGTGTACATGTGTTCCCCATCCTGAACCCTCCTCCCTCCTCCCTCCCCATACCATCCCTCTGGGTCGTCCCAGTGCACCAGCCCCAAGCATCCAGTATCGTGCATCGAACCTGGACTGGCAACTCATTTCATATCTTTATCAACATAAACAAAATAAATGCAGCAAAAGCTGAACTCAGAAATAGTTTTTCTAGTGTAATATAAAATGTATTCCTCCTATCATTTTTAAGTCAGCATTTGCTTTATCCATGTATTTTAGCTGCTACACTATTCCAAATGAAATGACACTATGCCAAGCACTTGGTGATGATAATTCTGAGGAATATCGTGTAATTTTTACATATTTACTAAATCACAAACAAATTTTAAGTGTGTTTATATTTTTATAACCCCCTGAAAATCATTCCAGAAACACTCACCAGCTGTGTTATCATCCACATAGTTTTAAAGTTCCCAGACATTTGCCTCCAGGTCATCAGTATTTTTCAAAAGTCTATGGTTGGCTCTGCGGTAGGAAGCCGAGTCCTTCTACAAACTTCATTTTAAAAATCAGAGAAAGAAAACTAAATCTTTACTTTTATTTGTACCAATCCACATTTTACCTTCAGATTTATCTAATAATACAAAAGCTGGATTATTGTTCAGACAATATAGCTTTAATTTGAGTAGTATTTACTCCATATTTATGCATTATTTAAATGTCAAATGAGACATTTTCTATCTTATCTAAAATAATATCTATCCTGAAATATTTCACAAAGAATTTAGCCCAAGCAATCTGAAAAGTTACTAATAAGGTATGCATTGGCCCTTCCGATTTCAATTTTGAGATTTCTTATGATCATACTATCTTTATGCCATCTAGCTAGGAACTCTTTTAAAAAGATTTATAGGCTGAAGATTAAATTTATGGGAATTATGTTGCCACTTTTAGATAGATTACATTTTGATGTTCATGAGATTTTGTAAATGATTTTGGAAAGTAAATAAAGCTCATTGTAACAGGGTCTTTTATTGATCCTAATGTATATTTTGCCCAGAGATCAGGCATGTCTAGGCAAACATGGGGATTATTGGCATGCCTTCCTGCCCTAGCCCCAACCTCATTATTTTTACATAAGGAAAAAAAGGAGATTTTGAAACCTAAATAACTTAGAGAAGACTGAAGTTTCATAAATGTAGCTTTAAAAAAAAGTGTTTAACTTAAAAGAAGGATTAATTCTCAAGGCATCACAGGGCCTTGCACACATATTTTCCTGTTTTAGTATCCTGAAGTGTGGATTAATCTTAAATTAAGGAACTTGAGGAATTCCCTGCAATCCAGTGGTTAGGACTCTGCTTTCACTGCTGAGTTTCCAGGTTCAATCCCTGGTCAGAGATGTAAGATCCCACAAGCTGTGCAGAGCAGAAAAACAAACAAAACAACTAACTAACAAACCAAACCCTCAGGTAACCTGTAATAAAAGAGCAAGAAAAAAATTATTTGTTTTTATACATGCCATTGCACAATCTGTGTAACTTTGAGAAAGGAAAATAGCGTTAGAATTTCTGCAGTTTCTGCAGCATTGTATATTAGTGCTTTCAACATCAGTGCCATCCATCAGAAAATAGCTCACAGTAAAACTATTAGCTTCTTTGGCATGTCCAACATTGTTTACAAATATATTCATAGCCTTCATCTGGACTAATAATTTCCTTGGGGGATAGCTGTTACTTGCTGCTATTGACATTGTCATCAATAGGTGGCAGGAAGAGTGAAGAATGGGAATATTAAGAGTTTTCAAAATTACACAGAATAGAGTCAGAGGAAGACATACTTCGAGTTTCCATTGAAACGTGGCCTTACCCTTCTCCATTTCCTATCCATTGCTCTTCTAGAGTCCATTGCCTTCTAAATAAGTGATGCATTATTACAAAAGTGGTAGAAATAACATATGGAAATTAAATGTTAGTCTTTGCTGCTTTATTTTGATTCAACCTATTTTTTATTGACTCAAATCTAGATATGTGAATATTATAACTCTTTGCTGTTGTTCAGTTGCTAAGTCGTGTGTGGCTCTTTGTGATCCCATGAACTGCAACATGGCAGTCTTCGATGTCCTTCACTATCTCCCGGAGTTTGCTCAAACTCATGTCCACTAAGTCCGTGTGGCATCTAACCATCTGAAGCCCCCTTCTCCTCTTCCCTTCAATCTTTTTCAGCATCGGGACCTTTTCCAATGAGTCGGGTCTTCACATCAGGTGGCCAAAGTATTGGAGCTTCAGCTTCATCATCAGTCCTTCCAAAGAATATTCAGGGTTGATTATTATAACCCTAAAACATAAATAATATGTACATTATAAATTTTTCTATTATCACAATAAAAATAATTATAAATATTATGAATGTTTATACACTACAATTATGCAAAATTTAAAGGACATCTTTCCATAATGAGATATTTCTTCAAATATTTGTAAAATATATCTGATAAATCACAGCAAAAATGGGATATCTCAAGATAAGAATAAATTAAAAAATATATATATACCCTTGCCGTATCTCTTGAGAAGTGTGCAAATACTTAATAAACATTAGTAAGTGAATACAATCTATAATCTTACCTAAAAAAATGAAACATTTTGATTTAATAGCAAATTCATTTAGTACTTGCTACATAGGTTTATTTTTTAAATTAATTAATTTATTTTAATTGGAGGCTCATTACTTTACAATATTGCAGTGGTTTTTTACAATACATTGATATGAATCAGTCATGGGTATATATATGTTCCCCAAACTGAACCCCCCTCCCACCTACCTTATAGTACACATTTAATACTATGTGTTAATCATATCCTATTACTAAATATGATATAGGTGTTCCAATCAGGAATAAACATAATCTGCAATTATGGCTTTCATTTATTTCAATAAACTTTTTACTTCTGAGTAAATTTGAATGGCAAATCTGACATAACATTTGGTAGCATCACATTGTCCTTGTGGTGAGATGTGACAATTTCTGTAGTTTCCTTTTTTTGTACTCCTCCTTCCCCAAATACATGATTTCTAAAATTTGTAAGAAATTAGAACTGCCCTCCCTCAAAACTCAGTAACTACCAACCAATTGCATGTTAAATATAAGGAAAAAATATATATATTTGAATTCAACTGCAAGGAGATCCAACCAGTCCATTCTAAAGGAGACCAGCCCTGGGATTTCTTTGGAAGGAATGATGCAAAAGCTGAAAGTCCAGTACTTTGGGCACCTCAGGCGAAGAGTTGACTCATTGGAAAAGACTCTGATGCTGGGAGGGATTGGGGGCAGGAGGAGAAGGGGATGACAGAGGATGAGCTGGCTGGATGGCATCACTGACTCGATCGACATGAGTTTGAGTAAACTTCGAGAGGTGGTGATGGACAGGGAGGCCTGGCATGCTGCGATTCATGGGGTCACAAAGAGTCAGACATGACTGAGTGACTGAACTGAACTGAAGCATAAAGAGCAATATTGCATGGGAACCTGGAATGTTAGGTCCATGAATCAAAGCAAATTGGAAGTGGTCAAACAAGAGATGGCAAAAGTGAATGTCGACATTCTAGGAATCAGCGAACTAAAATGGACTGGAATGGGTGAATTTAACTCAGATGACCATTGTATCTACTACTGTGGGCAGGAATCCCTTAGAAGAAATGGAGTGGCCATCATGGTCAACAAAAGAGTCTGAAATGCAGTACTTGGATGCAATCTCAAAAACGACACAATGATCTCTGTTCATTTCCAAAGCAAACCATTCAATATCACAGTAATCCAAGTCTATGCCCCAACCAGTAACACTGAAGAAGCTGAAGTTGAACGGTTCTATGAAGACCTACAAGACCTTTTAGAACTAACACTCAAAAAAGATGTCCTTTTCATTATAGGGGACTGGAATGCAAAAGTAGGAAGTCAAGAAACACCTGGAGTAACAGGCAAATTTGGCCTTGGAATGTGGAATGAAGCAGAGCAAAGGCTAATAGAGTTTTGCCAAGAGAACGCACTGGTCATAGCAAACACCTCTTCCAACAACACAAGAGAAGACTCTACACATGGACATCACCAGATGGTCAACACTGAAATCAGGTTGATTATATTCTTTGCAGCCAAAGATGGAGAAGCTCTATACAGTCAGAAAAAACAAGACTGGGAGCTGACTGTGGCTCAGATCATGAACTCCTTATTGTCAAATTCAGACTTAAATTGAAGAAAGTAGAGAAACCACTAGACCATTCAGGTATGACCTAAATCAAATCCCTTATGATTATACAGTGGAAGAGAGAAATAGATTTAAGGGACTAGATCTGATAGACAGAATGCCTGATGAACTATGGACGGAGGTTCGTACATTGTACAGGAGACAGGGATCAAGACCATCCCCATGCAAAAGAAATGCACAAAACCAAAATGGCTGTTTTGGGAGGCCTTATAAATAGCTATGAAAAGAAGAGAAGTGAAAAGCAAAGGAGAAAAGGAAAGATATAAGCATGTGAATGCAGAGTTCCTAAGAATAACAAGAAGAGATAAGAAAGCCTTCCTCAGTGATCAATGCAAAGAAATAGAGGAAAACAACAGAATGGGAAAGACTGATGCTGGGAATGATTGAGGGCAGGAAGAGGAGGGGACAACAGAGGATGAGATGGCTGGATGGCATCACCGACTCGATGGACGTGAGTTTGAACGAACTCCGGCAGTTGGTGATGGACAGAAAGGCCTGGCATGCTGCAATTCATGGGGTCGCAAAGAGCTGGACACGACTGAGTGAATGAACAGAACTGAACTGAAGCCCACAATTTATTCAGAAACCCTTATTCAGAATTTTAGGACTCAACACATTTGAATTAATTTATTCTTTAAAGATAAATACAGATCTCCCATCAGGAAAGGTGAAGCTTTACTTTACCTAGAATGATCGATGAATTATATCTGCTGATTATACAATCTTCACATTGATAAAAAGTGTGCACATCTTAGTTTAGATATCTTAATTTTTCATCTAAGCATCTATATGTTACCCATTTATTTATATTTAATTTTGAACTTCATAGTCACAAGTCAAATTATATTTCCCTTTAAGTTTTCTCTTTTATTTATGATTCCCTCTGAGACATGGGTTCACCAAAATGATAATCATCATAAAACATACTTACTAACTATATGATCATTGATGGTGATTTAATTAAATTCCAAAGCACATTACTGATAATGTTTCTCACTCTTTCTGTTCATACATAATACGTTATTATCATTATCCACTAGTCATTTTGACCTCCATTAATACTTTTCACAGTGAAAAGCTTTTGTTCACACAATATATATGTATTTCCAGCTATTTTAGTTTCCCAAATTGAAGTTCCTTTAAAAAAATCCCATAATTATACCTAGTTCAACTGCAGGAACTCTGTATATTTCCTAATACAGTGCCTTGGTTATGTTAAGTGTTTAACAGTGAATATTTTGGAGATATATTAATATAATCTCAGATGTTCAATGATAAAAATTGCACATATTCTCAAAATTATGTAATAAAATGATCTCTGTTACAAATGAATAAAACGAAGGATCCCATGTAATCATAACACTTTCAGAAAATTATCAAGATACTTTTTAAAATTACAAATAGAGGCTTTGATGATCATTAAATTTTGAGCAGTTTGTTTCAAGCAAGTGTTCTGTGACTGTTACTTGACTATTTCTCTAAGCTGCTTACCTTGAGAAACATTTTATAAGCCTCAACAATCTTGAAGACAGCTCTTTTTTTCAGTATTTAATAATTATTTGTTTGAACTGCTTTAAAAATATTGCTACTTATTAGAATATTTGCCTATTTCTCTGCTTAAATTTACATATAGCATTCATGTTTAAACATGATTTTTTTGATCTTTTAGATCAAATAAAGCTATAAGATAGATAAAAATCAATAACATGATACATATTTTAAATGGTCGTTTAACAGTATCAAAATTAGCAGTTTCTGTTCTACAAAAGACATCGATGAATGAATGAAAGGAAAGCTGTAGACTTGAGAAAATATTTCCAATACATATATATATTAAATCACTTGTATCTATAATAAATAAATAGCTTTTGAAAATCATTAAAATAATAATATTAACCCAATTTTAAAAACAGTTAAAGATTTGAATAAATACTTCATCAAAGGAATTACACAGCTGGCTAAGAAACACATGAAAAGACAGCATCTTTGACTTCTCTGATAGCTCATTTGGTAAAGAATTTGCCTGAAATGCAGGAGACCCTGGTTGGACCTGGGTCAGGAAGATCCGCTGGAAAGAGGTAGGCTACCCACTCCAGTATTCTTGGGCTTTCCTTGTGGCTTTGCTGGTAAGTAATCCACCTGCAATGTGGAAGTCCTAGGTTCAGTCACTGTTGGGAAAATCCCCTGAAGAAGGGAAAGGCTACGCAATCCAGTATTCTGGCCTGGAGAATTCAGGCCTGGAGTATTCTGTCCTGGACTGTATCATCCATGGAGGTCGCAAAGAGTTGGACAGGACTGAGCAATTTAAGCTTTCACTTTAGTAACGTAGGGGAGATGCAAATTAAAACTATAAGATACTATTACATATCTATGGAGTGGCTAAAATAAAAACAATTGATTATGACAGGTTCTTTCAGGATCAGAGGACTATATAACTCTCATTCTTTTCTGATGAGATTATAATATATTAAGGTCAGTTTGAAAAACATTTTTGCAGTTCCTTACAACGTTAAACATCTGCTCATCAAATGACCCAGCAATATCAGCCTAAGAGCAATGAACATTTGTGGTTGTATCAAAAATATAGATAAATGTTGGCAGTAACTTTCTTTATAATCTTCCCACTGAAGACAATCTAACTGGCTTTCACTGAATAGATAAAAAAGCTCAGGCTCATACAATGAAATACTACTCAGCACTGAAAAGGAATAAAGCAGTGATACACAACAGGTAAGTCTCAAGTGTACTATGCAGAATAAAAAAAAAAGGATTTAAAAATCAGAACTATGTGCTATATGATTCCTTTTTATATACATTCTGGACAAGGTATGGCACTGGGACAGGAAAAAAAAAAATCTGCCAACAGATGTTTCAGTTAAGTTCAGTTCAATTCAGTTGCTCAGTCGGGTCTGACTTTTTACGATCCCACGAATCGCAGCACGCCAGGCCTCCCTGTCCATCGCCAACTCCTGGAGTTCACTCAGACTCATGTCCATCGAGTCAGTGATGCCATCCAGCCATCTCATCCTCAGTCATCCACTTCTCCTCCTGCCCCCAATCCCTCTCAGTATCAGAGTCTTTTCCAATGAGTCAACTCTTTGTATGAGGTGGCCAAAGTACTGGAGTTTCAGCTTTAGCATCATTCCTTCCAAAAAGATCCCAGGGCTGATCTCTTTCAGAATGGACTGGTTGGATCTCCTTGCAGTCCAAGGGACTCTCAAGAGTCTTCACAAACACCACAGCTCAAAGGCATCAATTCTTCAGCACTCAGCTTTCTTCACAGTCCAACTCTCACATCCATACATGACCACAGGAAAAACCATAGCCTTGACTAGACGGACCTTTGTTGGCAAAGTAATGTCTCTGCTTTTCAATATGCTATCTAGGTTGGTCATAACTTTTCTTCCAAGGAGTAAGTGTTTTTTAATTTCATGGCTGCAGTCACCATCTGCAGTGATTTTGGAGCCCCCAAAAATAAAGTCTGACATTGTTTCTACTGTTTCCCTATCTATTTCCCATGAAGTGATGGGACCAGATGCCATGATCTTCGTTTTCTGAATGTTGAGCTTTAAGCCAACTTTTTCCCTCTCCACTTTTACTTTCATCAAGAGGCTTTTTAGTTCCTCTTCACTTTCTGCAATAGGGTGGTGTCATCTGTATATCTGAGGTTATTGATACTTCTCCCAGCAATCTTGATTCCAGCTCGTGCTTCTTCCAGTCCAGCGTTTCTTATGATGTACTCTGCATATAAGTTAAATAAGCAGGGTGACAATATACAGCCTTGATGTACT
Source organism: Bos javanicus (assembly GCF_032452875.1). Lineage (NCBI taxonomy): Eukaryota > Metazoa > Chordata > Mammalia > Artiodactyla > Bovidae > Bos > Bos javanicus. The sequence goes on along the minus strand of NC_083879.1, from coordinate 4,863,443 downwards.
CCTTTTCCTATTTGGAACCAGTCTGTTGTTCCCTGTCCAGTTCTAACTGTTGTTTCCTGACCTGCATACAAATTTCTCAAGAGGCATATCAGGTGGTCTGGTATTCCCATGTCTTTCAGAATTTTCCACAGTTTATTGTAATCCACACAGTCAAAGGCTTTGGCATAGTCAATAAAGCAGACATAGATGTTTTTCTGGAACTCTCTTGCTTTTTGATGATTCAGCAGATGTTGGCAATTTGATCTCTGGTTCCTCTGCCTTTTCTAAAACCAGCTTGAACATCTGGAAGTTCATGGTTCACATATTGCTGAAGCCTGGCTTGGAGAATTTTGAGCATTACTTTACTAGCGTGTGAGATGAGTGAAACTGTGTGGTAGTTTGAGCATTCTTTGGCTTTGTCTTTCTTTGGGATTGGAATGAAAACTGGCTTTTCCAGTCCTGTGGCCACTGCTGGGTTTTCCAAATGTGCTGGCATATTGAGTGCAGCACTTTCACAGCATCATCTTTCAGGATTTGAAAAGCTCATCTGGAATTCCATCACCTCCACTAGCTTTGTTCATAGTGATGCTTTCTAAGGCCCACTTGACTTCACATTCCTGGATGTCTGGCTCTAGGTCAGTGATCACACCATCGTGATTATCTGGGTCATGAAGATCTTTTTTGTATTCCTGCCACCTCTTCTTAATATCTTCTGCTTCTGTTATGTCCATACCATTTCTTGTCCTTTATTGAGCTTATCTTTGCATGAAATGTTCCCTTGGTATCTCTAATTTTCTTGAAGAGACCTCTAGTCTTTCCCATTCTGTTGTTTTCCTCTATTTCTTTGCATTGATCACTGAAGAAGGCTTTCTTATGTCTTCTTGCTATTCTTTGAAACTGTGCATTCAGATGCTTATATCTTTCCTTTTCTCCTTTGCTTTTCACTTCTCTTCTTTTCACAGCTATTTGTAAGGCCTCCACAGACCACCATTCTGCTTTTTTGCATTACAGATGTTTATAGCAGCTCTATTTATAATTACCAAAATTTGGAAGCAACTAAAATGTCTTTCAGTCGGTGAATGGAGAAATAAACTGTGGTATCTACAAACAAAGGAATATTATTCAGAACTAAAAATACATGAGCTATCGAGACATGGATGAATCTTAAATGTACATTATAAGTGGAAGAAGGTAACCCGAAAAGAAATCTGGAAGACCAAATCTATGGAGACAGTAAAAAGATCAGTAGTGCCAGGGTGTTATGAAAGGGAAAGGTGAGTAAGCAGAGCGCAGGAGACTTTGAGAACAGTGAATATGCTGTAATGTTGGATACATTCATTACACATTTGACAGAACCCATAAAAGGTACAACAGCCAGAGAAAACTTGATGATTTGCTGATGTAGCTACATCCTTGGCAATAAATGTAACATCTTGGTGAGTGATGTTGATAATGAAGTAGGCTATACATGTGTAGGGGCAGGGAATATATGGGAAATCTCAGTACCTGAAATTCTTCTAAAATTTTAAAAATGTAAAAGAAGCAAATACAAATGATATAGATAAATATAATATAAAAATTTCTGCAGCTTCAGTGTATGTACAGTGCAGTGAGAGCAAAGTGTATGAAATGAGATGCCAGTCCAGGTTCAATGCACGATGCTGGATGCTTGGGGCTGGTGCACTGGGACGACCCAGAGGGATGGTGTGGGGAGGGAGGAGGGAGGAGGGTTCAGGATGGGGAACACATGTATACTAATTAAATAATTTTCTATTAAAGAAAAAAAGAAAAAAAAAGTATAATTCTAAATATATATGATATCAAAGAAAAGCTATCAAGTCTGTAAGTATCTTCTGATGCAGAAAACTCCAAAGAATGTTACAGACATTCATAGTTCCAGTTGTCGGGTTAGGGTTAGGGTTTCTTTATTTTATTTTATTTTTTTCTTTTGAGGGGGGGATGAAGTAGAAAAGAATAGCTTTATTGTTTTTGCTAGAGAAAGGGGGTTGCAGCAGGGCAATGTCCTCAAAACTGTGTGCCCTTCAGTTGTTATTTCCTAATCAAATCTTAGTAATTACTTATCCTTTATCCCAGATTATTGGACCACTTATAGAGAGAGCCTACATAAAAGAAATATATTTTAATATTATTTGAGCCACTATTACCTAAAAGTAATTATTCATGGAGTCCTTAAAAATGTTATGCATTGTAGTAAAATAATGCCAAGAAATTTATATTAATCACTTCCATTTTAGGGAAAAGAACATTATATTTTATTGTTAATTTACAAAAAAAAATTAATTGTGGATAGTAGAACTTTCTGATTTTTGAAATCTCTGCTTTAATCACTGAATGGCTTTAATTACTATTTTAAAGATTTACCCATTTTCCTCCTTCCATTCTGTCTTCTTTGGAAATGAGTCACCACATGCAGCCCATACCTCAGGAGTGGTAAACTGGGTTTCCCTTTTTTAGAGTGAAGTATCTACATAAATTATTTAAGACTTTCCTGTACAGAAGATTTTTAAAAATTCTGCTCCATTCATTAATATATTCAATGCTTTATTTACATCAAAAAATAAATAAATAAATACAGTATCAATTCGATTACTTGAAAAATTTATTAAGTAACTGCTATGTGATAGGTCTTGTGTTAAATGTTGAGAAAACATATGCAATAGAGGCTTATTTGAAGAGATAGCAAAGTTAGCATGATATAAAAATCCTGATGTTACTGCTGTAGCAAAAGCAAGTTTCAGATGCTATAGCATTTGTAGGAAAGAAACTGAATGAAGTCATATATAAAAGAGCATGTCAGAGGAGAAAACATAAAGGAATTTAAAAAATATTCTAAAATATTTTATTTCTGAACTATATCTTGCTGAAATAATTTTGATTTTTTTTCTGATAAGTCTCACTCGATTCTTGCTTTGCTATCAGATAAATCATTGCATTGTTCTTAAGATAAATCAAATGCATTATCCTTTATACTCTTTTCTGACCCAATTTCCTGTTCTGTACACACAACAGGTAGCTCTTGCCTTCTTCATAAGATTTCTAAACTACTTCTTCGTTATAATTATATTCTCAAGTACAATTGGTCTTAAATACCACTTTCTATTATCTCAAAATTTTGGGTAACTCGATCATCACAAATCAAATGGACAAAGTATAAAATTATCTGTACTAAAAATTCCAGTGTTTTATCAAAAGTATTAAAGTTAAGTTGTCTAGAACTACATTTCTGTGTGAATTTAGTCTCTGCTGGGACAAACCTGAAGATTTGTCAGTGCTATACTTTGTGGCTAGATTATGGGTGTACTCTCAAACACCTCTTTGGTTCAGGATAAAAGATGTATCAAACAATTTCTTTCTTTTTTTTTTTTTAAATTTAGGGCTAAGAGTTAAGGCAATGATTTCAACTTAAAGGGAACTAACTTTGCTATTTTTTGTTTTTCCTTTTGATTTTCTTACTTTTGCCACTTATTCTAATGAGACATCTTTGGAAGTGGGAACCTAATTCCATTTCTGTAGATGTAATTTGACCTAGTTGGCTGCCTTGCTTCCAGTTTTGGTTTCCTGGGTAGACATGTGAAAGACATTGAGGATTGCTGTTCAACCTTATCCATCACCAGATTTCCTGAAATAATTACAACTGCTGTTTTAGTGTCCTGGTGACAATGGAGCAGGGTTTATCATTTCTAGATAGCTCTTCTTAGAATTATAGGATCCTAAGAGCTTTCAGAGGTCATCTGTTTTCTTCATTTGCTAGAGAGATTTTTCTTCCTCAAACATCTCACGATAAGAAACCAACAGACTTAGAAGTCAATTGCTCTTTTTCCATTACCATATGTGGAGAGTGTATATAGCATTCAGGTGCTAAAAAATGTCAATATATGTTAAAAAAAAAAAAAAGCTGAAGCAGTTTGCAAGAATTTAATAGTATAGAGTTTACAGCTAGCACCATGTGAAACGTTTTTAGATAGTCAGTTGAATGAATGCACCTTATAGAAAAGTGAAATTACTAGGCAAAATAAGTTGGATTACCTAAAATAACTAAGAATGAGACATAAATTTGTCATATTTAATGAACATATAGGCTAGAATCTTTTATAGCCTTTCTTTTTTGTTATTGAGTAGCTTTGGAAACTAAATCATGGTTAAAGAATAGAAAATAAATCAGAAATCTAAAGCTGAAAGGATATTGAAGATAGGAGTATTCGTATTTGTTCTCCTAGCAGATAATAAAACTAAGACTTAAAATAGTTAGAACTTGGAGTAAATTCATTTGTAACTAAAGAGCAATACTCTGACTCAGACATCAAAACGTAGTTCAAAGAATGAACTGCTGTCAGAACAAGTAAATAAGACAGCTTAAGCTCATGACAAATTTGCCCCTTAATTTGCTATAAAAATAAAGTAGTAAGAGGAAATCATCAGTGAGTGACTATGTTTGGTCAGTTAGAATAACTTCTAACTGATTCACATTCTTTTTGGTTGGTCGAACAGACTGTGGCTGCAAATGAAATCAGTGGGTCTGGATACCACAGATGGATGAAAAGTGAAGACCACCAGGTCACTATTTGGATTTAATTTCAACTGGGATCTCGGAGTGGTTCTTCATGGACATAAGCACCAAGTAGTCAAATCTTGAAACCAGAAAATTTACACTTACATATTGAATATGGAGAAATGTGTTCAGTATCATTTTTATTTTTCAATATTTGGTAAGTGCAATGCCAACATACTTCTCTTTAGGCCTATGTGGATTTTGATTTAGGTCATCTATTTTTTAAAATTAATTTATTTTAATTGGAGATTAATTACTTTACAATATTGTGTTGGTTTTGCCATACATTCACATGAATCCGCCATGGGTGTACATGCGTTCCCCATCCTGAACCCCCCTCCCACTGCCCTCCCCATTCCATCCCTCAGGGTCATACCAGTGCACCAGCTCTGAGCACCCTGTCTCATGCATCGAACCTGGCAATGTATTTCACATATGACAATATACAGGTTTCAATGCTATTCTCTCAAATCATCCCACCCTTGCCTTCTCCCACAGACTTCAAAAGACTATTCTTTACATCTGTGTCTCTTTTGCTGTCTGACATATAGGGTCATTATTACCATCTTTCTAAATTCCATATATATGTGTTAATATACTGTATTGGTGTTTTCCTTTCTGACTTATTTCACTCTGTATAATAGGCTTCAGTTTCTTTCAGAGGTTAGAATCAGAGGTTTTCTTTCCATCCTTTTTTGCATGGGCCTCATGATTATGTATTCAGGAATTCAGAAATTCAGAATTAAGAATTTTGAGATATTATCTTTTTCTTAGTACATAAAGATATGTACTCTATCTTAAAATATTGGTTTTAACACTAAGAATGATAGAAATGATAGAAATAATTTTGTTTGATCAACCTAGTATTTAAAATATAGTTGTCCTATTTCTCATTGATTAATTGGCTATCTAAATCACATGGATATAGAATTAAGATAGGAATAAATGCCTTATATATTGTCTTACATTTACCTTAATTCATATACTATTTCAATTGTTTTATTTTTTGTCATTTATTTAGAAAAAATAATAAGACCTAAAACATTGCTTCTCTGAAAAGATATTTATTTATCTTTGTGTAGAACTGACCACAACTTATGGGATGTAATAAACCATTGAAACATTTTTGAATTCATAGAGACTTATGGATAATCTAAGATATGAACATATAGAAGATAAATAGTAATGGTGACATTTAATTATCATTTTAGTTGGAAATAAAAACTAGAAAACCCTTCAAAGACTTGGAAAACAGACTTTATAACAATAAAAAGTAAAACATGTTTAATGTTTCCTAAGCAGATCACTCAAAATTTTAGATTCACCAATAGCAAATTTGTGAAGAAAAAATTAAATATTCTTTATATATTTCTTGAGAATTTATTGTACATGAGTTTCCTTGCTATAGACTGCAAGGCATGGAGAAAGAAATAGCACATTACAAATTAGAAGACAGTGAGAGACCCATATTAATAAATAATTATTTCTAAAAAGGCAAAACATGATAAATACCATTTACAAGAGATAAATGCTAACTCTCTCTCTCTCTTTAACTCTTTGGAAAAGAATTTAATAAAATTAAAATCTTTCTACTATGTAGCACATGTTGACATTTGAGTACCAATTGTTTTAGAGAAGGAAGTAGCAACCTACTCCAGTATTCTTGCCTGGAAAGTCCCATGGACAGAGGAGCCTGGCAGGCTAGTCCATGGGGTAGCAAAGAGTTGGACATGACTGAATGACTAACACTGAATGTTGAAATATATGTGTATATATGCATATATGTAGATGATCGTCAGCTTCTGAAATGAGCCTAAAAGCTTCAAATGTGGTAAGATCTTATCTAGAAACTCTTCACCTAACCGTTCCAATTTGAGGCAACATAAACTTTCTTCCCTTGTAGCTCAGTTGGTAAAGAATTTGACTGCAATTCAGGAGACCTGGGTTTGATTACTGGGTTGGAAAGATCCCCTGGAGAAGGAAATGGCAACCCACTCCAGTATTCTCGCCTGGAGAATCCCATGGACAGAGGAGCCTGGCGGGCTACAGTCCATGGGGTTACATGAGTCAGACACAACTTGGTGACTAAACCACCACTACCAATTTTTTAATGTAGACAGAGTTATCAGGATAAGGTAAAGTGACAGAGGGGTGCTAGGGAGGTGAGAGGTCTAAATATTAGAAAATTTTAAGAGTGATGGTGAATGCAGTCAGAATGACAAAAACTGGAGCCTGAAGAATCCAAGAAACAATGAAGGACTGAGATAGCAAAAAGTAGGGAAGGTGAGATTATAGCATGGTCATAAGAAAAGATGACCATAGGTATGTAGCAGAACAATCCTGAACAACTCACCCTACCTTCTAAGGTTTTACTCCATCCATGGTAAAAGCCCAAATTCGATCAATATTTTTGGAAATTCTGTTATATACCAGGCCTTTGTCCATCCTTGAAGAACCAAATCTAGTAATTCATGGTCACTGTCTTTAAGGAGGCTCAAATGACTGGATAGTATAAAATCTGATATTCTAAGATTTAAAATATAAATGCATAATTTTATTCAATAAAAGAGATTTAGTTAATTTCTAATGTCTACTAGGTTTGCAAAGTGAGAAGTATTATATTAAAGTGTTAGAGCTTTCAAGTCAAGTAGGATTAAAACTCTGGCTCAGTCACTCACTCACTGGTAGACACCTAATCTCTGTTGATTTCTTGTTTTTTCCTGTGGAGGATAAGAATACTAATGGTTCCCATCTAATAAATAGGGCTTCCTTGGTGGCTCAGAAGATAAAGAGTCCACCTGCCATTCAAGAGACTGGGTTTGATCCCTGGGTCAAGAAGATCAACTGGAAATAAGAATGGCTACCCACTCCAGGATACTTGCCTGGAGAAATCCATGGATAGAGGAGTCTGGTGGGCTACAGTTGATGGGGTCACAAAGAGTCGGACTCAACTGAACAACTAGCACTTTTAACTTTCTAATAAGTAAACTATATGTGAGTTATTTATTCTTTTCCCTTTAGTTTTATGTTTACTCAATATCATTCTAGTGCCCAGGCCAGTAATTTATTCTCAAGAATTGAATTGATATTTGTTGAATAGAGTTTTGGGGAAAATTAAGTGATACATTAAAATAAGTTGAATGGTTCTATGATGACCTGCAAGACCTACTAGATTTAACACCAAAAATGATGTTTTTTTTTTTCATTATAAGGAACTGGACTGCAAAGGAGAAAGTCAAGAAATACCTGGAGTAACAGGCAAGTTTGGCCTTGGAGTACAAAAAGAAGCAGGACAAAGGCTAACAGAGTTTTGCTACGAGAGCACATTGGTCATAGCAAACACTCTCCTCCAACAACAGTAGATGGAATCATCAGATCATCAATACCAAAATCAGATTTATTATATTCTTTGCAGCCAAAGATGGAAAAGCGCTATACAGTTATCAAAAACAAGATCAGGAGCTGATTATGGCTCAGATCATTATTTGAAAACTTCAGACTTAAGTTGAAGAAAGGAAGGAAAACAACTGACATTCAAATATGACCTAAATCAAATCCCTTACAAAAGGAAAGATATACCCAACTGAATGCAGACTTCCAAAGAATAGCAGGAGAGATAAGAATGCCTTCCTCAATGATCAATGCAAAGACATAGAGGAAAACAATAGAATGGGAAAGATTAGTGATCCCTTCAAGAAAGTTAGAGATACCAAGGGAACATTTCATGCAAAGATGGTCACAATAAAGCACAGAAAGTATAGGGACCCAACAGAAGCAGAAGATATTAGCAAGAGGTAGCAAGAATACACAGAAGAGCTATACAATAAAGATCTTAATGACTCAGATAATCACAATGCTGTGATCACTCACCTAGGCCAGACGTCCTGGAGTGGGAGGTCAAGTGGGTCTTAGGAAGCATAACTATGAACAAAACTAGTGGAGGTGATGGAAGTCCAGCTGAACTATTTCAAATCCTAAAAGATGATGGTGTGAAAGTACTGCATTAAATGCCAGTAAGTCTGCAAAACTCAGCAGTGGCCACAGGACTGGGAAAGGTCAGTTTTAATTCCAATCCCAAAGAAAGGCAATGCCAAAGAATGTTCAAACTACCGTACAATTGTGCTCCATTCACACGCTAGCAAAGGAATGCTCAATATTCCCCAAGCTAGGCTTCAGCAGTATATGAACTGAGAACTACCAGATGGTCAAGCTGGATATAGAAAAGGCACAGAAACCAGAGATAAAATTGCCAACATCTGTTGCATCATGGAAAAAGCAATGGATTCCAGAAAAGCATCTACTTCTACTTCATTGACAACACTAAAGTCTTTGAATGTGTGGATCAAAAGAAACTGTAGAAAATCCTTCAAGAGATGAGAATACCAGACCATCTTACCTTCCTCATGAGAAAGTTGCATGCAAGTCAAGAAGCAAAAGTTAGAACCAGACATGGCAAAATAGACTGGTTTAAATTGGGAAAGGAGTACATCAGGCTGTATAGTGTCACTGTGTTTATTTAACTTATGTACCAAGTACATAATGTGAAATGTCACACTGGCTGAAGCACAAGCTGTAATCAAGATTGCTGGGACAAATATCAATAATGCAGATACACAGATGGCACCACCCTTATGACAAAAAACGAAGAAGAACTAAAGCGTCTCTTGATGAAGGTGAAAGAGGAGATTGTAAAACCTGACTTAAAACTCATCATTCAAAATACTAAGAACAGGCATCCACTCCCATCATTTCATCACAAATGGGAGAACAATGGAAACAGTGACAGACTTCATTCTTGGGGGCTCCAAAATTACTGCAGATGGTGACTGTAGTCATGAAATTAAGACAGTTACTCCTTGGAAGAAAATCTATGGCAAACCTAGATAGTGTATAAAAAATCAAAGACGTTATTTTGCCAACAAAGATCTGTATAGTCAAAGCTCATGTATGGATATGAAGGTTGGACTGTGAAGAAGGCTGAATCCTGAAGAACTGACGTTTTTTCATTGTGATGTTGGTTAAGACTTGAGAGTTCCTTGGACTGCAAGGAGATCAAACCAGTCCATCCTAAAGGAAATCAGTCCTGAATAGTCTTTGGAGAACTGATGCTGAATCTGAAGCTCCAGTACTTTGGCCACCTGATGCGAAGAGCCAACTCATCAGAAAAGACTGTGATGATGGAAAAGATTGAAGGCAGGAGGAGAGGGGATGTTGGAGAATGAGATGGTTGGATGGCCGACTCGATGGACATGAGTTTGAGCAAGCTCAGGGAAACCTTGTGTGCTGCAGTCCACAGGGTCACAAAGAGTCGGACATGATTGAGGAACTGAACAAGAACAAAGTAATATATTGTTTGTGAAGTAGTTAAGCAGAGGGGACAGCACATAGAAATGCTAATTAATGTTAACATAATTTATAATTAAAAATTCAGCTTGCAATTGATGGAACTGCTGGCTTTCAGCTATGTTATCTGGTTTGTGAAGAAAGTAAAGTTTTAAAGAAATATGGATACTACTCGATAGGAAAAAATAATTATTTTATTCTTTAGACTTTGAATTGCTAATTGGAAAAATAGATAACTTGGCCATTGATTGGAAGTAATTTTTTCTAACAACTTAATAAAGTAGGCAATATGTAAGTTCTCAGAGAATAACAAAATTAACTTTAAAAGAACATTTAATATACCCTTAATAAACTGAATCCCTGACTTTTTCCTTATCTCCTTTTCCTGAGAATCATCAGACATGGAGTCACATTTATTATTCCATGGGCCATTACATTTTTCAGAGACTGAGGATTCTTTTATTGGCATCTTTTCATTTTCAGGGAAATTGTCAAAAAAAAAAATCCAAAGACTGAAGAACTAGGATGAAACTCATAAAATGTACATGCTGCTCTCTCAAGCTTAAAGGTAAACCACCTAACATGAAATAGTAATTATTCACAAAGTCAGACTACCCTTCCTCAGGAGTGGTAATAGTGAGTGTAGTTCTCATTAAGCAGATGGATGAAATGAATTAAAAATAATATTAAACATAAGCAGTGGACTTTTCCTTTTTTAAAATACATTGTGCAGTGAAAGTGTTTCTCACTTATATTTTCTAAGAGATTGAAGTCTAGAAATTTAATTGACTGGGAAAATTCATAGAGCTTGTAGTCTTGTTAAAACAAGATCTCACACTTGCCCTGCCCTGCTGCCCTGAAGACAACCATTGTCTTTACCTTGGAGTACACAGTGCTCCTTCCACCATGCCATGTTATCTCCGCAAAACAAGACATTCTTGCCTCTGCTGAGACACCCAGTTATTTTCAAAGTTTAAAAATGTATCAAAAATATTCTTTGTTTGTGGAAAGCATTTCTTTTTTGTTTAGTATGTGCAGAAAATAGATAGCATATGCATTATCTTTTCTCATATAATAATTATTGGTACGCATTCTTATCACCATCCATCTAATTACTGGTTACTGATATATATGTTGAGGCTACTAATCACCACTCCTTAATAAATAGCTATGGAAATGAAAGAAAACAAAAAGAATGAGGAAAAATAAACTCGGATTCTTTTGTTGGTAGGTAACTCATTTATTTTGACAAGCACAGTTTAATTTAAACAACTGGCTTAATCAGCCTTAATGCTGACTCATTCCAGGGAATACTGAAGAGAATGCCAGAATTATCAACTTAAGGGCAGAAAAGGTCTTCACTGCCTTGTGATGGAAGACAGAATGTTTATTGTCTCTGTGTCTTTGATAATAGAGTTTTTCAGACTAACAATCAAAACATTTAGGAAAATGTATTATTTCTTTCCTCTCATTCTAAGTTTGGACAATTCCCTAGTTTATTTCTGATATTTACCTTACTCTCTTGGTTATGATAAAGGCTCCAAGTACTAACTGACTTGAAGATATTTACTTGCTGTCATTTATCTGGATGATAAAATAAATCATAAGGCAATACAAAGGGGACTGCTTGGTATTGCATTACATAAGACAATAGAAAAACAAATTGGCCTGCATCATTTCAAACTAAATTTATAGGAAATGCTATAATAAATGCCTCTAAATGTGGATCACTTCAGTTGCTCATGATATCCAACTATTTGTGACCCCATGGACTGAAGCACCCCGGACTTCCCTGTCCACCACCAACTCATGGAGCTTACTCAAGCTCATGTTCATTGAGTTAGTGAAGCCATCCAACTATCTCATCCTCTGTCATCCCCTTTTGCTCAGGCCTTCAATCTTTCCCAGCATCAGGGTCTTTCCCAATGAGTCAGTTCTTCCTATCAGGTGGCCAAAGTATTAGAGCTTCAGCTTGAGCATCAGTCCTTCCAATGAATATTCACGATTGATTTCCTTTAGGATGGACTGGTTTGATCTCCTTGCAATCCAAGAGACTCTCAAGAGTCTTCTCCAACACCACAATTCAAAAGAATCGTTCTTCGGTGCTCAGCTTTCTTTATAGTCCAACTCTCACATCCATACATGATTACTGGAAAAACCAGTTTTGATTGGACAGACCTTTGTTGGCAAAATAATGTCTCTGCTTTTTAATATGCTGTCTAGGTTGGTCATAACTTTTCTTCCAATGAGTAAGCGTCTTTTAATTTCATGGCTGCAGTCACCATCTACAGTAATTTTGGAGCCCCAAAAGACAGTCTCTCACTGTTTTCATTGTTTCCCATCTATTTGCCATGAAGTGATGAGAAAAGATGCCTAATCTTAGTTTTCTGAATGTTGAGTTTTAAGCCAACATTTTCACTCTCCTCTTTCACTTTCAACAATAGGCTCTTTAGTTCTTCTTTGCTTTCTGCCATAAGGGTGGTATCATCTATGTATTTGAGGTTATTGATATTTCTCCCTGCAATCTTGATATCAGAAAATTCCTCAAGAAATGGGAAAATCAGACCACTTTACCTTCCTCCTGAGAAATCTGTATGCAGTCAAGAAACAACAGTTAGAATTGAAAATGAAACAATAGATTGGTTCCAAATCGGGAAAGGAGTATGCCAAAGCTGTATATTGTCACCCTGCTTATTTAACTTATATGCAGAGTACATCATGCAAAATGCTGGGCTGAATGAAGCACAAGCTGGAATCAAGATTGCCAGGATCTGGTCCCATCACTTCATGGCAAATAGACAGGGAAACAACGGAAACCTAGAGACTTTATTTTGGGGGGCTCCAAAATCACTGCAGATGGTTATTGCAGCCATGAAATTAAAAGACGCTTGCTCCATGGAAGAAAAGCTGTGACAAACCTAGACTGCATACTAAAAAGCAGAGACATTAGTTTGCCAAAAATGGTCCATCTAGTCAAAGCTATGGGTTTTCCAGTAGTCATATATGGATGTGAGAGTTGGACTATAAAGAAAGCTGACCAACAAAGAACTGATGCTTCTGAACTGTGGTGTTGGAGAAGACTCTTCAGAGTCCCTTGGATTACAAGGAGATCCAGCCAGTCCGTCCAAAAGGAAATCAGTCCTGAATATTCATTGGAAGGACTGATGCTGAAACTGAAACTCCAATACTTTGGCCACCTGATGGGAAGAACTGACTCATTGGAAAAGACCCTGATGCTGTGAAAGATTGAAGGAGGGAGGAAAAGGGAATGACAGAGGATGAGATGGTTGGATGGTATCACCGACTCGATGGATATGGGTTTGAGTAAGCTCCAGGAGTTGGTGGTGGACAGGAAAGCCTGGTGTATAGCAGTCCATGGTGTCACAAAAATTGGACATGAGTGAGTGACTGAACTGAACTTCCTCTTGAAACCAGCTTGTGCTTCATCCAGCCTAGCATTTTTCATGACGTACTCTGCATTTAAGTTAAATAAGCAGGTGACAATATAAAGCCTTGACTTTATATTATAAATATATATATATATAATATACATATACATATATACATATATACATACATATACATATATATATTGTACTCCTCTCCCAATTTGGAACCAACCGGTTGTTCCGTGTCCACTTCTAACTGTTGTTTCTTGACCTGCATACAGATTTCTCAGGATGAAAATAAGGTGGTGTGATAGTCCCATTTCTTGAGGAATTTTCCACATTTTGCTATGATCCAAACAGTCAGTCTTTTGCATAGTCAATAAAATAGAAGTAGATAGAAGTAGGTGTTTTCCTGGAGCTTTTGCTTTTTTGATGATCCAACCAATGTTGGCCATTTATCTCTCATTCTTTTGCCCTTTCTATATTCAGCTTGAACATCTGGAAGTTCACAGTTCATGTACTGTTGAAGCCTGGCTTGGAGAATTTTGAGCATTACTTTGCTAGCATTTGAGATAAGTGCAAATGTTGGGTAGTTTGAACTTCTTTGGTTTTGCTTTGCTTTGAGATTGAAATGAAAACTGACCTATTCCAGTCCTGTGGCCACTGCTGAGTTTTCCAAATTTGCTGGTATATTGAGTGCAGAACTTTCACAGCATTGTCTTTTAGGATTTGTAATAGTTCAGTGGAATTCCATCATCTCCACTAGCTTTGTTTGCAGTGATGCTTCCTAAAGCCCACTAGGCTTTGCATTCCAGGATGTCTGGCTATAGGTGAGTGATCACATCATTGTGGTTATCTGGGTCATTAAGAACTTTTTTTGTATTGTGCTTCAGTGAATTCTTGCCACCTCTTGTTAATAACTTCTGCTTCTGCTAGGTCCATACCTTTTCTGTCCTTTATTGTGCCCATCTTTGCATAAAATGTTCCCTTGGTATCTCTAGTCTTTCTCATTCTATTGTCTTCCTCTATTTCTTTGCACTGATCACTGAGGAAGGCTTTCTTATCTCTCCCTGTTATTCTTTGGAACTCTGCATTCAAATGGGTATATCTTTTCTTTTCTCCTTTGCCTTTAGCTTCCCTTGTTTTCCCAGCTATTTGTAAGGGCTCCGCAGACAACCATTTTGCCTTTTTGTATTTCTTTTTTTTTTGGGGGGGGGGGGGGGTATGGTCTTGATCCCTGCCTCCTGTACAGTGTCACAAATCTCCATCCAAAGTTATCAGGCACTCTATCTATCAGATCTAATCCCTTGAATCTATTTGTCACTTCCACTGTATAATCATAAGGGATTTGATTTATGTCATACCTGAATGGTCTAGTGGTTTTCCTTACTTTCTTACATTTAAGATTGATTTTGGCAATAAGGAGTTCATAAGCCACAGTCAGCTCCCGGTCTTGTTTTTGCTGACTGCAAAGAACTTCACCTTCTTCAGGTGCAAAGAATATAATCAATTTTATTTCAATATTGACCATGTGGCGATGTCCATGTGCAGAGTCCTCCCTTGTGTTGTTGGAAGAGGGTGTTTGCTATGACCAGTGTGTTCTCTTTGCAAAACTCTGTTAGTCTTTGCCCTGCTTCATTTTGTACTCCATGGCCAAATTTGCCTGTTACTCCAGTTATTTCCTAACTTTGTACTTTTGCATTCCAGTCCCCTATAATGATTAGGACATCTTTTTTGGGTGTTACTTCTAGAAGGTCTTGTAGATGTTCAACTTCAGCTTCTAGAATCAGCATTTGTGGTTGGGACATAGACTTGAATTACTGTAATACTTTATAGTTTGCTTTGCAAATGAACAGGGATCATTCTGTCATTTTTGAGACTGCACCCAAAAACTGCATTTCAGACTCTTTGTTGACTATGAGGGCTACTCCATTTCTTCTAAGGGATTCTTGTCCACAGTAGGAGATATAATGGTCATCAGAATTAAATTCACCCATTCCAGTCCATTTTAATTCACTGATTCCTAAAATGTCATTATTCACTCTTGCCATCTCCTGTTTGACCACTTCCAGTTTGCCTTGATTCATGGACTTAACATTCCAGGTTCCAATGCAGTATTGTTTTTTTACAGCATGGGATGTTACTTCCATCACAAGTCACATCCACAGCGGGGCATCATTTCTGTTTTGGTTTTGTCTCTTCATTCTTTTTGGAGTTATTTCTCCACTCTTCTCCAATAGCACATTAGGTACCTACTGACCTCGGGAGTTCATCTTTCAGTGTCCTATCTTTTTGCCTTTTCATACTGTTCATAGGGTTCTCAAGATAAGAATACTGAAGTGGTTTGCCATTCCCTTCTCCAGTGGGCCACATTTTGTCAGTACTGTCCACCGTGACCCATCCATCTTGGGTGGCATGGCTCATTGTTTCATTGAGTTAGACAAGGCTGTGGTCCATATGATTAGATTGGTTAGTTTTCTGTGATTTTGGTTTTATTCTGTGTGCCCTCCGATGGAGAAGGATAAGAGAGAGGCTTATGGAAGCTTCCTGATGGGAGAGACTGACTGTGGGGGAAATTGGGTCTTGTTCTGATTGGTGGGGCCATCTTCAGTAAATCTTTAATCCATTTTTTTTGTTGTTGTTAATGGATGGGACTGTGTTCCTTCCCTGCTGTTTGACCTGAGACCAAACTATGGTGAAAGTAATGAAGAAAATGGCAACCTCCTTCAAAAGGTCCCATGCACACCTGCTGCACTCAGTGACCTCGACCTGCAGCAGGCCACTGCTGACCCAGGCCTCCACTGGAGACTCCTGAAGACTCACAGATATGTCTGGGTCCATCTCTTGTGGGCTCAATACTCCTTTCTCCTGGGTCCTGGTGCACACAAGTTTCTGTTTGTCCCCTCCAAGAGTTTATTTCCCCAGTCCTGTGTAAGTTCTGGTGGCTCTATGGTGTGGTTAATAGTGACCTCCTCTAAGACGGCTTATGCCATACCCAGGTCTATTGCACCTAGAGCCCCTGCCCCTGTGGCAGGCCACTGCTGACCCGTACCTCCTCAGGAGACACTGAAACACTCAAAGCCAGGTCTAGCTTAATATCTGTGGGGTCTCCTGGTGTGCACAAGGTTTTGTTTGACCCTCTAAGCATCTCTGGAAGGTATGGAGTTTGATTCTAAACATGATTTCACCCCTCCTACCATCTTTCTGGAGCTTCTCCTTTGCCCTTGGATGTGGGGTATCTTTTTTGGTGGGATCCAACATTCTCCCGTCAATGGTTGTTAAGCAGCAACTTGTAATTTTGGAATTCTCACAGGAGAAGATGAGGTCTTGTCCTTCTACTCCACCCTATTGTGAATAAATGTCATATGCTTTGAGTTGAGTGTTAGGTCATGTTGTTAGGAATATACAGACAGGAAGAAGGAGAAAGCTAATGTATCAATAAATCAATAAATAAGACACCCCAACCCCCCTCCAGTTGGAGATAGAACATACCCAGTGGATTTACCATGCAGCCTGAAATACAAGAGACCATCAAGATATTCTTCAAGTTCAGGGAACCAGTGTGCCCTTTGCAAGGCTCCTAGGCAAGGTGGTAAGAATAAATGTTGTAATATATTCATGATTATACATTTGTGTAGCCCTTGTAATTTTAATCAGTCAAGTCTACTGAATTGCTGTACTTCAGCTTCATCACATTTTCCCTTGTGATCATGAAAAGTATGTGGGTATTACTGAAATCTTTCTAAGGGAAGGTTAGTTGGAAATACACTTAACTAGGCTTTAAAGAGACAGATATGATCTTATAACCTAAGGTAATACAAGCTATCCTAATGTAGGACAGTTTTCTGGGAAAACGTCTATCATCCATTGTACCAACTTGTACTATGTACGTACTACCTCAGGACTTCTGATATAAGCCAGAATCATAGAAGCAAGGGGCCATACTGTATGCACCCAGCACCACATATAGAGTAATGTGGATAGTGTAGCTAAAACAAGGTTTGACATGTATGGTGCAAGAAGCTTGTTTATGAAAAATCCTCCTAATAATCAGGCCAAAAACGTACAAGCAGACAGTTTGAATACCCTATCACTATCACAATGCTTCACACATAGGAAGGAATTTAGTATTTATTGAATTATAATTTTTCAAGTTCAGAGAATCTTCAAAGGTTTTCTTGATGAAGCTGCTAGTCAAATTATACATGGAATTCACATTGAATGTTCTCTGTTACAAATTAGACAGGCGAGAAATTTCCCACCAACTAAATGTTTGCTGTTTCAGGAGGGCTGTGTGATCTTCAACGAGTGACATAGCAGGAAAACATGCAATAAAGAATTGAATGCTATATTTGGGTTAACAGTACTTTTCAAAAGGCTATAACATGAAATTTTTGTCAACTTTATCATTTTGGGAATGACATTGTAAAGGTTGCCCATTATACAGTGTTAACAAAATTGTATTTTATTTTTAAGACTATAGTATCTGTCTCCCATAACACACATGAACACATAGATGTAAACATGGATGAGCAAATCATTATTCTGTTAATGCATCTGTGATGTTGAATCAGAAGTTGAACTTTAAAATTTGATACTATCCTTAAGTTTACTTTTGTTAGCATAATCATATTTCTTATAAGGCAAACTTTCTAAGTCTCCAATTCTCAAACTCTGTTGAAAAGTGTCACTAAAGAAGGATTTGTCAAAAACAAAAAATCAAATTATTGCTGACTAACAAAATATATATATAAATATAAATATATACAAATATAAACAAATGTATATATAAACAGTTCAGAATTTATTTTAAAATCTAAAAAGGTACCAGTGAATATAAAAATAATGTCATCTTACCACATAAATATTGGAAAAATTGGTTTAACTTTAGTTCTTAACACATTATAAATATTAATACTCTTTGTAAGGCATATGGTTTTTAACTACCAAAAGAAAATTTCTGTTTTTATAAATGATCAGAAACATGTTTTGCTCTTAAATCATGATAATAATAAAAATTAGAATATCTTAAACAGTTTTATATGCCATTTGCATAAGTAAATTTCAACCATAGAATATAATGTTGGAAAATGATCCTGAAATTAATGCATTGTGCTCAGTCATCCGAAAATGTGAATTTATTTTCTAATATTCATATCAGATTTTCATTTAGCCACATATATTGTTTTCAGTAATAAAAATGTTATAAAATTGTTAGCAACAGTTATTTGACTATCTTTCTCAACAATGGTCCAAGGCTCCCCACCATCTAAACAATATACACTAGTTAAGATCAAACTATTTAATATCATAAACCTCATCCACTACAGAAGATGAGGTGGTTGGGTAGCATCAACGACTCAGTGGTCATGAGTTTGAGTAAACTCCGGGAGTTGGTGATAGAGAGGGAGGCCTGGCGTGTTGCAGTCCATGGGGTGGCAAAGAGTCAGACACCACTGAACGACTGAACTGACTGACTTCATCCACAAATCATTTCCAGACAAATTGCTTTCCTTCAGAACTAACTTTGACCTTTGTTAACATTTTACTTTGCCAACATTTTCCTTGTTAACATTTTTAACACAAATTCTATGCATGAAATACTAACCCAAATTTTAATCTTAATCATAAGAGCTAGAAGCCAACTTTAGTTTTTCTTAATCTTATTTTATTCTATTATATTATCATCAGAATCATTGATATTTCATAGTATGAATCATATTTAAATTATGTTTGTAAGTAAAATTTTTAAATTTTTGCAAAAGCATATACATTTTAAATCAATTACTTTGTATTTAGAAATATACTAGGAATTCTACATTTTGTACATTTATTTTATTATTTAGGGAGAAATTGAAATATTTCAATTAAAATTGTTTTTCAATATGTTTATAAGCTACAATTTTTATTAATTGTATTATCTTATAATTCAAGAGCTTATTCATTGTTTCTATTCCAAGTCTTTGAATGTATGCTTTTATTATTATCTGAAACTTTTTCTTATGATTTGCTTTTTGGTGTCAAAATAATTCCTATTAATGGTCCAGAAATATATTAAACTTTTATTTTGTGTATGGTACATTTTTATTTATATATACCACGTTATTGAGTTTATTCATGATAGAAGAGAAGTTCTGCTTTCACTGGTATTCAAATGGTCTGCTTGTACATTTTTTGGTGATTATTAGAAGGATTTTCCATAAACAAGCTTCTTGCTCCGTGTATGTTAAATCTTGTTTTAGCTTCACTGCCTGCATAATTCTATATGTGGTGCTGGGTACATACAATGTGGCCACTTGACTCTATGATTCTAGCTTATACCAGAAGTCCTGAGGTGGTACATATACAAGTTGATACAATGGATGATAGACTTTCCCCAGAAAACTGTCCTACGTTGGGACAGCTTGTAATATTTAGGTAGTTTTCTTCTACTTGATGTCTCTTTTAATATTTGACTTAAATACCTACTGATTGTTAGTACCATTCTGAATCATATGATGGAAATAAAAGATTTTATGGTACTAAGAACCAGTAGGCATTTAAGTATAATATTAAAAGAGACATGGCATAAGGAGTGGGCTTCCCAGGTGGCACAGTGGTTAAAGAATCCATTTGCCTATGCAGGAGATGCAAGCAATGTGGGTTCAATCCCTGGATTGGAAAGATCCCCTGGATTAGGAAATGGCAACCCACTCCAGTTTCCTTGCCTGGACTATTTCATGGACAGAGGAGCCTGACAAGCTACCTAATGGCCCATGGGGTCACAAAGAGTTGAACACGACTGAGAAACTGAGTGAACACACACAGAACAAGGGGAAGAAGAAAGCTACCTCAGTATTTTTATATCTTTTACTACTAGGCATCAAGATACAGTTCTTTGAGAAAGCTATGCAAGGGAAAAAAATGATTCTAAACTTCGTAATCTGTATCTGTGTCTATGAATAGATTAGGAAGAGGAGACTATGATTTGGACCTGTCTTAAGTCCATAGAAAAGACATGTCACATTGCACATACTGGGTGGGCAATCTTTTCAATCTGGTCTACATGTGTCTGGCATTCTTTATTCCATAGTTCATAATTGTTAGGGCAAGACCATTGAAGGTTGATTGACTTTCTTAGGCACATGTCCTTTTCCCATTCCCCACCTGTGTGCTTGTGTTGTTATGATAGCTGGTTCATCTGAGCAGACTAATCCTTCCTGTTCATGTAAGGCAATGGGTGAGCCAAGAGCCTTTCCTGATGGTTAAACCTACACTTTAAATGACTGAACATACCAGCACTGAATCGTGTGTGTGTGTATTGGTCACTCAGTCATGTCTGACTCTTTGTGACCCCATGTACTGTAGCCCACCAGGCTCTTCTGTCCTTGGGATTCTCCAGCAAGAGTACTAGAGTGGATTTCCACTCCCTTCTCCATGGGATCATCCCAACCCAGGGACTGAACCTGGGTCTCCTTCGTCGCCTGCAGATTCTTCACCATCTGAGCCATGAGGGAAGCCCATATCAGGTGTATTCCAGCCATTTTTGGACCTTCATGATGATACCTCTGCAAGAAATTATGGATGCAAAGAAAGGATGAGAGATTGAAACATGTAAAATATCATGTATGAAACGAGTTGCCAGTCCAGGTTCGATGCACGATACTGGATGCTTGGGGCTAGTGCACTGGGATGACCCAGAGGGATGGTATGGGGTGGGAGGAGGGAGGAGGGTTCAGGATGGGGAACACATGTATACCTGTGGTGGATTCATTTTGATATTTGGCAAAACTAATACAATTATGTAAAGTTTAAAAATAAAATTAAATTAAAAAAATAAAATAAAATAAAAATGTATTGAAAAAAAATAGGACTCCACACTGAACCCTTCAAAGGCATAATTTTCAATTAATTGCTGAGTAAAAATGAACAAAAATCATCCAATAATTAAGTAATTGAATTTATATCCCTATAATGTCCATGTGTTCAATAAAACAAAGCATCACCTTATGAGCTGCATTTATCCTTACCCCTTATAAATTTATAACAATTGCCATTAGTCTTTATTCTTCTATTTTTTTAATGTTTTATCAGTAAAATTACCTAAAAATTCTCATACTAAATATCCATTTTGCTTTCTTAGTATGCAGTTATGATCAAGTGTATGACTAACCCATAATCAAAATATGTGTTTAAAGATATCCATTACATCTGGTGAAGCAGGTTGATTTTCTCATAGCCTCCTGTTATTTATGCCTATAATTATTAATTTTCCTTTTTTTTGTATTTACTTAAAGCCATGGGTCACCATCTCCACTTAACCAAAGCAGATTTGCTTACCCCTTGGTTCTTTGCTATAGTTATTTGTACTCTCTAAATTTATATGACATAGAATTGTTCTTGTACTCTCCTGATAAGTGTCATTATTCTCTTAATATTTTGTTGTTGTTCACTTGCTTGTCTGACTTTTTGTGATTCCATGGACTGCAGTAGGGCAGGCTCCTCTGTCTTTCACTATTTCCTGGAGTTTGCTCAGTTATATACATTGAGTCAGTGATGCTATCTAACCATCTCATCCTCTGTTGCCCTCTTCTCCTTTTGCCTTCAATCCTTACAAACATCAGAGTCTTTTCCAATGAATCAGTTCTTCACATCAGAAGGCCAAAGTATTGGAGCTTCAGCTGTAGCATCAGTCTTTCCACTGATGAAAGGTTGACCAGTTTGATCACCTTTCAGTCCAAGGAACTCTTAAGAATCTTCTCCAATACCACATTTCAAAACTGTCAATTCTTCAATGCTGTCTTCTGTATGATCCAAATCTCACATCCATACATGTCTACTGGAAAAACATAGCTTTGACTACATGAACCTTTGTTGGCAAAGTGAGGTCTCTGCTTTTTAATAATATGTCTAGGTTTGTCATAGCTTTCCTTCCAGAGAGCAAGTATCTTTTAATTCCATGGCTGCTGTCACTATCCACAATGTTTTTGGAGCCCAAGAAAGTAAAATCTGCCACTGCTGCTGCTGCTAAGTCGTGTCAGTCATGTCCGACTCTGTGTGACCCCATAGATGGCAGCCCATCAGGCTTTTCTGTCCCTGGGATTCTCCAGGCAAGAATACTGGAGTGGGTTGCCATTTCCTTCTCCACTACCGTCATTTTTCCCCCTACAGTTTGCTATGAAGTGATGGGACTGGATGCTGTGATCTTAGTTTTTTTGAATGTTGAGTGTCAAGCTAGCTTTTCCATTCTCCTCTTTCACCCTCATATAGAGGCTTTTTAGTTCCTCCTTACTTTCTGCTGTTAGAGTGGTATCACCTGCATACATGAAATTATTGATGTTTCCCCTGGCAATCTTGATTCCAGCTTGTGATTCATCCAGCCAGACATTTTACATGATGCATTCTGCATATCAGTTAAATAAGCAGGATGGTAATGTACAAACTTTTTGGACTCTTTTTCCAATTTGGAACCAGTCAGTTGTTCCATGTTTGGTTCTAACTGCTGCTTCTTGATCTGCACACAGGTTTCCCAGGAGACAGGTAAGTTGATCTTATATTACCATCTCTTTAAGAGCATAACCTTACTAGCATCTAAAATGAGCACAATTGTATGGTAGTTTGAATGTTCTTTAGCATTGCCCTTCTTTGGGATTGGAATGAAAAATAAACTTTTCCAGTCCTGTGGCCACCACCTAGTTTTCTAAATTTGCTGACATATTGAGTTCAACACTTCAGCAGTAGCATCTTTCAGGATTTTAAACAGCCCAGCTGAAATTCCTTCACCGCTACTTGCTTTGCTCCTAGTAATTCTTTCTAAGGCCCCCGTGACTCCACACTCCAGGATGTCTGGCTCTAGGTGAATAATCACCCCATTGTCGTTATCTGGGCTATTAAAACTGTTTTGTATAGTTCTGTGTATTCTTGCCACCTCTTCTTAATATCTTCTGCTTCTGTTAGGCCCGTGCCATTTCTGTCTTTTATTGTGCCCTTCCTTGCATGAAATGTTACTTTGATACCTCCAATTTTCTTGATAAGATCTCTAGTCTTTCTGATTCTATTGTTTTCCTCTATTTCTTTGCATTGCCCTTTTAAGAAGTCCTTCTTATTTCTCCTCCCTCCTCTCTGCAATGCTTTCAGTTGGATATATCTTTCCCTTTCACCCTTGCCTTTCATTTCTTTTCTTTCCTCAGCTATTTGTTGTTCTCCTCAGACAACCCCTTTGCCTTTTTTCATTTCTTTTTCCTTGAAATAGTTTATTTTCTTGTTATTTAGCTCCTTATATATAACACTTGACAAGTTTAAAAATATCAACAATTTTTGTATGATCATAATGTTTACACTTTCTGTGTATTTATTATAATATCTGAGTGTAAAACCCTAAGTAAAACATCAAAATCATTTGCTGTGTGCTTCTTATCCTATGGATTCTAAAAGAAAACAACAGCCACAGATAAACCTATTCCTCAGAAGGGAAAAAATCTGATTTCTTCTAGTGACCACGTAGCTAGTTTTAGACAACATACTAAAAGCAGGTGACCATCACTGTATATATAAGACTACTTATAAAAAAGACTCAAATACTCAACTTTGAATCTATCACATCATGGGGTTTCTAAAATTTAATTGTTCTTATTTCTAGTTGATAAAACATTTTATTTTATTGGTCAACATTTTGAGGCAAATATTGGTCAGTACTTTGTAGGAAATTATTCCCCATTTTTTTCTCTTCTTAAGAAATATTAGTAAATACAATATGAATAATTTCTTAAAATTCTGGCTTTACATGTTAATCTAAATACAATAAATACCATTGATTTTCCTTTCATAGATCTATCACACCTAGACATCTTTCATCTCTGTTTAAATCTCCTTTATTTCCTTGACCTCCCTGATTACATGAACTCAGGAGGCAAGGTATAAAACAATGCAGTGACATGAGAACTATCTTTTATGACACATCTTTACAAACCGTGTTCATCGTGAACTCATACAGATGTTTGTATGAGTTCATGTGATTACATGAATTTAATGACAAATACATGTAATTAAAAAGAACCCCTGACTTCAATGAACATGCAATCCTGACTTAACATGGAAATAGGAGTGTTGTTACTTCTGAAGGCAACAGCGCTGATGTGCAGATAAAGAAGAACACACTGAATTTGTTTGAGCAGAATTTCTAATCTGCATCTCATTTGCTATCTTCACATCAAGTGTTAGTGTTCTTGTATTTAATACAAAAATCAGATAGCTCTTCAATAAACTTTAGTTTTCTATCTGTGATGAAATTTGCAGGTTGACTTGCCCTACAAAGCACACAGAGACATTCACAGAAGACAAAATACTGCATGTGAGACATATGAAATTTACGCCAAAATATTATTGGAGTGCATTTATTATACTTGATTCTATATATTGGGATTATTTTGGGGTAAAGCTATAGTAATGTAAATCATTTGGAAAAAATCAAATAAATTAGGACTTACATATGGAAAATAGGATCTTGTAAACCATCCATATTTACAACACTGTGCACTGCCTGATTGCCAATCTGCTGGTGGGATTTCTTCATCCTCTTTGTACTTATCACTTGTTCATGCATGTATGGATTTTGAAACTAATTTTTTACCCTTTCTTTCCATCAAATAAAGAGAGCTGTGATTGTTTAATGTCACATGAGTAAATATTGCTTTCTTAAAGGTGAATCAAATTCTTAACTCTGAATCTATAAAATAAAGGAAAAGTGAGAAAAATAGATGCTATAATCAGTTTCATCAATGATTTTTTCTGTTGTGCTCTTATTTTAAAACCTTTAATATTGAGTCAATTTAATGTTATTAAACTAAAGTATACATATATATACATATATATATATATATAAAACTCAATACTTTATATAGAATTACAGGTTTTTATTGATTAATTTCTTGCAAAAAGTGCTCATTTAGGCTTAAATCAAGTGGCAAATTGTTGTAATTCTCTACTCTGTTGTGTAGGTAAGGAATACTATCAAACTATTGTCCTGTCATGTTTTTAGGATGTGGCATAGTCCAAAAAGAAGTCTGGGCTTCATCCCTGTCTAATTCCAAACCCTTGGCATTTCCCAAAGAAGAGCAATGTCTTGTCATTCATGGTAAACACATAGAATTATCCTGATTATTTATGCTGTATAATATAGAATTAAATGATAATTTATGCCAATAAGGTGACTTGTGATGAGACCTGGAGGTCACACAATATCATTCAGACCTCTGGAGGAAAGAAGGGACAGGAGATGGAGTTCAACACAGTGAGCAGCGACTCAATCAATCATGCTAATATTATGAATCCTAATGAACACTCTGAGCACTGCAGTCCAGGTGAGCTTCCCTGGTTGGCAGTCCTCTGTGAGTTTGTGATGCTGTAGTGGGGATGATATAATAGTCTGTGACTCCACAGGGAAAGAGTGACCAGTTTGGTTTTCCCATACTGCCCTGTGTCTTTTCCTTCAGCAGCTTCTAATTTGTATCCTATACTTGTAATAAACATAACTATGAGGATAATTGCTTTCCATGTCATCAGTGAGTCTTTCCCTGAGGGAAGTTTGGGAAACTAGTAATCTGCAGCTGGTATTAGAAATCTTGGGCTGACTTGGCAGTGTGGAGGACTGCCTTGTAACCTTGCAGTTGGTTAACTGTGGGTACCCATTAAGTCAAATTTTTGTAAGGAAATTCTTTTTTATTTTAAATACTTTATAATCAAATGCATAATCAAGATATGAACAGAATTCTGTATTTACATTTGAATAGAATAAACTGGTAGCCCTGTAATGTTATAACTCAGTATCTTCAATTAACTAATTTCTATGATAATGTAATGACACTTGATTTTCTAATGAAAATATTTTCAAATATTAAAAAATTCCAAGTTTTGAAAAGTTCACAAGTTCTTAAGTTCATAAGTACACAAGTTCTTATGTGTAAGAATATAATTTATGATATACTTACTTTAAAGTAATATATTTGACAGTTTTGATTACGAAAAGTTTTATTTTTTTAATTTTTTTTGCTTTTTAAAAAATTTTTATTATTATTTTTTACTTTATAATATTGTATTGGTTTTGCCATACATCAACATATAATATCATATAAAAAAAGTTTTAAAATCCTATCTGAGTAGCCAGTGTATTTTTATTTATTTTTTTAATTGATATACCAGCTAATTTTTTGAGGTGATTCACAAGTGTATTCACTAGTCCTCCCATGTAACTGCCTAACTTATTTTTATAAAAAATCTGATGGTGACTAGGGGCAAACAGATTCTGATAAAATCAAAATAGTCATATTTACTTCTAATTGGTAACATATTAATAAGCAAACATATAAAATAATTAATTTTAAATTAAATGTGAGCTATTCCATAAATATTGAGTTATATCTTAAATAACATTAGTGAGATAACCAGGACTTGACATGAAAACAGTATTTCTAAGAATTGCTTGTAAGAATGGCACAGAAGAGCTACATTCCATTTGCTATCACTTTAAGAAATGATTGAAAAACATTAGAAAATATGAAAATTTTTCTTTTTGTTTAATTTCTTTTTTAAAGGCAAGGGTAGTATACTTTTCCAGTAGACAAAGTAAAATGCTCATTTTTATTTTTGAATGATCAAATTTTCCATTTTCTAGTGGCTTTTTTAGTCTAGATGGTGATATTTTAGATCGTTGTTGTGAGAAAAAGACGAATCACCTAGATGGGAAGTGTTTCAGAAAATGAGCTACAGTACTTGACCCAGTGTCAAGCTGGAGTCTGGCAGCATTTTTTCTCACATTAATGATGCTAACCTTCAGTTATGATGTGAAAATGGAATATATTTCTTAATGGAGACCTGTTCTTCAGTATCAGAAAAACTAAATGCTATGCAAGAGGATCAGTGACAGCAGAGAAATGATTTTTACCCTACTGGCTTTTGGCCAAAGAGTGAGCTATTAGGTTAACACCAGCATTTTTTAAGGTTTTAATTTCTCAAATGAGAATACAAAAGACTTGGCAGAAATATTTTAAGAAAAAACTTTCTTTTCTAAAATCACGGGAAATTACTAGAAGGCAAAGCAAGTTGCCTCTTTAGTATATGAATGAAAATGTTTCCTTTTGAAGCTAAAATATTCAAATATCAATAGTATGGCAGAGTAATAATTTTTTGTTAGTTAAATTGAGTATTTAAAAACTCTTGCCAAACATGGCAAGAACAGAGCAGATGGAGTTAAGATGATGCAGAAACTTCTGCCTAAGATCTTGGATACATTAGCAAGTAACATAACATATTAGAAAAATTGGAATATGTTCTGGTAAGAGATGGGAATGATTGCCAGTTTCTAGAGAACAGCGAGGTTCTTTTCAGAAAAAAAGTATATTATAGAAGGATTATTATGCTATTTTCCCTGGCATTTTTATTTTTAAAAAGTATTTTCATTTACTATGATAAAATGAAATATATTAAAATGAAAAATAGAAAAATAATGGAGTAATAAAAACAGAAAATAGAACATTTTAATCAATAGCCATTTCATTAAGAAGTATTCCCAATATCTTGAAATTCAAAAATATAACTTCCACATACAAAACTTTACAGTGCACTAAAACTAATTTTAAAACCTGTTTCCAGAAGATAGTTTATATTTTTCTATTACTGTATCTCCTTTACTTATTAATATAAGTGTTTTCTGCTCATTAATGAAGGTAACATACTTTTAAGTAATGATTTCTGTGTACGTTTTTATTCTGTTTTCTGGTTATTTTTAATTTGATGTTTTGCTTCACTGTTAGTTTTTTTTAAGCCGGTGACATGTTGTCAATTATTTCTTGTTTTGTTTTTCAAACAAATAATGAAGGTATTTCCCAGTCCACAAAAATGATTCTTAGGACACATAACAAAGTATGTTTCTTTCATGACTTTTTTTAGAGTAACATGAAAAAATGAACATTCCTATAAACATTAATAGCAAAATTTTCTCACATGTAATATATAATATGTGAAAAATTACTGTATTTAACATTGAAGTGTTTGAAAAGCATACTGAATTTTTCTATAGACCATACCAAAGTGTTATGAATGCAATCCTTCCCTGATTAACACATTAAAACTTCATATTATAAATTGTCTTCAACAGCCTAAGAATCTGCTGGCATCATTGCAAAAAAAAATAGCAACCTTACTTGATAAACACATTACTTGAAGAATTCAACACTCTTGGTGTTTAGAAGATTTGAAAAGCAGCCCAAAGAACAGATTTGAGACAGGAAGCAGGAGTAGAGGGTGCTTGCTTTTTCCAAATTTTCAAAATGTTTGCAGAATGGGATTAAAAACTTCTAAGTGAGGTTTTTGGATCAAGTTTTTCATTGGAAAAAGGCTTGCAGTTTGAAGAAAATCAAGTTATCCCATGAAATCAGTAATTTTTATTATTTCTAAATCTGAAAATGTGAAGTATTTGGTCTCTTAAATCCTAAGTAATTTTGTCTTTCCTCTATTGAATATGAATTTACATAGAAAATTTTAATTCTAGAAGACCTATTTTATTCCCTATTATCTGATGTTTCTGAGTCATTTCCCTGAACAAACTATTAGTTATTGTTTTAGCTAATCTACATTTTTTATAATACCTACAATTTCTATCATAATCAGAGTCAGTATAATGAAAAGTAATTGATCTTCTTATTTATTTAGTAAGTACATCTTGAAAATAACAGTATATCCTTGATATAGTTGACCCTATCTCTGGTTTAATCTTCATCCCCCAAAATAAAGAAAAACCATCAATATTTATATTTAGAAATGTAGTTATTTAACTGTCCAAAGAAATAGTCAAAGTGGAAAAAAATAAAAGCACTGAAAATTTCAGGGAGCTAATAATTTTTTCATGACAAAAAATAAGGAGAAATAGTACATATGACTTTGAAACTAATGGAGAATATTGGTGTGATTAGTTCTCCAGTAAGTAGAATACAGGGGCTGAGATATTGTTCTTTAGAAAATAAAATAGACTTCCAAAGCTTCTTGAATATTTTCCACAAACTGGTTTTAGCTGATAAGCAGTAGGCAAGCTATTCATCTTTCAGATGAGAACATGTTTAGCTTATTCTCAATAATAAATTATTGTAGCTTTAAAGGGGAAGAAACATACACAAAGAGTAAATGAACTTCAAATTAGAACACTGACATGGAATGCTTATTAATGAAGTTCAAGTTTACAACATCCCTTCAATGGAAATTTTATTCCCATGTGCAGACCAGGGGAAAATAATGACTTTCTAAAGGGTTCCTTCATTAGGGTGGGGCTTCCTGGCACTAATCTTTCCTAATAATACCTGATTTCTTTAAAGGGAATTGCCTCTCTTCCACTGAGTGTAGTCTCGATAAGAGAGTATTTTCTATTTCCCTTTAAACTTTTACCTCAGAAACACAGGTGGCAAAGTCTTCCTTCTACGCATCACTAGAGACAGCCCATCACTGCCAGGTGACCAGTTGATAACAGAGTTGTGATAGGTAAGGACACTGTAGGGGAAAGAAGAGGTGATGACAGAGGCGGAGACTAGGCAAGGTAAACTCTTAGTTCTCATTCACACATGCGCACACACACACACACACACACACACACATATATATATATATATATATATATATATATTTTAATTTTAAGAGTCCTCAAGTTTTGACTGCTTAATTCTGCCAGCTTCCCCAATCTTTCTCCCATTCCTTATAAAAATTCCTTGTTGGTTTAAGTCATCTAGGATTGACTCCTGTCACTAGGAATACTAACTAATGACATCATCTAATAATGATATATATATTGAAAAGTTAATTTATCTTACAGGTCTTTCTTATTCTTTTAAGATTTATTTTTTTGAAAATATCAAACTATTTTACGAGACTTATACTATCTGGCTGATAAATTCTACCATTTTTAAATTTTTTTAAAGTTGTTATTCCAAGATACTAGTGATTATGTGTAATATTAATAACATTTCATTACATTTTGGACACTTTTTCAATTCTAAATACACTGACACATAAATTGCTTCATGTCATCTGATTATCATAAATGCCAAATTTTCAACAGAACAAGTATTACAGTTTTATTTTAGATAGACTGCCATTCCTTGAGGATAAGAAGACTTATAAGTATAGACATTAATGTTTTAAACTCTGTATCTTGTGTTATTTACCATACAGCACATCATCTCCCACCACTGTAGTCAGAGCAATTAAAGAACAAGAAGATGGGATATATTATTATGCATTAGTGGTTCTGATAAACAATTGCAACATATGTGTGTGCGTGGGGATTGTCCACATA
Organism: Bos javanicus; assembly: GCF_032452875.1. Taxonomy (NCBI): domain Eukaryota; kingdom Metazoa; phylum Chordata; class Mammalia; order Artiodactyla; family Bovidae; genus Bos; species Bos javanicus. The sequence goes on along the minus strand of NC_083879.1, from coordinate 4,832,848 downwards.
CCACCAGACTATACTCAGGACTGCACTGAGAGGTCTTACAATTCAGCTCAGTCTGACTCTAACTACCTAGAGACAGCATCAGATGCCACTGTAGAAGGCTCAGTTCCTTCCCACAAAATCACCCTCCGATTTGAAGCCCAGCTCATTACCTTCACTTCTGAGGTACCAGCTATACACCAGAGGTTTCCATGACCCTCTTTTTGGGTTTATTGATTTGGTAGAGCAGCTCACAGAACTCAGAGAACCCATACACTTGAAAGATTACTGGATTATTACTACGGATATTAAAGGATACAAATCAACAGCCAGATGAAGAGATAAATAGGTGAGGAACCAAACAAAGAAGCATCTGTCCTCATGGAGTTTGTGGCCCAGTACGGTGGAACATTGAAGGGGTCTGATTCCTAACTTAGAAGCGCTTGTAACCTTCTCCTTTGCGTTTTTATAAAGATAATTATGTAGGCAGTGTAACTGCATCATTGGCCAGTAGTGACTGATCCACTGTCCTGATCCTCTCCCCTCCCCATAACTAGAGGTGAGACTGAAAGTTAAAATCTTCTATTCTAGTTGGTTGCCTTGGAAACCAGCCCCCATACCAATAGTCGCCTCATTAACGTAAACTCAGTTGTGATGGGAAGGGTATTACTGCGAATAGCAAAACACTCATTTCAACTTTATGACTCTGAAATTATGTCAACTGAGAACTGGAGACCAAATATTACGACAAAAGATGCTCTCATTGCTCTCATCATTAAGGGGATGTCAAGGGTTTTGGGAGCCATGAACCAGGAATCTTGGATAAAGACCTAAAATATACGAGAAATATATTTTGGTCATCTGGATGATCAAGTATGCTTCTTATAAAATGAAATATTGCACTACAAACAAAAAAAAAGGAAATAAATAGGAAAAAACTTATAGATATTTCATGAAACACAAGCTGGAATCAAGATTGATAGGAGAAATATCAATACCTCAGACATGCATATGACACCACCCTTATGGCAGAAAGTGAAGAAGAAATAAATAGCCTTTTGATGAAGTTGAAAGGGGAGTGTGAAAAAATTGGCTTAAAGTTCAACATTCTGAAAACTAAGATCATGGCATCTAGTCCCATCACTTCAAGGCAAATAGATGAGGAAACAATGGAAACAGTGACAGACTTTATTTTCTTGGGTTCCAAAATCTCTGTGGATGATGACTGCAGCCATAAAACTAAAAGATGCTTGCTCCTTGGAAGAAAAGCTATAACAAACATAAACAGAGTATTAAAAAGCAGAAACATCACTTTGCTGACAAAGGTCTGTATAATCAAAGCTATGATTTTTCCAGTAGTCATGTATGGATGTGAGAATTGGACCATAAAAAAGGTTGAGTGCCAAGGAAATTACACTTTTCAACTGTGGTATTGAAGACTCTAGACATTCCCTTGGACAGCAAGGAGATCAAATCAGTTCATCCTAAAGGAAATCAATCCTGAATATTCACTGGAAGGACTGATGTTGAAGCTGCAATACTTTGGCGACCTGATGGGAAGTGTCAACTCAGTGGAAAAGACTTTGATACTGGGAAAGACTGAGGGTAGGAGGAAAAAGGTGGGGTTGGGGAGTGGGCAGCAGAGGATGAGATTGTTGGATAGTATCACTGACTCAATGAACATGAGTTTGAGCAAGCTCCAGGAGATAGTGAAGGACAGGGATGACTGGCATGCTGCAGTTCTTGGGATCAAAAAGAGTCAGACATGACTGAGCAACAGAACAACAAACTGCTCTTAGGTCACTGCCTTAATATTGTGTGGAACAGTGTTAAAATTAGTGGTAATGTCATAGATTTTACTGACACAGAACTGACAGCAGAATCTCTCTCATATTTTAGGGATCTTATAGAAATTTCACTGGGGTCTGGAAATATCCTGCTGCCAGAGACTTTTGCCAGGACCCTTCCTATAGATAAAAGTAGAAAATGTTCTAAAAATTCTGGCTACATGAGTCTTAAGCTTTTTCCTCTCCTTAGTTGATCTCCAGGCTAAGGATCCTATTTGCTGTATCAACTCGATACAGCTCCCTTGTATCAACACTAACACCTAAGTGTTGATGGAGGGTGGCAAGCACAAAGATGTATTTAACTGAATTTATTAATTTTAATTACTCATATATGTGTGCTCTCAAATATTATTCACATTAATTAAAACATTTAATACATATAAGCTATGTGTCGAGGAACCTCCTTTCTAAACAGTTGCCAGAGTACATAAGGAGAAATGAAGGGTGTGACAATATATATGTGAACCAGCATTATATTTGGATTTAAGAGGTCAATTATTCAGCTGCTATTTCTATTTGAATGAGCTTACACAGGAAAATGTGGGGATAAGTTGAACTTATGGTGATTAGAAGAGGGGCAGAGAGGGTCAAGAGGAGCACAGTGATCCATGGTGGTGAAGAACTGACAGGTCCCAAAGGCTAATGGATCTGAAGCAGTTGATAACATTATGTATCCAGTACCACGCTCCTAAGACCTTGTAGACTGCATGAAAGGTGACTGCATTGCTGGATGAAATTCCACATGAAGCAACATACACTGACTGTCCTAAGGGAGTATTTGAACTTTGGGTCAAAGGACAGGCCAGCTAATTCTGGAGGAAAAGATCATTAAACAGATCAGAATATTTTTGCTCTGAAGAGTATGCAGTCCAGTCATATTGTATTTTGCCTAGTCATATTGTGCATCTCATAATATTTATTCTGATGTGATTTGCTATTTGAGAATTGTTTTTCTCTTTGAAATATGGAAAACTTGGATCCTTCTTGACCAAATTCCTGTAAACAATGACAGACTTATTGGACCTTACATAAAGACATTCAAATATAACAAAATTTCGCTCTTAGGAAGGTGAACGTTTACAACAGACAAAACATATATTGATTTGTTTGTTTTCCTGCCTAAGTTGTGCATGCCCAAGAACCTCACACAACCTGTATTCTCTTTTCAGGGCTGAACTTAACCTTCTCACCATATGCTTGCCTGCTGCTGTTAAAAAATGAGCAAAGCAAATTCAACTAAATAAATGAAAAGATCTAATTGGCTTTATTCAATAACTTATAAATCACAAAGCACCCCACCTACCAAATAAAAAGGAGTTCCAAAGAGTTGTAGAAAAGGAGAAGTTTTTAAAGGTGGAAATAGGGTACATAAAAGTTTATTAGGAAAAAGTGGATTTTTTAAAAGGCTAAGTCACCTTCCTCAAGGGGACAAAGGAGGTTTTAGGGGATGATTACCTCACTAACGCTGACCAGGTAATTCCAGCTAGACTGGTTAAAGGTTACAAGAGTGAAGGAAACTGAAACTGTAGTTAGGTTAGATATTAAGCCTTGCTTTGTTGATGTGGGGCTTTGCATAACTGACTCCATTTGGGTGTTGTTTTCTCTTTTCTACCACTGTCTTTATGATGTTCACATAGCAGGCCACCAGAAGGAGGCAGATAAATGGTCAGACAATAACCATATCATATCACAGACAGTTGTGCAGTTCCACAGAGCTGTGTAAGTTTTTGACCTGGATGTCTTCTTTTTTTTTTATTTTATTTTATTTTTAAACTTTACATAATTGTATTAGTTTTGCCAAATATCAAAATGAATCCGCCACAGGTATACATGTGTTCCCCATCCTGAACCCTCCTCCCTCATCCCTCCCCATACCATCCCTCTGGGTCATCCCAGTGCACCAGCCCCAAGCATCCAGTATCATGCATCAAACCTGGACTGGCGACTTGTTTCATACATGATATTATACATGTTTCAATGCCATTCTCCCAAATGTTCCCACCCTCTCCGTCTCTCATAGAGTCCATAAGACTGTTCTATACATCAGTGTCTCTTTTGCTGTCCCGTACACAGGGTTATCGTTACCATCTTTCTAAATTCCATATATATGCGTTAGTATACTGTATTGGTGTTTTTCCTTCTGGCTTACTTCACTCTGTATAATAGGCTCCAGTTTCATCCATCTCATTAGAACTGATTCAAATGTTTTCTTTTTAATGGCTGAGTAATACTCCATTGTGTATATGTACCATAGCTTTCTTATCCATTCATCTGCTGATGGACATCTAGGTTGCTTCCATGTCCTGGCTATTATAAACAGTGCTGCGATGAACATTGGAGTACACGTGTCTCTTTCCCTTCAGGTTTCCTCAGTGTGTATGCCCAGCAGTGGGATGATGTCTTCTTAATTACGCCATGGCATTGATCCTTTGCTTTTACTCTATGGTGGGCTCTAGTGCCAGGAAAGGACTCATTCCATTTCTTTCCTGTTCCTAACATCTGTTTATCTAAGCATCACAGGCAAACAATTGAAGAGCACTAGAATGGCTACCCATTCCAGTTTTCTTGCCTGGAGAACTTCACGGACAGAGGATGCTGGTGGGCTTACAGGCCATAGGGTTGCCAAAAGTCAGACACAACTGAGTGACTAACACTTCCACTTTTTTCATATTGTTATAGATTACATTTTGAGCATTTGTTTTTTATGCCTTTATACCTATGTAGTTCAGTTCAGTTCAGTCGCTCAGTCATGTCCCACTCTTTGCGACCCCATGAACCGCAGTACGCCAGACCTCCCTGTCCAACACCAACTCCCGGAGTCCACCCAAACCCATGTCCATTGAGTCGGTGATGCCATCCAACCATCTCATCCTCTGTTGTCCCCTTCTCCTCCTGCCCCCAATTTTTCCCAGCATCAGGGTCTTTTCCAACAAGTCAGCTCTTCACATCAGGTAGCCAAAGTATTGGAGTTTCAGCTTCAACATCAGTCCTTCCAATGAACACCCGGGACTGATCTCCTTTAGGATGGACTGGGTGGATCTCCTTGCAGTCCAAGGGACTTTCAAGAGTCTTCTCCAACCCCACAGTTCAAAAGCATCAATTCTTTGGTGCTCAGCTTTCTTTATAATCCAACTCTCACATCCGTACATGACTACTAGAAAAACTATAGCCTTGACTAGATGGACCTTTGTTGGCAAAGTAATATCTCTGCTTTTGAATATGCTGTCTAGGTTGGTCATAACTTTCCTTCCAAGGAGTAAGTGTCTTTTAATTTCATGGCTGCAATCACCATCTACAGTGATTTTGGAGCCCAGAAAAATAAAGTCAGCCACTGTTTCCACTGTTTCCCCATCTATTTGTCATGAGGTGATGGGACCAGATGCCATGATCTTAGTTTTCTGAATGTTGAACTTTAAGCCAACTTTTTCACTCTCCTCTTTCACTTTCAAGAGGCTCTTTAGTTCTTCTTCACTTTCTGCCATAAGGGTGGTGTCATCTGCATATCTGAGGTTATTGACAGACGGACCTATGAGGGTATTGACAGGGAATTAAGGGACAATACCTTTTCAGTGTTCATTTATTACCATAAGATCAGCTTGTATTTCCAATATTGATTAATCATTAGAGTTGTAGAATATTTTCTGGCATGAAAAAATGTACTAACACAAGTAATGTTGGTTTAGGACACTCTTGATGCTACCTCATAGATGTTAATATAGGCCTCATCTGTTCTACTCTGATCCAAGAATGCATGTATCAGAGTTCATCCTTGTAGCATGAATAAATTGTTAAGGGATATTCTGTTGGTTTGTGATACCCTTTGATGGTATTTTCAACAATGGACTGAGAGATGCCTGGGTAAGTCTGTGGTCTAGCCACTCACTGACCTAGTGAAAATGTGAAGGAGATGTACACTTGCTGGACCATGTCTGAAAGAAGATCTAAATCTTTGATTATTAACCAAGCTTATGTTCCAAATCCCAGTAGAGTGGTCTCAGTTAATAAATGTGGTTTTTATTCTAACCCCCAAATCCTGATGACAGACTTATTCTTCATCCTCAACTGAAACAAATAGCAATAAATCACCATCCTACAACCAGCTCCAGGATAAAGGAGATCATAGGAAATCATAGAGAAAATAAGTTCACATGAAAGATAATGAAAAATTATGTTTAATTATTTTTGCCTTCAAAAGGTACACCATGAGTAACTTAGGGAACTTCACAAGTAAATGGTGAGAGAATGTAGGGCAGAGGAAAAACATCTTGAAAATGACCATCTCTAAAAAAGTATAGTCACATCAAGGTGAAAGAATGAGATCAATCTTATTAGTGATTTTTCCTTCAAGGATTCAGTCAATTAAGCAGGTCTGCATTAGAGTTTTATTTATTGAGCTAAAATTGATTTTTAAATCTAATAATTATAGCCCTAAATTCTTTTTATGTTAGTTTTTTCTAAGTTGCTTTTTATTGAAGGGCAATTAATGAGAAAAAGCATACAAATTAGAAGCATGCTGTCTGATATATCTTTCTTTTTTATAAATTTGCTACATTCACATAACCACTAACAAGACTAAGAACACAGAATATTAAATAGACATCAGAAGCCTTTATGCTGCTGTACTGTTAAAATACATCCTACGATAGCTAATTACTCTCTGAATTCTGTTGTCGTAAACTGCTTGCCTATTATTGATCTTTATGCATTGACTTGCATATTCACTGCTTTTGGCCTATCTTTCACTAGCCAACACTATGTGATATTTTTGGGAGTTGTTGCTAAAACAGTTCATTCATTTCCTTCGCAGCATAGTATTCCATTTTGTAAACATACCATAATTGCTTTGTTTATTTTACAGTTAATGAATAGTTGAGTAAAACATAATTTGGAATGATTACAAATACCACTGTTATAAACAAAAAAAATTATCTTTGGAGGCTCAGATATATTCATTCCTATCATGTGAATATAAAGAAGTGGAATTCATGGGCTGAGGTCACATACCCATTTAGCTTTTCAAAGTGTCTGATGTAATTTGTATACCCACCAGCAGGGTATGAAAGTTTCAGTTGCTCTACTTTAACATTGATTATTCTTCCTATTTTTTTTTAAGGTAATCTTTTTGTTGAGTTATGCATTTATAACTTGCACTTTTAGTGTTAAGAAATCTTTACCAAAGTCAAAATCATTTTTTAAATGTCCTATATTAACTTCTTGATGATTTATTGTTTTACATTTGAACTTTAGGTTCTTAATCCATGTGTAATTGGTATTTGCATATATGGAGAAAAGTCACAAGTATTTTTTCCCACATCAATACCAAACTTCAACAGTCATCCTTTTGTCAGTGCATTGTAGTGTTGTATATCAAAAACTTGGTAACAAATGCATATAGCATTTCTATTTCAGGGCTCTATTTTGTTATAGTTTTATATATTTCTTCCTTGTTACCCTGTTACTTGTATAATTGGTGTTATGATAAATCCAGATAAGTGATAGAGCACATTCTCCAAATTTGATACTCTCTCTCAAGATACTCTTGTCTGTTCTTGAGCATTACAATTCCATATAAATTAAGAATTCTTTTGCAAAATATTGCTCAGATACTGACCAGTTGTGCAGTGAATATATATATATATATATATATATATATGAATTTAAGGGGGTTTAACATCTTTATTATATTGTGAATACTAATAAATAAAGATCTTGAAATCCTTTGTTACCTTAACTTCTAGATATTTGATGCATATTATTTATTAAATATTCTGTTTGTTGCTAGTATGTAGAAATAAAATTGGCATTCATTATATTAGTTTTGTATGTAATAAAATTCTCCATTTCAGCTACTTTTTCTAACAGTTTTTCTTATGTTATTTTGATTTTCTGCTTAAACAATCATATTGTATCAAAATGGCCATTCACATTCATAAGTTAAGGGAGAAAACTATCATTGCTTCACTATTAAAGAGTGATATTTGCATATGTTAAGATATGACTTATCAAGTTAAAGAAATTCTCAACTTTTTAATAATATTAATTAAATAAGCCAATGTAATCTTCAAATGAATCTAAGATATTGCAATATTTTATCTTTTCAATGTACTGCTATATCTTATTTGCTAATATTTTATTTAGGTTTTTTGAATCTTTCTTTATAGTTTTTGCATCTTTTTTGCATCTTTAGTTTGCTAAGGATGAATCTTATTTATTTTAATGTCTTTATCAGATGTGGAATCAAGTTGATGACTATCTCATTACTTACCTTCATGTATTATTTTATCTTTTTATATATTCTAGAATAATTACTTAAGAATATTATTTATTATATTTTGGTGAAAACTATCTGGAGTTTGCCTTCTGGGAACTTCAGAAAGTGAAGAAGAACTGAAGAGCTTGTTAGGAAAATGAGAGAAGAGAATGAAAAAGCTGACTTATAACTTAACATTCATCCTGGGATTCCAATCAGGATCCTGTGTTTTGTACAGAGGAAAAATCAAGAGCAAGCCAAAGTAAAGTAAGACAGTTTAGTTAGAGAGATACACAGTCCATCAGCAAAATGCAGACATCTCAGATGGTGAGAGCTGCCCCCAAGGTATTGGTTTATTAGTTTTATGGGCTGGGTAGTTTCATATGTGCACATCATGAGAAATGCTTGGCTGGATGAGTAACAAGTGGCCAGAGAAACATCAACAACCTCAGATATGTGGATGATGCTACTCTAATGCCAGAAGGAGAAGAGGAACTAAAGAGCCTCTTGATGAGGGTGAAGGTGGAGAATGAAAGATACAGCTTAAGACTAAATATTAAGACATAATAATAAGATCATGGCATCTGGCCCCATTACTGCATGACAAATAGAAGGAGAAAAGGTGAAAGTAGTGATATATTTCCTCTTCTTGGTCTCCAAAATCACTGCAGAAGGTGACTGCAGCTGTGAAATCAGAAGACGATTGTTTCTTGGCAGGAAAGTAATGACAAACCTAGACAGTGTGTTGAAAAGCAGAGACATTACTCTTCCAACAAAAGTCCATAGAACCAAGGCTATGGTCTTCCCAGTGGGCATGTAAGGTTGTGAGAGCTGGACCATAAAGAAGACAGAATGCCAAAGAATCGATGCCTTCAAACCGTGGTGCTGGAGAAGACTGCTGAAAGTCATTTGGACAGCAAGGAGATCTTCAGTTCAGTTCAGTTCAGTTGCTCAGTCGTGTCCGACTCTTTGCGACCCCATGAATTGCAGCACACCAGGCTTCCTGTCCATCACCAACTCCTGGAGTTCACTCAAACTCATGTCCATCGAGTCAGTGATGCCATCCAGCCATCTCATCCTCTGCCATCCCCTTCTCCTCCTGTCCCCAATCCCTCCCAGCATCAGAGTCTTTTCCAATGAGTCAACTCTTCGCATGAGGTGGCCAAAGTACTCGAGTTTCAGCTTTAGCATCATTACTTCAAAAGAACACCCAGGGCTGATCTCCTCTAGAATGGACTGGTTGGATCTTCTTGCAGTTCAAGGGACTCTCAAGAGTCTTCTCCAACCCCACAGTTCAAAAGCATCAATTCTTCGTTGCTCAGCCTTCTTCACAGTCCAACTCTCACATCCATACAAGACTACTGGAAAAACCATAGCCTTGACTAGACGGACTTTTGTTGGCAAAGTAATGTCTCTGCTTTTCAATATGCTATATTGGTCATAACTTTTCTTCCAAGGAGTAAGAGTCTTTTAATTTCATGGCTGCAGTCACCATCTGCAGTGATTTTGGAGCCCAGAAAAGTAAAGTCTGACACTGTTTCCACTATTTCCCCATCTATTTCCCATGAAGTGATGGGACCAGCTGCCATGATCTTCATTTTCTGAATGTTGAGCTTTAAGTCAACTTTTTCACTCTCTTCTTTCACTTTCATCAAGAGGCTTTTGAGTTCCTCTTCACTTTCTGCCATAAGGGTGGTGTCATCTGCATATCTGAGGTTATTGATATTTCTCCCAGCAATCTTGATTTCAGGTTGTGCTTCCTCCAGCCCAGGGTTTCTCATGAGGAGATCAACTCTGAATATTCACTGGAAGAACTGATGCTGAAGCTCCAGAATTTAGGTCATCTGATGCAGACAGATGACTCATTGGAAAAGTTCCTGATGCCGGGAAAGATCAAGGGCAGAAGGAGAAGAGGGCATCAGAGGATGCGATGGCTGGGCAGACATCACCGATGCCATGAACATAATCTTGGGCACACTCTGGGAGATGGAGTGGGACAGGGAGGCCTGGAATGCTGCAGTCCACGGGGTCGCTAAGAGTTGAACATGACTGCATAACTGAACAACAACAATGACATTTTCACATGTTAATGAGTAGGAGGAATATTCTTGTTAAGGGGAAGGGGTTTCTAGGAGTTAGGCCATTGCCCACATTTTGGCCTTTTATGTTCAGCCCTGGAATTGTCATGGCATGAAGGGGAGTGTATTCTTTGGTATTCTAATGAAGGCATAATGAGCTAAATGTCAATGACCAGACCATGTTGGATACCCTCTTGGTTTCAGCTGGTTCCAGTCAGTTTTATCCTATCTTTTTTCTCAAATAGCTGTGTCCCTCTGTACATTCTTTAACAGTTGTGCCTTATCTCCTTCTTCCTGTCTCAAAGAGACATAGGACTAGTCAGATTTTATATCTCTTCTTGAGTCTATATTGGTAAGCAATTATTGTAAAAAATGTGTCCATTTCCTTTAATTTTTCAATATTATTAGGCAAATAATTGTTAAGCCTATTCTATTGTGAATTTAATACCTATAGTCTTTATAGTGGTGTTCCTTTTTATTCTTATTATTGATATGTGTTTTTCTCTTTTTAAATCATTTTTGGTAAGGATTTATCAAACCAACATTTGTTTTTGTGGTTTAGTGTAATATTTTTTATTTTTATGTCATTAGCTTTCTTTAACAATGTTAATAAGAAAGACTATCAACATGGAATACCCCCAAAACAATATTATATTTTGTAAAAAATGGTGCAGATTAATACCAATCTTAGGGATATATGCAGGGATAGTGGACTCATCATAACTTGATTTGATTTATCTCCTATTCCTGCAAAACCAAATGGATTCTAGAGGCAAAATATAGACTACCTTAAGCTCATCCTATAGTAGCTCCAGTCTCAAACACTGTGACAGATAGGGTATGTATCCTAGAGCAGTTGAGTAAGGTCCCAGATACAAAGCATGAAGCCATTTATTCAATGGAGGCTTTCTTTTCTATCCTAATCAGAAATGTGTTAAAATAAGTTTTTATTCCCAAAGAAAGGACAATAATATATAGTTGCAGTTAGTCCAGGGCTGTGCAATTTCTCTCATCTTTCACAATACAGATGAAAAACATCTGGACTATCTTGACAGTCTTAGATTAAATATTACATTGATTCATTATGTCAATTATATTCCTTGGACTGAATGAGAAAAGGGAGACTAGTAGTCCAGAGAACTTGATGAAACCCAAGCATTCTAAGGGTAAGAAATAATTCAGGGGTGTGTCACATCGTTAACTATTTAAGTGGTGATCTTGGGGCTGCCACACCATCTCCTTTAAATTAAGAGATAATTATTAAATCTCATAGTTCCTAAACCAAAGAACAAAGCATAACATTAGGTGTGCCTCTTCAGATTTTAGAACCAGTAGGTTCCATCTACCCAATATGCTAGGTGACATAAAAATCTGCCAGCTTCAAATGAGGCCCAGAGCAGAAAAATATTTTGCACCAGGCTCAAAGTATGGTATAAGCCACTTTGAAAGAAAGTGAAAGTGTTAGTCACCACTCAGTCATCTGTGACCCTTTGTGAGCCCATGCACTGTAGCTTCTAGACCCCTCTGTCCATGGAATTCTCTGGGAAAGAATAATGCAGTGGGTAGCTATTCTCTTCTCCAGGGGATCTTCCCCAACCCAAGAACCAAACATGGGTCTCCTGCATTGCAGGAGATTCTTTATCATATGAGCCACAAGGAAAGCCCCTATAAGTCACTTTACCACTTATAAAAATTAATAAACCAAAATCTTATTTATGTAGAGTTGGGGGATCATAACAGGGAGCTCTCACACCCTGCCAATATACCAGAACCCAGCAGGAGAAAAATTCTTCTTCTTTCCTGACAAGAACTCAGCCAATAAAAGGCCATATACTTCTAATTTTTCATGTGTGCTCAGTCACTAAGTTGTGTTCCACTTCTTGCGACCCCATGGACTGTAGCCCACCAGGCTTCTCTCTCCATGGGAATTTCCAGGCAAGAATACTGCAGTGGGTTGCCATTTCCTTCTCCAGGGTTATTTACCATTGCTCTCTCAGTTTCCCTTTCCTCTTTATAAAAGCATTCTCCTTCCCTTGCCATGGGGTAATTTTCACCTAGCTGGCTGTGTTTGCAGACTATAAATTGCAATTCTTTGCTGATACCCTCAAAACCTCTCCTTGCTGGAGAACTATCTGGAAGTTTATGTACTTCATGCCAATATACTTGAGCCATATAATCTGGCAGACCCAGTGATTTTTGAAGTATCAGTGGTGAGAAATGATGCTGTGTAGAGCTTTTGACAAACTAGTGAGAGAACCACAATTCATGGATTCTGAACAAAGTTACTAGTGGGAGAATTACCTTAAAGCAAGGCTATTCCATCTGTAGTGGAATGTCATACATTTTTTAGAAAAAGAAAACCATTTGTACCATGTGTGCTAAGTCACTCAGTCCTGTCCGACTCTTTGCAAACTCATGGATTGTAGCCTGCCAGGCTCCTCTGTCCTTGGGATTCTCCAGAATCTGGAGAATACTGGAGTGAGTTGCCATTCCTTCCTTCAGGTGATCTTCCTGATCCAGGGATTGAACCTGGGTCTCCTGTATTGAAGCTAGATTCTTTACTATCTGTGCCACCAGGGAAGCCCTATATTTATGCTACTGGGCCTTGATTATCACGAATGTGGTCCTCTGAGATCCATAAAACATAAGGTTGAGAAAGTACATATACAGTCCAGTGTATGATGGAAGCTTTCTATGTAAGATTAAGTCCTAGTTTGATCAGGAGCCTTAAGCAAGGTGCATAAGTAGCCTGGACCCACTATTATATCATTCCACTTCCATCTGTTCAGGCCTATGACCAGATGAAAATGACCCATGACCAGAATAAAGATTATTATGCCCTATCTTGGTTTATAGACAGGTCAATTCAATATGTAGGTTTAGAACAATCATGTATGACTATTTCAATATAGTTTCACTAGAAGTACATTTTTAGACAATTATGATGGAAAATCCTTTTATTTTTATTTTTTGGAAAAAATAAGTGGCCCCAAATTACAATATATACAGATTCAAAGGCAGTGGGGAAATGACTTGAAAAGCTGATCAAGAACCCAAAAGGAAAAAGACAAGAAACTCAGGATAAGGAGACTTGAAGTGGAGGTTTATGGGTGTACATGTGAAATTGGACAAGAACTCTGAAGATTTTTACCCACCATAAGGGCAAATATACAGCAAATGGCCCAGTCAGTTTGTGCCAGCCAGATTTTATCTTTGTGCCCATGACTGGCAAGATGGGTACAGATATGAAGTGGCCATAAATACATAAATGGAGGCCAAGCACAGACTCAAATCACAAATTGACCTAGCTGCTGTCTTCTCAGACTGTTAGGCTTGGGGAATTATGTTAAGTTCTTGACATGGCATGCTTTCTTGGAAAAAAAAAAAATCAAACATTTACTTGATGGTAAGCTGCTGCTTTGGGTCTCTTGCATCTGGAAAAGACCAGAGGTTTCTTCTCAGAAGGATAGATACATATTCCACATATGGATTTCCCTGTCCTGACTCCAGGCCCTGTCCTCAGTTAGCAGCATTATCTTGGGTCTTACTGAGCATTTGATCTACAAGCATGAGATTCCACATAATATTGCATTGGACTAGGAGATCCACTTCTTAATTAATAGCCATGCAAGAGTAGGCTCATGAACTTCGGAGCCACTGGTTAGATTACACATCACTGGTTTATCATGCTGGCTTGAGACAAGATTGGGATAATTTGTTAAAGGCACAACTGAAGTGCCAAATGGACACAATACTCTGAGAATGTGGTGCTATCCTACTGGGTATAGTATATGTATAGTATCAAAGGATTTTGGGGGGCTTTATGTTCTCAGTAAGATGAATACATATGTCTGGGACAAAGCAGTGGAAAGAATAATCATACTCAGTGACCCAATTTGGCCTCTGCAGTGTTTGTGGAGATCTTGTTCTAGGAGATCCAACAAGAATATCATTGAATTATAACCTACAGTTGCCAACTGCCAATATAGTACTTTGGTTTTCTTGTTGTTTGTGGACTAGCAATCAATAAGTGAAGTTACTTTATTAACAGTGATATTAATCCTTAACACCAAGAGGAGGTAAGGGGCCAAAATGTATAATGGAAATAATCCACCTGTTCGCTTCTTGGTAGCTCCTTTCTCAGTTGTGTTACAGATGGGTGGATACAATCAACCCATACTGAAAAGGACATGCTGATCAAGAGGAGGTCAGGCTTGCACAAGGTGCAGGTTTGAGTTACATCCCATGCTAAGTTCTCAAGCAGAAAACTAGAATGGATAGTGCAGTAGGGATAAAATTAGTTTCAACTAAGGGCTCCAGGTGAACTGAAATAGTAGTGGTCGTGGATCTTCTGACTAAATTTCTAGATGCATTTCTTATATACCCTCCAAGGAAGGACTTGCTTCCCAGGCATGGGGAGAATCAGCAGGTAACACCTCCTAGAGATCAGCTCAGTGTCTGCTTTACCTTCAAAGACTCAGCAAACTTAAGGTTACACCCTCCCCACAGCAGCCCACATTCACTAAGAAATGCAAGAGTAGAGATCCAACTATTTTGGTTTGAGGTTGAATATTAATAACAATCATCTCTTACTCAAGAACTTCTTTCTGGGCTGACTGTTGTTTTGCTCAGACTGTATTGCATTTTTTACTATCTCCTCTCATATAATTTTTTAAAAATGTTTAGTCAGTCATTTACTTGGCTATGCCAGGTCTTAGATGTCACATGCAGGATATTTAACTGCAGCATGTGAACCCTTTGCAGCACATGGGATATAATTCCCTGACCAGGTATCAAATCCAGGCCTCCTGTATGTGGAGAGTGGAGTCTTAGCCACTGGACCACCAGGGAAGGACCCCTCCTCTGATACTTACTGCACCCATCACATTCCTTTCACAGGTATTGCTCTTTATAATTATCTTGCACCCCCAAATTTGTTTTAGTGTCTGTCTCTGAAGAAGTCAAGATACAATGCTTTGGACTTATGAAATGACCAACATCTCTAAGCCTCTTCACTCAAAATTCTCAAAATCTCTACCTCTTCTTGACTTTTCTTAATGCCTCTTACAGATTAGCAAGTATCTTTCTTTTTGCATTATTAGTTTTTTATTGAAGTATAGTTGACTTGTAAGATTATTTTAGATTAAGGTATATGATACAATGATTCAGTATTTTTATAAATTGCATGCTCTATAAAGTGTAAAATATTGGCTATACTCCCTGTGCTCTATGTTACTTCCTTGTATTGAGATCAGGGTGCAAACATGGTGGTTTTTGTTAAGAACACTTTTCCTGGTGTAAGAGAAGAAACATTTTCCCTTTCCTCTCTTCTAATTTTTTTGGCTTGTCTGATAATTAAATTGACATAAGACAGATTAGCGGCAGAAAATAATTAATTATATATATATATGAAGTCCCACAAAATTATGAGATTCCTTGGCAGTCAGATAATTGGAGTTTATGTGCCATCTACATCTAAAGAGACAGGCTAAGGGTCTGCCACTTTTAAAGGGAGAAAGGTAATATATGGGAAGGTGAGAAAAGCAAATATTTGCTAAACAAATGTTTGCCATACCATGGAGATTAGACTTTTTTTTAATAAAAATTTATCTCTGGTAATAGCTGTCTCCCTGGTATAAGCCCCTTATCTAAGTTCTTTAGGCAGTTAAGGAGGAATAAAAAAACTCTTCCTAAGTCTTCTGGGCCTTGCTTGTTTTCAGCTTGAAATAATCCATGTGCCGAAGTGGTCCATTCTTGGTGGTTGTATTCTACTGCCCTTCACTGGCTTGTAGCCAGTTGCCTGCTTAGTATGTCCTCACATGGCACAGAAAGAACGTACTCTTGTGTCCCATCTTATGAGTGATAATCTCATCATGAGAGTCTCAGCCTCATGACTGCAGCCAAACCTAATTTCCTTCCAAGACCCTATATCCAACTGCTATCAAATTGGGGGTTAGGACCTCAACACATGTATTTGGGGGGACAAAATTCAGTTCATCATAGCCAAAAGTTGATTATGCTTATTTTATTTAACAAATGAATATATGCAAATAAAAATGGTCTTTAATGTCCCCAAGGTTCTTTTACTCTAACTCATTTCTAAGTGGAAAAGAGTGTTTCAGTTGTTTCATCTGTTATTTATTTCCATACTCTTATATTAATGTCAAGCTATTACAATTTGTTATGTGCTTTAATATGTACATTCATCAGTTTTGACAATGTATATTGACTCTATGATTGTAAATAAGAATACTAGCTGATTTACATTTAGAATCTTTTATCCTATTAGTGCACTATCTTACAAATTTTATTAAAATCATACTCAATGTTTAATTACAATGTTTATATACATATTGTGTCCTGTGAGCCAATTATCAGCTTATTTCACTTGTTATATAACTTCAAAATTTTAATTTGATCCAGTATTGCCTTTCTTATATTTTTGTCATTATTATTTCGCACTTGGTATTCTTTCTAAGCTCCTCCAAAGCTCCAAACAATGTATTTTCACTTAAACTGACTTATGATGAAAGCTGTGCTTCCCTGGTGGATCAGACAGTAAAGTACCTGCCTGAAAAGAAGGGAGACCTGGGTTTGATACTTGGGTCGGGAAGATCCCCTGGGGAAGGGCATGGCCACTCCAGTGTTCTTGGCTGAAGAATTCCATGGACAGAGGAGCCTGTTGGGCTATAGTCCGTGGGGTTGCAAAGAATCAGACATGACTATGTGGCTAACACTACTACTTCTAAGATGAAAGCTATTTAGATAATTCATCAGTTGTACTTATACTTTCCGGACACAACTCTCTGAGGGATCTCTGGCTTCCTACTCCATGCATACCTATTAGTTCACCAGGCCTTTGTCATCTTTCTCATCCTATGCTTGCTTTTCTATCAACCTGAGGCTTTCCTTCCCTTCTCTTCAGTGCTGGATCTATTGTTCATGCCTTCACTTATATCTCCCTCACCATTTTTCTATCTTTTGCGTACACCCAGTCACAAAGTCAGTGCGACATACTTTACATTTATGTTGTGGTATTACCTCACCTCTCAGAGAAGGCAATGGTACCCCACTTCAGTACTTTTGCCTGGACAATCCCATGGACAGAGGAGCCTGGTAGGCTTCAGTCCATGGGGTCACGAAGAGTTGGACACAACTGAGTGACTTCACTTTCACCTTCATGCACTGGAGAAGGAAATGGCAACCCACTCCAGTGTTTTTGCCTGGAGAATCCCAGGGACGGGGGAGCCTGGTGGGCTGCCGCCTCTGGGGTCGCACAGAGTCGGACACGACTGACGCGACTTAGCAGCAGCAGTAGCATTACCTCACCTCTGAGTACCAGTTCCTTACCAGTTCGCTTTTACGTAGCAAAACATTACAAAACGTAATGGCTTTACTCATTTTCTGTGTGAGGGTTGCAAGGATAGGGATGTTTTCACATCTGGGCCAGATTGAATAGTATTGGCTACTTTCATGTATTTTTGGTTAGCTGATAATGGTCTAGTGGTTAAATGTTTAAGATGGCCTTTTCTGTTGGTTGGCAAGTTGTCTCTCAGGCAGCTTTAGTTCTATTCTGAGTGATTTGTCGCACTCTGGAACAATAGCTCAGGTTTCTCAGACTAGAAGTCTCAGAATTATGGGGCTTCACAGGTGGTGCAGTGGTGAAATATCCACCTGCCAGTGCAGAAGACTCTAGAGACATGGGTTCAATCCCTCGGTTGGAAAGATGCCCTGGAGGAGGAAATGGACACCCACTCCAGTATTCCTGCCTGTAAGATTCCATGGACAGAAGAGCCTGGTGGGCTACAGTCTATGGTGTCGTGAAGAGTCAGACACGACTGAGCACACACACACACACACACACACACACACAGAGGATTGTAAGTACAGCACAAGAGCAAGTGTCAGAGCACATATATTTCTGAGATCTCTGATTGTCTTATATTCGCTAATGACAAAATGGTCAAAATAAATTTCATGGTCATTTCAAAAATAAGACATCATAAAACAGGAAGAATTTGGAACACTATTTGCAATCTACTACTCTATCTCCCATAACAAAACATGTTCCTACCTAATAAAAACTTTAGGCTCAAAACTTGTGAATTATCTGTGATTCTATCTATCCATCATCTATCTACAAATAATTCTAGTTTATGATTTGGGGAGGACTATTATAAATCTTCTATAATTATTTAGCTGGTACTCCTAATATACCTGAGATGGCTTCCCGAATAATAGAAAAAAGGACTGCAGTCAAAGAGTTGAAGGAACATGCTCAGTAACAAATGTGGCATTTGACGCCAGGCTGTCTGTATCTAGAATCTGTGTGCCTCACTGTGGCCCCTAAGTTTGTGTTTTTGGACATCTCATCATGTTGCCTGTCAAAACTATATTTAGTCTCTGATTTTTTGAGAATTATTTTATTTTTGAAACATATTTATCACCCCATTTCTTTTCTGTACTGCCTCCCTGATTGTCCTTTAAAAATACTTAAGAATCCATGATTAACTATAAGAATTATACTCTAATAACTATTATACTTCCTTTCTCCAAAATTATATGGGTTTTAGTTACAATTCCAACCTTCTAGCCAGTGTCCAGCAGCCTGAAATATATATAGTGTTGTGTTTTTTATCCATCTCCTTCCTTTCATATTTCAAGCCTCATGATTTTATTTACCTGACCTTCAGTTTCCATGTAAATCCTCTGTTAAAGCATTTCAAACTGTTTTGAATCTATATTAATCAGTACTCATTTTGACAAATCATTTTTAGTCTTGGTAGGTAGTTAACTCCTGTTTGAGGTATATATGTTTTCTTTTCCAAAATAAAATTTAAATTACATCATCAAATTTATATATTTTTTATTTGTTGAGCATTACAGAAGATACTATGAGTATCAATGTAAGCTGAAAGTACAAGCCTTATCAAATAAAAATTACTATAAGTAATTGACATGGAAAGAGTTGTTTTCAAGACTGGATACTGTGAAGAGTTACTAAAAATTATTATATAAAATTATCAAATTTCTAAATATGTATGAAGATAAAAGAAATTGATAAAAATTGATAAAAGATAATTGAAAGGATAATAGATAATCACTCTAAGAGTAGGAAAACGTGGTAAGAGAAGGTTCAATGCTGTGCTGAGGCAGATTTTAAGCAAAGTGGTAAATGGATAATAATAGTATTAAGGATAGAAGAAGCCCTTTTTGGAGATATGTAGTTAGTAGCTCTGGGTCTAAAGACAGTTAAATGAAAAGTATAGTTAACACTGTTTTTAAGTATAGAGTTATATCTGATTCCCCAGTTGAATCCTTTTTGTTACTAGTAGGAGATAAAGACACATAGCTGACTTATTTATTTTTAAAGGACTTCAAAAAGTGATCTAATGAAGCAAGTTCCATTTAAACTCCATAAGAAACGTATTGTCCTAATTTTCAGTTGTTTTTTTGAGAAATAAAGAAATGCTCAATCCACTCAAAAAAAAAAAAGGAACTTCCTCTTCTATTGTGAATCTGTTTCAGAAAATTGTGTCTAACCTCTAATTCACCTGTATTGTAATCCCATAGCTTTCATTCTGAGTCTAAGATTTAAAGGTAAAACATCACAGGATGTACCGCAACAATAATATAATCAATCAGGCACAATTATAAAGCAACAACACTCACTGTCCTGGCAATTGGTGAAATGAATGTATGGGACCTGATATGACAATATAGCCTTCTAATTAAGAGGTCCACAAATCATAAAGGTATATTATAGCTGACTCAGATTATACTAAGCTTCATAATGAGGTAGAACAAATATTCAGAGAGTAGTTATATTTGGGGATTCATATTATGCAAATTAATATTCTGCCTTTTACTTAAAGCTCAAAAGCTCGAATAATATGTTTTAATTCTTAAATTCTAAATGTTCTTGAGTACAGAACATGATGATTATATCAGACATAGAGGAACAGAGCAATTGTTATAAAATACAAAATAGCTAATGGATATTAATTTTGTTGTTAATGATGTCATGTGCCTAAACTTTCCTTCGGGAGCGAAAGATTTATGCTCCTAGCTAACTTTTCAGATCAGATCAGATCAGTCGCTCAGTCGTGTTCAACTCTTCGCGACCCCATGAATTGCAGCACGCAAGGCCTCCCTGTCCCTCACCAACTCCCGGAGTTCGCTCAGACTCACGTCCATCGAGTCAGTGATGCCATCCAGCCCTCTCATCCTCTGTCGTCCCCTTCTTCTCTTGCCCCCAATCCCTCCCAGCATCAGAGTCTTTTCCAATGAGTCAACTCTTCGCATGAGGTGGCCAAAGTACTGGAGTTTCAGCTTCAGCATCATTCCTTCCAAAGAAATCCCAGGGCTGATCTCCTTCAGAATGGACTCGTTGGATCTCCTTGCAGTCCAAGGGACTCTCAAGAGTCTTCTCCAACACCACAGTTCAAAAGCACCAATTCTTCGTGCTCAGCTTTCTTCACAGTCCAACTCTCACATCCATACATGACCACAGGAAAAATCATAGCCTTGACTAGATGAACCTTTGTTGGCAAAGTAATGTCTCTGCTTTTGAATATGCTATCTAGGTTGGTCATAACTTTCCTTCCAAGGAGTAAGCGTCTTTTAATTTCATGGCTGCAGTCACCATCTGTAGTGATTTTGGAGCCCAAAAAATAAAGTCTGACACTGTTTCCACTGTTTCCCCATCTATTTCCCATGAAGTGATGGGACCAGATGCCATGATCTTCGTTTTCTGAATGTTGAGCTTTAAGTCAACTTTTTCACTCTCCACTTTCACTTTCATCAAGAGGCTTTTTAGTTCCTCTTCACTTTCTGCCATAAGGGTGGTGTCATCTATATATCTGAGGTTATTGATATTTCTCCTGGCAATCTTGATTCCAGCTTGTGTTTCTTCCAGTCCAGGGTTTCTCATGATGTACTCTGCATATAAGTTAAATAAACAGGGTGACAATATACAGCCTTGATGGACCCCTTTTCCTATTTGGAACCAGTCTGTTGTTCCATGTCCAGTTCTAACTGTTGCTTCCTGACCTGCATACAAATTTCTCAAGAGGCATATCAGGTGGTCTGGTATTCCCATCTCTTGAAGAATTTTCCACAGTTTGTGGTGATCCACACAGTCAAAGCAAAGGAGAAAAGGAAAGATATAAACATCTGAATGCAGAGTTCCAAAGAATAGCAAGAAGAGGTAAGAAAGCCTTCTTCAGTGATCAATGCAAAGAAATAGAGGAAAACAACAGAATGGGAAAGACTAGGGATCTCTTCAAGAAAATCAGAGATACCAAAGGAACATTTCATGCAAAGATGAGCTCAATAAAGGACAGAAATGGTATGGACCTAACAGAAGCAGAAGATATTAAGAAGAGATGGCAAGAATACACAGAAGAACTGTACAAAAAAGATCTTCATGACCCAGATAATCACGATGGTGTGATCACTGACCTAGAGCCAGACATCCTGGAATGTGAAGTCAAGTGGGCCTTAGAAAGCATCACTATGAACAAAGCTAGTGGAGGTGATGGAATTCCAGTTGAGCTATTGCAAATCCTGAAAGATGATGCTGTGAAAGTGATGCACTTAATATGCCAGCACATTTGGAAAACTCAGCAGTGGCCACAGGACTGGAAAATGTCGGTTTTCATTCCAATCCCAAAGAAAGGCAATGCCAAAGAATGCTCAAACTACTGCACAATTGCACTCATCTCACACGCTAGTAAAGTAATGCTCAAAATTCTCCAAGCCAGGCTTCAGCAATATGTGAACCATGAACTTCTTGATGTTCAAGCTGGTTTTAGAAAAGACCGAGGAATCAGAGATCAAATTGCCAACACCTGCTGGATCATAGAAAAAGCAAGAGAGTAGCCAACTGATTTAGTTGGACACCTAGGTCAACAAGAATTCCTGAAAGCTCTTTTCTGTATTGTGCTTCTGTTGACAAACCATTTGCTTCTTTTGACCACAACCTTGAAAAGAACACTTGGTACTCTACCCCTTGAAAGCTGTGAAAAATTAATGTCATGATGTCACAGACTTCACAAAGAGACACACTGAAGTTATTTCACTACTAGCATAAAAATGTATATTAGAAAGGAAACATGGAGGAAATAAAATGACTAAAAGAGAAAAATGTTAAACAGTAATTAAGAAGGTCAGAATTAATTAGTGCAAATTTATTTGGTGTTATATCGAACCAATTCTTGTTTTATATGTTACAGTAAATGTTACCCTATCGTGAGTCTGGGGAACTCCGGACATTGGTGATGGACAGGGAGGCCTGGCATGCTGCGGTTCATGGGGTTGCAGAGTCAGACACGACTGAGTGACTGAACTGAACTGAAATATTACCCTATATGTGCTGCCTTTTGGGCAATGTCATAACTATAGCATGACAACATACTCCTAGTCTTTAGTTTAGAAAAATAAATGAGCAAAAGAAGACATAGTGTCAAAATGGTATTATGGGATACATTCAAATGAACATGTTTGATTCATACGTACTACCTTCCAACATAAGGTTGGTAAATACACAGTACTTACTACAATGATAGATATTACCAGTCTATCATGATATATTTTTCTCACTGAAATAAAGAGTAGTTCCTTAATTCTTTCCAATACAGAAATTGTAGGCAGTAATTTAGTGCTTGCATATTGATAAAAAAAAAATTACTTGTGGGGTCGCAGAGTCAAACACAACTGAAGCGACTTAGCAGCAGCAGCAGCAGTGTTGTCTTTTGTTTTATTTTTATTTTATCATAGTGAGTTTATAGTAAATGATATGCTCAGATTTCATATGTATAATTAGAAAATATTTGGAGTAACCAATATATTTGCTGAATAAAATATGTGTAATTTGTGAAAAAAAAAAAGGAGAAACTTAGAGTTGGTCTCTGCCTTCTTCAAAGGTCCTCTTGAATACTATATACTCCTGAATTACTTTAATATTCAGGCACCTAGATGCTAGTGAATGCAGATAAAGCAAGTTCCCTAGGTATCCTATGATTGTTTCTACACCTACTTATCCTGTACTCATAGCATCCCATCATCGTCTCCAGTTTGTTGATGAGTTTTTGCCATTGCACATATTTTTTGCATAAGCTGGGCTTCAAATTCAGCATATCAATGCAATATCTGAAGGTAGTAAAAAGTTTTTTTGAGGAGAGCATGATCCTCAGGTGATAAATCCTGTCTACATATCATTTATGTACAAAAGCAATGAGTGGCTTCCCTGATGGCTCCACAAAGAATCCACCTGCCAATGTAGGAGACGCAGGAGATGTGGGTTGAATCCCTGGATGGGAAAGATCCTCTGCAGGAAGAAATAGCAACCCACTCCAGTATTCTTGCCTAAGAAATCGCATCGACAGAGGAGCCTGGCAGGCTATAGTCCAAAGAGTTGCAAAGTATCAAACACGACTGAGTGACTGAGCTTGCACTAAAGCAGAAGACAGATGTTTTCTGCCTTCAGTTACATTGAGGCATTTTTTTAAATAAATAATCATATAAACACACAATGAACATATCAATATTAAAACTAAATAAATTCTAAAGTATAGAAGCAGTGGTAGTAGTGTGAGAGATATTCTTCCATCCACCTACTCATATATCCATTCATCTATCCATTCATGTATGAACAATTAAAAGTCATATGAAAACAAAGGCACAGTTACAGGGTTCTTCACAAAAGAAAAATCATGATTGAGTGGAGGGAAACCAGAAAAATATATTTTCTGTATTTTGTAACACCCCTATTATTGAAAGAATATTGTTTTGTGTAGAACAAATATGTTTAAATCACAGGGACTTGAGTTGTTTTCGCTCTGTTTCACAGTGAAGTGTTAGGAATTAATATACTTAGCTATGATAAGATGCTTATATTTCAGCAAAATTTCCAATTACCTTGAAGTTTACTGGTACTATTTGTTTACATTAAAAGATTAAATAAAATGATTTTTGCCAAAATCAGAACAATTAAAATAGAAATTATAATAATTGTAAAATTTAAATTAATTAAAATTGCAAAATTAAGATAATATTTCAAAAATGAACTATGTGTCCATTTCTTTTCCCTTCTTTCCCTTTCTTATGCTTTTTTTCCCACTTAAAAATATATCTGTTTATCTATATAAGTAAATTATTATTATATATTAATAAAGGTGATTTCATAATGGCAGGATTTTTGGTGCTGCATAATTTTTTTTCTTTCATGGTGTTTTGGAAACCTACTTTTTATGAGCATAGTCTATGGCATAAGCAATTTAATATTACTAAATCATTACTTGAAATTATTTGGTGGAATAATAATAAATTCAAATGAAAATTGGCAGGAAAAAGTGGTGCTTAAGGGCTGCAGTGTAAGGTGTTGTGCTTTATTTGGATTTTCAGTTCTGATCTTATAAGTTGGATGAGATTTTTACATGCAAAAGATTATGAGAGAGCATTTTAATAAAAATAAAATGAGAAAAAAGAATTACTTAAAGATCAACTTTGGTGTGTGATATGGGAATACAATGAAGAAACTAGATGTAGAATGTGTTGCAGAAGTGCAAGACAAAAATGTAAGGACAACATTTCATTTATTATTTGTTCACTCTTCCATTCCTTCATTCTTCTACTAACTTTTGACAGATCAAGCATTATTCTAGTACTTTGGTATTAATCAGTGGACAAACAGATCAAAATCCTTGCTGTCTCAAATTTTTGCATTCTGGGGATGGTAGAAACCCTGATTATTGGATGTGGGTTGCTGAGTGGGTCTCAACTGTGACAGTGATGTTCAGTTTGGTTCAGTTCAGTTGCTCAGTTGTGTCCAACTCTTTGTGACCCCATGAACTGCAGCATGCCATGCTTCCCTGTCCATCACCAACTCCCGGAGCCTATACAAACTCATATCCATCACGTCGGTGATGTCATCCAAGATAATGATGTTAGCACTGGAGAAACATGAAAATACA
This sequence comes from Bos javanicus, assembly GCF_032452875.1. Classification (NCBI taxonomy): domain Eukaryota; kingdom Metazoa; phylum Chordata; class Mammalia; order Artiodactyla; family Bovidae; genus Bos; species Bos javanicus. The sequence goes on along the minus strand of NC_083879.1, from coordinate 4,807,722 downwards.
GAAAAGACAAATCAGATAGATAAGCAGCATTACATGTCAATTAGATGAATATTTAGGAAAATAATTACTCCTAGTCAGGGTGTCTGGTAGACTCATGCTATCATTTATATATGAATTATCATGAATTCCACCTGAATGTAATAATGCCCCATTCCTGATCTTGTCTTTACTTATTTACTACAGAGCTCAATAAGATTTAAGGTATCTTAAGAAAATTTGTATAGTAAAATAGAATAAATCCCTATACACTTTGTTTACAAATTCTCTGGAGATTGAGCTTTTTTTCTAACAAACATAATCCCCTTATCAAGATCACATAATTATTCATAAAGTAGAAAACCTCTAGAAAATTGTCTTTCTTGGATCACTCAATAATTATTTTGAGGTTTATGTGTTTCTGTAATTCTTACTTCATTGGAATTTAAGAATTGATGAGCTCAGAATCTGTTAAGGATTTAAGAGCTTTTCAAGGAAATGATCTATATCAATACACAGTTTTACATTACATTATTTTCCTTTTTTACTGACGTGTTAGGGTAGGGCTCATTCAGAGAGCAGCTTATGTGGCATTTACTCCATAAGCTGCTGATAATGTTCCTTAATGTCTGTAAGGTTCAGCTTCTTGTAGATGACACCTGCAGCACTCACCACGTCCTCACATGATGTGTCAGTCATCCCAGGATCTTTACAAGGCCACAGTTCTTTTTAGGTTCTTGGGTGACATTTGAAGCACATCATCTTTGACAGCTGTTACTCTCACTTGATAAACAGTGTTGATGACAAAGTTTTTGTAAATTTTGTTTCACTGACTCCATTTACAACTTAAAGTAGAGTTAATTTATGTTTACACAAGAAACATAAATTTGCAAATGAATTGGCAAATTACAATAATTTTCTAATTAGCTAAAAGAAAATTGAAAACAAAAAATTATCCTTAATTACCAGCAAATTCCAGAAAAAAAAGAACTGTGAATTCCTTAATTTATTTGACTAACATAATTATTTTCACATTTTCTCTGTTCCTTTTCCATATGACTTTGAGTAACCTACAAAAAAAAAAAAAAACTATTATTCACACATTTCTTTTTTCATTGTTATTGACTGAAATTATATGGAGTTTGTACCAATGTCCTATAACAATAATAAAGAGCATTTCCATTTAACTACAACTTTGACACAAATATCTGTTTTATTTACAACAATATGTCCATGTTATATGCTATATTTGTATTTTGACATCTAGGGTGCAGACTCCTAAGTGGAAAGGATATGATGAAGAGTCTAAAGAAGAATCAAGTGTGCTGAAACTGTGTGCTGGGGGAGAGAAAGGGGGATGTGAAGCTAAATCGGTAGATAGGTAGGTAGGTAGATGGATAGATAATTCATTTTGTGTGGAAGGCTTGTGGTTTCTCCTTATTACTCAATTTGTTTTAGCCTTTTCAAAGTATTGCTTATGCTATGGCTTGAACCATTACCTATGCTATGGAATCATTTATAATCTTGATGTACATCTTAACAAACTCTGGTTTAAAGATTGTTATCTCATGTACATGCCAGTAACCAAGATGGATTTTGCTTAATTCAGCTTCAGTAAAATTTAGACAGGTTTATTCCTGACTATAGGCCCCTGATCTTCTTTTTGTTTTATGTTAGAAAAACTTTAATCATAAATTCTTATTCTGCTCACTTGAGATGTAAATGTTCTCCCAGCTTATCACTAGTTTTACAAGCCAGTTTCTCACCAGTTTTTCAAGCATCTAGGAGTCATCTCTTTGAAATACAATAATCAGGAAAGATGGAGTCCCTATCTCAGGCTCAGTGGAAGGGTAGGAATCTAACTTTAGCAAGCTCCAATTAGTAAACACAAGTGGTCTCATTACAGACATTAACCTATCTCCTACATGTTTTTTAATTGGAGGATAATTGCTCTACAATATTGTGGTGATCTCTGCCATGCATCTATATGAATCAGTTATAATTTGTGACATTGTACAGGAGACAGGGATCAAGACCATCCCCATAGAAAAGAAATGTGAAAAAGCAAAATGGCTGTCTAAAGAGGCCTTACAAATAGCTGTGAAAAGAAGAAAAGTGAAAAGCAAAGGAAAAAAGGAAAGATATTCCCATTTGAATGCAGAGTTCCAAAGAATAGCAAGGAGAGATAAGAAAGCCTTCCTCAGTGATCAGTGGAAAGAAATAGAGGAAAACAACAGAATGGGAAAGACTAGAGATCTCTACAAGAAAATTAGAGATACCAAAGGAACGTTTCATGCAAAGATTCATTGTGATTTCAGCCATGAAATTAAGACACTTACTCCTTGGAAGGAAAGCTATGACCAACCTAGACAGCATATTAAAAAACAGAGACATTACTTTACCAACAAAGGTCTATCTAGTCAAGGCTGTGGTTTTTCCAGTGGTCATGTATGGATGTGAGAGTTGGACTGTGAAGAAAGCTGAGCACTGAAGAATTGATGCTTTTAACTGTGGTGTTGGAGAAGACTCTTGGGAGTCCCTTGGACTGCAAGGAGATCCAAGCAATCCATCCTAAAGGAGATCAGTCCTGGGTGTTCATTGGAAGGACTGATGCTGAAGCTGAAACTCCAATACTTTGGCCACCTCATGCGAAGAGTTGACTCATTGGTAAAGACCCTGATGCTGGGAGGGATTGGGGACAGGAGGAGAAGGGGATGATAGAGGATGAGATGGCTGGATGGCATTACCGACTTGATGGACATGGGTTTGGGTAGACTCCGGGAGTTGGTGTTGGACAGGGAAGCCTGGCATCCTGTGATTCATGGGGTCGCAAAGAGTTAGACACACAACTGAGCAACTGAACTGAGATATATATATATATATCGATATATATATATATATCTTGATATATATATAATCTTGATATATATATCCTCTCTTGTTTTCTTATGACCTCCCCTCCCCTCACCCATTCTACCCCTCTAGCTCCCCTAGGTCATCACCTTGTGCAAGGCTGGGCCCCCTGTGTTAGCAGCTTTCTTTTAGTCATCTACTTTAAACATGATTCTACAAGATAACTATAGCCCTTAAAATTTTCCTGCTTTTTTTTTTTTCAGAGAAATTAAGTTCAGTATCTCTTTCCTACTGCAATAATCTTGATCCATATTGCAATAGTCTTAAATAAATCTTCCTTGTCAGAGAAATTTTTCTTTGACATCAGCTTAGAAAGGAACGATGTGAGTGCTTTTGTAATTCAATTTCTAGAATTATGAAATGATTTTTCAATTGGTGTATTATAGAGAATTATTAATAAGTTTTTAAAAGTGAAATAATAATGATTACATTAAGAAATGGTGAAGAAAACTCATCTTCTCTAATCAGCACAAATTCTTATTACAAGCTCATTTCTTGTTTCTAGAGAGAAGGGGGCTGTCAGTCAAGGTTACAGAAGGTTGGCCCCTGATTTTATATAGTATACTAGTCACCTCCCATTTTTTTGGCTTTGTGATGAGTCATTTTACTTTGACATGGGACAGACTAGAAAGGTCTTTAGTAAAAGAGGTCTATCTAAAGGGGCTGCTGCTAAGTTGCTTCAGTCGTGTCCGACTTTATGCGACCCTGTAGACAGCAGCCCACCAGGCTCCCCCGTCCCTGGGATTCTCCAAGCAAGAACACTGGAGTGGGTTGCCATTTCCTTCTTCAATGCATGAAAGTGAAAAGTCAAAGTGAAGTCGCTCAGTTGTGTTCGACTCTTAGTGAGCCCATGGACTGAAGCCTGCCAGGCTCCTCTGTCCATGGGATTTTCCAGGCAAGAGTACTGGAGTGGGGTGCCATTGCCTTCTCCATCTAAAGGGGCAGGAGAACTGATAAAGGATAGTCATTCTGGTGCCATCTTAAGAAGTCAATTCTTATAACATTCTTGGAACTCAATCTTTCTCAAGATATCTCATTCAGGTAGCATGTAGTGGCAAAAAAAAAAAAAAAGTTTGCTCTGCTCAAAGATATTGTTAGCTAAGAAGTAGACAATTATTTTTTTTTTCCCCTTTGGCATTCTCCCTTTTCTCTTTAGATTTTATTTTCTCAAAAGTTGAAAAGTTTATTTTTTATTACCTTACAAATTTAAATGAAGGAAATGCTTTTCTCCATATTTTTCAATATTCAGTTGAAATGGAATGAAATGGTCTTAAAAATTTTAAAACCATGTTTATGTATTCTTTAAGGCAAATTTTTTACTTATCTGTATACATATATACAGATATTTAGTGTTTGCACAGGTGTTTTGACAGCAATAATAAACACAGATATTTGTCTGCAATACTAACATTAATAAATGTTGGATTTAGAACTAGATTCTATGCTATATGATATACATGTATTTTGACACATTGAGTCCAAACTCTTCCTAAGTTGAGATGATATATTGAAAAAACTAAAAATTATTGTCATGGTCTGTTCATGGGTTGGAAAAGAATTTCCAGACATGAGACAGAATGAGAGGGAATGAAGCTTATTATAGTGGGAGATACTGTTAGAACAGTGGGCTGTATCAAGGGAGAGCCAACACTGAACAGGGGCCCTTAGTTCATTTTTATACCCAGGGTACAAGGAGTGGGATAGGGGTCTTGTGGGTCATTTGCTGATTGGATGAGTCACGTATTGCCAAGTCGCTTCAGTCGTGTCTGACTCTGTGCGACCCCATGGACTGCAGCCTACCAGGCTTCTCTGTCCATGGGATTCTCCAGGCAAGAACACTGGAGTGGGTTGCCATTTCCTTCTCCAGAGTCACATATACTCAGTCATATATACTGAGTTGGGGAAGAGAAAGGAAAATACCTTCTCCCTATTGTGTTGGAGGGGTGACAGATTATACATAGGGAAGGGAAATGAATTATAAGGGTGTGGGTTTTTCAGTTCCTGCTTCCAAGGCCCTACTTGCTTTTTCTTTCTTTCTTTCTTTCTTTTTTTTTTTTTCCTATCATTTTGTCCTTGGGACACCACAATTATATTTCTTTAAATGTTATATAAATTTATGTGTACATGCATAAAAACACATATATGTATATTCAAATGCATTATGTATAAATATATGTCTGGTAGGGCATGAGGAGGTACCTGTCATCCAAGGTAAGGAACAGTGGCTGCGCTTTGCTGGAAATGCAGTGAAGAGAGACCCCATGTCCAAGGTAAGAGAAACCCAAGTAAGACTGTAGGTATTGCAAGAGGGCATCAGACGGCAGACACATTGAAACCATAATCATAGAAAACTAGCCAATCTGATCACATGGACCACAGCCTTCTCTAACTCAATGAAACTAAGCCATGTCATGTGGGGCCACCCAAGACAGATGGGTCATGATGGAGAGATCTGACAGAAAGTGGTCCACTGGAGAAAGGAATGGCAAACCACTTCAGTATTCTTGCCTTGAGAACTCCATGAACAGTATGAAAAGGCAAAGAGATAGGACACTGAAAGATGAACTCCACAGGTCGGTAGGTGCCCAATATGCTATTGGAGATCAGTGGAGAAATAACTCCAAAAAGAATGGAGCCAAAGCAAAAATAATGCCCAGTTATGGATGTGAATGGTGATAGAAGCAAGGTCCGATGCTGTAAAGAGCAATATTGCATAGGAACCTGGAATGTTAGGTCCATGAATCAAGGCAATTTGGAAGTGGTCAAACAGGAGATGGCAAGAGTGAACTTTGACATTCTAGGAATCAGCGAACTAAGATGGACTGGAATGCGTGAATTTAAATCAGATGGCCATTATATTTAGTACTCTGGGCAGGAATCCCTTAGAAGAAACGGAGTAGCCATCACAGTCAACAAAAGAGTCTGAAATGCAGTACTTGAATGCAGTCTCAAAAATAACAGAATCATCTCTGTTCGTTTCCAAGTCTAACCATTCAATATCACGGTAATCCAAGCTTTTGCCCCAACCAGTAACGCTGAAGAAGCTGACATTGAACGGTTCCATGAAGACCTACAACACCTTTTAGAACTAACACCCAAAAAAGATGTCCTTTTCATTATAGGGGACTGGAATGCAAAGGTAGGAAGTCAAGAAACACCTGGAGGAACAGACAAATTTGGCCTTGGAGTACAGAATGAAGCAGGGCAAAGGTTAATAGAATTCTGCCAAGAGAACGAACTGGTCATAGCAAACACCCTCTTCCAACAACACAAGAGAAGACTCTACACATGGACATCACCAGATGGTCAACACAGAAATCAGATTTATTATATTCTTTGCAGCCAAAGATGCAGAAGCTCTATACAGTAGGCAAAACAAGACCGGGAGCTGACTGTGATCAGATCATGAACTCCTTATTGCCAAATTCACCCTTAAATTGAAGAAAGTAGAGAAAACCACTAGACCATTCAGGTATGACCTAAATCAAACCCCTTATGATTATACAGTGGAAGTGAAAAAAAGATTTAAGGGACTAGATCTGATAGAGTGTCTGATGAACTATGGATGGAGGTTTGTGACATTGTACAGTAGACAGGAATTAAGACCGTCCCCATGGAAAAGAAATACAAAAGGGCAAAACGGTTGTCTGAGAAGGCCTTACAAATAGCTGAGAAAAGAAGAGAAGTGAAAAGAAAGGTGCTAAGGAAAGATATTCCCATTTGAATGTAGAGTTCCAAAGAATAGCAATGAGAGATAAAACAGCCATCCTCAGCGATGAATGCAAAGAAATAGAGGAAAACAACAGGATGGGAAAGACGAGAGATCTCTTCAAGATAATTAGAGATACCAAGGGAACATTTCATGTAAAGATGGGCTTGATAAAGAACAGAAATCATATGGACCTAACAGAAGTGGAAGATATTAAGAAGAGGTGGCAAGAATACAAAGAAGAACTGTAGAAAAAATATCTTCAAGACCCAGATAATCATGATGGTGTGATCACTGACCTAGAGCCAGACATCCTGGAATGTGAAGTCAAGTGGGCCTTAGAAAGCATCACTACGGATAAAGCTAGTGGAGGTGATGGAATTCCAGTTGAGCTATTTCAAATCCTGAAAGATGATGCTGTGAAAGTGCTGTACTCAATATGCCAGCACATTTGGAAAACTCAGCAGTGGCCACAGGACTGGAAAAGGTCAGTTTTCATTCCAATCCCAAAGAAAGGCAATGCGAAAGAATGTTCAAACTACCACACAATTGCACTCGTCTCACACGCTAGTAAAGTAATGCTCAAAATTCTCCAAGCCAGGCTTCAGCAATACGTGAACCGTGAACCGCCAGATGTTCAAGCTGGATTTAGAAAAGGCAGAGGAACCAGAGATCAAATTGCCAACATCCGCTGGATCATGGAAAAAGCAAGCGAGTTCCAGAAAAACATCTATTTCTGCTTTATTCACTATGCCAAAGCCTTTGACTATGTAGATCACAATAAACTGTGGAAAATTCTGAAAGAGCTGAGAATACCAGACCATCTGACCTCTCTCTTGAGAAACCCGTATGCAGGTCAGGAAGCAACAATTAGAACTGGACATGGAAAAACAGACTGGTTCCAAATAGGAAAAGGAGTACGTCAATGCTGTATATTTTCATTGTGCTTATTTAAGTTATATACAGAGTATATCATGGGAAATGCTGGGCTGGAAGAAGCACAAGCTGGAATTAGGATTGCTGGGAGAAATATCAATAACCTCAGATGTGCAGTTGACAACACCCTTATGGCATAAAGTGAAGAGGGACTAAAAAGCCCTTTGAATCTATAAATTGCTTTGGGTAGTATACTCATTTTCACTATATTGATTCTTCCAATCCATGAACATGGTATATTTCTCCATCTATTAGTGTCCTCTTTGATTTCTTTCACCAGTGTTTTATAGTTTTCTATATATAGGTCTTTAGTTTCTTTAGGTAGATATATTCCTAAGTATTTTATTCTTCTCATTGCAATGGTGAATGGAATTGTTTCCTTAATTTATCTTTCTCTTTTCTCATTATTAGTGTATAGGAATGCAAGGGATTTCTGTGTGTTGATTTTATATCCTGCAACTTTACTATAATCATTGATTAGTTCTAGTAATTTTCTGGTGGAGTCTTTAGGGTTTTCTATGTAGAGGATCATGTCATCTGCAAATAGTGAGAGTTTTACTTCTTCTTTTCCAATTTGGATTCCTTTTATTTCTTTTTCTGCTCTGATTGCTGTGGCCAAAACTTCCAAAACTATGTTGAATAGTAATGGTGAAAGTGGGCACCCTTGTCTTGTTCCTGACTTTAGAGGAAATGCAATCCCTATCAAGCTACCAACAGTATTCTTCACAGAGCTAGAACAAATAATTTCACAATTTGTATGGAAATACAAAAAACCTCGAATAGCCAAAGCAATCTTGAGAAAGAAAAATGGAACTGGAGGAATCAACCTACCTGACTTCAGGCTCTACTACAAAGCCACAGTTATCAAGACAGTATGGTACTGGCACAAAGACAGAAATATAGATCAATGGAACAAAATAGAAAGCCCAGAGATAAATCCACGCACATATGGACACCTTATCTTTGACAAAGGAGGCAAGAATATACAATGGATTAAAGACAATCTCTTTAACAAGTGGTGCTGGGAAATCTGGTCAACCACTTGTAAAAGAATGAAACTAGAACACTTTCTAACACCATATACAAAAATAAACTCAAAATGGATTAAAGATCTCAACGTAAGACCAGAAACTATAAAACTCCTAGAGGAGAACATAGGCAAAACACTCTCTGACATACATCACAGCAGGATCCTCTATGACCCACCTCTCAGAATATTGGAAATAAAAGCAAAAATAAACAAATGGGACCTAATTAAACTTAAAAGCTTCTGCACATCAAAGGAAACTATTAGCAAGGTGAAAAGACAGCCTTCAGAATGGGAGAAAATAATAGCAAATGAAGCAACTGACAAACAACTAATCTCAAAAATATACAAGCAACTCCTACAGCTCAACTCCAGAAAAATAAATTACCCAATCAAAAAATGGGCCAAAGATCTAAATAGACATTTCTCCAAAGAAGACATACAGATGGCTAACAAACATATGAAAAGAAGCTCAACATCACTCATTATCAGAGAAATGCAAATCAAAACCACTATGAGGTACCATTTCACACCAGTCAGAATGGCTTTGATCCAAAAGTCTACAAATAATAAATGCTGGAGAGGGTGTGGAGAAAAGGGAACCCTCTTACACTGTTGGTGGGAATGCAAACTAGTACAGCCACTATGGAGAACAGTGTGGAGATTACTTAAAAAACTGGAAATAGAACTGCCTTATGATCCAGCAATCCCACTGCTGGGCATACACACTGAGGAAACCAGAAGGGAAAGAGACACGTGTACCCCAATGTTCATCGCAGCACTGTTTATAATAGCCAGGACGTGGAAGCAACCTAGATGTCCATCAGCAGATGAATGGATAAGAAAGCAGTGGTACATATACACAATGGAGTATTACTCAGCCATTAAAAAGAATACATTTGAATCAGTTCTAATGAGGTGGATGAAACTGGAGCCTATTATACAGAGTGAAGTAAGCCAGAAGGAAAAACACCAATGCAGTATACTAACGCATATATATGGAATTTAGAAAGATGGTAACAATAACCTGGTGTACGAGACAGCAAAAGAGACACTGACGTATAGAATAGTCTTATGGACTTTGTGGGAAAGGGAGAGCGTGGGAAGATTTGGAAGAATGGCATTGAAACATGTAAAATATCATATATGAAACGAGATGCCAGTCCAGGTTCAATGCACGATACTGGATGCTTGGGGCTAGTGCACTGGGACGACCCAGAGGGATGGTATGGGGAGGGAGGAGGGAGGAGGGTTCAGGATGGGGAACACATGTATACCTGTGGTGGATTCATTTTGATATTTGGCAAAACTAATACAATTATGTAAAGTTTAAAAGTAAAATAAAATTAATTAAAAAAAAAAAAGCCCTTTGATGAAAGTGAAGAAGGAGAGTGAAAATGTTGGCTTAAATCTCAACATTCAGAAAACGAAGATCATGGCATCTGGTCCCATCACTTCATGGGAAATAGATGGGGAAACAGTGGAAACAGTGTCAGACTTTATTTTGGGGGGCTCCAAAATCACTGCAGATGGTGATTGCAGCCATGAAATTAAAAGAGGTTTACTCCTTGGAAGGAAAGTTATGACCAACCTAGATAGCATATTGAAAAACAGAGACATTACTTTGCCAACAAAGATCCATCTAGTTAAGGCTATTGTTTTTCCAGTGGTCATGTATGGATGTGAGAGTTGGACTGTGAAGAAAGCTGAGCGTTGAAAAATCTCTGCTTTTGAACTGTCGTGTTAGAGAAGACTCTTGAGAGTCCCTTGGACTGCAAGGAGATCCAACCAGTGCATCCTAAAGGAGATCAGTCCTGGGTGTTCATTGGAAGGAATGATGCTGAAGCTGAAACTCCAATACTTTGGCCACCTCATGAGAAGATTTGACTCATTGGAAAAGACCCTGATGCTGGAAGGGATTGGAGGCAGGAGGAGAAGGGGATGACAGAGGATGAGATGGCTGGATGACATCACTGACTCGATGGACATGGATTTGGGTAGATTCTGGGAGTTGGTGATGGACAGGGAGGCCTTGTGTGCTGAGATTCATGGGATCACAAAGAGTAGGACACTACTGAGCAACTGAACTGAAGTGAACTGAGCCAAAGTTTTGTACATACTATTGAAGAGGAAAAGTTAAAGCTTACAGTAACTTCATGCTTATTCTGCTTCTGTAATTCTGTAATTGCTCCTTACAAAGTCAAGTAGTCTTGAGAAAATAGAGCTTTACAGTAATGCTAGAAACTAAAGCTTATCTTACTCACCCTTTCCCTGCTTTTGCAATTATCAACCCCTTTAATCCTGTTTAACCATGCTTGTCTGTGTAAAGTTCAGGCATTCCCTCGCCCTGTCCTAACTGTTGTTCCTATGCTAGTGAAACCCCCAGTTTAAACCAGTTTATTAACAGCCTTGCCCACTATAGTCTGCTGTCATGCACTCTTTATAAAATCTTTGTGACTGCTTTGTTCAGGACTCAGAGCTTGGAGTGTTAAATCCTCTGGGCCCACCTTTGTAATAAACCTGAGTTCTCCAACTCTCCCAGTGCTGCTTGGTTTCTTGATTACAGGTTTCTGCAACACTCTAATATCACATTGACCTTGAAAAAATACTAGAATGCAAGTTGCAAGTAGTTTATTATATAGAAATTTATGTATTTAAATTTCTTTAAATTTAAGATAATATTTTTGGTATTATCTTTACTTACATTTTGATCAACTTCTCTGATAGTCAGTATCAAAACATCTTGATGGGGCCTCTGATGGGCCTTAAACCTTCAAGTGCCTTCTAGAAGCAATGGAAATACTAAAGATTTTCTTTATTTGACTCTCAGTTTATCATTGATTTTCCAGCACATCCCTTTGACTGCAACCTAAAAAAAAGAGAGAAAAGAAAAAAATAGATTCTAAAACTGATTAATCAATATGCCATTACTCTTCATGAATGTAGTTGGTTATCCACTTACTTTATTGGATATTCCTGACTGGTTACATTTTGTTAAAGCCAAAAATCTGGGTCATCTTGAGTTTGAGCAAACATTAAACTTACCAGGGACCTTTTTCTACATGACTCCAGCTCTCTTATAGATTCTAATGCTACAATTTAAGTTTAATTAACAAGAAAATACTTGGCCTTAGAAAAGCTTACCCTTACTCCTTGAGTAAATATGATTCAAAGGACCATCAATTGAACTGGCAACTCAATTTAATGGGGATTAAATTTTCTCTGACTCTGTAATGAGAGGTTTATATTTCACTACTATATAAATATTTAGTTTTACATAGATCAAGAGTATAGTCACTTGATGGTCAATGCCTGAAGTAATGAAGGTCACCTCAAAACAAGAATAGTTATAGGAATCATTTTGTAAAAGATAGTATTAGCCTGGTTTTCCACACATGGGTAAAGAAATTGTAATGCAATGTACACCCAATTAAAATACTTCACCTTAACTTCACTTGATAGAGTTTTGTTAACTTAAAAACTTAAACAATAACAAAAATAAATAGGTGCAATATCTGAACTGACAATGTGGGATGAATTATAAATATACATTAATACACATTCTGCTTACATTCAGCAAGTAGAACCAATATTCAGAGGCTAATTGTGTTAGTACAGTTTCTAGAAGAGGAAACAGAGGCTTAGACTGGTAAAATACCCTGACAAAGTTCACAGAGCAAATACAGAATTTGGAAGCACGTAGAGCTGACCCTATGGGCTTTTTTTTTGTTTGTTTGTTTGTTTTCAATCACTATGCCATATACTTAGCATACTTTAGACAGAAAATTTTCAGCGAATTCCTTCAGCATTGATTCTCCTCAGGGTCTTTTCTTAAGGGAGTTTGCACTCCTGTTCCTATGTTAGTAATCCAAGGCAGATAGGTAATTTCCTTTCACCATACAAGCTTTTAATCTTTCAAAATTCTTAATTCCCTTAATGATTGATCGCATCTTGTGCTTTGTTCATCCACAATGACACTTATTTTTTGTGACCTGCCCAAGTGCTCCATGTTCTAATATTTCTTTGTTCTCAAAACCTACTCTGGCTTTGCATTTTAGTTCTCAGTATTTGCTTCCCATTTGTTGCTACTGTGATCCCTTTGGCATGACATTTGAATTGGCCATTTGGTACTTAGTCTTCTGGAATTTACCTTTCTTGACCTACAAATCTTCACTGAAAGGAAGAAATCCAACAACTTTTCCTTCTGACAGCAAGAAGGAAAAATTACCTCTTCGGCAAGCCCCACTCAACAGCCCCAGGGTGAGAAATGAATCAAAGTATGCCTGCAATTAGTCAATTTAGGGTCCCTGAGGCACAGACTCTCCATTAACTAAAAGCTTGTTGTTCCAATTCTTTCCTTTATAGACTTGTTTTTCCATACACCTGTGAACATGCTGGAGTTGTGGCTCTTGCCCAGGTTTTACAATATGTCTGTCAACATTTCCTGTGCTCCTCCAGAAATGACATCTGTGGCTTTGGTGGGAGAGGACTTTAAAACCACACTGGTTTTTGGCAGAAAATAACCAATCCAAATTTGAATGACTCCTCCCTACCTGTAAATTTAAAACTGAGAATACTCTAGTTTCTTCCTATTGTTAGGTAGCTAGAATAAGAAAAAGGAGTCCAGAATGCTGGTGGCTAAAAGACAAAGAAGGAAAAAGCCCTCAAAAATAGAACAAAGGAAGGTCCAAGGACCAAAGTGAGAACCTCAGGTGAAACAAACAGCTCTCCTGGCCAGCCCAATTAACATAGGGCAGGCTCAGGGGGAGGAGAAAAAGCATATCAAAAGAGGAGGCAAAATTGAGCCCTTCTCTTCTTTTGGGTTGGCTGACCCTCTCATCTCGAGGATGTATTTTCCTTTGCTTGCCAAATAAAACTGAGTTGTAAATAAGCTGTAATACTGGTCCACCATTTAACCTGAGCTGTAACCAAGCTATATCACTGGTCTGCCACCTCAAATGGAAGAAGGCAATGGCACCCCACTCCAGTACTCTTGCCTGGAAAATCCCATGGACAGAGGAGCCTGGTAGGCTGCAGTCCATGGGGTCGCTAGGAGTCGGACACTACTGAGCGACTTCAATTTCATTTTTCACTTTCATGCATTGGAGAAGGAAATGGCAGCCCACTCCAGTGTTCTTACCTGGAGAATCCCAGGGATGAGGGAGCCTGGTGGGCTGCCGTCTATGGGGTCGCACAGAGTCGGACACGACTGAAGTGACTTAGCAGTAGCAGCCACCTCAAATTTTTGCTGTGGCGAGACAGAGCCGAGGAAATTACAAACTCCTCTGACATATCTGGTGCCATTTCTTGGATTTAACCTGGCTGAAACAACCTTGGCTCATCTCCTGTGAAGTGAAGGCCAAGCACAGGAGAAGCCCAACTCGGCAAAAGCTCACATGGTAGAAACTGAATTCGAAGGAAACCCAGCACAGTAGAAGTGACAAGAAGCCCAGCGTTCTGGAAACTGGGACAGCAAAAGCAAACTTGGCATAAAGCTTATGCAGCTCAGTCTCAGATTCCAGGAGACCTCTGGTTAAGGTAGGAGGTCCTTGCTCCTATGGCTGGAAGGACATATGGCTAACAAAATCTTAATTACTTTATAATCTCTCATTTCTTGTTTTGTCAAATCCCCTGTGAACAGGTGAGCAGTGGTGGGTGCAACTGGGGATCTCTGGCAGGGGTTACTCCCTTACGTCCTGAAGGCTCCACTATCTGCTGCACTTTAGTAGCCGTTGCCAAAGCAGGGGAAGGTTCTTCTGGTATTAATCTTCTTTGTGCCAAGGATCAGGCCAATGAAAACTGTGAGCATAGGTCAGGCATTTAGCAGATTTTCCAGCAGGTTATGAAGGGAATTCCTCAGCACATTTTTCCCACTGCTTTTTCCTCCTATCCTTCAGCTCCTCTCTCCATCTATGCCACTGCTTACAAAGTATTCAGCAGATCATCACCTTCACATTTCTGAAAGTTGTATTTGCATCTCTTTACCTAAGAAAAGGACTCAAACCCATGTGGCAGAGACTCTGTGCTATGCTTAGTTACTCAGTCATATATGACTGGGACTTGAGCCTGGCCAAAGTGACTCACTCCTAACCCTGCTGCCTTTGGTTTTGAACCTAGGTTTCAAAACTAGGTTTTGACCTGGTTTCAGGACCTAATGAACCTCAGGTTCTTGATGTCTCATTGCAAAAATAAATAAATAAATAACTGAGAGACACAGTGATAGGTAAGAGGTAGATTTGTTCGGATTCACAGAGACACACGCTTCACAGGGTGTGGGCCATGGAATGTGGTGCGGTTAGTTTTTTATGGGCTGGGTGATTTCATATGATAATGGGTACAAGGATCGTTCCCACAACTGGGGACCACTCACTTCTTGGTCTTTTGATAGTACCTTGGAACTGTCAAGGAGCCTCTGGGTGTATCATTGAGCTTGAAGATTGAGGATCAAGGTTTAGTTGAATTTGATTTGTCATCTGGGACCCATTTGATTTTAACCAGTTTATGTTATGCCCTTGGGCTATGTCATTCTTTCAAAAGTTGTGCTCTGCCCCCTTCCCTCCTGTTTCATGCTCTTTCCTGAGCCCCATCCTGACCCACAATGTTGCCTCTATAATCTTCTGGAGGGACAACCAGAAAATAGCTTGCCCTTGAGGGGGGGAATGCTGTATAATAGCCACTCCCTCTAGATATTCAGGCCTTCATCTACCATGTTTCCTACAACATGTGCAACAACAGCATCTCTCAGTGAACCTGGTAGGGCGGGAGACAGGCACACAGTGCCTGCTACAAGTCCATCTGTTGGCATCCCTTCAAGGGTAACTGGGCTTCAAGGGACAACGTTTGCCACTTTGGGAGTTAGCCCTGCAGGCCATTTGGGCCAAAACCCTTATCGCCCTTCTCCTAAAGTTAAAAACATAGCCCCTATCATATCTCCACTTCACTTTTATGGAATATCTGGCCTGTTGCCTCTTATCGATTTGTTCTTAAGCCACTTACTAACTCCTACAACCAGGACCCTGCCTCCTCTGTAGGCAACATTGCTTCACACTGCTTATTACTAAAACACTCTTAATGTCCCTAACAGGACCAGATAACCCACTCCTTTGTCATTACTTCTGTTATTACCTAAAGTGGGTCTCTGACAATGAAATGTTTACCATGGGAGACACCCTAAGCTGCTCTTATGGAGGACTAGGGGAGGAAATCAGTGACTTACATTTCCTCAGAGCAATAAGAGGATAAACCTCTGGCTGTTTCACAAGGCTCCCAGTCTCAGGGCACAGGCTCGGATTGCTTTACATCATGGTATTTATTCCCATCCACTGTTGACAAACCAGCAATGATTTAAAATTACAACCCATTAATCCTACCCAGCACTGGTCACACTGGAGACCTTGGGAACATCTTACTCCAGGCTGGAGGTCCCAGGAGATCGACCTGCCTTCACCTGCCTAGGGATTTGGTCCTTGGGAAGGACCTAAACCTAAACCTAAACCTGCTTGGAGATATGCAAGTCCAGGGGTTCCAGGAGGTCAACATGCCTTGACCTGCTCAAGGACACAATTATCAGGAGGCCGATATGCCTTGACTTGCCTTGGAATTCAATCTCTAGGAGGATGTTACGCCTCAGCCTGCCTGCGGATCTGCACCCTGACCCAGGGATACCTGGCTCTCAGGTTGCAACAGTACTGGGTTGGATAAGCTTCACAAAGACTCACTCCTAAGGAAGTCCAACCATGGAAATAGAAGGAAGCCTATTAGTTGTGAGACTGTGCCTAGTCTCAGCAATAACTTAAGAGTCCAATGAGAACCCCATTGCCTTTTTGGAAAATCTAAAAGAGGCCCTCAAAAAGTTTACCAATCTGGACTTTGACTCTTACAAGGGACAGGTGATTTTAAAGAACAAATTCCTATTCCAATGTGAATTAGACATAAGGATAAAGTTACAACACCTACAGCAGCAGGACCCTGCTGCCTCTTTAAATGAGATGGTCCAGATAGTCACCAATACCTTTTATAACAGAGAACAGGACAGGGAGGCCAAGGTCCAGGAAAGGGAGAAAAAGAAAGAAACAAGGCATGCCCAAATGTTGGCTGCCCTCCAGGGAAGCCCTATATCAAAGCCTGAGTCCTTAAAGGAGAAGGCATGGGTAAATGCCTAATCTGTATACAGGTAGGACACTGGGCCAGAGTGTCCAAACAGTGGCAAGTCTCCTAAAATTGCGGGGAGCCGGCAGGAGGACCTCCACCTGTGGCAAAAGTCATGAGGAAGGAGGCTCAAAATACGCAAAGGCGGCATTGAGCCTCAGGAGTCCCCCTGGAAATTCTCACGCATCTACCCCCATAACCAGAGCCTGCCTACTTTACTACTTTGTGCTCTCACCTACACCTCTGACTTTACGGGGGGTTGTCCCCCACCACCTCTTTCAGAGAAGGAGTTAACTTAGAGCTCCAGTTAATAATAATTCCTGGGTGTGACAGGAGTGTTCCAAACTTACAAACTCCTCTGAAGGTTCTCTAGCCTGCCTGACAGGCTTGTCCGGCCACATGTGATTGCTCACAGCCTCCCAACCGTGAGAGGCATGACATGCTTTAAACCTTCTAAAAACAGGTTCTTTAGAGAAGTTAGAAAACCATTAGTATAAGTATAGTGGGCTGATTAGAAATTGTATTGGTGAAGGGTTTTTCATTTGTTAAGCCAATGTTTACTGCTAAGTCTCCACATCCCCTGCCCTTATACACATAAATGAATATATAGAAGAAATAAGTACTAACCTTTGATATAAATCACGTTAGACCTTAGGCTAAGTAAATTCTTTCCTTAACTAAAACCCACTACGCCCTCACCCTATAGGAATGTAACTTTATTTGGGTGGTGTCTGTTTTAAGAATAATCACCCCTGGAGAAATAAGTGTTGACTGACCACTGTCACAAGGAGAGGGTCATAAATTGTCAGCAGGCCCCCCTGGCCAGAAGATGATGTAACACCCCTAAGACCCCTGTATACGTTTTTTGAAGCACCTGACTTTAATAAAAGTCAGGACTACTGTCCCTGCGTGACTTTTGTATAACATCTCAGTGTATAAAAACAGACTCTTGAAAATAAAGAATTGGGATCAGTTCCTCGAAATACTCGTCTCCCCATGTCTCTCTCTCTCTCAAACTCTGGCTGAGTCTCCATCTGGAGTGCAGAGCCCGCCAACCTTACTAACTTTGCCTGGGCTTCTAAGATCTGACCGGGGAGGCCTCAGTGTCTCCTCTCCTTCGGAAGAACGGAGGGACGCCTGTGGCTTACGTAAATGGTGCAAGCTTCTTGTCTTGAAGTTTTGTTGGTTTCCCGTGTAAACCAAGCTACTCAGCCTCTTTTCTCCACTGAATTTTCTTACTGAGCTATCTTATTCTATTACTCTTTATATCCCTAATTAATATTTAATTAAAGCTATTGTTTCCTGATCACCGAAGCTGTCTCCCCTTCGAATACCCTGGATCAGCCGGGTCTGGACCTCGGCATAAAATGGCTTGCTATAAATGCCATTAATTGGGACACTGGGTGGCACTCTGCTCTCAGGACCCAAGACCCTCAAGGTCAAGTATCAAGCCTTCCCTCATGATGGTTCAACAGGACTGAAGTGGCCGGCTCCAGCCAACCCACCTGTCACAGATAACCATCATGCAGGTGAAACTGGATGTGGCAGGAAGGCAGAATTTCTTGGTTGACACAGGGGCTACTACTTTGTCCTGATCTCCTGCTCCAGAGCCTTTTCTATCCAAGACTATGCCATTTTGGCTACTACAGGGAAAAAAAAAATTACAAAAAGATTCACCTGAGAACTTTGTTTCTGGGATGGACAAATATTTTCCCACCAGTTTCTGGTGGTCCCTGAGTGTCCTACTCCCTTATTGGGAAGAGATCTTTTCCTGTCTTCAAAATCTTGCAGCTATTGCAGTCCTGATAGAAGATGCTTTAAATCTCACTCTTGGGTGCAAACTAACTATTTTTACCAGTCAGCAAGTGAAGCAACTCCTGAATGGGAGAGGCCATTTATGGATGTCTGATCAAAGGATCCTCAGATATCAAGTAGTGCTGATGGAAAATCCAGGCCTCACTATATCCCCTTGTGAGGTTCTCAACTCAGCCACCCTCCTGCCTACCCCCTCTTTCACTCTTGCCTCTAATAGTGAGGGCTTTCAAGAGGATCATATGGGGTAGTTAAAAAGGAGGGACTCCCACATGCCACTACTCATTTAGGGGAGAAGGCCCTCCAAAAATTACTACAAAGGTCCTTCACAGGAACAGGCCCCAAATGACTATAAGGCAGGTGGCCTCCTCTTGTCCCACTTGCACCAAGGAGCTCAAAGACCCCAACTGGCCCAGTCCATCCAACGACATGGGACCTACCCAGGAGAGGACTAGCAGATGGACTTCACCCAGATGCCAGTTTTTCAAGGGTATAAATACCTATTAGTCACAATAAATACATTAGCAGGATGGATTGAAGGCTTTACCACCAGGACTGAGAGGGCTGAGGAGGTGGTAAAAAAAAAAAAAAACTGCTCCATGAAATCATTCTGAGATTTGGTCTCCCCAGGTCATTAAAAAGTGACAATAGGACATAATTTACTTCTAAGGTCACCCAAGGGGTCTCTAAAGTACTGGGCATTACTTATTATCTCCATTGTGCCTGGAGACCTCAGTCTTTAGGAAAAGTGAAAAGAACCAAACGATTCTTACAATTAGTAATAAAAAAATAAATAAAATAACTCAGGAGACCTCCCTGAGATGGAAGGAGGCTTTACCAATAGCTCTCTTCTGTACCTGTAGTGCCCCTAAGGAACAAGTTGGTTTTAGTCCTTATGAGATGCTATATGGGAGACCTTTTGTTTATGGCAATGACCTCTTCCTAGATTCAGAGGTTCAGACCCTCCAGTCTTATACTATGGCCATTGGGCAATTCCAACAGCGTATATACTTGTGGGGTGTCAACCAGGACCCAAAAGATACTAAAGAGCCACCACTATATGCTGCAGAGGCTCAAGTCCTAATTAAATTCTGGAAAGATGTGTCCCCAAAGGCTCAACTCCCGCTCACATGGAAGGGCCCCTACCCTGTAATACGTTCTACCCCAACAACAGTCAAAGTACCATGGCACAACTCCCAGATTCACTCCTCAAGAGTCAAGCATGGAAGAAAACAGAAGAGGACACTCAATATACCTGTGAGCCCCTGGGAGATCTCAGATAACTATTCAGGACTAGAAATGACTGCCATTGTAGTAGGAAAAAAAAAAAAATTCTGGGGATAAGATTTCTCAGGACAGCTCTCAAGAGTTAACACAGCTTGGCAAGGGTTGTACTCCAAAATAGACAGGAGATAGATCTCCTAATCTCTGACAAGGAGGGACTTGAGCCACGTTGAATAAGACCTGTTGTTTCTGGGTAAATACCTCCAGCTAAGTTAAAGAAAGTCTCACAGTTCTTAAGAAAAACATTCAAATCCTACAGGATCTCAAAGAATGAGCTGGAGAGTTCTCGGGTTGGCTACAATCTCTCTTTGGGTGATCCTTCTCCTGGCAAAGGGGATTTTGGACTTGGCTAATGCCCCTATTAATCCCTGTTATCAGCATATTGATGCTGCTTATGATTCCTCCATGTATTATCAGTTGTCTAACCCATTTTTGTCTCTGCCTAGGTCAACAAGCTACAACATGCAGTGCCAGTTCAACAAGGTTATGTAAAACTACAGCTGAGAGTGGAAAATATCACTCACCCTTAGATGGACACCTCTATAAGAACTCTGAGGCCTGAGACTAGCAAGAGGGGGAGGGTCAATAACCCTTGCCATCCCAGCTCAGCAAGAAGCAGCCAGAGAGACCTCAACGCCCCTTTTATCAAAGAATTGGGCCTCCCATTTCTTGAGGGGGAAATTTTAGGTAGTTAGAAGAGGAAAAAGGAATCCAGAATGGCGGTGGCTAAAAGACATAGAAGGAAAGAGCTCTCAGAAATAGAACAAAAGAAGGTCCGAGGACTGGAGTGAGAACCTCATTTGAAACAGCCCTCTTGGCTATCTCAATTTACATACAGCAGGCTCAGGGGAGAGGAGAAAAAACATATAAAAAGAGGAGCCAAAATTGAGCCCTTCTCTTCTTTGGGGTTGATCTGCCCTCACAGCTCGAGGATGTATTTTCCTTTGCTTGCCAAATAAAACTGAGCTGTAACCAAGCTGGGACACTGGACCTCCATTTAATCTGAGTTGCAACCGAACTGTGACACTGGTCCACCACTTCAAATTTTTGCTGCAGCAAGACAGAACCAAGGAAATTACACACTCCCCCAACACTATTTTCAAAACAACTAACACCCTTAACCCTTACCACTTAATGCGCTCTGGTCATTTGAACTAACTGGAATTAGAAATGTATTCTCATATAAAGTATTTTTCTCAATCCATTAATTTCTAATTCTAGGTGACACACAAAACTGCTTACATAAGGTATTACTATAAGAAGCAAATAATAAAGAAGTATAATATAGTAAATATTTTAAGAATAGTTAAGCTAATAATATGTGTGCTTATTTGCTCAGTCATGTCTAACTGCAAAATTTCGGACTGTAGCCTGCCAGGCTCCTCTGTCTATAGGATTTCTCAGGCAAGAATACTGAAGTGGGTTGCCATTCCCTTCTCCCCAGGATCTTCCTGCCTTAGGGATGGAACCCTCATCTTCTGTGACTCCTGTCTTGCAGTAAGATTCTTTACTTGCTGAGCCATTGAAGAAGCCCAAAGATAAAAGTATAAATAATGTTTAAAACTTATAAACATCCTTTTAGGTACCCATAGAAAGAAAATACTGAATGTGGGGCAATTATGTGCCATGTAGGAGCTGTGCTAGATATTCACACATTAAAACTAGCATGGGCATTTCTTTTTCTCAATAAATTTAAAATGTTACATAGGCAAAGAAAGTTAAACTAATAATGACAGAACTAGATGATAAAAGCTGACTAAATATGTAAAATAACATCAAAAAGCAAAGAGCATTCTTCAAGAATGTTTTCACACACAAAAATAATGTTATTTGATTTAAAAGTGAGAACATATTTTCTATATGATTAAGAGGGACATTGAGGCATTTAGAATGATATGTGCTAAAACCTGAGCCACAGAGAAATGCATCTTTAATAGTCTAGTACTTGAATCATGAGGTGTAGGTAAAGGCAGAGTTGAAGAGAAGAGACAGTTGTAAGAAATACTATCCTCTTTAAGCATTTAAAGAGAAAGGATCTAATACAAGAAATTAGGAGTTTACAAATTCATTGAGATGGCTGAATGAGTAGTCTGTCCAGAGCAAACTATTTTACTGAAGCTCTTCTTCAGAAATAAAGAAGCTGCTACTCCAGCCATGGCCTTTCATTCTCATAAATCAGTTACTACATTGCTGTATCCAATCCTTGATATTTCCTTTTAATAGGAATCTCCTTACAACTTCTATTGCCAGCTGAAAGAGCAATAGGAGGATGCACTTGACTTTATCTACCAAATATCACTGAAATTCATTTACCTTGTGGCGTCTAATTTACAATGTCTTTTAAGTATGTGAGGGCAAGGCACTCTAGAGAAAAAAAATTGAAAAAATGGATCATATTCTCCAAACACCATTTCTTTGAGTATTCAATATCTTAATTTATACTTTCACACATACTTTTACTCCTAAAGAATAGCAGTAGTAAGATAGTAACAATATATCTGCATCATTATAAAACCATTCATTTTATAAGTAATGACTCATTCATTTTGTTCATCATAAGAAATACTCAGAGTCCTGTCAGTCATCATGTAAACCCCATATTCTATTCATTCCTCTTATGGATCAATCAAATTTCTACTTGCTCCCTTATAAGACTACAAAATTATAAAGACAATTTTCAAATTACATTTTACATTAAATAATGGGGCTAGTAAAGAAAAGTGACCAATATTTATATTTCTTAAAATAATTGATGATGATATGCAGATGACACCACCCTTATGGCAGAAAGTGAAGAGGAACTCAAAAGCCTCTTGATGAAAGTGAAAGTGGAGAGTGAAAAAGTTGGCTTGAAGTTCAACATTCAGAAAATGAAGATCATGGCATCTGGTCCCATCACTTCATGGGAAATAGATGGGAAAACAGTGGAAACAGTGTCAGACTTTATTTTTTTGGGCTCCAAAATCACTACAGATGGTGATTACAGCCATGAAATTAAAAGACGCTTACTCCTTGGAAGGAAAGTTATGACCAACCTAGATAGCATATTCAAAAGCAGAGATATTACTTTGCCAACAAAGGTTCGTCTAGTCAAGGTTATGGTTTTTCCTGTGGTCATGTATGGATGTGAAAGTTGGACTGTGAAGAAGGCTGAGCGCCAAAGAATTGATGCTTTTGAACTGTGGTGTTGGAGAAGACTCTTGAGAGTCCCTTGGACTGCAAGGAGATCCAACCAGTCCATTCTGAAGGAGATCAGCCCTGGGATTTCTTTGGAAGGACTGATGTTAAAGCTGAAACTCCAGTCCTTTGGCCACCTCATGCAAAGAGTTGACTCATTGGAAAGGACTCTGATGCTGGGAGGGATTGGGAACAAGAGGAGAAGGGGACAACAGAGGATGAGATGGCTGGATGGCATCATTGTCTTGATGGACTTGAGTCTGAGTGAACTCCGGGAGTTGGTGCTGGACAGGGAGGCCAGGCATGCTGCGATTCATGGGGTCTCAGAGTCAGACACGACTGAGCGACTGATCTCATCTGATATATATAGATAGCAAGTGTTTTATATAAACATTTATATACAGAGATACTTCTGCAAATGTTTATCATTATTGATAGATTCTACATAGAATATGCTCCAACCATTATTGTTCTATAGCTTAGATGAACTGCTTTCTTTTACTTTAGCTATTATGGCTGACTCAGTGAATGAATCAGAGCAAGATACCAAAGTGTGATATATTGTCTTCAATATTCAGAATCTTAGGAATTCTTTAAGTGGTAGTAAGATCAAGAGGTGAAATTTTGTTTCTCCCTGGAAGGGCTATTTGAACCTTTTCTAGACTATACTGCAAACTACAAAATTCACTGAAATGCAAGTCCTTAAATATTTACTTACATTTTTTATTCTCTAATGTGCTTGTATCTTGTCAAAGCATTTATGATACCCCATTGTTCTTACTCAAAAATAAATGGGCATAAGGTCAAGCTGCTAATATAACCCTAAAGTAACATGTTGAAGGTGTACTTCAGTTGCTACATGGTGGAGATCAACCATTATTGTTTTTTGCCTTATTGCCATAGGGGAATGGTAACCAATTATAGGTAAATAGACATATATTGGGTACTGGCAGCAAAGTCAAATTACTCCAGTTTAAAAATCACATCTAGAATATCATCTGTGGTAGGATTAATCATTTGAATAATTCAATGTAGTCCATTGATATTCATTTCTTAAGTACTCTCTGTCTTTGCATCAACCAAATGAGTGAGTTATTTAGAATATATAATATGACAAATTTCATTTGACACTGATATATCATTTCCTATTTTGTATCACTGTTTTGGCACACAAATGCAACCTCAGAGGTCCCCATATTACTCTTTGCTCTTAATTACCTCAATTAAAAGGCCACAAATTAATGCACGAATATTCCAACTCTTCAGTCAGAGACTGGAGCATATATACTGGATGGACTCTTGTTCTACAGTAAGATGAAGCCAGACTTGAATTACTCTTCCACTTGATTCCCAGAGGTGGACCCCAGTGACATTTGATTTCTTATAGACTGGAATTAATGAGAATGTATCCAAGAATCTTTCCAAAGATAGTTTGCTCTCTCTTCTCAGTATACACCTATCCTAGAAAATATCTGAATGCCATTTTGGAAAAGGCAAACACATATTCATATCAGTATCACAGGGTTCTTCTTCAAAAGCCCCCAACTTTCTCTAACCTGATAAGATTAGAATCTATGATCTGGATCATATCTGTAATTGACTGTAATTGAGTATAAGGCCATAGTTATTACATAGAGTTGAATTCAGCCTCTTGCTTACCATGCAGAGATTTCTCAGATGTTTGAATCACAAAGAATCCATAATTTTCAGTGCTATAATAACATAATGAATTAGACATCATCAAAATTCAATGTAGATGCAATTTCGGATTTGATTCTTCTTTTAAGGTAGCTGTAGCAACCTTGTCTATGGCTTAGGGATTAGATTTTTCTATGAAAGATGTACTATTTTGAGAGTCTTTCATCAACTTTACTTGTTTATTTTCAATGGAGTATAGTTACTTAACAAGTTGTGTTAGTTACCGCTGGGCAATGAGGTGAATTAGTTATGTGTAATGCCAGTACCCTTTATCTTCACCAGTGGCCTATAGAGAAGAACAGTTCTTTACAAAGCTATTTATATTCTTGTTATCTATGTGTTCCTCAATGCTTTTCTTGAGAAACACGGTACTGAATGAGTCATAAGTTGTACATTCTTTTCTTTCTAGAATTTGGGATTCTTTTTTCTACATTTTATCAATTCCTTCTACTACTTTAGCTTCATTCAATGTCAACCAAAGTTGAATCCAGTTTTAGTCAACTGATTGAACTAAAAGTATATTGTCCCTTTCATCTACTTATGCTCTGATATTAAACCCAGAGTTTTGGGTTAGCAAGTTAATATCAATTTGAAGATGTGTTTTTCCATCCTCTAGAATCCTTAGACTCCATTACCAACTTTATGTCGATATAAATCGGCAAAATATTACAACTCTTTTGATTTATGTCTTCTCCTGTTTAGATGTAATTCTTGTCTCACTGGGTCACAATCTGGCTTTTAACTTTAGTTACGTTTGGAGATATGAATAGGGTATAGGGTGGAGTGTGAGAATCTGTAACATTTTTCAAGAAAATTATCTCAAATTTACCAGTTCATGACTTCTATACAAGACAGATCTTGTCACATCAGAAAGTGTTAGAAGGTGTTCCTCTGGCCAGGAAAGCTAGGTGGGCTTGTTATTTCAAAGCCCTCACCTCAAATAGAATTCTCAGATTCATTTTCTTTTCAACCAGTGAATAAATTTCACCAATAAATAAATAAATAAATACCAAGAGAGACTTCCACCAATATGGGAATTCAGCAATTTGTAAAGTCATACTTCACACCTTATTTTTAGATACATTAAATACATGGTGAAGTGAGAAGTGATTCTGGGGAATCACAGAAGTTACTTTGAACATATCTTGAATCAAAACTGTAAAACCCTGAAGTTGTCTTTTTTCTTTCTTTCTTTCATTTCTCCTATGTACTCAAGAGCAGTAGAATAAACCAGAGTATTTATATTCCTTATTTCCCCATAACAACCTTTGAAGTAGACACGAGGCATGCCAAATTTTGTCTTTAACCAGCACTTTATGGCAGGTGACCACTATTGGTTAATTCCATAACTGTTTGGCTACTTGTGCCATAGACTACCAGTATTTCATTTTCCAGTGATTCCAAGATTGGTTTCACTACCCACACATTCAGTCAAATCAGATAATCCATGTCTGTCCCAATTTCTGATACATAGCTGCTGCAGTAAATAAAGCTTTCCTAAGGTATTTTAAAATAAAACAAATTTATTACACAGAAAATAAGGTGCAAGCAAAAATGAAAAGATGAGGAAAGTGAGTCAAGTCTACTTTTAAATTGCTTGAGTATAAAAACAACCATTTTAATATAGCTGCAATGCAGAGATTGAGACTCACTTCCCCCACCATTGTATTAATCACCAATTGTTTGTTACACCATATGAAAATGGATTGCTTGATAATCCATATGAAAATAATATTTGATTGAAATAATAACTGCAATTGTCATACTCATGAAGATGGTGGCTAAATCCTGCAAGACATTATCACAACTGCTTCTTGATTATCACTTCTCTGAGATTTTGATTGCCAGCAGCAGTCAGAAAATGTTATTCATCTCTCTTCTACCTTTCAAATAGCAAATGGATGCATACAAATTGAAAAACTGAACTACAATCCAGAATTCAGATTCTGAGAGTTTTTAAAGACCATGCAATAAAGAAGAGTTACTTACTTACACATTAGAAGTGTGGAATGCATATTAAATGAGTTAGTCCACACTATCCTCTTCCAGAGAGAAGTATAGCTTTTACGACATTTTATATTCAATACTTGAAGTTTCAACCTTAGCTTTTAAGCAATCTGGGAGGGGAAGGGAAGTTTTTCAGCAGAAAGAATATATTCATATCAGATTTGATTTAGGAAAGGTATTTTTATTGGAAAGTTGGACCTTGGTTTGGTAATATTTGTGGGTTGGTTGGTTGGAGACATGATTGGGGAAAAAGATATGAGTTAAAAAAAGAATGGTGGTGTAATGGCTCAGAGATTCTAGTGGGATTAAAGATGTTGAATAACATATGCCATAAAAATGGAAGTCTTCCCCTATATGTGCTTGTCTGTGAATATTAAAACTCAGAGAAAAAAAATGATAACATTTTAGAGATTTTACATTAACTTTAATGTGAATAATCATATAGTCCCAAAAGTAAAAACCTTAAAATTAAATAAGTTGAACTTCAACAAAATTAAAAACTATTATCCTTTAAGAGGTACTATTAAGAAAATTAAAATATAGACTATAGACTCAGATAAATTATCTATAAATCCCATATTTGATAAAGGATTTTACCCAAACTAAGGAAATATCGAAGCTCAACAATAATAAAAGAAAAAAACTAATTTGAAAAAGGTCAAAAATTTATGACATCTCATCATAAAAAATATGTCAATGGCAAATAAGCACTTATAAATAGAAGAGGAGGCCACATTTCTCACATCATTTTATTAGTCACTAGGAAAAGTGTAAAATAACCTTAAATCTGATGCTATTGCACTCAAATCAGAATGTTTACAATTAATAAAACTGGTCTTACTAAATTGATGAAGATGTTTTGTGACTAGAACTCTCAAATACTGCAGGTGGAATGCAAGATAGTGGAATCACTTAGAGAATATTTTGGAAATTACTTAAAAAGTTAGACATATTTGTAGCATATGACCCAGTTATTTTCCTCATGGCATTTACCCAAGAGAAATAAATGCATATTACATACACATTAATGCTCATAGTAGTTTATTAATAGTCAAAAGCTGGGAAACAACCAAAATCCCTGTCAACACTGAATGGATAAACAAGTTGAGTTATATACTTATGATGGAATATTAATCAGCAAGGAAATAAAGGAACTAAAACAATAATATAGATGAACCTCCAAATAACTATATTGTATGAAACAGGTCAGACCAAATATACACACCACATACACAAGAATATATATTCTTTGAGTCAGTTCAGTTCATTTCAGTCGCTCAGTCCTGTCCGACTCTTTGCAACCCCATGAATCGCAGCACGCCAGGCCTCCCTGTCCATCACCAACTCCCGGAATTAACTCAGACTCATGTCCATCGAGTCAGTGATGCCATCCAGCCATCTCGTCCTCTGTCATCCCCTTCTCCTCCTGCCCCCAATCCCTCCCAGCATCAGGGTCTTTTCCAGTGAGTCAACTCTTTGCATGGGGTGGCCAAAGTACTGGAGTTTCAGCTTTAACATCAGTCCTTCCAAAGAAATCCCAGGGCTGATCTCCTTCAGAATGGACTGGTTGGATCTCCTTGCAATCCAAGAGACTCTCAGGAGTCTTCTCCAACACCACAGTTCAAAAGCATCAGTTCTTCAGTGCTCAGCCTTCTTCACAGTCCAACTCTCACATCCATACATGACCACAGGAAAAACCATAGCCTTGACTAGATGGATCTTTGTTGGCAAAGTAATGTCTCTGCTTTTCAATATGCTATCTAGGTTGGTCATAACTTTCCTTCCAAGGAGTAAGTGTCTTTTAATTTCATGGCTGCAGTCACCATCTGCAGTGATTTTGGAGCCCCCAAAAATAAAGTCTGACACTGTTTCCACTGTTTCCCCATCTATTTCCCATGAAGTGATGGGACCAGATGCCATGATCTTCGTTTTCTGAATGTTGAGCTTTAAGCCAACTTTTTCACTCTCCACTTTCACTTTCATCAAGAGGCTTTTGAGTTCCTCTTCACTTTCTGCCATAAGGGTGGTGTCATCTGCATATCTGAGGTTATTGATATTTCTTCCAGCAATATTGATTCCAGCTTGTGCTTCTTCCAGCCCAGCATTTCTCATGATGTACTCTACATATAAGTTAAATAAACAGGGTGACAATATACAACCTTGACGTACTCCTTTTCCTATTTGGAACCAGTCTATTGTTCCATGTTCAGTTCTTAGTGTTGCTTCCTGACCTGCATACAGATTTCTCAAGAGGCAGGTCAGGTGGTCTAGTGTTCCCATCTCTTTCAAAATTTTCCACAGTTTATTGTGATCCATACAGTCAAAGGCTTTGGCATAGTCAATAAAGCAGAAATAGATGTTTTTCTGGAACTCTCTTGCTTTTTCCATGATCCAGCGGATGTTGGCAATTTGATCTCTGGTTCCTCTGCCTTTTCTAAAACCAGCTTGAATATCTGCAAGTTCACGGTTCACATATTGCTGAAGCCTGGCTTGGAGAATTTTGAGCATTACTTGACTAGCGTGTGAGATGAGTGCAATTGTGTGGTAGTTTGAGCATTCTTTGGCATTGCCTTTCTTTGGGATTGGAATGAAAACCGACATTTTCCAGTCCTGTGGCCACTGCTGAGTTTTCCAAATGTGCTGGCATATTGAGTGCATCACTTTCATAGCATCATCTTTCAGGATTTGAAATAGCTCAACTGGAATTCCATCACCTCCACTAGCTTTGTTTGTAGTGATGCTTTCTAAGGCCCACTTGACTTCACATTCCAGGATATCTGGCTCTAGGTCAGTGATCACACCATCGTGATTATCTGGGTCATGAAGATCTTTTTTGTACAGTTCTTCTATGTATTCCTGCCACCTCCTCTTATTATCTTCTGCTTCTGTTAGGTCCATACCATTTCTGTTCTTTTTCAAGCCCATCTTTGCATGTAATGTTCCTTTGGTATCTCTAATTTTCTTGAAGAGATCTCTAGTCTTTCCCATTCCATTGTTTTCCTCTATTTCTTTGCATTGATTGCCAAGGAAGACTTTGTTATCTCTTCTTGCTATTCTTTGGAACTCTGCATTCAGATGCTTGTATCTTTCCTTTTCTCCTTTGCTTTCACTTCTCTTCTTTTCACAGCTATTTGTAGGGCCTCCCCAGACAGCCATTTTGCTTTTTTGCATTTCTTTTCCATGGGGATGGTCTTGATCCCTGTCTCCTGTACAATATCACGAACCTCATTTCATAGTTCATCAGGCATTCTATCTATCAGATCTAGTCTCTTGAATCTATTTCTCACTTCCACTGCATAATCATAAGGAATTTGATTTAGGTCATACCTCAATGGTCTAGTGGTTTTCCCTATTTTCTTCAATTTAAGTCTGATTTTGGTAATAAGGAGTTCATGATCTGAGCCACAGTCAGCTCCTGGTCTTGTTTTTGTTGACTGTATAGAGCTTCTCCATCTTTGGCTGCAAAGACTATAGTCAATCTGATTTTGGTGTTGACCATCTGGTGATGTCCATGTGTAGAGTCTTCTCTTGTGTTGTTGGAAGAGAGTGTTTGTTATGACCAGTGAGTGCATTTTCTTGGCAAAACTCTATTACTCTTTGCCCTGCTTCATTCCGTATTCCAAGGCCAAATTTGCCTGTTACTCCAGGTGTTTCTTGACTTCCAATCTCTATAGAATATATACAATTTTATAGGGTTAAAAAGGGACTCAGTTGTTTCCTGGAACTATAGTAAAGTGGAAGCATGATGGGCAGAAGTGAGGGATAACAAATGGCTACAATACTCTTAGGAGTGAGGGATATACTCAGTATTTTGACTGTGGTGATGATTTCACCAGGTGTATACCTACATCAAAGGTTATGCAATTGTCTACACTAATCTTGTGCAGTTTATTGTATATCAGTTATATCTCGATAAAGCTGTTCTAAAAAATAACTAGTTTTCAGTTTTATTAAATTTCTCCATTGCTTTCTTGCCTCAATTCATTGAATACTGTTCTTATTTTCATTATTCACTTCTTTCCCATTGGTTTGGGTGTACTTAGCTCTTATTTTTCTGAGGTCTAAAAGTAGAAAATTAGGTCATTGATTTAAGACATTTTCTTTTCTAAGTATTTAATGCTGTAAATATCTCTCTAAACATTGTTTCAATTGTATTCCACAAATTGTTATACGGTGGTTCAAACAGTCAAGAATCTGCCTGCAATTCAGGAAACCCAGGTTCAATCCCTGAGTCTGGAAGATCCCCTGGAGAAGGAAATGGCAACCCATTCCAGTATTCTTGCCTGGATAATACCATGGACAGAGGAGACTGTTGGGCTCCATGGTATCACATGGTATCACAAAGTCCATGGTATCACAAAGAGTCCAACAGGACTCAACAACTTTCACTTTCAGACTTAATTGATTTCTATTTCAAAAATATTTTCTCATTTATTGTGTGACTTTTCCTTTGGACCTTGATTTTTACAACTGTATTATTTAATTTCATAATATTTAGAGATAACTCTGCTATTGACTTCTATTCCATACAATCTCTGTCCCTGTCATGCCTACCCACACTTTTGTTGTTGTTCTGTTGCTAAATTGTATCTGATTCTGTGACCCTATAGACTGCAACATGCCAGGCTACTCTGTCCTCTACTATTTCCCTGAGTTTGCTCAATTTCATGTCCCACACTTTAGCTATTCACTAAAAAAGCATATCGTTATTTATTTTATTTTATTTTTTGCTCCATTACACAATTCCCAGTGTCTTTTCCTCCTGTGCTCTGCCACTGGTAAGCCTGTGTTCACACTGTATCTCTAACTGGAGTTATCCATTTTGCCTTAAATTTCAGGCCATTTAGTTGCCTGAAACTTCAGTTCTTTTATAGGTACAATACAAATTACAATTTTGTATTTCTACTTGTTTTTGTTTGTTTGTTTGTTTTCGGTTGGTTTGCTTTCACAATAGGAACAATACTCTTGGCAGCTTTCTATATCCTAGGCAAAACCGAGTAGATTACAGATTTCAAAGAACAAAAAAATGTTGGGATAGAAAATTGAACAAAAGACAATATACTTCAAACAATTCTAATTGTCCAGTTAAAAAATAAATTTTGTCTGTAACATCAAAAGAACAAAAGACCTCTCTGTCAATATTAGGAGAAGCTGTGAGTGAAAGAAAACCTAAAAAAATATGCCTCACAGGGAGGAAAAAAAAAAACACAGTTTATTCTATCCCCAGATTCAAAATATTCCATAGCTGATGTGGGTCCAGTATTAGCGACCCAGGATGTCATATCTTACATACACTCCATAGGCAGCATGTAAGTCCATAAGGATTTTTCCATCTCCAACTCTACAATCTATACACAGGAAGGAGAAAAAGTGAGGAAAAATATACCCCCATTCTTTGATGTCCCTTAATCATATCTGCTCAAATTAACTCACAGTAGTCATTTGTCCATTCCTAGTTATAAGTGGGACTGGGAGGCACAACTTTTATTTAAAAAGTTAGTGTGCTCAGCTAAAAAATATATATATATATATGGAGTGTTGTCATCTAGGAAGAAAAGGATAGTTGAAGCTTGAAGACAATATTTTATTATGGCATTACCAACTATTCCACATTTAAAAAGGGCACATATCGAATATTTCTTTTTTGATAATTCCTGATTTTTGCTTATTTATGTGGATGTTTTAGCAAGTGTTGGAGAAGACTCTTGAGAGTCCTTTGGACTGCAAGGAGATCCAACCAGTCCATTCTGAAGGAGATCAGCCCTGGGATTTCTTTGGAAGGAATGATGCTAAAGCTGAAACTCCAGTCCTTTGGCCACCTCATGCGAAGAGTTGACTCATTGGAAAAGACTCTGATGCTGGGAGGGATTGGGGAAGGAGGAGAAGGGGATGGCAGAGGATGAGATGGCTGGATGGCATCACTGACTCGATGGACGTGAGTCTGGGTGAACTCTGGGAGTTGGTGATGGACAGGGAGGCCTGGCGTGCTGCGATTCATGGGGCTGCAAAAAGTCAGACACGACTGAGCGACTGAACTGAACTGGACTGATGAAGTATGTGTTTATATATATATATGTATCAGCACATTTTGCTATGACTATAGCTAATAATACTGGCAAATATTTTCCAAATAGGTAATTCATTCATTTCACAGTGCTTTGTCATATTGATATCATTACTCATGAGTTTACTGAAGCTCTCATTATTTCCTTAAGTGTATGAATATGAAGCAATTAAAAATTTTAATAGAGGCTAGCATTTTTCTAATGGTGGTTGGTAATATATTTTTGTCATTGTTAATGGAAAACTCTTACTATTACATATATACACTATTTGGCAACATTTTGTTTTAATAACATGCTTAACTTTTTGTTCACTTTTTTACCATTAGAGAAGACATAAATAAAAAGTAGAAGGGGAGCATTAAAAAGTGACCTATGGCATGAAAGTGTCTAAGCAAATATAAAGTGTAACATCAGTAAAAATAAAACTAGTTATTAGTTTTGGCAACTAAGGTTATTCTTTTTGAGTATATAAAGGAACCAGAGATCTATCTTGTTTTATTGCTAATTGAGAAAGTGTTATATTCAGACATTTCATATATTTCAAAAAATATCTATAACACAAAAGTGATTTATTGTAATGTAGGTAGGTCTATCAGCTTATGCTGTTACAATGAGTTAAAAACTATTTGATTTACAAAACTAGATAACTACAATAATAGGACTTCACAAAATTATTTATAGTGAGTAGGTTTTTTTTTTAATTTAGATTCTGGCTGATTTTCAAAAATGTATATATATAGAAAATGTACATGTGATTATCAAAATAAGATTGTGTCTCATGACTGAATCCTGAAAGTATTTGACAAATATGACACATAGTTAGAAGTATAAATGACAAGCAAAAATAGAGTATGAGCATCTATTTAAACATGCAAGAATGTTTCAACAAAATGAATAAACTTATACATCAAACTAAGACAGACACTTTTGGATTGCAAACCTATTTAGAGAATGTTTTCAGTTTAGTCATTTTCTATTTCCCTTTATTGTTAAGCCAAAAGCGCTACAGTAGAATTTTGAAATCAAATGAAATGAATTGGAAAGGACAAAAGAAATTAAATGATCCAAAACAAAGCATTTATGCCAGTGATTGCTACACACAATTATAAAGAAAACTTTTGAAAAAAATATGATATAGAATAATAACAACAACTTTAGATGAGTTGTATTACATTTCTCACCTATTTTAAAGATAGCAGATTTCCAGAGTTTTGTATTGCTAGTATAATTGATCTCTAATATATCAGGCTGGTATTAAAAATTGTACTTTTACCTCATTTACTTTTCAAAAAAGCCCATTTCATCAAATTTCAGTCAATTAATTATGTTTTCTCTTTCTTTTACATTTTAACTTCTCTCAGGTCAGATATTTATGTTATAATTAATGGAATGGCCTTGTGTAATTGTTGAGGTTTTTCCTTTGCTAATGGGTACACATAATACTGTAATGATACTTAAACCATATAGCATCTTAGGAGCCTTGATATATGGCAATGATGCCAGTTTTCTTTATGAAAAAAAATATGATGAAGGAGACTGATAAAACTGATTAAAGTGAAATAACTACAACCAGGATACCAACTCAGACTCTGATAACTGTACATACAGACGTCACAAATACTCTATAATGTTTTCTCCATATCATTTATGCATAATATTTACAACTTTAAGATTTATTTAGTGATAGTAAGGATTATTTTGCGATTATTTCAGCTACAGTTAAGTCCTATGCCCCATGCTCTACCAGCTGAGCTAGCATGTGTGCCCAATCGTTCAGTTCAGTTCAATCAGTCGCTCAGTCATGTCCAACTCTATGTGACACAATGAATCACAGCACACCAGGCCTCTCTGTCCAACACCAACTCCCGGAGTCTACCCAAATCCATGTCCATCGAGTTGGTGATGCCATCCAACCATCTTATCCTCTGTCATCCCCTTCTCCTCCTGACCCCAATCCTTCCCAGCATTAGGGTCTTTTCCAATGAGTCAGCTCTTCACATGAGGTGGCTAAAGTATTGGAGTTTCAGCTTCAACATCAGTCCTTCCAATGAACACCCAGGGATGATCTCCTTTAGGATGGACTAGTTGGATATTCTTGCAATCCTAGGGACTCTCAAGCGTCTTCTCCAACACCACAGTTCAAAAGCACCAATTCTTCAGTGCTCAGCTTTCTTCACAGTCCAACTCCCACATCCACACATGACCACTGGAAAAACCATAGCCTTAACTAGGTGGACCTTTGTTGACAAAGTAATGTTTCTGCTTTTAAATAAGCTGTCTAGGTTGGGCATAACTTTCCTTCCAAGGAGTAAGCGTCTTTTAATTTCATGGCTGCAATCACCATCTACAGTGATTTGGGAGCCCCCAAAAATGAAGTCAGCCACTGTTTCCACTGTTTCCCCATCTACTTCCCATGAAGTTATGGGACCGGATACCATGATCTTCGTTTTCTGAACGTTGAGCTTTAAGCCAAATTTTCACTCTCCACTTTCACTTCCATCAAGCTTTTTAGTTTCTCTTCACTTTCTGCTATAAGGGGGGGTGTCGTCTGCATATCTAAGGTTACTGATATTTCTCCTGACAATCTTGATTTCAGCTTGTGCTTCCTCCAACCCAGTGTTTCTCATGGTGTACTTTGCATATGAGTTAAATAAGCAGGGTGACAATATACAGCCTTGATGTACTCCTTTTCCTATTTGGAACCAGTCTGTTGTTCCATGTCCAGTTCTTACTGTTGCTTCCTGACCTGCATACAGGTTTCTCAAGAGGCAGGTCAGGTTGTCTGGTATTCCCATCTCTTTCAGAATTTTCCACAGTTTATTGTGACCCACACAGTCAAAGGCTTTGGTATAGTCAATAAAGCAGAAATAGATGTTTTTCTGGGGCCCTCTTGCTTTTTCTCTGATCCAGTGGATGTTGGCAATTTGATCTCTGGCTCCTCTGCCTTTTCTAAAACCAGCTTGAACATCTGGAAGTTCATGGTTCACCTATTCCTGAAGCCTGGCTTGGAGAATTTTGAGCATTACTTTACTAGCGTGTGAGATGAGTGCAATTGTGTGGTAGTTTGAGCATTCTTTGGCATTGCCTTTCTTTGGGATTGGAATGAAAACTGACCTTTTCCAGTCCTGTGGCCACTGCTGAGCTTTCCAAATGTGCTGGCATATTGAGTGCATCACTTTCATAGCATCAACTTTCAGGATTTGAAATAGCTCAACTGGAATTCCATCACCTCCACTAGCTTTATCCATAGTAATGCTTTCTAAGGCCCAGTTGACTTCATATTCCAGGATTTCTGGCTCTAGGTCAGTGATCACACCATCGTGATTATCTGGGTCATGAAGATCTTTTTTGTACAGTTCTTCTGTGTATTCTTGCCACCTCTTCTTATTATCTTCTGTTTCTGTTAGGTCCATACCATTTCTATTCTTTATCGAGCCCAACTTTGCATGAAATATTTCCTTGGTATCTCTAATACTCAATCGCTCAATCATGTCAAACTCATTGCAATCACACTGACTATAGCCCACCAGACTCCTCAGTTTGTGGAATTTTCTAAGAAAGAATATTGAACTGGGTTTCCATTTCCTCCTCCAGAGTATCTTCCTGACCCAGGATTGAACTGCCGTCTTTGTGTATCCTGTATTGCAGGTGGATTGTTTCTTGAGCCACTGGGGAAGCCTACAGTGAAAAAATTAATTCTAATAATAGTTACTATTGAAATGAAAATAAATTAGCATTTTTATTCCCTCATATGAGTTGGTTATATGCATTATGTTAGTTCTATTCTTTGAACTTGAAAGGGTATCAACAATGACCTTTAACAAAAGGTTTTAAAACAAAATTATTTTTATTATCATAATATTTATTGACATACTGATAGCCTTTGGATGCTTGTGAGGGAAAAACAAAATTCAAAAGATAACAAAATGTCCTATATGATTGTCAGATTTTCTTGTAAACCATGAACCTTTTCAGTCATACCTTAATTCTACAGCATATTGTCCTGAAACTGTCCATGGAGTAATGATATTCAATGTATCATACATAAATACATTTCACACTCATCCTTGCTTCTCTTGGGCTTCCCTGATAACTCACTTGGTAAAAAACCCACCTGTAATGCAGGAGACCTTGGTTTGATTCCAGGAGATCTTGGGTCAGGAAGATCTGCTGGAGAAGGAATAGGCTACCCTCTCCAGTATTCTTGGGTTACCCCTGTGGCTCAGCTGGTAAATAATCCACCCACAATGTGGGAGACCTGGGTTCGATCCCTGGGTTGGGAAGATGCCCTGGAGAAGGGAAAGGCTACCCACTCCAGTATTCTGGCCTGGAGAATTCCATGGACTATACAGTCTATGGGATCCCAAAGAGTTGGATATGACTGACGAACTTTCACTTTCACTTCTCTTTAGAAGGTTGGGATAAAGAAGTAGTCATTGCAAAGATAACTCATTTAATAATTTCACACACATTCTTTGATAGCACCTATTAAATTTTATATGCAGTTCTTGGTGTAGAAGATGTATTATTAAAGGAAAATTACCGCTATTCTCATGGATAATAAAACCTGAAGAGACATATTAAATATTTGTACAAATGCACATATTAATACAAATCCTGACATCTGCTCATTAGAGGAATAGACACAATGGTGAGACAAGCTATATTAACAGCTAGTCTTCACCCTGAAGAAAGAGAGGAGAGCCATGGAAGAATTCTCTAAGAGTAACATTTAAGATGAATCACAAAGCATGAGGAAAAATTAGTAAGAGTTAAGGGAAGTGTAATTCATTAAAACTGAAAAGCTAAGTGAAGTTTCCATGTAAAAAGGGGGTCCTTTACACATCATTTCAATTTCCTTTAGCTTCATCTATGTTTTGTTCCAAACTGCCCCTGTGTGGATAACATCTGCATGGGTTTTTTTTTTTTTTTTTTTTTTCTAATTTTATTTTATTTTTAAACTTTACATAATTGTATTAGTTTTGCCAAACATCAAAACGAATCCGCCACAGGTACACATGCGTTCCCCATCCCGAACCCTCCACCCTCCTCCCTCCCCATACCATCCCTCTGGGTCGTCCCAGTGCACTAGCCCCAAGCATCCAGTATCGTGCATCGAACCTGGACTGGCAACTTGTTTCTTACATGATATTTTACATGTTTCAATGCCATTCTCCCAAATCTTCCCACCCTCTCCCTCTCCCACAGAGTCCATAAGACTGTTCTATACATCAGTGTCTCTTTTGCTGTCTCGTACACCAGGTTATTGTTACCATCTTTCTAAATTCCATATATATGCGTTAGTATACTGTATTTATGTTTTTCCTTCTGGCTTACTTCACTCTGTACAATAGGCTCCAGTTTCATCCACCTCATTAGAACTGATTCAAATGTATTCTTTTTAATGGCTGAGTAATACTCCATTGTGTATATGTACCACTGCTTTCTTATCCATTCATCTGCTGATGGACATCTAGGTTGCTTCCATGTCTTGACTATTATAAACAGTGCTGCGATGAACATTGGGGTACACGTGTCTCTTTCCTTTCTGGTTTCCTCAGTGTGTATGCCCAGCAGTGGGATTGCTGGATCATAAGGCAGTTCTATTTCCAGTTTTTTAAGGAATCTCCACACTGTTCTCCATAGTGGCTGTACTAGTTTGCATTCCCACCAACAGTGTAAGAGGGTTCCCTTTTCTCCACACCCTCTCCAGCATTTATTATTTGTAGACTTTTGGATCGCAGCCATTCTGACTGGTGTGAAATGGTACCTCATAGTGGTTTTGATTTGCATTTCTCTGATAATGAGTGATGTTGAGCATCTTTTCATATGTTTGTTAGCCATCTGTATGTCTTCTTTGGAGAAATGTCTATTTAGTTCTTTGGCCCATTTTTTGATTGGGTCGTTTATTTTTCTGGAGTTGAGCTGTAGGAGACAATTCCATTCACCATTGCAACGGAAAGAATAAAATACTTAGGAATATATCTACCTAAAGAAACTAAAGACCTATATATAGAAAACTATAAAACACTGGTGAAAGAAATCAAAGAGGACACTAATAGATGGAGAAATATACCATGTTCATGGATTGGAAGAATCAATATAGTGAAAATGAGTATACTACCCAAAGCAATTTATAGATTCAATGCAATCCCTATCAAGCTACCAACAGTATTCTTCACAGAGCTAGAACAAATAATTTCACAATTTGTATGGAAATACAAAAAACCTCAAATAGCCAAAGCAATCTTGAGAAAGAAGAATGGAACAGGAGGAATCAACCTACCTGACTTCAGGCTCTACTACAAAGCCACAGTTATCAAGACAGTATGGTACTGGCACAAAGACAGAAATATTGATCAATGGAATAAAATAGAAAGCCCAGAGATAAATCCACGCACATATGGACACCTTATCTTTGACAAAGGAGGCAAGAATATACAATGGATTAAAGACAATCTCTTTAACAAGTGGTGCTGGGAAATCTGGTCAACCACTTGTAAAAGAATGAAACTAGACCACTTTCTAACACCATACTCAAAAATAAACTCAAAATGGATTAAAGATCTAAACATAAGACCAGAAACTATAAAACTCCTAGAGGAGAACATAGGCAAAACACTCTCCAACATACATCACAGCAGGATCCTCTATGACCCACCTCCCAGAATATTGGAAATAAAAGCAAAAATAAACAAATGGGACCTAATTAACCTTAAAAGCTTCTGCACATCAAAGGAAACTATTAGCAAGGTGAAAAGACAGCCTTCAGAATGGGAGAAAATAATAGCAAATGAAGCAACCGACAAACAACTAATCTCAAAAATATACAAGCAACTCCTACAGCTCAACTGCATGGGTTTTGATTGACCTTTTGCAGGCATCATCTGAATGTGCCCCATCTCATTCTCCTGCCATGTGCCTTGCTTCCAACCCATGGCTTCTCTTTTGGAGCCACTAGACCCTCCTCAAGACTCACAAATGTATAACTTATAAGAGCAGGGAATTTAACCTTACTGGGCCAGAACTTTCACCATTGGAAATAGCAGCTAATGAGTAAATTTCTCTCCATTTTTCCCCTCATTATGCATTGCCCTAGAACTTGGTTAAAATTGTTTATTGGAGATTGCCCCATAGGATCAGGAAATCAGTCCCACTTGTTGTAGACTAGCTTGCTAACCAATCCTCACACTCTCGCCTTCCTTGCCTCCTTCTTCCTACATTCTGCTCCTGAAGCCCATGTTCCCTAAGAGAGCAATACCACATAGTCCTCTTACCTAGTTTCTGGAGCAGCCATGTTAATACAGGGATGTTCTAGGAACTGTCACGGTGTTGATAACTTGTCAGATAAAAACAAACAAACAAACAAAAAACCACAAAAGTATTCTAACCAATTTTAGCAGAAGGGGATCTATGACATTTAATTAAATGGCTTGCATTAGGTCTCATATGGATCACAGGTCTTCACACCTCATGGAACACTCAAGTCCCTGCCTCAGGGACTCTGACCTACTTCACCCTCAGGCCTGAACTAAGGCCTAGTGAATGACACCAATCAATATTAAAGCATCCATAGTAATGTGTGGGCTGCCCAAGTAGCACAGTAGTAAAGAATCTACCTGCCAATTCAGGATACACAAGAGATGAGAGTTCAATCCTTGGGTTGGAAAGATCCCCTGAAATGGAAATGGCAACTCACTCCAGTATTCTTGCCTGGAAAAGTCCATGGACAGAAGAGCCCGGAGGGCTACAGTCCATGGAGTCGCAAAGAGTTGGACACGACTGAGTTTGCACTAACCCATTTCTATCCATCTACTAGCACATTACATATAGCACACTAACACATTTCTTAACTAAATGATGCATTCATTTATCTTTGTAAATAGATGATGAGTCTCAAATTCATATATATTTAAATTACACCGAATATTCTTAAAAGAATGATGTAACAGTTTTAAAATTTCAATATTTACATGACACCAGGAAGTATATAGTTTGACAACTCTACCTTCCCATGAAATATGTTAGCTGTCAGCTGAAAAGTATAAGGGATACATTACTTTTTAAAATATTTTCAGGGAATACAGGAGCAGATCAGTGTGGTCTTTTCCTATCTTTTCCT
Organism: Bos javanicus; assembly: GCF_032452875.1. NCBI lineage: Eukaryota > Metazoa > Chordata > Mammalia > Artiodactyla > Bovidae > Bos > Bos javanicus. The sequence goes on along the minus strand of NC_083879.1, from coordinate 4,766,848 downwards.
ATCACTTGGGAAGCTCTAACATATTTGAAAAAATGTTAACATAGTTTGAAAAAATGTTAAGATGAGCATTAAAGAAGACTTCCAGAGTCATACATGGAATAGACCACCAAGGAATCAGCTTTTTCTACCATGATCTGAAGTGGTCTTGAAAAGAAGTCACTATAGCTGCTGGTTCTAGAATAATGCCAACATTGAAAGTTAAAGAAGCCACCCTTTTCTCAGCCAAGAAATCGCCACTATAGTCATCAGCTACAGAACTACTTTACTGAAAATCATTTATAAGACAATAAAATTTAACTTTCAAATTTACTCTTCCCTAGGAGCAAGTTAAAGTATGTATTTATAGCTATTAACTTTGAATATATGTGTTTGTGTATATATATATATATATATGTGTGTGTGTGTGTGTGTATATATATTTGTGTATATATATACTTAGATGTTTACTAGAAGATTGCAATAGATCCTGAGCTGTTTATCCATAAGACATGGTCCGCCCCCTTGGCTACCCAAAGTTTATACTAAAGCTTCTTTCCAAAGAAAGTTAAAGGCCGATTCTCTAGGCACTTACCCACTGAATGCCGCAGCGTCCTTTGGGGAATTTTAAGATTAGGAGGAGCCTATTATACAGAGTGAAGTAAGCCAGAAAGAAAAACACCAATACAGTATACTAACACATATATATGGAATTTAGAAAGATGGTAACAATAACCCTGTGTACGAGACAGCAAAAGAGACACTGATGTATAGAACAGTCTTATGGACTCTGTGGGAGAGGGAGAGGGTAGGAAGATTTGGGAGAATGGCATTGAAACATGTATAATATCATGTATGAAATGAGTCGCCAGTCCAGGTTCAATGCACGGTACTGGATGCTTGGGGCTGGTGCACTGGGACGACCCAGAGGCATGGTATGGGGAGGGACGAGGGTTCAGGATGGGGAACACATGTATACCTGTGGTGGATTCATTTCGATATTTGGCAAAACTAACACAATATTGTAAAGTTTAAAAATAAAATAAAATAAAAAAGATTAGGAGGAGGGCCCATGGTTCTTGTGCTGTTACTGTTACTACATGATCCTTCCTCAAAAGTCTATGGCTTCTCCTCTCTTCGAGGGACTCTGCGTTTGTGATTTGACTCAACCTTGGGATTCAATGAAAGGCTGTGACTGACTTGACTTTTGCATAAACGGCTTCCCTTTTCTCCTTCCTCCCTCCCTTCCTTCATTCCTTATTTCTTTCCTTTTATATGCAGAACTGAGAGTATTTTATTAATTTTGCCAATGGACACAATATGATACCATGCAGAGTATTTCTCCTTATTAAAAGTTATCAAATCATCTGATTATCTACTGTCCAGAAAAGTGCCTACACCTAATATCCCTGGCATAAGAAAGTCAATCATCCTCATTGAAACCAGAGATTTTGAAATAGCAGCATATCCCTTGCCTACAGAGAACAACTACTTTTCTTCTCAGAGATAAGCAGACTTTTTAATCAATGTGTTTTGCAATGTCTTGGTGGATGCATTTTACTCTAAATTTTGGGGTTACCCAGTTATGGGATTGACATAATATATATTTTATGTTCCAACCTGTGAATATTTTGGATTAATTCTTTTACATTTATAAGAAATTTCTAATGTCTTAAACTTATTTAACAAAGTGATAATTTGGGTACTGGTTTTAGTTAACTAACATAGAAAACAAATCCACTGAAGATAAATGTCTGTTAAGTTATATTTCTTCTTCCTTGGCTTAACAGTTTCAGAATCTATTCTCTCATATACTTTCAATATGTATACTGATATAAAAGCAGAATAGATTCTTTTGAACTGTGGTGCTGGAGAAGACTCTTGAGCGTCCCTTGGACAGCAAACAGAGCAAACCTTTCAATCTGAAAGGAAATCAACCCTGAATATTCATTGGAAGGACTGGCGTGGAAGCTGAAGCCACCTGATGTGAAGAGCCCACTCACTGGAAAATAATCTGATGCTGGGAAAGATTGAAGACAGGAGAAAGAGGATAACAGAGAATGAAATGGCTGGATAGCATCACTGACTTAATGGACATGAGTTTGAGTAAACTCTTAGAGATAACGAGGACAGGGAAGCCAGGTGTCCTGCAGTCCATGAGGTCACAAAGAGTCAGACACAACTTAGAGACTGAACAACAACAAAAACAGAATCTTGCAGACTTTTGCATTACCTTTGGTATAGAGATATTAATATGTAGTTTTTCTGAGATAGTTTTTAAATATACACCTTTCTCCTTACCAGTAGGTATGTATGTATCAGTTCAGTTCAGTAGCTCAGTCATGTCCGAATCTTTGCGACTCCATGAATTGCAGCATGCCAGGCCTCCCTGTCCATCACCAACTCCCGAAGTTCACCCATACTCCCGTCCATCGAGTCAGTGATGCCATCCAGCCATCTCATCCTCTGCCATCCCCTTCTGCTCCTGCCCCCAATCCTTCCCAGCATCAGAGTCTTTTCCAATGAGTCAACTCTTCCCATGAGGTGGCCAAAGGACTGGAGTTTCAGCTTTAGCATCATTCCTTCCAAAGTAATCCCAGGGCTGATCTCCTTCAGAATGGACTGGTTGGATCTCCTTGCAGTCCAAGGGACTCTCAAGAGTCTGCTCCAACACCACAGTTCAAAAGCATCAATTCTTCAGCGCTCAGCCTTCTTCTCATATCCGTACATGACCACAGAAAAAACCATAGTCTTGACTAGACGAACCTTTGTTGGCAAAGTAATGTCTCTGCTTTTGAATATGCTATCTAGGTTGATCATAACTTTCCTTCCAAGGACTAAACATCTTTTAATTTCATGGCTGCAGTCATCATCTGTAGTGATTTTGGAGCCCAGAAAAATAAAGTCTGACACTGTTTCCACTGTTTCCCCATCTATTTCCCATGAAGTGATGGGACCGGATGCCATGATCTTCGTTTTCTGAATGTTGAGCTTTAAGCCAACTTTTTCACTCTCCACTTTCACTTTCATCAAGAGGCTTTTTAGTTCCTCTTCACTTTCTGCCATAAGGCTGGTGTCATCTGCACATCTGAGGTTATTGATATTTCTCCCGGCAATCTTGATTCCAGCTTGTGCTTCTTCCAGTCCAGCATATGTATGTATATATGCATGTAAACACACAGCAGTTAAACAGAGACAACAGATGTAGTGGGAAGGTCTTGCAGAGATCTCTCATACTCTTCCAAGGCCACTTCTCCAAGTGAGGTCATCATAACTATTTATGTAAGGTCCTCCAGGAAGGTGGGATGCTGAGCAAGGGGTTCCTCCATCATTGACACAGGTTTTGTGGACTTCCTCATTGTATGCCTGGTGCTTGTTCGCTGAAATTCAGACACTGTGAATTTTACCTAAGTGAGTGCTGGATATCTTTATAGTCCTATAAATCTTGAGCTTTGTTCTAGGATGCAGTTAGCTACTTGGACAGTGTTTAGTGAGTGAGATTTTATGATTTGTTAAGTGGTCCTAGGCTCAGCCCAGGTCCTGTGAATTGTGTTTCCTTCAGTTTGACTAGTGGGAACATACATAACTCCAGGCACAGTGTCCTGTTCCTTCTAATCATTTTGGATATTTCTTTCTTTGGCTTCACGCAGTTTCCTCATCTATATTTACTGATAATGTTGTGTTGTTTTTTTTGTTTGTTTGTTTTCTTCTTCTATTTTTAGCAGTGTAGCTCTTGACTCTCTCATCTCTGTCCTCTGAAATCTAACTCCATTGCTCTTCTCAGCTCTTAATTTTGTCTCCTTCGTTTAAGAAGTCCTCTGGGCTCCAAGTCAGTTCTTCCTGTCTGCATAAATCTTGAAAAATGTCTTAGGACATTGAGCTGGGGAAAACATAGGACTTATTTTGTTTCTTTTTCTTTGCTCAAGGATCACTGTATTGCCAAATTTCCACTGTTTTGAAAACCACCTTTTCATGTGTTATTTTGGGTGTATGCTTTGAGGGGATGGGTGGGCAGTGGAGTGCTTTTCAAGCAGAAGGGTAAATCTGTTTCTTGTTACTCCAATTTAGATGAAGTCAAATTCCTTACAAACTGATCTATTAACTTCTAAAAGATCAGCTTTTATGTTTCATAAAGAGTGGATTGATATAAAAGTTAAAGCAGAAAGATCTATTTGAGCCTATTCTAGAAGAAAAGGAAATAAGAGATGCTGAGTTGCAAAGATGGCTAATTACATAGAAGCAGATATGATATTTATTTTAAAGGCAGGTCATCATGGTAATCATGCAAAGTAATTTCAATCTATTACATTTTCTCATACTACTAGATAGTAAGATGAATAGTATATTTAAGAAGTACAGGCCAAGCTTTGTATGCCATAGCTAGTAATAAGAATATATTAGATACTAATAGAATAACATTTTTTTCATTATATAGAGTCAGCATTATTAAACCTGAGCATTTATTATAATGGAAGATGTGCCCTGTTTTCAAAAACATGAAATGGAAAAGTTAGAAATAATACTTTAAAAAATTATCTTAAGATCTGTTAAACTGATTTACTAAATTCAGAAACACACATAAACCTGTTATAATTCACATCATTACTCTCAGAGAATAATGTATATATTTGTAATTTTTTGGCTTCCTATTGACTATTTTGTGCTTTCTAATAAATACAAGTAAACAGTTGTCTTTTATATTATCTGTTTATAACTTGACTACTGCATTTTTGTTGAGCTACATTTGAATAGCTTTCCTTTCTAATGCATTCACAATGCTTTTTTCCTTTGGAATTTCTCTCAAGTAGAGCAATGACAATTCTGTGATTTTTTTTCTAGTTTTTGTTACAAGTTGATTATCAGGAGGTTTCTTATTTGCCATATTTAGACATTTTATTAAGCATATATTGTTTCTGACTTATAGATATCTCAACTCCCATGTTTTATCTAGTACAAAGATGATACACTCACAGTATTTTAAAAATTACCTTAAATTATTTCTCCATAGAAAAACATATAACAACAGTAGGGGTTTTCTAAATTTTTTCTGTAATCATTGTACCCATTAAAAGTTGGTGAAAATAAGCACTTTGATGTGTTTTAAACTGAAACACAACATTTAAAAATTATTTATTATTCTCCCCTTTAACCTCTTATTTTTTATAATTTTATCCAAACATTTAAAAGTTAATATTCATTCACTGAGAAAGAGATTGATATTCAAAATAAAATTTTAAGATATATATAATTCAGAATATGAATGTTAAGCATTATTTCCAATACATTGCACTCAATTATAAATGACATACACAAAGCATACACAATGTACAACCTCTTTTCACTTCCACTTCCACTAGTGTCTTAAGAATGCAATTACATAAATAACTCTTGACTATTCAAAATGATAAATTGAAAGTTTAATATATATTTTTAAATGTGCATGTTATTGTTTCTAATGATAACTTACAATGATTATTTCTGAATTTTAAATGATGACATTAAATATCCTTCCTTTAAATTATATTAATATGCACTGGATTTAGATCTGTTGGGAAATAAGCATCCCAATAAGATTCAACATACATAAATTTTAAATGTCCTTAACATTGGCTCTCAGTGGTTAACTTGGCTCATCTTAATTTGTTCTGCATGAATATGTACCTTTCTGTCTATGCAATACAGAGAGCTACTAAGTGTATTAAAATGTATATGACAGGTCCACTCAAACGAAATTATTTTTTCAGCCTCCATAACTTCTGAGTATTCTGTTAAGCATTTGTGAAAGTGAGAATTTCTGTATTCAAAATAACCTGAATTTAGAATTTGACTTCATTTAATGTTCAAACATCAGTAGATTTATACAATTTTACTGCTCACTGCCATTTAACAGAAAATGACTACCATTTTCATTGAGAAAACACTGTTTAATTAGTAACTCTGTCTAGATTATTTGCCACATTATCTCCTAATCATGAGCCTTACCTAAAATTTGTTCCTGTTGCATCTGTCCCCATTTCATTAGCATCAGCTACATTCTTGCAGTCAATTCCCATCCTTTAGGAACATCTGATTCTTCTCTTTCACATGGTATGCCTAATCTACACATTTAAAAGAATAGTATCCCTCAGAAAAGAAGCAAAATTTCAGATAAATAACTTTACATTAAAAAATAAAATAAAAACCTAGAAAAAAGAGAACAAACAAAACCCAGAGTTAGTGGAAGGAAAATAATCATAAAGATAAAAACAGAAAGAAATTAAATAAAGACTGCAGGTGGTGCTAGTGGTAAATGACTGCCTGCCAATGCAGGAGATGTAAGAGATGCAGGTGTGATCCTTGGGTCAGGAAGATCCCCTGGAGAAGGAAATGGCAACTCGCTCCAAGATTATTGCCTGGAGAATCCCATGGACAGAGGAGCCTGGCAGGCTACAGTCCATGGGATCACAAAAAGTCAGACACAACTGAAGTGACTGAGCACACAAAAAAATTGAAAAGATCAGTAAAATGTGGAGCTGGTCCTTTAAAAACATAGACACAATTGATAGTCAGATTCATCAAGGAAAAAAAGAAAGGATCCAAGTAAATAGAATGAGAAATGAAAAAGGAGTTACATCTGACACCACAGAAATATAAAGGATCAGAAGAGATTATTGATAATACAAACAGCTATAAGCTGGGAAAATGGAAAATCTAGAAGAAAAAGACAAATTACTAGAAATGTACACATCCAAAGACTGAATTAGTAAAAAAAAAAAAAAATAGAAAATATGAAAGCCTAATTATCAGTGAAGCCAAGTCAGTGAAAACTAACAACAACAGCAACAACAAAACTCACAGCAAAATATCCAGGCTTCACAAGTGTGTTCAACAAAAATTTAGAGAAGAGTTAACATTTATTCTTCTCAAAATAGTCCCCAAAATTACAGAGCTATTCTTTTCCTCTTGTGCACAGGTGTAATTCCACCTGTATATTTTTGCATTCTTTTTTTTTTTTTTCATTTTTTTTTTTTTTTGGGGGGTGGGTGGGTGAGGTGGGTGGTGTTGCTCTGTGCAGCTTGCAGAATCTTAGTTTCCCCATCAGAGATTAAACCCTGGGCCCTTGGCAGTGAAAGCACAGAGTTCTAACCACTGGACTGCTAGGGAATTCCCGACATTCATTTCTTATTCTGTCCAGGACACACTCTTCCATGGTTTGCATTCTCACTTCTTTTAGGTGTCTGATCAAGCATCACTTTTTAAAACAGGAATCCCTAAATAATCTCTTGAAAAAAACAAAAACAGACAAACAAAAATACTATTTCTTCCTTTTTGCTAAAATTTTTCCACTTTACTCTATTTTGTTTCTTTACATGTCAACATCTGATCAGGTGTATATCAACTTTTTAATTTATTCATAAGAAAAATATGATTTTATTTTATTAACAATTTCAGGACTATGGATACTTTGTCTATTTTTTTCACTACTAAATTCCTCGGATGTAAACTGCAAGATTGAGTAAACTAGTCACTAGCCACATGTAGCTATTTAAATTTAAATTAATTAAAATAGAAAATTTAGTTCCTCAGTTAGACTGTCACATTTCAAGTGTTCAATAGCCATATGTGACTAGTGCTGAGATAATGGACAGGATATTACAGACTATCTTCATCACAGACAGTTCCATTTAATAGCACTGGTGTAAAATACATTGAGAGTAAAGGTACACATTTAATACATATTTGCTGATTAGTAGTCTAAATAATTAAAGGGATAAGAGACAGAAGTAAAGTAGAAAGTCAAAAGATACCTGGAGTAACAGGCAAGTTTGGCCTTGGAGTACAAAATGAAGCAGGGCAAAGGCTAACAGAGTTTTGCCAAGAGAATGCACTGGTCATAGCAAACACCCTCTTCCAACAACACAAGAGAAGATTCTAGACACAGACATTACCAGATAGTCAATACTGAAATCAGGTTGATTTCATTCTTTTCAGTCGAGGATGGAGAAGCTCTCTACAGTTAGCAAAAACAAGAATGGGAGCTGACTGTGGCTCAGATCATGAACTTCCTTATTGCCAAATTCAGATGTAAATTGAAGAAAGTAGGGAAAAGCGCTAGACTATTCAGGTGGGACCTAAATTATATCCCTCACGATTTTACAGTGGAAGTGACAAATAGATTCAAGGGATTAGATCTGATAGACAGAGTGACAGAACTATGGATGGAGGTTTGTGAGACTTCATAGGAGGCAGAGATCAAGACCATTCCCAAGAAAAAGGAATGCAAAAAGGCAAAATAGTTGTCTGAGAAGGCCTTCCAAATAACTGAGAAAAGAAGAAAAGCTAAAGGCAAAGGAGACAAGGACAGATATATTCAACTGAATGCAGAGTTCCATAGAAGAGCAAGAAGAGATAAGAAAGCCTTCCTTGGGGATTAATGCAAAGAAATAGAGGAAAACAATTGAATGGGAAAGACTAGAGATCCCTTCAAGAAATTAGACATACAATGGTAACATTTCATGCAAAGATGGGCACAATAAAGGACAGAAACAATATGGACCTAACAAAAGCAGAAGGTATTAAGAAGAGGTGGCAAGAATACACAAAAGAACTGTACAAAAAAGGTCGTTACCCAGATAACCATGATGCTGTGATCATTCATCTAGAGCCAGACATCCTTGAGTGTGAATTCAAGTGGGCCTTAGGAAGCATCACCATGAACAAAGCTAGTGGAGGTGATGGAATTCCAGCTGAGTTATTTCAAGTCCTAAAAGATGCTGCTGTGAAAGTGTTGCATTCAATATGCCAACAAATTTGGAAAACTCTGCAGAGGCCACAGGACTGGAAAGGTCAGTTGTTATTCCGATCCCAAAGAAAGGCAATGACGAAGAAGCTTCAAATTACCACACAATTGCTCTCATCTCACACGCTAGCAAAGTAATGCTCAAAAATCTCCAAGCTAGGTTTCAACAGTATGTGAACTGAGAAATTCCAGATGTTCAAGCTGGATTTAGAACAGGCAAAGAAATCTGTGATCAAATTGCCAATATCTGTTGGATCTTAGAAAAAGCAAGAGAGTTCCAGAAAAACATCTACTGCTGCTGCTGCTGTTGCTAATTCGCTTCAGTCGTGTCCGACTCTGTGTGACCCCAGAGATGGCAGCCCAACAGGCTCCCCCGTCGCTGGGATTCTCCAGGCAAGAATACTGGAGTGGGTTGCCATTTCCTTCTCCAATGCATGAAAGTGAAAAGTGAAAGTGAAGTTGCTCAGTCGTGTCCGACTCCTAGGGACGCCATGGACTGCAGCCTACTACTTCTGCTTTATTTTCTACACTAAAGACTTTGACTATGTGGATCACAACAAATTGTGGAAAATTCTGCAAGAAATGGGAATACCGGATCACCTTACCCGCCTCCCGAGAAACCTGCATGTAGATCAGGAAGCAACAGTTAGAACCAGATGTGGAACAATGGACTGGTTCCAAATTGGTAAAGGAGTACATAAAGGCTGTATATGTTATTCTATTCCTTGGTGGCTCAGAGGTTAAAGTGTTTGCCTCCAATGTGGGAGACCCGGGTTCAATCTCTGGGTTGGGAAGATCCGCTGGAGAAGGAAATGGCAACCCACTCCAGTACTCTTGCCTGGAGAATCCCATGGACGGAGGAGCCTGGTAGGCTACAGCGCGGGGGTGCAAAGAGTCGGACACGACTGAGCGACTTCACTTTCACTTTCACTTTTGCTTAATTTATATGCTGCTGCTAAGACGCTTCAGTCATGTCGGACTCTGTGCGACCCCGTAGATTGCAGCCCCCCCAGGCTCCTCCATCCCTGGGATTCTCCAGACAAGAACATTGGAGTGGGTTGCCATTTCCTTCTCCAATGCTTGAAAGTAAAAAGTGAAAGTGAAGTCGCTCAGTGGTGTCTGACTCTTCCAGACCCCATGGACAGCAGCCTACCAGGCTCCTCTGTCCATGGGATTTTCCAGGCAGGAGTACTGGAGTGGGGTGCCATTGCCTTCTCCAGCTTATTCGCAGAGTATATCGAACGAAATCCCGGGCTGGATGAAGCACAAGCTGGATTCAGGATTGCCAAAAGAAGCATCAATAACCTCAGATTTGCAGATGACACCACACATATGGCAAAAGTGAAGAGGAACTGTTGAGCTTCTTGGTGAATGTGAAAGAGGAGAGTTAAAAAGCTGGCTTGATATTCAACTTTCAAAAAACCTAGATCATGGGATCCAGTCCCATCACTTCATGGCAAAGAAAGGGGAAACAATGGAAACAATGACAGACTATTTTCTTGGGCTCCAAAATCACAGCAGATGGTCACTGCAGCAACGAAATTAAAAGACACTTGCTCCTTGGAAGAAAAGTTATGACCAACCTAGACAGCATATTAGAGAGCAGAGACATTATTTTGCCAACAGAAGCCTGGCTAGTCAAAGCTTTGGTTTTTCCAGTAGTCATGCATGGATATAAGAGTTGGACCATAAAGAAAGCTGAGCGCCAAAGAATTGATGCTTTTGAACTGTGGTGTTGGATAAGACTCTTGAAAGCCCCTTGGACTGCAGGGAGATCAAACTAGTCAATCCTAAAAGAAATCAGTCCTGAATATTCATTGGAAGGCCTGATGCTGAAGTTGAAACTCCAATACTTTGGCCACCTGATACGAAGAACTGACTCCTTGGAAAAGACCCTGATGCTGGGAAAGACTGAAGGTAGGAGGGAAAGGGGATGACAGAGAGTGATATGGTTGCATGGCATTACTGATGATGGTCGTAAATTTGAGCAAGCTCCGGGATTTGGTGGTGGACAGGGAAGTCTGTTGTGCTGCAGTCCATGGGGTCCCAAAGAGTCGGACGTGACTGAGCGACTGAACTGAAGACAGAGAAATGTCAAATAGAAAAGGTATATCATCACAGATCAGAGGCAATTATAAGACTATTAAGTCCCTATATTACACAAATGTATGCTAAATATTTTAAAAGGCTATTTGAAAATTCTATATTCACAGAAAAACTTAGTTTAAAAAAAAACCTATCCAAACTGTGGTGTTGGAGAAGACTCTTGAGAGTCCCTTGGACTGCAAGGACATCCAACCAGTCCATTCTGAAGGAGATCAGCCCTGGGATTTCTTTGGAAGGAATGATGCTGAAGCTGAAACTCCAGTCCTTTGGCCACCTCATGCGAAGACTTGACTCATTGGAAAAGACTCTGATGCTGGGAGGGATTGGGGGCAGGAGGAGAAGGGGATGACAGAGGATGAGATGGCTGGATGGCATCATTGACTCGATGGACGTGAGTCTGAGTGAACTCCGGGAGTTGGTAAGGTACAGAGAAGTCTGGCGTGCTGCAATTCATGGGGTTGCAAAGAGTCAGACACAACTGAGCAACTGAACTGAACTGAACTGATCCAAAAAGATGTTGAAAAATTAACAAGGATCTCAAATATTTATAAAGTTGTTAAAGATATACCTTTAAAAAAGTACAGGGACCAACAAATGTGATTAAAATTAAACTTTAAATTCTTTAAAGAACAATTATTTCAATTAATCTACTTTATTAGATTATGTTTATTTTGAGACACTTAAATTTAAAAATCAAACCTGATTCATTCTATTAAAATGGCATAACTGCATTATCAGTATAGAAGCAATGAAAAAAACCTATAGATAAAATATTATTCATAAACAAATTAGGTAATTTTATGAACAGATAATAAATTATTTAATATTTGATTTCATGAAAGATTCAAAATGAGAATAATGCACTATTAAGTTAATCAGTAAGTGTAATTTGCTTTTTGAAGGTAAGATAATATTAATATCAGGTAGTCTGCTACAATCATTTATTATATCAACCATTTTATAAAGAAAAATAAACATATGATTTTACTGGTGATTGAAAGTATATGCTAAAATATGCCAACAAACAAATGCTAGTAAAATTCTAGGTAAAATGCAATAGAAATAAAATATAGTAAAAATTTAAAAAATTCAACAAATTTCAATATCTAGACAGAAATTTTCTTCATCATTATTACTTTACTTGAACCTTCTTGTGAATCAGTAGAGATATTAAAAATGGAACAATCACAAAAAGAGAAAATAAATGTCCCTTTGTTATTATGATTGTTCATTTAAATAGAAACTAGAATTATAAATGAAATGTTTTTTATTATGACTAGATGTTAATTGAGCACTGTAACAAATGCTTTTCTCCATTTTAGCAATATGCACAGAAGTAAAAGATATAATGTCTATCACAGAATAATGGTAATGTTTTAAACTTAGAAAATCTTATAATAAAAGAATAAAATCAACATAGTTTAAGATGTAAATTGAAGTCTGGGTAATGTAAATAATATTTATGTTCTTATATATAAACACAGTAATATTAAAAAATCAGTTCTTATAAAACTAGTATATTAACTTAAGCTATTCCAGTTAAAGTCCCAGCAGAGTTTCTATTTATTTTAATTGAATAGCATTATTTTAGTATTATTATGTAAGAATAAATGTCCCTGGTAAAGCCAAGTAAAAATAGTTAAGAGCATTTTTCCTTCCCAGCATCAGAATATAGATTAAATCTAGAAATTATATTGGCCAATCAAGAAAAAATAAAAGATAAGAAATTTAGAGAGCTCAATATATTTTTAGTAATATATCCAAGTCAGTTAGAAAGTATACAAATTTATATTCATTGAGAAGAAAATGATTGTACTAATAGTTTCACTATCTATGAAACTGAATTACACACAAATTAAATTCTCAAATGTAAATGAAATTAGAAAGAAAAAAAAAAACAGAAGCAGCATGAGTGACAAAGGTATTGGGGAGGATTTCCTCACCAAGACTGAAAAATCAGAAGCGAAAGAAAAAAAGATAGGCATATCTGATTTAAAAATATGAACATGGGAATAAAATAGTATGAACAGACCACATAGACAATAAATTATTAAAATATGTGCAATGGTGAAGATAGGGTTATCTCTATAATAGTACTTGATAAGTGACAAGAAGTTATTAAATATTAGAAAATGCACAAAGTATCTAAAGAGGCAATTCATAGAAAAATGAATTCTCATGAAAAGATGCTTAAACTCATTACTATTTAGGGTAGTGCAAAGGAAAGTAACAGCAAGCTACCAGATTATAGGAATCAGATTAACAAAAATTAAAATCTCTTTTAATATTTTTGATAGAAAAGTATATGTGTACCAATATATGTTCATATATCACTCTTCAAATGTAAATTGTTACATCATTTTAGCAAAGTATTGGGGAAATATATATGGACACATCTGGTTAACCAACCAGCCCCATTCTTGATAATCTGTCTCACAGACACAAAAGTGCCAGTTGGTAAAGACAGGAAGCAAATAGGCTGTAATAACATTATTTGAAGTTCCAGAGAATCATGAAATAAAGTGGATTTCTATTAATAAGGTAATAATTGTTTAAATTACAGCATTATGGTATAACCACATATTAGAATATTGTGTATGAATAAAAGTGAATTGGAAAAAATACTTTGTATTTTGAAATAATGGCATAGGTTACAACTGAATTAAAAATGAAGACAAATGTGGACAATTCCACTTTTATAAAGCAATTACAATAAATCCTGTTCAATACATATATTTATTATATATGCTTATGTAAATTCACATAGGTATATATATTTACACAGGGATATTCACAAATTGGGCTTCTCTGGTGTCTCAGATGGTAAAGAGTCTGCCTGCAATGTAGAAGACTCAGGTTCAATACCTGGGTTGTTAAAAAGATTTCCTGGAGAAGAAAATGGCAACCCACTCCAGTATTCTTTTCTTTTTTCCTTTCCAGTATTCTTGCCTGGATAATTCCATAGACAGAGGAGCCAGGTGGGCTACAGTCCATGGGATAACAAAGAGTTGGAGATGACTTAGAGATTTTCACTCACTCATTTACACATGTATAATGTATAATTATGCAATCATAGAGAAAGATGAAGAACAAAATATGCCAAATGGATTATATTTGTGTGTACATGTTGACTATGGGACTATGGGAGTGAATAATCTGTAGAGAAATACAAAAAAGGGGAGAAAAGAATCATAGAAAATCAAGAGTAAAATTCATGAAAAATAAAAAGTAGTACATATGACACTATGATATGCATGCATTTATACAATAAAATAAACATGTGTGTGTGTGTGTGTGTGTGTGTGTGTGTGCTTAGTCATGTCCAACTCTTTGTGACCCCATGGACTGTAGCCCACCAAGCTCCTCTGTCCATGGCATTCTCCAGGCAAGAGTACTAGAGTGGGTTGCCATTTCCTATTCCAGGGGATCTTCCTGACCCAGGGATCAAACCCACATTTCTGTGTCTCCAGTATCACAGGTGGATTCTTTACCCCTGAGCCACCAGGGAAGTCCAAATGATTGCTCTATGTGTGTTCTTTTAAAGGAAATGGGAAAAAATGAGCATTTTAGCAATTTGATAAGTTGAAGATAGTAGACTAAATACGATGACCTTTATTTTATTTTTTAACTTTACAATATTGTATTGGTTTTGCCATATATCAACACACCTTCTTATAATCTATTAAATATCACTGATAATGATTCAGCTACATAAAGAAATGAGGGAAAAACATAAGCAGACTAGAGAATTGATCACATTTTCAGTAGACAGATAACAGTTTGATCTTCATGGATGAAGCAAAGTGGTGGAAGCTGCATGCTTTTGAAAGAAATGAATTAGGCTTCCAGTATTCAACTTTTAGCTTCCACATACTAACTCTACAAAGATAATTCATAACCAAATGCAGCAAGCCTAATCTAAACATCATATGTCAGAGTTATTGATTCTATAGATGTATAAAGCTAAGCGAGCATTTGTCCTCAGAACTAGAATGCATTTGATTTTCCATCACTTTACCATCTGTATCCTAGTGTTAGCTGCTCAGTTGTGTCTGACTCTTTGCAACCCCATGGACTGTAGGCCACCAGGCTCCTCTGTCCATGGAATTCTCCAGGCAAGAACACTGGAGTGGGTAGCCATCCCCTTCTCCAGGGCATCTTCCAGATCCAAGGATTGAACCCAGGCCTCCTGCACTGCAGGCAGATTCTTTACCATCTGAGGTCTCAGAGAAGCTCATCTGTATCCTGTGACTATTATAAATCAAATCATTTTCTTCACTTAGTCAAACTAAGAGATGAAATAAAACACCTATAGATTCTTAAAATATTCACAAAATGCTTTAAATATGCTAAATAATGTTTTCAATTATAAAATGTTTGAAACAGTTACTATTATAGAAATACCTTTAAGATATGTATATATAGAAATCATGTATAATATTTTTAAATCATGAACGATCAGTCAGGCATAGCTGAAGCAGCAAAAGTTAACAGAAGTTTTAATAGATATCACTGCTACCACAAAGAAAGTAAAAATTAGGATCATTCTTTCAAGAATGTCTTAGGATCTAATTGGGAATCTCACTAATATTAAAGAGAAAATTTTTTTGTTTTCAGTCGGTAGTGGGCAGAGGGTGAAAAGTGGAACAAGAAGTATGGAAGTTAATACTCATATCTTCACTCTTGTATCTTAATTAATTAATCATTACCCAATTAAAAATGTGCATGAAAGTGACATGAAAGTCACTTAGTCATGTCCGACTCTGTGATCCCATGGACTATATAGTCCGTGGAATTCTGCAGGCCAGAATACTGGAGTGGGTAGCCTTACCCTTCTACAGGGGATCTTCCCAACCCAGGGATGGAATCCAAGTCTCCTGCATTGAGGAGGATTCTTTACCAGCTGAGCCACCAGGGAAGCTCAAGAATGTGCTTAATAATGTATACATCATAATGCTTAAAACTGGTGAATTTAAATTGTTGTATCATTGCAACTCTCATTTAAAGCATGTGATTTCATATTCTGAAGAAAAAAAAAAGACATACAAATATAGGCCAAATTAATTCAGGAAGGGCCAGTTCTTTTCTGGTATACCTGAAAAATAATTTTAAGAAGACAGAGCTGTTTTTAAAAATTTAATATAGATTATCCAGTTATTAACAAAGTGATTACTGAAAAGCAAGACATTCGTGAGAAACACTTTCTCAGGATCTACAGTGAGTTCTAAGATTTACTCAGAAGCTTATGCCCATGATTAGAAGATTCAGTTGAGATCACGTTTACACTCATGTATTTGCTTTTGCTTTTAGATTACCTTTCATCTTCTCTACTACTCTGTGAGCTCCTTGATGATACACCTGTATGTAATCTGATCAGCTTTTTATTCCCTTGTCTAGCACATGGAGTAGCCCTTAGCTGAAGTCCAATTCTTAAATGATAAATGAATGAATAAAGATACTGTACTATACCTAGCTGACCGATGGGATGGAACTAATCATTATTGAAACAAAAGATCAGCCCTATGTGACTTGTACCATTATTATTACAAGCCTAATAAGTAGACTTGAATGTGATAATGTGGTTACTCCTTTGTATGTATTCAAATAGTCACACAAACAGTAAAAGATCATATATCCAGTCTAAACTAAAACTACTTTAAAATTGAATATAAATGTACACAGAAGATTAAAGAGATGTTAAGGAAGAAGCAGCCTCTAAAAATGAACTTTAGAAAATTGCAAAAATGTGATAATATAATAACAAGCAGAAAGCCAAAGTGACAGGTACAAAGAATGAGATAGATAAATATTCAATAGCAATATTTCCAGCCATAATAAAATTATTTGACTTTATGATTATAGGTACTTTATTAAAATATGCACTGTGTAAATACAGGGACATCATCAACCCTGATTTTCATTTCTGAAGAAACTAGAAGAATATCTGATATGAATTAAATACAGAGTAAATATTTATTGGGCCAATTAATTAAATTGCATTGCCTTGCACATTTCTTTAGTTGGATTTTCTCAAATTAAAAATGTTTAAATGTAATCCATATATTTTATAAGCATACATTGTATATATAGGTATTTGCTAAGTCGCTTCAGTCGTGTCCGACTCTGCGTGACCCCATAGACGGCAACCCACCATGCTCCCCCGTCCCTGGGACTCTCCAGGCAAGAACACTGGAGTGGGTTGCCATTTCCTTCTCCAATGCATGAAAGTAAAAAGTGAAAGGGAAGTCGCTCAGTCATGTCCGACTCTTAGCGACCCCATGGACTGCAGCCTACCAGGCTCCTCCGTCCATGGGATTTTCCAGGCAAGAATATTGAAGTGGGGTGCCATATACATATACTTTAATTTATAGATATATATAGCTTAAAATTGCAGCACTATAACTCATTTTCTTAATGACAAAAAATCAATATATTTAAATTTTATTTCTTTATCTAGTTATTGTTGCATTAATTCCAGGTTTTTAATGCTATTAATTTTGTTTATTATTATATGAGTTAACTATATGAATCAATTGATCCCTTTTCCTGCATAGATTTTTGTTGCTTTGGGCAATGTAAGGAGTTTATGATGTGAAGAAGATTTCAAGCTGTGAATTCCAATATGCAATACACATTAGGAAAATAAAAATTAAAATACGTGTATCATAAAATACCAAATTTTATCCTATGAATATTTCCATAAATGTGTACTTAAAACATCCTTCTCCAAGTAAATCACTGATTACAAACTTCTTTACAGACAGTGTTACTGTCTGTAACAGTTTGTAACACTATTTTGTAGTTACAACTGTTATAAAGTTGGTAACAGAGTTTGTAACACTATTCAGTATTTGTTCTCCAGAGGTGAAGTAAGATGAAGTAGTGGATCATATTAATGAGTATAGAAAGTAAGCAAAGGGAATTTAAAATAAATAATGTGCTTAAGAGTTCTATTCTAACAATACATTTATAATTTATAATCTTTTGAAAATTTAGAAAATATCTATCCTTATCCAAATGAGTTAGCATCTTCTGAACCAAAATAGATTATGAAAGTAAACATATTCTAAAAATGGGTCTTTTCCTCTCTTTTTAAAAAATTTTAAATATTTATTGCTAAAGGCAATTATTTGAAGGTCTAAGTAGAGTGAGCATATTCTTACTAGAGTCCAGGACTTACTAGAGTCCTCTATACCTACTAAATGCTCAATAACTTTTGTTGAGACATCTGCCAAGACAACTCAGATTTCCAACAGGTTTTTTAAAAGCTATTCCCTAGATGCCTCACCGTGAATCCTGGGTTCCTAAATTCAAGTCAGTGGATCATCCTTGCTCACTTTGGTTTAGAAACACCTTTTACCCTAGGTATTTTTATTCATTAAATAAATTTTACTGACTGCCTCTACATATACCAGCACTGTGTTTACTGATAACTCAACAAGATGAATAAAGAAGTGTTAAAGACAAGGAGCCCATAGACTTGTGGGAGGCAAGTGAGAGAACAGACAACTATAAATGATAGTTGTTAGTGAAGAGATGATTATAGGTGCTTCTGAGGAAGCTAAATGGTACACTTTACATTAGCAAGGAGTGGGATAACCTAGGAAGACAAGGACAAATAGAAGATCTAAACTCAGGGTTGGGGCTTCCCTGGTGGCTCAGATAGTAAGCAATCTGCCTACAATACAAGAGACCCAGGTTTGATCCCTGGGTTGGGAATATCCTCTGGAGAAGAGAATGGCTACCTATGCCAGTATTCTTGACTGGAGAATTCCATGGACAGAGGAGCCTGGTGGGCTACAGTCCATGGGGTCACAAAGAGTCAGACACAACTGAACAACTAACACAACAACACAACAAATCCAGGGTTAGTCCTGAAAATTAAACTGGATCTGAGGCTTAAGGAATGAATAGGAATGAACCTGGTCAAGGAGGAGATTGAAACGACATATTTGGAGAATAGACAGCTGGAGGAATGAAAGGAAAGAATAAGGAACAAGAAAGAAAGAGGAAGATGGAGGAAGGAAGAGGACAAAAGGAAAGAGTGTAGATGTATGTCCCTGGGATATGATGGAAAGCATGCAATTAGGTATCCTTGTATGAAACAATAGTAATTAAAGAGTAATTGATGAGAAATACAATGGCACCCCACTCCAGTGCTCTTGCCTGGAGAATCCCATGGATGGAGGAGACTGGAGGGCTGCAGTCCATGGGGTCGCTAAGGGTTGGACATGACTGAACGACTTCACTGTCACTTTTCACTTTCATGTGTTGGAGAGTGAAATGGCAACCCACTCCAGTGTTCTTGCCTGGGAAATCCCAGGGACAGGGGAGCCTGGTGGGCTGCCGTCCATTGGGTCGCACAGAGTCGGACACGACTGGAGCAACTTAGCAGCAGCAGCAGCAGATGAGAAATAAACAAAACAAAAAACTTTGAACAAGAACAAAAATTGCACTTTTTTAGTATGACATTAACTGAATTTGCATATTTAGTTGTTTGTATTATTTGTTTTCTAAAGTTACTTTAACTAAATATTTTCATTTATCTATCCTTTTGTATTTAATCTAGATTTTATTGACTATGTCTTTCCTTTTGGCTCAGGCAGTAAAGAATCTGTCTGCAGTGCAGGAAACCTGGGTTCCATCCTTGGTCAGGAAGATCCTTTGGAGAAGGGAACAGCAACCCACTCCAGCATTCTTGCCTGGAGAATTCCATGGACAGAGGATACTGGTGGGTTACAGTCCATGGGATCAAAAAGAGTTGGACACGACTGAGTAAAAAACATTTTATTGACTAAATGTTTTTACTTATCTCATGTATTGATAATATTAATATTTCATTCTGCTTTATTCCATTATATACTATCATCTCCTTCTTAGGTTATTTTATTACATAATCTACTTTACTTTTGAAAAGTATATTTATTGTATCTTTCTATCAAAAACTTCAAGAAAATTTGAAAGACCATCTTGAGATGGTTGAGGACCTTTCTCACCATTTGCTAGGGTTGTTAATTATCTCTGCTGTTTCCAGATCCCTTATATTCTTGCCCTTTCCCTATTCATTCCAAACATCAGCCTTCTAACTAAAAAGCAAAAAACTAAACAGCAGTCAATATTTCAGTTCCAGTTCAGTTCAGTTCAGTTGCTCAGTTGTGTCCAACTTTCTGTGACCCCATGTACGCCAGGCTTCCCTGTCCATCACCAACTCCCAGAGTTTACTCAAATGCATGCCCCTCGTGTTGGTGAGGCCATCCAACCATCTCATCCTCTGTCATCCCCTTCTCATCCTGCAATCAGCCTTTTCCAGCATCAGGGTCTTTACAAATGAGTCAGTTCTTCACATCAGGTAGCCAAAGTATTGGAGTTTCAGCATCAGCATCAGTCCTTCCAGTGAATATCCAGGACTGATTTCCTTTAGGATGGACTGGTTGGATCTCCTTGCAGTCCAAGGGACTCTCAATAATCTTCTCCAACACCACAGTTCAAAAGCATCAATTCTTTGGTGCTCAGCTTTCTTTATAGTCCAAATCTCACATCCACAGATTACTACTGGAAAAACCATAGCTTTGACTAGACAGATCTTTTTTGATATAGTATATCTCTGCTTTTTCATATGCTGTCTAGGTTGGTCATAGATTTCCTTCCAAAGAGAAAGTGTCTTTTAATTTCATGGCTGCAGTCACCATCTGCAGTGATTTTGGAGCCCAAGATAATAAAGTCTCTCACTGTTTGCATTGTTTCCCCATCTATTTGCCATGAAGTGATGGGACCAGATGCCATGGTCTTAGTTTTCTCAATACTGAATTTTAAGCCAATTTTTTTTACTCTCCTCTTTCACTTTCATCAAGAGCCTCTTTAGTTCTTCTCTTTCTGCCATAAGTGTTGTGTCATGTATGTATCTGAGGTTATTGATATTTCTCCTGGCAATCTTTATCCCAGCTTGTGCTTCATCCAGCCTGGCATTTCGCATGATGTAGTCTGCATTTAAGTGAAATAAGCAGGGTGACAATATACAGCCTTGACGTATTCCTTTCCCAATTTGGAACCAGTCTGTTGTTCCATGTCCAGTTCTAACTGTTGCTTCTTGACCTGCATACAGATTTCTCAGGAGGCAGGTCAGGTGGTCTGATATTTCTATCTAAGAATTTTCCACAGTTTGTTGTGATCCACACAGTCAAAGGCTGGCCTAGTCAATAAAGCCAAAGTAGATGTTTTTCATGGAACTCTCTTGCTTTTTCAATGATCCAGCAGATGTTGGCAATTTGATCTCTGGTTCCTCTGCCTTTTCTAAATCCAGCTTTAACATCTGGAAGTTCACAGTTCACATACTGTTGAAGCCTGGCTTGGAGAATTTTGAGCCTTACTTTGCTAGCATGTGAGATGAGTGCAATTGTGCGGAAGTTTGAGCATTCTTTGGCATTGCCTTTCTTTGGGATTGCAATGAAAACTGACCTTTTCCAGTCCTGTGGCCACTGCTGAGGTTTCCAAATTTGCTGGCGTATTGAGTGCAGCACTTTCACAGCATTATCTTTTAGGATTTGAAATAGCTCAACTGGAATTCCATCACCTCCACTAGCTTTGTTCATAGTGATGCTTTCTAAGGGCCACTTGACTTCGCATTCCAGGATGTCTGGCTCTAGGTGAGTTTTCACATGATCATAGTTATCTGGGTATGAAGAACTTTTTTTTTTTTGTATAGTTCTTCTCTGTTTTCTTACCACCTCCTCTTAAGGCAATATTTATAAATAAATAGTCCCATTATTTTCTCTCTTTTCCCTTAAGAAAACATGACTCTATTTTAGTAATAAGGTACCACACATTGTTACAGTTTTTATGTTGTTGCATTCTTATATTTTAAAAAGTCAGCTTTAGTAGAAAACTTGTGAAATAAAGTCCAGTATTTCCATTACTGATAAGCACAGAGGCTAAGCTATTAATAGAACAAATTAGGAATAAGAAGTAAACAGAAACTTTCATAAAAGAAAAATTTCAAAATGTTGCCACATTTTGATTTTTAAAATTAGGCAAAATCACACAGTACAAAATTGATCAATTTTAAGTAAACATTTTGTTGAATTTTGACAAACATGTACAGCCTTTTACTTCTTATCACCATTATGGTATAGAATATCATCCTCCTGAAATGTTTCCTCATATTTCTTTGCAGTCAGTGCACCTCTCCCTCCTCACACCATCCACTTCCTGTCTCTAGAAACCACTGAGCTGCTGTCTATTGCTATAGCTCTGCCACTAAAAAGTTATGGAAATAAAATAATGTACTCTTCTTTACGAAACAGAAACAGAATTACAGATATCAAAAAAAAAAATATGGTTACAAAAGGTGAAACATGATGGAGGGATAAATTGGGAGCTTGGGATTAACATACATACACTAATGTCTATAGAATATGTAACCAAACAGGATCTACTGTATAGCACAGGGAACTCTACTCAGTATGCTGTGATAACCTATATGAGAAAAGAATCTGAAAAATAATGAATATATGTGTATATATATATATATATATATATAACATATACATTAATCATTTTGCTATACTTTGGAAACTAACACAACATATTGTAGATCAACTATAATACAATACAATCACTTAGAAGGAAAATGTACTCTTTATAACTTGCTTATTTCATCTAGATCAGGACTTTTGCTGTTTGTCTAATGTGGATGGCTAAATGATGACTTCCAAAAGGTATGTCTGTATCTTAACAATTGGAACATACCTTACAGGCAAAATAATAATAATGAAAGGTGCTTATGCTTGGGACTTCCCAGATAGTGAAGTGGTAAAGAATCTGCCTGCAATATAAGAGCTGCAAGAGAAGTCGGTTTGAACTCTTGTTTGGGAAGATTCCATTCACTGCAGTCAGTTCAGTTGCTCAGTCATGTCCAATTCTTTGCAACCCCATGGACTGCAGCGTGACAGACTTCCCTGTCCATCACCAATTCCCAGAGCTTGCTCAAACTCATGTGCATTGATTTGGTGATGCCATCCAACCATCTCATCCTCTGTCATCCCCTTCTCCGCCTACATTCAATCTTTCCCAGCATCAGGCTCTTTTCCAAGGATTCAGTTCTTTGCATCAGGTGGCCGAAGAATTGGAGCTTTAGCTTCAGTATGAGTGCTTCCAATGAATATTCAGGACTGATTTACCTTAGGATTGACTGGCTGGATCTTCTTGCAGTCCAAGGGACTCTCAAGAATCTTCCCTGACACCACAGTTCAAAAGCATGCTTTCTTTGTAGTCCAACTCTCACATCCATACGTGACTACTGGAAAAACCACAACTTTGACTAGATGGACCTTTTTTGGCAAAGTAATGCTTCTTCTTTTTAATATGCTGTCTATGTTGGTTATAGCTTTTCTTCTGAGAAGCACCACAGGTGGTGTCTTTTAATTTCATGGCTGCAATTACCATCTGTAGTGAATTTAGAGCCCACTCCCCAAAAAACTTTCTCACTGTTTCCATTGTTTCCCCAACTATTTGCCATAAAGTGATGGAACCAGATGCCATGATCTTAGTTTTCTGAATGCTGTGTTTTAAGCCAGCTTTTTCACTCTCCTCTTTCACTTTCATCAAGAGACTCTTTAGTTCCTCTTCACTTTCTGCCATAAGGGTGGTGTCTTCTGCATATCTGAGATTATTGATATTTTCCCTGGCAATCTTGATTCCAGCTTGTGTTTCAACCAGCCCTGCACTTCACATGATGCATTCTGCCTATAAGTTGAATAAGCAGGGTGATGATATATAGTCTTGACATACTTTTTTCCCAAATTGGAACCAATCTGTTGTTCCATGTCCTAAATGCTGCTTCTTGACCTGCATATAGATTTCTCAGGAGGCAGATAAGGTGATCTGGTATTCCCATCTCTTGAAGAATTTTTCAGTTTGTTGTGATCTACACAGTCAAAGGCTTTGGCGTAAGCAATAAAGCAGAAGTAGATGCCTTTTCATGTATTCTCTTGCTTTTTTGATGATCCAATGGATTTTGGGAATTTGATCTCTGGTTCCTCTGATCTTTGAAGATTCCCTTAGAGGAGGAAGCCATAACTGACTCCAGTATTTTTGTCTAGATAATCCCATGGACAGAGGAGACTGGGGTGCTACATTCTGTGGGGTTGCCTAGTTGGATGCGACTTAGCATGCACATTCCCATGCTTATTCTATATTATATATGTGGTCACAAGCATATAAAAGCAGTAACATACATTCTTACAGGAGAAGGCAGAGGGGGTGTTGTCAGAAACACGAGAAGTCTATGCAAAGATGGAATAGAGAGAGGTATGACCGGAAGCCACTTGATGCTAACAGCCACTAGAAGCTGGACAAGGCAAGGAGTAGATCTTTTCATAGAGCCTCCGGAGAATTAGACTTTTAGAGGAATGTATGAGAGTTTCATTTGCTCTTATCCTCTAGCAGTACTTGGTATTCTCAGAGGTTTATTACTTTTATATTTATTTGATTTGTTGCAGTTTTAGTTGTTGTTCAATCCCCAAGTTGTGTCCAACTCTTTGTGACCCCATGAACCATGATATGCCCAGCTTCTCTGTCCTTCGTATCTCCCTGAGTTTTCTAAAACTCATGTTCATTGAGGCACTGATGCCATCCAACCATCTCATCCTCTGTTGTTGTTCCTTTCTTCTCTTGTGCTCAATCTTTCCCAGCATCAGAGTCTTTTCCAGTGAGTCAGCTGTTTGTATCATGTGGCCAAAGTATTGGAGCTTCAGCTTCAGCATCAGCCCTTGCAGTGGATATTCAGGGTTGATTTCCTAAAGGAAAGGGTTGACTGGTTTGATCTCCTTGCTGTCCAAGGGACTCTCAAGAATTTTCTCCAACACCACAGTTCGAAAGCATCAATTATTCGATGCTCAGCCTTCTTTATGTTCTAACTCTTACATCCATACATGACTACTGTAAAAACCACAGCTTTGACTATGCAGACCTTTGTCAGCAATGTGATGTCTTTGCTTTACAGCACACTGTCTAGGTTTGTCATAGCTTTCCTGCCAAGAAGCAGTAATCTTCTAATTTCATGGCTGCAGTCACTGCCCACAGTGATTTTGAAGCCCAAAGAAAATGAAGTCTGTCACTGTTTCCATTTTTCCCTCATCTATTTGCCAAGAAGTGATGTGACTAAATGCCATGATCTTCACTTTTTGAATGTTAAGCTTTAAGCCAGCTTTTTCACTTTCTTCTTTCACCTACATCAAGAGGCTCTTTAGTTCCTTTTCACTTTCTGCCAATAAAGTGGTATCATCTGCATATCTCAGGCTGTTGATATTTCTCCTGGCAATCTTGATTCCAGCTTATGAGTCATCCAGCCCAGCATTTCACATGATGTACTCTGCATATCAGTGCCCTGCAGTTTTAGTAGAAGGCGATGGCACCCCACTCCAGTACTCTTGCCTGGAAAACCCCATGGATGGAGGAGCCTGGTGGGCTGCAGTCTATGGGGTCATTAAGAGTCAGACAAGATTGAGCGACTTCACTTTCACTTTTCACTCTCATGCACTGGAGAAGGAAATGGCAACCCACTCTAGTGTTCTTGCCTGGAGAATCCCAGCGACGGGGGAGCCTTGTGGGCTGCCATCTCTGGGGTCGCACAGAGTCGGACATGACTGAAGCGACTTAGAAGCAGCAGCAGCAGCATTGAATATTAGTTTAAATTTGCATTTTCAAGCAACAGGTGATGTAGAGTACAGCACCACATATGTGTTAGTTATCTGTCTACCTATTTTGGTGAAATGTGTATTCAAAACTTTTGCCCAAATACCTACTGAGCTTGGAGACTGTATTAGTTTGCTAGGACTGCTTTAATCATGTATTGCAAACTAAGTGGCTCAAACAACAGAAATGCATTGTCTGTTCTGGTCAATAAGTAAACAGAACTCGGAAAAAAGAAAAAAAAAAGTTGTGGAGACTGTAAGTTTGAAAGCAAGGTGTCAGCAGGACTGGTTCTCTGTGAGGGTCATGATTCTATTCTGTGTCTTTCTCCCAGTCTGTGGCAGTTTTCTGCCAATACTTGGGGTCCTGGGCTTGTTAAAATATCACTCTGATCTTTACCTTCATCTTTGCATGATGTTCTCTGTGTGCATTTCTACCTTTAAAGCTTTCCTCCTCACAAGGACCCAACTAAATTATTTAAGGGTTTAGCCTAATCCTCCATTTAGCTTGCTTACCTCTTTAAAAATCCTATCTCCAAATAAAGCATGTTATACTGGGTGTTAGGGTGCCAACACCAACAAAAAAAAAAATTGAGGGGGACACCATCCCTTCCGTAACAGTGATGAGCATGAGAAGTTCTTATTAGAGATGTTGAGTTAGATGCTCCTCTAATGCCTCCATGTGATTATGTCTAGGAGACAACTGATAGTATTGTTCTGCACCTCAGCAGTCTACTCCAAGTTGTACAAACGCTATGCCAGTTTATCAGAATAGATATTGTAATAGAATCTGTGACTGCGGGTACAATTGCTAAGGGTAATGAAGACCATAGAAACCGAGTCAGAAACTTGAGGTGAAATTATCCAAGAAATGAACTGTTTGTAAATAAAATTGTTAAAGAGAAACCAAAGGCACATGACAAACAAGCAAAATCTAATATTGGGAGTGGTTTATGATGTCAAAGGCTACTAAGAGGTTGAATAAAATAAAACTAAAAGGTGTCACTTGGATTTGGTAAGATGGAGATGACTGGTGACAGTAATGAAAATAACTTCAGCAGAACTGTGGGGACAGCATATGGATCACAATGTGCTGGCACCGTCTTTCTGTAGGAAAACTCACGGCGTCATTAACGCCATTTAGAAGCTGAGAAATTAGATCAAGAGCCCAGAGGACTCTAAGTCAAGAACTACATATGTATTTCCCCAGATAAGGTTTGATTAAGGTAGTCGCAGACACATTTCTCTCTTTCAACTTAAAGTTAGACATACAATTCATACCAAATGTGTTGCCTCTGGGCCTATATTTCCACGAGTTTAAGTTGTACATACTCTGTGAATCATCTCCTGGTTAAAGTAATACCCATTAATTAATTTTTTTGTTATCATCCAGCAACATTTTTAAATTATCTGAAGCCAAAGTGATGATAGCATCTTAAAATAGTGGTTTTATATATATATATATATATATATATATATATATATATATATGTATATAATTTTTATATGATATCAGTTCAGTTCAGTTGCTCAGTCATGTCCGACTCTTTGCAACCCCATGAATCACAGCACGCCAGGCCTCCCTGTCCATCACCAACTCCCGGAGTTCACTCAGACTCATGTCCATCGAGTCAGTGATGCCATCTAGCCATCTCATCCCCCGTCGTCCCCTTCTCCTCCTGCCCCCAATCCCTCCCAGCATCAGAGTCTTTTATATGTGACAATATAAACACATATATAAAAATACATATATATGTAGAAAGAGAATAGCACAAATATATTCTTTCCTAACTAATTGAAATGTTAATTTGAAGATAGTTTTGTAACCAATGACACATGGCTCAGTGCTAACACTGACGACTGAATCGAAACATTGATTAATTTGATAATTGAGAAAATATTTCATTAAAACACATTTATTTTACATTAGTGAAGTTTATTTTTTTGTCATTCTGAGGGAAATGGAAGATGTTTCTTTTCAATTGAGAATAAATGTCAGATAATTTGGTAGGTTTTATAGAATTATCAACTAATCAAATGACTATTTACAGATTCCCTCCATGAATAAACTCATCTTACACACATTTACTGAGTTCTTACTTTGTGTCAGACGTTGTACTATTGGTATAATTAGAGTACTAAATGAGACTGACAAGGCCCTGCCATTCCACAGTTTGTATTTGAGGGAGAGTGATAGATAATACAATAAATAAGTGATTTAATCATATTTTACAGGAATGGAGTCTCGTTTAGATTTAGCAACACATACTGGACCCTAAGAAACACACCAAGCGCCAGAAGAGGGAAGTGCCTGTTGTGGAAAAGGACAAACAAAGCCCCTAAGACATAAATATCATGTTATATTAACAGTAATGCTCAGATTTTAGCCTAGTCCAAAATCACATGTATGGTGTAATTGCAGTTTGCTAAGAGCACAGAAGTTTAATCCTCTCATACATATGTGAAAAGGGAACTATTTGAGATGATGGATGTGCTCATTATCTCAGTGGGAAATCACAATGTATAGGTATATCAGACCATCACATTGTGTACTTTAAACATCTTTAAGGATCAAAATATGATGGAGCAGCTCATTGTTCTCCTTGGAGCTGGAAACTTGGTAGAGAATTCAGGACATGATGATGACAAGTGTGGTGGTGGAATTAAGATAAAAGTTCATCCATTTATTCTCTTTGTTCTCAGGAGAATATCACATAAAACTACCAGTTGAGAGGAGATGAAGGAGACGAAGTCTGAAATTATTATCTTGGGTATTAAACAGTTGACTTATTTTGGAATCTTTGTAGAATTTCAACGCAGTGTTGAGTATGGAATCATGAATAAAAACACATGTCGCCATTATTCAGTTTACCCAACAAAGTTAGATATTGAATACAAGTCCAGAGAGGAGAATAATTGGTTTATATCAGAGTGAGGGTTTTGCTTATATAGTGCATGGTCAATCACTTCAGTTGTGAAGTGCAACCCATGGACTGTAGCCTGTGAGATTCCTCCGTCTATGGGATTCTCCAGTCAATAATACTGGAGTGGGTTGTCATTTCCTTCTTCAAGGGATCTTCCCAACCCAGGGATCTAACCTTTGTCTCCTGCATGTCATGCATTGCAGGTGGATTCTTTATCCACTGAGCCACTGAGGAAGCACTTGCTTATAGAGTAGAACATAGGAAATGAAGGGAAAAGGAGCTGAAATACATGGAAGGGAATAGTTATAGCTTCATATCATGGAAAATAAGTTAGCGAGGTAAGAAATGATAACTAGAGTAAATAATTAGTATTAAATGCAGGCCAATGGATGAAGCTGTCTATCAGCAGTTGAATAATCATTACACTTTAAGCACAGAGTCAATGATCTGAAATAACAAATGTACCTTTGAAAAAAATGTTGTTTGAATAGTCATATGATTTGTTTCAAAATTATTTCACCCTCTCTCAAATTTCTACTGAAGTATGTCCAAATACATTTCAACTACAGCATATAAACCATGATGTGGGGCTGTGGATCTTGGCAAGAGAATATGCTGAAGAGAGAAAAACAGAGAAAAGGAGAAGCAGAAATAAAAAAAGGAAAAAAAGGAACAGGAAGACATTTCTTTTTAATATTATTTTATTAGCAAAATTTCATTTTAAAAATTCATATTAAACATGCACTTCTTATTTTTAACTATCTCAAAAGTTGAAGGTGAAAGGGTTAGTTGCTCAGTTCTGTCCAACTCTTCATGACACCATGGACTATAGCCCACCAGGCTCCTCTGTCCATGGAATTCTCCTGGCAAGAATACAGGAGTGGGTAGTCATTCCCTTTTCCAGGGGATTTTCCCAACCCAGGGATCCAACCCAGGTCTCCTGCATTGCAGGCAGATTCTTTACCATCTGAGCCACCAGGGAAGCCCTTAACTATCTCAGGTAAACATCCTATCATTTCCCATAACGTGTCAGGACAAGAAATTTATATATGTAGTATAAATATATCTTACATTATTTAGCACGTAATATGTATATATAAGTTGAAAAGTTAACTGTGCTCATTCATTAGATAGTACAGATTATAGTCACCTTGATGGCTTCCTTTCTTGGCTCTCTTAAGTTCAAAGATAGAAGGTCTTCTTGGGTTTTATTAATTGTAGTTTCTGAAAAAGCTTAAATATCATTAATACAATGTTGGTGGATAATTTATTATTAAGTACTTTGAACCTTTAATAATTATGTTTTGGAAGTATTATTTACAAGGAAATATTGTCAAGTTTATTGTTGAAAAACAAAAATATCAGCTTTAAAAGAAGTAGCACTCTGTATAATAGGCTCCAGTTTCATCCACCTCATTTGAACTGATTCAAATGTATTCTTTTTAATGGCTGAGTAATACTCCATTGTGTATATGTACCACAGTTTCTTATCCATTCATCTGCTGATGGACATCTAGGTTGCTTCCACGTCTTGGCTATTATAAACGGTGCTGCGATGAACATTGGGGTACACGTGTCTGCTGGATCATAAGGCAGTTCTATTTCCAGTTTGATGAAACTGGAGCCTATTATACAGAGTGAAGTAAGCCAGAAGGAAAAACATAAATACAGTATACTAACGCATATATATGGAATTTAGAAAGATGGTAACAATAACCCGGTGTACGAGACAGCAAAGAGACACTGATGTATAGAACAGTCTTATGGACTCTGTGTGTGGGAGAATGGCAATGAACATGGAAAATATCATGTAGGAAACGAGTTGCCAGTCCAGGTTCGATGCATGATGCTGGATGCTTGAACACATGTATACCTGTGGCAGATTCATTTTGATATTTGGCAAAACTAATACAATTATGTAAAGTTTAAAAAAAAAAAAGAAGTAGCAGAAGTATATATATATATATATATTTTAAATTTATTACAGTGTACGTATATATACATACTGGGAATAAATTGGATACACACATATACAATTAACAGTTACTATCTCTAAGTAATGTAATATCAATTTATTGTTATCTTTTTTCTGAAATTTTTTCTTCAATAAGCATGGACTACTTAAATAATTTTGCAAGTTTATTTTTAAATTTAAAAAAAAGATGTCTGAGAAAAGGCTTGGTTCTTCTCAAAAGGCAATATTTTCCTCTTTTCATTTAGATTGGATACTTTACTCCTCAAGCCATGCTTACTCACAGATTTTATGGCCATGTGGAATAGTACTTGATGTTGCTTAGTCACTAAGTCATCTGATTCTTTTGCGACCCCCATGGACTGTAGCCTGCCAGGATCCTCTGTCCATGCGATTTCCCACACAAGAATATGGTAGTAGGTTGCCATTTGTTTTTCCAGGGATCTTCCCCATCCAGGGATTGAACCCATGTCTCCTGCATTGTGGGGCAAGTTCTTTACCACCAGGGAAGTCCTTGAATTGTGAAAGTGAAGTCGCTCAGTCGTGTCCGACTCTTTGTGCCACCATGGACTGTAGCCTAACAAGCTTCCTCGTACATGGAATTTTCCAGGCAAAAGTACTGGAGTGGGTTGACATTTCCTTCTCCAGAGGATCTTCCCAACCCAGGGATCGAACCTGGGCCTCCTGCATTGTAGTCAGACGCTTTACTAGTACTATACAACTAAAAAGTATTACATATTTGGGGCTTCCAAGGTGGCACAAGTGGTAAAGAACCTGCCTGCCCATGCAGGTGATGTAAGAGACTCAGGTTCAATCCCTGGATCAAGAAGATCCCCTGGAGAAGGAAAAGGCACCCCTCTCCAGTATTCTGGCCTAGAGAATCCCATGGACAGAGGAGCCTGGCTGGCTATAGTTCATAGGGTCACAAAGAGTCGGACAGAACTGAAGTGACTTAGCATGCATACAAGTATATGTGAATACTTCTCTGTTAAGGAGAGAAAACATTCTTTGTGTGAAAAGCTCTTGTGTGTGAATCTTTGCCATTACATATTCCTTGATCAGCTACTGGAATTCTCTTTTCTGTTCCCCTGTCTGAAAGGTGAAAATAAATTATAGTTACTGAGAAAAAAGTAGCAAGCTACCTGAAAAGATCATTTTAGCTATTATGAAAAACATGCAAAAAAACAAAAAACAAAACAAAAACAAAGTTTCTAACACTCACAAAAAATTAGCATAGTCCATTATGGTAAACTCTACCATATAAATACATTTTTATTTCACTCTCTGCTATTTTTTCTCTTTCATTTTAATTCATGGTTCTTGTTCTTTTTCTTTTCATTTTTCTGATTGTATTCTGTTGTCTTTCCATTTTCTCACTAAACTGGCACCCTAAATTATTTCATAGAAATCTATGATCATTCTATATCTTCCAAATTGCTTAGTACCAAATTAACCTTATATGATTTGTTTTAGACATCATGTCCCAATGCCCACTTTTAGTCATTGATTTTCCTACATTGGCTCACAAGATAATCTTAAAAGCTTTGATTTCACAGAGTCATCCAAGTGGTGCTTGTGGCAGTACTTTTAATTAAAAATTGAGGCTACTGAAATTAAAAAAAAAAATAGAAAATGTAGTCCTTTATGCAAATCAACTCTATAAACTGGAAATTTACATAAAAATAACTTTTTTCATAAAAGTTTACTTTATAAATTCATATTCACTTAGATTTATTATTCCAAACCAGATCTGCCTTGTCTAGCATGTTGTTATAGTTATTTAGTCATTAAGTGGTGTCCAACTCTTTTTCATCCCCGTGGACTGTAGCCCAGTAAGTTCCTCTGTCTGTGGGATTTCCCAGGCAAGTATACTGCAGTGGGTTGCCATTTTCTTCTCCATGGGATCTCCCCAAACCAGGGATGGAACTTGCATCTCCTACATTGGATTCTTTACCACTGAGCCAGCAGGGAAGCCCCTTAGACATAAAAAAAAAAAAAATTTGTCCTTTTCATCAAATGTTCTCTATTATCCACAATGTCATCACTCTAAGAAGCTTATCAATGTATTGACCCACAAAATTTCTTTTTTAGAAGAAATTTCAGTGATAATAAAATTTAATTATTTATTATTATTTATCAATTAATAAAGACAATGGTAAATGAACTAGCTGTAGTTATTTTTTAATTGGTATATCACATGTTTGAGTGTGTATAATTTTAATTTATAGTAATTTTTTACTTAAAAAATATTTTTTTGTAAAGTAAGAAATGTGAGTATTAATGAAGACCATGAAATGACTTAGGGATTTATTGCATAGTAAACAAGCATGCAACTATTTCTTTAATGCTCCAGTCAGTGATTTATCTTTCCATGTCAGATTGTCACCATATCCAACATCAAATAATTATTCTTTTCAGTTATTTGGAGAATTAAATTTGTCATAGCTCCTTTCTTCACAGTGGCATACTCAAAATGGAGGTCAGCATTTTTTTTTTTTTTTTCCCCCTGTGTCTAAAAGCAGGATAGTAAATATTTCTGACTTTTCAGTCTCTGTGGACTTTTTTTTGCAACTTCTCAGTTCTGTCATTTTCGTGCTAAAACAGCCATGACAAATGTGAAACAAGTAAGCTATGTTCCAATAAAATTTTATTTACCAAAGCACGTGAATGTTCCAGCACTGGATCACCATGGTATAGACTCACTTTTCCCTGATCCTCACTTTTAATTGGGTTTCCCAGGTGGTGCTAGTGGTAAAGAATCACCTGGAATACAGGAGCTGTAAAGAGACTAGGGTTCGATCCCTGGGTTGGGAAGATCCCCTGGCAATCCACACTAGTATTCTTGCCTGGAGAATCCCGTGGATAGAAGAGCCTGGATGGCTACAGTCCGTAGGGTCACAAAGAATCTGTCACAACTGAAGTGACTTAGCATGCTTTTATAATTACAACTAAATGCCCCAGAAATAATTCAAAAGACAATGATAAAAGTATTTTGAAAGCTATAAAAAAGGATGGGCTAGGAATATTAATCCTTAAGGAGCAAGAAAATAGTTCCTTGAGTTTTATTTTTATTTCCTAAATATGGTGGTCACTGGAGACTTCTATAACCTGAATACATCCATTGGAATAAAAATATATAAATAAACCATAAAGTACTTTCTCTGCTCAGAGAATAGGAAACACAAAGGCCAAGGCTTGCTCCTCATCTAACACATTGGTTAATTCACTTGCAGCAGCAGCTTCAAGGATTTAATGTCCTGAACCAGTCTGCTCCAAACCTGAGACACCAGTGACCAAGCAGATCTACCCACAGGAAAAGCAGCAGAAGAGCCCTGGGTGTCTTGACTTTCTATGTAGTAGCACAAGGACACAAAAACCTAGTCTATCTCTTCCCTGCCATATCTGCTACCCCACCCTATCTCCTTCATACATAGAAGATTTCCCCACCAACAATAGACAGCTTTGGAAAGTAGCTCCTGCATTAGAAGGAGACACTGACAGAGTTTGAGCAGGAACATCAGTAGCAACTGAAGAAGGAAGCAGGACAGAATAATATTGTCAGAGCTCTGAAAATTAAATAGTCATGGGGAATATAGCTCACAAAAGGGATAAGAATTTATCTGCTTACCTTGCATAGAATACAGTCAAATATGTACTGACATAATATTCAAAATGTTCATGATGGAATAAAAGGTCATTCATCATATCCAGAACCAGAAAAAAAAAAAAAAAATTAAATGAGGAAAGACAGTCAACTGATGCCAATGCTGAGATGAGTCAGATGTTGGAACTACCTTATCATGACTTAAACAACATTACAAGAAAGACTTTAGTAAAATGATTTTTAAAAATCTCAGGAAAGATGTAGAAGTTAAAAAATGACCAAAAGAAAATTACAGACACAAAAGTTAACATAACTGAAATAAAATTTACTGGGTAAATGTGACACTGGAGTGGAGATGAAAAGGATAAAATCAGAGTTTTACCAATAGATCAATAGAATTTACTTGCTCTAAAAAACAGAGAATAGATTTTAGAAAATCAGCCTCAGGAATTTGTGGAAGAGCAGACTATATAACATTCATATCATTAGAACATCAGCAGGAAAGACAACAGCAATAAAGTAAAATATTTTAAAAAAATGAATGAGAGGCTTACCTGGTGGCTAAGTGGTGAAAATCTGCCTGTCAATGCAGGAAACATGTTTTTTATCTCTCATCCTGGAAGATCCCATGCACTACAACTATTGAGCCTGTGCTGTAGAGCCAAGGGTCCTAGAGTCTATGTTCTGCAACAAGAGAAGCCGCTGCAATGAGAAGCCTGTATATTGAAATGAAGAGGAGCCCTTCCCCTCATCACTGCAACTAGAGAAAAGCCCATGCAACAAGACCCAGCACAACCAAAATTAAAATAAAATTATCTTTAAAAATGGGTGAAACTTCCCAAATTCAATGAAAGACATTTAGTTACTATATATTCAGTAAACTTTGCAATGCTAAGTTGGATAAGTTTAAAAATTCTCACCAAAGTATATCATAATTATTACCATTAAGGACAAAAAATTCATGCAAATATCCAGAAAGAAGTGGTACAATACCTTTGGAGAAACACCAGACAGTCAGTATATCACCTAAAATAACTGAGGCCAGAAGAAGCAGAACAACATTTTCAAATGCTGGAAGAAGAGATATCAATTCAGAATTATGTATCCTGAAAAAATATTCTTCAAGAAAGAATTAAAATAAAATTTGCAGCAAGCAGACCTTTCATTTAAAAATAGCCATAGGAAACTTTCTACAGAGAAAAGGAAGGATAACCAAAGAAGTGTAGAACTTTCACAAAGGAAAGAAACACTTCACAATGAGTAAAATTAGAAATAAAACATAACAGGCAATTTTTCAACTATTGGGTTTCTTTAATCATATTTTATGGTGGGAGCAAAACTTTTAATAAGTTAAGATATAATGCTCAATGTAAGGATAAGAAACAAACAGTTGTTACAATTATATATAAAAGTCGAGAGAATAAAAGGACCTAAAAGGAAATAAACAAACAGTTCAAGCAACCAAGAGGAAGGCAACATATACGAAAAAAAATAAGCAGAGGAAAAAAACAAATATTATATAAAAAATGGCAGACTTAAACTCTAACATATCAGTAATTATTTAAATGTAAATGGCTTAAATACACCAATGAAAAAGCAAAGACTTTCAAGTTGAATTAAAAAAAACAGTTGTATATAAGAAATTCACTTCAAACTTAGCAACATAGATTAGTTGAAAGTAAAAGGACAACTAAATATACAGTAAACAAATATTTTAAAACCATGACTGGCTAGATTAATATAAAATAAATATATTTCAGAGCAAAGAGAGTCATAAGGGATATCATATAATAGTAAAAGAGTCAGTGCAGCAAGAAGATACAATTCTAAATGAGCATGCACTAAAAATAGATTTGCAAAATGCATTAGAAAATACTACTGGAAATAAAGTAGGGAATACACAAATCAACATCTATAGTTAGTACTTCAAAACCTACTCTTAGTGGTTAATATAACTACTACAAGAAAACCAGGAAGGATGTAGAATTCTACAACACCATTAGCTAAAGGAATCTATTAATATTTGATATTTATAGAACAATCTGAGCTTCCCTGGTGGCTCAGATGGTAAACCGTCTGCCTGCAATGCAGGAGACCTGGGTTCAATCCCTGGGTGGGAAGATCTCCTGGAGAAAGAAATGGCAACCCACTCCAGTATTCTTGCCTGGAGAATCCCATGGACAGAGGAGCATGATGGTAGGCTACAGTCCATGGGGTTGCAAAGAGTCAGACATGACTGAGTGACTTCACTATCTACCCAACAATGGCAGAATACACATTTTTTCCCAAAGGCCTATAAAACATTTAACAAGACAGATAATAACTTGTGAGAAAAGAACTATAAAATTTTAAAAGAATTTAAATTATGTGCAATATGTTCCCAGAACAAAAGGGATTGAACTGAAAATTGATAATAGAAAATAGGAAAATCCCCAAACCTTGAAAATAAAGCACACTTATAATTGACCCATGGGACAAAGAAAGAATCTCAAAGTAAATTTAAAAATGTATAAAACTGAGTGAAAATAAAAATACATCATATTAAAATTTGTGGAGAATTGCTAAAACAGTGCTGAATGGAAAATTTATAGCACTAAATGCTTGCATTACAAATTAGGAAAAATTCAATAATCTACCTTTGAACCTCAAGAAACTAAAGAAAGAAGAGCAAGATAAACCCCAAAAGTAGAAAGTATGTAACTGAATATAGAAACAAAAAATAGAGAAAACTAATTAATGCAAAATCTGGTTCTTTGAAAGTATGTTTTTTAACTTAATAAAATTCTGGTAAAACTGACAAAATAAAAGAGAAAAAATTATGATTACCGCTATAAAAAAATGAAACAAAAGGTTTCACTATAAAACACGCTGATTTAAAATGATAATAAATGTTTATAATAATTTTTTTTTTTACTTTACAATATTGTATTGGTTTTTCCATACATCAACATGAATCTGCCATGGGTGTACACGTGTTCCCAATCCTGAACCCCTCCTTCCACTTCCCTCCCCATACCATCCCTCTGGGTCATCCAAGTGCACCAGCCCCAAGCTTCCTGTATCCTGCATCAAACCTGAACTGGCAATTCATTTCTTATTTGATATTATATATGTTTCAATGCCATTCTCCCAAATCATCCCCCTCCCCCCAACAGAGTCCAAAAGACTGTTCTATACATCTGTGTCTCTTTTGCTGTCTCGCATACAGGCTTATCGTTACCATCTTTCTAAATTCCATATATATTTGTTAGTATACTGTATTGGTGTTTTTCTTTCTGGCTTACTTCACTCTGTAAAATCAGCTCCAGTTTTATCCACCTCATTAGAACTGATTCAAATGCATTCTTTTTAATGGCTGAGTAATACTCCATTGTGTATATGTACCACTGCTTTCTTTATCCATTCATCTGCTGATGGACATTTAGGTTGCTTCCATATCCTGACTATTATAAACAGTGCTGTGATGAACATTGGGGTACATGTGTCTCTTTCAATTCTGGTTTCCTTGGTGTGTATGCCCAGCAGTGGGATTGCTGGGTCATATGGCAGTTCTATTTCCAGTTTTTTAAGGAATCTCCACACTGTTCTCCATAGTGGCTGTACTAGTTTGCATTCCCACTAACAGTGTAAGAAGGTTCCCTTTTCTCCACACCCTCTCCAGCATTTATTGCTTGTAGACTTTTGGATCGCAGCCATTCTGACTGGCGTGAAATGGTACCTCATTGTGGTTTTTATTTGCATTTCTCTGATAATAAGTGATGTTGAGCATCTTTTCATGTGTTTGTCAGCCATCTGTATGTCTTCTTTGGAGAAATGTCTATTTAGTTCTTTGGCCCATTTTTTGATTGGGCCATTTATTTTTCTGGAATTGAACTGCAGGAGGTGCTTGTATATTTTTGAGATTAGTTGTCAGTTGCTTCATTTGCTATTATTTTCTCCCATTCTGAAGGCTGTCTTTTCACCTTGCTTATAGTTTCTTTTGTTGTGCAGAAGCTTTTAATTTTAATTAGATCCCATTTGTTTATTTTTGCTTTTATTTCCAATATTCTTGGAGGTGGGTCATAGAGGATCCTGCTGTAATTTATGTCAGAGAGTGTTTTGCCTATGTTCTCCTCTAAGAGTTTTATAGTTTCTGGTCTTACATTTAGATCTTTAATACATTTTGAGTTTATAATAATTTGACACATCTACTCAACACCTCGAAATAAAAGAACTAATTCTTAAGACACTCAAGCTACAAACTCTAAGACAAAAGGAAACAAATAACCTGAGAAGTCATATAACCAGTAAACAAATATAAAGGGCAATTAAAAAAAAAAAAGAAACAAAAAACTACTGAAAAAGGAATATCAAGGATCAGGTGGTTTTACTGTAGAATTTTGCTGAATATGGAAAAAAAATTAACATAAATTTTACACAATGTCTTTCAGAAAATATAAAAAGAGGAAACACTTCCCAACCAAATTCATGAGACCAGTATTACCTTGATATCAAAATAATTAAGGGAAACCATGGAAAAGAAAATTATAGGCCAATATGTCTAATAGACTTCATGCAAAAATCTTCAACAAATATTAGCAAATTTAATCCACCAATATGTAACAATAATAGTAGTCCATGATAAGTGAAATTTATTACCAGTATACAGTCCTGGCTCAATAATTCCATCAATAACATCTTCCGTATAAAGAGACTAAAGAAGAAAACCATATAATATCAACTGATCAGTAAAATCATTGACGAAGAAAACAAAAATATTACATTAGAGATAGAGGTGGACATCCTCAGCTTGATAAAGACTATCTACAAAGTATCCATAACTGCAATCATATTTGATGGGTGGAGACTAGACACTTTCCCTATAAAACTGCAATAAGGTAAAGAGGAGAAATAAAGTTACTTTCATTTGAAGATGAAATAATTTTCTTTGAAGAAACTGTGTCAGAATCTACCAAAACTCCTAAAAATAAGAAGTGATTTCAGTGATATGATGAGATATAAAAACAACACATAATAATCATTTTTTTTCTGACAATAAGTGGAAACTGAAATCAAAATTCAATTCTATTAATAATTATTCCAAATAAAGTTAAATGAATCAACATAAAACTGAGAAACATGTACAGGATTATGTATTATGATTAAAATATTGATGAAAGAAACTAGAAAAGATATATTCAATAGTAATTGAATAGATATAGTGTTTATGGATTGGAAGACTCAACATTGCAAAGGTATCAATTTTCAAAATTCTATCAAAATATTTACAGATATATTCAAGCTATTTCTAAGATTTATATAGGAATAAAAAATATCCTAGAATAGCTAAAATAATTTTAAAAAATAATAAAATAGAGGAACAATTTTTCCTGGTGTTAAAGGATATTATATAGATGCAGTCAGTATTCAGGGCAGTGTTGTGCTAACAAAAGAACAGACTTAAATCAATGGAGTAGAATGCAAAATTTAGAAATAAATCAACACAAATGTGTCCAATTAATTTTAAACAAAGGAGCAAAAGTAATTCAAGAAGACTAACCTTTTAAAAAAAATAGTTCTGAAGTAATTAGACACTAATAGGCAAAAAATAAGCTTTTACATAAATCTCACACCATATATAAAAACTAATCCAAAGCTAATCGTGGAGTTGGTCACAAATATAAAATTACAAAACTTCTAGAAAAAAAATAGGAGCAAAACTTTGGAAACTGGAATGAGACAAAGAGTTCTTACACTTGACATCAAATGTGATTCATAAGAAAAAAAGGAAAAAAAAGATAAATTGAACTTCATCAAGATTAAAACCTTTTGCTTGGTGAATGAATCTGTTGAGATGATCACAAATTAACAGGAAATATTGCAAAATTTAGAAAAAATAAAGAACTCTCAAATTCAACAGTAAGAAAGAAAAAAACCCATTTAGAAAAATCATGAAAGATATTAGCAGACATTTCACTAAAAATGAAATGTGTTGTGCTGTGCTTAGTTGCTCCATTGTGTCCGACTCTTTGAGCCCCAAGGCTCCTATGTCTATGGGAACTTTCCAGGAAAGAATATTGGAAATGGGCTGTCATGTCCTCCTCCAGGAGATCTTCCCAACCCAGGGATCGAACCCAGGTCTCCTGCATTGCAGCCCAATAATTCTGGTTGGGTAGCCTTTCCCTTCTCTGGGGGAATCTTCCTGACCCATGAATTCAACCAGGATCTCCTGCATTGCAGGCGGATTCTTCACCAGCTGAAATATCAGGGAAGCCTAAAAAGGAAATACATATGCCAAATAAGTACAGGAAAAGCTATTCAAATTAATTAGTGATTAAGAAAATCAATTAGTGTTTAAGAAAATGTACATTAAAACCACCATATACCTGTAGGAATAACTAAAAGAAAAGAATAACCACAATACCAAAATCTAATGAAGATTTAGAGAAAATAAATTACTTATATGTTGTTGATAGAAATGTAAGATGGTACAGCTTTGCTCAAAAACTGCTTGGCAGTTCCTTAAAAAAAAAAAAGCACACATGTAATAACTATCATACAACTTAGCACTTATGCTCATTTATCTCAGAGAAATAAAAATACATGTTCACACAAAAACCGGTACATGAATGTTTATGGCAGCTTTATTCCATTATAAAATTACTTTCAATGTTATATGTAATTTTGTCACTACTTATGAGAAACAAGGGACTTATTTCTATTACCATTTTAAAGATATGTAGGTCAAGGCTAAGAGGATGTTAAAGTCTCATAGTTGAATACATTTAATAGAGATATTAAGAGAGATTTCTAGGCCCTTTGCATAATATCTGACCCCATCTCAACCTATCACATAGGTTACTATAATAAAAATAAGAGAAATAGCAATAAATAGTAGCTACTCTTTGAAGATTCAACCTCAATAGTTACTATATTGCAAAAAAAAAGTGACAAAATTTGACAGTTAAACATATTGTTTATTAGAATTAAATATGGATATAAAGGATTAAATCATCACATGACTGAAAATGTTCAAGAAAAATACAGTAGCTCTGTCAAAGTATGGCATGACCAGAAAATGCAGAAGAAAATAATTAAAAACCATGCCAAATATTGCCCAGGTGACCTCATCTCAGCCCTATTTAATGGAGCCCTGAATTAGCTCATATGTAATTTCCCAGTGCTGGTGTTAATTGCCTTGTGTTTATGTAGCTCTTCTTCAAAGGAGGTCAGAGCTCTTAAGACTTCAATTAAGTCATTTATGAGAGTCAGCAGATATTTGCATATGTTCTGATAGAACCAGGTACCTTCTATAAAATACTATTGTTAGAACCATCACGCTTCTACCATCTTTGATGAATTTGGTAGTCAATGTGGTTCACAGAAAAAAATCAATACAATTTCCTTGCCACATAGTGTTCTCTCTATATAAGTTGGGGTAAAACCATTTGAAAGGAAAAATATCATTCTAAGAAAATTGATAAAGTGAAAACATTTTGGAAAAATCATTAACAAAGATGACCTATCAATATTAATAAGGCACCTGTCATTTAACCTGAGAAATCTTGCAATTAACATAACTTTGCCAGGGAAACTAGTAAATAAGTTTAGATTTTCCATCCTCTTCAGGAGCCATAAAACCATAATAAGTGTTTATAAATATATAGTGTTCCACAAGGGATTTTTTTTAGGAATACAGTCACTGTGATCCCACAGCTCTTAGAAAGAACTGTGGTGAAAATTTAATAGCAACATGTTATTTCTGTGATTATTATACTTATTTTCAAGTTCTTAAGTAGAGGATTGAAGAAAACCTATCTGATGGAGCATTTACCACTCTACTAATTTTACTGGAAAACTGAGGTCTCTTTCTAAAGGCCCTTAAAAATGGAACTTATGAAAAGATGAGTTCAAGGAAATGTCATTTTTTGGAAACACATTTCCTCAAGTTGCCATTTTATAAGTAAATTAGTTTTACTCACTTGCTCTTTCCCCTTTTACTGTGCATGAAGTACTGTAAACCTGTATGCTAATGATCACCAGTTACAGAAATGACAAAATGAGAGACCATTATGTGACAAACAAAGAGCAGCAGTAGTAGCTGGTAAATAATGTCAGCCATTATACCCTACTTGCTGTACCCAAGGGGTGACCTCCTAAGACAACCTTTGGAAATATGTTATCATTTAGGAGGTTAATCACACGCTAAAAGCAATTCTTGGCAGAAAACACAATTGTGGCACTATAGCTTTTTATGTTGCAATATCTCAAAAGTATTATAAATTCAAGTTGAAATTACATAAGGCTATGACGAACCCTTATCATTGGATCTGTTGAATTCTAAAAGCTGGCATATTTTGAACATGGCAGAGGCAACGATTCTTGCATTTTCTGAGATATTTTCTTGTCTACCAATTTGTCATAAGTGGCTAATTTTAGATACAGTGATTTCCTCAGGAAACACTGCTTCATTTTTTCCTATGCATTCATAAACTTCTTTTACAATGAACATATTTGCTTTCTTATAAACCCCACAACTCATTATGCTATAATGAAAGGCCTAGCAAACTAGGATGTTAAATAAAGTAACATATTTATTATCTTTACTATTAGTAAGCCCAGTGGTAAATAGAGATAGAAGAGAAGGATATTAAGGTTTAATGAAGGGGAAAAAAGATGACCTAAAGCAATATATTTCTATTACTGCTAGGAAAGGAAGTTTAAATATTTCAAAAAGACAAAACAGGAGATTAACATGAGGACATAGTGACTTAAAACAATTGTATTCAATTTACACTCTGTTCTAAGATCAAGACTAATGCAACCAAATAGCTCTATCAATATTTTAAATATGGAATACAACAACTGAAGATATTTTGGGAGAAGAGTAGTGTTTTCTATGGATAAAGTAGTTGGTTTCTTTCTTTTTTTACTGGGAATAATCTAATCAGAAATTTCAGCTAGTTTCAAAAATTTATAAATTCAACTATGTATGATTTAGTCATAAAAATAAAACATCCAAGTTTGAATTACTAACATTTCACTGATTTAAGAATGAAGAAAAAAAGAAATAAAAGCAGCAATCATTTCTTTATTTTTACTATGGAGAAAATGTGTTACTATCACCTAATGCAGAAACATGCATAGCAGAACCACAGCCTCTTAAATCTTTAGATCTCAATTTGTCAGAGATAGGAGAATTCACAGTAATATGCTACCATAGCTGAAGAGAATTTACATGGCTCATAAAATCTGTTAGTAGTACACATAGTGGGATGCTCATGTAGAGTTACATATAATTTTGAAATGCACTGAAAGTCTCTTTTATATACATGACATTATTTAGTAATGTCAAGATTGAAATTCAACCTCTTTTGGAAGAGAGAAACAAAGGAAAGAACACACACTTTCACTCTTTCATGGATCACAGCATTGTCATGGTGAAGGGCTTTGTGTAACTCAATGAAACTATGAGCCATGCTATGCAGGGTGTTGACTAAAGCAATGTGCAACCTAAAAGTTGATAGTTAGGTTTTATTCCATGGGAATGTTAGGACTTGAGCCCAGGAGACAGTCTGTCAGTTGACCCAAGAGAGCTGACTCCAAGGAAGTAGGGAAGGAGCCAGGTTATATACAAGTTTGCAGCGAGGGGCAAGTAATCTGAATATGAAAAGACTGGTGTTAATTCAGAGAAAATTAAATCTCTCACATGAAGAGATTTAGCAGTCTTCTATATGGGAAGATGCAAGTGTCCCAGCTTCCTGAAATAATTTCTTTCATATGCCTCTAGCTACCTGGGGCCAATCCTCTTTTCTTTATTTCTTACATACTAATTCCTTGTTTGCACCAGATCCTCAGCACTTACTGTGGGGAAGCAGCTGATGGCTTCCAAATAGTTGGCTCTGTTTAACCTGGGCTCAGAAACTTGAATTTGGAAAAGGCTTGTTTATGAATAGAGCCTAGAACAGGAAATATTTCATTTCACAAAGGCCACCCAAGATAGACAGATCATAGTGAAGAGTTCTAACAAAATGTGGTCCACTGGAGGAGGGAATGCAAATCACTCCCGCATTCTTGCAGCAAGAACTCCATGAACAGTGTGAAAAGGCAAATATATATGACACCTGAAGATAAGCCTCCCAGGTTGGAAGGTGTCCAGTATGCTACTGAGGAAGAATGGAAGGCAATTATAAAGGCTCCAAAAAGAATGAAGTGGTTGGATCCAAGTGGAACTGATGCTCATTTATGGATGTGTCTGGTGGTGAAAGTAAAGTCCCATGCTGTTAGGAACAATACTGCATAGGTCCATGCAGTTAAGTTCATGAATGAAGGTTAATTGAACATGGTCAAGCAGGAGATGGTAAGAGTGAACCTCAAGATCTTAGAGATGCGGAAACCAAGTAAGTGAGAAGCCAAGAAGCAATCAGAAAGTTGGAGAACTTATGT
Organism: Bos javanicus; assembly: GCF_032452875.1. Classification (NCBI taxonomy): domain Eukaryota; kingdom Metazoa; phylum Chordata; class Mammalia; order Artiodactyla; family Bovidae; genus Bos; species Bos javanicus. The sequence continues at coordinate 4,722,375 of NC_083879.1, read as the reverse complement.
TTATTACACCGGCAGGCCCAGAGGAGATAACACTCCAAGCTCTAAGCCCCAAACAAAGAGATTACAAAGCTTTTATAGACAGTGCATGACATCAGACTATAGTGGGTGGCACTAACTGTTAATAGGTTGATTTAAACTAGGGTTATTGTGCACACAGGAACAGCAATTAAGATAGGGGTTGGGGGAATGTCTGACCTTTACACAGATAGGCATGGCTAAGCAGGATTATAGGGGATAGGTAATTGCAAAAGAAGGGCAAGTGTGAGTGAGATAAGCTTCAGTTCTTAGCATTGTTGTAAGTCTCCATTTTTTTGAGACTATGTATATTGTCACCCTGCTTATTTAACTTATATGCAGAGTACATCATGAGAAATGCTGGGCTGGAAGATGCACAAGCTAGAATAAAGATTGCAGGGAGAAATATCAATAGCCTCAGATATGCAGATGACACCACCCTTGTGGCAGAAAGTGAAGAACTAAAGAGCCTCTTGATGAAAGTGAAAGAAGTGAGTGAAAAAGTTAGCTTAAAGCTCAACATTCAGAAAACTAATATCATGGCATCTGGTCCCACCACTTCATGGGAAATAGATGGGGAAACAGTGGAAACAGTGTCAGACTTTATTTTTTTGGGCTCCAAGATCACTGCAGATGGTGATTGCAGCCATGAAATTAAAAGACGCTTACTCCTTGGAAGGAAAGTTATGACCAACCTAGACAGCATACTAAAAAGCAGAGACATTACTTTGCCAACAAAAGCCTGCCTAGTCAAGGCTATGGTTTTTCCAGTGGTCATGTATGGATGTGAGAGTTGGACTGCAAAGAAAGCTGAGCACCAAAGAATTGATGCTTTTGAACTGTGGTGTTGGAGAAGACTCTTGAAAGTCCCTTGGAGTGCAAGGAGATCCAACCAGTGCATCCTAAAGGAGATCGGTCCTGGGTGTTCGTTGGAAGGAATGATGCTGAAGCTGAAACTCTAGTACTTTGGCCACCTCATGGGAAGAGTTGACTCATTGGAAAAGACTCTGATGTTGGAAGAGATAGGGAGCAGGAGGAGAAGGGGACGACAGAGGATGAGATGGCTGGATGGCACCACCAACTCAATGGACATGGGTTTGTGTGGACTCCAGGAGTTGGTGATGGACAGGGAGGCCTGGCGTGCTGTGGTTCATGGGGTCTCAGAGAGTTGGACACGACTGAGCGACTGAACTGAACTTAACTGATGTGTCCTATGTGATCCAGAATTTGCAAGGAGCAAACCAAGTTACAGAAGCAGAATTAGCAGAAAGTTATTGTAAATTTTAACTTTTCCTCTTCTTTAGGAATCAGTGAAATAAAATTAATGGGAATGGGTGAATTGAATTTAGATGACTATCATATTTACTACTTTGAGTAAGAATCCCTTAGAAGAAATGGAGTAGCCCTCCTACTCAAAAAGAGTCCAAAATGCAGTACTCGGGTGCAATCTCCGAAACTACAGAATTATCTTTGTTTCCAAGACAAACCATTCAACATCACAGTATTCCAGTCTATGCCCCAGTCACTGATGCCAAAGAAGTTGAAGTTTATTGCTTCTATGAAGACCTACAAGACCTTTTGGAACCAGCAAACAAAATAATGTCCTTTTCATCATAGGGAATTAGAATGCAAAGTAGGAAGTCAAGACATACCTGGAGCAACAGGCAAATTTGGCCTTGGAGTACAAAATGAAGCAAGTCAAAGGCTAACAGAGTTTTGCCAAGAGAACACCCGGGTCACAGCAAATACCTTTTTCCAAAAACACAAAAGATGACTGTACCAATGGATGTCACCAGTTGGTCAATACAGAAATCAGATTGATTATGTTGCTTGTAGTTGAATTTGGAGCAGATAAATGCAGTCAGTAGAACAAGACCAAGACCTGGAGCTGACTGTATTTATGATCATGAGCTCTTCATTGCAAAATGCAAGCTTACATTGAAGAAAATAGGGAAAACCACTAAGCCATTCAGATATGATCTAAATCAAATCCCTGTGATTATACAGTTGGGGGTGATGAATAAATTCAAAGGATTGGATCTGGTACAGAATGCCTAAAGAACTATGCATGCTGCTAAGTCACTTCAGTCATTTCCGACTCTGTGCAACCCCATAGACGGCAGCCCACCAGGCTCCCCCGTCCCTGGGATTCTCCAGGCAAGAACACTGGAGTGGGTTGCCATTGCCTTCTCCAGTGCATGAAAGTGAAAAGTGAAAGTGAAGTCACTCACTCTTAGCGACCCCATGGACGGAAGCCTACCAGGCTCCTCCGAACATGGGATTTTCCAGGCAAGAGTACTGGAGTTGGGTGCCATGGCCTTCTCCAAAAGAACTATGCATGGAGGTTCATAATTTTGTATAGGAGGCAATAACCAAAACATCCTAAGGAAAAGAAATGCAAGAAAGCAAAGTGACTGTTTGAGGAGACTTTAAAAATAGCTGAGAAAAGGAGAGAAGAAAGGCAAGGGAGAAAGTAAATGATATACCCAACTAAATTCAGAGTTCCAGAGAATAGCAAAGAGAGATATGACAGCCTCCTTAAATGAATAATGCAAAGAAAAAGAGGAAAATAATAGAATGGGAAAGACTAGAGATCTCTTCAAGAAAATTGGAGATACCAAGGGAAACTTTCATTTAAGGATGGGCATGAAAGAGGACATAAATGGTAAGAATCTAGCAGAAACAGATAAATTAAGAAGAGGTGTCAACGACACACAAATAACAGACATGAAATGTCCTATAACCTGGATGACAATGATGGTGTGGTATGGTAACTCACCTACTGCCAAACATCCTAGAGTGTAAAGTCAAGTGTGCCATAGGAAGCATAACTATGAACAAAGCTAGTGGAGGTGATGGAACTCCAGTTGAGCTTTTTAAAATCCTCAAAGTTGATGCTTATTTCTCATGCAGGGAAGGTTATACTCAAAATCCTTCAAGCTAGGCTTCATCAATATGTAAACTGAGAAACTCCAGATGTGCAAGCTAGATCTAGAAAGGCAGAGGAACCAGAGACCAAATTGCCAATATTTGTTGGATCATAGAGAAAGGTAGGGAATTCCAGAAAAAATATCTACTTTTGCTTGATTCAGTTCAGTTCAGTTCAGTTCAGTCCAGTCACTCAGTCATGTCTGACTCTTTGTAACCCCATGAATCACAGCACGCCAGGCCTCCCTGTCCATCACCAACTCCCAGAGTTCACTCAAACTCATGTCCATTGAGTGGGTGATGCCATACAGCCATCTCATCCTCTGTCATCCCCTTCTCCTCATGCCCTCAATCCCTCCCAGCATCAGGGTCTTTTCCAATGAGTCAATTCTTCGCATGAGGTGGCCAAAGTATTGGGGTTTCAGCTTTAGCATCATTCCTTCCAAAGAACACTCAGGACTGATCTCCTTTTGGATGGACTGGTTGGATCTCCTTGCAGTCCAAGGGACTCAAGAGTCTTCTCCAACACCACAGTTCAAAAGCATCAATTCTTCGGCACTCAGCCTTCTTCAAAGTCCAACTCTCACATCCATACATGACCACAGGAAAAACCATAGCCTTCACTAGACAGACCTTTGTTGGCAAAGTAATATCTCTGCTTTTCAATATGCTATCTAGGTTGGTCGTAACTTTTCTTCCAAGGAGTAAGCGTCTTTTAATTTCATGGCTGCAATCACCATCTGCAGTGATTTTGGAGCCCAGAAAATAAAGTCTGACACTGTTTCCACTGTTTCCCCATCTATCTGCCATGAAGTGATGGGACCAGATGCCATGATCTTAGTTTATGAATGTTGAGCTTTAAGCTAACTTTTTCACTCTCCTCTTTCACTTTCATCAAGAGGCTTTTGAGTTCCTCTTCACTTTCTGCCATAAGGGTGGTGTCATCTGCATATCAGAGGTTATTGATATTTCTCCTGGCAATCTTGATTCCAGCTTGTGCTTCTTCCAGCCCAGCGTTTCTCATGATGTACTCTGCATATAAGTTAAATAAGCAGGGTGACAATATACAGCCTTGACGTACGCCTTTTCCTATTTGGAACCAGTATGTTGTTCCATGTCTAGTTCTAATTTTTGCTTCCTGACCTGCATATAGGTTTCTCAAGAGGCAGGTCAGGTGGTCTGATATTCCCATCTCTTTCAGAATTTTCCACAGTTTATTGTGATCTGCACAGTCAAAGGCTTTAGCATAGTCAATAAAGCTTCATTGACCTATGCTAAATCCTTTGACTGTATTTCAAAGCTCAACATTCAAAAAGTTGAGAATGAAAACACTGGCTTAAAACTCAACATTAAAAAAATTAAGATCATGGCATTTGGTTCCATCATTTCATGGCAAATAGAAAGGGAAAACATGGAATCAGTGACAGATTTTATTTTCTTGGTTTCCAAAATCACTGTGGGACAGAACAGTGACTGCATCCACGAAATGAAAAGAAGCTTGCCCCTCTGAAGAAAAGCTATGCCAAACTTAGCAAATTAAAAAGCAAAGTCATTTCTTTGCTGACAAAGGTCCTTATAATAAAAGCTATGATTTTTCCAGCAGTCATGTATGGATGTGAGAACTAGCCCATATAGCAGTCTGAGCACCAAAAAATTGATGCTTTCAAATTGTGGTGCTGGAGAAAACTCTTGAGAACCCCTTTGGCTCCTAGGAGATCTAACCAATCAATCCTAAAGGAAACCAAGTGTGGTATTCTTTGGAAGGGCTGATGCTGAAGCTGAAACTCTCATACTTTGGCCACCTGAAGTGAATAGCCACCTCACTGGCAAAGACCTTGATGGTGGGAAAGATCAGAGACAAAGGAGAAAGGAGTAGCAGAAGATGAAATGATTAAATAGCATCACTGACTCAATGGGCATGAATTTGAGCAAACTTTGGGAGATACTGAAGGACAGGGGTGCCTGGCATGCTGCGGTCATTGGGTTTGCAAAGAGTCAGACACAACCTCACAAATGAACAACAAGAAGGACACACACTTTTGGGAGAAAATCCAGATATTGAATTTGCTTTTATTTTCTACAGGGCAAAACTGAAGAGCTAATGGAGTTATTTATACTCTAAAATATTTAAAATAAAAAGACCAAGATTCAGTTGACTTAGAAAGTCTCAGCTCATAAACAGTTCTCCACAGCATCAGATATATTCTGTCAGCTCTTAATATGGATTTAAGATAAGCTATCAAGTATATGATTATTAAGTAGACTATGAATTCTGAGAAGCCAGCTTAGATTTTATATGAAAAATTCCTGAACATATGGTGTATTAAGATATTTCATTCATACAGCTATTAAAAGTAAAAATTAGCTTTCTCTTCTTTGTTTCTTTCTTACTGTAAACTTATTTAGTGCATTTCCTGTGTAAAACATTGTGTGGGAACTGATTACGAAATTTCTTCCTTGTTAGAGTTTATAGTGTAATAAATGATATTGAAAAATTTACAAGAAATTAAAACAATGTGATAGGTGCTATAAAAAATGCAATGCAGATTTTAGGCACTGTGGATAGACATTCAAGATAATATGTACTATATAATCTGAAAAATGAGTATGTGGTACACAAGTGATGATTATGTTCATTTTTGTTCTTTTGTTAGAAAGAAGATAATGTGCAGAGGGCTTTTAAAAGCAAAGTTTCTAACTCAACAAGTTCTTTTAAAAAAAAAGACATAAAAATGTGAGCCAATCTAGAAGACAAAGATGCCAGACTTTATAACTTATGATAGAAGTTTAAACATTTTCTTAAAAACAATGAAGTATCATTGATATTTTTAAGCAGGGGAGTTAACATGAAATTTTGTTGTTATTGAAGAATTTTTTTTCTAATTTTATTTTATTTTTAAACTTTACATAATTGTATTAGTTTTGCCAAATATCAAAATGAATCCGCCACAGGTATACATGTGTTCCCCATCCTGAACCCTCTTCCCTCCTCCCTCCCCATACCATCCCTCTGGGTCATCCCAGTGCACTAGCCCCAAGCATCCAGTATCGTGCATCGAACCTGGACTGGCAACTGAAGATAATTTCTTATGCAGTGTAAAATAGGATTGAAAGAGTGAGAAAGGACTTTCTGTACTTATTTTAATAATAACAAAAAAAATTGGGTAAGAGATAAACATTTGTCTTTGGAAATGGACAGTGGAGAATAAATAAAAATAATGAATCAGAGTCATGCTTTGCAGGTATACTGGAAATGAGCCTGTGATACACTGGATGCAGGGTATGAAAGTGGGACAATTTAAGGGTGATGTCCTGACATGCAGGTTTATGGTCTGAGAAACATTGTAAATATAAAATAGTCATTTTGAATTATTCTTATGAACTGTAAACATACTTTGAGGATACAGAAATCTATTGAATATTAGAATTTTACATCAATTGCATTCATAAATTTCATCACAAATGTTCAATTACAGAAATAATGAAGCCCACAGACATGAGAGATATTTTTACTTAACCTCTAATAGAAACTGGCTATAAAATGAACATACACAAACACACACAGACAGGCAAACATATACCCACACAAACACAAAAAGTTCTCTCTAAAAGGACAATAGGGATTTACCTTATCAATTGCTGTGGTGAAACAACTTTGTCTTTCCAAATAAATTTCATAGTTGACAAAGTCGTCCAGGTAAGAAAGCTTGCATTGGTAAATACAGTCAGAATTTTATTTTGCTTTGAATTCAATTCTGGAATTTTTTAGATTCTTCTCAAAATTAATAAATAGATTTATCCTTAATAATAAATTTAAAAAAATTTACCTCTCTTCTTTTCCATGTGTGCTATGCTTACTTGCTCAGTTGTGTCCTACAATTTACAATCCCATGGGACTGTGTCCATGGGGATTCTCCAGGCAAGAATACTGGTCATGCCTTCCTCCAGGGGATATTCCCAATCCAGGGATCAAACCCAGGTCTCCTGCTATTGCAGGTGGACTCTTTACCATTTGAGCCACAAAGGAAGCCAGTTTTTGGATTTTCTATATTGATCATGAATTGAGAACATAGAGAATTTTATTTATTCCTTCCTAATCAGCTTAGCTTTATTTATTTTTCTTACTGAATTAGTTGGGACTTCGGGTATGATAAAAAGTAACAGTGAGAAAAGACTTCCATGCATTGTACTTGGTGTTAATGACTTGGAAGTTTTCAATATTAAGTAATAGTTAGCTGTATGATGTTGGTCAGTATTCTTTATCAAGTTGAAAAAATTCCCATCTCTTCTTAGTTTACTGAGAGTTTTTATAATAAGTGGAATTTGTGTTTTGTCAAATGCTTTTCTATCTTTACTTATATGATCATATGATTGCTATTCCATAGAATCTTGATGCAATGGATTACATTAAATTATTTTTGAATATTAAACCAACCTCACATACCTGAGATAAATCTCACTTGTCATGGTGTATAATCCTTTGTACACATTATTTGATAAGTTTTATATTTTGTTGTGAATTTTTGCATCTAGATTTATGATAGATATTGGTCTGTAGTTTTCTTATAATGTCTTAGTCTGGTTACGGTATTAGAGCAGTACTGATTTCATAGAATAAGTTAAAAAATAGTCCCTCTGCATTATTTTCTGAAGGATATTGTAGAGAATGTGTATAATTACTTCTGTAATATTTGATAGAATGCACCAGTGAGGCTATCTGAGCCTGGTGTTTCATGTTTTGAATATTAATTGCTGATTCAATTTTTATTTTGCATATATCTCATCACATTATCTAGTTCTTCTGTGAAATTTGGAGAAGTGTGTCTTTCATGGAATCAGTCCATTGCATCTATGTTATCAAATTTGTAGACATAGAGTGGCACATAGTATTCCTTATTATTATTTAAAGTCTTTGTGAGTTATTGTGGTAGCCACTGATTTCTGACATTGGAATTTTTATGAGCTTTTTTTAGCTTTAGTTAATCCGGGACAGTTATTGACTTTGTTGATCTTCTTGACTTGTTTGGTTTTCTCTGTGTATTTTCTATTTTCAATGCCATCAATATGTTTTAATTTTTGTTATTTAATTTTTTGTTGTTTTGCTTTTTTGGAATTTAATCTGCTCTCCTATGTGTAGTTTCCTAAGGTAGCGGCTTAGATGATTAATTTGGGAATTCCAGGTCTTTTGTAGTTATGTATGAATTTTAGGAATATTTGCTTCAGTTCTGTGAAAAACATCATGATTATTTTGATAGAAATTGCATTAAATCTGTGGATTTCTTTGAGTAGTATGGATATTATAATAATATTAATTATTCCAATCAAAGAATAGAGAGTATCTTTCTATTTATTTTTACTTTCAATTTCCTTCACCATTGTTTTACAGTTTTCAGAGCATAGGTTTTCTAACTTCTTGGCTAAGTCAATTCTTATGTACTTCATTCTTGATGAAATTTTAAATGGGATTTTCTTTTTGGCTTTCTCTTCCTAATAAGTTATGATTTCTGTATAGAAAAGCAAGACATGCATACCAGGCTGGCAGGCTATGGTCCATGGAATCTCAGAGTCAGACACTACTAAAATGATTTGGCATGCATGTATTGCTTTTCTATACAGAAATAATAATTATTATTGAATTATTATGGATTAAATAAATTATTAATTTATTATTAATTCCTCAGGCCACAATACTGAAGTGAGTTGATCTGCTGTCCTCCAGGGGATCTTCCCTACCCAGGGGTCAAATTCTTGTTTCTTATTTCTCCTGCACTATTCTTTACCACTAGCATCACCCAGGAAACCCAGAAAAACAAGAGATATCTATATATTAATCTTGTATCTTACAACTTTAGTGAATTCATTTATTAGTTCTAATAACTTGTTGGTGGTTCAAAATTGAAAAAGGAGTACATCAAAGCTGTATATTGTCACCCTCCTTATTTATCTTCTATGCAGAGTACATCATGAAAAATGCCAGGATGGATGACTCACAAACTGGAATCAAGATTGCTGGGATAAATATCAACAACGTCAGATATGCAGATGATACCATTTTAAAGACAGAAAGTGAAGAGAAACTAAAGAACCTCTTGATGAGGGTGAAAGAGATGAGTGAAAAAGCTGGCTTATAACTCAACTTTAAAGAAACAAAAAACATGGCATCTGGTCCCATCACTTCATAGCAAATAGATGAGGAAAAAGTGGGAACAGTGACACATTTTATTTTCTTGGGTTCCACTGCAGATGAAATTTAAAGATTCTTTGTCCTTGAAAGAAAAGCTTATGACAAATTCAGATAGTGTATTTAAAAAAAAAAAATCACTTTGCCAACAAAGGTGTAGTAAAAGTTTTTTGTTTTTTTTCCCCCAGTAGCCACGTATGGATGTGAGAATTGGACCATAAAGAAGACCACACTCTCAAGACTTGATGCTTTCAAACTGTGGTGCTGGAGAAGACTCTTGAGAGTCCCTTGGACAGCAAGGAGTTCAAACCAGTCAATCCTAAAGAAAACCAACCCTGAATGTTCATTGAAAGGACTGATGCTGAAGCTGAAGCTCCAATACTTTGGTCACCTGATATGAAGAGCTTACTCACTGAAAAGACCTTGATGCTGGGAAAGATTGAGGGCAAGAGGGGAAAGGGACAACAGAGCATGAGATAGTCAGTGGGTATCACTGACTCAATAGACATGAATTTGAGCAAACTTCAGAAGATAGTGAAGGACAGAGAAGCCTTGAGTGATGCAGTTCATGGGGTCACAGAAAGTTGGACATGACTTAGTGACTGAACAACTACAATAACAAGCATTTTGGTGAAAACTTTTGGGTTTTCTCTATATGGTATCATGGTTTTTGCAAACTGTAACTGTTTTACTTCTTCACCTCCAAAGTGGATGCCTTTTCTTCTTTTTCTTCTTGAATGACTGTGATAAGATTTTCAATACTATATCAAATTGAAGTGGAGAGTGTGGGTATTCTTATCTTATTCCTGACTTTAAGGAAAGGCTTTCAACTTTTCAAAGTTCAGTGTGATGTTATCTGTGGGGTTTTTGTAAATGGACTTATGTTGAGATATTTTCACCTGTACCCATTGATTCAGTTTTATTATAAATAGATATTGAATTGTGTCAAATCCAAATCATAGAGGCATTTTCTGCATCTATGGAGATGGACATGTGATTTTTATCCTTCCTTTTGTTAATGTGGGTTATCACAGTAATTGATTTGTGAATATGGAACCACCCTATTATCCCTGGAATAAATCCCATTCAATTAAGTTATGTGATACTTTCAATATATTGTTGAAATTGGTTAGCTAGTATTTTGTTGAATATTTTTTCATCAATAGTCATTAAAAATAAGCATCTGTAATTATTATTATTATTATTTTACTCTCATTGTCTAATTTTTGTTTCAGGTTAAGGGGGCATAATAGATGAATTTGGGAATGCACCTTTCTCTTCAATTTTGGGGAATAATTTGAGGAAAATAAGTATTAGCTCTTCTTTATGTGTTTAGGAGAATTCCCCTAAGAAGTCATCTGACTCTGGAATTCTGTTTGCTGCGAGAGTTTGCATTAAGAATTTAATTATACTACTAGTGAATTGTCTGTTCAGATTGTCTGTTTCATCCCGATTCAGTCATGCCAGGTTTTGTAGAACTGTTGTCTAATTTGTTGGCATATAAATTTTTATAGTATTCTTATGTTTTCTACGTTTGTATCTTTATGATATAAGTTCTTATTCTCTCTCATCTTTTATTTTATTTGGGTCCTCTCTCTTATCTTCCTGATAAGGCTTGCTAAATTTTCATAAATTTGGTTTATCTTTTCCAAAATCAGCTCTTGGTTTCATTGATCCTTATCTTTCTCTCTCTTTTTGTATCTGTTTTATTCATTTCCTCTCCAATCTTTAAATTTCCCAGATGATGAAGTGGTAGAAAATCCACCTGCCAATAGAGGAGATGCAAGAAATGCAAGTTCAATCCCTGGGTCAGAAAAATCCCCTGAAGTAGGAAATGGCAACCTGCTCCACTATTCTTGCCTATAAAATTCCATGGACAAAGAAGCCTGGAAGGTTACAGTCCATGGGGTCACAAAGAGTTAGACACAACTGAGCGTGCGCACATACAAACACACACACACACACACACAGGCAGCGCACACTGACCTTTATTATGTACTTTCTTTTTCTGACTTTGTACTTTGTTCTTTTTTGTCTAATTTGTTTAGATGGTACATTAGGTTGTTTACTGAGATTTTTCTAATGTTAAAGACTTGTATCACTATAAGCTTAAACAGCTTTGGCTGTGTCACATAGATTTTGGAAAATTCTTTTCCCAGTTTCACTCATCCTGAGTTAACTTTCTTATCTCCTTTCTCTCATTTTTTGAGTAGTTTTTATTTACCATCTGTTTATGCTTTTAACATTTTTATGTAATTGATTTTTAGTTTCATTCCACTGTGACCAAAAATATTGCTTCATTTCTTTCTATTCTCTTACATTTGTTGAGACTTGTTTTGTGGCCAAGAATGTAGTCTATCCTGGAGAAGATTCCATGTACATCAGAAACAAACAAAAAAAAGTATCGTTTTTTTTCAATGGGATGTCATATAAACATCTATTTTTTCAAGTGATTTATTGTGTCATTAAAGAAGGAATGATGCTAAAGCTGAAACTCCAGTACTTTGGCCACCTCATGCAAAGAGTTGACTCCTTGGAAAAGACTCTGATGCTGAGAGGGATTGGGGGCAGGAGGAGAAGGGGACAACAGAGGATGAGATGGCTGGATGGCATCACTGACTCGATGGACGTGAGTCTGAGTGAACTCCGGGAGTTGGTGAGGGACAGGGAGGCCTGGCGTGCTGCGATTCACGGCGTTGCAAAGAGTCGGACACGACTGAGTGACTGATCTGATCTGATCTGACTGTCATATTGATTTTTCTTTCTGGGTGATCTTTCCATTGATGTAACTAGGATGTTAAAAATTCCCTACTATTATCGCATTATTGTCAATTTCTCCCTTTATGCTTATTAATATTTGCTTTGTATATTTAGATGTACCTGTATTGGATGCATACATGTTATTGAGTATAATGTTCTCTTCTTGTATTGACCCTTTTGTCATTATGTAATACCCTTCTTTGTTTTTTGCTATACACTTGATTTTAAAATCTATATTTCACATTATGAGTATTGCTATCCTTGCTTTCTTGTCATTTCTATTTGCACAAACTCTTTTTTCCATCCTTTTCCTTTCTCTGTGTATGTCTTTATCTGTGATATGAGACTCTTGTAAGCAGCATACAGATTGGCCTTTAACTATTGATGGGTATGTGCTTATTGTCATGTTATTACTTTGTTTTTTGTAGTTTTCTGTTCATTTCTTTTTGTTTCTTGCTTTGTGGTTTGTTGGCTTTCTTTAGAGGATGCTTGTGTCATTTTCTTTTTAGCTTTTGTCTCTTAGTTTTAGATTTCTGATTTGTGGTTACCATGAGGTTCACTTATGTTAACATATAATTAACTATATGTATTTGTTTTCAACTAATAGTCATTTAAACTTATACACAATGTAAAAAATCTAAAATTTTCATTTCCCTCCCATGCATTTCTTATTTTTGATGTCCATTTTACATAATCACTTAGCTGTTAATTTTACTTATAGTTGTTTTTCAAGTTTTGTTTTTTAATTTTTATTTAAAAATTAATTTTTTTTATTTAAGTTTATTTAAGTGGTTGATCTTCAACCCTTACTATATATTTTCCATTCCTACTGGAATTTTCCCTTTCCTATAGATATTGACTTCTTGTTTTAGCTCTTTTGTTTCCACTTAGAGAAGACCTTTTAACATTTCTTTTATGGTAGATTAAATATTGATGAACTCTTTTAGTTTTTGCTTGTTTGAGGAGTTCTTTATCTCCCTTTCAATTCTAAATGATACTCTTACTAAATAAAGTATTCTAGGTTTCAGGATTTTTCCCTTTCAGCATTTTGAATATATTATGCCACTTCCTCCTTCCCTGTAAACTTTCTTCAGAAAAATCAGGTGGTAGTCTAGTGTTAGTTCTTTTGTACATGACTGTTTTCCTCTTGCTGCATTTAGAATTATTTCTTTGTCTTTAAATTTGTCATTTTAATTATTATATGCCTTGGTGTGTGTCTCTTTGGTTTAATCTTGAGACCCTGAGGGTTGGGTCCAAGCTGGCTCTGTTCCTTTTAAGTATTTGATCTCCCCTCTCCAAGCATTAATATCCACGCTCTGGGGAGAAGCAGTACTTGGCCAAAAAGAGTCTTGTGATCTCAGCAGGCTGTGTACAGACAGAAGTCCAGTCTTTGATACACTACCTGTGTGACCACCAGAAATAGCTGCTTCCCTGTATCTGAGTCTCCTTTGTCCCTAAGAGCTGATCATTTTTATCTGCCTCACCCACCCACTTATTGTGAAACCACATATTAAGGAAAGCCATGCTCATGTAGGCTCTAGACATGCATGGGGGATGGGCTGTGGCAGTCAGAGCACTATCAGAAGTCAGGATTTCCAGTAATGAGGTACACATGCAAGCATCAGTTACAGCTGATGTTGCCATGCCCAAATGTGGTCTCAGATCAAAGTCATCTCTGAGTTCCATGGCTGAACTTTCACCCCTTCATGGCAGCTGTTGTTCTTCACAGTAGGGGACTATGAAGTCAAATAAACAGGGCTGGAATGTTTGCCTGGCCCATGCTGGGACATGCATGGAAACAGTTGTGGGAAATCTTAGACTGGAGTATCCCAATCTTCTCTCTGCCCTGACTTGGGGACAAGTCAGTGTTTGCATGCTCCTCAGAAGTGGAGTCCAGGCTTACCACAGCTCCCCTATTAATCCCAGTGGCCTTCCAACCAGTCAAAAAGGCTCCCAGACTTGTGGTTCCCAATATGTGGTTCAAATTGCTCACCTCTCATGGCAGATCTCTGCCAATGTATTCTCCTTTTCCTCTGAGTATTCTCCCTTGGGCACTGGTCCGAACATGATTGTCTTCTGTTCTTATCCAGTTTCATGTGGACCTTTCTTACAGATTTGGTTGTATATGAGTCTTGCTGCCAGTTTGCAGTCAGTTTTCAGTGAGAATTGCTCCTGAGAATTGCTCGCCTGCCAAGAAGCAATCATTCTCTAATTTTATGGTTTCAGTCAACATCAGCAGTGATTTTAGAGCTCAAGAAGAGGATATCTGTCACTGCTTCCAACTTTTCTCCTGCTATTTAACATGAAGTGATGGGACTGGATGCCATACATTGAGATGTATGTCTGAAGTGATTGTGGGATAGGTGAGTTCCACATTTTTCTTTACCATCTTGATTGACAGCCCCTTATTATTTGTTGTTGTTCAGTCACCAAATCATGTCCAGCTATTTGCAACTCTGTGGACGGCAACATGACAGGCTTCCCCATCTATCACCATCTCCTGGAGTTTGCCCAAGTTCATGTCTATTGAATAAGTGATTCCATCTGATCACTTCATCCTCTGTCACCCTCTTCTCCTTCTGCCTTCAATCTTTCCTAGCATCAGGGTCTTTTCCATTGAGTTGGCTCTTCACAACAGATGACCGAAGTACTGGAGCTTCAGCATCAGTGCTTCCAATGAGTATTGTATTTAGGGTTGATTTCCTTTAAGATTGACTGCTTTGATCACCTTGTGGTCCAAGGGACTCTCAAGAGTCTTCTTGAGCAACACAGTTTTAAAGCATCAATTCTTGGATGTCCTGCTTTCTTTATGGTCCAGGTCTCACATCCATGGAGAGACCATAGCCTTAACTATGCTGACCTTTGTCAGAAAAGTAATGTCTTTGCTTTTTAACATGCCATCTAGGTTTGTCATAGCTCTCCTGCCAAGAAGCAATCATCCTCTAATTTTATGGTTTCAGTCAACATCAGCAGTGATTTTAGAGCTCAAGAAGAGGATATCTGTCACCACTTCCAACTTTTCTCCTGCTATTTAACATGAAGTTATGGGACTGGATGCCATGATTTTAGTTTTTTGTTTGTTTGTTTTGTTTTTCAATATTGAGTTTTAAGGCAATTTTTTTTCACCCTCATCAAGAGGTTCTTTAGTTCTTCTTTGCTTTCTACCTATAAAGTGGTATCATTCACAAAGCTGAATTTCTTGATATTTCTCTTGGCAATCTTGATTCCAGCTTGTAACTCATCCAGCCTGGCATTTCTCATGGTGTGCTCTGTGTTTAAGTTAAATAAACAGGATGACAATAAACAGCTTTCTCAGACTCCTTTTCCAATCTTGAACCAGTCAGTTATTCCATACAATGTTCTAACTGTTGCTTCTTGACCCAAATACAAGTTTCTCAGCAGACAGTTAGATAATCTGGTATTTCCATCTCTTTAAAAGTTTTGCAGTTTTCTATATATAGGTCTTTAGTTTCTTTAGGTAGATACTTAGGAATATATCTACCTAAAGAAACTAAAGACCTATATATAGAAAACTATAAAACACTGGTGAAAGAAATCAAAGAGGACACTAATAGATGGAGAAATATACCATGTTCATGGATTGGAAGAATCAATATAGTGAAAATGAGTATACTACCCAAAGCAATTTATAGATTCAATGCAATCCCTATCAAGCTACCAACAGTATTCTTCACAGAGCTAGAACAAATAATTTCACAATTTGTATGGAAATACAAAAAACCTCGAATAGCCAAAGCAATCTTGAGAAAGAAAAATGGAACTGGAGGAATCAACCTACCTGACTTCAGGCTCTACTACAAAGCCACAGTTATCAAGACAGTATGGTACTGGCACAAAGACAGAAATATAGGTCAATGGAACAAAATAGAAAGCCCAGAGATAAATCCACGCACATATGGACACCTTATCTTTGACAAAGGAGGCAAGAATATACAGTGGATTAAAGACAATCTCTTTAACAAGTGGTGCTGGGAAATCTGGTCAACCACTTGTAAAAGAATGAAACTAGAACACTTTCTAACACCATATACAAAAATAAACTCAAAATGGATTAAAGATCTCAACGTAAGACCAGAAACTATAAAACTCCTAGAGGAGAACATAGGCAAAACACTCTCTGACATACATCACAGCAGGATCCTCTATGACCCACCTCCCAGAATATTGGAAATAAAAGCAAAAATAAACAAATGGGACCTAATTAAACTTAAAAGCTTCTGCACATCAAAGGAAACTATTAGCAAGGTGAAAAGACAGCCTTCAGAATGGGAGAAAATAATAGCAAATGAAGCAACCGACAAACAACTAATCTCAAAAATATACAAGCAACTCCTACAGCTCAACTCCAGAAAAATAAATGACCCAATCAAAAAATGGGCCAAAGATCTAAATAGACATTTCTCCAAAGAAGACATACAGATGGCTAACAAACACATGAAAAGATGCTCAACATCACTCATTATCAGAGAAATGCAAATCAAAACCACTATGAGGTACCATTTCACGCCAGTCAGAATGGCTGCAATCCAAAAGTCTACAAATAATAAATGCTGGAGAGGGTGTGGAGAAAAGGGAACCCTCCTACACTGTTGGTGGGAATGCAAACTAGTACAGCCACTATGGAGAACAGTGTAGAGATTCCTTAAAAAACTGGAAATAGAACTGCCTTATGATCCAGCAATCCCACTGCTTGGCATACACACTGAGGAAACCAGAAGGGAAAGAGACACGTGTACCCCAATGTTCATCGCAGCACTGTTTATAATAGCCAGGACATGGAAGCAACCTAGATGTCCATCAGCAGATGAATGGATAAGAAAGCTGTGGTACATATACACAATGGAGTATTACTCAGCCATTAAAAAGAATACATTTGAATCAGTTCTAATGAGGTGGATGAAACTGGAGCCTATTATACAGAGTGAAGTAAGCCAGAAGGAAAAACATAAATACAGTATACTAACGCATATATATGGAATTTAGAAAGATGGTAACGATAACCCTGTATACGAGACAGCAAAAGAGACACTGATGTATAGAACAGTCTTATGGACTCTGTGGGAGAGGGAGAGGGTGGGAAGATTTGGGAGAATGGCATTGAAACATGTGAAACGTCATGTATGAAACGAGATGCCAGTCCAGGTTCAGTGCACGATGCTGGATGCTTGGGGCTGGTGCGCTGGGACGGCCCAGGGGGATGGTATGGGGAGGGGGAGGGAGGAGGGTTCAGGATGGGGAGCACGTGTATACCTGAAATGTTTTTTAATTTAAAAAAAAAAATTAAAATAAAAGTTTTGCACAGTTTGTTATGATTCACACAGTCAAAGGTTTTAGCATAGCCAATGAAACAGACATGGATTTTTTTCTTTCTTGAATTCCTTGGCTTTCTTTATATAGCAAATATTGGCAATTCGATCTCTGGTTCCTCTGCCCTTTCTAAACCCAGTTTGAACATCTGGAAGTTCTTGGTTCATGTAGTAGTGAAGCCTGGCTTGGAAGATTTTGAGCACAGCCTTACTAACATTGTATATGAGTGCAAATGTCCAGTAGTTTGCATATTCTCTAGTACTGCTCTTCTTGGCAATTGAGATGAACACTGATCTTTTCCAGTCGTGTGGCCACTGCTGTTTTTCCAAATTTCCTGACATATTGAGTGCAGCACCTTAATAGCATCATCTTTTAGGATTTAAAATAGTTATCCTGGAATTTCATCACCTCCACTAGCTTTATTGACAACATCACTTCCTAAAGCCCACTTGACTTTACAGTCCAGAATGTCTGAATCTGGGTGAATGGTTATCCTTGTTATCCCTCTGTTATGGGAAACTCAATCAAATCTGTTGTATTTTAGTATAAATTTGTCTGCTTGATCTACTCCAAAAAAGGTTTTACATACATTTTAATCTTGCACCATTCATCCATTTTCCTCACAACTTTTTGTCTATCCCTATTTAATATTGCTAAGATAGTAAACTCCATACCCATAATCAGCTATAAAACCTTGCCAAAATTGTTCCACAAATTCTGGAGCCAACTTTTTCCCTTTGTCTCCTAGTAGGATGAAAAAAAAGTTATATATAGTTTTAAATTTTTCCAGTTTTATTGAGATATAATTAACATGAAATATGTAAATTTTAGATTTATTACATGATTTAAACATGTATGATGAAATTATTTCTAAGCTGAATTTGTTAACATCTTATTTACCTCACATGATTATCACTTATGTTTTTATGGTCGGTCAGAATACTTAATAGGTACTCTGTTAGCCACTTTCTTTTTTTGTTAGCCACTTTCAAATATTTACTACAGAACATTTGAGATCTTCTCACTTAGCAACTTTTTAAGTGCATAATACATTTCAAATATAATAATATAAACACACATAATGTAATTTTAACTCTTACCGTGAGGTCCATTCATTCCCCAGAACTTATTTACCTTATAGCTGACAGTTTGTATCCTTTCAGTATAATCTTCCCATTTTCTGGATTCCCCAGTCCCAGGCTAACCCATTTCTAGTCTTGCTTTCTATGTATTTGGCTGTATTCAGATTCTACATTTAAGCAATATCATTCAGTAATTATCTTCCTCTGATTTATGTCATTCAGTATAATGCTTTCAAGGCCCACCCATGTTGTTTCAAAACAAGATTTCCTTCTTTCCCATGGCTGAATAATATTCCATTGTGTATATGTGTGTATGTGTGTGTATATGTTTGTGTTTGTATGTATCTTATATCTTCTTTATCCATTCATCTGTAGATGGGCAATTAGGTTCTTTCCATATTTCCTGGCTAATGTAAACAATGTTGTATTGAACATGGGGTTCTAGAAATGTCTTTAATATCCTGATTTAATTTATTTTGCATATATATGCATAAATGAATAGAATAGTTGTTCCACTTTTGATTTTTTTTGAGAAGCTAAATTATGTTTCACAGAGTAGTTACACAGATTTTCGATGAACAATGCACAGGGTTGCCTTTCATCCACATCTTTGCCAATGCTTGTAATCTCTTGTCTTTTTAACAATAGTCATATTAACAGGTGTGATTGCTGTCTCTTTATGATTTGATTTGTATTTCCCTAATATCTGATGAGGGCTTCCCTGGTGGCTCAGTGGTAAAGAATCCACCTGTCAATGCAGGAGATGTGGGTTGGATCCCTAGATCAGGAAGATCCCTTGGAGAAGGAAATGGCAATCCACTCCAGTATTCTTGCCTGGGAAATCACATGGACAGAGGAACCTGACAGGCTACAGTTCATGGGGCCACAAAAGAATCAGACATGCTTGAGTAACTAAACAACAACAAATAACTAATGAGCATTTTTTAGGTATTGTTGGCCATTTGGATTCCTTCTTCTAAAAAAAAATGTGTATTCAGTTTCTCTGTCCATTTTTAAATTGCATTTTTTAAAATTAATTTTTATTAGAGGAGAGTTGATTTACAAAACTGTGTTAGTTTCTGCTGTACAGCAAAGTGAATCAGTTATAAAAATATATACATACACTATTTTTTAGATTCTATTCTAAAGAATCCTCCTGCCAAGCAGATTTGGCTTTGATCCCTGGGCTGGGGAGATCCCCTGGAGAAAGAAATGGCAATCCACTCCAGTGTTCCTACCTGGGAAATCCCATGGACAGAGGAACCTCGTGAGCTACAATTCATGGGGTTACAAAGAGTCTGGCACCAATTAGTATTCTAAACAACAAAAACAATGACCTTCCTATATAGATCATTACAGGAGAGTATTTCCAGTGCTATAGAGTAGGTACTCATCTGTTGTCTATCTTATGTCTAGCAGTATGTATATATTAATCCCATTCTCCCAATTTATCCCTCCCACATTTCCTCTTGGTAACTGTAAGTTTATTTTCTGCATCTGTGATTCTATTTCTGTTCTATAAATAGATTTGTCTGTGTCGTTTCTTTTTAGATTACAAATAGAAGTGATATCAAACGATAGTTGTCATTCTCAATTACTTCACTCACTATGACAATCCCTGGATCAGTCCATGTTGCTACAAACAGGATATTTTCATTCTTTTTTATGACTGAATAATACTCCATTACATGTATGTACCACATCTTCTTTACTCATTTCTCTGTTAATGAACATTTAGCTTGCTTTCATGTCGTAAGAAAAAAAAAAAAAAGAGCTAAAGGAACCAGGCTGCCTGATCTCAGACTATACTTCATAGCTACAGTAATCAAAATAGTATGGTACTGGTGCAAAAACAGAAATGTACATCAATGGAATAAGATAGGAAGACCAGAGATAAACTCACAAAATCATGGTCAATCCTTGACAAAGGAGGCAAGAATATATAACAGAGAAAACACAGTCTCCTCTATAAGTGATGCTGGAAAGACTGGGCAGCTACAGGTAAAGAGTGAAATTAGAACACTCCCTAACAGCATACACACACACACACACACACAAACTCAAAATGGTTTAAAAAGTAAATTTAAGATTGGTTACTATAAAACTCAGAAAAAGAGCATAGGAAGAACATTCTCTAAC
Source organism: Bos javanicus (assembly GCF_032452875.1). Classification (NCBI taxonomy): domain Eukaryota; kingdom Metazoa; phylum Chordata; class Mammalia; order Artiodactyla; family Bovidae; genus Bos; species Bos javanicus. The sequence continues at coordinate 4,701,942 of NC_083879.1, read as the reverse complement.
ATAAATCACAGCAAGATCTTTTTTTGATCTACTAATGAAAATAAAAACAAAAATAAATAAATTAGTTAGACCTAATTAAATTTTAAAGATTATGCACAGTGAAGGAAACCATAAACAAAATGAAAAGACAACCCAAAGAATGGGAGAAAATATTTGCCAATGAAGTGACCACCAAGGAGCATATCTCTAAAATATACAGTTTATGCAGCTCAATAAAAAACAAACACACAAACAAACAACCCAATCAAAAAATGGACAGAAGATCTAAATAGACATTTCTCTAAAGAATGCATCCAGATGGCCAAGTTTCACTTGACAACATACTCAACATCATCAATTACTATATAACTGAAAATCAAAACTACAATGAGGTATCACCCCACACCAGTCAGAATGGCCACCACCAAAAAAATCTACAAACAATAAGTGCTAGCAAGGCTAAGGAGAAAATAGATTGTTTTGCTTTTAAGCCTGAATAATATGAGTTTCCTATATATTTTGTGTGTCACATGTGGTTCAGATTGTAAAGTATCTGCCTGCAATGCAAGAGACCTGGATTTGATCCCTGGGTCAGGAAGATTCCCGGGAGAAAGGCATGGTAGCCCACTCCAGTATTCTTGCCTGGAGAATCTCATGGACAGAGGAGTCTACTCCACTACAGTCCATGGGATTGCAAAGAGTCAGACACAATGAGCAACTAACACATATATTTTAGGTATTAACTCCTTATCAGGTTTATAATTTGCAAAGTATTTTCTCCCATTCTGTAGATTGCCTTTTTATTCTGTCAATGGTTTTCTTTGGTGTGCAGAAGCTTTCCAATTTTATATGGTCCCACTTGTTGACATGGATTTTTGCTGTTTTTGTTTTTGGTGTCATATTTTAAAAATTTTGCCAAGGCCAATGTCAGGAAGGTTTTTTACCTATGCTTTCTTCTAGGAGGTTTACAATTTTGGGCCTTAAGTCTTTACTTTAATTCAAGTTCATTTTTATGTGATATAAGTAGGGTCTAATTTAATTATTTTATGAATGATTAACCAATTTTTTTCAACAACATGTGTTGAAGAGATTATCTTTCCCCATTTGGTACACATGGCTTTCTTGTCAAATATTAGTTGTCTGTATGCACGAGGATCAATTTTCTGGCTCTTTATTTTGTTCCATCAACCTATGTATCTCCTTTTATGCCAGTAAGTAAGTAAATGTTAGTCGCTCAGTCATGCCTGACTGTGACTCCATGGACTGCAGCCCACCAGACTCCTCTGTCCATGAGATTTTCCAGATAAGTATACTGGAGTGGGTTGCCATTTCCTTCTCCAGGGGCTCTTCCCAACCCAAGGATCGAATCCAGGTTTCCTGCATAACAGGCAGATTTTTTACCAACTGAGCTACAAGGGAAGCCCTTTATGCCAGTACCATACTGTTTTGATAAATTTAGCTTTGTACTATAGGCTTTTAAGCTATCAATGGGTGCCAACACAAATATATTTGTCTGTGTCAATTTTACATATGTGATATTAGAAAGGTGAATGCCCCTGGTTGTGACTGATTCTGCAGGAAGTGCTCCCCAATTCAACACACACGCACACACACACAAACTACTCGTAAACACACACAAAGTTTACACTACTAATATTACCCATTTTTACTCAGTGGGTTGGTGCAAAATCAGTTCTATACAGAAGAATATTTTTACATCAGTATATTACTTGGGAATTAATTGGAATTAAAGCACTGCTGAAATCAAGGACTTTGGTGGAGATCCAAAATTCTTACAACCTTTCCTATTTATTTTAAGTATTTGGAATTTTGACAGCTATAAGAAGTAATCTATGTAAGTCCATTCATAAATAATTCCATTCATAATTAAGTACTAGAACTGTACCTACTGTTTCCTTAGTCACTCATTACTTCTCATTCTCTTGCCATAAAACTTTCTGGGAAAACATGAATAATAAAACCAATATTGTTAAGGTACACAATTATTTTGGTATCACCAGGTATATCACCAGGTATATTTTTGAGCAAGTCTGTATTCTAATTTTCAAGCTGAAAAAAGAAAGTGTCTTTGTTGGAAATGCTAGAGATTGTTGGAAAAACCATGCTGTCTTCTGTGTATGTCAGAAAGCCTTCAGAAGAAAGAGACAATAAATATACCAAAGAAAAAGAAAATACACTTGAGGAATAGATCTCAAAGAATGTGAAAGAGACATAAAAACAATTTCATAGCACTATTAATGTTAGTCTCAGTTTGGCTAAGAGACCAAAATTCTGAAGTTCTCACATTACAGAAGAGAAACTAATGATCAGAGAAATCGAATAGCACAGAAATCACTAGTGTAGGTGTAAAAGAAGAGTAAGTTAAAACAATATGACCAAATAAGTGCCCACGCCTATCTAGTTATTGACGAAACCCTAACACTTCTCTATTGATGCATACATACTTTTCCTTTTATATAAATGCTAAACAGTAAAATTGCTTTGAAAAAGATTTATCCTAGACCATCAACAATAAAGCAGGCTTGATATGGCATAAGTAAAAGTGGAGAAATATTATATATATTATTACTACTCCCTGCTATGTTACACACTGTAAGCCAATGTTTCTTCTACATTTTAAGTGCATATATTTAATTTACATTTAAATTGTTTCAAGCCCATATTTGTGACTTACAATGTTTTGTACTTTAGTATTCTGCTTATCATTATGAAGAACAATGAAAAGCACATTGAAGTAAGCTAAAAGGGGAAGAAAAAAGTGAAAAAGGAATGTAAAAGTCATACAAGCTAAATAACAATGCCATCTTAATGTGAGTTCAGATACTACACAAGTTCACATTTGTAAAAGAATTATATGGCGTAAAAATTATGTGCCAAATTCTCATCCCATGAGATTTACTGCCAACTGCATGTGAAAATAATCTAACTTAGACAGAAAAATTTTACTTAAGAAATAAAAGAAACAGCTCATAAATGATGATTATTATATTTCTATATTAGTAATTAGATATTTTGTGTACTAGCTGAGGATAACTAAGTGAGGATGATTATAAAACTGAGAAAATCAAGGTGATGCATAAAGGCTTAATAACTAAGCACAAAGGTTATGATAATAACAAAATGATGGCTGGTGACTTCAGCATTCTTAGTTTGCTATTGTAATTTGTGTAAAAGCTTTTATTAGATAATTTGATGTCCTTCTGAGATGAGAAATTACAGTATGTAGGTTACAGGGAGGCCTTTAAGAGAAAATTCTCCAGAGAAGAAGGAATATTGACAACATTTGAAGAATCATAAAATAGCATTTAAAAAATAGTTGATGACATTAGAATTACTTAGGCTTGAAAAAAAACACTAAAGATGATAATAATATTCTTCACACAGAAAATATTTCTCTAAAGAGAACTTGTATATGCACTTCAAATAAATCTAAATCTACTGCTTGGGTAAATTTTTTATTGTCAGAGATGTGATAAAACGGCAGGAGCAAATAGAGTATCAGAACTGAAAAAATGTAATAAGAATATTTGCTGGTGAGTAAATGAGAACAAAGAGCTATTTGTGATTTTAATTATTCCAGATATATATACTTGGGCAAATTATTTACCTTCTTAGAGTTTCCTTACCATTAAATAAAGAATATTGACTATCTGCTACTACAGGTAAATTCTAACTCTAAAATTATACTCTTCTGAGCTGATTGACTTTATTACATTATGCTATAAAGTCATTGAAAATTCCATAATCATTGTGACAAGTGCTAAATACTAGATGACCAAAAATTTTAATATGCATTTTTTGCATATATTTAATAAATGTTGAGTATGAAATAATTCAAATAAGAATAAAAGTTATATTATTGCTAAGTTGATTAAAAATGGCTCTTATATTTCATAATCTAGAAATAAGAAATGAACTCTGGTTCATTACACAGCTATATACATATCTTTGATGGTGCATGTGCATTTTGCTCTGCAGAATTATATGTAGATCCATAGACAGGATACATCTTTTTTTAACATGATATCTTAAAGTATTTGTTAGCAGTCCATGGGGTTGCTAAGAGTCAGACGCGACTGAATGACTTCACTTTCACTTTTCACTTTCATTCATTGGAGAAGGAAATGGCAACCCGCTCCAGTGTTCTTGCCTGGAGAATCCCAGGGACGGGGTGGGGGCCTGGTGGGCTGCCGTCTATGGGGTCGCACAGAGTTGGACACAACTGAAATGACTTAACAGTAGCAGACTAAAGTTAGTGCGTAAAAAAATGAAATTCACCATTGCTATGACCAAACACACACATACACACAAAAACACAGATAAACATACATATTCAGGAACATTTTTGCATAGCCCTTACTCTAATAGAACAAAATTGAGGGAAACATATTCTGGAATCCATCACACAGAAAGCAGGATCTGTGAATTCTTTTAGTTTAGTAGATATGTTTATGTACTTTTCAGTTCAGTTCAGTTGCTCAGTCATGTCTGACTCTTTGCGACCCCATGAATCTCAGCACACCAGGCCTCCCTGTCCATCACCAACTCCCGGAGTTCACTCAAACTCACGTCCATCGAGTCAGTGATGCCATCCAGCCATCTCATCCTCTATCATCCCCTTCTCCTCCTGCCTCCATCCCTCCCAGCATCAGAGTCTTTTCCAATGAGTCAACTCTTCCCATGAGGTGGCCAAAGTACTGGAGTTTCAGCTTTAGCATCATTCCTTCCAAAGAAATCCCAGGGCTGATCTTCAGAATGGACTGGTTGGATTTCCTTGCAGTCCAAGGGACTCTCGAGAGTCTTCTCCAACACCACAGTTCAAAAGCATCAATTCTTCGGTGCTCAGCTTTCTTCACAGTCCAACTCTCACATCCATACATGACCATTGGAAAAACCATAGCCATGACTAGACGGACCTTTGTTGGCAAAGCAATGTCTCTGCTTTTCAATATGATGTCTAGGTTGGTCATAACTTTTCTTCCAAGGAGTAAGTGTCTTTTAATTTCATGGCTGTAATCACCATCTGCAGTGATTTTGGAGCCCAGAAAAATAAAGTCTGACACTGTTTCCACTGTTTCCCCATCTATTTCCATGATGTGATGGGAACAGATGCCATGATCTTCGTTTTCTGAATGTTGAGCTTTAAGTCAACTTTTTCACTTTCCTCTTTCACTTTCATCAAGAGGCTTTTTAGTTCCTCTTCACTTTCTGCCACAAGGGTGGTGTCATCTGCATATCAGAGGTTATTGATATTTCTCCCAGCAATCTTGATTCCAGCTTGTGTTTCTTCCAGCCCAGCGTTTCTCATGATGTACTCTGCATACAAGTTAAATAAACAGGGTGACAATATACAGCCTTGACATACTCCTTTTCCTATTTGGAACCAGTCTGTTGTTCCATGTCCAGTTCTAATTGTTGCTTCATGACCTGCATATAGGTTTCTCAAGAGACAGGTCAGGTGGTCTGGTATTCCCATTTCTTTCAGAATTTTCCACAGTTTATTTTGATCCACACAGTCAAAGGCATTGGCATAGTCAAGAAAGCAGAAATAGATGTTTTTCTGGAACTCTATTGCTTTTTCCATGATCCAGCGGATGTTGGCAATTTCATCTCTGGTTCCTCTGCCTTTTCTAAAACCAGCTTGAACATCAGGAAGTTCACGGTTCACATATTGCTGAAGCCTGGCTTGGAGAATTTTGAGCATTACTTTACTAGCGTGTAAGATGAGTGCAATTGTGTGGTAGTCTGAGCATTCTTTGGCATTGCCTTTCTTAGGAATTGGAAGGAAAACTGACCTTTTCCAGTCCTGTGGCCACTGCTGAGTTTTCCAAATGTGTTGGCATATTGAGTGTAGCACTTTCACAGCATCATCTTTCAGGATTTGAAATAGTTCAACTGGAATTCCATCACCTCCACTAGCTTTGTTCGTAGTGATGCTTTCTAAGGCCCACTTGACTTCACATTCCAGGATGTCTGGCTCTAGGTCAGTGATCACATCATCATGATTATTGGGTCATGAAGATCTTTTTGTACAGTTCTTCTGTGTATTCTTGCCACCTCTTCTTAATATCTTCTGCTTCTGTTAGGTCCATACCGTTTCTGCCCTTTATCGAGCCCATCTTTGCATGAAATGTTCCCTTGGTAGCTCTAATTTCCTTGAAGAGATCTCTAGTCTTTCCCATTCTCTTGTTTTCCTCTATTTCTTTGCACTGATCACTGAGGAAGGCTTTCTTATCTCTTCTTGCTATTCTTTGGAATTCTGCATTCAGATGCTTATATCTTTCCTTTTCTCCTTTGCTTTTTGCTTCTCTTCTTTTCACAGCTATTTGTAAGGCCTCCTCAGACAGACATTTTGCTTTTTTGCATTTCTTTTCCATGGGGATGGTCTTAATCCCTGTCTCCTGTACAATATCATGAACCTCAGTCCATAGTTCATCAGGCCCTCTATCTATCAGATCTAGGCCCTTAAATCTATTTCTCATTTCCACTGTATAACCATAAGGGATTTGATTTAGGTCATACCTGAATGGTCTAGTGGTTTTCTGTACTTTCTTCAATTTCAGTCTGAATTTGGCAATAAGGAGTTCATGATCTGAGCCACAGTCAGCTCCTGGTCTTTTTTGGTTGACTGTATAGAGCTTCTCCATCTTTGGATGCAAAGAATATAATCAATGTGATTTCTGTGTTGATCATCTGGTGATGTCCATGTGTACTTTTACCACTCCACATTTCTTTAGCTCTTAAAAAGTGAAATAATGTTTAATATTTTGTCTACAAATTCATTTTCACTTTCTCTTAATTTATATTTATTTTTATTTATATGTTATTGCCAAGATTTCATAGAAAATCTACAATCATCTGGTTTCTTTCATCATTCTAAGGACAAATCAGAAAATTCAAAACATATGATCTCCCAGGCCTAAAGGGGTTGACTACCACTCTCCCCAGCCTTCCAAACAGCTCATGTCTTGCCATGAAGGTGGGGATTTGCTATTATACTTTTAATTATTTACAAAAGTCATATGCAAAATATATAATTGTGAACAGAGATTCAGAAGATACTATAATATTACACTAATCTCATAAGATTCTGTGAGACAGCCAGTATCTATTATGTTATACCAGGAACCAAATAGGTTCAAGCTTTTTGGCACTGCCTCAAATGTCTCTGACACCAAATAGATTAGCAACAGTAACAACAATGAATGGGGGACCTTATTTCCAAGCAGCACAGAAATAATCATGCAAATTTAGCCAAGGTTGCAAGAAAGTGAAAGTGAAAGTCGCTCAGTGGTGTCTGACTCTTTGTCCATGGGTTTCTCCAGGCCAGAAGACTGGAGTGGATAGCCGTTCCCTTCTCCAGGGGATCTTCCCATCCCAAGGATCAAACCCAGGTCTCCCTCATTGCAGGCGGATTCTTTACCAGCTGAGCCACCTGCAAGCATTCAGCATCAATTTTTAATGTATTCTGAGTGAGTTTGGGTCATTTAGTACAAGTATAAGGATTTTCTGTTTGCCTATTGGTACCTATAAAAAGATCAGAATTTTGAATCTACTTTGTAGATTCTTGTTAAGTGATGAGAGACAGAGAGACAGAAGACACAAGAAAATAGAAGATAAGCCTATGAACAAACTAAGTAGACAGCAAGTGGCAGAAGCCTTTAAGAATACCTGAGATGACAGCATTAGAAGCATTTGTAAGTACAAATAAAAGTAGTATCTTTAATACTGAACTAATATTGATAAGAGATGGAGATTATATATAAATGTAACCATTGTAAACTATGGTAGTTAAGAAGATAGTCAATGATGAAAAACCACAAGGAAATTTACATTCTGTATGGGAACAGCATTTTACATCAGCTCCTCAATATGCACTCTGATTTATGTGCTCCTCACAATGGGTGAAAAGAGACTATATCTTAAAATAACTGTGTGTGTGTGTGTTAGTCATTCAGTCATGTCCAACCCTTTGTGATCCATGGACTATAGCTGGCCAGGCTCCTCTGTCTTTGGAAATCTCCAGGCAAGAATACTGGAGTGAGTTGCCATACCCTCCTCCAGGGGATCTTCCCCACCCAGGGATTGAACCTGAGTCTCATATCTCCTGCATTTGCAGGTGGTTCTTTATGACTAGTGCCACCTGGGAAGCCCAGTTGGACTGTGATGTTCCCCAAATGATTCTAACATATAGGCAGAGAATTAGTGGGTTTCACCATCTCATCTTATGCAATATAAATTTGGATATATCTCTGTAACCACAACCACAGTATGCTATAATAAATTTAGATAGAAAATTAGAAGTATGTGATATATTGGGCTTCCTAAGTGGTGCTAGTGGTAAAGAACCCACCTGTCAACACAGGAGGCTTAAGAGAAGCAGATTCCATCCCTGGGTGGGGAAAATCTGGGTTGCACAGAATCAGACACGACTGAAGTGACTTGGCACACATGCACACATGTAATACATGTATTGAAAAACATCCATTACAAATATTTAAATGTATGCAAAGTGCTCCCTCCTCCAAATGTTGCTTTTAATGACAGATTTTTAGGCACCAAGATTTATTGTAATTTAAATAATATTTATATGCATTATTAATATTCATTTTGCTATTCTGCCTTTAGAATAATCTTTTTCCCTATGGAAAATGATTGAAAGAGTTTAAAGAATTAAGTCTTTATTTGTCTTGGGGCATCTTATTTAATAGTAAATATTAAATGCTGTGTTAGTTTCTCAATTGTGTCCAACTGTTCATGACCCCATTGACTCTAGCCCACCAAGCTCCTCCATCCATGGAATTCTTCAGGCAAGAGTAATGTAATGGGTTGCCACTTCCTACTCCAGGCATCTTCTCGACTCAGGGATTGAACTCAGATCTCTCACATTGCACAGTTTCTTTACCATCAGAGACACCAGGTTTAAATATAAATGCAAAGTTTCTATTATGCTTTCTTTGAATCTAGTCAGATATTGATATCCTATATTACCAGTAATTCTTCTAATAGTTTCTATTAAATAACCTTTTATTTTAGAACATTTTTATATTTTAAAAAGTTGTGAGGACAGAATTGCCATATACCTCAAACCAATTTTCCTCATTATTAATATCATACATTCATGTATTTTACATGATTAATTAAACTACATTAAAATAATCAGATGTATTGTTATATTTATTAAATTCTGTAATTTATTCTATTTTATTTTTGCCTAATATCCTTTTTCTGTTTCAGGATTCCTGCCATAATTCCAATCACTTTAGTCTCCATATCTCCATAGATTCTGATGGTGGTACTTCCTTACGTTTTCCTTGGTTGTGATGACCCTACCAGTTTTCAGGATACTTTCAGTTATTTTGCAAGAGTATCAAATATCATTGGTATCTTTCTGATATTTCCTCATGATTAGATTCGGATTATGGATTTGCAGTGGAAAACCAGAGAGGCAAGGTGTCATTCTCTTCCTATCAATAGTAAACAGTGTCAAGATGACTTATCACTGCTGGTGCTTACCTTAATCACCTGGCTTAAAGAAGTGTTTATCAAGTTCTTCACTGTAGGGTTACTCTTTTTCTTTCCTTCTACACTGTACTCTCTAAAGGGATTTACTATAGGCAAGGAAAATCAAACAGCAACAAAAAATAAATTAAAAAAACAATGACTGAGAATGTCAAAGGGACACATGACCCAACTGCTAAAAGCAAAGCTGGAACAACTTCAACAAGAACGTTAATAAAGTAATATCTGATTATAATCTAATATATAAAATAAACATTAATGAATCCACACTACTAAAACAAGTGAATAAATTAATAAATGAATAGGGAGTGAATAAATTAATAAATGAATACATAAATCTGCTGCACAATAAAATTTTAAAAGTATGTAAATATGCAATTCTCAAATAAGAAGGATATAATTCCTTTGCTTCTTAAGTGTAGTTGCACATTTGTCTATTATTTTTAAAGCTTTAAAATTTTTCATGAATTGATGTAGCTTAAAAGTCTATGCATATAAGGGCTTCCTTGGTAGCTCAGACAATATTCTTGCCTGGAGAATCCCATGGACAGAGGAACCTGGTGCGGCTCAGGGGTGAAGAATATGCCTGCAATGTAGGGGCTGCAGGAGATGTGGGTTCAAACATTGGGTTGGGAAGATCCCCTGGAGGAGGGTATGGAAACCCACTCCAGTATTCTTGACTGCAGAAACCCATGGATAGCGGAGCCTGGCGGTCTACAGTTTATAAGGTCACAAAGATCTGGACACAACTCAAGCAACTTAGCACACACACAAAAGTCTATGCATATGGTTCCATCATTGAAATTTAACTTTAAATGCATAGTTAGTTGAAATGTCAGGTCAATAGATATTTGCTTTTAAAAAGTAAGTAAATATGTCTGCAGGCTGTGGTCAAGTACTTTTAAAATATTTGTTAGTTGAAGAGGGAGGCAGAAGATGAGATGTTTAGATAGTATCACCAACTCAAGGCACATGAATCTGAGCAAACTCCAGGATATAGTGACAGACAAGGGAGCCTGGTGTGCTGCAGTTCATGGAGTCCCAATGAGTAGAACACAACTTAGTAACTAAACAACAACAAACTATGTTTTTACATATCTAAAAGCAGAATTTAGAAATATTAGAGAGTTTAAATATTTAGGAAACATAGTAAGACTAAATGCTTTTGAACTGTGGTGTTGGAGAAGACTCTTGAGAGTCCCTTGGACTGCAAGGAGATCTAACCAGTCCATCCTAAAGGAGATCAGTCCTGGGTGTTCATTGGAAGGACTGATGCTGAAGCTGAAATTCTGATATTTTGGCCAGCTGATGAGGAGAACTGACTCATTTGAAAAGACCCTGATGCTGAGAAAGATTGAGGGCAGGAGGAGAAGGGGACGACCTTGAGATGGTTGGATGGCATCACTGACTCAATGGACATGAGTTTGGGTGGACTTGGAGTTGGTGATGGACAGGGAGGCCTGGCGTGCTGCGGTTCATGGGGTTGCAAAGAGTTGGACACAACTGAGCGACTGAACTGAACTGAAATGAATAAGACTATGGCAATGTATCAATATATTTTGAACTTTTATGTAAAATATTAAGCAAGTATTAAAAATATTAAGACTGTTTACTCTGCGAGTTTTCCTTACAGAACTCTACTCACAATAGTATCATTTTAAAATGCCATCCACGTGAAAGAACTGAACTTTTTTTTTTTTCCTTTTTTTTTTTTTTTTTTATAGCTTTGCTGAAGCAAAGCCTCAAAAAATTGGTTTTAGACTCAGAGTTGTTCCTCTCCACGGAAATCTTTAGTAAACATTAAAAAAATAGTGCTTTTATTCTATGTACTTATCTAAGCTGTTTCAGTCATGTCCAACACTTCCTGACCCCGTGGGCTATAGGCTGCCAGGCTCCTCTGTCCATGGAATTCTCCAGCCAAGAATATTGGAGTAGGCTGCCATTTACTTTCCAGGAGATCTTCCCAACCCAGGGATCGAACCCAGGTCTCCTTCATTGCAGGCAGATTCTTTACCATTTGAGCCACCAGGAAAGCTCTTTTCATTCCATATATTTTTCTAAATGTTTAATTACATGTAACCAATTTATTGAATGAACTGCACTGAAAAATGAAAGCAGAAAGCAGTTTAGTATTTCTTGCTAATGTTTCATTACATTTATTCTATGGATTCAATTTCACCACTATGGGATAAAATCTTAGACAAATTTCATTGCTGTTTTAGTCACAGATAGCAAAAGAATATTTTATTTGTGCACATATAAAAATCCAAACCAGTATAATATCAAAGTTCCAAAATGTCGTATGGTTTATTTTTGTCCTCCTTCAGATTAGGCTGAGAAACCTGCTCCGGGAGAATAGCATATGGTTGATTTCTTCTCTCATTCCCACTCCATTACCTTCTCGTTGCTGTTTTAGGCTCCCATACATTTGCTAGATGCTATTTTAGTCACTCACAACTTTGATACAGGAAGACTCTGGAGAGATGATAACAGTAAGAGTTTACCTCAGTATGGGGTAAATCTGGTCATACTGCCCATCGAGGGGAGATCCATCCACACACTGATTCTTCCTCTCATGTGTGTGTCCGTGGGTTCTTAGGAGAGCCTTATTTCTTCAGATCTCTTAAGGACATGAGAATTCCCGAGATTTAACAATTTCTCTCTTAGCCCTAGTTTCTGATTTTGCATCTCTGTTGAAATCACCTGACATCTTCAGAAAGCCTATCAAATACGATCCCTCTGAAGAAATAAGTAATTCTCTTTCATGAGGTCTATCACTGACATAGAAACCCTAACACATTCTTTGGCCACACAGTGGTTAATTGGCCATTCCAAAAGCAGCCACTTACCTTGTGCCATCTGAACTGACCAGTCATACTTTCTCACACTTAGACTTTTTCAGGCATTGAAACAGACCACTTTGTGTGTCCCTCAAGAGTAAGAGATTAAAGCTAAGCTCTTCGAATATTCGTTTTCAAGCCTTCTTTATGTGATTGAATTTGAGTAGGCAGGAGGTGCTTCCACTCTGGCTTTGTGATGGGTGGTGTGGAATGGAATGCACAACACATCAACCTCTTTCTAGGGAGTGGAAGGTGAAGACATGAGGCTGACAGAATGTAGTTTGGTTTGTGTGAGCGTAAGCTAAGTTGCTGCAGTTGTGCTGACTCATTGCAGCCCTGTGGACTGTAGCCCACCAGGCTGTTTTGTCCATGTGATTCTCCAGGCAAGAATACTGAAGTAGGGTTTGACACTCTCCTCCATGGGATCTCCCCCACCAGGGATCGAACCAGCATCTCTTATGTCTCCTGCATTGGCAGGAGAGTTCTTTACTGCTGGTGCCACCTGGGAAGCCCCACAGTATGGTTTACCTCTGGGCAAATTTCCCACAAGTAGTCTGGCACCTTGCTCTGAGAAATGAGAGGAAGTATTTATTACCTGATGTTCTCTGTCAGATTAACATCCTTTTTCTTACATAAATAGCCAATCATATATGTTGTTATTGCATATATATATATATATATTTATGGGCTTTGTTATGAGCTTTTCTGATAGATCAGCTGGTATAGAATCATCTGCAATGTAGATCCCAGTTTGATTCCTGGGTCAGGAAGATCCACCAGAGAAGGGATAGACTACCCACTCCAGTACTCTTGGGCTTCCCTGGTGGCTCAGGTGGTAAAGAATCCACCTGCAATGCAGGAGGCCTGGGTTCAACCCCTGGGTTGGGAAGACCACCTGGAGAATGGAATGGCTACCCACTCCAGTATTCTTGCCTGGAAAATCCCATAGACAGAGGAGCCCAGCAGGCTATAGTCCACTGGGTTACAAATAGTCGGACCTAACTGAACAACTTCCCACTCCAGTATTCTTGCCTGGAGAACTCCATGGACAGAGGAGCTTGGTGAGCTACAGTCCATAGGGTCGAAGAGAGTCAGACCTGACTAAGCGACTTTCACTTTCATTTTCACATATCTATTATATGTTTATTGGAGAAGGCAATGGCACCCCACTCCAGTACTCTTGCCTGGAAAATCCCATGGATGGAGGAGCCTGGTAGGCTGCAGTCCATGGGGTCACTAAGAGTCGGACACGACTGAGCGACTTCACTTTCACTTTTCACTTTCATGCATTGGAGAAAGGAAATGGCAGTCTGCTCCAATGTTCTTGCCTGGAGAATCCCAGGGACGGGGGAGCCTAATGGGCTGCCATCTATGGGGTCGCACAGAGTCGGACACGACTGAAGCAACTTACCATTATATATTTATAACAGACCACAAATATTAATGAAAATCTCACTTGACCACTCATCCCAGTAAGATCCACAAATATTGATGTCAGCTGTCCTCTAGTGCTAACCTTTCTAAATAATTTGTTACATATTTATTCATATAAATATGATAATTAAATATAAGTAATTTTATTTTGCTTACAAATGTTATTATGTTATAAATTAGCATCTTAGGAAAATCATTACATTACTGTTCAAGTTCTACAGGATTTGCTCATATGTGTTATACGATAGAAGTATACAGATGCAATGCTGTGCTCTCCTTAGTTGTTCAGTCATGATCAACACTTTGTGACTCCATGGACTGCAGTCCACCAGTGGTTATCAAACAAGAAAATGTTCCATGGTAATTAATACTGTAATTTTTAAAATAAACTCAATATAACTAGCTAATAACTAAGTCTGGGAATCAAAGCAAAAAACTTCACTGAGGACAAGTCTGTATTGTAGGTCAGTAAAACAGAAATGGCACTAATGCCTTTATTTTGCCCATCTTGAAGGTTTATGTGACTCACTACAAGATACTGAACTGAACTGAACATGATACTTGATCTTGCTAATTGATAGTATCAAGTATACACACATAGGCTCTCTGTTGTGAGTATAAATAGGAAAAATTAACATAGTAACATTGTTCACAAAATCTCTTTCTCTGTTATACAAAACCTAGATTTTGCTAAATTCCTAGGTACTTAGAGTGCATAATCAGGATAACATAAGTGTTAAGGATTGAGAGATACCAGACCATTGTGATTTTCAATAAAGATCCATTCAGTTCAGTTGCTCAGTCGTGTCTGACTCTTTGCAACCCCATGAACCTCAGCACGCGAGGTCTCCCTGTCCATCACCAACTCCTGGAGTTTACCCAAACTCATGTCCATTGAGTCAGTGGTGCCGTCAGCCATCCAACCATCTCATCTGCTGTCATCCCCTTCTCCTCCTGCCTTCAATCTTTCCCAGCATCATGGTCTTTTCAAATGAGTCAGCTCTTCGCATCAGGTGGCCAAAGTATTGGAGTTTCAGCTTCAACATCAGTCCTTCCAATGAACACTTAGGGCTGATCTCCTTTAGGATGGACTGGTTGAATCTTCTTGCAGTCCAAGGGACTCTCTAGGGACATAAGATCAGATCAGATCAGATCAGTTGCTCAGTCGTGTCCGACTCTTTGTGACCCCATGAATCACAGCACGCCAGGCCTCCCTGTCCATCACCAACTCCCGGAGTTCACTCAGACTCACACCCAACGAGTCGGTGATGCCATCCAGCCATCTCATCCTCTGTCGTCCCCTTCTCCTCTTGCCCCCAATCCCTCCCAGCATCAGGGTTTTTTCCAAGGAGTCAACTCTTCCCATGAGGTGGTCAAAGTACTGGAGTTTCAGCTTCAGCATCATTCCTTCCAAAGAAATCCCAGGGCTGATCTCCCTGAGAATGGACTGGTTGGATCTCCTTGCAGTCCAAGGGACTCTCAAGAGTCTTCTCCAACACCACAGTTCAAAAGCATCAATTCTTCGGCCCTCAGCCTTCTTCACAGTCCAACTCTCACATCCATACATGACCACAGGGAAAACCATAGCCTTGACTAGACGAACATTTGTTGGCAAAGTAATGTCTCTGCTTTTGAATATGCTATCTAGGTTGGTCATAACTTTCCTTCCAAGGAGTAAGCGTCTTTTAATTTCATGGCTGCAATCACCATCTGTAGTGATTTTGGAGCCCAAAAAAATAAAGTCTGACACTGTTTCCACTGTTTCCCCATCCATTTCCCGTGAAGTGATGGGACCGGATGCCATGATCTTCGTTTTCTGAATGTTGAGCTTTAAGACAACTTTTTCACTCTCCACTTTCATTTTCATCAAGAGGCTTTTGAGTTCCTCTTCACTTTTTGCCATAAGGGTGGTGTCATCTGCATATCTGAGGTTATTGATATTTCTCCCAGCAATCTTGATTCCAGCTTGTGTTTCCTCCAGTCCAGTGTTTTTCATGATGTACTCTGCATATAAGTTAAATAAACAGGGTGACAGTTTTTTTAAAAAGAGATGTTAAGTTATAGAGAAATAGGGAAGGATGAGTCAGTGTCTGAAGAAAATTTTTGAGCATTTGGGTTGACATTAGAAACCCTGCAGCCTATACTGTGGATGTTAAGTACAATATTACAAGAAAAAATTAAGAAGAGAGAATTATAATTCTGCTTGTGTTGAGAAGGGAATTACACTGTGCATTTGCAGGAATCTTAAAAAAATTAAATTATTTCCTATTACATAAATATTTTCAGCTCTTTTAGAAATGTCAGATTTTTAAAAATGTGTGAACTCTATGTCCAAACCTGTTACATAGAAACTAAATTAAAGATGGATTATATATTTTTTAATATATTAGCATTTTTCTTATTTTTATTTTTTTATTTTATTTTATTTTTAACTTATAATATTGTATTGGTTTTGGCATATATCACCATGAATCCGCCACAGGTATACACGTGTTACCCATCCTGAATCCTCTTCCCTCCTCCCTCCCCGTACCATCCCTCTGGGTCGTCCCAGTGCACCAGCCCCAAGCATCCAGTATCGTGTATTGAACCTGGACTGGCAACTCATTTCATATATGATATTATACATGTTTCAATGCCATTCTCCCAAATCATCCCACCCTCTCCCTCTCCCACAGAGTCCAAAAGACTGTTTTATATATCAGTGTCTCTTTTGCTGTCTCATATACAGGGCTATTGTTACCATCTTTCTAAATTCCATATTATATCTAGGGTGTCTCAGGTGATGATAATGATAAAGAATCTGCCTGCCAACGTAGGAGATGCAAGATATGAAGTTTCGATCCCTGGGTTGGAAAGATCCCCTGGAACAGGAAATGACAACTTGCTCCAGTATTCTTGTCTAGAAAATTCCATGGAAAGAGGAGCCTGATGGGCTATAATCCATGGGGCCGCAGAGAGCCAGGCATGACTGAACAACTAAGTACACACATATTTTATCTGTACTTCATTCCTTTCTTTTTTCTCCATTTCTATATTTTTTCTATATATGAAGAGCATCGTGTGCTTAAATCTATGTGAAACAGGCAGGAAAGATGGTAGATGGATAAATAAATCACTGTTTCCTTGTCTATAATCCTTTGGCATTTATTCTATCAAATCATGATTTTTAGCAGTATTCATTTTCTAAATTAAAAACTCACTTTTTTTCTTTTCATTTGTTACTAGGTGACAATTTTTAAAAGGAAACTTTGTGAAATCAAGTCTCATTTAATGTTACTTTTCTGAGCCAATGAAGAACTTCTACAAATCAGATTTTAGATTGATTTAACTATTCCCCAGAGTAATCAATTGAAGAGGAACTGATTCAACCTGCCTTTTAAAGAAAGGAAAAAATAGTTACAGTTCTTCTGGTCTGGATTTTTAAAAGTAAATGGTGAAATAGAGTTATAAAAGTTTCTATTTTTTTTCTTTGCCAAAGTGTGCAAAATCGAATCCCTCTTCAGTTGATTTTACATCATCTCTGGAAAACTTGTGTCCATTGTAAAGGCTTTTGCCCCTGTATGATGCTTTATGAGCCCTTCTGCTCCTTTTCTTCAAATCACAATCAAGAGTTAAGTAGATTATTATCTCAGCTTGATTCTTGCTATATCTCCAGTCCTTGCACCATTTTGGCTTAGGTTTTAGAACCAAAATGCCAAGATGATCAATCTGTTTATAACACAGATAAAACTCTTGGCTACTTCATGAACCATAGCTTGCCAGGCTTCTTAGTCCATGGAATTCTCTAGGCAAGAATACTGGAGTGGGTTGCCATTTACTTCTCCAGGGCTTCTTCCTGACCAGAGACTGAATCCAGGTCTCCTGTGTTGCAGGCAGATTCTTTACCATCTGAGTCACCAGGAAAGCCCATTTACAACACAGAGTAAACCGAAAAATACGGTACAATAAGTATCATACTTTCTTATATGCAACTAAATATAAATAAATTAATTATCAACCTACATAATTAAAAGCTATATTTAAATTCATATCATATCATATTTAAATTACATAGCATTAATTTGTATATATCAATAACTATATTCCCATGTTTCTGAATGCATGCTGAATTTAATCATTTGCATTTTATAAGATTTGCATTCATTATAAAGGATTAAGGATACTTTATTTTTTATTCTTGATAAATACTGATCAAGAGAGAGAAACATTATTATCATTCTATTAAGCAAATAAATGTAAGAGGGTAAGCTCTTCACTACTTTCTTCATATAATATTACAAATAATCTTTATTATCTCTTGCAGGTGTCACTATTCGCATTGATTTACAATGTATACATTCTCAAATGAACTGCTTCCTTAAAAATGACTTTTTATGAAAGTCATTTTTGACTTATCAAAATGACTTATCTGAAAACCTTCAGATATCCAAACACTTATAAAATTGTCAGTAGAAGTTTTTGCAAATTTTAATTTCTTTATTTATACCTGTTTTAGGTTATCATTTCAATCTTTGTATGCTTACTTTACTTTCCCCATTAGTTTGAGAAGTCTAGGTTAGCTGGACATTGAAGCTTAGATATTTTTAAGGAAACAGCTGAGAATTCTCTTTTAGTCAGAATTCTTTTGTAGTCATCCCATTCTGAAAGATAAAATTAAGCATTCATGTATAAATTTTTTATTATTAATATAAAACAATAAAGTAGATGGATATAGGAGATGAATAATTTATAATAATTATAGGATCTGGCATGGTTTACAAAAGATGATATAACTTCAATGTTGATTAGTAAATGATAGACATAATAATGCTCTGTAACTAATTAAAAAATCACTATTAGAAGATTGTCATGACTTGGCACTTAATATTAAGTGAACATCTACATGGAATATCTTGCAAACATTTTTGTTAATATGAAAACATAATGAACATATTTGTGATCTTATTTGTTTGTTCATTTTTAATTTGCTTTTAAGTAATAAAGCTTGTCTTCTAAGAATACGAAGACTCATAATGAATATAGAATCAATGAGAACATGCTCCAACTATGCTTCTATTTGGTAGAATACTGAATATCATTAGTCAATACTATCTTTTTGTTTAGTGAAGTTTATATGATTCCATTTAGCTTGCTCTGATTCTACAAGGAAATCAAACCAGTCAGTTCTAAAGGAAATCAACGCTGAATATTCATCAGCAAGACCAATGCTGAAACTGAAGCTCCAGTACTTTGGCCACCTGATGCGAAGAGCCAACTAATTGAAAAAGCCCCTGATGCTGGGAAAGATTGTAAACAAAAGAATAGGGCAGCAGAAAATGAGATGGTTATAGAGCATCACTGACTCGATGAACATGAATCTGAGCAAACTCTGAGAGATAGTGAAGGACAGGGAAGCCTGGATTGCTGCAGTCCATGGAGTCACACATTCGGACACTGATTTAGCAACTGAACAAAAACAACAATTCTGTCTTACCTGTATCTGATCATGATTGCTACAAAATATGTTTTCTACAGTAATATACAGAAAGTTCTGGGAGAAATATCAATAACCTCAGATATGCAGATGACACCACCCTTATGGCAGAAAGTGAAGAGGAACTGAAGAGCCTCTTGCTGAAAGTGAAAGAGGAGACTGAAAAAGCTGGCTTAAAACTCAACATTCAAAAAACTAAGATTATGGCATTTGGGCCCATCATTTCATGGCAAACAGAAGGGGAAATGATGGAAACAGTGACAAACTTAATTTTCTTGGGCTCCAAAATCACCACAGATGGTGACTACAGCCATGAAATTAAAAGACGCTTGCTCCTTGGAAGAAAAGTTATGGCCAACCTAGACAGTATATTAAAAAGCAGAGACATTGCTTTTCCAACAAAGGTCTGTATAGTCAAAGCTATGGTTTTTCCAGTAGTCGTGTATGGATGTGAGAGTTGGACTATAAAGAAAGCTGAGCACTGAAGAATTCATGCTTTTGAACTGTGATGCTGGAGAAGACTCTTAAGAGTCCCTTGGACATCAAGGAGATCCAACCAGTCCATCCTACAGGAAATCAGTCCTGAATATTCATTGGAAGGGCTGATGTTGAAGCTGAAATTCCAATACTTTGGCCACCTGATGTGAAGAGCTGACTCATTGGCAAAGACCCTGATGTTGGGAAAGATTGAAGGCAGGAAGAGAAAGGGGTGAAAGAGATTAAGATGGTTGGATGGCATCACTGACTCAATGGACATGAGTTTGAGCAAGCTCTGGGAGTGATGATGAACAGTGAGGCCTGTTGTGTTGCAGTCCATGGGGTTGCGAGGAGTTGGACACAACTGTGAGACTGAACTGAACTGAACTGAACTGAACTGACAGGAAATCATATCCAAAGAGATTGGAGAAGAGCTGCTGTTAGCAGATCACAAATGTTCTCAGGTCATATGAGACTCCAGCATTGATTTTACTGGTGAAAATAATTAAAGAAACAATAATAGAATGCAAGTAGACTAGACATATATTGAAATGCAACTGTATTACTTAGATTCCTGTATTTGGTTGGTGTAATGTGACATCATTAACAATTTAAATGGAAAGGGGTCAAATTTTAAGAAGAATTTTCAATTTAAGAAAAAATTTAAATGTTCTAAGATAACATAAATGAAATATCACATGGAAGAAGGCAAAATAAAGAAACATATAATTTGAGTATCCAGTTCAAGTGATATATCCAAACAGCTGGTTCAATAGAATAAGATTTAATTCAAAAGAAAGTTATTTGTAAAACTTGTAATCCACTGAAAGATCAATTCAATAAGTAGTCCAGTATTCTACTTGTTTAATTGTAATCTGTGTTTGTAATAGTTTCATATGTTGCTGAATTATAGCTGTCTACTAGATAAGGGTAAACTAGAGTAAATAAATTCTCATATATTTTTAAGATCTGCTTGCATGAATGAAGCAGTTTATTATATTTTGTATATAGTAAAAATTCCTGATGTTTCTATATATTACTGATGTAATATTTATGTTCTTTCTACTTTAGTTTTATACTATTAGAGTCATTGTTATTTTTTCTTTTAAATTAATTAATTATTTTAATTGGAGATTAATTACAATATTGTGATGGTCTTTGCCATGCATCAGCATGAATCAGCAATGGGTGTACATATGTCCCCCATTCTGAACCCCCTCCCACCTTCCTCTCCACCCCATCCCTCTGGGTTGTCCCAGAGCACCGGCTTTGAGTGCCCTGCTTCATGCATTGAAATTGCACTGGTTACCTATTTTACATATGGTAATATACATGTTTCAATGCTGTTCTCTCAAATCATCCTACCCTCACCTTCTCCCAGAGTTCAAAAGTCTGTTTTTGACAACTGTGTTAGAGTCATTGTAATTTATACTATTGGCATTCATATTCTCATCTTGTGAATGATGAGAATGAGTCTTTAGTAATCCTGTTTACATACAGAGATATGACTAAAATTACTTTGGTTCCATGGTTGCAGGCTGAAATGTCAGATTTAAAACCCAAGCAAAATGATGTATGTAGGTATGTATGGTAGGTTAGTTAGGTTAATTAGTTAAGTTAGTTCTATGAAGTAGATCAGATCAGATCAGATCATTAGTTCAGTCGTGTCTGACTCTTTGCGACCCTGTGAATTGCAGCATGCCAGGCCTCCCTGTCCATCACCAACTACCGGAGTTCACTGAGACTCACGTCCATCGAGTCAGTGATGCCATCCAGCCATCTCATCCTCTGTCGTCCCCTTCTCCTCCTGCCCCCAGTCCCTCCCAGCATCAGGGTTTTTCCAATGAATCAACTCTTCGCATGAGGTGGCCAAAGTACTGGAGTTTCAGCTTCAGCATCATTCCCTCCAAAGAAATCCCAGGGCTGATCTCCTTCCGAATGGACTGGTTGGATCTCCTTGCAGTCCAAGGGACTCTCAAGAGTCTTCTCCAACACCACAGTTCAAAAGCATCAATTCTTCAGCACTCAGCCTTCTTCACAGTTCAACTCTCACATCCATACATGACCATAGGAAAAACCATAGCCTTGACTAGACGAACCTTTGTTGGCAAAGTAATGTCTCTGCTTTTGAATATGCTATCTAGGTTGGTCATAACTTTCCTTCCAAGGAGTAAGCGTCTTTTAATTTCATGGCTGCAGTCACCATCTGTAGTGATTTTGGAGCCCAGAAAAATAAAGTCTGACACTGTTTCCACTGTTAAATTAAAGAGAGAATTGAGTTATCTGGAAAACACTCGAATTGATTTGGGAGAATGGGAAAGGCATTTAAATATAATAATTGGAAGTGCTACTCATATTCCTCTCTCTCTTGTCCTTAGGAGAACTTGTCTTAAGGTGCTCAAAGAAAACCTTTAAGAAAACTGAATCAGGGAAGACCATTTTTTGGGTGCAAATAGATATGCTAAAGTTGGTAAAGCGGGGATGAGCCATTTCCTCACCTCAGCTGCTACAAAGAATGGAGGTGAGCTTTTGTGAAAGAAGATGCTGCTGACAAAAGTTAAGTTTGGAATTCAGAAAGCAGCACAGATGACAAAAACAAAAAATCATAAAGGGCTCCGAAGAATGTGTCAAATACACAGGATTCTGCCTGATGAAAGATAGACTGAGTGACCTTAAGAATGAACTGACAACTCTAAACAGAGTCTTACTAAAAAACCAACAGTTCTTTATTAACTGTGATTTTTTTCATTTTCCTTCCTTAAACTATTGAAATGTAAGTAATCAACAGTTATGTATATACATTCATTAAGCACTGAATGACAGAGTATTTTATGAAAATAAATATATAAATAAATATTTTTAGAAATAAAATATAGTTACCAGGTTTCAGGAAATTCAGACACATATTATATATATATATATACATATATATACACACACACACATATGTATATACAATGCATATATACAATTTGCTTGTTTGTGTGTTAGTTGCTCAGTTCTGTCTGACTCTCTGTGATCCCATGGACTGTAGCCCACCAGGTTCCCCTGTTCATGGAATTCTCCAGGCAAAAATACTAGAGTGGGTTGCCATTCCCTTCTCCAGGGATCTTCTTGATCCAGGGAGCAAACCCAGGTCTCTTGCATTGCAGGCAGACTGTTTATTGTCTGAGTCGCCAAGGAAGCCCCATACAACATGACTGGATGGAAACAAAATGCGAGTTTAAATGCTGGAAGAATATAGAAAAAATTATTATAAGTAAAATAGTCATAAACATATTACAGGGAGTGAAATTTGAGTAAGACAGTAATGCATATTAGTAAATAACAGACACTGCTAGTTCATGCTCTCTGTGTGCTGGTCACTATTCCAAAAGCTTCACATACATGAACTCATGAAGGCTTCACATCTAGCCTATGAAATAGGCTACAGTCATTGACCCAGTTTTACAGGTGAGGAAATTGAAGCCTATACAAGGCTTTAAGAAGTTCACAGAACTTAAGAAAAACAACTTTGGATTTTAAGTAAGATTTTGTCTTTTACTAACAACTTACCTAACATAGTTGTTATGAATATTAAATAAAATTGTATACATAGACACTTATAACAAGTTCTGATCAAGGATAACATATCAATAGATATTTAATATTTATATTAATTATAATTATTTTCATGTTCTTATTTGTTTGGTCTTGAATAAAGTGTAGTTCTTTGTCAGTCAGAACAGTAATGGGTGCTTAAAAGGATGAGAAGGAAAAGTAGTATGATGGAGCACAGAAAGTATGGTAAGAAATGCAGGGTGGTGAAAATTTGTGAAGAGTCTGAAAAAGCTATGCAAATATTTGTATTTATTCCAGTGGTGCATGGGGAGACAATTAAGTGATTTAAATAAAATTATCAGGATTACATCTATGTTTTAAATCATAACTCATTGTAGAGGGTGAAGGTGGTAAGACAGAGATTACAGGAAGCTAAATTATTTAAGAAATAATTGAAATACTTTATATGAAAACTGAGTACCTGAAATATAACAATCTTATGAATATGGTATAGTATTATAACAGCAAAAATCAAAAAAGTTTTATTCAAATAAGCAGTAAATCCAAAGTTTCTAGCTTGAGTCTTTGACTTGAATGTTGTTGGTATTGTTAAGTGAGCAAAAAAACAGTAATGCGAGCCATTTTTCAAGGGAGGAAAAGTTTGATATATTGAAACATCATCACCAAGAGATCCCCTTGTGAAAATTCTAAGCAGGGTTAGCATTGACAACATTTTTAGAAAACTGGCATAAGAAAGACATAGTTTAAGACACTATTAAATAAAGTAAAAGAAAAACAAAAAAATATCATGAATAAAGAAGAAGCTTATAAACAGGGAAAGGGGAGATAGAAAAAGATCTCTTATGATTACAGAAAAGACATTTACATACCCTTAATAGACATTTAAGTGAAATAGGCAGTCCCGAATGATTTGGAAAATGTTTCTTAAATATAAGATTTCATAGTTATTGCAAAAGGCCATTAAAATTTCTCAGAGTTCTTTAATAGTTAAAACAAAAAAGAGGCAGGTGATGAGACCATATTGATTTCATGATCTGATTAAAAAAAAAAAACAAAAAAACATGTTCTTCTGAAAAGATAAATAACTTCCTGGAAGTTAATCAAAGGAGCAATATTATCATGTGAGTGCCTGTGCAAACATAATTTAATATCATACCAGATATTGTATTCATTGGAATTTTTTCAGAAAAATAAGCTATGACTGAATCAAACATCTTACACAGATGTTTGATTAAAGTGAAGTTGATATGTATATGACAAAAATGGAGATGTTCCAAGTCTTATAATAATAGTTTTTAAATGGCTGCTCTTAAGCTACACATTTTTCTTATCATTTTCTCCCTATGACATTATTCTTTCTATATTATTTAGCTTTTGAATGCTGATAATCTTAGAAAATCCTTAAAAACAATCCCCAGAGTGTTTGTACTTTTAAGGAATATCCTAATTCTAACGACTGTAAATAAGTCAAGAAATGATACATGTAATCAATAAATTTATTACTATTTAAATTATTCCTATTTTAATAGTTACTTTTATTAAAAATATAATTTGAATTCTTAATTATACCACTAAAACTTTTTTACTTCCTTGAAAGCCTGAAAATATGTCAGATAAAGTACTTTTTCTCTTCAACAGAGAATTTTCCTTTAGTTATGAAATTTTTTTGGCTAAATAGCATATTAAGGGGAAAATTATAACTACTGAGAATTCTTAAGTAGTATATTGATTGATAAAAGGATGAATTTTCATTTGTTGGTGTGTTTTTACAGTAACATTTCTTTATCTTAAACATTTGCTAAATGTTAAAAAAAAGATGTTCATAGGGAGTTTCAAGTAGTATTTTTAGTAATTGGTATAGATATTGTAAAGCTTCTCTGCTTTGAATTTGGTTTATTCAAGCAATGTATAATCCTATAACAAATTTCTTTATCCTATGTATTTTATTTTATATATAATATATATGAATAATATATGATGATTGTACCTATTGAGAATATCAACATGTTATTACGGTAATCTTTTAAAAATCCTTAAATAGGGATGAAAATTCCTGACATACCACCATGTAAAAATACTTTCTTTTTATGTGTGACTAGAAGATGACATTTATCAAAAGATGTAATGCAAGCATCCCTTCAACATTCTGTGAAAGATGAGCTCTAAGGTACCGTTGGAAATTAGAAACATTTTCTAACAAAACACTTAGTGGAAACCTTTTAGATAAAGATATTATTTTGGTTGATAGTGTTAAATTTTTGTATGTAGGTTATGCAGTTTATTGTTTTACCTTAACTAATGCCAAAAAGAGTTTTAATTTAAATTTCTAAAGCCCATCATTTTTATACAAGGAAGAGAAAAACAAACAAACAAATTAAAAAAGGCAAAGAGGTAAAAAGCTTTTTTTTTTTTTTTCTTTCCTGAAATGGAAAACTGATAGGACTTGTAAAAAGTTCGGCTTTGAGACCTAATCAATGAGTTCATATTTCAAGACTGGTGTCCAAAACAACTTGCATGATGGAAACACATGTACTTTGAGGAGAGGTTGAATATTGTTTGACAACTGCTTTTGTCAGAAAGGAAAGGGAATATTAATATCCAAGTCTTCAAGAAATTTGGAAAGTTCTGTCTCAGGAAAGAAGCATATCTAAAGGGCTCAGTAAATCCAAAGTTATATATGTAAAGAAAAATGATTGATTTCCTTTTAAAATATCTTTCCTCCATTCCCTGAGGTAGTCAATGTCAGTGACAATGTTCATAGCTAGATTTTTTTTTCTTTCTGCACATTTTCCCAAAACAATAACAGCAAAACATGTATATGTATGTATATAATAGATATTATGTGTTTATAGGACTTCCCTGTATCTCAAACAGTAAAGAATCTGCCTGCAATGCAGGAGACCAGGGTTTGATCCCTGGATCAGGAAGATCCTCTGGAGAAGAAATGGCAACCCACTCCAGGATTCTTGCCTGGAGAATCCCATGGACAGAGAAGCCTGGTGGGCTACAGTCTATGGGGTCACAAAGAGTTGGACATGACTGAACGAGTAACATATGTATTTATAAGACTGGCTTTCTTTAACAAAAATAGGATGATATTATAAAGATTATTCTGCAATTTACATTTTAAAAAATAGTCTTGTTCTACTTCGGTTCTGTGAATAGAGAACTACTGTAAAGAAAGTACAGAGAGTGTTCCCAAATATCCCACACTCAGTTTCCCCCATTATTAAGGTTTTACTTTAGTATGGTACATTTATCATGACTAATGAGCCATAATTGATACATTATTATTAACTGAAATCTACACTTCATTCAGATGTCTTCAGTTTTCCCCTAATGTCTCTTGTCTGTTCCCTGATCCTATCTAGGATACTTCATTACCTCTAGTTCTCGCCTCCTTAACATCTTTTTGGCTGTGAAAGTTTCTCAGACTTACCTTGTTTTCAGCGACATTAACAGTTTTGAGGGTTGTTGCTCAGACATTTTTGTAGACTGTCCCTCCATGAGAATTTTTTTTTCCCCCCATGATTGGAGATTTCTGATATACCGTGGTCAGTGTTACAGAGGACAACCTGAGTTGGAGTCCTGGGTCTGCCACTAAGTAATTATTCAACCATGAGCAATGTCCAGTTTTCTACTATTAACATGTAAGAACTGCATTAATATTTTATAACCTGAGAAATATACACACATATGTATGCATTTACATATGTAAAAACGTGTGAATGTCTATTTGTGTACATATATATATATATATACATCTATAATTAAAATATAACATCTTTATTTTATTTACTATGAACTCTTCAGAGTTGAGACAACTTTTTTACTCATTTCTGAATCTCTATTCATTAACTAACTTGATTCCTCTCTGGAGAAAATTCTAAATTATTACTATTGAAATAATCTACATTGATGCATTCTTGAGCCTGAAGAAATTAAGATTAAAGCCTCTGGTAAACAAATAATGTTCTATCAGGTTTCTAACAATATCATCTTTAATGTAGAACGGATAACGTAAAGAGTTTGTGTAAAGTCATGAAGGCAGGTATCTAAATATTAGCTGCATTGATGACTGGTGAGGATTGTATGGCAGACAAACTGAGAGATTATATTCAAAGAACTAAGGTATCTCCTAATAGGGTGATTCCAATGAAACAAAGGACTTTGTACTAAGACCTAACATATATTCTCAAAGCAGTATTCACTGTAAACGGTGAACTAGGAGGAACTATTCTCAATTAGTTTCAATTGAATTTGACTAGTATATATTCAATGCTTATGAGTGCTCAGCAAGGCTCTAAGCACCATAAAGGAATCAAATGAACAAAGATAATAGTTTTTTTTTCTAATCTGATTGAGAAAATAAAAAGAAGCACACTAAAGAAACAGCAATATAAACTATTGTAAGATTAGTGCTCCTATGAATAGTATAGAAAAATAAAACTCTTCCTCCAGAGTGGAACCCCAAATCCACTATTGTTTTAAGCTGAGTCACATTTCCAGTTATTCACTATAGTCTTACAGGCAACTTTAAGATGTTTAAATGGTGACAATTGGACATTTATAGATAATTCAAGGAATTAAGGGTGGTTACGTATTTTATATACCACACATATATTCCTTTTTATTTATGCAACCCAAAACTAAAATGAAGTAATAGATTTTTTAAGAGAAGTACACATTAAATGGTTTTCTTTTCTCAAGAATATACTTATAAAACTCTTTATTTTTTCATAAAGTGCTAGCATAATTAATTATCAAATATAATTTTAAAAGATAAATTTGAACATTCACAAGAAAATTTAAATTTTATCTTTGAAATGATAAAGTAATGATGGTTGGAAAATTTTTCTAATCTCTCACCCAGAGAAATTGCCATTTATTAAAAAATTTTCAAACTATGGTGCTTAAATTGAGAAATTTCTGTGCTTCATCCTTATTATATATATTTTTAAATTCTGATTAAAAATAAGAAGAGATGCACCATCACATTTAAAATTATTAAGTAAAAGTTTAAAGTTTATTTGTCATTATGCATCTCTTTTGAACTCAATGAAGTAGATAAATTTAAATACATGAAACTTTGGAATGTATTTTTTCACAAATAAATTGGCATACTTCAACTGCATTTCCAAAGTGTGATTCATTATGTTGCTTTGCTTGGAATTTACACTAATCTTCCGACTGTAGTATTTCTAAGCACTGTGTCATTCTCTGGCCAGCAGTGAGTGTCGCTAAGGCAGCACTTCTGTTGTCATGGCAGTGATGGATCATCAGTTCAGTGGAAGACCTGTAATTTGCAAAGTGAATGGCAAGCCACATTGAGAATGCACTGCAGTGGCCTTTTTTAGGTGAGTTGGAAGCCTGGAGTATGACAGTTTTCTCTCTTTAAGTCGTGCTTTATTTTAGTCTTCACAACAGGTTTGAGATTTAGATTCAGAGGGTATAAATGAGATCTTCAGGTTTTGAACTTAAAAAATTCTCCATGTAATAGATCAATAAATATTTTACGTTTTCAAAAGATGCTAAGACTCATGTAATCAGAAGACAGTTTTGTCCTCATCCTTCTTAGACAAACTTTGGCCTCTCCCAATTGAAATCCATATCATTGTCATTTCCATTTGATCTATCTGGAGGATTGAACAAAAGAAGAAGGAAAAAAATCCATCATAGTATCTTTTAAGAACTAGCATTTATTTTTGTCATTGTTTTTCTTCCATAAGCAGAGCCAATTGTTTTCTAGCGTGGGACTGAGCTCCATTCTGTGACTATTCAGATTTCAAGATGCAGTGCAGATCCTTATGAATTGTCTACTGATCAAACAACCTGACCAAATATCTCCTATTTCAAGGTGTATAGTGTAGCTACTGTTACGTTGCAAAGTGATAAGAATGCAGGATTCATCACTGTTTTGGTCAGGGGAGTAATTTCATAACAAATATATAGTTCAGTTCAGTTCAGTTGCTCAGTCATTTCTGACTCTTTGTGACCCCATGAATTGCAGCACGTCAGGCCTCCCTGTCCATCACCAACTCCCGGAGTTCACTCAAACTCATGTCCATTGAGTCAGTGATGCCATCCAGCCATCTCATCCTCTGTCGTCGCCTTCTCCTCCTGCCCCCAATCCCTCCCAGCATCAGGGTCTTTTCCAATGAGTCAACTCTTCACATGAGGTGGCCAAAGTATTGGAGTTTCAGCTTTAGCATCAGTCCTTCAAAAGAACACCCAGGACTGATCTCCTTTAGAATGGACTGGTTGGATCTCCTTGCAGTCCAAGGGACTCTCAAGAGTCTTCTCCAACACCACAGTT
The DNA here is from genome assembly GCF_032452875.1 of Bos javanicus. Taxonomy (NCBI): domain Eukaryota; kingdom Metazoa; phylum Chordata; class Mammalia; order Artiodactyla; family Bovidae; genus Bos; species Bos javanicus. Next base: position 4,672,316 of record NC_083879.1, on the reverse strand, counting down.
CAAAAGCATCAATTCTTCAGTGCTCAGCTTTCTTCATAGTCCAACTCTCACATCCATACATAACCACTGGAAAAACCATAGCCTAGACTAGATGGACCTTTGTTGGGAAAGTAATATCTCTGCTTTTGAATATGCTATCTAGGTTGGTCATAACTTTCCTTCCAAGGAGTAAGTGTCTTTTAATTTCATGGCTGAAATCACCATGTGCAGTGATTTTGGAGCCCAGAAACGTAAAGTCTGACACTGTTTCCGCTGTTTCCCCATCTATTTCCCATGAAGTGATGGGACCGGATGCCATGATCTTCGTTTTGCTTTAAGCCAACTTTTTCACTCTCCTCTTTGACTTTCATCAGGAGGCTTTTTAGTTCCTCTTCACTTTCTGCCATAAGGGTGGTGTCATCTGCATATCTGAGGTTATTGATATTTCTCCTGGCAATCTTGATTCCAGCTTGTGCTTCTTCCAGCCCAGCGTTTCTCAGGATGTACTCTGCATATAAGTTAAATAAGCAGGGTGACAATATACAGCCTTGACATACTCCTTTTCCTATTTGGAACCAGTCTGTTGTTCCATGTCCAGTTCTCACTGTTGCTTCCTGACCTGCATACAAATTTCTCAAGAGGCAGGTCATGTGATCTGGTATTCCCATCTCTTTCAGAATTTTCCAGTTTATTGTGATCCACACAGTCAAAGGCTTTGGCATAGTCAATAAAGCAGAAATAGATGTTTTTCTGGAACTCTATTGCTTTTTCCATTATCCAGCAGATGTTGGCAATTTGATTTCTGGTTCCTCTGCCTTTTCTAAAACTAGCTTGAACATCTGGAAGTTCACGGTTCACATATTGCTGAAGCCTTGCTTGGAGAATTTTGAGCATTACTTTATTAGTGTGTGAGATGAATGCCGTTGTGTGGTAGTTTGAGCATTCTTTGGCATTGCTTTTCTTTGGGATTGGAATGATAACTGACCTTTTCCAGTCCTGTGGCCACTGCTGAATTTTCCAAATTTGCTGGCATATAGAGTGTAGCACTTTCACAGCATCATCTTTCAGGATTTGAAATAGCTCAACTGGAATTCCATCACCTCCACTAGCTTTGTTTGTAGTGATGCTTTCTAAGGCCCACTTGACTTCATATTCCAGGATATATGCTGAAGCATCAATTAATTGAAAGTAAAAATGCCATTATTGTTAAATTATAAACTGCTCATGTACCTGTTTGGCTATTTAATTTTCCCATGCTTGCATCTTCCCCAAACTGATGGTGAGTTCCCAGGAGAGAGAAGAAATATTTGTACATCTATGGAAAAAAAAAAAAAAAAACAAATTAAATAGCTTATATTTAATGCCTCTTATAGAGCTTACAGAATGTTTTGCATACACAGAAGAATACCTACTGATAGCTGATATATGGTAAATATTTAGTGATAAAAATAGTCACATATACCACTATTAAAAATTAGCAAACAAAAGAAATCATGTAACACAAAACGTTAATTTCAAATTGCTACATTAATTTGCATTGGCAAAACATGATATAGCCTCAAGCAGTTGTTCTGATTTGACAGATGTGTCCCTGATTTGAGTGGAACATTTCTATAAAGTAAGACATGTGAGTACTATTTTAAATTGCTTTGTCATAGACCCTGGAGCAGTCATAAGTTTTAGTTACTCTGTTTCACTAGCTCTAAATGTGAGTAGCAATTCCTGTAATCTGTACAACTTATAATCATGTGATGATCTTAATATACTGAATCCTGCTAGCTAAGACCTTAAGTTTGCCTGCAGTCATTCAGTATGTACAACAGTCCTGTGCCATTTTCTGTTAGGGTCCTTGACTAAAAAGATAACACAAACACCTACCAGTCATTTATTCATTCAACGAATAAATATTGAGCACCACTGCATGACCTGCTGTGCAAACTAATGACTCTAATATAATTTGAATAGGCATTATATTGTAGGTATATAAAAAGTGTGATAAGTGCACAGGGAAAGTCAGTTCAGTTACTCAGTCCTGTCCTATTCTTTACGACCCCATGGACTGCAGCATGTCAGGCTTCCCCGTCCATCACCAACTCCCAGAGTTTACTCAAACTCATGCCCATTGAGTCAGTGATGCCATCCAACCATCTCATCCTCTGTCATCCCTTTCTCCTCTTGCCTTCAATCTTTCCCAGCATCAGGGTCTTTTCCAACGAGTCAGTTTTTTGTAATAGACAGCCAAAGAATTGGAATTTAAGCTTCAGCATCAGTCCTTCCAATGAATATTCAGGATTGACTTCATGTAGGATGGACTGGTTTGAGCTCCTTTCAATCCAAAGGACTCTCAAGAATCTTCTGTAACACCACAGTTCAAAAGCATAAATTCTTTGGTGCTCAGCTTTCTTTATAGTCCAACTCTCACATCCATATATGACCACTGGAAAAACCATAGCTTTGACTAGACAGACCTTTGCTGGCAAAGTAATGTCTATGCCTTTTAGTATGTTGTCTAGGTTGGTCATAGCTTTTCTTCCAAAGAGCAAGCATCTTTTAATTTCATGGCCGCAGTCACCATCTGCAGTGATTTTGGAGCTCCCCAAAATAAAGTCTCTCACGGGGAAAGGAGGTACATAATTCTTCTGGGGGAAATTAGTGAGCATACTTTAACTACTGTGTATTCCAATTTCAGAAATGTATTGTAAATGCATTCATGAATGCTTGATTGTAAACTTGTGGAATATAAATTGGATAATGGCAGAGAAAGGAAAATTCACAAGTGGTTTAGCATCCTCATGCAAACAATTTGGGAATAGCACTCTCCAGCAGCGTGCCACAGGGTCTTATTCTTGTATCAGTTTCATCATTATTATTTTTATATATGATGGTAAAAGGCAAAATCTGATCATTAAATTTGTAGATGATGCAAGACTGGAGAACATTACAAATATTATTGGGACAAATATTATTAGAATTGCCTATAAACATCACCTTCAAAGACTAAAACAATAGACTGAAATCAACAGCATGAAGTTTAAGAGATATAAGTATGATGTGCTGCAGTGCTAAAAACTTCAACTCAAAAAAATATAGGATTGTAAATAACTGGCCTTTCAACATCTACAGCTAACCCATGGTGGGTGAATTAGATAAAGAAAATCTTAATTTGGCCCTAAGTACTGATATATCTCTGAAAAAAAAAAATCTTTACAGATAATATCTTAGAAGGAATATACTATTTATTCTCTATTCTAATTGTTCATGGTGTATATCTATCAAATTTACTTTTGGTAAGCTACATTTGGAAAACATCTCTGACAATAGAAGAGCACTAGGAAAGATGAAAAGAATGATGGGAAATTATCTAGAAATCATGGTCACCTCCAGTGAAGTCAATGGTTGGTGATGGGTTTTAAAACTATGTCAGACAAAGCACAATTAAAGGACATGGGCATTTCTAACAGTAAGAAAATAAGATTAAAGGGAAACATGACAACTGCTTTCAAATATATGAAAAGTTTTATGTTGCAGAGGTGATTTAAGTATTGTTACAAAAGGCAGAGTGAATAGAGATATAAAGGGAATTAAGTGTTGACTAAAATGCTGACTCAATAAAATAAAGTAAATAATTAAAATTTATTTCTAAATTTTAAATGTATAATTTATATAAATTATATTATATAAAATTAAAAATAAGGGAAAAAATAAATGTTGACTCAATACATGAAATGTATGAGGAGAGAGATTTGTATCTATTTTAGTTAGTGCTCCACCTCAGGTTTTGCAAGTAAGTCTGCCCCATGGAAGTAATCCAATAAATATTTTTGAATTACATTAATGAATGGACATGTAATAAAATATAAAAGTCTGACCTGTTGAAAAACAGAATGATGTTTCTCAGTGGGTAGCAGACAAAATAACTGCTAAGCATAGCTAGTGTTAGAAAAGGGCAAAAAAGAAAAAAAAGGCCAAAAAAGAAAAAAAAAATCGTAGTAAAGAGTGAAAAATAAATGTTTTTTAAAAATTTTATCTTAAAAATAAAATTACCAGAATAGACATTTTACATGACAGTCATCAAATTTAAAACTGTGGAAATTATGAGCTAACTTAGAATGAATCAAGTGATGGTATATTTTGAGTGTGTATGTAATTTTTTTAACAAATTTATAGTAGCATAACATGATATATTTAAATTTATGGATTACTTTGGCAATAGGATCATGAAAAAGATGGTTTCTAACACTGTAGTACACTCTATAAATTACTCCAGTCTCCAATCTCATTCTTTTTGGAAGTATTCAGAATGTTATTATTATTTTTTTAATGTTGCTGCTTTAAAGTTGATTGGTTTTAACTTTCTGATAATCATTTGTGAAGGTTTTCTATGCAATCCAAGCATTTGCCATCATTCATTTTATCTTGTGTGTGTGTGTGTGTGTGAAATCTAACATCTTTTAAAATATTTGTGTTTAATTTTAGATTAAATTTCCTATATATTTCAGTGTGTAATCAAGTTGTACTGTATTTGACAATCAACAAGAAACTTAGTTTAATATAGAAATCAATGTTGTGCTGGACATAGTAGTTTAGGGACAATTTTATAAGTGATTATATGTCATTAGTACATTTTATGATGCTTTTACTTATGATCACTTTTACTTCATTGTGAAACTTTAGATCAAAGGGATCCAAGTATTATTTGTAGAGGGATGATCTTTTCTACTAAAAATAAGAGTTAATTAATTATTATTCAGGAGGAAATATCTATTTTAAGTGGGAAATTTCACCTAATAACATAGTACCAGGGAAGTTTGGTTTATGTCACTAAATGCATTAATTTAGAGTCATCCAAATATTTCTATTATACTAGATTTAATTTTCTGGTTGACTATTTTGATATTCTGATTCTAATATGGAATATTTAATTAGCCCTTTCAAATTTATGTTATTCAACATTTTGGACAAGTTTGATGGAAGGCACAAACTTACAGACTCTACTTAGAAACTTTCTCATTAACTCATCTCAATGTACATTTAAAATCACCTAGTTGTACAATCAGTAGTTTGTACTCAAAATACTAAAACCTCCTCAAAATGTTTTACTGCAGAGATTTGTGTCAGTGTCTGTGTGTGCAGGCTCAAGCACTTTAGTCGTATCTGACTCTTCACAACCCTATGGCCTTAGCCCGCCAGGCTCTCTGCCCATGGTATTCTTCAGGCAAGAATACTGAGGCAGGTTGCTGTTTCCTCCTCCAGGGGATCTTCCCGACATACCATTTGATAAACCCCAGGTTCACTGACCTAAAATATTACTATTAAATGTAGGATTTTGAAAGAAAAAGGGCGAGATGGGTTCTTTTCTGTGTCAATATATGTTGCTAGCTAATAGTCATCTTTTTACATCTAGAGAGTTACAAACAAGTTGTTGAAACCTCTGTACCTGAGATTTTAGTTTTTTGCAAGTAGGAACATTTGACAGCTTTCAACCATCTGGTGACTCTTATTCTCCTAGGTTTAACAAATAATGCCCATAGTGGTTCTGTGGCACTTCTGCAAATAATCCCAGTTCTTTGCTATGAAACATATCTGGGTTTATTGATTTGAAATCATATAGATTCTCTCTTCATTTTCTCAAATCTATTCTTTTTAACAATCTCTTCTATGCTTTGCACATCTTTTTTGACCAAAAATGGAATTTAAGTATGAATCAGAAGCTCTGATTTAGCTTATATATTCCAGTTGAGCCATCTGTATCAAATGTAGGCAGATCATATGCTTAGTTTTTGTGTTAATAGACCTCCCCCAAAACACCTTTTTTTTTCCTTATATTGTTTTACAGAAGCCTAATCTGGTTCTGGACAAGTTGCTTCTCCCCCACCCCACCCACTTCTTTCAGGTGAGCCTTCTGGTTTCTTAAGAAAAAAACCCAAGATGATATAAAATACAGCATCTTGCATGTAGCATATACTTGGTGGTGGCGGTTTAGTCACCAAGTTGTGTCCGACTCTTGTGATCCCGTGCACTGTAGCCTGTCAGGCTCCTCTGTCCATGGGATTCTCCAGGCAAGAATAATGGAAATATACCTGGTAGGTGTTAGCAGAAAGAAAAAGTGAATTAAAGAATATGTTACAGAGTGATTTGTTGAAGATAAACGCTAATAAGTATAGACAGATAGTCATCTTTATCCCATATTAAAAATGGGACAGCGGCGAGGACAGCCGCCATTCTTCTTCATTATAACGACCCTGTAGCTTCTTAGTGAGATGGACACTAATGGGTAATTATCTCAGGGAATAAGAAATCAGAAATAATTAGGGAAAAAAGCTTCAAGCTCCTTCCAAGGTGTGGATTCTTCTCTGATTTGCATGTTTTTTGTTTGTTCCTTTACTTCAATTCTTATATTGAGGGCATGAATCCACTCACCGGAGTGAGCCCCTGAGAACCTAAGAAACAAGATGGTGATATTTTCAGCTTGGAGGGAACTATAGTGGTTTCCTAAACTCTCTGTTTATTTCCTTGAGCTGTACTTCGGAACATTTATGTCTTTTGCTATTGTTCCTGCTGACATTTTACATATATGGCAATAATATTATTAACAGAAGTAGCTATCATTTGGCATATCTACATTTCAGACATCAGGACTATCTCTAATAGCTGTAACCTATATACAGTATGCTTAATAATATTATCTTCATTTTACAAATTAAAAAATTAAGATTAGAGAGTGAAGTGTCAAGACAATATTTCCCACTTATGAAATGCCAGAACCAGGATTCTAATCAGATTCTTTTGTTTTGCAAACCAGTGTTTCTTCCACTTTATGTTATCACTCCTATTAGCCTTCCAAGGTAAATTTGAAATACCTATGGCTGATTCATGTTGAGGTTTGACAGAAAACAACAAAATTCCATAAAGTAATTATCCTTCAATAAAAAATAAATTTAAAAAAACAACTATCCTACAATATAAAATGAACATTTTCAAAAAAAAAAAAAAAAAGACTTGGAATAACCCTGGGTACATTTTGGAAGCAAAGACAAGTTTTCCCTGTGATACCATACCTTTTCACATATTTTCTAAGACTTGTTATCTGAGAACTGAATTTACTTCTTCACGTCTCGCAGGAAATTTGCTGATACTTTACACAGTTCACTGTATGTTGGAATTAATATGTCTCTTTTGTGGATTTTCAGGACATTCCCATTTGAAAAAGACATACCGTTAAACATTTTATTTATTACTTTTGGCAGTCAGATCTTTAGCCAACTGCCTGTGCTGTCTCTCTGTTTCATTTTTAGTCTGACAGAAAGGACAATGGGGTGCCTGGGCAAGCTCCCACATTCCAGGATTCTGTTCTGCATACAGCTTTTCTGCTGCCATTTTGAAGAAAGAAAGGGACCTATGACAATAGTTATGACAGCAGGCGTAAGTTTTTATGTGGTGCCAGCCCTTTTCTTTTTGTAGAGGTAAGCAATATCTAAAGTTGATGCTAAAAAACGCAAAGAATATCATGCCAATAATTGCTTCTGCTCTTCTGTAAAGGCAGCTTTATAGAATTAGACTGAAAATACCAAATGCATTTTATTTAGAAAAGAGTATTTGCATTTACAACAAATTAAGTGAAAATATTATATCAAATCAGATAGAGAATATAGTTAAAAGTATTAGTAATTACCTGTAACTTCATTCTCAGTGTATCTTTTCCTTATTGGTGGCAATAGAATTTAAGATTCCATTTCTATCAATTCAGTAATCATTTTTAGGACATTCTAAGTAAAAGTCCACCCCACTCCAGTACTCTTGCCTGGAAAATCCCATGGATGGAGGAGCCTGTAGGCTGCAGACCATGGGGTGCAGAGTCGGACACGACTGAGCGACTTCATTTTCACTTTTCCCTTTCATGCATTGGAGAAGGAAATGGCACCCCAGTCCAGTGTTCTTGCCTGGAGAATCCCAGGGATGGGGGAGCCTGGTGGGCCGCCGTCTATGGGGTTTCACAGAGTTGGACACGACTGAAGCGACTTGGCAGCAGCAAGTAAAAGTCACTGTGCTGGCAGCTGTAAGAATTAAGATTCTGATGGTGATACAGCTTCCTCTCAAATGAGGACTGAGTTTACATTCTAGAACAGAACTTGGGAGCTACTTCATGTGAGCTGCTCATTTGCTTCAGTCATGTCTGACTCTTTGTGACCCTATGGACTACAGCCCACCAGGCTCCTCTGTCCATGGGATTCTCTAGACAAGAATACCAGAGTGGGTTGTCATTTCTTCTTCCAGGGGATCTTCCCGACAGGGATCCAACCAGCATCTCTTATGTCTGTTGCATTGGCAGGTGGGTTCTTTACCTTTGAGCCACTAGGGAAGCCCTGATCTACAGATTAAAGATTCTTAAAAAGTTGCTGCAGTTAACACTTTTTGTGCCATGTTTTCCCAGGGTCTATAGATATATTTTGATAATGTGAGTGAGAGATATTTAAGAAACGAATGAAGCATGAGAGGTAACTGAAAACTTCTAAGTTTCCTAAAAAAAGATGTCATAGGTAGGCAAGGTCGTGGTCATGGTAACTCAGATTGTCCAGAATGATCTCCCTCTGAAAAAGGGTCCAAAAGTCAAGCCTGAATCCAATGAGACTTTTGATGCCTTTTAAAAAGAATAGAAGATCAGCAGGTGTGGTGTGTTTTGAGTGCAAAACAGAGCTGATTTTGACTGTCAGTGACAAATTTACATTTCACTATAGCCACTGGCTTCAAACTTTTCATATAAAAATATTGTATATAAATTTTTCTAGAAAATAATTCCAATTTGAATTTAATCTATCTTTATTCATGTAGCATGGCCACTATTTTCTTTTGGAAATAATAATGAATGAGTAAGAAGTGTTATGGTTGTGAGAAATAAAATGGAAAGCAAAACCGAACACTTTTTTAAAAAGTGTTTTAGCTTATTTATTTTTTAATTAATTAATTTATTTTAATTGAAGGCTAATTACTTTATAATATTGTGGCTTTGCCATACATTGACATGAATCAGCCATGGGTGTACATGTGTTCCCCATCCTGAACCCCACTCCCATCTCCTTCCCCATCCTCTCCCTCTGGGTCATCCCAGTGGACCAGCCCTGAGCACCCTGTCTCATGTACTGAACCTGGACTGGTGATCTATTTCACGTATGGTAATATATTTGTTTCTGTGCTATTCTCTCAGATCTGCCCACCCTCACTTTCTCTCATAGAGTCCAAAAGTTTGTTCTTTACATCTGTGTCTCTTTTGCTGTCTTGCATAAAGGGTTATCATTACCATCTTTCTAAATTCCATATATATATATATATATATGTATTCTGTATTGATGTTTTTCTTTCTGACTTACTTCATTCTGTATAATAGGCTCCAGTTTCATCCACCTCATTAGAACTGATTCAAATGCATTCTTTTTAATAGCTAAGTAATATTCCATTGTGTATATGTACCACAGCTTTCTTATCCATTCATCTGCTGATGGACATCTAGGTTGCTTCCATATCCTGGCTGTTATAAACAGTGCTGCGATGAACATTGGGGTACACATGTCTCTTTCAATTCTTGTTTCCTCTGTATATATGCCCAGTAGTGGGATTGCTGGGTCATATGGCAGTTCTACTTCCAGTTTTTTAAGGAATCTCCACACTGTTCTCTATAGTGGCTGTACTAGTTTGCATTCCCACCAACAGTGTAAGAGGGTTCCCTTTTCTCTGCAACCTCTCCAGCATTTATTGTTTGTAGACTTTTTGATAGCAGCCATTCTGACTGGTGTGAGATGGTACCTCATTGTGGTTTTGATTTGCATTTCTCTGATAATGAGTGATGTTGAGCATCTTTTCATGTGTATGTTAGCCATCTGTATGTCTTCTTTGGAGAAATGTCTGTTTAGTTCTTTGGAAACCAGGCACTTTTTAAATTAGATAATGTGAATTAAAAGCAGTAATTGTTTAGAAAATAAAAGGAAATAAATAAGTCCTTGGGATTTTATGTACAGCATGATGACTCTGGTTAATAATATTTTATTGTATATTTGAAAGTTACAAAGAGAGTCAATCTTAAAAGTTCTCATCACCAAGAAAAAAAATTGTGACTACGTGAAGTGATAGATATTAACTGAACTTATTGTGAAATGATAATTTCAAAACACATATATATATAAAACCATATGTCATACACCTAAAACTGATATGCATATATATCAGTTATACCTCAGTTGTATCAATTGTATATCAATCACTAAAAAAACAATAAAAGGACAGAGATAGTAAATTTAAAATGTCATTAAACAGCATATATTTAGGACATTTGTGCAATGATTTGTAATGTTTAATATAAAGTGAAATGCTTTATTGAATAGTATTCTTTCAGAATACTAATATGCCATGTACATGGTAGAACTTGAAGGGATATAGTAAATAACATCCTTTATCTTTGCCAATGTTTAGAACAAAATCAGAGCTGGACATATAAATCAGATAAATTCATTCATTCACTCAACAAACACTTTTTCTGACTCACTTATACTTGGTACTCTTTGTGAAAACTGGTGACAAAGCAGGGAATGAAATAACAATAGCATACACTCACGGAACCTGTCGTCCACAGAGGGACACTGAGGGCAAATGTGGGAGAAACAGAGATGCACTTCTCAAAGCCTACTTCAAGCCAGGACAGGTTGCACATGGCCAGCTATCAGAATTGCTGCTAGATACCAGTACCAAGAATTGGCTTGTTCAGGCCTGGGTGTGCTTCTGCGTTGGAACCAAAGTCACACTCTACAGAAGACACAGCATCCATGACTGAGCAAAGGCCTAGCCATTTCTGCCTAATGTGTAAGCCACTTGGGATTTGCAGACATGATCTCTAGTCTGCAGCATACTGAATGTGCCCCTCCTGTTCAACTTTGCACATTCATGTTTTTCAAAAGTATTATCCCTTCTACCCAAATGTGCTGTACTCCTAATTCAGTGATATTCTCCTTTCCTGAAAAGCTGTCACAGATATTGGTAAACAGTTGAAGATAAAACATTTTATTGTTACAAGGAATAAAGCTTACTGGTGAATGCAGATTTAGGACTGGGACTAAAGGGGCTGCCTTACATTTACCTGTGAAGCACAGAGCCTTATTTACTCACACAGCCTCTTCCTGAAGTCCGGAGAATACACAACAGTAAGAAGACTAGAAAAATAAACATACCCTACATTCATCATCCAGATAGTTCGCTTTTTCCACATGGATGAGTGAGTAAGGAATGGGGAGAGATGACTTGCCAGCCCAGATGCAATCTATCCACAAAGAAGCATGATGTCAGGGGAGAGGACATGCTTATTCATGGACCCACTGGTATTATCGTTCCAATTTCAACAGTATTAAGAAAAATAAAGTTCAGAAATATTGACTCATTTGCCAAAGATACAATTTTATACAATAAGAAGTAAAATTTGGACAAGGATATCCAGCCAAACTTATTCTAAGTATTTGAATGCTTTCTATGCAAGGAATACAGTAGTGGGCAAAATGAGTCAGAACTTTTGCCCTTAAGTATTTCATGGGAAATAGATGCGGAAACAGTGGAAACAGTGTCAGACTTTATTTTTCTGGGCTCCAAAATCACTACAGATGGTGACTGCAGCCATGAAATTAAAAGACGCTTACTCCTTGGAAGAAAAGTTATGACCAACCTAGATAGCATATTCAAAAGCAGAGACATTACTTTGCCAACAAAGGTTCGTCTAGTCAAGGCTATGGTTTTTCCTGTGGTCATGTATGGATGTGAGAGTTGGAATGTGAAGAAGGCTGAGCACTGAAGAACTGATGCTTTTGAACTGTGGTTTTGGAGAAGACTCTTGAGAGTCCCTTGGACTGCAAGGAGATCCAACCAGTCCATTCTGAAGGAGATCAGCCCTGGGCTTTCTTTGGAAGGAATGATGCTAAAGCTGAAACTCCAGTACTTTGGCCACCTTATGAGAAGAGTTGACTCATTGGAAAAGACTCTGATGCTGGGAGGGATTGGGGGCAAGAAGAGAAGGGGATGACAGAGGATGAGATGGCTGGATGGCATCACTGACTCGATGGACATGAGTCTATGTGAACTCCAGGAGTTGGTGATGGACAGGGAGGCCTGGCATGCTGCGATTCATGGGGTCACAAAGAGTCGGACATGACTGAGCAACCGATCTGATCTGATCTAATATGATTTCAGTCAAGTTGGGGAGGCAGCAATTTTGGATGATCTGGAGATAGCATTATATTTATGATGTTTGATTAAGGGTAGCAAGAGGGCACTGAGACTAGCATCCTTGTCAACAGTAGGTTCAGTGGCTTCCCAGAGAAAGTGATAACTGAGGTGATCCAAAAGGGTAGTAAGAACCAGCCAGATAAGTGGGGCAAGAGATGAAAGATAGAAAGAAATTCTGGGCAAAAGCACCTGAGACCCAGAAATAAGAAAGAGCACAGGTCATTGACACGAGGTTCCAAATGACTAGAGAGTGTAGCACAAAGGAAGGAGTGATCAAATGTGGACTGTAGCAGCATTGAGGATGAGATGGTTACATAGCATTGCTGACTCCATGGATATGAATTTGAGCAAACTCCATGCGACGATGAAGGACAGGGAAGCCTGGCGTGCTGCAGTCCATGAAGTTGGCAAGAGTCAGACACTATTTAGTGACTGAACAACAACAACAAGACTCATAGGGTGGCACTTAGTCAGTTAAGAACCAGCCTCATGCCAGGCACAGTGCTGTGTGCGGAGAATATGACAGCAATGGATAAGATCAATGGTGTCTGGGTCCCCAAATGACACCATGCAAAAGTGTTCAGGTAGGAAAAGGGGTATAGGAGTTGGCACCTGCCTTACCCTTAGGTGGGTCTATCAGTTGTTTTCTAGCTACAGGTTTGTCTAAACTGAAAAAAGAACACAATTTTGCCAGAATAAATGTTCTTTAAGCTGCTAAGTCATGTCCAACTCTTTTGTGACCCCATGAATGATAGCCCACCAGGCTCCTCTGTTCATGGGACTTACCAGACAAGAATACTGGAGTGGGTTGCACCTCCTTCTCTAGGAAATCTTCCCATTCTAGGGATTAAACCCATGTCTCCTGCATTGGCAGGCAGATTCTTTACCACTGATCTACCATGGAAACGCAGAGTAAAGATAGAAGAAGAAAATTCCAAAGAGAGGAAATAGAAAGTTCAAAAAACAAAAGGGGAAAAAGCCGGGCATAACTTATGGACTGGGGAAGAGTGGAGAACAGAATGTGAAGCAAAGGCATATATTCAGTTAAAAATAATAATATTCTAAGAAAAAACATGTGTAGTCTATCATCGCTTCAGTGTCACTTCTGTATCCATCACTTCTAAAATTTGTGTTTATTTGAGAATTTTTCTTTGTATCTTATATTTTTCTCTCTTTATTGGCCTAAAGGACACAAGGGCTAATCACATGACTATACTGATAATTGTTGGGAAGCTCCTAAATCACCCCAGTCTTAACAACAATCATATGACCTCAGATTTCACGACTGTATTTTCATGCTGCTTACTACAGACTTTTTTTTTTCCAATTGTCAAACTGCAAATTCCTCCGGGATTCTAACATTTTACTTTGCTGATATTTATAGCACAGTAGGAATAAAGTATCCATATTTAATGGAGTTAGAGTCGAATACATAAAACTTGACTTAGAGCACTTGTTCCAATTTGTCAGAAGTGATAAAGTTTAATATTTCTCCAGAAAATAGGATCAGTAATAGGGCTATGAACTTGGGATACTGCAAAACACATTATAAGCAAGACAACCTCAAAACTAAACTGTGAGAGATAGTCTTTTTCAGTTATCTCCAATATGCTTTTTAACAGATCTATTTAGAACACTTGTTTCAACATTTAAACTAAATCTTATATGATTTTATTGATATTTCAGAATCCAATTAGGAGTTTTGTGCAAACAATTTTATGTATCTAAGTATTTTTAATATATAACTTCCAACAGATCCTAATACTTTGTAGAGAAATACTGTTAGTTTTTATAAGAGTTATTATCCTGTTATCGGAGAAGGCAATGGCACTCCACTCCAGTATTTTTGCCTAGAAAATCCCATGGACGGAGGAGCCTGGTAGGCTGCAGTCCATGGGGTCGCTAAGAGTCGGACACGACTGAGCAATTTCACTTTAACTTTTCACTTTCATGCATTGGAGAAGGAAATGGCAACCCACTCCAGTGTTCTTGCCTGGAGAATTCCAGAGAAGGGGAAGCCTGGTGGGCTGCCGTCTATGGGGTCGCACAGAGTCAGACACGACTGACGCGACTTAGCAGCAGTAGCAGCAGCATTCTGTTATGCCTTAATGTGATATGTTTAAAGAAATCTCATGTCTGTAGATAAAATGGTCTGTGAAGTGAAACAAAACTATAACCATAAGACAAAGGGAATAAACTATGGTTTATCAAAAGAGAAATATGACTGCTTGTAGAATATTTTAAAAACAACTCTCTGTGTTAGAGGGAAATCATTGCAAAGGATGGAATTTTCACATTAAATATTTGATCTAAATCAGCCATTATTAATTTTTAATGATGCTAACAATAGAAGCTGTACAGCCTCTTGTTTTGTTTACATGATATTGTTATTTTGCCATTACTTTGACAAGTGGAGTTCAGAAGGAGTTCACTCAGAGACACCGTATGTTTTGAAGGTGCAAGGCTGGCACCAGAAGCCACTGGGGACTCTGTTTTAGCATCTAGATATGAACACACTTAGAACAATTTGGAATTTTCTACTTCATGTCCTGCCCCTAGCCATCCTATTTGTTGCAACCTGTAATCAGATTACAGAAAGATTACACTTTAACCTACATTTAATCTAAACAAAATAGATATCAGAAGCCATGTTAGGAAATTCAATTTTGTTGCTTTTAAGAAGCAGGTAAAAGGTGGGATTTTATTTTGGTGTATTAAATGCTGATGAGCAACATAAAATTGTTTTCAATATAGTTTATATCCATGAAGTGCGAAAGTAAGTTGTTCCTTCCTTTCAGGGGGATACTTTCTATGAAATTTCCTCTGCAGATACCAGCAGTTCAATGGGCAAGAGGTCAGGAAGAATTATAACAAAATATATGTTGGAGAAAATCTTAGAGGCAAAGACATTATTCCTAAAAGGCATTTCAAAGTCTTAGACATTGCAACACTGTCCTTTTTGATACAGTGGTTCCTTTTTTTTTTTTTTGTAATAATACAATGCAGCTTTTCATTATATCTTTTTCAATTATTGTTCTTTTTATTGCTATTTGAGCCCAGTAAAATTACAATCCATTTTAAGCTCATCTTTAATAAGCATCTGTGGTTGAACAGACCTGGTTTGTACTCTGTTTATTATTTCCAGGTTCCATAAGGGTCTAGGCAGGTTTCTCTGACTTCTCTTATGTACCATAAAGATGAAGTAATACATGAGACTTTGAGATCTTCATGATGAATTTTTTAAAAAATTATGTGCACAAGTCATTTTGTTGTATAGATGACAATGTCACCTTTAATTTGGTTTACATACCATTTAGGAATTACTTAGAGCAATATAACTTTTATTAAAAATGCAGAATGTTTTATGGAGTCCTAGAGATTCAACTTTTACACTTACTGTGAGATGTTTCAGGTCTTCTGAGAAAACACTGAGGTTGTAGGGCTTTGTTTCATTTTGTTTTTTAAACATTGCTTTAGAGAAAATTGAATAACCCATGTTACAAATAAAGCAAATATAGAAAATTTAGAGGAAAAAAAAAGACACATCATTGCACAAAGATTGTCACAATTCTAAGATGAAATATTTTCCATTTTAAATGCTGGCAATAATTTTTCCCCCTTTAATCAGTGGAAGTAAAATGTTAATAAAATGTGATTGACTACACATGAACTATTTTTACCACCCACTCTTAAATAATTTATTTTATTTCCATTTTTTTTCCTGTATTTCAAACTAGAGAAAACAACCTTTCCTTACCAAAAAAGTGTACAGAACTTTGAAGTATTGAATAGTATAGGGTTGGAGTGATCGCTGGCTTTTATTTTTATCTTTTTCCAGGTTAGGGGAACAACCCGCTTCTAAACTGACGCTTGCCAGTTGCTTCTGTTCCGGCTATTGGAAGCCAATTCATGGCTGCATTCCTGGAGAGCATATAAAGCTCACATTGTTATGTAGTTTGCCTGACAGAGGCGCCTTCATGCAAAGCAAGATGGATGCGCTGTCGGCTTTCTGTATCAGGGGATCTCCATTTAGTGACCCAGATGAGGACTGCGAGAACTTGTCACACAAGCATGACAGGGCCAGATACGGCTTTAAACGGAGCTCCAAATCTCATACAGATCTGAAGTTGCTGAGAGCACAAAATTTGTCATAAAAGACTTGTCAGTACAGAGTTCATTAAGGTAAAGGATGATAGTACTGTATCTGGACACAACTGAGCTCTCCCCTGGTGGCCTGATCTTCAGTTACAGTAGAGTCATGTTTTGTTTGGTTTCTTTCCTTAATGACCTCCTAAAATGATTTCATTAAGATTTTCCTCATTCTTCTACCTGAATTCAAAAGTTGCTTATCGCATTTCCACCCCCCTCCCCATGTTCCTCCTTATTTTCTCCCTTGTTAAATATGGAGGTGTGTTTGTGATGTCAATTCACAGGCACTTGGGACTTAACTGAGTCTGGAGGTGAGGTGTTAAACTTCGCAGGGCAGAAGTGTAAGGCTCAAGGTGAAAGACAAGGCTCCTAATCACTTGCACTGCGACTGCCACATTAGACGTTTCCTGGCTGCCACTGCATTTTCTTTCACTCCACGTCCAGAGATCAGTAAGTGTATTCAAAAACACAGGACTGTCCCCGATTTAGTTAGAATCCTGAAATTAGACTCACAAAGGAGTTAATTTCCAGTTGACAATTGGTTTCCAAGAAGTTAAAGTCTGCCATTTTAAAATATGTCCTTTTAATACCAATGTATGATTGTTAACTTCAGCATAACTCAGATTTATTGTCTTCTTCAAAGACCATTAAAGGAGGTTTTTGTTTTTGTTTTTGTTTTTGGCATTTTATTTTCTTTGTTTTTTAAATCCAAAGAACATACCCATGAAGTCAATCAGGGGCGTATCTCCTATTATTCTCATTTTATCGATGGGAAAAACAAAAGAAAAGAAGAAAAATAGCTGTTTTGCCCTTATTTTAGAAAACAAAATGGTACTTATTTACTTTCTACTCACCATTCTCAGCTTAATTTAAAGGATGATCAAATATTAAATGATATGAAGGTGATTATGCTCCTTCCAACACTTTAGGATGGAAGAATCACTCTTTCAGCTACAACAAGATGCCAGCTCTCAGCTGACTGTCTTCCCTGCATAGCTAGCATCTGATTAATGATCTCTCTAGGGGATACAGGGGTCAAATCCTTGGTCTCAGATGAGGACATCTGTAAAGTGTCACCTCAGCTTTAGAGCTTACCATGGGAGCAGTTAAGTTTTCTGTTGACATTACATGGCAACCCTCTTCCACTCCATCCATCCTGATTCCTCTCTTTCTCCACAAGTGTTTTATCCCAAGAGCACTCTATAGGAATCTTCCTGGATCCATATTTTGTCTCAGGCATCTGCTTCCCAGGAAATCTTATCAGTGATATGACATTTAGAACTATGGGCGAGGGGTGGTGATGGTGGTGGAGACATAATAATATGCAACCCTTCAACTTTTTCAACCTTTCTTCTCACAATTTCTGATGTACATTAAAATAATTTTTTTTACATTATATCAACATATATATCGACATAAACAGTATAGAGAGGTGCTTATTGAAGATAACGATACAAATGAAATGAAGTTGCAAGTAAGCAAAGGATAACCTCTGCCTTTTGTCATTTTGAGTATTAATATGGACCTGTAGTCATATTCGGAGAAGGCAATGGCAACCCACTCCAGTACTCTTGCCTGGAAAATCCCATGGACAGAGGAGCCTGGTAGGCTGCAGTCCATGGGGTCGCTGAGGGTTGGACACGACTGAGCGACTTCACTTTCACTTTTCACTTTCATGCATTGGAGAAGGGAAATGGCAACCCACTCCAGCGTTCTTGCCTGGAGAATCCCAGGGACGGGACCCTGGTGGGCTGCCGTCTATGGGGTCACACAGAGTCGGACACGACTGAAGCGACTTGACAGCAGCAGCAGCAGTCATATTAATACTGATATGTAAAATGATCTTACAAACTGCACATTTGAAACAATCAAGTAGCATCACCAGATGGACAGAAGAATCCTCCAGGCTTTACTCTGAAATCATGGACTTGGGTGTCCTTTCATGTGTGTGATCCTCTAATGGAATGAACGGTTTCTTTAATCAGCTATCCACTGTGTGCTGTACTTTGTGCTAAGTTGCTTCAGTCATGTCTGACTCTTTGCCACCCCATGGACTGTAGCCCACCAGCCTCCACTGCCCATGAGATTCTCCAGGCAAGAATACTGGAGTGGGTTGCCATGCCCTCCTCCAGGGGGTCTTTCTGACCCAGGGATCAAACCGGCATCTCTTACGTCTCCTGTATTGTCAGGCAGGCAGGCAGGCTCATTGCCAAGAGCACCAACTGGGAAACTATTAGTAAGTATTTATTGACTTGTGATATTGTCCATGTTGTTTTATTTTCATGCAATATAAATGCCATTATATTGCTGTTCAAGAAACTATCACAAACTCCGGAGCTTAAAACAGCACACAGTTTTTACTCAGTTTCCATGAGTCAGGAGGATAGCCTGGCTGGGTCCTCTGCTCAGGCTCTCAGCAGGTCTGCCCATAAGGTGTCAGGCAAGCTGTGTTCTCATTTGAAGGCACACCTAGGGAAGGATATCTCTACTGCGACCCTCAGGTTGTTGGCAGAATTCATTAGATCTCATAGTATATTACTTTTCCAAAGCTAGCAGGGAAATACAGACAGAGACACATAAACACACAACACACGTACACAGATAGAAAGAAAGAGATAGGAGGGGGAGAAAGGCTCTCCGGTGCTTTGCTTTCAGTCTCTGACTTTTAGACTCTCTATTAAGAGCTCATTAAGAGAGGCTCACCTAAGATAATCTCCCATTTGATTCACTGAAAATAAACCAATTAGAGCCTTTGATTACATTATCAAAATCCCTTCACCTTTGTCATGTTTAGATGTCTAGAAGCAAGTTATAGATTCCACCACACACAAGAGGAGATTAGAAATCGGTGTATGTCATCTCAGAATTTTGCCTATCACATGAAATACAATTATAGCATTACAAAACAGACAGCAGTGCTGTTTGGTATTACAAATTATGTTCAAATAGGTCAGTTAGTCAATCAGTTCAGTTGCTTGGTCAAGTCCGACTCTTTGCAACCCCATGGATTGCAGCACACCAGGCCTCCCTGTCCATGACCAAATCCTGGATTCCACCCAAACTCATGTCCATTGAATTGGTGATGCCACCCAACCATCTCATCATCTGTCATCCCCTTCTCCTCCTACCTTTAATCTTTCCCAGCATCAGGATCTTTTCAAATGAGTCAGTTCTTCGCATCAGGTGGCCAAAGTATTGGAGTTTCAGCTTCAACATCAGTCCTTCCAATGAACATTCAGGGCTGATTTCCTTTAGGATGGGCTGGTTGGGTTGCCTTGCAGTCCAAGGCACTCTCAAGAGTCTTTGCCAACACCTCAGTTCAAAAGCATCAATTCTTCAGTGCTCAGCTTTCTTTATAGTCCAACTCTCACATTCATATATGACTACATGACCACTGGAAAAACCATAGCCTTGACTAGACAGACCTTTGTTGGCAAAGTAATGTCCCTGCCCTTTAACATGCTGTCTAGGTTGGTCATAATATGTAAGAGTGATTTAACAGAAGGGTGCGCATTTTAGTTTAAGAAGAATCTCAAGTTCTGGATTTTGTCGCCTTGATATTGGAGCCCAGCTAATTATTAGTCCAGGTTTTCTTTACCTGACTTGAACCTCGTGTTACAATTCTTACATGTTTCTACTCCCAAAGCGGGCAGTGTCTCAAATGTGCTTCCTAGAGAAATACATTTGGTTTAATTCTGGGACTCAAATTTCTCCAAACTTTCTATTTTTTTTTTTTTTTCCTTACTCAGTTGACTGAATGTTTTGATTATTGCTGACTCAGAGTCAACAATTCTTTCCTAAGGAAGAACTGACAGTCTGTCTCTTTTTTATTCTTCAAAATGACAATATAGGTACGTTTATGGTTATTGGATTAAAGATTGTGCTTCTTCTGGTGCACTGAAGAGAGAGAGTGGGGGACATTTCAAAGCACCATTGTACTTGAATTTGACCACATGACTGACTTGTTGTTGTCTTCACTAAGTCATGTTTGACTCTTTTGTGACCTCATAGACTGTAGCCTGCAAGGTTTTGCTGTCCATAAGATTTTCCAGGCATGAATATTGGAATGGGTAGCCATTTCCTTTTTCATGGGATCTTCCTGACCCAGGGATTGAACCTGCATGTCCTGTATTGGCAGCTGGATTCTTTACCACTGGGCCACCTGACTGACTGAATTTGGCCAAAAGCGAGTTATTTGCTCTAACAGAAACAGTCTTTGGATTGACCTCTTGACTTCCTGATATTTGCCATGAAAAGCATTTCTTTAATTGACACTGTGCTAAGAGGGATGAACGGAAATAAGAACAAGTTTAAATTTAACATGGACTTTGGAGCCAAACCTGTTTGACTTACATCTTGAAGGTAGAACCATGAGTAGAATGCAGCATAGATGGGCTTAACCATGACTGGCCTCAAGTCAGAGGAACCAGAGAGCAAAGGTGCGTTGTTTAAGCCAATGATTTTTTTTTTTTTTAATTGGAAGGTCTAATTGGCTTTATTCAATGATTCATGAATCAGGAAATATCTAGCAAATGGAAGAGCATTCTAAACCGATGAATTTTGCAGTGGTCTGTTAGGCAGCATTATTGCTTCAATAGGTAAGTAAATGTTAGTTGCTCAGTCGTGTACAACTCTTTGTGGCCCATGTATTGTAACCTTCCAGGCTCTTCTGTCCAAGGAATCCTCTAGGCAAGAATACTGGAATAGGTTGCCAGTCCCTTCTCCAGGGATATTCCCAACCCAGGAATCAAACCCAGGTCTCCTGCATTTCAGGCAGATTCTTTACCATCTGAGCCACCAGGGAAGCCCTAACTGCAGCAGTGGTTGGGTAAAATTTTGTATAAATTTATACTTATCTGCACTGAGTTTATGTAATATATTGAATAGATCATAATATTAAAAAATGGATATTTAATTATTACTTAGTATACTAATTCTAGCACTAGATGGTAATGCTCTTACTTATGATGCACATGGCTTAATGAATAGGGCACCTTGCCCCTCAATATATTCTATTAATCTATCAGATTTAAAATAAATCTTACCTTCTCTGTGAGTCTGATCT
Source organism: Bos javanicus (assembly GCF_032452875.1). Taxonomy (NCBI): domain Eukaryota; kingdom Metazoa; phylum Chordata; class Mammalia; order Artiodactyla; family Bovidae; genus Bos; species Bos javanicus. The sequence continues at coordinate 4,650,868 of NC_083879.1, read as the reverse complement.
CTGCAAGATGAATGAATTTACTAAGTGCTTTAGATTTAACTATATGAAATGTGTTTAGTTGGGCTGAACTTCCTCCTGTGCTTGTGGTTAACCATGGTATTAGGGCTGGCACTGTCATTTCCTATGTTTGTTCTCTGCTAGAGTACTGTTGCAGTGAGTGCTATTTACTTACCAATTCATCAAATATTTATCAAGAGCCTACTGTGGACCAGGCACCATGCCAAATATAGTGTTATCACTTATTCTTCTCTGATGATAGAACTTCTCTACTCAAAACCATAGTGTTAATGATCTTTCAGTTCAGTTCAGTTCAGTTCAGTCACTCAGTAGTGTCTGACTTTTGTGACCCTATGAATCGCAGTATGCCAGGCCTCCCTGTCCATCACCAACTCCTGGAGGTCACCCAAACTCATGTGCATCAAGTTGGTGATGGCCATCCAGCCATCTCATCCTTAGTCCCATCTATATTAGAAATTGTTAATGGCTATAAGACATTATAAAATACTGTGCACAAATAAATAAATATTTTGATATATATAAGGATACAAAAATTTAAAGGTTGCTATTCAAAAGCCCAGACATTACTTTGCCAACAAAGGTTCATCTAGTCAAGGCTATGGTTTTTCCTGTGGTCATGTATGGATGTGAGAGTTGGACTGTGAAGAAGGCTGAGTGCTGAAGAATTGATGCTTTTGAACTGTGGTGTTGGAGAAAACTCTTGAGAGTCCCTTGGACTGCAAGGAGATCCAACCAGTCCATTCTGAAGGAGATCAGCCCTGGGATTTCTTTGGAAGGACTGATGCTAAAGCTGAAACTCCAGTCCTTTGGCCACCTCATGAGAAGAGGTGACTCATTGGAAAAGACTCTGATGCTGGGAGGGATTGGAGGCAGGAGGAGAAGGGGACGACAGAGGATGAGATGGCTGGATGGCATTACTGACTCGATGGATGTGAGTCTGAGTGAACTCCGGGAGTTGGTGATGGACAGGGAGGCCTGGCGTGCTGCGATTCATGGGGTCACAAAGAGTCGGACACGACTTAGCAACTGATCTGATCTGATCTGATTGGTATATTTGGTAATAAAAGTGTATTACGATAATGACAAAATGATTGAATAATAATGAAAATATAACAAACATAGCATGTACTATGTCCTTTCTCTATCTCAAGTACTTTTCAAAGTCTTTTACATATATTTGGTCATTAATCCTTACAACACTCTGTGATGTTGTTAATATCATTGTCCCTATGGAAGCCAATAAAATTGCTTAAGGACACAAAATTAATAAGCTGTAGAATAAGGTTAAAATCTTATAGAACAGGAAACAACAAAATGCATATATAGGATGAAAATATTACAAAGGTGTCAACATAATGAATGGTAAAGAATTCAGACTAGAATTAGGCTGTTTAGGTTCAAGTTTCAGTTTTTGCTTATTTGTTGTGTAACCATGAGTAAATTAAATCAGCTATCCTCAGTTAGATTTCTATGAAATGAAAAGAATAGGCACACCTATCTAATTTTTATGAAAAATTAAGATGTAAAGCTCTTAGAACTGTGTGGCCGAACAAAAAAGTGCTGAGTAAATCCAGTAGTTACTATTACATCATGGTCTTCCCAAAATTAATTGAGTGACTTCATAGACCTTATAGGCACTGCATGAACAAAACAGACACATCCATGTGGGAAATTAACCAGTTATAGGGCAAGGCTTACCAATGACTGATCTTGCCCATTTCACTGTGGAGACTTCTAAAACCAGGATTGTACATCTGGCCTTAGAATCTCATATCTGTGACGTTTCTCCTCACAATCATACCACCCTCTTCTTCTACTTCGCTTTTAGAGTCTCTCATGGAAGCTGATTGTACAAAAAAGAATAAACTCATCAGTTATTACCAACACTTTTCTGGTTTTAATTCTTAAAGACATTATGTGGTAGGTACTATTATTACTCCAATTTGCAGGTTGAAACTGAGGAGAAAAGTGATAAAATGACTTACGCACGGGAGCAGAAATGAATTTAGATTGTAGAACCTGTTGTTCTTATCTCCCTAAGAGTTTCATCTGGCATTCAAAATCTTCAAAGTGAATTTTTAAAATTGCATGACTTTATTTTTTAGAACAGTTTTAGGTTTATAGAAAAATTAGGGAAATTTTACAGAGTTCCCAGATACCCCCCTGCTTTCCCAACTACCCCACATTCCCTGACAGTTTCTCCTATTATTGACAACCTGCATTAATGTGGTACATTTATCACAATTGATGAATCAAAATGTTTTATTAAATGAAGTCCAAGCTTAGTTATAGGGTACAATTTTGTATGGTACATTTTATGGATTTTGATGACAGTATAAAGGTACATATGCAAATATTAGCAGTATCATAAAGAATAGTTTCACCATCATAAAAAGCTTCTGTGCTTATTCATTCCTCTTTCACTCTTCTCAAACCCCTGGCAAGCACTGGTCTTTTTACTGTCTCCGAAGCTTTTCCTTTTCTGACAGTCATATAATATGAATCATATAGCATGCAGCCTTTTTTGATTTACTTCTGTCACAGTGATATATTGATACATTTAAGGTTCCACTGTGTCTTTCTATGGCTTTCTTGGGTCTTTTTGTGTCTTTTTATTCCACATTTTATTTATCCATTCACCTATTGGAGGACATCTTGGTTGCTTCTGAATGTGGCCAATTATGAATAAAGTTACTATAATTATTTGTGTGCATGATTCCGAGTAGACACATTTTCAGCTCATTTGAGCAAATACTTAGGAATGTGATTGCTGAATCATATGGCAATAGTATGTTCAACTCTGTAAATAGCAAACTATATTTTAAAGTGTCTGTACCATTTTGCATTTCCAGAACAATGGATGAGACTTCCTGCTGTTCTACAACCTCGCAGCATTTGGTGTATTCAGTGTTTTGGATTTTAACCTTCCTAATAGGTGTGTAGTGCAGTGATATCTCATTGCTTTAATTTAAAACTCTTAAGAACAGCTGATGTTAAGTATCTTATTTGATTATTTGCCATTTGTATATTTTCTTTGGGTTTGCAATTGAGAGTTTGGAGTGTGAGGGTGGGGTTTATTTGAGCAAGCTGAGAATAGAAAAGTCTCCATATTTCCTTTAGAGAGCTACTGAAGGATGTAGATACTTTTAGATAAAATATGTCTTTTGGACTCCTTGTCTTCTCATGAATAAGTATTCTATTATTATGAATAATCAGTGCTGGATTTCAACTCTCAGACATTGACAAATATATTTTTGTAGTGTTCTCTGGAGTAAGGCTAATACACATCTCTTTTAAAGCACAATATTGAGTATTGAAATTACTGAAGATCTCTGAAACTGTTATTCAAAGGCATCAGTTTATGAGGTTACTGGTTACATACCCTGTAATCCAGAAAAAGCAATATCTGAGCATCATTCAATGATATTGTTCTACACCAGTGGCATATAGTTGGGAAAAAAAAATTGCCCCATAGTATGACACAAGCAACTCAGAAACACTGAAGTGCACTAAGTAGCTGGTAAAAAAGTCATTTCTTTGACTACTACTGCATAATAGTAATACAGAGTTATCAGTGATGGTTTGTGCTTTTCCTAAGACTAGCAAAATAATTTGGTATTGAGAATATATATAGGCTAACTCTACTGTCTTTCAGCATAACACCTTACTGTTTTTTAAACATTCTACTAACAGTTTTTAGAAAATATGTTCTTTGCTATGCCCTGTTAGTAACCATGACCAGCAAGAATTAAAAATAATCCAGGAAATATAAAGTAATATTGCAAAGAAGGGATTTGTGCACTGGAAGACTGTAACTTTAAGTGCAAATATAAGTAATCCTTTGTAACTCTTAATTACCTTAATTTGAATTTAACACTTTCCTTGGTGTCCTCATTCCTGCTTAAGTCTCTCAGAAGCTGAAATATATCATAATTAACAGTCTCATTCATGCATTTCATGTGTTTTTATTGTGTGAATAAAGCCCTAAAGTTCCTAATTAGACGAAATACAGTCTTTCCAAGTGGTGGATTTGGAATGACTCTTCTATTTGAGATGGCATTATAATTCCTAATAATAATATTAACCATAATCACCATATTACTCAATACCAGCATGTGACTCTTTTTAGTAACATCAAATAGTCTAACTTTCCCAATTTTCTTTCTACATAAAAACATTTATATTTTTACTGCCAGCCATATTAGACCATGCATTTGAAACACTGCGTTTCTAGGACTGATGCCTGCATGTCATTATCATCTTGTGTCCTTGTCCCTAATAAATGTTTCCCTGTGGGAGCCACATGGCACTCAAAGCTGCCTGCAGTCTTTCCAGGAGGCAAATAATTAACCAGAAAAAGAATTCATTTCCAAAGGGAATTCAAATTTGCTATATTTCTCATGCATGTCTTTATGACAATGAATTTCATGTAAGTTAAGTCAAACTGCTTCAGTTTGGACTTAATTCTGAGCTTTCTTTGACTGGTGGATAGGAGAGATTTAGGCATTAAGGATGATCTTACCCTAGGATCATATTTTTTTTTTGTATAAAAGCTATGTTAAAGTAAGTTACTAACTTTGGACTTTTAAAGAAAAGGAACCTATTAGATTAATTTATGGACTTATGTATAAAATCATACTGAGTAGTCAAATTAAATATATAAATATAAATTATAGGTCTAAGTAAGCTTTCCAGTGGTCATGTATAGATGTGAGAGTTGGACTGTAAATAAAGCTGAATGCTGAAGGATTGATGCTTTTGAACTGTGGTGTTGGCAAAGACTCTTGAGAGTCCCTTGAACTGCAAAGAGATCCAACCAGTCCATCCTAAAGGAGATCAGTCCTGGGTGTTCATTGGAAGGACAGATGCTGAAGCTGAAACTCGAATACCTGATGTGAAGAGCTGACTCATTTGAAAAGACCCTGATGCTGGGAAAGAATGATGGCAGGAGGAGAAGGGGACGACAGAGGATGAGATGGTTGGGTGACGTCACCAACTCAATGGGCATGAGTTTGGGTAAACTCCAGAAGTTGGTGACAGACAGGGAGACCTGGCGTGCTGTGGTCCATGGGGTTGCAAAGAGTTGGACATGACTGAGTGACTGAACTGAACTGAAGTAAGCTCCAAAGATACCTATCTTTGGGCCAAATCTGTTTCTTTTGCCCACTTCATGAGGTCCTACTGTTTTGTTATTGAGTCTGCTGGCTAAGTTGATCTCATCTTTTGTAGACCTATTGTCTTTGGTAGGATGTGTTATAGCCTTCTTATACACTCCCTTTGAAGGTGGTTGATTACATATTTATTATTACTATTTCTAAATTTGCAGTATTTACTCAAATAATCAAGAAGAAATTGATCTCTCTTTTTTTTCCATTTAAAAAATTTATTTATTTTTGATTGGAGGATACTTATTTAACAACATTGTGTTGGTTTCTGCTGTATATCAACATGAATAAGCCAGAAGCATACATATGTCTTGTCCCTTTTGAACTCCCCTTCCACCTCCACCCCCATCTCACCCTTCTAGGTTGTCACAGAGTACCAGGTTTGAACTCTCTGCGTCATACAGCAAGTTCCCACAAGCTATCTGTTTTACCTAGGGTAATGCATATGTTTCAATGCTACTCTCTCCATTCCTCCTACTCTGTCCTTCCCACCCTGTGACCACAAGTCTGTTCTCTATGGCTGTGTCTCCATTGCTGCCCTGAATATAGGTTCACCAACATTATCTTTCTAGATTCCATATATATGCATTAATATATGACATTTGTTTTTCTCTTTCTCACTTGCTTCATTCTATATAATAGGCTATATAATAGGCTTCACTCTATATAATAGATTCATCCACCTCATTAGAACTTACTCAAATGCATTCTTTTTTAATGGCTGACAAATATACTAAACTGTGCTTTTTCTTCTTATTCACAGACCTAACTGTTCTATCCTTTGATATCTGTGCATCAAACACTTTCTACCTCGTAGAGTTCTTATGTTGCCATTTGAGTTCTTTTATTCACCTTGGCTGCATTGGCTTCTATATAATGAAGATGAGCACCTTTTTCCTTCAATCACTAGCTTCTCTGTTGGGGAAATACTTTCCCTCTGATGCATCCAGATGCCTTGTGTCTTTCTAAAGTTTAGTCTCTCTCCTTCCATGTTGAAAGAGACATTATTTATCTAGCCCATAAGAAAAATCTATTGTTTGATAGGAAACTGCTAACCTCTGTGAAGTTCCACAGGGATGACAGCTCTCATCAAGAAGCTAAGAGAAACCTTTATTTGTATGCTTTCTGTTTCTTTAAGTCGAAGCCATCATATATCAAAGGCCTTTGGCTGACAAGAACAAGAGAAATACTCAGCATTTTTATCCTTATTCCTTACTGTCAATTAAATATATTATATAATTATAATGCAAACCAAAGCAAAATGGATAATCGCAACTATATAAGCAATAAAGATTAAGCTGAACTTTATAAAACTAAGGTCATGGAATTCAAATTTGATGTTTTCTGTTATAGTTTCACAAACTTTCTCTTGATTTAATTTCAATGAGTTTTCTCTCTCTCTCTTAGATGAAACTGCAAGCAAGGTAGTGTTGGATGTCTCAAAAGCCATGACAAGAAATTTAACTAATTAAAAAGCAAGTTTCAGGGAGAGAACTGTAATTATCACACAAGGAATGATTTTCTATCAATTCGGTTCAGTTCAGTTCAGTCACTCAGTCATATCGGACTCTTTGCGACCCCATGAATCGCAGCACACCAGGCATCCCTGTCCATCACCAACTCCCGGAGTTCACTGAGACTCAGGTCCATTGAGTCAGTGATGCCATCCAGCCATCTCATCCTCTGTCATCCCCTTCTCCTCCTGTCCCCAATCCCTCCCAGCATCAGAGTCTTTTCCAAGGAGTCAACTCTTCGCATGAGGTGGCCAAAGTACTGGAGTTTCAGCTTTAGCATCATTCCTTCCAAAGAACACCCAGGGCTGATCTCCTTCAGAACGGACTGGTTGGATCTCCTTGCAGTCCAAGGGACTCTCAAGAGTCTTCTCCAACACCACAGTTCAAAAGCACCAGCCTTATGGACTCTGTGGGAGAGGGAGAGGGTGGGGAGATTTGGGAGAATGGCATTGAAACATGTATAATATCATGCATGAAACGAGTCACCAGTCCAGGTTCGGTGCACTGGATGCTTGGGGCTGGTGCACTGGGACGACCCAGAGGGATGGTATGGGGAGGGAGGAGGGAGGAGGGTTCAGGATGGGGAACACATGTACACCTGTGGCAGATTCATTTCGATATTTGGCAAAACTAATACTGTAAAGTTTAAAAATGAAATAAAATTTAAAAAAAAATTTAAAAAAGCAAAAGCATCAGTTCTTCGGCACTCAGCCTTCTTCACAGTCCAACTCTCGCATCCATACATGACCACTGGAAACATAGCCTTGACTAGACAGACCTTTGTTGGCAAAGTAATGTCTCTGTTTTTCAATATGCTATCTAGGTTGGTCCTAACTTTTCTTCCAAGGAGTAAGCGTCTTTTAATTTCATGGCTGCAGTCACCATCTGTAGTGATTTTCGAGCCCAAAAATATAAAGTCTGACACTGTTTCCACTGTTTCCCATCCATTTCCCATGAAGTGATGGACCAGATGCCATGATCTTCGTTTTCTGAATGTTAGAAAACAAAACAAAAGTTGCTGTAATCAAAATATCTCATTGCCTGCCTTCCTCTGTCTCTGTTGTTTACCTTATCAGTATGGGAGTCCTTAATGCTGTTCACAATAGCTCCAGTGTTCATTCTTAGAGGCAAATGCAGGGTAGAAAGGATGATCTCCATGTCCTTTAAAGTTAGCAGTGGCTCTGAGACCTGCCTTGGCCATGTCTAATTCTGGGTATACCTTGAAGAGCCAATGTGATCATGTGTTATATAATCTTTTTCTTTGTTAATGCAACAGGGAATAGAAACATTGAAAATTGTAGCATTTTCATGAATTTAAGCTATGGAGTAATTAAGATGACTTGGAGCAATGGCTCAAATTAAACTGCAATTCTTAAAAAATCAAGATAAACACTAAAAAACAAAAATAACATTGAAATAACTCATAAAGCAAACACCAGAGATAATCATTATCAATAATAGATGATATAACCTTCATAGTTATACAATTTCTTTGTGTGCATACATATATATATGTATATATATTCACACACATATCCCATACAAAGAATAATAGCATAATGACTTGCTCTTTGACTTAATAGGAACATCTTTCCAAGGAAGAAAATGTGTTTTTAGAATGCAACATTAATAAAGTAAGGAATTTTATGAATATATTCTCTTAGATTTTAATGATTATTTATTCATGGATTTTGTCTATTTTGTTTTTTTTTTTCAAACATTTCTGATAATAAGCAACTTTGTTAAGCACCCTAGCTTCAGAATATTTCTACAATACTTAATTATTTCCTCTGAGAATAAATTTCTCTATGTAGAATTTCTGAGTCAATACGTGTGTATAATGATGTTTCTTATATGCAAACACAACATTTTTGAATAGCTAAAATGCTGCCCTTGTACTACCTGCCTGAGATTTTTTCTACATTCTTACTAAAAACCGGGATCACTTTTTCTTTTACTATTCCCAGTTTTACTAATGAAATAGTTTTAAACTGTTTAATCTATTTGCATTTGTTTAAGTATTGATTTTGTTGGTGTTCAGTTGCTAAGTTATGTCCAACACATTCACACCAGCATGCATATACTGGCTTAGTATATGCATATTTGCATTTTTGTTTCTCATTTGTTTTGTATTTTGTTTACTAGGTGTGATAAAACTCTAGACATGCGTGTTATGTTTTGGCAAGTGTAATAGTGTTTATCACCATCTTCCTAGGGTGAGGCTGTAAGAAGAATGCTTTCTTCCTTTGAGAAAGAAAATATTGAGCTACTCTGGAAGTGAAGATAGTTAATCATATAATCTGTATGTTGATAGTCAACTTCTCCCTTTAGGCTATAAAATTAAGATACAATATAAATTGTGTTTTCACTAAGATATCTTTTAACTATCTCCAAGAGATTTTCTGAAGACAAAACTCGTTTACATTTTTGTGATCGCTGGCAAAGTAGTGTCACATTTTTATTTGATCAAACTTAGATCAAATTTATCAAAGCAAACTGAATTTGTTTGAACTCTGTATGACAAGTTTGATTTGTTTTAGTTTTTTATAATTGAATTTTAGTAATGTCAAACTATTTTCTCTGTAAAAAACAGAACTACAAATATAAAACTTCAACAGTGTCATTTGATAAACTGGAAAGCAGCTTATTTTCACTATACCAGTAAGCATAGGATCAAATCAATTATCAGACCATCTGATTTGTAGCAATGAATTTTAGAATTCCAAGTGATAATTATCTGATTCTTTTTCTATCTATGGATATAATTTGAAATAAAAAAAATGTGAGTTTGAGAAAAGAAAGAGAAAATTAATGTCAATTTGGGAAACTGTAAATGTATTTGCAAAACTATTTTGAGCAAGACAAATGAAACAAAGGCATAGATAATCAAAAGTTGGTCTGAATCATTAACAGAGGAAAAAGAGTAGGAGACTCATATTAGAGGAAAAAGAGTAGGAGACTCATATTAGAGGAAAAAGAGTAGGAGACTCATATTAGAGGAAAAAGAGTAGGAGACTCATATTAGAGGAAAAAGAGTAGAGACTCATATTAGAGGAAAAAGAGTAGGAGACTCATATTAGAGGAAAAAGAGTAGGAGACTCATATTAGAGGAAAAAGAGTAGGAGACTCATATTAGAGGAAAAAGAGTAGGAGACTCATATTAGAGGAAAAAGAGTAGGAGACTCATATTAGAGGAAAAAGAGTAGGAGACTCATATTAGAGGAAAAAGAGTAGGAGACTCATATTACACATAATTTAGCCAGTTTTCAGGCCTGTGTCTTGATCAAAAGATCTAATCAGGAACTCAATATTAATTCCAAAATAGTTAATAATTTATTTGAATTAATCAAATTCCACCAATCAGAGATAGAGATGTAAGTGTGAGTATATATATCATACTTTTCCCCCCATTCTTCTCCAACTGTTTCCTTTATTCAGTTTCGATAAGCTAACATTTCTGTCATACTCTACATGCTTCAAAATCAGTACTCTAGCCGTGGTCCAGTATATTTCTTTGGCTTTTTACTTCATCTCCTTCTTCTGTTGATTTTGAACCAAAATTCTAGAAAAGTCTTGTTTCATTGGAAAACATCTGCCTCAAAATTAAGGTATATTCATTGCAAGTGGATGGTATAAGCCATTAATAATGATTGCTCCAAATTAGTGTATTCTCCTTTAGTTGTGAATGGAACTGAGAAAGCTACTTCATATTCAAGGAGATTTCTCACTATGGTCATATAGAGAGGTGGACTAAAAAATTTGTATTCTACCTGAGAATGCAACGTATATTTCATACAATGGACAATAAATGAGAATTAGGAATGAGAGCTAGTAACTTCTCTAGCATAAGACCAAACTTACACAAACCCAAAACAAGCTTAAGCTGGTAAGTTTCATCATTTGTTTTTATTACTTTATTAACTTTTAGATTTTAAAGCATCTATGAGAGAATGATAAGTGAAAATTAAGGAGGTACCATTTCACACCAGTCAGAATGGCTGCGATCCAAAAGTCTACAAGCAATAAATGCTGGAGAGGATGTGGAGAAAAGAGAACCTTCTTACACTGTTGGTGGGAATGCAAACTAGTACAGCCACTATGGAGAACAGTGTGGAGATTCCTTAAGAAACTGGAAATAGAACTGCCGTATGACCCAGCAATCCCACTGCTGGGCATACACACTGAGGAAACCAGAATTGAAAGAGACACGTGTACCCCAATGTTCATCACAGCACTGTTTATAATAGCCAGGACATGGAAGCAACCTAGATGTTCATCAGCAGATGAACAGATAAGAAAACTGTGGTACAGATACACAATGGAGTATTACTCAGCCACTAAAAAGAACTAATTTGAATCAGTTCTAATGAGGTGGATGAAACTGGAGCCTATTGTACAGAGTGAAGTAAGCCAGAAAGAAAAACATCAATACAGTATACTAATGCATATATATATGGAATTTAGAAAGATGGTAATGACAGCCCTGTATACGAGACAGCAAAAGAGACACAGATGTATAGAACAGTCTTTTGGGCTCTGTGCTGGGGGAGGGGGGGATGATTTGGGAGAATGGCATTAAAACATGTATAATATCATATAAGAAACGAATCACCAGTCCAGGTTTGATGCAGGATACAGGAAGCATGGGGCTGGTGCACTGGGATGACCCAGAGGGATGGTATGGGGAGGGAGGTGGGAGAGGGGTTCAGGATTGGGAACACGTGTACACCCATGGAGGATGCATGTTGATGTATGGCAAAACCAATACAATATTGTAAAGTAAAAAAATAATAAAAATAAAAGATAATTATGTAGAAAAATAACTGACAATTGGGAAAAATATCATCATGGGTGTATTAATCATAAAGGAATAAACTCTGCTGAAATAACAAGCAATCTGCAATTCTTAATAAAATAATGTTTATTTCTCATTTATTGGACCTTACAGCATTCTGGGCAACTCCTGGGTTTCTGGTCTCTATATGCTGACTCAGAGATCAGGCTGCTTCTTCTGTGGCTGCATTGACTCCATAAAGCCCAAAGCAGGGAATCTGAAGGGCGTTTTCCTTTTTCATCATGGATATGAAGTTCATTTTTTCTGCTCACATTTCACTAGCCAGATATAATCAGGTGGCCTCATCTATACTAAAGAAGGTGATAAAATACAGTTTTTTGTGTAAAAAATGGATAAATATGAAATAATTTTTGGCAAGTATCCAGCATAATGTCTGTCAAAATGGGGTATATCTAATTATACTGAGGATTTATGTATTTATAAATGTTTCAAATTTCCCATATATGTGTGTGGGGGGGAGGGGTATGTATGTGTGTGAGTCATGCAGTCATGTCCGACTCTTTGTGATCCCTTGGACTGAAGCCCACAAGGCTCCTTTGTCCATGGCATTCTCCAGGCAAGAATACTGAAGTGGGTTGCCATTCCCTTCTCCAGAGGATCTTCCCGACCCAGGGATTGAACCTGGGTCTCCCACATTGCAGGTAGATTCTTTACTGACTAAGCCAGCATAGAAGCCCCTATAAATGTGCTAAAATATCAACAATGATACAGTGATTTCTATATGGAGGGATTTTTTTTGACATATTTTTGAGCTATTTTGATATAGTATTTTTTATTTTTTCTATCATAAACATATGTAAGTTGACACACATAGTTAGAATATGTATATAATCATATTATATATAGTATATATAGAGAATGAAAGCACCCTTTTATATTCTTCTGTTTGATTAATTTATTAAATGTGACTACAAATTCATTAAATATGAATTCAATGTATTAAATGTTGATTTAGAAGTAAAATATTAAACATATGTTATTAATTTATTAAATTTGAAAAATCTCTGCATACCTTTATTTGTTCTTTTTCTGAAAATTGCCTTTCATATACATAAAGGTCTACAAAAATTATGATTTTTTGCAATCAGTGGTCTACTTAATTGATTTGTTCAGTTAATATTTAAAATATCCTTGTGCCAGGCACAGTTCTGATACTGAGGATTTAAACTTGGAGGGAAATTTAAGAGTCTCAATGGAATTTACATTCTAGTTAGAGAAGACTTAAAATAAATGAGAAAAATCAGTAAAATATATAATATGTTAAAAGTGCTAATGAAAGACATAAAACAAGTAACAGAGATAGAAGTCCAGAGGTGGTAGAGGGAGGAAACTCAATGTTAAGTTGTACAATGAAGGAAGTCCTCTTCATTAAACCGATGTCTGAGTAAGAAATTTAAGATGATGAGAAACTCAGACCATGTGGATGTCTATGGAAGGAGCTTGCCAGTGAGACTGACAGGAAAAAAATACCCTGAGACAGAATGCCTGGAGGGTGGAGGAGGGAAATCATAGAGTCAGGAGTGAAAGGGATCAGGCAAGTGATAGCAAAGTCTCTGCAATCTTCTGAGCCAAGACAATGAAACTGACTTTTTGAGTTGGAAACTCATTTTAAGCAGAGGAAGAAACAATCATATATATTCTAGACTGCTGCGTGGAAACATATTTTAAAGAGGAACAAGGGGTAAGAGGTGAGCTCTCTCCAGCTAGAGTGCTAGCAATGGAGATGCTAAGAAATGGTCAGATTGTCGATTCATTTTCAAGGCAAATTCAGAAAGGATTTGCTGACTTACCAGATTTGGAATGTGAGAGAAAGACTTGTTTACCTGAAAAATAGAATTCCCTTTTAGGGAATTCTGTGAAGAAGGGGGATGACTGCTAGGACAGGTATGAGGCATAAATCAAGAGCACTCTATATGTATTAATTTTGAAATCCTTAATAAATTAATCACATGTCAGTTCAGTTCAGTTGCTCAGTCATGTCAGACTCTTTGCGACCTGATGAATCACAGCACGCCAGGCCTCGCTGTCCATCGCCAACTCCCGGAGTTCACTCAGACTCACATCCATCCAGTCAGTGATGCCATCCAGCCATCTCATCCTCTGTCGTCCCCTTCTCCTCCTGCTCCCAATCCCTCCCAGCATCAGAGTCTTTTCCAATGAGTCAACTCTTCTCATGAGGTGGCCAAAGTACTGGAGTTTCAGCTTTAGCATCATTCCTTCCAAAGAAATCCCAGGGCTGATCTCCTTCAGAATGGACTGGTTGGATCTCCTTGCAGTCCAAGGGACTCTCAAGAGTCTTCTCCAGCTGCTGCTGCTGCTAAGTCGCTTCAGTTGTGTCTGACCCTGTGCGACCCCATAGACAGCAGCCCACCAGGCTCCTCCATCCATGGGATTTTCTAGGCAAGAGTACTGGAGTGGCTTTCCATTGCCTTCTCCGTCTTCTCCAACACCACAGTTCAAAAGCATCAATTCTTCGGCGCTCAGCTTTCTTCACAGTCCAACTCTCACATCCAAACATGACCACTGGAAAAACCATAGCCTTGACTGGGCGGATCTTTGTTGGCAAAGTAATGTCTCTGCTTTTCAAATCACATGTAGGTGTTCAATAAGCATCTAAATGCACTAGTCTGCCATATTGGAGGAGAGAATCACCCTGAACTTATAGTGAGAATGAGTGAGTGAACTCGCTCAGTCGTGTCCGACTCCTTGTGACCCCGTGGACTGTAGCCCACCAGGCTCCTCTGTCCATGGGATTCTCCAGGCAAGAATACTGGAGTGGGTTGCTGTTTCCTTCTCCAGGGGATCTTCCCAACGTAGGGATCGAACCCAGGTCTCCCACATGGCAGGCAAGTGCTTTATCCTCTGAGCCACCAGGGAACACAAAAACTATAGTAACTTGTATGAATTGATGTTTATTTTCTACTGATTATGTGCCAGGAATTATTTTTTCTACTTTGAGTCATTTATCCCATACAAGATTTCCATGAAAAAAGATACAATAATTATCAACATTTTACAATGAAGAAGCTGAAAAACAAAGTATTTGTTTCAAGGACAAAAGGCTAGTAATGGATAGTGAGTCTGTGGATCTATTAACCATGCTTATTGATTTTCTTGGTAACTAATCATCACATAATTAGTCTTGGAAGCCATAAAACTGAATGAGATCTCCAAAAGTCAGGAGAAAATGGAAGATTTTCTCAGACTGAGGCTTAGAAAACCCTAGAATTAAGGGAATTGATTAAGAATATATATATCATTCCAGGGAGTGGAAAAATAGCATCGTATAAAAGAAAGTGAGTAAGTTGTGCAGTCTTGGAAGCAGAGACAGTGACCAAGGAGAAGGGTGTGATCAATTATGTCAAAAATTGCTGATAGATCAAACAAGAAAACCCTCAGATTGATTTTGGGATTTAGCAACTTGGAGGACAGCGAGAACATTGACAAGATAAGGTCCAAAGAACACACAAGACGGAGAGGATGTGCAGGCAGGGAATGAGGACAATTTTTGAAAATCAGTTTGTAAAGAAGAAAAGCAGAGATATATGTAGAAGAGATAGTAAGGCCTAGAAGGGGATTTTTTGTTTGTTTGTTTGTTTGCTTGCTTTTGAGATTAGAATAAGCCATTGTCTGCATTATCTGAAGGTAGAGTGTGTAGCTATAGTGTATAAACACAGATATAAGAAGACATTAGGAGTGGGAGAAAGTATCATTCTCTTTCGTCTGTTATCTCAGCGAATGAGAAGCATTCTTCATCTAAGAATTGGTATGAAAGTTGAGCAGCGTTTGGAGTCAATCTCACTCACAATAGGAGCAGTGCAAATAACACTATTCAAAGAGGACAACTCAGCATTTAACAGATGGGCCCAAACGCAAATGTTTGACAGTATACTATGTTGGTGGAGGCCATAAGGGAGACAAGCTCTCCAGTATATTGCCAGTCAGAGTGAAATGTAGTATAATCCTGATGGAGAGGAACTTAGAAGATTCTAGAAAAATCATATATGAATACAGCTGTTGACCCAGCAAGTCCATTTCTAGGAAACTTTGCCAAAATTATGAAAAAATTCATGAATTTGATTTTTTATTGTGGTATAATTTGTAATTATACCAAAATAATTATAAATTATTGGAGATAATCCAAATGCATCTGAAGGCTGGAATAGCTAAAAAATTAATGGTTCAACATATGTAAACACTCCATACCCTTAAAAGGCTCTACAGTGACTTGGAGCGATCTCCAGGTAAGATTGCAAAGTGAAAAGTGCAGAGTAAGAAATAATTTTGCTACTTTTTTATGCAAAATAGAGGGAGGAAGATGTGCATATATGTATACACATATGTATCTATACATAAATACACACACACACATATTTGCTAAAAGAAAAGTTAGAAGGGTGTATAAAAATTAATGCAAGTGATTACAATGGAAGTAAGAAGAGAGAAGGGTAGGGGGTGACAGAGACAGAATTGAGAACCCTCATAATAATCTTTTTACACAGTCTTTATTTTAATAATTTATGCTTGTTTTACATACTCAAAAAAATGTATCAAAGGAAATATAGACAAACACACAGAGAAAGACAATAGAGTGCTACCAAATTTGGACACTTAAAAAATTAATAGTTTTATAAAAGTATATTAATGGAATTTTATTTTGCATTTCTGCTATTAAGGAAAAGTCAATCATTTTCTCATATATATAAGTGTTTTAATGTTTTTCTAATGTGACGTGATTGTTCCTTTTGCCAATTCTTCTGCCATGTAGAGGCCTTTTTTATTTTTAGGTGTTCTCTTTACATTAGGGGTATTTTCCTTCTCTGTGATATGAAGTGCAATTTTTCACCCGTTTATTTGATCTGTATCTTTGCTTACATTTGCTTTTTTGTTTGTTCATTGAGATAGAAAATAATCCTATGTGTTGAAGTATATCAATTTTTTGCTTTTTTGCTTCAGAATTTAAGTCACACTTAGGAAGATTTGTTCTCATGGTTAAAAAATATGTATTTTTCTTTCTCTCTGTCTCTTCTTTACTATTTCCTTCCAAATGACAAAGCAAAAACTGTACCTGCCTGTGTTAAAAAACTAGGCAGACTTTATTCAAGGCTACTGTAATAAGGAAGAAGGATCATCTCCCCTGAAACAAAAAGCTGGAGAGTTTAAAAACACAATGGGAGGATCTTAGGCTTCTGCATTTGGTAATCAGCCTTACCCAAAAGAAAGGTAAATTTGCCTTGCTTTCCTGACAAGACTTGGTTTTACAAATAGGATCAAGAAGCCAAGGAGGTTAAGCTCCTACCTTCCCACAGAATCTGGGGGATATAGTCAGATCCTCCTTGATGATTACGTGGTAAAGACATGGTTCCCAGGTCCTAGAGAGTCCTGAACAGTAAAGCAGGCAAGAGGCCTTCTAAAACATTTAAGCCTCAAAGGAGCAGAGGGAGGGTTTACCGTTATTTTTTTTTTTTTTCTAAAGAAAATACTCTAAGAAGAGGGATGTCAGTGGCCTAGGGTACGGAAGGAGGCTCTCTAAAGTTTAGGTAAGGTGAGGGAAATAGTAGGTTCCCCTTGGTTCCTCTTGGTTCCTTTTCCTTTCCTCTTTCTTTCTTCCTTCTGTTCTTGACCATTAGGTGTCCAATCCTTTTAAATGTAATCTTGATGTACACTTAGATGATTTGATTGCTACGCCTGGTACTTACCTGCAGTCTAAAAGTGGGTGCCTGAGGGACTATATCAATGAAAGCTTTACAACATCCTCCATCAAATGAGTAGTGCTCATTTGGGGGAAAAAAAAAATTTTTTTTTCCATAAAATCAACAAGAAAAAAGGAGCTAAATTACTTTTCAGTTCAGTTCAGTTCAGTTCAGTCACTCAGTCATGTCCAACTCTTTGCGACCCCATGAATCGCAGCAGCCAGGGCTCCCTGTCCGTCACCATCTCCCGGAGGAGTTCACTCAAACTCACGTCCATTGAGTCAGTGATGCCATTCAGCCACCTCATCCTCTGTAGTCCCCTTCTCCTCCTGCCCCCAATCCCTCCCAGCATCAAAGTCTTTTCCAATGAGTCAGCTCTTCGCATGAGGTGGCCAAAGTACCGAAGTTATAGTTTTAGGATCATTCCTTCCAAAGAACACCCAGGGCTGATCTCCTTTAGGATGGACTGGTTGGATCTCCTTGCAGTCCAAGGGACTCTCAAGAGTCTTCTCCAACACCACAGTTCAAAAGCATCAACTCTTTGGCACTCAGCTTTCTTCACAGTCAAACTCTCAAATCCATACAGGACCACTGGAAAAACCATAACCTTGACTAGACAGACCTTTGTTGGCAAAGTAATGTCTCTGCTTTTCAATATGCTATCTAGGTTGGTTATAGCTTTTCCTACTTTCATTTAAATCTTCATTTCTGTGAAAAGACATCTTTATTATGTTTAGATAACTGTATAATTTTGATATATATTTGGAAGATTAAGATGCACTTTAGTACTTCATTCTTTATAGGTATACAAACAAAAAAGGTGGATGGTTGAGTTTGTGAGTTTTTCCGTATTTATTATTAAATGATAATCTTTACTGTTAAATGCTACTATTTTTAATATTTATTGAAAAATGTGCCAATATACCAGCAGTAATTGATCAGTATTACCTTCTAATTCTTCTTAGACTAAATGCTCAAAATTAATTGTGGCTATATTAGAGCAAAATCTTCCATGTAGCACACAGAAGTAAGATATGCATTGTATAAGGCTATCTCAAGCATACAAATAATTTAAATACATAATTAATTTCCAAGTTTCTGAGAAATAAAATTGATGAGAAATTATAATACTGTACTTTTCATTTGTCTAATCATAAATACACTAAAATTAATATGTAGTAAATAAAAGAAATAGCTGAAGAGAATAATATATCTATACATATAAAAACTTTGGCATTGCCTTTGTCTATAAATAAAAATGGCTAATATTCACATAAGGTGAAAAACTACTCGTGTTAAACGCTTTAAAAAGCAATTAAAAAACAATGCAAGGCATGTGCAGAACATCTTCTTTTAGTGTGCGTATATTTAACTATGTGTTTAATGATCCTAGAAGTCGATATATATTTAATGGACATAGAATTCAAAGGAAAGCCTATTGGCCAATTGTGAGATCATTTGAGTATCAGAAAAACTAATGAATACAACTGATTGACATACATTGACTGAAAATGAAAAAAAAAAAGAAGAACATTGCTGTTCTAGATTAAAGTTAGATAAAGCAAAGCTGCAACTTACTGAAATGGCTGATCTCTGATGTAATAGAATTTAAATGGCCACAAATTCTTCGCCTCTTCTTCCATCGTGAAGTCAAGTCTATTCTCTTTCCCTGAACCTCAGCTGGCCTTATGAATTGCTCTGAACAATCAACTGAAGCAGAAACAAAGCAGTATCTATTTTCAGGTAAGGCTTTTGGCTTGACTTTCAGTTTCCTCATCCAAGAAACTTCAGCCTTTGTTCTTGGATCCCAACTACTATACTATAAGAACGTTCAGGCTGCACTCCCAAGTGATTGATGACCACATGGAGAAAGGTCCTATGAGGTGAGAGTCCATTTTGGATAACTCAGACTCAGCTAACTCTTAGCTGAATGCAGTCATGAGTGAACTCAGCCAGAACTATGTACAGCAAATGCAAAAACCAGTTGAATCTGCCCAGGTCTCAGACCAACAGAGTCACGTGAAATAATGAATAATTATTATTTTAAGTGATTAAAATGCTTCAGTAGAGCAAGAGATAATGCAATGTTTTGTGATACCCTGTATCAACAAACAAAGCAAAAACAATGTTACAAGAAAGCAAATGTGGCAAAAGTTTTAAAATTGATGCTTCTTGGTAGACTGTGAGATTATTCATTTTGCTATTCTTTCAACTAACTTATTCTTAAGGTTTTTTGGGGTTGTGTGTGTGTGTGTTAGTACATGAATATACTGTAATGTTAGGGAGTGCCTTTCTCAGTGCGTCCTCATAGCTCTCTTAAATTTGTATATGATTCTCACCAAGCATTACCCTAATGGTTAGATGACAGAGTAGAAGGACATGTTGCTCATCTTCTCCTGCAATAACTCCAAAATTGCAACTCGTTGCTGAATAACCATTGACAGAAGAATGTTGGATCCCACACACACAAAAAAAGATACCCCACGTCCAAAAACAAATGAGAAGCCCAAAAAAGATGGTAGGAAAGGTGAATCAAGTTTAGAATCAAACCCATACCCATCAAAGACACTGGGAGGGCTCAAACAAAACCTTGTGTGCCCAGGGCCCAGAGACCCCCCTATAGACATAGCCAGACCTGCCTTTGAGTGTCTCCTGCAGAGGCATGGGTCAGCAGTGGCCTGCCCTGGGGACAGGGGCTTTGGCTGCAGCAGACCTGGGAGGCATGCAATATGAGGCATATATTGCCATACTCCAAGTGTTCTTGGAGTAGGTTGCCATTACCCCACCATAGAGCCACCAAGCAGACAACCCACAAACTGGAGAACAATTATATCAAAGAAGTTCTCACACTGTATGAAAGTTCTAGGGCCCACAACAGATTTACCAACTTCCTGCTGCTACTGCTAAGTCGCTTTAGTCGTGTCTGACTCTGTGCGACCCCACAGATGACAGCCCACCAGGCTCCCCGTCCCTGGGATTCTCCAGGCAAGAATACTTGAGTGGGTTTACCAACCTGGGCGTCCCAGAGAATTTGACTTTTGAGGCCAGTGGGATTTAATCACAGAATTTCTACAGGACTTGGGAAGCAGACTCTTGGAAAGCACAAACAAAACCTTGTGCACACCAGGACCCACAAGAAAGGAGCAGTGACCCTCCAAGAGACTGAGCCAGATTGGCCCTAGAGTGTCCAGGAGTCTTGGGCTGAGGCATGGGTTGACATTGGCCTGTTGCAGTGTCAGGGGCACTGAATACAACCATGCTGGTATAAGTCCTTTGGAAGGAGGTCACCATTACTTCCATTACACTCACCATAGTTTGCACTTAGGAAAAACAACAGCCAGGGAACACAGTCCCACCCATACACAGAAAATTAGATTAAAGATTTACCGAGCATGGCACCACCCATCAGAGCAAGACCCAGATTCCCCCACAGCCAGTCCCTCCCATCAGGAAGCTTCCACAAGCCTCTTATCCTTATCCATCAGAGGGCAGATAGAATGAAAGCAACAATCACAGAAAACGATCCCAACTGGTCACATGGATCACAGTCTTGTCTAACTCAATGAAGCTCTGAGCCATGCTGTGTAGGGCCACTCTACATATGGACTTTGCCAGATGGCCAATACCGAAACCAGATTGATTATATTCTTTGCAGCCAAAGATGGAGAATCTCTCTACAATCACCAAAAAACAAGACTGGGAGCTGTCTTGACCAGGGACTGTGACAGACTCAAATTGAAGAAAGTAGGGAAAGCCACCTTACCATTCAGGGATGACCTAAATCAAATCCCTTACACATACAGTGGAAGTTACAATCCTTTAATCAAAGGATTAAATCTGATAGACAGAGTATATGAAGAACTGTGGAGGAAGGTTCAAGACATTATAAAGCAGGCAGTGATCAAAATCATCCCCAAGAAAAAGAAATGCAAAAAGGCAAAATCTTTGCATGAGGAGGCCTTACAAATAGCTGCAAAAAAATAAAAATAAAAAAAAAGAGAGAGAGAGAAGTGAAAGGCAGAGGAGAAAAGGAAAGATATACCCACCTGAATGCAGAATTCCAAAGAATAACAAGGAGAGATAAGAAAGGCTTCCTCAGTGATCAGTGCAATGCAATAGAGGAAAACAATGGAATAAGAAAGACTAGAGATCTCTTCAAGAAAATTAGAGATACCAAGGAAACATTTCATGCAAAGATGGGCACAATAAAGGACAGAAACAGTATGGACCTAAGAGAAGCAGAGGATATTAAGAAGAGGTGGCAAAAAAAAAAAAAAACAAAAACAGAACTATATAAAAAATACCTTCATGACACAGATAACCACAGTCATGTAATCATTCACCTAGAGCCAGACATTCTGGAATGAGAAGTCAAGTGGGCCTTAGGAAGTACTACTACAAACAAAGTTAGTGGAGGTGATGCAATTCCAGATTAGCTATTTCAAATCCTAAAAGATAATGCTGTGAAAGTACTGCACTCAATATGCCAGCAAATTTGGAAAACTCAGCAGAGACCACAAGACTGGAAAAATTCATTTTTTATTCCAATCCCAAAGAAAGACGATGACAAATAATTTTCAAACTACTGCACAATTGCACTTATCTCACACGCTAGCAAAGTAATGCTCAAAATTCTCCAAGCCAGGCTTCAATAATACATGGACCAAGAAATCCCAGGTATTCAAGCTGGATTTAGAAAAGGCAGAGGAAACAGAGATCAAATTCTCAACATCCATTGGATCATAGAAAAATCAAGCAAATTCCAGAAAAAATCTACTTCTCCATTATTGTCTATGCAAAAGTATTTGACTGTGTGGATCACAATAGATTGGAGAAAATTCTGAAACAGATGGGAATACCAGACCACCTGACCTGCCTCCTGAGAAATTTGTTACAGGTTAAGAAGCAACAGCTAGAATTGGACATGGAACAGCAGACTGATTCCAAATTGGGAAAGGAGTATGCCAAGGCTGTATATTGTCATGCTGCTTATTTAACTTATATGCATAGTACATCATGCAAAATGCTGGGTTGAATGAAGCACAAGCTGGAATCAAGAGCACTGGGTGAAATATCAGTAACCTCAGTTATGCAGATGACACCACCCTTATAGCAGAAACGGAAGAGGAACTAAAGAACCTCTCAATAAAAGTGGAGAGGAGTGAAACACCTGACTTAAAACTCAACATTCAAAAAACGAAGAACATGGCATCTGGTCCCATCACTGCATAGCAAATAGATGGAGGAACAATGGAAACAGAGACTTTATTTACTTGGGCTCCAAAATCACTGCAGATGGTGACTGCAGCCATGAAATTAAAAGACATTTGCTCCTTGGAAGAAAAGCTATGACAAACATAGACAGCATATTAAAAATGGAGACTATTTTGCCAACAATCATCCATCTATTCAAAGCTACAGTTTTTCCAGTAGTCATATATGGATGTGAGAGTTGGACTGTAAAGAAAGCTGAGCACCGAAGAATTGATGATTGTTGGACTGTAAAGAAAGCTGAGCACCGAAGAATTGATGATTTTGAACTATGGTGTTTGAGAAGATTTTTGAGAGTCTCTTGGACTTCAAGCAGATCCAGCCAGTACATCCTAAAGGAAATCAGTCCTGAATATTCATTGGAAGGACTGCTGCAGAAGCTAAAGCTCCAGTACTTTGGCCATCTGATGCGAAGAACTGACTCAATGGAAAAGACCCTGATGCTGGGAAAGATTGAAGGTAGGAGGAGAAGGAAACGACAGAGGATGAGATGGTTGGATGGTATCACTAGCTTGATGGATATGAGTTTGAGTAAGCTCTGGGAGTTGGTGATGGACAGGGAAGCCTGGTGTGCTGCAGTCTATGTAGTCAAAAAGAGTTGGACACGACTAAGTGAACTGAACTGAAGCATTTCCTATTCTTTTTCCCTGGTTGATTTTTTAAATATAAAATTGTTTTATATATATATGACAACTTACATTTAAAAAAATAATTGGAGGATAATCACTTTACAATATTGTGTTGGTTTTTGCATTCAACAACATTATTTAGCTGTCTGTATACATATGTGTCCCCTTCCTGAACCTCTCTTTCACTCCCACCCCCATCTCTCTAGGTTGTTATGGAGCACTGGGTTGAGCTCTCTGTGTTATACAGCAACTTTTCACTAGCTATTTATTTTACACATGGTACTGTATAAGTTTCAATGCTACTCTCTCAGTTAGTCCCACCTCCTCCTTCCTGCACTGGATCTACAAGCCTGTTCTCTATGTCAGAGTCTCTGTATCTGCGTTGCAAACAGGTTCATCAGTATTATTTTTCTACATTCCATATATATGCATTATGATATTTATTTTTCTCTTTCTGACTTATTTCACTCTGCATAATAGGCTCTACATTCATCCACCTCACTAGAACTGACTCAAATTCATTCATTTTTATGGCTGAGTAATATTCCATAGTATATATGTACTACAACTTCTTTATTGATTCATTTGTTGATGGACATCTACATTGCTTCCATGTCCTAGCTATCGTAAATATTGCTGCAATGAACATTGGGGTGCATGTGTCTTTTCAATTACAGTTTTCTCAGGTATATGCCCAGTAGTGAGATTGCTGGGTCATTTCTTATTTTATTCCTAGTTGCTATTTTTTTTTTAAAGGAAATCTCTATTCTGTTCTCCATAGTGGTTATAAAAATTTACATTTACATTAATTGTGCAAAAGTGTTCCCTTTTCTTCATATCCTCTCCAGCATTTAGTATTTGTGGATTTTTTGATGATGGGCCATTCTGACCAGTGTGAGGTGACACTCATTGTAGTTTTGAGTTTCATTTCATTAATAATTGGTGATGTTGAACATTTTTCATGTGATTGTTGGCCATCTGTATGTCCTGTTTGGAGACTGTCTGTTTAGGTCTTCGGAGAACATGTGTCCAGTTTTTGATTGAGTTGGCTTTTCTGATACTGAGCTACATGAACTGCTTATATATTTTGGGGATTAATTCTTTGCCAATTGCTTCATTTGCAATTGTTTTCTCCTACTCAGAAAGTTGTCTTTTCATCTTGTTTATGGTTTCCTTTGCTGTGCAAAAGGTTTTAAGTTTAATTAGGTCACATTTTTAAAATTTTTTGTTTTTATTTTCATTACTTTAGGAGGTGAGTCAAGAGGATAGTACTACAGTTTATGTCATAGAGTGTTCTGCCTATGTTTTTCTCTAAGGGTTTTATAGTTTCTGATCTTACATTTAGGTCTTTAATGCATTTTGAGTTTATCTTTGTGTATGATGTTATGAAGTGTTCTAATTTCATTCTTTTACATGTAGCTCTCCAGTTTTCCCAGCACCATTTATTGAAGAGATTATCTTTTGTCCATTGCATATTCTATCTCCTTTGTCAATAGTGCTATTATGGTGGTATCTATTTACCTCCCACTGATATACTGTCTGTATAACCCAGTCCTCCCTCACTTTCCATTGCTCACTCTGATCTCGCTCTTGCTAGGTCACAAACGCATAAAAAGAGAGATTTTTGTGTTTTGTTATTTGGTAAATTCCTAGAACTTCAGTTCAGTTCAGTCACTCAGTCGTGTCCGACTCTTTGTGGCCCCGTGAATCGCAGCACGCCAGGCCTCCCGGTCCATCACCAACTACCGGAGTTCACCCAAACCCATGTCCATCGAGTCAGTGATGCCATCCAACCATCTCATCCTCTGTCGTCCCCTTCTCCTCCTGCCCTCAATCTTTCCCACCATCAGGGTCTTTTCAAATGAGTCAGCTCTTTGCATGAGGTGGCCAAAGTACTGGTGTTTCAGCTTTAGCATCAGTCCTTCCAATGAACACCCAGGACTGATCTCCTTTAGGATGGACTGGTTGGATCTCCTTGCAGTCCAAGGGACTCTCAAGAGTCTTCTCCAACACCACAGTTCCAAAGCATCAATTCTTCAGCGCTCAGCTTTCTTTATAGTCCAACTCTTACATCCATACATGACCACTGGAAAAACCATAGCCTTGACTAGATGGACCTTTGTTGACAAAATAATGTCTCTGCTTTTTAACAGCACCTGGTATTTAGAAGGTGCCTAGTAAATATTCATTGAATTAGTGCATGCTGATATTAAAGTCTGTTTCTCAGTAATATACAACTCTTTGTGACCCCATGGACTATATAGTCCATGGAATTCTGCAGGCCAGAATACTGGAGTGGGTAGTCGTTCCTTTCCCCCGGGGATCTTCCCAACCCAGGAATTGAACACAGGTTTCCCACATTGCAGGTGGATTCTTTACCAGCTGAGCCACCAGGGAAGCCCCAAATAGTAAGAGCACCATAGTATTATTATAATAAGTTTATTTTTATATATTCTAAAATAATATAATAGTTATTTTAAATCTCTGTCACATATCAAAGAGTAATGTACTTCACAAGCATTATGTAATTTCTAATTATTAATACCTTCAAAGATATATATCAAGTCCACTTTACATATGAGGGAACAGAGATTTTAACTGGCCACAAGTAAATAAAGAGTAGAAAGCCATACATCTGTCTTCACTCTTCCAAGCAAGTTTCCTCACTTCTTGTTCAAAGCTTGCTTTATCTGAATGGGAACTCTCATCTTCTCTGGACTACTGAACCTTTGATGAGATTCAAAGATAGGTGATGGAAGGAATCAGTGGCATGTGAGGATTAGAAATGCTTGTTAGTCATTATATATTTGTGATCTTCACTTCAATTTTATTCAAATATGCTGAATATTTAATAAAGAAACCAGAGTTTTAAAGCAAAAGGATATGACTTTTGTTTAACAACATCATTTACTGCCAATCTGATGTCCACTCAAGTTGGACATAACATACAATATTACATATTCTTTAGTCACTAGGATTCCTATGAACAGAACAATTACAAAGAAAGTATCCAAAATGACAAGAAACAAACAAAATAATTCATTGAATGTGGGATATCTTGAATTTTTTCAGCAAGAGAGATTAACCCTTGAGAAAAATAAAATGCTATATTCAAGTGAGTCTTAATTGTTGGAGGCAAGACAATCACCTGGACCAATGACCTGAAAAAAGTGATCAAAACAGCCTAACTGATAGAAAGTTCCATCTTTTCCATCAATAAATATTATTTTTCAAAATTTTCTCCTCATAAATTGTATGTTGAAATGCTAAAACAATCTACCAATTTATACATATAATAATATAATTTCCTTTTACTTCATGCCAACACCCAAGACATATTTGTTCATATATGTAATATTTTACTTTCTAGTAAAGCTAATGCAAGTGTGTTAAGACTGTGCTAAACATTATTCATTTATAGCAACAAGTGATAATGTAAACAGAACTCTGCTGAAATACATAACTATCAGAATAACTTAGGGGATCGCCTTGCTAGATGTGATGCAATTGTTTTGGCAAATAATCTGCATCTAGTGGTTCTGTTTGGGTGTGAAAATAAATTTAGTGTTAGTTTGCTAAGGGAGAATCAAAATTATCAGAGTAGTAGACATAAGGATTCAAAGTAATATGGTATCCTCAAGAATACCATAACAGAAAAAGGATGTTAACTAAAAACTGATAATTTGAATAAACTGTGCATTTTATTTAATAATTGGAGGAAGGAATGGCTACCCACTCCATTATTCTTGCCTGGAGAATTCCATGGATAAAGGGTCCTGGCGGGCTACAGTCCATGGGTCTCAAAGAGTTGGACATGACTGAGTACCTAACTGTTTCAGTTTCAACTTTTATTTAATAACTTAATAATATAAGTCCATGGGTTATGACAAAGGTAACACTCTGGTGTAAGATATTCATAGAAGGGAAATCAGGTATGGGGTCCATATAAACTTTCTGTACTTCACAACTTGACAACACTGGAAATCTAATATATCCTTTTTATAAATTGGAGTATAATTGCTTTAAAATATAGTTTTCTGTTGTACAATGTATTGAATCAGCTATATGTAACAAATATATTATTTAAAACATGGCCTATTGAAAACAAAACAGAAACAAAAATTTTGCAATTCTTTCAAAAGAATTGTGTGTGTCTGTTTATTAATAGTAGTTTCTATATTTGATATAATTTTATGTAACAAAAATTGCAAATGTACGTTAGGGGAAAATATAATGTAAATGTTAAATAATAATGGCTTTAAATTTTTCTGATTTCTCTTTGATTAGAGAAAATGCAGTTACTCTCTTGCCACATAAAAAAGAAAACAGTGCTTTCTCCAGATGTAGTTATACAATTGATCGAGTATTAACCATTGGAAAGACATGAAAGAAGCACATTTTATTTATTTATTTTTTTTATTCTTCCAATTTTATTTTATTTTTAAACTTTACATAATTGTATTAGTTTTGCCAAATATCAAAATGAATCCGCCACAGGTATACATGTGTTCCCCATCCCGAACCCTCCTCCCTCCTCCCTCCCCATACCATCCCTCTGGGCCGTCCCAGTGCACCAGCCCCAAGCATCCAGCATCATGCATCGAACCTGGACTGGCAACTCGTTTCCTACCACAGCCTTTAAAGTAGAGTCATTCCTTGCCAGCTCACAAATCTTTAGCTCCCAGATCTGTTAAGGAGAAAATGCAATATAATTATAATCACTGATTGAGCTTTTATAAGGAATTATGGAATATTACTATTGAAATGTAATTGTATCTATCCTGTGTGGTCTCATTTTAATATTTTTCTATTAAAAAGTTGAGGCATGTAATATAAAAATGCTTTGGTAAAAGAAAAAGTAATAACGAGCATGTTTTGTAACTACTTGAGAAAATTCTGTGCACCTTTCATTATTTAATAGTCAGAATATTTTATATCACTACACCCCTGTTTTTACAGTAGAGTCAACAATATTTATAACAAGATAATAATTGTGGTCAAAGATGGTGTTAACAAGATTTTTAACACATTTTTGCTATTTCTGTGTTTTTAGACTATTGATTTAAATTTTACAAAATTTATTTTTATCATCTGTTAATGGCAATAATATTCTCTACTTCATAGACTGCTATAAGATTAAATTAGATAATGTAAGTAGAGTGAATTCACTCTAGAGAGAAGCATTAAATTGGTTATTTTTCTGGTCTTGGACTGCCTTTTCCCTTTATAGTGAAAAGGAGAACTTGAAATTCAGGACATAAACAATTACTATAATAGTAACAAATTGTTCTCACATTTATATTATGGAACTTAAAATAGTTTCTGATGTAAGCTTACTTCAACCTGTCACATTATCTTTGGTGTTTGATTTAGTTGATAGCAGAGCTTTTTGTTGCAATGAAACACGTTCTATTCTTTTATAATCAAGGAAAGTCAAATAATATTTATTGCAAATGTAATTTAGACTTTTGGTATATTAAAATGAATATGCTTTACTTTAAAAAATACACTAGTATTTACTATGAATTGCCATACAATATCTGCATATTTTATATACAGTAAAGATAGACATTGTAGGGACAAGGAAGGAAGGAAGGAAAGAGAAAAAGAAAGAAAGAAAATGGAAGAAGGAAAAAAGAAAAAGAGAAGGAAAAATTCATAGATCTCTCTCTATATTTTTATGCATGTGCCTTCTGTCTCTGTGTACATAATTATGTACTAGGGATAAGTAGGCAAGTTACTCCTGGTATTTGTGAGGTTTATCCCTAATTGTATTATTGATGAAAGTAAGCCTTTGGGGGAAAAAAAAAAAAAATCACTTTGGCATTTTGGATTCCTACTGAGAGAATGGGGATTAAAGAGTATACTTACAAGAAAAAAGGAGGTTAGAACTAATCAGTAATTATAGCTTATGAACATTTACAAATTAAAGCTAATTAGTAGACCTAAAGTCTTATCATAAAAATGTTTACTCTGCAGAAGATGTTTCTTTGAAAAAAAATAATGCTATTAAACAAGAATCATTCTGTACCATATTTGGAATCCACTATTTTAAATTAACTTAAGACAGGTCTGTCATAAAATTTTTTTCTAGAGATTTTGGATAGTTAATGAAATAATTTGGTACATGTATCAGTTTTGTAAAGTGTTAGGCCTAGTTTTGATAATCATTAAGACAGTTTTTATCAGTATATAAATGATTCATTTGAAGGAGATGAGGTGTTTGAGGGAAATTTTTTTAACTTTTTCCAGGATCCAAGAGTCTCATTTAACAAATGTTACTGCCTTTTGCCATCAGAAATGGCCCATTACAGCAAAGCCATGTATCATACATTAGGTAAATACAGTTCTTATTTTGTTGATTGAGCTGGAAAAATTAAAAACCTTTCCAGACAAGGACAAAATGAAGAAGTAAAGAAGTCGGCAAAAAATTCAATCTACTGCCACCCTGGAGTGCTTGGTAAGTCATTAGCTCACGTTCCTTTCACATTAGCCAACTTCACATGGGTATACTACCATATTTCACAGCATTTATCAACCCACAGACATAGTCAGAGCAGTAAGAAATGTGCTCTTCATTGTTGATCAGAAGAGACAATTACGATTTCTAGTAAATCCCTATCAAAGTCAGTGAAGTGCAAGGCAAGCAAAAAAAGCCACTTCTCCAGGGTATGCGTTTTCAGCAAGATTTGACAACTTACAACGAATTATCTGAAATGGATGATCACGATCATTATGTGTCTATCACACAAGTGCTAAATGGGTGTGTACTACACGCATCTTATAAGAATGAGGAAGACATTTCAAGGATATTGGATTAAAATCATTTCAGTGACCTTGTAGCCTCATAAGTAGATATTCAAGACCATCCTGTCTTTTAATTTAACCTGTACAAAAAAAAGTACAGTTTAAGAACTGCTTATCATTTTCAACTTACATAGTATATTCATCTATATCGAGCAAAAACTTATTTTTAACACATACACACACCTGTAGTAATTCACAAATCTAGAATTCTACAATTTCTAATGTAAAGGAAATGGAGTTCTTGATAATTTAGAATCTAATATTCATCATGAAAATTATATAACAAATCCGGTCACTGAAATTCATCAATAACAATTTTAAGTTATATTTTTATAGGTATTATCAGAAGCACAATTTTAAACATTTCTGATTCTAATAGCTGTTTGGGGGGTTTGGAAATAGTAATTAATCAGTTAACAATTAAACAAAAACAATAATAGAAATTTTAACATGAAAAGTTGCATTTCAATTTCACTTTTAAAAACCTATAAAACTATGACTCTAATTTTTTTGTGAAATTCTTTGATTTTTTGAGGCAGACCTCATTTTGAAGCAGATCTCTCTGGCCAAGTCAAATTTTACAGTTTTGGGGAAAGCCCACTAAAGGACTTATAGAACAAGAAACTGAAAATGACGGTTATGACCAAAGTTTATGAAGCTAGAATGAGTATTACTATGCAACAACTCAGCTCCGGGAGTTGGTGAAGAGTAAGAAAGTCTAGCGTGCTGCAGTCATGGGATTGCAGAGTCAGACATGACTGAGTGACTGAACAACAGCAATAACTCAGCCTAAGTTTAGAATGATACAATCAAGCTGACTTAATGCTATTTCATACCAAAATTGAGTGCCAAAATTTAAGGAATATTTGTGTCAGTTGTAACCAAAATAATCAGAAATATTTAAATTATCTCTCATAGACACAGATTTCCACAATCAGATAACAAATACTTTGTCATATATTGATGTATTCTGCTAGCTCTGAAGTCTTAAAGTAAATGACAATCCAACGACAATGGACACGACTAGCAACCAGACCTTGGTTTCTAATATCATTATCCAGCAAAAGGAACAGGGAGTCTTTGGAGTAGTGGCCATTTCTAGACTGGGGCAATAAATATATATAATACAACAGTGTGCAACATTTTGTTGTGCCATAAAGTAAAAATGTGCTAAAAACAAACAAGTAGATGAAGGTATGTCAAAAGAGCACATGCTTCAACTGAATCGCTATCAATAGATAAAGCTGAAGGTTGTGTGAAACAAAATAAAAAATATGGTACTGGATTATAATCCAAATTATAAACTACATATCCATGAGTTCATTGTGATAAAAATTAAGGTTGAATAAATTAATTGATGGGAGAGAAGAGATAAATCCTCCACGCATTTATGTTGCTACTCCACCCTCAAGGAGAAGAGGATCCTTTCACTTAGAGACTTCCCATGAATATAGTAGAGAAAAGAGGGAGATAAATAAAAATGATTTTACAGTGAATAAACCTGACAACACTCCCTTATTTAATATCAATTGTCAAAAATCATGTACATAGCCATGATACTGTATGATGAAAATGGTACTTTATCTTGTTGATTTCTTCCCTAAAACTTGTATCCTCAATTTTATCAAGAGAAAAACATCAACCAAATTCCAGTAGTGGAACATCTTACAAAATGCTTGACTGTTACTCCTCAAACCTGCTAAAGTCAGCAAAAATGAGGAAAGTCTGAGAAATTTCTACAGTAAAGAAGGGCCTAAGGAGACATGACAACTAAATGTAATGTGGTATCCTGATTGGGACTGCAGAACAGAAAAATGAAATTAGGTAAAAACCAAAAGAATATAAATAAAATAATTGCTTTAGTTAGTAATGAGGTATTAATATTAGCTTATAATTGTACCAAAATATATTAAAGTAAGATGCTAATAATAATAATAACTGAATGCAGGACAGATGGTAACTCTCTATTCTAGCTTCTCACTTTTTCTGTAAATCTAAAACTGCTTTCAAAATTAAATATTAAAAGTGGAAATATAATAATATATGAAAATTTTCAGGATAGATGCTTCATAAATACAAGTTAAATCTAGAGACTTCTGATGTTCTGCCTTCTATAATTACAGTAGCTATTCTCAAGAAAATTGTTACCATAAAAATTGTCTAAGTTTGGGAATGGCTAGATAAAAGATATAATTTAATAATTCTTGTATTATTCTATATGAGGTCCAGCTTGTGGCTTATAAACATTATTTCCCATGAAATAAATTAAGATCTTTTTGGAGAATGATTTGATTCCAGCTCCAGTCAATGAATATACAAGATATGCTCGAGGCATATTGTTGTACCTAAAAGCAAAGAAAACAAATACAATAGTATTATATCCAAGGAGCAAAGGAACAAACTTATTGCCTCAAAGACCCTCATGATGGTTAATCTCAGCATTGTTTAGAGGAAACGTGCAATGTCAACTCTAGGAGGAGGTAGATTATTCCACAACTTATAGGATCTTGACAGTTTATTTCAATAGGATTCTAGTATGGAAATAAGTTTTATATGCATCGTTGTTATTGTTTAGTTGCTAAGTTGTATTGCCTCTTTTGTGACCCAATCAATTGTAGCCTGCCATGATTCTCTGTCTATGGGACTTCCTAGGCAAGAATATGGAGTGGGTTGTCATTTCCTTCTTCAGGGGATCTTCCCAACCCAGGGATCAAATCCGCGTGTCTTGTGTCTTCTGCATTGTAGGTGGATTCTTTGCTGCTAAGCCACCTGGGAAGTCATTTATACATATTAGACCCAAGAAAATTAAATATAAGAGTGGGTGGGACAAACAGCCTGGATTTGGAATTTAAGGGATAAACAAGTTAGAATGACCCTAACAGTTTACTTTTTATTTAATTGAGGCTTAGATTCAAAAGTGGCCCTCTAAAGTATTTGGAGCAACAGGAACTCTATTCCTTGTTGGTGGGAATAGAAAATGGTATAGCCATTTTGAAAGGCAGTTTGTCAGTTTCTTACAAAATTAATACACTCTTACCATATAGCAGTCTAATTCCTTGGTATTCACCCAAAGGAGATGAAAGTTTTTGTCCATGTACAATCCTGCACAGGAATGTTTATAGCAGCTTTATTTAAAATTGTCCCAGTTTTGGAGCAACCAAGAGGTCCTTCAGTAGGTGAACAGACAAACTCTGATAAATGAAGACAATGGACTATTATACAACACTAAATAGAAATGAGATATACAGTGACTAAAAGACATGAAGAAAGCTAAGGTGCATATTAATAAAAATAATTTGAAAATGTACTTACTGTATGATTCCAAATATACAACATTCTAGAAAATGCAAAACTCTGGAGAATTCCATGGACAGAGGAGCCTGGTAGGCTATAGTCCATGGGGTCGAAAACAGCTGGACACAACTGAGCAACTTCACTTTCACTTTTCTGGAGACAGTAAAGAGATCAGTAGTTGTCAGGGATGTGGATGAGAAAGAGATGAAGAGGTAGGGCAGAGAGGATCTTTTGAGCAGTGAAAATACTCTATGATACTACAGTAGTGGTTACATGTCATTTATCTGAACCCATATAGTGCACAACACCAAGAGTGAATCCTAATATAACCTATGGACTTTGGATAATAATAATGTGCTAATGTAGGTTCATCAATTGTAGCAAATGTATTATTTTGTGGGAGTAGTCTATAATGGGAGAGGCTCTGTATGTGTGGAGGCCAGGGGGTAAATGGGAAATTTCTGTACTTTTCTCTTAATATTGCTGTGAACCTAAAATTATTTAAAGAATAATCATAAGGTATTTAAAAAATATGACCTCCCAGTTAATAAATCTGAGATGCCAAAACTTCCTTGAAAACTAATATTAACTCTTTGGAGGAAAAGAAGAGTCTTCGAAAAACTTTGAGGTGATTATTTTCTTTAGACTGGGATGAAGATGAGCTATGATATTATAAAACTCTGGTCTCTGACTTCCATGGGTTCTTGGAATGACAATGGGAAGTGTAAATTCCTTACATGTCAGAAACTATCACAATTGCCTTTGATAAGGCTATAGTTACCTTGCTGTACAATAAGTGCAATAAAAATAATAATGTATTTCTCTAAAATAATTATAAAAATTAAAACTATATATTTGTCTAATCTGGTTAATGATAAATAGAAGTTTTTGTATCATTTTATTCTATACTGTATCTATGAAGTTTTTATTTTTTATTATAGAAAATATGATATATACTTAATTTTATAAGTGCATCATGCGTTACAATGTTGTACAGCAAATTTCTAGAACTTTTTCATCTTGAATTACTGGTATTCAATACACTTTGAGCAGTAACTTTTCATTTTCCCAACACTCCAGCCCTGAGTAATCAACATTCTACTTTATATTCCTTTGAATTTTAATATATTAGACGTAACATATAGGTGCTGTTGCTGCTGCTAAGTTGCTTCAGTCGTGTCCGACTCTTAGTGACCCCATGGACTGCAGCCTACCAGGCTCCTCCGTCCATGGGATTTTCCAGGCAACAGTTCTGGAGTGGGGTGCCATCCATATAGGTGCAGTTTATCATAATATTTCTTGCTTATTTCACTTAGTGTAATGTCCTCAAGGCATAGCAATTCTGAGGCATATGACAAGATTCCCTTCTTTCTTATGACGGGATAATATTCCATTGAAAGTATATACCACATTTCTTTATGCATTTATCTGTTAATAGATATTTGGTGCATTACCTTAGAGGCAATGCTTCAGTTTTCACCATTGAGCAAAATGTTAATGTCCTTCCCTCCTAGTTTACTGAATATTTTTTATCATGAAAGTGCACTGAATTTTATCAAATGACTTCTCTGTAACTTTTGCAGTGATCATGTGATTTTAATCCTTCTTTCTGTTAATGTGGTATATCACATTGATCAATTTTTTTAATATTGAGCCATTCTTGTTATCTCAGAGACAAATTCCATTTGGTAATAGCTCATGATTATTTCAATGCACTGTAAATTTAGTTTTCCAGTATTTTGTTGAGGATTTTGCATCTAAATTTATCAGAGATATTGGCAACAGTTTTCTTTTCCTGTTATGTCTTTTTTCTGTCTCCAGTAGTATGGTAATACCTGCTTCACAAAATAAGTTTGGAAATGTTCATGCTTCTTCAGACTTTTGGAAAAATTTGAGAAAGATTGATGTTAAATCTACTTTACATGTTTTGTATTATACATGGTATATATGTGTGTTTACTAAGTTGCTTCATTCATGTCTGACTCTATGATACTCTATGTCTTGTAGTCCCTCAGGATCCTCTGTCCAAGGGGATCTCTAGGAAAGAATATTGGAATGGGTTGCCACACCCTCCTCTATACATCATATGCTGCTGCTGCTGCTAAGTCACTTCAGTCATGTCCGACTCTGTGCGACCCCATAGATGGCAGCCCACCAGGCTCCTCCGTCCCTGGGATTCTCCAGGCAAGAATACTGGAATGGGTAGCCATTTCCTTCTGCCATTGCCTTCTCCTATACATGGTATACATTGGTATAAATACTATACAATAATAGAATTCACCCATGAAGTCATCTAGTCCTGAGCAGTTATCATTGGGAAATTGTTAGCTACTTAGTCAGTCTTCTTACCAGTAGTAAATCTGCTGAGATTTTCCACTTCTTTCGGATTTCGTCCTGGTAGATTATATATTTCTAAGTTCATCTATTTTTTTTTTAAGGTATCCAATTCCTTGGCATGTAATTTTTCATCTTACTCTCATAATCATTTGCATTTCTGCAAATTTTATCTCATGTGTATATTACTGTAACCACTATGAAAATTAAAATATAGAGTATTACCATCACAAGGACTGCTCAGGCTACCCTTTTAAAGCCACAGCTACTTGTCTCTCCATCCTTTCCCTCTAACATCTAGCAAGCACTAATTTATTCTACATTTCAATAATTTTGCGATTTTGAGAATTATATAAAATAGATCAAAAAGTAGCCTGCTTTTTCATATTGGATTTCTTTATTCAGTATAATCCCCTTGAGGTACATCCAAGTTGTCAAAAATATCAATTGTTCATTACAATGTGCCAGTTTGCTTTAGCACTCACCCACTGAAGAACATTCCAGTTTAGGGATATTGTGATAGTTCACTTCAGTTCAGTCACTCATTCATGTCCAGCTCTTAGCTACCCCATGGAATGCAGCATGCCAGGCCTCCCTGTCCATTACCAACTCCCAGAGTTTACCCAAACTCATGCCCATTGAGTTGGTGATGATCCAACCATCTCATACTCTGTCATCCCCTTCTCCTCTCGCCTTCAATCTGTCCCAGCATCAGGGTCTTTTCCATTGAGTCAGTTCTTGGCATCAGGTGGCCAAGGTACTGGAGTTTTAGCTTCAGCATCAGTCCTTCCAATGAATATTCAGGATTGATTTCCTTTAGGATGGACTGACGAGAGCTCCTTTCACTCCAAGGGACTCTCAAGAGTCTTCTCCAACACCACAGTTCAAAAGCATCAGTTCTTCAGTGCTCAGCTGTCATTGTAGTCCAACTCTCGCACCCATACATAACTAGTGGAAAAACCATAGCTTTGACTAGATGGACCATTGTTGGCAAAATAATGTCTCTGCTTTTTAATGTGCTGTCTAGGTTGGTCATAGCTTTTCTTCCAAGGAGCAAGCATCTTTTAATTTCATGGTTGCAGTCACCATCTGCCATGATATTGGAGTACCCCCCCTCCAAAAAAAAGTCTTTCACTGTTTCCATTGGTTCCCCGTATATTTTCCATGAAGTGATGGGACCTGATGCCATGATCTTAGTTTTCTGAATGTTGGGTTTTAAGCCTACTTTTTCACTCTCTTCTTTCACTTTCAACAGAGGCTTTTTAGTTCTTCTTTGCTTTCTGCCATAAGAGTGGTCATCTACATATCTGAGGTTATTGATATTTCTCCCAGCAATCTTGACTCAAGTTTGTGCTTCATCCAGCCCAGTGTTTCTCATGATGTACTCTGCATATAAGTTAAATAAGCAGGGTGACAATATACAGCCTTGATGTACTCCTTTCCCAATTTGGAACCAGTCTATTGATCCATGTACAGTTTTAACTGTTGCTTTCTGACCTGCATACAGATTTCTCAAGAGGCAGGTCAGGTGGTCTGGTATTTCCATCTCTTGAAGAATTTTCCACAGTGTTGTTATCCACACGGTCAAAGGCTTTGGTGTAGTCAATAAAGAAGAAGTAGATGTTTTTCTGGAACTCTCTTGCTTTTTTTGATAATCCAATGGATGTTGGCGATTTTATCTCTGACTCCTCTGTCTTTTCTAAATCCAGCTTCAACATCTGGAAGTTCACAGTTCACATACTGTTGAAGCCTGGCTTGGAGAATTTTGAACATTACTTTGCTAGCATGTGAAATGAGTGCAATTGTGTGGTAGTTTGAGCATTCTTTGGCATTGCCTTTCTTTGGGATTGGAATGAAAACTGACCTTTTCCAGTCCTGTGGCCACTACTGAGGTTTCCAAATTTGCTGGCATACTGAATGCAGCACTTGCACAGAATCATTTTTTATGATTTGAAATAGCTCAAACTGGAATTCCATAACCTCCACTAGCTTTGTCCATAGTGATGCTTTCTACTACCCACTTGACTTCACATTCCACGATGTCTGTCTCTAGGTGAGTCCTCACACTATTGTTTTTATCTGGGTCATGAAGACCTTTTGTTTATAGTTCTTCCTTGTATTCTTGTCACCTCTTCTAATCTCTTCTTCTTCTGTTAGGTCCATACCATTTCTGTCCTTTAGTGAGCCCATCTTTGCATGAAATGATCCTTTGTATCTCTAATTTTCTTGAAGAAATATCTAGTATTTCCCATTCCATTGTTTTCCTCTATTTCTTTGCATTGATCACAGAGGAAGGCTTTCTTACCTCTCCTTGCTATTGTTTGGAACTCTTTCCTTTTCTCTTGCCTTTCACTTCTCTGTTTCACAGCTATTTGTAAGGCCTCTGACAATCATTTTGCCTTTGTGCATTTCTTTTCCTTGGGGACTGTTGATCCCTGCCTCCTGTCACGAACCCCCATCCATAGTTCTTCAGGGACTGTCTCAGATCTAATACCTTGAATCTATTTATCACTTTCACTGTATAATCATAAGGGATTTGATTTAGGTCATACCTGAATGGTCTAGTTGATTTCCTTACTTTTTTCAATTTAATTCTGAATTTGGCATTAAGGAGTTCATGATCTGAGCCACAGTCAGCTCCTGGTCTTGTTTTTGCTGACTGTATAGAGCTTCTCTATCTTTGGCTGCAAAGAATATAATCAATCTGATTTAGTTATTGACCATCTGGTGATGTCCATGTGCAAAGTCTCCTCTTGTGTTGTTGGAAGAGGGTGTTTGCTATGACCAGTGTGTTCTCCTGGCAAAACTCTATTAGCCTTTGCCTTGCTTCATTCTGTACTCCAATGCCAAATTTACCTGTTACTCCAGGTGTTTCTTGACTTCCTACTTTTTCATTCCAGTCCCCTATGATGAAAAGGAAATATTTTGGGGGTGTTAGTTCTAGGAGATCTTGTAGGTCTTCATAGTACCATTCAACTTCATCTTCTGCTGGTGTTACTGGTCAGGGCACAGACTTGGATTACCATGATACTGAATGGTTTGCTTTGGAAATGAAGAGATCTTTCTGTCGTTTTTGAGATTGCATCCAAGTACTGCATTTTGGACACTTTGTTGACTATGATGGCTACTCCATTTCTTCTAAGGGATTCTTCCCCACAGTAGTAGATATCATGGTCATCTGAATTAAATTCACCCATTCCAGTCCATTTTAGTTCACTGATTCCTAAAATGTTGATATTCACTCTTGCCATCTCCTGTTTGATCACTTTCAATTTGCTTTGATTCATGGACCTAACATTCCAGGTTCTTATGCAATATTACTCTTTACGGCATCGGACCTTGCTTCCATCACCAGTCACATCCACAACTGGGTGTTGTTTTTACTTTGGCTCTTTCTCTTCATTCTTTCTGGCGTTATTTCTCCACTGATCTCCAGTAGCATGTTGGACACCTACTGACCTGGGGAGTTTATCTTCAGTGTCTTATCTTTTTGCCTTTTCATACAGTTCATGGTGTTTTCAAGGCAGGAATACTGAAGTAGTTTGCCATTCCTTTCTCCAGTGGACCACATTTTGTCAGAATTCTCCACCATAACCCATCTGTCTTGGGTGGCCTCACATGGCATGGCTTAGTTTCATTGAGTTAGACATGACTGTGGTCCATATGATCAGATTGGTTATTTTTCTGTGATTGAGGTTTTCAATTTGTCTATACTAATTTTTATATTAATATAAACTTTCACTTTCTTGGAATAAATGCCAAAGAATGAAATTACTGGATAGTATTATAGTTATATGTTTGGCTTTATATAAAATTGCCACACTATTTTCCAAAGCAGTTGTTTTATTTTATATTCCTACCATCAGGGTATATATACATGATACAGTTTTCAATATCCTTTTCAGCATTTGTTGTTAACACTATTTTTAAAGTTTATTTTAGCCATTCTAATAGGTTTGTAGTGATATCTTATTGCTGTTTTAACTGTATTTTTTAAAGTATTCTGTTCAATTGATCTATGTTCTACTCCTTCTCCAATACAACAGTCTTCATTATTATAGCTATATAATAACACTGAGGAGATTCATTCCTTCAAATTGACTCCTTTTTTTCAAAATTGTTTTAGATTTGCAATGTCTTTTGTCTTATCATATAACATTTATAATAATCATGCCTATGTCTAAAAAAATCTGGTTAAAATTTTGATAAGAATTTCATTGTCTAATATTAAATTTGGAAAAATGGAGATTTCTGTACTCTTTATCTTTTAAACAATGAGTTTCCTTTCCTTTGTTTTCATGTTTCTTTAATTCATGTTATGTTCAAAACTTTAGTTTAAATGTTTATTAAATTATTTTTAGTTCTGACTTTCTTATTAGCTGAAACTTCTAACAATATCCTGAATATCATATTGATACCTTGCCAGTGCCATAAATTTAGCATGTACAATTAAAAAACATCAGAGTGGAGAGACAGAGTAGGAGGATGCTGGGATCACTTCCCCCATGAACACGTCCAAATTGCACAAGTACATGTGGAGCAACTCTCACCAGAAACAACCTAGAGACTGCCAGTCTCTTCTATGACTTAGGCAGTAAAGAAAGATTCACACAGAGTCCGGTAGGAACGGAGGAGCTGTGATCTACAGTATGGTCAAGAATCTCACCCCTTGTGGGGAACCCAGAAAAGGAAGGGGATACAATGGGCCCAAGGACCCTCAGTGAAGAGTGAGAGATTCAAGCCACATATTAGGTACCCTAGACCAGCGGTCTGATGTCAGGAAGATGAGTCTTCTTAGTTGGCCTGAAAACCAGTGTGGGTTACCAGAGGCCTGTAAGAAACCAGGACTTTGCTCTTGAGGACTATATGGACATCCTTGCTTTCTCCTGATCCCAGTGTGATCTGCAGATTAAAAATTATCTGGGACTCTGGTCAGTTTGCTGGGACCACATTAATGCACACCCCAGACCATACTAGATACCTTTTCTAGCCTGCCTTGTTTTGGTGCTGATCCACACTATGGAAGAGGTTGCCATTGCTAAAAAGAGTGCACACATTTAGAGGAAATTGAACCAGCTCAGACCTGACCCAGCCTCAGATAATTGCAGAGGCAGCCATTGCCAGAGAGTACATGAGCACCGTTTTTAGGATGAGAAAAACTATGTCCAGGATGGAAGCTGATATTGTCTATAGGTGTGAACTCAGCTCAGCAGTGTGACATCAACCCCTCTAGCACCTAACCCAGTAATTAAGAAAAGAGCACTTAGTGAGGGAAAAAGTGAATCCAGTACAAAAGTGCATAAGCTGTAAGACCCTTGTCACTTCCCCAAAGAGGAAGCTATCATTACACAGGAGAGGAGCCTATCCCCTTAGCCTTCTGGTCTAGCCTTTTGCAACCCTAACTCACCCCTGATAAGAAGATAACTGTCATTGAGCATAGGAGAAGCCCTGGCTCACACCTGACTCTGGCGTTTTCCCTTCCATCTCCTGCACTAGTTCACACCAAGGTGGTGGCTACCAGTACAAAACAGGTAAAAATGTGTCTTTAAGTTTAAAACAAGTAGGTATAAGTATAGGGCTTCCCAGGTGGCTCAGTGGTAAAGAATCCTCATGCCAATGCGAGAGACACAGGTTTGGTCTCTGGGTTGGGAAGGTCCCCTGGAGAAGGAAATGGCAATCCACTCTAGTATTCTTGACTAGGATAGCCCATGGACAAGGAGCCTGGTGGGCTACAGTCCATGGGGTTGCAAAGAGGCAGACATGACTGAGCAAATATGAGTAACACATATGAGACCCATGGTAGCCACAAATCAAAAACCTATAATGGATGCATAAATCTTAGAGAGAAAAAAACACAAACATAACAGTAAAGAGAATAGTCAAACCACAAAGGGAGAGACTAAGAAGAAGAAGAAAAGAATATATAAAAACTACATAAACAACTTTAAAACAAGTTATAAAATATCAGCAGACTAAATACTCCAATCAAAAGACATAGAGTGGTTGATAAGATTAAAAAAAAAAAAATGACAGCTCTATATGCTCCCTATAAGAGACACTTCAGACAGAGCCAAAGACACAGACAGACTAAAAGAGAGAGGAAGGAAAAAGACATTCCATGTAAATAGAAATAAAAAGAAAGCTGGGGTAGCAAAACCTAATCTATAATAAAAGACATAGAAATGAATTATATAACCAAAAACTGTGGTCTTACATGGCATATTAGTTTAGTTGGACTTAATAGATGCCCATAGGACATTACATATCAGAACAAAAGAATACATTCTCCTGGTTATATCAAAAACTAGGCCACAAAAAAAAACTTAGCAAATTTAAAAGGACAGAAGTTACATCAAGCTTTTTAGCTGTGCTTTTTTTCTTTCATTTTTAGTATTCATGTGTCTGTGTTTTTCCTATTTCTTATGATTGATTTCTAGTGCCATACTGCTGTAATCAAAATAGATGCTTGATATAACTTCTATCCTCTTAAATTTGTTAAGGCTCCTTCTGTGTCCTAGACCCCAAGGACTGCAGCACCTCAGATTTCCCTGTGCATCACCAACTTCCAGAGATTATTTAAACTCATATCCACTGAGTCAGTGATGCCATCCAACCATCTCATCCTCTGTTGTCCCCTTCTCATCCTTCCTTCAATCTTTCCCAGCATCAAGGTCTTTTCTAATGAGTCAGCTCTTCACATCAGGTGGCCAAAGTATTGGAGCTTCAGCCTCATCATCAGTCCTTGTAATGAATATTCAGGACTGATTTTGTTTAGGATTTACTGGTTGGATTTCCTTTCAGTCCAAGGGACCTTTAAGAGTCTTCTCCAACACCACAGTCCATAGCATCAATTCTTCAGTGCTCAGCTATCTTTTTTGTCGAACTCTCACATCCATATTTGACTACTAGATTTGACTAGATAGACCTTTGCTGGCAAAATAATGTCTCTGTTTTTTAATATGTTGTCTAGGTTTGTCATAGCTTTTCTTCCAAGGAGGAGGTGTCTTTTAATTTCATGGCTACAAGTCACCATGCAGTGATTTTGGAGCCCAAGAAAATAAAGTCTGTCACTGTTTCCATTGTTTCCCCATCTATTTGCCATGAAGTGATGGGACTGGATGCCATGAGCTTAGTTTTTGACTGT
This sequence comes from Bos javanicus, assembly GCF_032452875.1. Taxonomy (NCBI): domain Eukaryota; kingdom Metazoa; phylum Chordata; class Mammalia; order Artiodactyla; family Bovidae; genus Bos; species Bos javanicus. The sequence continues at coordinate 4,608,144 of NC_083879.1, read as the reverse complement.
TCAGCTTTAACTTAACTTTTTCACTCTCATTTTTCACTTTCATCAAGAGGTTCTTTAGTTCCTCTTCACTGTCTGGCATAAGGGTAGTGTCATCTGCATATCTGAGGTTATTTTGAACTCCAAATAATTTTTAAAATTTATATTAAACCCCAAAGGACCTGAATAACTGAAGAAACATTGAGAAAAAAAAAAAAGAACACAGCTAAATGTATCATTACTTTAGACAGATTATTGTACAAAGCTACAGTAATCAAAACATCATGGTATGTGTACAAAAACAAACACAGTGATCAATGAAGCATAATAGAGAGCCCCATAATAAGTGCAGATACATTTGGTCAATTAATCTATTACAAAGGAAAATACAGTCTCTTCAATAAGTGGTTCTGAGTAAACAGAAAAGTACATGTAAAAGAATGAAATTAGAACCTTTTCTCAAACCATATACAAAATTAACTCAAAATAGAATAATGACCCAATGTAAGACTGGAAATCATAAAACTTTTAAAAGACAACATAACCAGTACACTCTTTAACATCAATTTTAACAATACTTCTTTAAATCTGTCTTCTCATGCAAAGGAACCAAAAGCAAAAATAAGCAAGCAGGGCCCAATTAAACTTAGAAGCTTTTGCGGAGGAAAAGAAAACACTGACAAAACCAAAAGACAGCCTACTAAATGGAAGAAAATTTTTTCAAACTACATGGTTGATAAGAGTTAATATTAAAAAATATATTAACACCTCATAAAATTCAATATAAAACACAAACAACCTGATTAAACTGGGCAGAAGACATGAATAGACATTTTCCCAAGGAAGACATGCAGATGGCCAAAACACACATGAAAAGATGCTGTACATTGCTAACCACAGAAATGTAAGTAAAAACCACAGTGAGGTATAACCTCATATCTGTCAGAATGACTATTATCAATAAGACAGCAAATGACAAATCTTGGTGAGGATATGGGTAAAAAGGAACCTTAGTTCACCACTGGTGGGGATGTAAATTGGCATCACCACTAAGGAAAACAATATAGAGTTTCTTCAATAGAACAAAACAAAACAAAAAAAGAGATCCATCAATTTCACTTCTGGGTATATGTCTAAAGAAAATTAAAACACTAATTTGAAAACATACATGCACACTAATGTTGGTAGTAGTTTTATTTACAATTTCCAAGTCATGAAAGCAACCTAAATGGCTATCAAAAGATGAATGGATAAAGAATGCATTGTTTATATTTAGAACATGGTATTACTAAGCTATAAGAAAGTATGAAATTTTGCCATTTGCAACATGGATGAACCTGGAAGATTTATTAATATGTTTAGTGAATTAAGGCAGACAGAGAAAAGCAAATGCTATATATTTAATTTATATGTAGAATCTAAAATATAAAAAAATTAAATGAATATAACAGAAACAACCTCACAGATATAGAGAACAAACTTAGAGTTAACAGTGGGGGGATTAGAGAGGGTACATAAGAGTAGAGGATAAAGAGATATAAACTACTAGTTGTAAAATAAATGAGATAAAGGGGTGTACTATGTAGTACAGGGAATATAGTCAATATTTTATAATAACTTTAAATTGAGTATAATATACAAAAATCACTACTTTGCACGCTTGAAACTAAGATAATATTGTAAATAAAGCAAATTTTAATAGAAAAAGTCTCTATCCCCAAGCAAACTTCTGTTTTACTGTTTGTTGACAGTGTAATTTCTCTCAGTTACTTTTTGCAATATTTCTCTCTGCTCCTTCATATCCAGTGGGTGTCAAATCCTATTCAGGTCAGTTCAGTCGCTCAGTCGTGTCCAACTCTTTGCGATCCCATGAATCTCAGCATGCCAGGCCTCCCTGTCCGTCACCAACTCCCAGAGTTCACCCAGACTCACGTCCATCGAGTCAGTGATGCCATCCAGCCATCTCATCCTCTCTTCCCCTTCCCTTCCTGCCCCCAATCCCTCCCAGCATCAGAGTCTTTTCCAATGAGTCAACTCTTCGCATGAGGTGGCCAAAGTACTGGAGTTTCAGCTTTAACATCAGTCCTTCCAAAGAAATGCCAGGGCTGATCTCCTTTAGAATGGACTGGTTGGACCACCTTGCAGTCCAAGGGACTCTCAAGAGTCTTCTCCAACACCACAGTTCAAAAGCATCAATTCTTCAGCGCTCAGCTTTCTTCAGAGTCCAACTCTCATATCCATACATGACCACTGGAAAAGCCATAGCCTTGACTAGCCCGACCTGTGTTGGCAAAGTAATGTCTTTGCTTTTGAATATGCTATCTAGGTTGGTCATAACTTTCCTTCCAAGGAGTAAGCGTCTTTTAATTTCATGGCTGCAGTCACCATCTGTAGTGATTTTGGAGCCCAAAAAAATAAAGTCTGACACTGTTTCCACTGTTTCCCCATCTATTTCCCATGAAGTGATGGGACCAGATGCCATGGTCTTAGTTTTCTGAATGCTGAGCTTTGAGCCAACTTTTTCACTCTCCTCTTTCACCTTCATCAAAAGGCTTTTTAGTTCCTCTTCACTTTCTGCCATAAGGGTGGTATCATCTGCATATCTGAGGTTATTGATATTTCTCCTGGCAATCTTGATTCCAGCTTGTGCTTCTTCCAGACCAGCGTTTCTCATGATGTACTCTGCATACAAGTTGAATAAACAGGGTGCCAATATACAGCCTTGACATACTCCTTTTCCTATTTGGAACCAGTCTGTTGTTCCATGTCCAGTTCTAACTGTTGCTTCCTGACCTGCAGACAAATTTCTCAAGAGGCAGGTCAGGTGGTCTGGTATTCCCATCTCTTTCAAAATTTTCCACAGTTTATTGTGATCCACACAGTCAAAGGCTTTGGCATAGTCAATAAAGCAGAAATAGATGTTTTTCTGGAACTCTTGCTTTTTCGATGATCCAGCGGATGTTGGCACTTTGGTCTATGGTTCCTTTGCCTTTTCTAAAACCAGCTTGAACATCTGGAAATTCATGGTTCACATATTGCTGAAGCCTTGCTTGGAGAATTTTGAGCATTACTTCACTAGCGTGTGAGATGAGTGCAATTGTGTGGTATTGAGCATTCTTTGGCATTGCCTTTCTTTGGGATTGGAATGAAAACTGACCTTTTCCAGTCCTGTGGCCACTGCTGAGGTTTCCAAATGTGCTGGCATATTGAGTGCAGCACTTTCACAGCATCATCTTTCAGGATTTGAAATAGCTCAACTGGAATTTCATCACCTCCACTTGCTTTGTTCATAGTGATGCTTTCTAAGGCCCACTTGACTTCAAATTCCAGGATATCTGGCTCTAGGTGAGTGATCACACCATCGTGTGATCACAAATCCTATTGAATGACCTTTAATACAATTTTTTTTTCAGCTCTGGTCCATTCTCCTTTCAACTAAAGCAACTTTATTTCAACTCTTTTTTTTAACTATCCCTGCCTGCTAATGTAGCCTCCTAATTGATAGGCACTTTAAATGTCTCTCTATTTCAATCCATTCAGAACTACATTAAAAACTTTAATTCAAGAAGATAAACTCTTTCTATGATGTTATAACACAAAATGTTGGTGATTGGTTTTAAAAAGGTAATCTGGTCAACTAATTAGGGTCCTCACACTTCTTTGTTTTAAAAAAGTTCTTACTAAGAAGAAAACCAAGGAGATATAGAACCTTAAAATAGGCTTACTGCTGCTAAGTCGCTTCAGTCATCTCCGACTCTGTGTGACCCCATAGATGGCAGCCCACCAGGCTCCTCTGTCCCTGGGATTCTCCAGGAAAGAACATTGGAATGGGTTGCCATTTCCTTCTCCATAAAATAGGCTTAAGTCTCTCTCAAAAGTGGTTTTATTGACATCTCATTTCTATTAAAATCCCTATAGTTTGAGAACTGGGAGGAAGAAAAGGGCAGGGGGAAAGAGGGTGGGGTTGTGTGTGTGTGTGTTTATGTGGTTGTTAAAAGAAGGAAACTAAATCATTGGGTAGCTGGGCTGGTCCATTAGAAGAGCAGACAGTAGGTTCTTGAAAGAGTCTGTGGAGTTGCCCTAACCTTGAATAACTTGATCAAAGTATTTTTTCTCCCTCATTGAATGGCACAGTGAGGAGTTTTTAATCAGTATGATTGATTTTTAACCTGTAGGTGTGATATTTCAGACATCATAGATGATTACAGAGAATTTAACTGGCAGACCTCCTGAGGAAAGCTGTTCTCCCACAGCTGACTCGGCGCACAACCAAGGCTTTAGTTTCTTGGAGGAGTTTTGATTGAGGATTCAGGCCTCTGGCTAGTCATGCACTTCATATATCCTATTCCTAGGAACCCTCATTGCAAGGTCCCTTGATCTGAGACCTTTAGCAGAAGTCCTCTCCAGACTCCTCTGCTGAAACCTCCTTACAATGAGCATGCTGGCCTGGCAGGGGGATAAAGACACTTTCATCCTCGGACTTGGAAGCCAGTAATTTCCCACTTCTAGCTCTCCCGCATCTCCCTCCTTCCACCTCTGTTGCTGTTGTTCAGTTGCTCAGTCACGTCCAACTCTTTGCCACCCCGTAGACTGCAGGATGCCAGGCTTCCCTGTCCTTCACCATTTCCCCTAGTTTTGCTTAAACTCATGTCCACTGAGTTGATGATGTCATCCAGCCATCTCATCCTCTGTCACACCCTTCTTCTCCTGCCCTCAATCTTTCCCAGTGTCAATGTCTTTACCAAAGAGTTGGCTCTTGCATCAGGTAGCTGAAGCACTGGAGTTTCAGCTTTAACACCAATCCTTCCAATGAATACTTCATTTTAGGATCCAGAAAACTGCCAGAGCCTTTTGTCCTGGGTTCCCTCAACAGTGAGAGGATCCTCTATTCTCCACTGGCCTACCCTATCCCCAGCTGATATGCCTTCCCTATGGGGAAAAGGGAACAGGCATCCTGGCATTTACCTCTGTTTCAGTCTCTTGCTTATATCATAGCAATAAGTGATCAAAGGCTTAACTTTTTCATTTTTATCTTGTTACTTTAATTGACAACTCTGACACCTGGCGTTTCTGTTCACTTTCTATCCCCCAGCTCACCTGAGTTCCTGACATAGATGTCAGGGGGAAAGGGGCCACCAGAGAAGAAATCAATTATCCCCATCTTTCTCAGAACCTCCCTCCCCACTTTTCTTAATTCAGTCCCCTTGAGAGCTTTCATATTGTTATTTATTAGTTCTACATATTACTAACCTCTGGTTCTGTTTTGAATCTTTAGTTTCCATAGTACTTTTGGAATATTTTGGTCAAATTCCTTTCCTGCTACCACTCTACATGCTTTATCAACATTTATTTATTTTTGATTTCCTCTATCTTTTAAACAACATACAAAACTTCATATTTACTCTCAGATTACCAACTTCCCATATAATAATTTTTAATCACAATGAAAATATCCTGACACCCTAGATCTGATATGGGATCCTTAAGTTGTTTTGTGGGTGGGACAACAGATCCTGGTATTATGGGGATTTTTCTGAGAGAATCTCACTCCTTATATTTGGTAATTTCCTGTGGAATTAACTATGAACTCCTCCACCAAGAATTTTAAAAATGCTATTATGTGATCACAATCCAACTTTTCTAGTTTTGTCTTATAATTGTCCATTATATGTAACTTAGGCTCTGGTAAAACTGAATTATAATTAGTGTTCCTTCCTTACTCCAAATCACTTCCAATTGAAATTATGTCTGAATTCTAATATCTGGCTCAAGTACATATTCCTTTACAGGCATTCTATACTTCAATATGAAATCTCATAGAAAATTTACACATTTTATAAAATTTATAATCTGATTGTATCTTTGTCATCTTGTTAAATTGATTTTTATACTTTTTTTTGTGTGTAATTGAATGTACTTTTATTCCCTAATGGATGATTTTTGAAAAGTCAGATTATGAATACAGCTATTGGTATCTAGGATCTTAGAACTCTGACAAATGGCAGGGAATTCATGACTGCCTGGATGGGTGGCCATTTCTTAGTCTGAATAATGATACTCTGTAAAATTACAACATTAAAAAAAAAAAACTGAAGGGAGATTGTGGATGGCTAGACAATAAAAGCTGTTATGAGTGTTATTCTCTAATAGTGGATGGAAGAAACCAGATGGAGTATGGAGATGGAAATTTTACTTTATTTATAGGTTAGGCACAGAAAGGACTTCTACAGAATATGAAGATTAGCCTAAAAATAGATACAGACTGGTTCAAGGGTTTCCGATTCAGTTATCAGCAGCTCTGCCATTTCCAGTTCTCTGTTTGCTGGTCCAGGTGTTCACTTCCTTCTTCCTTGGTTCTTGGCTCCTCCCCCAGTTATGGAGAGACCGCGGGATAATAGACAACATGGGCACAGCAATTTGGAGTCTGTTTAGTGTCCCAGGAAACCTTTAATGTCCTCTGATCTCAGGGAATCCTTTTCTGTGGAGTATTTAAAAGACAATTTGAAGTCTGTTTTCTCTATGTCTGAAGCCTGAACCAACATTTACAGTAGTCTTTCAAAGTAAAGTTTCATTAAGTGTTAGGTATTAAAATGTTGGTTAATAGTCTCAAAGCATTGCATTAATAACATTCCACCAGAGGTAAGTGTGCAGATTTGATTAAGAAGAAAGGCATTATAGCAAGAATAAGTTGAGTATAGAGAAATCTTTCACATAGAAAGTAATGTTTACTAAAGTAAATTATAGAATTTTACTTACCAGTAAATAGTAATATATTCATTCACCCATGTATTAGAACAAAATGTCTATTAAATCTATACCAGTTTAACAGAAAATATGTACCAATAATTATTCATAATTTCCAGGCTTTTTCAGGCTCTGAGAAGTAAATCTGAATAGAAATTCCATACATTAATTCAGTAAGTAATCTTCACCCCCCAAAATTATAACTATTAGTGGATAAATTATTATCCTTTTTATTCCTCTTTTATATGAAATAATCCATCTTATTTGAATGTCAGTTATATATTCCTAAATATATGGTATATGTTAAGTGATTAATCTTCTGCTAAAATAAATACATAATGTGCAAATCATGGGCTTCCCAGTTGTCTCTAGTAGTAAAGATGCTTGCCAATGCAGGGGATATAAGAGACATGGGTTCGATCCCTGGGTCAGGAAGATTCCCTGGAGGAGGGCATGGCAACCCACTCCAGTATTCTTACCTGGAGTAACCCATGGGCAGAGGAGCCCGGCAGATTATAGACCAGTGGGGAACAAAGTCAGACACAGCTGAAGTGACTTAGCAACACACACCTGCAAATCATACAATTAAATTTAGTTCAGCTTAAGTAATCTATGTTTATGGAGTGATTAAGATATATATAGTGGAGAAATTGATATCAGTGTTTAAGGATCTTCAACCTACTTAGGATGATATATATTTTTTAAATTTTATTTTATTTTTAAACTTTACATAATTGTATTAGTTTTGCCAAATATCAAAATGAATCCACCACAGGTATACATGTGTTCCCCATCCTGAACCCTCCTCCCTCCTCCCTCCCCATACCATCCCTCTGGGTCGTCCCAGTGCTCTAGCCCCAAGCATCCAGTATCGTGCATCGAACCTGGACTGGCAACTCGTTTCATACATGATATTTTACATGTTTCAATGTCATTCTCCCAAATCTTCCCACCCTCTCCCTCTCCCACAGAGTCCATAAGACTGTTCTATACATCAGTGTCTCTTTTGCTGTCTCGTACACCGGGTTATTGTTACCATCTTTCTAAATTCCATATATATGCGTTAGTATACTGTATTTATGTTTTTCCTTCTGGCTTACTTCACTCTGTATTGAACAAATATTTTCAACTCTTACTTAACAGTAATCAATACAGTAATGGAAAAAAAAATCTGTATACTACTGTATACTAGCTGGCAAGTCCTTTTTATAAAACTGATGACAAATCAAGTTTCTATGGAATTTAAATAATTTTGATATCTCACAAAATTTAATTAAGAACAAATGTAGACTTGAATTCTGATTTAAAATAAATTTCACAAATTCAGGATCAGAGAGACCATGACAAACTTTAAACATTTGAAAACTACATTAAAAATTTCATGGACAAGATAAAAAATTAATAATGGAATGAGATGACTAAAATGAACTTACATATTCTTCACACAATCCCCAAACAATATTTTCAACTTCCTACTATATGCCAAGTACTTAAAAAATTAATAAAATATAGATTCTGTCAAAAAAGTTGATCCTCTAAATCAAAATATATGAAACATAATTGTGTAAAGAAGTAAAAAAAAAAGTCACTTGACAAAATTAAGTAACTAGAAACAAGTCAGTCTAGATAAGGTTTATATTATACAACTCTTTTCATCAAATGAATGGCTGTTACTGCTATTTCTGATGAGGTCTGTAATGTTGAGATTATCTTGTTATGTTTTGGAAAAGGATCCTAAACACTAGAATTTATACAGAAGAAAATAACTAGATTGATAAATAAATCTGGGAACTATCTGATAGGAACAATTGAAGGCAGATAGAATAATTGTTACAGAAACTAATAACCTCTACTAAAGAAATAAACTTCTTAAGTTGGATATAACTATTTTAAAAGTTAAAAATGCTGTCATTTAGAAATTAAATATATTCAGAGTTGTTTTATAAAAAAAAGAAAAAAAAGATGCAGGATCAATTATTTTGTAGAGACAAGCAAGGCTCAAATGAGTATGGAGAATGATTTTTTTTTATCAATTTGGACTTTCCAAAGACGGAATAATCTGATTTCTGAAGCATTCAAGAACATTTAAGGTGTTATAAATGATAAAGAAGAACTTACTGTTCTAGGTTATATTATGATCTATCTAAATAGTGTACGGAGAAGGCAATGGCACCCCACTCCAGTACTCTTGCCTGGAAAATCCCATGGATGGAGGAGCCTGGTAGGCTGCAGTCCGTGGGGTCGCTGAGGGTCGGACATGACGGAGCAACTTCACTTTCACTTTTCACTTTCATGCATTGGAGAAGGAAATGGCAACCCACTCCAGTGTTCTTGCCTGGAGAATCCCAGGGATGGGGGAGCCTGGTGGGCTGCCATCTACGGGGTCGCACAGAGTCAGACACGACTGAAGCAACTTAGCAGCAAATAGTGTACAGTTTTCTAATTTTGTAATAAGACATTAAAAATATTGTTATAAATACTTCATACTTATATCTTAATTATTATTAATTTTGGTATCAGAGTCTATAGAATGATTTCCTCAGGAGTTTGTAAGCTATTTAAGAGCAGTACACAGATTTATTTCTAATTGGTGTTCCGCCTCTCTTATCTCTTCTTTGTTATAGCTCAATGCTTTAAGCTATCAGAGAAGCTTCTTTTAATCTGCTGTCAAGAGCAAGAAACCAGACAACCAGTCTTGTTAAATCAATAAGCTTAACTATGCATACAGTTATAAGTCAGTTGTCTCCTATTTGAGTGAGATCAATTAAAGTGAGTGAACTTTAGGATAAATACTTTATAAGCTAAGAGACCATGCTGTATTTTTATTTTCCTTTTTGTTTAATTTATTAATTTTTTTGCATACCATGAAGGCCCCTGCTCTCTTTCACTTATGATATTCATTTATTTTCTCCAATCCTTTTTTTTTGAATGGAATATAATTGCGTTATACTGTTGTATAAAGTTTACAGTTTCTGCTGTAAAACAAAATGAATTGACTATGTAGTGAAAAGTGTGAAAGCGTTGGTTGCCCACTCATGTCTGACTCTTTGCCATCCATTGACTGTAGTCTGCCAGGCTCCCCTGTCCATGGAATTCTCCACCCAAGAATACTAGAGTGAGCTGCCATTCCCTTCTCCAGGGGATCTTCATGACCCACAGATTGAACCTGCCTTGCAGGCAGATTCTTTACCACCTGAGCCTGTACACATATATACCCTCTCTCTTGTGCCTCTCTCCCATCCCCCATCTCACTCCTCTACATCATCACAGAGCACCAGGCTGAGCTCCCTGTGATACACAGGGGCTTCCTGCTAGCTATTTTACACGTGGTAATGTATGTATGTCAATACTACACTTTCAATTTGTCCCACTCTATCCTCTTATATATTTGTGTTTGTGATTCAAATCAGATGCCATTCAAAATCTTTCACAGAGATTGAATGGTAGCAAAGAAAGAAGAAATATATTCATAAAGTGTGTCTCTGTTGGGTTTAGACATAATTTTTGCAGTTTTCATTTTTATTTGTTTTGGTGAGGAAGGTTTATTTTAGGCAAATAGAAAACATTGATAAGAGGAAGGAAAAAGAAAAACAAATCGAATACATAGTTAAGTACACCATTCTTAACTAAAGAAAAGCTTAAGTAGGAATGGAAAAAAAAATAGGTGGGATAGAAAAATGAAAAGGTCAAAATATTTGAAGACTTTCAGATCAGGCTGAAGGAAAGTTTGAGCATTACCATAGAGGGATACTGGCAGTTCTACACACATGCAACATTCATGGGCACATACACTGTTTTAATGTTTGTCATTGTTTTCACTTTAACAAGAAAATATGCAAGTGACATTAATCATTTTTACTAGTAAAAGTTGAAATCAATAGTCTAATCATTAATAACTTCTAAAATCCACTCAGATGAATAGTGAAAACTGGTTACACCAATATTTGTTAGTTGTGAATTATTAGATGGCTTGGCAGAGGTATCATTTAGCTTCTGGTTGGCAAGAAAGCATCAGTTACATTAAGATCACTACTTTATTCATTATGCCATTGAAAATTAACCATGAATAATGAATACAAATAAAAATATTGGATGAAAGCACAGATCCAATATTTGGTTATCAGATAATCAAATAACTCAGAGTGTGCACATATTAATATTTTGTTCAAACTTAAAAGTCATTATTGAAAACCTAGATTTCAAGAAACCAGTTTTACAAACACTGCTTACTTTTGTGACAGGACTACTAACACTGAAATAATTTCTCCTTCCACTGCTAAGATATCTTGATGCTGCAGTCTGCCTTGAACTTTATTTTCAAAAAATGAGTAGTGAACTAAGCGAAATACCAGAGTTTCTGGAAAGAACTCAATTCTCATTGCTGAGGCAAGGAACAAGGTTGCGGTTCAGTGGCTAAGTCATGTCTAACTCTTTGTGATCTCATGGCCTGCAGCATGCCAGGCTTCCCTGTCCTTCACTATCTCCCAAAGTTTGCTCAAAATCATGTCCATTGAGTTGGTGATGCCATCTAACCATTTCATCCTCTGCTGCCCTCTTCTCCTTTTGCCTTCAATCTTTCCTAGCTTCAGGGTTTTTTCCAGTGAGTTGGTTCTTTGCATCAGGTGGCCAAAGCATGGGAGTTTCAGCTTCAGTATCAGTCCTTCCAATGAATATTCAGGTTTGATTTTCTTTAGGATTGACCGGTTGGATCTCCTTTCTGTCCAAGGGACTCTCCACAGTTCAAAAGCATCAATTCTTTGGTGCTCAGCCTTATGTATGGTCCAGCTCTCACAGTTGGACATGACACCTGAGAAAACCATGGCTTTGACTATGTGAACTTTTACTGGTAAAGCAATGTCTTTGCTTTTTAATATGCTGTCTAGGTTTGTTACAGCTTTTCTCCTAAGGAGCAAGTGTCTTTTAAGTTTGTGGCTTCAATTACCATCTACAGTGACTTTGGAGCCCTAGAAATCATATAAGCTTTTTAAATATACTTTTATTATTTTAGGAAAAAACAATGAAATACAAGAAAAACTTCATATTAAAGAAAAATAGAAACAGTCAAAATTATAAAACATATTTTCCAAAACTGTGACACCTTCACCAAGTGGGAGAGAGATGATTAAAGAGCTGCAAATACTTCTCCAGATTGCAAGTAGATGGCCTTAATTCTTTACTATAGCCTCTGTTTTGAGATACTGCTTGGTGAAGGTGGGGCAGAGGGAAAAGAATATAGTGATTATAATATCCTAACTGGAAGGTCAGTAGCAATGAAAGGAAGAATATAGGTTGTTTGAAAAACTGAGATGACAACTATGTGTGTTCATTTATATGCACACACACAAAGGTACATGGAGAGACAACAGCCACAGCTTAGAAATGCTAATGGCACCAGCTTACTTGTAAAAATTTATATCCTATTTGTTCCATCTAAAGTGAAATACTAGTCAACAGAGTAATTCATGAAAACTATGCATAGGGACTTCCAGGGGGCTCAGTGGTAAAGAATCTGCCCACCAATGCAGAAAAGAGACACACTCTCTATCTCTGGGTTGAAAAGATCCCCTGGAGGAGGAAATAGCAACCTGTTCAAGTATTCTTGCTTAGAGAATTCCAAGGCCAAAGGATCCTGGTGGGCTACAGTCCATGTGGTGGCAAAGAGTTGGACATGAGCATGTGCGTGTGTGTGTACTCAGTCACACACACACACAGATATCGGAAAGAAAGAAGGTGAAGGCAGTCGGTCATGTCTGACTCGTTGCAACCCCGTGGACTGTATTCTACCAGGCTCCTCAGTCCAAGGAATTTCCCAGGCAAGAATACTGGAGTGAGCAGCCATTTCCTTCACCAGGATATCTTCCCGACCCAGGAATTGAACCCACGTCTCTGCATTACAGGCAGACACTTTATCGCCTGAGCCACCACGAAAGCCCACATAGATATAGATGCATGGGGAAAAGGAGAAAATGAACACAGAAGACAGTTGGAACATATAGGAAAAAAGAAATACTTGAGGAAATATGGGGTGATCTCAGATAAATAATTATCCATATTCTCAAGTAAATTATAGTAAGCATAATCTTGTTTTTAAAAAGCTACACACAAAAGAGATACATGGTTTCAAGGATTAGGTAGAAATAAAGGATACTCAGAAACTAACTTTAAGAAAGAAGGATAAATACAAAATAAAAGTATCAGTACAGTACAGAATTGTTTATGAAGTAGAGTAAGTAATCATGACTGAAAATACTTTGGAGAAATGATTAAAGAATAGATACATATTCCTGAAATACTTTAGAGACATGGTTTATAGAAACAGAAGAACTCACAAAACAACACTGAAAATAATAAAATATACATAGTGAATACAAATGCTGGAGTGAAAAAACAGAGATATATACACTACTGGCATTCTTATAAATGTTTAAGGATGTAACATACCAAATTCTATGTTTTTTTTTTTCAGATAACATTTCTTAAATTTAGAATTCAGTTTAGTGATTAATAGCATATGGAGAAAAAAATTGAAGTTTATTTATTTTTTAAAGTAAAATATTTATTAGACTAGCTTTTTAAATATGATCTCAATTTCATGTTAAAAATTCACAGAGCTTGTTAGTATCTTTGTCTTTTGTTGTTTTCTATAGTACTAACTAAGCAGTTGGAGTTTGCATGTTTAAGCATTATTTTTTTATTGATTTCTTTATCACTTGAAAAGTGTAGGAAATTTAATTTTCTTTAAACAAATGAGTAATAAATCCTTTAAACTGCAATTGCTATAGGAGTAAATCATCTTTTAAAATGTAGGCACTGACTTTCTTAAGATGCTTAGTTGGTAAGTCATGTCCAACTCTTTGGGACCCCATGGGCTGTAGCCCACCAGGCTCCTCTCTCCATGGGGATTCTAGGCAAGAATACTTGAGTGGGTTGCCATTCCCTCCTCAACGGGGATCTTCCCAACCCAGGGATCTAACCCAGGTCTTCTGCATTGCTGGTGGATTCTTTACCATCTGAACCATTAGGGACTTCCTCATAAAATCCCACAACCATTTGAAGTTTTTGTTTAAATATCCTAGGTGATTTGGTAGGAGACTTCAATAAGACTTAGACCTTTGTATTCGTTGTTTGGTCAAGTTATATTTATAATCTGCACTATTCAAAATATCATTCAAATACTGTTTAATAATTTAGTATCTATTGATGTTTCCATTGTAATTTTTCCTATATGGTAATATAAAATGATGAAGAATAAGAAAAAGTGACTATGCTAATACAGAAATATATAAAATAGATAAAAACAGCTATTACTTATGTTTTTCAAAATTAAAGTGTAAAAAATTTCCACACCAAGAAGATAAAGCACATATTAAGACAATAAATTAAATATGTAAAAAAAAAATTTAGGAAATTTTCTATAATATATAGTATTTTATAAAATCAGGAAAATATTTTTGTTTACACTTTCTATTATTTAAAAGTCATTTTCATTTTGTTCTTTTATTGGAATACTTTTTTCTAACCTTAGTAATGTTGCTGCTAAGTCACTTCAGTCGTGTCTGACTCTGTGAAACCCCATAGACAACAGCCCACCAGGCTCCCCCATCCCTGGGATTCTCCAGTCAAGAACACTGGAGTGGGTTGCCAATTCCTTCTCCAATGCAAGAAAGTGAAAAGTGAAAGTGAAGTCGCTCAGTCGTGTCTGACTCTTAATGACACCATGGACTGCAGCCTACCAGGCTCCTCCATTCATGGGATTTTCCAGACAAGAGTACTGAAGTGGGGTGCCATTGCCTTCTCCATTAGCAATGTTAGGATTCTGAAAATCTTGCGTACAAGATGGTAGAGAAGAAGGACATGTGCTCATCTTCTCCTGCAAGAACTCCAAAATTATATCTTACAGTTCAACAACCATCAACAGGAGAATGTTGGATCCCACCAAAAAAAATACCCCAAATACAAGGGCAAAGGAGAAGCCACAGCAAGATGGTAGGAGGAGGCAAAATCACGTTTAGAATCACCCCATCAGTTCAGTTCAGTTCAGTTGCTTAGTCATGTCCGACCCTTTGCGACCCCATGAATCGCAGCACACCAGGCGTCCCTGTCCATCACCAACTCCCAGAGTTCACTCAGACTCACGGCCATTGAGTCAGTGATGCCATCCAGCCATCTCATCCTCTGTCGTCCCCTTCTCCTCCTGCCCCAAATCCCTCCCAGCATCAGAGTCTTTTACAATGAGTCAGCTCTTCCCATGAGGTGGCCAAAGTACTGGAGTTTCAGCTTTAGCATCAGTCCTTCAAAAGAAATCCCAGGGCTGATCTCCTTCAGAATGGACTGGTTGGATCTCCTTGCAGTCCAAGGGACTCTCAAGAGTCTTCTCCAACAACACAATTCAGAAGCACAAATTCTTCGGCACTCAGCTTTCTTCACAGTCAAACTCTCACATCCATACGTGACCACTGGAAAAACCATAGCCTTGACTAGATGGACCTTTGTTGGCAAAGTAATGTCTCTGCTTTTGAATATGCTATCTAGGTTGGTCATAACTTTCCTTCCAAGGAGTAAGCCTCTTTTAATTTCGTGGCTGAAATCACCATCTGCAGTGATTTTGGAGCCCGAAAAAATAAAGTCTGACACTGTTTCCACTGTTTCCCCATCTATTTCCATGAAGTGATAGGACCAGATGCCATGATCTTCATTTTCTTAATGTTGAGTTTTAAGCCAACTTTTTCACTCTCCTCTTTCACCTTCATCAAGAGGCTTTTTAGTTCCTCTTCACTTTCTGCCATAAGGGTGGTGTCATCTGCATAGCTGAGGTTATTGATATTTCTCCCAGGAATCTTGATTCCAGCTTGTGCTTCTTCCAGTCCAGCGTTTCTCATGATGTACTCTGCATATAATCTAAATAAGCAGGATGACAATATACAGCTTTGACGTACTCCTTTTCCTATTTGGAACCAGTCTGTTGTTCCATGTCCAGTTCTAACTGTTGCTTCCTGACCTGCATACAAATTTCTCAAGAGGCAGGTCAGGTGGTCTGGTATTCCCATCTCTTGAAGAATTTTCCACAGTTTATTGTGATCCACACAACCAAAGGCTTTGGCATTGTCAATAAAGCAGAAATAGACATTTCTCTGGAACTCTCTTGCTTTTTCAATGATCCAGCAGATGTTGGCAATTTGATCTCTGGTTCCTCTGCCTTTTCTAAAACCAGCTTGAATATCTGAGGTTCACGGTTCAAGTATTGCTGAAGCCTGGCTTGGAGAATTTTGCACACTACTTTGCTAGCGTGTGAGATGAGTGCAATTGTGTGGTAGTTTGAGCATTCTTTGGCATTGCCTTTCTTTGGGATTGGAATGAAAACTGACATTTTCCAGTCCTGTGGCCACTGCTGAGTTTTCCAAATTTGCTGGCATATTGAGTGAAGCACATGCATAGCATCATCTTCCAGGATTTGAAATAGCTCAACTGGAATCCCATCACCTCCACTAGCTTTGTTCCTAGTCATGCTTTCTAAGGCCCACTTGACTTCACATTCCAGGATGTCTGGCTCTAGGTGAGTGATCACACCATCATGATTATCTGGGTCTTGAAGATCTTTTTTGTACACTTCTTCTGTGTATTCTTGCCACCTCTTCTTAATATCTTCTGCTTCTGTTAGGTCCATACCATTTCTGCCCTTTATCCAGCCCATCTTTGCATGAAATGTTCCCTTGGTATCTCTAACTTTCTTGAAGAGATCTTTAGTCTTTCCCATTCTGTTGTTTTCCTCTATTTCTTTGCATTGATCGCTGAGGAAGGCTTTCTTATCCCTTCTTGCTATTCTTTGGAACTCTGCATTCAGATGCTTATATCTTTCCTTTTCTCCCCACACCCACCAGAAACACTCAGAGGGCTCAAACAAAACCTCGTGCTCATCAGAGACTGAGCCAGACCTGCCTTTGAGTGTTTGAGTGTCTCCTACAGAGGTATGGGTCAGCAGTGACCTGCTGCAGGGTCAGGGGCCCTGGGTGCCACAGACCTGGTTGTGGCATTAGCCCTCTTGGAGGAGGTCACCATTACCCCACCATAGAGCTACCAGAACTTACACAGGACTGGGGAAACAGATTCTTGGAGGGCATAGACAAAACCTTGTGCACACCAGGACCCAGGAGAAAGGACCAGTGACCCCACAAGAGACTGACCCAGACTTGCCTGTGATGTCCAGGAGTTTCCAGCAAAGGCATAGGTCGGTGGTGACCTGCTGCAGGGTTGAAGGCACTGAGTGCAGCAGTGTGTGCATGGAAACATTTGAAGGAGGTCTCCGTTTTCTTCATTACCTCCACCATAGTTTGGTCTCAGGTCAAACAACAGGGAGGGAACACAGCCTGGCCCAACAATAGAAAATTGGTTTAAAGATTTACTGAGCATGGCGGTGCCCATCAAAAAAGACCCAGTTTTCCCCTCAGTCAGTCTCCCCCATCAGGAAGCTTCCACAAGTCTCTTATCCTTATCCATCAGAGGGGAGATAGAATGAAAACCACAATCACAGAAAACTAACCAATCTGATAACATGGACCACAGCCTTATCTAACTTAATGAAAGTATGAGCCATGCTGTGTAGGGCCACCCAAGATGGATGGGTCATGGTGGAGAGGTCTGACAAAATGTGGTCCACTGGAGAAGGGAATGGCAAGCCACTTCAGTATTTTTAACTTGAGAATGCCATGAACAGTATAAAAAGGCAAAAAGATAGGACATTGAAAGATGAACTCCTCAGGTCACTAGCTGCCCAATATGCCACTGGAGAAGAGGGAGAAATAACTCCAGAAAGAATGAAGAGATGGAGCTAAAGCAAAAGCAACACCCAGTTGTTGATGTATGTTGGTGATGGAAGTAAAGTCTGATGCTGTAAAGAACAATATTGCATAGGACCCTGGAATGTTAGGTCCATGAAACAAGGTAAATTGGAAGTGGCAAGAGATAGCAAGAGTGAACATCAACATTCTAGGAATCAGTGAACTAAAATGGACTAGAATGGGCGAATTTAACTCAGATGACCATTATATCGACTACTGTGGGCAAGAATCCCTTAGCAGAAATGGAGCAGCCTTCATAGTCAACAAAAGACTCTGAAATTCAGTGCTGGGATGCAATCTCAAAAACAACACAATGATTTCTGTTCATTTCCAAGGCAAACCATTCAATATCACAGTAATCCACGTCTATGCCCCGATCAGCAATGCTGAGGAAGCTGAAGTTAAATAGTTCTATGAAGACCTACAAGATCTTCTAGAACAAACAAGCGAAAAAGATGCCCTTTTGATTATAGGGGACTGGAATGCAAAAATAGGAAGTCAAGACACACCTGGAGTAACAGGCAATTTTGGCCTTGGAGTACAAAATAAAGCAGGTAAAAGGCTAACAGAGTTTTGCCAAGAAGACACATTAGTCATAAAACAACCTATTCCAATAACAAAAGAGAAGCCTCTACACATGGACATCATCAGATGATCAATAACTAAATTAGCTTGATTATATTCTTTGCAGCTGAAGATAGAGAAGTTATATTCAGTCAGCAAAAATGAGACAGGGAGCTGACTGTGTCTCAGATCATGAACTTATTGCCATGCTGCTGCTGTGCTGCTGCAGCTAAGTCTCTTCAGTTGTGTCCGACTCTGTGTGACCCCATAGACAGCAGCCCACCAGGCTCCCCGTCCCTGGGATTCTCCAGGCAAGAACACTGGAGTGGATTGCCATTTCCTTCTCCAATACGTGAAAGTGAAAAGTGAAAGTGAAGTCGTTCAGTCGTGTCCAACTTTTAGCGACCCCATGGACTGCAGCCTACCAGGCTCCTCTGTTCATGGGCTTTTCCAGGCAAGAGTACTGGAGTGGGGTGCCATTGCCTTCTCCGACTTATTGCCATATTCAGATTTAAATTGAAGAAAGTAGGGAAAACCAGTAGACCATTCAGGTATGACCTAAATCAAATCCCTATTATACAGAGGAAGTAACAAATATATTCAAGACATTAGATCTGATAGATTGCCTGAAGAAATATGGACAGAGATTCATGACATTGTAGAGGAGGCAGTGGTCAAGACCATTCCCAAGAAAGGAAATGCAAAAAAGCAAAATAGTTGTCTGAGAAGGCCATACAAATAGCTAAGAAAAGAAGAGAAGCTTAAGGCAAAGGAGACAAGGAAAGACATACCCATTTGAATGCAAAGTTCCAAAGAATAGCATAAGAAAGACTTCCTCAGTGATCAATGCAAAGAAATAGAGGAAAACAATAGAATGGGAAAGACTAGCAATCTCTTCAAGAAAGTTAGAGATACCAAGGGAACATTTCATGCAAAGATGAGCACAATAAAGGACAGAAATGGCATGGATCTAACAGAAGCAGAAGATATTAAGAAGAGGTGGCAAGAATACACAGAACTATGAAAAAAGATCTTAATGACGCAGATAATCACGATGCTGTGATCACCCACCTAGAGCCAGACATCCTGGAATGCAAAGTCAAGTGGGCCATAGGAAGCATCACTACAAACAAAGCAAATGGAGGTTATGGAATTCCAGTTGAGCTATTTCAAATCCTAAAAGATGATGCTGTGAAAGCTCACCACTCAATATGCCAGCATTTTTGGAAAAATCATCAATGGCCACAGGACTAGAAAAGCTTAGTTTTCATTCCAATCCCAAAGAAAGGCAATGCCAAAGAATGCTTAAACTACTGCACAATTGCACTCATCTCACACGCTAGCAAAGTAGTGTGCAAAATTCTCCAAGCCAGGCTTCAATAGTATGTGAACCATGAATTTCCAGATATTCAAGTTGGATTTAGAAAAGGCAGAGGTACCAGAGATCAATTTTCCAACATCTATAGGATCATCAAAAATGCAAGAGAATTCCAGAAAAATATCTACTTCTGCTTTATTGACTACATCACATCCTTTGACTGAGTGGATCACAACAAACTGTGGAAAGTTCTTCAAGAGGTGGGAATACCAGACCACCTGAGCTGCCTCTTGAGAAATCTGTATGCAGGTCAAGAAGAAACAGTTAGAACTGTACATTGAACAATAGATTGGTTCCAAATTGGGAAAGGAGTACATCAAGGTTGTATATTGTCACTGTGCTTATTTAACTTATATGCAGAGCACATCATGGGAAACTCTGGACCGGATGAAGCACGAGCTGGAATCAAGATTGCCAGGAGACATATCAATAACCTCAGATATGCAGATGACACCATACTTATGGCAGAAAGAAACAAAGAACTAGAGAGTCCCTTGATGCAAGTGAAAGAGGAGAGTGAAAAAGTTGGCTTAAAAACTCAACATTCAGAAAACTAAGATCATGGCATCTGGTCCCATCACTTCATGACAAATAGATGGTGAAACAATGGGAACAATCAGAGAATTTACTTTTTTTGGCTCTAGTGTTGCTGCAGATGGTGACTGCAGCCATGAAATTAAAATACACTTGCTCCTTGGAAGAAAAGCTATGAACAACCTAAACAACATATTAAAAAGCAGAGATATTACTTTACTAACAAAAGTCTGTATAGTCAAAGCTATGGTTTTTCCAGTTTTTCCAGTAGTGTATGGATGTAAAAGTTAGACTCTATAGAAAGCTGAGCACCAAAAAGTTGACGCTTTTGAACCGTGGTGTTGGAGAAGACTCTCAAGAGTCCCTAGGACGACAGAAAGGAGATCAAACTGTCAGTCCTAAAGGAAATCAGTACTGAATATTCATTGGAAGGACTGATGCTGAAGCTGAACCTCCAATATTTTGGCCACCTGATGCAAAGAACTGACTCACTGGAGGAGACTCAGATGCTTGTAAAGACTGAAGGCAGAAGGAGAAGGGGACAACAGAGGATGAGATGGTTGGATGGCATCACCAAATCAACGGACCTGAATTTAGACATGGTTGGGGAGTTGAAGGACAGGGAACCTTGGAGTCCTGCAGTCATGGGTTCACAAAGAGTTGGACAAGACTGAGCAACTGAAATGAACTGAAAATCATATTTTGTTATTTTTTTAATAACAAGTGTACAAATGTTTATAGCAGCCTTTTTATACTCATTTTATTTATTCACATCA
The DNA here is from genome assembly GCF_032452875.1 of Bos javanicus. Lineage (NCBI taxonomy): Eukaryota > Metazoa > Chordata > Mammalia > Artiodactyla > Bovidae > Bos > Bos javanicus. The sequence goes on along the minus strand of NC_083879.1, from coordinate 4,587,337 downwards.
ATTCTGAGTTAATCTGCTATGCACAATTATTTTCTTTTAGCCTAATTTTAAAAACATAAGTTAGCTTACTTTTGAAAATTCAGTTGGGTATCATGTATGCAGTTTGGTATCATGAAACATAAACAAAATCAAACTCACCATAATCCTCATAACTTAGATTCCCAGATTCATTTCTGCCACCCCAACATGCTATGTTGTTTCTCTTTTCTCTTCTCTTCATTACCTTATTCCTGAAGGTTATGCTGTGTGTTCTCAGTCATGTTCGATTCTTTGCAACTCTATGGACTGTAGCCTACCAGGCTGCTCTGTCCATGGAATTTTTCAGGCATGAGTACTGGAATGGGGCTGCTATTTCCTTCCCTACAGGTTAATATCATTTGAGAAAATGTACTTAATATCATTGAATGGGATCCTGAGAGATAAAAGAAATAAATGCACATGTTAATATACTATGTGCTTACCTGAGTCTTTTAGAGAAGGAAATGGCAACCCACTCCAGTGTTCTTGCCTGGAGAATCCCAGGGACGAGGGAGCCTGCTGGGCTGCCGTCTCTGGGGTTGCACAGAGTCGGACACGACTGAAGCTACTTAGCAGCTACCTGAGTCTTTAAACATTTTAAAGTTAAAATTCACATAATCTAACTCCAGAGTGATTGCTTTGTCCAAACATAACCCCAAAATTTGAGAAATGCCAAATTTTCCTTGTATTATTTAAGCAGCATATAGTGTGGATGGGTATAGAGTTCAGAATGACACTTTGTAAACTTTGCTGTCCAATCTTTTTCTTTCACTTCACTTTCTTAAAGAAAAGAAAAATTTTCTCAATATTTTTTGGCTAACTCTAGCCCCAACACTTTATTTCTTCTGTATTTCCCCTTATCTATATTAGGTCACCCTCGATTTTTCTTTTCTTTTTTTTCTTTTTCACTATAACAGCAGTCTACAGCTGTTGTGATAAATGGCAGAATTCTTCTCAGAGAAAATGGCAGGCAGACAGTCCAGGGTAGATGAAAGAAGAAAAATCAGCAGTCAAGGACATTTAAAGTCCAGGAACTCTCAAAATAAATGTTTGCCTATTCATGCTTATTAATTTCCAGTATTATTCTACTTAATGAAATACTTAGAGTATGTTAATTTAAAACTCTAAGACAGAAACTAACAGTAAAATCCTTCCTTCTTTGTGAACAAAAATGGTGTTAATTGCAAGCTCTTAAAGGTATTAAGTGAATATGAACAGCTTTGGAACTTCTCTATTCTCTTTCTAAATACAGAACTTAATGAATGAAAAATAGGAACCTTATTTCATCATGTTTCTAGTTCATAAAAACTATTCTTGCCTCAAAAATCTGGATTTGAACAAGCAAATCCAGTTTTTCTTCTTTCTGTAACTGTCCTGTGTGCAGCAAATACATGGGATCCTGTGTTGAAATAGTCTGATCTTCTCTTCCTGGAAGAATATAATCTGTTAATTTCTGTGAAGTTCACAAAGAATCATCACCACTATTAGGAAGGGCCAAAAGTTTATATAAGGTTGCTATTCTCTTCATTATGGGTAAGTCCACAGTCTGGGTGAAGGATAACTGAGGTCACTATCATTATGTTAGAAATTAGCTCTGGACTTGAAAAAAGGGGTTTGGAAGAAATAATGCAAGGAGAACATGCTTTACTGAAAGTGTTTGCAGTTTAGTGCTTGGCTTATCTACTGGTGGAGAGCTAAGGTTAAAATCAGACACACTAGAAATTCAGGCAAGCAATGCATGTCTGGTGGTCAAAATGTTTCCATAGTGACAAGCTGTCCATTAGATACAGTGGAACTGGCCAGCCTGACTTCTAAGACTGTCTTGGTTAAACAGCAGGCCTAAGACCCATTCAGGAAGGAGGAGAAAGCATATTGCTTGAAGAAGTTTCCAACTTAATACTCATGGAACACCAAAGAGTTAAATCCTTCCTCTAGCCCCCTAGTTACAAAATATTAAGGTCCATGTTCTTAGTCTCATTCCATATTGAAGATTTTTATTTTTCCATGGGAACCCGCTTCAAGAACTGTGCCCAGGTGTGACAATTTTGGGCTTCTCAGGGGGCGCTAGTGATAAAGAACATGCTTTGGACAGTTTTTTAGTAGCAGGGGTAGGGGGGCCCTGCTCTGTGATAATGTGGAAATGCAGGACAACTTTCCTTTGCAAACTTTATTGTCACATATATGATTTTTCTTTCCAGAAACAAAAGAAAGCTCAAAAGCAACAACACAGCGATTCAATTGCAATTAAATCCATAAGGGAGAATAAAATAAAACCACTTTGACCATTTTCTCCATATTCTAGGACTATATAAAGCTTTTGTTTTCTTTTATTAAAACATTAACTTCCATATTTGAAGTGAACAGTAATCTCTGAGCTATCCAAGTCATAGTTAGAAATAGTGGTGCATACCTTGGATAAGTTCAGTTCAGTCGCTCAGTCATGAGTCATGAGTTCAGTCGCTCAGTCGCTCTTTGCGACCCTATGAATCGCAGCACGCCAGGCCTCCCTGTCCATCACCAACTCCCGGAGTTTACTCAAACTCATGTCCATTGAGTCGGTGATGCCATCCAGCCATCTCATCCTCTGTCGTCGCCTTCTCCTCCTGCCCCCAAACCCTCCCAGCTTGGATAAGTGCACTTTAAAACGGTCTCCAATAATCAAACTATAGTTCTTAGAAACTTCAATTTATTATTCATTCTTTGATATTTTTCTATCCTCTGAGAATCTCCATATATAATTTTAGTGAAATTACCTTTCCCTTGTGGCTATTCCTGGCAAGTATCATGTATATGTATCATGTATTTATACAGAGTTATGTTTTTAAACGAATAGAAAAATTGCCATAAAGACTGAGAATGTATTTTTTCTTAATGTTATTTTAAAGGTTTTCCTCTCTGAGTTAGTCAGACACTGCCAACTTGAGAAGTGAAATGACTGAAGTGTATTTTTCTTTAAAATATATGCCATTACATATCTTTCAGTTGAAATATGTTGCTAGTAAAAATCATATTGAATAAACCTTAGCATAGAGGAACATGTTTCTTTGAAGAGGCAAAAATATCTTGAAAACACAGGAATACAGAATTTCACCAATTTGGGTAGTCTCTTTTCTGACTCTTACTAAACTTTAATTATAACAGAGTTAGATATTCCTCAAGGCTCACTGATGTCATTTGTATGAAAAGTTCATTAAGAACAGTTCCAAAGTTTATTCAAGCTTTATTTATTCAAACATTATTCCATGTGTTTTGAAGTTAACAGAGAAAAGCAGCTTTAAAATATCCACAGCAGTACCTATTGCAAAAGGAATTTTGCTTTTAATCTTTACTTATTATTCTCAATTTTTCAACACTATAGCTAATAGTTCTACTGTGAATAATATATAACAGTTTTATAACTATTTTAATTCAAATATATTTATAAGCTTAATAGCTACTCAGGCAAGCTATTATTAGCACTTTCACCAAATAGGTTAGATTTCAAGCAGCCCATTGAAAGCACCATTGCTACCTTAGAACATATGAAGAGATAGGAAGGTATATGACAAGGATGAGTCAGTGATTATATGAATAAGTACAGACAAACTCAAATTTATCCATGGTATAGCATATTAAATTGTTGAAATGCAACTTATTTTGAAACATGAATTTTAAAACAAATTATATTAATTCCCAAATACTCCATTTCACAACCTTAGTTTGGAAAACACTAATGACATCCGAATGTACCCAGAGGGAAAAATCACTTAATTCTACAGGTACATTATTAAATACTCTTCTTTGCTTTTTACATTCTATGAAAATTTGAAACGTCAGTGCCTGACTGAGGGCTTTTCTTCCCATTTACTTCTTAACATAATCTTTTTCTTACATATTCCTTTCATTTGCAACCTGCATCTTGTGTAAGTATCATTTCCAACTACTCCATTAACCTTGATCCCTTCTAATCTGTCACCAGGCATACTTCCAGGGAGTTCTTTCACGGCCATACTTCTTAAATGTCTAATGTGACACTTAATCACATTTTATAGAAGCTAAACACAATCTCAACATTGTATTTACTCAATTATCTTCACCATTGGGTAGCCAGGTAATTCGAGTTCACATGTTAACTCACTTCAGACATGTCTGACTCTGTGTGACACCATGGACTGTAGCCCACCAGGCTCCTCTGTCCGTGGGATTATCCAGGCAAGAATACTGGAGTGGATTGTCATGCCCTTCTCTGGGGATATCCCTGACACAGGGATCAAACCCATATCTGTTACATCTCTTGCATTGGCAGGCAGATTCTTTATCACAGGCGCCACCTGAAAAGATCCAAAAGTGTCACATGCTAAGTTGCTTCCGACTCTGTGAATTAAATTAACCTAATTCGAGTTTATAGATATAAATAAATATAGGTTAACTTGTTTAGTTATCTACACATCAGCTACAGTTTTACCAAATTATAATATTCTGTGATGTTATATTTAGCTCTAGGTATTAAAACAAACATATTAAAAAGAAAAACAAAAATTTGTGAAGTATAAGCCTGATTAACTATTAATTTGTTGATTGAAAAAAATCTCTCTGCATATCTATTTTTTTTATTTCAGTTTTCTCTTTTTTCTTTTTAAGTTCTGGTCAGTGTAATCACCATATTTTTCAGTAACTGATTTTAATTTCACCTCACATTTAGAAACAGGTATTTCATTTGTTTAATTATGAGAATATTTATGACCATTATATCTATTACTGTGGGCACGAATCCCTTAGAAGAAATGAAGTAGCCCTCATAGTCAACAAAAGAGTCTGAAATGCAGTACTTGTGTGCAGTCTAAAAAATGAAAGAAAGATCTTGGTTCTTTTCTAAGGCAAACCATTCAATATCACAGTAATCCAAGTCTATGCCCCAACCAGTAATGCTGAAGCAGCTGAAGTTGAATGGTTCTCTGAAGACCTACAAGATCTTCTAGAACTAACACCCAAAAAAGTCCTTTTCATCATGTGGGACTGAAATACAAAAGTAGGACGTTAAAAGATACCTGGAGTAGAAGACAAGTTTGGCCTTTCAGTACAAAACCATGATGCTAATAGAAGGCAGAAGGAGATAGAAGACAGGAGGAGAAGGGGACGGCAGAGGATGAGATGATTGGATGGTATCACTGAGCCAAGGGATTTGAGTTTGAGCAAGCTTGGGGAGATGATGAAGGACAGGGAAGCCTGGCCTACTGTAGTCCATGGGGTCGCAAAAGTCAGACATGACTGAGTGAACAACAATAAGGAGAACATTTTATTCTAATAGCAATCTTATATGAAGATTTTACCACCTTCTGAATTATCTTCATGCCAATTCCTTAATTCTATGGGTGAAATCTCCAACCAGTCCTTCATGGAAACTCATTCGGTTTTTCAATGCTGCTTGTATATTATTTCAAATAATCAGCAAAAGTCCTCTCTTGAAGAGAAATTTTAGTGGTATTGTTACTACTGCAAACCAATATCCATTGTGTATGAAATATTTTGTTGTTGTATGCTAGCAGAAAGAACTGAACCCAAAACCAAAGATTAAAACAAAAAAAAAAATCATCTTAAAAGTTCAAGTTTGGCATTTAGATAAATCTGGAAATAGATTTGCCTAAATGAATAGATAATGGATGGTTTTAGATTATTTCTGTGTTCTGTGCTTTTCATGCATGATGTGACTGAGATTCTTTCCAAGCCATTTACACAAGCCTCCTTTTAACTGTGTACTTTTAATATATCTGTAATGAGTTTTTTTTTTTTCCCTTGGAAACAAACAAATAAAAAACCCCAGAAAACTGCATATTTGATACAGCTGTGGACAGCGTCCTTAACAAATAATTCAATAGCTCTCTGGCGCACATGTGATAAAGTTGACAATTTTAAACTGTCTATTAAACTAGAATTATCTTTGAATTTGTACTTTTATTATGTAGAAAAAATGAGATAAAGCTACTCAAAGCCATTCATCTTTAGACACAGTTGAACTGTGTTATATGGAAGATATGAATTTGGGATTACTGTTGAGATGATATTGTTTTGAATTCTAAGGTGAGAGAAACTGTTTCTTAATTATAAACCTCATAAATATTGGAATTGCTCATATTTCCTAGCTTGTTAACTAACCATAAAATAGTCTGGAGGGCTTTGCATAATTTGGTATAGTTGAATTTACTGGAGCAATCACTTAGTGAAGAATTTTTAACCACCAAAATGAGGAGATACCATTTTCTCAAAGTATTTACATAACACCAACATGTACTTTGGTCCTATGTATGTGTGTGCTGACTACAGTCCTACTCTTTGAGCCCTCTAGAGCTGTAGCCTACCTAGCTCCTCTGTCCATGAGATTTTCTAGGCAAGGATACTGGAGTGGGTTGCCATTTCCTACTCCAAACTTGGCCTGCAAGAATGTAATTTCATGCTATTGCATTCTCATTTAGTGTAGTTGATTCATACAAGGAAGTTTTGCTTCATCAAAAATTTTTATATTATGTCTTTCAATACAAACTAAATTTTGCTCTTATATCATACTATCTTATAATATCAATAAAAACTCGTGAGCTTGAAGTACACCATGATACTGAGATTTCTAATATTTTTCCTTTTCAAAGGGCTATCTCACTCACCCTAAACAGAAAATCATTTTTTTTCCCATTTGTGAAATGATCAGATGATCTGTTTAAAACAACAAATTGTAATAAGTCTTTGGAATAACGAAGTTTAACTATTATAATATTATGCATGAGCAGTTCAATTTTCTTCAGGTAGTCTCATAAAGAATCATACATTGTCATTATACTTAGTAATTATGTTGGAAAATATAATTATACATTATAATGCATTTTTAGTATTACAAGTAATTAAACTAAAAAACAATTACTCTACAAATAATTCATTTCTTTTTTAAAAATCTTTTTTTTAAGTAGTTGATATCAAAGAATTTTAGAGACTTTAAAAGGAACAAAGAGCCAAGTAGGGATTCTATTTGTTGTTGTTTAGTCTCTAAGTCAGTCCAACTCTCTTAAGACCCATGGACTTTAGCCCACTAGGTTCTTTCATTCATGGAATTCTCCAGGCAAGAATATCAGAGTGGATTGTCATTTCCTAATCCACAGGACTCTATTAAAACTACAATATTTTAGTAGTTCTGTAAAGGAAATTTAGAATATTATGTAAATATATCATGTAATTTAAGGTCTACGCTTAAATGATGTGGAACTCTTGCTTTGACAGCAATATTTTGACTCTGAGAATGCCCTTGGCAGAGAAGAGGACACATAGAAAATGCACATGAAATACATTAGCCCTCTGACACCTACATAATTTCTCTATATGCAAGATTTCATTGTAAAAAGTATCTTGACCTTGCACCACTGTACTTGATTTCTATCTATACACTTTTGTGACTCAGTTGTATTTATTATGATTATTTCAGGTGATTTGGAATAATTTTGCAATTGGAATTTATCCCACCTCTTTTTCGGTTGTCTAAACTTGCAGAAAACTTGGTGTTTTCTTAAACTCTTTTTTGGTTGTCTAAACTTGCAGGCAACGTGGTGTTAGAGAAGACTCTTAAGAGTCCCTTGGACTGCAAGGAAATCAAACCAGTCAATCCTAAAGGAAATCAGTCCTGAATATTCATTGGAAGGACTCATGCTGAAGCTGAAACTCCAATCCTTTGGTCACTTGATGCAAAGAACTGACTCACTGGAGAAGACCCTGATGCTTGGAAAGACTGAAGGTGGGAGGAGAAGGGGACAACAGAGGATGAGATGGTTGGATGGCATCCCCGACTCAATGGACATGAGTTTGAGCAAGCTGTAGGAGTTGGTGATGGACAGGGAGGCCTGGCCTGCTGCAGTCCATGAGGTTGCAAAGAGTCAGACACGACTGAGTGAACTGAACTGGACTGAAACTTGCAGAATATGATTAGAAATTTTAAGAATTTTAAGCCTCTTTTGGTTATAATAGCTAACATATTGGGTTGGCCAAGAAGCTCATTTGGATTTTTCTTTAAGATGTTACAGAATACCCAAATGAACTTTTCACCAACCCAATATATTGAGTTCACCTTATGTTTTAGAATAGAGCTTCTTACTACATCATTTTTATTCTCACAAAAATTACCACTAGAAAGCCTTTTTTTTTTTTTTTTTTTTTGGTAAGGAAACCTAAGCTTAGCAAGATTACACTACTTGCTCAAATAACTTGCAAATAATGAAAGAGTTTGAACCCAGGTGGTTCAATCCAAGAGGATGCTATTTTAACCTCTATATTATAGTATGCCCTCAGATTTTACCAAACATTTCTATAATTGAGTGAGAAATATCCAAATTAGTTAATAATGACTATCAGAGAGAACTGGATTGTAGCTACACTGTGTTACATCATTCATTGGACAGTATATATCTAGTAAAATTTTAGATGATACATGGATAGATTTTTTAAATAGACATTTCTCGCATAACAAACATATTCAGTTAAGAACAGTTTCATGACAATATACACTATATTTAGAAGTACTCTGATTCCATGAACTCTTTTTTATGATGCAAACTCATTTTGTTTCCATTCTACTGACTCCAAATGTTGAAGCTGACCACTTTGAGGCTTTAACTCAGTAGCGTTCCAATTAGCTCATTATGGACCAACCATCTCCACTTCTCTTGTAACAGTAAAGAAAGGGCATAGGCTTGAAATACAGCAGACACAAGTCTAAGTCTTTATTCTGCTACTGCTAATTTTGTAAGGTTAAATAATTGCTTAAGTTGTCTGGTATATAAACACAAGTCATCTCCCCAAAATTAATGTATCATTTCTAAAACATTGATAATACTGTCACATTGGACCATATATATGAAATCTTCACAGGGATTATTTTGACTACTCAGTTGATATCAGCAAATAAAATAAGTGAATTATCTGGAACTTATCAGCTAAATAAGTTTCAGATATGTTTTCAAACAAGTGTTTAAATAAGAACATTCTCTTTAGCAGTGCACCAAAGAGTGGTATACAGACAGCAAAATCATCCAGCAAGAACATATATAAAATTGTTAAATTGCGTTCTTGGGATGACTATGAATATTATTAAATATGCAAAAATGTTAGGATATTGCAGGTAAATGTCTCCCTCTCCTTACCATCAAAGAAAACACAAATAGTACATTTGAGCATAGATCTCTAGAAAATCATCCTAAGTTATGAAATGTACATAATTACTTTTATGGAACTCTATTTAAAAGAAAATTAGTCTTGAAATAAAAGAAAAGAGATCTATGTTAGTGGAGAAAATCAAAAATCATGAAATAGAATGAAGAAAAGAAAAATAATTACTTAAATAATATGTGAACAAAAAATAGAATTTAATTTCTACTACTAGTGAGAAAAGAGTTTTCCATTCATCTCAATTGCTTACCATTCCAGATATTTATACTTAGCCATCCATCTCTCTTTAGCTTTAGTGGACAATCTTCATGATGTGATTAAATTACATTTAGCTTCTGTTTGTATTCATCCTGTAACAAGCCTCAGATTGATCCTTGTGTACTGTCAACATCCATGAATCTAATGGACAGTAGCAATAAAATTTTCCACATAAATTGCAATTAACATTTTTACTTTAGTTTGAGCAAATGGAAACATTGTGGCTGAAATATAAATTAGCATCTGCTTTAAAGTAAACCCTGTTGTGTTCCAGTGAGGCTTCACAAAATGTATCAACAAATTTTAACAAGACTGGCCCTGGAAAATACTGAATTATTCAGTTTAGTCAGAATGTTTGTTTAATCTGCCATTTTTGACATCTGATGAGTTATGAGACTCAGGACCCCAACTGTTGAAACAAAATCACATATTCACTATTTAGAACATTTTCCATTTGTAGGGTATGCAGCAATGTGTGCTTGTCTTAGCAAATTCAATAGCCTGAGAAGCCCTGTTTAGTAAAGAAGAGGTACATAATTTGTGGGAATCAGTGAAAAATTGAAAATATGGGACACATTTATCAAAAGTTATTAAGAATTTTAAAATGGTAACAGTTGGGCAAAACTTTGACATGCGGATCCTTGTGACAATATATACAGGTCACAAGCCCATGAAGCTGGCCCTGGATTTTGTTCACATCACCCTGCCTTAAGAATTATGCTGGAAATATGATCTGCAGTTACTTTATAGCAGATGTAAATAAATTGCATTTTAAGCAACTACTTCTCCCTGGTTTAGGTTCTTGTATAGCAATCTAATAATTCAAACCTTTGATGGTATCAGTATGCCAAAAAAGAAAAAGAAATAGAGATTTGGACAATCATCTAGTTATTTCAAGCCTCAAACTCATACTTCTACTTGACATTATGGGAAAAACTGAGCATTAATTGGATTACTTAAATTGTTATATATTTTTAGATTCTAGATTGCCATTATTATATATTACATGAATTGACTTAAGCTTTTATATTACAGTTCAATTTTTAGCTATCTTGTTATCTTTGTTGTAATTATTTGAACTCTTACTTATGTGTAATATTACCTTAGTTTTTTCAGTGTGTAATATTAAATATTAATATGTGCAATATGCTTGTCATTTTATAATATGCTAAATCCCTATATAAATACAAATAGAAAGATAGTTGGATGGATACATAGATAGACAGTAGATGTACATGCATGCCAAATCTCTTCAGTTGTGTCCAACTCTTTGCAACCCTATGGACCATAGTCCACCAGGCTTCCATCTCCATGGAATTCTCCAAGCAAGAATACTAGAGTGGGTTGTTATGCCCTCCTCCAGGACATCTTCCTGACCCAGGGATTGAATTCACATCTCTTACATCTCCTGCATTGGCAAGAAGGCTCTTAACCTGGGAAGCCAAGATAGAAGATAGTAGGTACATAGACATAAATATATGATTAATAGACAGATGAATAGATAAATAGATAATAGTTATTTACTCCAAGTTGAATTTAATCCTACCCCTGAGATCAAATAAAAGTCCCTCAATTTCTAATTCCATGAGAAGCAATATACTTCCAAATGACTTTTTGTTCTGTTTTTAGGATCCCCTCTGGCTCCAGGAATGTTTTTTTCTGTAACATACTGACCCATAATTGCAGGTCAGTACCAAATTAGCACACATGCACCCTCCCCAAAAGCTAATTACACAGGAAAACAATATTAATGTGATTTCCACTTCTAGCCATGATGGAATTACTGAGATATATTCCACTCCTCACCATAAAGAATAATTAGACCAAATGTAATGAAAATGATTTCTACTACTCAATAACAGATAATGCAGAGCAAAGAGTGGTAAGAAAAGGAAAAGAAAAAAAAAATGAACTGAGTTTGTGTTTCCTGAGCGTCAAAGCTCAGGGATAAAGGAACTGATCAGTTTAGCAGTCCCTCTGAGTTGAAGGGATCCCTTTCCTGGTCATGCCCTGTCTTCAGGACATTCAGCACCATTGATGCTAATGCTTATGATTTGTTCCTGGGTCAGAAGAGCTGAGGGCTTTCAATTCTGGTTTATAACTATCAGTTAACCCAGGGAGTCTGCCCTTCAGATGTATGGTTTTATCAGCCACCTGTTCCTTCCCTCTGGGAACCAAATTGCTCCCAAACTCTCCTCCCATTCACCTACAAGAGCAGTTTATTTCTTTTCTCCACAGCAGTATCCTGAGATAATAAGATTTTTATGTGTTCTCTATGGGTAGAGGCCATTTTCTTCCTTCCTCCACAGGTAGTTGATTTTTAACTGTACCAGGAATCCCAGGTAGCACTAGAGGTAAAGAACCCACCTGCCAATGCACGAGGCATAAGAGACATGGGTTTGATCCCTGGGTTGGGAAGATGCCACAGAGGAGGAAATGGCAACAAACTCCAGTATTTTATCTGAAGAATTGGATGGACAGAGGAGATGGCAGGCTACAGTCCATTAGGTTGCAATGAGTCAGACACAGCTGAAGGGACTTAGCAAAGACACATGCCTCCAGATGCAAATATTTCCCACCCCTACCACAACAGTTTGGGCTTCGCTGGTGCCACGTAGTAAAAAAAAAAAAAAAAAAAAAAAATCTGCCTGCACTATAGGAGATGTAGGAGGTATGGTTTTGATCCCTGGGTCAGGAGTATCCTGGAGGAAGGCATGACAATCCACTGCAGTATTGTTACTTAGAGCATCCCATGGACAGAGTCCACAGGACTGGAAAAAGTCACTTTTCATTCCATTCCCAAAGAAAGGCAATGCCAAAGAATGTTCAAACTTCCCAACAACTGCACTCATCTGGCACACTAGCAAAGTAATTCTCAAAATTCTCCAAGCCAGGCTTCAACAGTATGTGAACCAAAAACTTCCAGATGTTCAAGCTGGACTTTAAAAAGGCAGAGGAACCAGAGATCAAATTACAAAAGTCCTTTGGATCATAGAAAAATCAAGAGAGTTCTAGAAAAACATCTGCTTCTGCTTTACTGACTATGTCAAAGCTTTTGACTGTATGGATCACAAAAAACTCTGGAAAATTCTCAAGAGATTAGAATACCAGCCCACCTTATCTGCCTCCTGAGAAATCTATATGCAGGTCAAGAAGCAACAGGTAGAACTGGACATGGAACAACAGACTGGTTCCTAATCAGGAAAGGAGTACTTCAAGGTGGTATATTGTTACCCTGATTATTTAATTTATGTGCAGAGTGCATCATGAAGAATGCCATGCTTGATGAAGTACAAGTTGGAATCAAGATTGCCTGGAGAAATATCAATAACCTCAGATATGCAGATGACACCACCCTTATGGCAGAAAGCGAAGAGGAACTAAAGATCCTCTTGATGAAAGTGAAAAAGTTGGTTTAAAACTCAACATTCACAAAACAAAGATCACAGCATTTGGTCCCATCACTTCATGGTAAATAGATGGAGAAATGATGGAAACAGTGACAGTCTTTATTTTCTTAGGCTCCAAAATCACTGCAGATGGTGACTACAGCCATGAAATTAAAATACACTTGCTCCTTGGAAGAAAAGCTATGACCAACCTAGACAACATATTAAAAAGTAGACACATTACTTTACTGACAAAGGTCTATATAGTCAAAGCTATGGTTTTTCCAGTAGTCATGTATGGATGTGAGAGTTGGACTATAAAGAAAGCTGAGCACCAAAAAATTGATGCTTTTGAAGTGTGGTGTTGGAGAAGACTCTTGAGAGTCCCTTGGACTGCAAGGAGATCCAACCAGTCCATCCTAAAGGAGATCAGTCCTGAATATTCATTGGAAGGATGAAACTCCAATACTTTGGCCCCCTGATGTGAAGAACTGACTCATTAGAAGAGGCTCCCATGCTGGGAAAGATTGAAGGCAGGAGGAGAAGGGGATGACAGAAGATGAGATGATTGCTTGGCATCACCGACTTGATGAACATGAGTTTGAGCAAGCTCTGGGAGATGGTGAAGGACAGGGAAGCCTAATGTGATGCAGTCCATTGGGCTGCAAAATTTGGACATGAATGAGTGATTGGAACAATAATGAAAGACTTAAACCTTTTTAAAATTTTTAACGGGAGGATAATTGATTTTTAAAATTGTTTTGACTTGTGAAATACAGCAGTGTGAAATAGCCGTAAGTATACATATTTCCCCTCCCTCTTGAACTTCCTCCCCACCCCTAAACCCATCCCACACCTTTAGGTTGTCACAGAGCACTAGGTTGAGCTCTTGTGCCTATGCAACAGCTTCTACTGGTTATCTATTTTACACATGGAGCTATATATATATCAATGCTACTCTTTCAATTTACCTACCTTTTCCTTTCCCTGATGTGATATTCTTTGAAAACTAGAAATAAAATACCATTTGACCCAAGAAACCCACTCCTGGACATATACCCCGATAAAACCATATTTAAAAAGACACACATGCCCCTATGTTCATAGAAGCACTATTTACAAGAGCTAGGACACAGAAGCAGCCTAGATGTTCATCAACAGATGAATGGACAAGGAAGTTGTGTACATATACCCAATGAAATATTATTTAGCCATAAAAAGGAATACATTTAAGTCAGTTCTAGTGAGGTGAATGAACTGAGAGCCTGTTATACAGAGTGAAGTAAGTTGAAAGAGAAAAGCAAATTTTGTATATTAATGCTATATATTGAACCTAGAAAAATGGCTCTGGGATGAAACTATTTGCAGGGCACGAATAGAGACACAGACATAGAGAACAGACTTTGCATACTTATTTTTAAAAACATTTTTTAGTGGTTTTTGCCATACATTGACATGAGTCAGCCATGGGTGTACATGTGTTGCCCATTCTGAACCCCCCTCACACCTCCCTCTCCATTCCATCCCTCAGGGTTATCCCAGTGCACCAGCCCTGAGCACCCTGTCTCATGCATGGAACCTAGACTGGCGATCTATTTCACATATGATAATATACATGTTTCAATGCTATTCTCTCAAATCATCCCACCGTCACCTTCTCCCACAAAGTCCAAAAGTCTGTTCTTTACATCTGTGTCTCTTTTGTTGTCTCACATACAGGGTCATCATTACCATCTTTCTAAATTCCATATATATGCATTAATATACTGTATTAGTGTTTTTTTCCTTATGACTTACTTCACTCTGTATAATAGGCTCCAGTTTCATCCACCTTATTAGAACTGATTTCATTGTGTATATGTACCACAGCTTTCTTATCCATTCATCTGCCAACGGACATCTAGGTTGCTTCCATGTCCTGGCTATTGTAAACAGTGCTGTGATGAACACTGGGATACATGTGTTTCTTTCATTTCTGGCTTCTTTGGTGTGTATGCCCAGCAGTGGGGTTGCTGGGTCATATGGCAATTCTATTTCTAGTTTTCTAAGGAATCTCCACACTATTCTCCTTAGTGGCTGTACTAGTCTGCATTCCCACCAATAGCGTAAGAGGGTTTCCTTTTCTCCACACCCTTTCCAGCATTTATTGTTTATAGAAATTTTTATAGCAGCCATTCTGACCAGTGTGAGATGGTGAAGGTGGTTTTGATTTGCATTTCCCTGTGGATTCTTCTTTTATAACAACTATTCACCTTTCATAATTTTGTTGGAATTTCTTATGTACTGTTGTTTGCCTTACTATTCGATTTGTCTTTCTAGGTTTAACTTTTCTATTCCGTTCCTGTTATTTTACTTTGTATTATATAAGGTACAAAATAGGTATATACACACATGAACATATAAAGCTGCTAAATTTAGCCTGATAGACCTGTTGCAATGATTTATTGGAGGTACTCAGGCTATCTGCAGAGATCCTTATTTATGTATTATCCATGTCATATTCCAATATACAATGTTGAGGGGTTTATATTCAAAGTGCATAAAGACTCATACAACCCAATAACAAATGAATAGATTTAAGAAAAAAGAAAAATTGGTAAGGGACCTTGTCAGGGAAGGTTTAACAGGAGGATTCCTATGTGCTATTTCTCATAAATCCTCTGTTCCTTATCAGTTGCTGGCAACAGAAACAAGTGGAATGGCAAGCTGCTCCCAGGACTGAGATCATAGGATGAGACAAGCATGAATCTACTTCAGTAAACATTCTCCTTACGACAAAACTGCTTAGTCTCAATCCTCTTTCTTAAGATATGAATTGTCTCCTGACCTTATGACCATTGTTAATCCCTTGGTAACAGTTGCTGTACGTTTGGTTTTCTGATCTTTATCATTGTCAAAAGAAATTCCTTGTATAACAGCCTATATATACTCACAGAAAGATCATTAAAGCACCTTTGCTCCATCAGAGCTTGGGTCTCCATGTCTTTCTTTCTTTCTCTCTCTCTCCCCCTCCCTCTGGCTAATTCTCTTTAGTGTAGAAACCCACCAAGCTCATTCTCCTGCCTGGGCTTTCAAGACTCATCTAGAGGGTGCCCTGTGCCTTCGTGAGCAGTACAAGCCCTGTTCTAGGGTTTTATTGGTTCTCTGCATAAACCAGGGAATATTAGCTTCTTTCTCTCCTTCACTTTCTTATCGTCAACTCTGGACCACCAGGTTCTGGTCCATTAAAGGACCACAACAGGACCTGAATAGACAATAAAAGGTATAAATGGCCAACAGATACATGGAAATCTGCTCAACTTCACTAAAATTCAGGGAACTGTAAATAAAAATCACAATGAGACTTTACTTCATACTGTTAGAGTGATTATCAAAAAAGAAGAAGAAGAAGAAGAAATAACAAGTGGTGATGAGGGTACAGAGAAAGGGAAGCATTATACATTGTTGTTGGGAATGAAAATTGCTGTGGTGATTATAAGAGACAATGTGAAGTTTCTGAAAAAGCTTAAAATACAACTACCATATGATCTATCAATCTCACTTCTGTGTTTATATCCAAAGGAAATGAAATCAGTATCTCAAAGAGATATCTGCACTCTTAAGTGAATGTAGCATTGTTTCCAGTAGCCAATATATGGAAATAGCCTGTCTGTCAACAGATAAATGAATGAAGGCAAAAACTATGTATATAGTGAAATAATATTCAGCTAGAAAAGAGAAGGAAATCTACCATGTAATAACATGGAAGAACCTGGAAGACACTATCTTTTGTGAAATACACCAGTCACAGAAAGACAAATACTGTACAATATCACTTATATGTGGAATTGAAAAGAGTTGAGCTCATAGAAGAAGAGAGCTGATTGATGGTTTCTTGGGGCTGAGGGTGAGGAAAATAGAGAGACTTAGATCAGAGGCTATGTATTTTCAGTTATAAGTTGACTATTTTCTAGAGAGCTAATATACAGCATGTGCAGACTGTTGCTTCAGTTGTCCCCAACCCTTTGAGATACTATGGACTGTAGCCCACCAGGCTCCTCTCCCCATGGTATTCTTCAGGCAACAATACTGGAGTGGGTTGTATGACTTCCTCCAGGGGGGTCTTCCTGACCCAGGCATCAAACCTGCATCTTTTATTTCTCCTCCTTTGGCAGGCAGTTCTTTACCACTAGTGCCACAAGGGAAGCCCAATATACAGCATGACTATGGTTGATACACGGGCTTCTCTCCTGGCTCAGATGGTAAAGACTCTGCCTGCAGTGCAGGAGACCCAGGTTCAATCTTTGGATCAGGAAGATCCCATGGAGAAGGGAATGACTACCGACACCAGTATCCTTGCCTGGAGAATTCCATGGACAGGGGAGCCTGATGGGCTAGAGTCCATGGAGTCGCAAAGAGTAAGAAATAACAGAGCGACTAACACTAACTAACGATGGTTAACATACTGTAGCATATACTTGAAATTTGCTGAAAAGGTAGATATTAATTGTTCTTGCTGCTGCTACTGCTGCTAAGTCGCTTCAGTTGTGTCCGACCCTGTGAGACCCCATAAATGGCAGCCCACCAGACTCCCCCATCCCTGGGATTCTCCAGGCAAGAGCACTGGAGTAGGTGGCCATTTCCTTCTCCAATGCATGAAAGTGAAAAGTGAAAGTGAAATTGCTCAGTCGTGTCCGACTCTTAATTGCTCTTACTACATACATAAAAACAGATTAAATATATGAGATGATAAATGTATTAATTGGCCTCACTATGATAATTATTTCACAATGTATAGATATATCAAGCTATAACATCAGTTCAGTTCAGTCGCTCAGTCATGTCCGACTCTTTGTGATCCCATGAATTGCAGCACGCCAGGCCTCCTGTCCATCACCAACTCCCGGAGTTCACTCAAACTCACGTCCGTCGAGTAGGTGATGCCATCCAGCCATCTCATCCTCTGTCGACCCCTTCTCCTGCCTCCAATCCCTCCCAGCATCAGAGTCTTTTCCAATGAGTCAACTCTTCGCATGAGGTGGCCAAAGTACTGGAGTTTCAGCTTCTTCCTTCCAAAGAAATCCCAGGGCTGATCTCCTTTAGAATGGACTGGTTGGATCTCCTTGCAGTCCAAGGGACTCTCAAATGTCTTCTCCAACACCACAGTTCAAAAGCATCAATTCTTCAGCGCTCAGCTTTCTTCACAGTCCAACTCTCACATCCATACATGATCACTGGAAGAACCATAGCCTTCACTAGACGGACCTTTGTTGGCAAAGTAATGTCTCTGCTTTTGAATATGCTATCTAGGTTGGTCATAACTTTCCCTCCAAGGAGTAAGTGTCTTAATTTCATGGCTGCAATCACCATCTGCAGTGATTTTGAAGCCCAGAAAAGTAAAGTCTGACACTGTTTCCACTGTTTCCCCATCTATTTCCCATGAAGGGATGGGACCAGATGCCATGATCTTTGTTTTCTGAATGTTGAGCTTTAAGCCAACTTTTTCACTCTCCCCTTTCACTTTCATCAAGAGGCTTTTTAGTTCCTGTACTTACTGCAATAAGGGTGGTGTCATCTGCATATCTGAGGTTATTGATATTTCTCCTGGCAGTCTTGATTCCAGCTTGTGCCTCTTCCAGCACAGTGTTTCTCATGATGTACTCTGCATATAAGTTAAATAAGCCAGGTGACAATATACAGCCTTGACATACTCCTTTTCCTATTTGGAACCAGTCTGTTGTTCCGTGTCCAGTTTTAACTGTTGCTTCCTGACCTGCATACAAATTTCTCAAGAGACAGGTCAGGTGGTCTGGTATTCCCATCTATTTTAGAATTATCCACAGTTTATTGTGATCCACACTGTCATAGGTTTTGGCATAGTCAATAAACCAGAAATAGATGTTTTTCTGGAACTCTCTTGCTTTTTCCATGATCCAGCAGACGTTGGCACTTTGCTCTATGTGTTTTGTTTTTTTTTTTTAACTTTTTTAAAAATTTTATTTTATTTTTAAACTTTACATAATTGTATTAGTTTTGCCAATTATCAAAATGAATCCGCCACAGGTATACATGTGTACATTTTAATTTTTCCATTATACCTCAAAAAACCTGGAAAAATGTAAAAAGAAAGATAAAACTAAAGTTCTGAGTGGCAGAGACATTTAAATAGAGGCAGTCTAAAAAGAGTGTCCCACTCTTTACCACAATGCTATCATAAGCACCATAAAAACATTATTGATTAAACAATAACTTACCTTTTGCATACTTATTGTCAATGTTAGTCATGTTTACCTCAACTATTGTGTCTATACCTGGTTTGCAAGGATTTTACTAAACGTCCTCCATCAGTCCCCAAAGACTATCTCCCCGAAGTTGTGTGTGTTTGTATTCACACTCAGTTTTGTGGGACTCTTTGCTGCCCCCTGGAATGTACCTCCACCAGACTCCTTTGTCTATAAAATTTTCCAGACAAAATTCTTGACCCAGTTGCCACTTCTTCCTCCAGGAGATCTTCCTGACCCATGAACTGAACCTGCATTTGCTTTGTTTTTTGTTTTTTTTTTTTTCCACCACTAGTTCCACCTATGAAGGCCAAAGCATTAATCAAATAAACTTAAAAACTAAAGGACTATATAGGCATTTTATAGGGCCATAACAAGGTGCGACTAGAAACAGCCTTCAGTTCCATGAAGTTTCCATTCAACAAAATGCTTAAATATGTACTTACTAGGTGCTAAAAATGTGGTGATTGTATTTTACTGTTGCTATATCACGTTATGTAACATATTAGTCTCTTTTTTTTCCACTTTGCCTGGCATTGTTCCAGTTTTAGTTGTGTAAGTATCTCATCTTTAAAAATTCTTCATTTCCTGGTAAATAGAGATGTCCTATATCTTTATTTATCTCCTTACCCTCGTCCAAGGTAAGAAGCAGTGGCTGCGCTTTGCTGGAACAGCCATGAAGAGATACTCCACGTCCAAGGTAAGAGAAACCCAAGTAAGACAGTAGGTGTTGCAAGAGGGCATCAGAGGGCAGACACACTGAAACCATAATGACAGAAAACTAGTCAATCTAATCACACTAGGACCACAGCCTTGTCTAACTCAATGAAACTAAGCCATGTCCTGTGGGGTCACTCAAGATGAGCAGTTCATGGTGGAGAGGTCTGACAGAATGTGGTCCACTGGAGAAGGGAATAGCAAACCACTTCAGTATTCTTGCCTTGAGAACCTCGTGAACAGTATGAAAAGGCAAAATGATAGGATACTGAAAGAGGAACTCCTCAGGTCAGTAGGGGCCCAATATGCTACTGGAGATCAGTGGAGAAATAACTCCAGAAAGAATGAAGCGATGGAGCCAAAGCAAACAGAATACCCAGTTGTGGATGTGACTGGTGATAGAAGCAAGGTCCGATGCTATAAAGAGCAATATTGCATAGGAACCTGGATTATCAGGTCCATGAATCAAGGCAAATTGGAAGTGGTCAAACAAGGGATGGCAAGCGTGAATGTCGACATTCTAGGAATCAGTGAACTAAAATGGACTGGAATGGGTGAATTTAACTCAGATGACCATTATATCTACTACTGTGGGCAGGAATCCCTTAGAAGAAATGGAGTAGCCATCATGGTCAACAAAAGAGTCCGAAATGCAGTACTTGGATGCAATCTCAAAAATGACAGAATGATCTCTGTTTCCAAGGCAAACCATTCAATATCACAGTAATCCAAGTCTATGCCCCAACCAGTAATGCTGAAGAAGCTGAAGTGGAACAGTTCTATGAAGACCTACAAGACCTTTTAGAACTAACACCCAAAAAAGATATCCTTAGCATTATAGGGGACAGGAATACAAAAAAATGAGGTCAAGAAACACCTGGATTAACAGGCAAATTTGGCCTTGGAATACGGCATGAAGCAGGGCAAAGACTAATAGAGTTTTGCCAAGAGAACACACTGCTCATAGCAAACACCTCTTCCAACAACACAAGAGAAGACTCTACACATGGACATCACCAGATGGTCAAAACCAAAGTTAGATTGATTATATTCTTTGCAGCCAAAGATGGAGAAGCTCTATACAGTCAACAAAAACAAGACCAGGAGCTGACTGTGGCTCAGATCATGAACTGCTTATTGCCAAATTCAGAATTAAATTGAAGAAAGTAGGGAAAACCACTAAATCATTCAGGTAGAACCTAAATAAAATCCCTTATGATTATACAGTGGAAGTGAGAAATAGATTTAAGGGACTAGATCTGATAGATAGGGTGCCTGATGAACTATGGACAGAGGTTCGTGACATTGTACAGGAGACAGGGATCAAGGCCATCCCCATGGAAAAGAAATGCAAAAAAGCAAAATGTCTGTCTGAGAAGGCTTACAAATAGCTGTGAAAAGAGGAGAAGGAAAGGCAAAGGAGACAAGGAAAGATATAAATATCTGAATGCAGAATTCCAAAGAATAACAAGAAGAGATAAGAAAGCCTTCCTCAATTATCAATGCAAAGAAATAGAGGAAAACAACAGAATGGGAAAGACTAAAGATCTCTTCAAGAAAATTAGAGATACCAAGGGAACATTTCATGCAAAGATGGGCTCGATAAAGGACAGAAATGGTATGGACCTAACAGAAGCAGAAGATATTAAGAAGAGGTGACAAGAATACACAGAAGAACTGTACAAAAAGATCTATATGACCAAGATAATCACGATGGTATGATCACTGACCTAGAGGCAGACACCCTGGAATGTGAAGTCAAGTGGGTCTTAGAAAGCATCACTACGAACAAAGCTAGTGGAGGTGATGGAATTCCCGTGGAGCTATTTCAAATCTTGAAAGATGATGCCGTAAAAGTGCTACACTCGATATGCCAGCAAATTTGGAAAACTCAGCAGTGGCCACAGGACTGGAAAAGGTCAGTTTTCATTCCAGTCCCAAAGAAAGGCAATGCCAAAGAACGCTCAAACTACCGCACAAATGCACTCATCTCACACACTAGTAAAGTAATGCTCAAAATTCTCCAAACCAGGCTTCAGCAATATGTGAACCATGAATTTCCAGATGTTCAAGCTGGTTTTAGAAAAGGCAGAGGAACCAGAGATCAAATTGCCAACATCTGCTGGAGAATGGAAAAAGCAAGAGAGTTCCAGAAAAAACATCTATTTCTGCTCTCTTGACTATGCCAAAGCCTTTGACTGTGTGGATCTCAATAAACTGTGGAAAATTCTGAAAGAGATGGGAATACCAGACCACCTGATCTGCCTCTTGAGAAACCTATATGCACGTCAGGAAGCAACAGTTAGAACTGGACATGGAACAACAGACTGGTTCCTAATAGGAAAAGGAGTATGTCAAGGCTGTATATTGTCACCCTGCTTATTTAACTTATATGCAGAGTACATCATGAGAAACGCTGGGCTGGAAGAAGCACAAGCTGGAATCAAGACTGCCGGGAGAAATATCAATAACCTCAGATATGCAAATACACCACCCTTACAGCAGAAAATGAAGAGGAACTAAAAAGCCTCTTGATTTAGGTGAAAGAGGAGAGTAAAAATGTCAGCTTAAAGCTCAACATTCAGAAAATGAAGACCATGGCATCTGGTCCCATCCTTTCATGGGAAATAGATGGGGAAACAGTGGAAACAGTGTCAGACTTTACTTTTCTGGGCTCCAAAATCACTGCAGATGGTGGTTGCAGTCATGAAATTAAAAGACACTTACTCCTTGGAAGAAAAGTTATGACCAACCTAGATAGCATATTCAAAAGCAGAGACATTACTTTGCCAACAAAGGTTTGTCTAGCCAAGGCTATGGTTTTTCCAGTGGTCATGTATGGATGTGAGAGTTGGACTGTGAAGAAAGCTGAGCTCCGAAGAATTGATGCTTTTGAACTGTGGTGTTGGAGAAGACTCTTGAGAGTCCCTTGGACTGCAAGGAGATCCAACCAGTCCATTCTGAAGGAGATCAGCCCTGGGATTTCTTTGGAAGGACTGATGTTAAAGCTGAAACTCCAGTCCTTTGGCCACCTCATGTGAAGAGTTGACTCATTGGAAAAGACTCTGATGCTGGGAGGGGTTGGGGGCAGGAGGAGAAGGGGACGACAGAGGATAAGATGGCTGGATGGCATCACTGACTTGATGGACGTGAGTCTGAGTGAACTCCGGGAGTTGGTGATGGACAGGGAGGCCTGGCGTGCTGTGATTCACGGGGTCACAAAGAGTCAGACACGACTGAGCGACTGAACTGAAGTGAAGTGATATCTTTATTATATTGTTTGAGAATTTAGAGACTCACATAAAAGAAATTCTACAAAGATATTCAAAGTACACAAGAGTTTAAAGTTTAGAACAAATTACTCATGCTGATTTGAAGACGTATATTGGTCATGATGTTCATCTTCACAGTGTCTGTTTTCCTTCATTTCTATAGTAATACTGAGCCTTATTTAAAATAATTTAATGTAGCAGTCAACAGCAATAGTTGATTATAGTATTACAGAAAATAAAATATTTTTCATTTGGGAGAGGAATCATTTCAGAGTGGAAATGTCCATAGTCACAATGCAGAACTAGGGAAAAAGTGAAGGGCACAGAATAAATATGGACAAAATAAGGACAAGGGGACAGTGGGAGGGAACTCCTAAGAGGGGAATGAAAAAGTAGAGTGGTGGTGTCTATTGATGTTGTCCTTCAGTGCTTAGTTAAGGGTTCAGATTTTCTTGAATGTGTTTAGCAGGGGAGTGTGTAATTTCCTCCATTCTGTCTCATTGCAACAAAAATTTGAAGCTACGAATGGACCAGTGTTATAGCCCTCAAACAGACTAGTGTTACAGCTCTGTGTTACAGCTCAGTTTTATTTAGAAAGCAAAGGAAAATACATGTTGGTGGCTTAAGGACACACCAATCCAAAAGACGTGAAGAGAAGAGAGGCCTCCATCCCAATTTTGGCTCCTCTTTTTTATGTTTTTTTTTCTCCTCCCCCTAGGTCTGCCCTGTGTAAACTTGGCTATCCAGGAGTGCTGTTTGTTTTACCTGAGGTCCTTACTCTGGTCCTCGGACCTTCCTTTGTTCTATTTTTCCCTTCCTTGTCTTTTAGCCACCGCCATTCTGGACTCATTTTTCCTATCCTAACTACCTTACGTGTTCAAGAAAGTTAAGTCTACAAAATGATGAAAATTATGCTCTTTCAGGAAAAGCAAACTATTCAAGTGAACACAGAACACTTCAACAGGGAGGAATCATCTAGAAAACTATGATAGAGTTATTTGGTTCTCCTAGGCCTCAGCTAGTGTTGAAGAAGGAGAGAGGGGCCCATTCATTCTCAGGAATTGAATAGTCTTGTTGTAAAAGGAGACAGCGTCTCACTATGCTACCGTTGACTTAAAGAAAACCATACAACATAAGAGCTATGAGTTAAAGTTTTGCTTAAACTCAGAGTCTTGCTGAGGATGGTAGCCCAGGAAACAGCCCCTCTATAGTTCTAAGGGGACTACTCTGTGAAGGTTGGGAATTAGTCAGTATTCATAAGATTTTGGCTAAAGAATATGAGCAGTCAAGTGTACAAATCAATAATAGGTTACTATTGGTCACAAGAAACAAATTTCTCAGTTAATGATTTTAGTGCTTTTCTTATACATGAGAAGATGCAAAAATCTGGGTTCATTAATATTCTACCTGAGATATACATCTATCAAAGAGGCCTGATTTTCCAAAACACAGTGCAAACTCATCCTGTTTTCATCCTAAATTCCTCTCAGGGTACTCTGTTGGTTAGCAACTGCAGTGGCTGATGATTCAGTCCTTGTAGAACTGGGTTGTGAGCAACCTTCTTTGTTTTGTACCTCTCCTACCTTCTCATCTCCTGTCTTCCCCTGTAGATGTTCTTATGGTGAGACTTCCTGAGTGAAGAACTGTGCCTACTAACCATGAAACACATTGTATCATACATTTTGTTTCATAACTAACAGGGAAAATAAGGTCAAAAGTAAAATGTCTTTTAAAGAAAGCTGTGGGCTTCCCTCAGAGAAGGCAATAACACCCGACTCCAGTACTCTTGCCTGGAAAATCCCATGGATGGAGGAGCCTGGTAGGTTGCAGTCCATGGGGTCGCAAAGAGTTGGACATGACTGAGCGACTTCACTTTCACTTTTCACTTGCATGCATTGGAGAAGGAAATGGCAACCCACTCCAGTGTTCTTGCCTGGAGAATCCCAGGGACAGGGGAGCCTGGTGGGCTGCCGTCAATGGGGTCACACAGAGTCAGACACGACTGAAGCAACTTAGCAGTAGCAATGGGCTTCCCTGATAGCTCAACAGGTAAAGAATCTTCCTTCCATGCAGGAGACACAGGAGATGATGGTTCAATCCCTGGGTTGAAGTTTCCCTGGAAGAGGAAATGACAATCCACTTCAGTATTCTTGCCTGAAAAGTCCCATGGACAGAGGAGCCTGGTGGCTACAGTTGAAAGGATCACAGAGAGTCAGACACTGCTGAATGAGTAAGGATGCACATTTATGCATGAGCCTGATTAAATATTGTGAAACTGATGAAACAAAGAAGCCATTTGACTGAGGTGGTCTAATAACTTGGTTGCCCAAGAAATCAATCCAAAATCCAAACCTGTAAGTGATTCAAGGTTAGAAAGTCAAAACCCAAGGACACCAGTCAGAAATATCCAACTTTTAATCAGAAATAGCCAGCTTTAAGCTACAGTCAATCAATAACTTTCTTATCTTGTTTCTTCTTTTTTCTCAGCTACTCCCTGAACTCCTATTGGTGGAGCACTTCTAAGCACTTCCAGGTTAACACTGCCTAATTCAAATCAATAAATGTTTAAATAAACCGTTAAAAAGTTCATACACCTCACTTTATCTTTCAACAATTTGTTTCTGTGCTCAGTCTCTCCTCTTATATCTCCATAGATCCATTCTACATTGCTCATTGAACTTTTGGTCTTTGGGAATAATGACTGTTCAGTTTTAAACAACTATGAGTAATGCTTCAAAGAAAACTAAATACCCAAGTGAAAATATCAAAGAGGCACATAAGACAGTCAATGCACAGAATCAGAAGTTTTGGGTTCCTTTTCTTGCAGTTTCTCTGTGCATTTAGTGATAAAGAATTTTACTTCAACACTGCAGATGAAATATTGTTAGGACAAACATTTACTTTGTTGAGTTCCAAGACTTTTTTCACTAATGAAATAAGCATCGGGAGTCTTATTTTTAGCAATGTGTGCTTCTCTTGATGCTGAGGACCTGCTATGTCTTATCTAACCATTAACTCACTTAATAGCAAATTCTAACAATGCAAGAGACTGTCTCCTACATTTCATTATATTCACATATAATCAGTAAACTATTGTGAATCTGCACTTTTTCTAATCAAAATTTGATCATGACTTTTCTTTTACTAAATTCTTTTTGGAATATAATGGCATATTTTGTTCATTGTTCTACATCTTTGCATTTCTTCCTGCATTTTTCCTTGTCTAGACATCTTTTTATATTATTCCATATGCTGATTCATTTAATTCATGCAGTATTATTGAAAGAAAATAAAAACTTTAAAATGACATTTTTTTTTAATGAAAGAAAATCCAAAATAAATAGCATTGTATTTAGATGGTGCTGAGTCTCATTCTATTCACAGCAGATAACAGGTGTGAATTGCTTCTTTACCAGCATAAATTCCCTGCTGTGAAGCCCTTTGTTAACTTCATGCTGCTTTCTTGCTCTATTAAGATTGCAAAAATACCAGATTCTACCTTAATGTAATTTTAAATGCTTTACTATTTTGAATAATGTTTATTTGTAAGTTCCTTCCTGAAATGAATGTGAATACAGTAATGCAAGTAAATATTATATACTCTACCCAATATTGATTCTAGAAAGACTACAGGACTATTGCATATGCGCACAGTTCAATTCAGTTCAGTCACTCAGTTGTGTCCTGCTCTTTGTGATCCAGGGACTGCAGCATGCCAGGCCTCGCTGTCCATCAACAACTCCTGGAGTTTACTCAAACTCATGTCCATTGAGTCAGTGATGCCATCCAACCATCACACCCTCTGTTGTCCCCTTCTCCTTCCACCTTCAATCTTTCCCAGCATCAGGATCTTTTCAAATGAGTCAGCTCTTCGCATCAGGTGCCCAAAGTATTGGAGTTTCAGCTTCTGCATCAGTGCTTCCAATGAATGCTCAGGACTGATCTTGTTTAGGATGGACTGGTTATATCTCCTTGCAATCCAAGGGACTCTCAAGAGTCTTCTCCAACACGACAGTTTAAAAGCATCAATTCTTCAGTGCTTATCTTTCTTTATAGTCCAACTTTCACTTCCATACATGACTACTGGAAAAACCATAGATTTGACTAGGCTGACTTTGGTTGGCAAATTAATGTCTCTGCTTTTTAAGTTGCTGTCTAGGTTGGTCATAACTTTTCTTCCAAGGAGCAAGCATCTTTTAATTTCATGGCTATAGTCAGCATCTGTAGTGATTTTGAACCCCAAAAGAATAAATCCTGTCACTGTTCCATTGTTTTCACATCTATTTGCCATGAAGTGATGGGAACAGATGCTGTGATCTTAGTTTTCTCAATGTTGAGCTTTAAGCCAACTTTTTCACTCTCCTCTTTCACTTTCATCAAGAGGCTTTTTACTTCCTCTTCATGTTCTGCCATAAGGGTGGTGTCGTCTGCATATCTGAGGTTATTGATATTTCTCCTGGCGTTCTTGATTCCAGCTTGTGCTTCTTCCAGCCCAGCATTTCTCATGATCCCCTATAAGGAAAAGGACATCTTTTTTGAGTGTTAGTTTTAGAAGTTCTTGTAGGTCTTCACAGAACCGTTCAACTCCAGCTTCTTCAGCATTACTTTTTTTTTTTTTTTTATTCTTCCAATTTTATTTTATTTTTAAACTTTACATAATTGTATTAGTTTTGCCAAATATCAAAATGAATCCGCCACAGGTATACATGTGTTCTTCAGCATTACTGATCAGAGCAAAAAAAACAAAAAACAAAAAACTTGGATTACTGTGATATTGAATGGTTTGCCTTGGAAATGAACAGAGAACATTCTGTCATTTTTGAGACTGCATCCAAGTACTGCATTTCAGACTCTTGTTGACTAAGATGGCTATTCCATTTCTTCTAAGGGATTCTTGCCCACAGTAGTAGATATAATGAGTTAATTCACTCATTCCACTCCATTTTAGTTTGCTGATTTCTAAAATGTCGATGTTCACTCTTTCCATCTCCTGTTTGACCACTTCCAATTTGCCTTGATTCATGGACCTAACATTCCAGGTTCCTATGCAATATTGTTCTTTACAGCATCAGACTTTACTTCCATCACCAGTCACATCCACAGCTGGGTGTTGTTTTTGCGTTGGCTCCATCCCTTCATTATTTCTGGAGCTATTTCTCCACTGATATCCAGTAGCATATTGGGATTGTACTAACCTGGGGAGTTCATCTTTCAGTGCCCTATCTTTTTGCTCCTTTATATGGTACATGGCATTCTCAAGTTAAAAATATGGAAGTGGCTTGCCATTCCCTTCTCCAGTGTACCACGTTTTGTCAGAATTATCCACCATGACCCATCCATCTTGGGTGGCCTTACATGGCATGGCTTATAGTTTCATTGAGTTAGACAAGGCGTGGTCCATGTGATCAGTTTGAATAATTTTCTGTGATTGTGGTTTTCAGTCTGTCTGCCTCTGATGTAGAAGGATAAGAGGCTGAGGGGGAAACTGGGTTTTTTTTTAATGGGCAGTCCCAGGCTCTGTAAATCTTCAATCCAACTTTCTGTTGATGATTACAAGGGCAGGGCTGTGTTCCCTCCCTGTTATTTGACTTGAGGCCAAACTATGGTAGAGTTAATGAAGATAATGGTGACCTCCTTCAAAGGGTCCCATCAGGCACTGCTACACTCAGTGGCCCCAACCCTGCAGCAGGCCACCGCTGACTCACACCTCTGCCAGAGACTCCTGGACACTCATGGGCAAGTCTGGGTCAGTCTCTTGTGGGGTCACTGCTCCTTTCTCTTGGGTCCTGGTGCTCACAAAGTTCTGTTTGTGCCCTCCAAGAGTCTGTTTCCCCAGTCCTGTGTAAGTTCTGGTGTCTCTATGATGGGATTAATGGTGACCTCCTCCAAAAAGGCTTATGCCATACCCAGGTCTACTGCACCCAGAACCCCTGCCCATGGGGCAGTCCACTGCTGACCTGTACCTCCTCAGGAGACACTCAAACACAGTTCTGTCTCAGTCTCTGAGGGGTCTCCTGATGTACACAAGGTATGTTTGAGCACTCTGAGCCTCTCTGGCAGGTATGGGATTTGATTCTAAATGCGATTTCACCCCTCCTACCATCTTGCTTGGCTTCTCCTTTTCCCCGGACATGGGGTATCTTCTCAAAGTGACTTCAGCACTGCACAGCAGCTGCTCAAGAACCAGGCAGCTACCACTCCAGCACCTACTGTCAAATACATATAAATCATATACGAATATATAAACCTGTTTATTGTAATGTATGTGCATGTAATAGTACTTTAGTTTTCATAGAGTTAGGCATATGCACATGTTTGCCTGTGTGCATGCATTCATTGGTAGGGAAGTGTGGTTCAATACTGCACATTTCTCCCCATCTTAGAATTTTATCCTCCACATCTTAGAATTTTAAAGATCCCCATCTTAGAATTTTAAAGCTCCATCTTAGAATTTTAAAGTTCCATCTTAGAGATTATCATGTTAGATATTCTAAGATGGGGAGCTTGGCATCAATTAAATTCCTCATCCTTCATCATTTCCCTGTTGATATATGATCACCCTGACCTGGTAGATCATTTTAGCTAGAATCCCCTTAAGACTTATGCCTTCACCCAGTGACTTGTTGGCTATATCCTCCCCATATTGATTCTAGAAAGACTACGGGACTATTGCATATACACACAAATGCATATAAATCATATATGAATATATAGACATGTTTATTCTAATGTATGTGCATGCAATAATAGCACTTTAGTTTTCATAGAATCAGGTATATGCTTGTGTTATCATGCATATGATCTTCATCATAGAATTATCCTTCCCATCTTAGAATTGTAGAGCTCCATCTTAGAGACTTACTTAAAATTGGAGGAAATTATTTATGGAAATTTGTAAATGCTTTGTGCCAGCATTTGAGATATATAAGATAAATATAACCTTTTAATAGAGCTTTTAAGATACACATATCAGGAGAACTACAATTGCTCCATGAGTTATTTACAGCATGTTTATGATCATGGTAAATTTTCTGGTTTCTTTTGGGATGATAGAATTCAACTGGGTTGACTTGTTTAGGAAAGGTCTGTGCTTAAAAAAGCTACCACCAAACCATCATAGTAAACCTACCAGAAAGTGTAACTGTCATATAATAATAAAAAAATTTCTGACACAATGAAATGTTAAGGAAGACTTTATTCAGGATGATGTTGATAGGTGTTAGGACTATCACAATAAGAGTGAGAAATTGAGTTCAACTCCAAATACAAGGAAAAATGAGAATTTATAGCCAATAAGTCATTGAGTGGAGGCATAAGTGGTAAGGGGATTCTAGCTAAATTGATCTACCAGGTCAGGGTTATATATCAATAGGGGAATGATGAAGGATGGGGAATTTAACTAGATGCCAAGTTTGGGAGGATTCTCTCACAGTGACATAGTAGGATTCTTGCTAAAACTAGACTCTACAAGGACAGAAGAGGACACCCTAGGATGAAACTCAGTTGAGCTGATAACTCAGAGGAGCCTGACTGAAGTTTGGTTAAGGAGAGAATCTCTGCCATAATTTCCTAGTAGATTAGAAGAGAAAATTCCACTACACAGATTGTAAGAGGAGAATGAAGCAAATTATGGTCTTCAGTAGCTTCAGGTGCTATTCTACCCACTGCTGTGATAGTACTAATCATAACTACAGTGACAACCATTGTGAAAGTTGGTGGAGAACTCTGGGCAGGATAGTATTGATTGAAAATTAATCAGTGATCTAGGAATAAAGAAGAAAATTTTATTTGAGCCAAATTTGAAGATGATGATTCAAAGATCATCTCAGAAAGCTCTGAGAACTGTTCTAGCAGTTAGAAGTCAAGACACAGTTTATATAAATGTTTTGAGACAGAAGTGAGTGATAGTTGCTCAGTCATGCCTGACTCTTTACAACCCCATGGACTGTAGCCTGCCAGGCTCCTCTGTCCACGGAATTCTTCAGGCAAGATTACCGGAGTGGGTTGCTGTTTCCTTTTCCTTGAGACAGAAGGCTGTACATCAAATGATGTATTATTGACAGTTTACATATTCCAGATGTAAGCATTATAGCGGTTGGCCATATGATCCCTTACAAAATCAAAAGAGTGTCATCTTTTAAGGAGTTATCTGCATTGTTGTTGTTGTTATTTTGGCGAGACGGGGAGGGAAATGCAGTGCAGCTTGTGGGATCTTAAGTCCCCAATTACGGATTGAACACGGGCCCCTGGCAGTGAGGGAACCAAGTCCTAACCACTGGACCACCAGGGAATTCCCAGGAGTTGTCAAGATGCTGGGAGAATGTTGTTCTTTATGGTTGAGCAAGTATTGGGAGAGGTTTGGTTAATGCATAATGCAGATACTCAAAGCAGAGTGCAGGAAAAGAGGAGCTCAAAGGGTAGAGAAGAATTTTTTTGTTGAAATTTTTTGTGTCTTGCCATAAAATATAAATTTTATTTCACAGCATCACCTGTGACAGTGCACCCTGGCAGAACAAGCATAAAAGAGAGCCTAGAGTGATCAACAGGACAGAAATCAATAACACAGAAGAAACTGGGAGACACACATACAGACATTTCAAGCAAAAAAGAACCCTAAATACAAATCTGAGATATTGTCTTTCCATAGGTAAGGACTTATGCGAAAGTGATATCTTATTAAATTGACCTTATTTGTACCCATGGGCTGGTGAAGCCTGAGGACTTTCAGCTACTGAAATAATAAATCAGAACAAATATAAGCCATAAATACATAAATAATAAAAGTGTGAGTAAAATAAAAACCAGCTCATCCTTCATGCATTTCACCATTTTTGACTCATCAGAATTGGGACTGCGAATGTGAAGTTGATGAAGATGTCAAAATGTCAAATGCAACTGAGAAAATTAAATCTCATCCAGAATACAAAGACAAATAAATAATTGGGATGCAAAATGTTTCCTCCTCAAATAAAGTATATCCATCTCCACTTGCAGTACATGGTTCAAGAGGTCATTAGAGGATACTACAAGAGATACAGGTTTGCATTCACTTACTCTTCTCTAGAGGTTGTCTTTGTGGGACTGGAAGAACGCAAAGCCCCATCCAGCTACTGGAAATCCCTGAGTCAACACTTGGGTGCACTTTGGAAGATGAACAGCTGAGGACAAATTTTAAATATTGGTGGAAGGGATAATACTCTTAGAAATTAAGTAAGGTTGTCACTAAACAAAAGCAGGAGAGATTAAACACATGACACAATTCTGACCCCAGTGAAGCCACCTCTAATGCGGAAGTAGCCTCAGGTTGGTGGTAGGACTTCCTGCAAGAGTCCTCCTCTGCTGCAGGCACTGCAGCTGCTACTGATCATTCTGAAAGACTTTGCCAGCTTGCTCTCATGTGCATCCAACAATCAATGCTCAAGTTTTTACTGAGTGCTTTTTCTTTTTTCCTCTCTCGCTCTTTTTTTAATTGTGTTCACATATATTAAAAGGTAGTATACGTAATAAAGCTGTGATATATACTTTTTTCACCTTCAGTGTGAATATGAAACAAATAGGGGAAAGAATGATGTGGGAAATATGCATTATTTGAAGGATCATAAATTCCATTATCCTCATTTTCTGTTTCTGAGTGCTTTTTCTGTGTCTGGGATTAATTCAGTTTCATGAAAACATGGGGGAAAAAAAGTGTGAAAAGCCCATTCCTGACATCTGGAAACTTTTGGTCATAGGGACAGAAGTTAATATACATGATTAATAAGCAAACTATAAAAGATGTTTAATAGCAAAACACTAATGCATTGATTATAGAACCTAGCAGTTCACATTACAAAATTACTTACAGTTTTGGTTCTGCTAATACTGTGTGATTTGGGGCAAGTCTTATTGTATCCAGTTCTCAGTGATCTCAGCAGCTGAATGAGGAAATTTAATAGCATGTTCTCCTAGGTGCCTTTCTTTTCAAGGTTTACAGTTTAGGGCACTGTAGACTACACCCAAAGAAACAAGTAGTTTTATTTAATTGTACTGACTCTTCGGTATTGCTCAGGTTATGAACCACGTATGAAGATGAATACTTGAGTACATATACATGCAGTATATGCATACATGTTATGTGAAAGTGAAAGTGTTAGTTACTCAGTTATGTCTGACTCTTTGCAACCCATGGACTGTAGCCCACCAGGCTCTTCTGTCCATGGAATACTCTAGGCAAGAATACTGGAATTGGTTGCCATGCTTTTCTCCAGGGGATCTTCCCAACCCAGGGACTGAACTGGGGTATCCCGCTTTGTGGGCAGATTCTTTACCATCTGAGCCATTAGTGTATACATTTGTTTAAATAATGAAAGCAGTATTTATGCAAACACACTGAGAAGTTCTTTTATTGGACTGAGGACAGACATAAATCAACTTGAGATAAAAGAATCATGAGAAAGCCAAGAACCAATATTTCACACAGACAAAAAAACTATGTACAAATAACCAACATACCCATGAAGACAATCAGCATCATTAGCCATCAGGGAGTGCCAATGAAAACAGTAGTATGATTCAATGTCAAGACCACTAGAATGGATTAAAAAATAAAACTGACATTATAAAATAAAATAACCATTTCTGAAAATAATTAAATCATTTCTTATAAATTTAAGTATACAATATAGCCTAGCAGTTTCATTCCTGGGTAAGGTGTCAGTACCAGGAATGCTCATAGGAGCTTTATTTGTGAATAAAAAATTGAAAACAAAATAATGTCCATTAAGTTTATTGATAAAAACATTTTATTATCTTAATTCAAAGAGTATAGTAGTCACCAAAATAAAGAGCAAACTATTGATAAATACCTAATCACAGATGAATACTTGAAAAAATATGCTGAGTGAAAGAAGTCAGACAAAAATATAAATACTGTATGATTCCATGTATTGAAAATCTGCAACACTCAAAACAAATCCATAGTGATAGAAATCATGTCAATAGTTGCCTGCGTCATGGGTAAGGGTGTGTAGACTGCCTGCAAAGGACATGAGGGAACTTTCCATATCATGATTAGGGTATTAAACATGTAGTATGTGTTTATAAAAGTCATCAAACTTACATTTAAATGCATGATGCCTCACAGTTTATAATTAAACAGACTACAATATTGAAACTAAAGTGGCGACTCATTGCATTATGAATTTTAGCATTTTGGCTACTTCTCTAGATAACTCTATGTAATATTCCACATTCACCAGTCTTCAGGAATTACTTGATAGGAGCTTATATACTGATCAAGAGGTTAAAAACTATATTTAACAAGTAATAAACCAACAGTAAGCAAGAGAGTGTGTTATTGGCCAAAGAACAGATAGATAGATCAATGGCATAAAATGCAGAATCTGGAAATAGAGCCATATAAATAAAATTGATACCTTCAAATTGTGGTGCTGGAGAAGATTCCGGAGAGTCCCTTGGACAGCAAGATCAAACCAGTCAAATTTAAGGGAAATCAACCCTGAACATTTGTTGCAAAGACTGATGCTGAAGTTGAAGCTCCAATATTTTGATCATCTGATGTGAACAGCTGACTCATTGGAAAAGTCCCTGATGCTGGGAAAGATTGAGGGTAAAAGGAGAAGATGACATCAGAGGATGAGATGGCTGGATGGTATCACCAATTCAATGGACATGAACTTGGTCAAAAGTCAGGAGAGACACAGGGAGGTTTTCTGTGCTGCAGTCCATGAGGTCACAAAGAGTTAGACATGACTGAAAAATAGCAGCAATAACAAATATAGTCAACTGATATTTGACAAAGGAACAAAAGCAATACAATGGAATGAAAATAGTCTTTCAACAAATGGTGCTGAAATAACTGAACACTCAGATACCAAAAAAAGAAGAAGAAGAATCTAGACACAGAGTGTATACCCTTCCCAATAATTAACTCAGAATGAATGCTAGAACTAAATGCAAACCAATACTATAAAGCTCCAAGAGAGCATAGAAAAAGCCTACCTGACCTTGGACGTGACTATTTAGATACAGCACCAAAGTCATGATCTATGAAGGAAAACAATGATAAACCATAGTTCCTTTAAATTAGAAACTGTGCTCTGCAAAAGAAAGCATCAAGAGAATAAGAGACAAGCCACAGACTGGGAGAAAATATTTTTAAAAAACATCTAATAGCTAACTATTACTGAAAATAGACAAAGAACTCACAGAGCTCAAAAATAAGAGAAAAATCTAAAAATGAGCCAAAGTGCTTAATTGACTCCTCACCAAAGATAACAGATGGCAAATAAACATATACAAAGATGTTTCACATTATATGTCCTTAGGGGAATAGCAATGCAATCTCACTATATATCTATCAAAACGGCCAAAGTTTGGAGCCCTGAGAGCAGTGAGGGGGAGGATGTGGAGCCACAGACAGTCTCACTCAGTGCTGATGGGAATGCAAGATTATACAGTCACTTGTGAAGACAGTTTGAAGGAAAATCCTTACAAAACTAAATATACTCTTACCATACGATCCAGCATTTACACATCTCGGCATTTACCTAAAATAGCTCAGAACTTATGTCCACACAAAAACCTGCATATGGATGTTTATAGCAGCTTTGTTCATAATTGCCAAAACTTAGACGCAACCAAGATGCCCTTCAGCAAATGAATGGATAAATGAACTATTGTCTATCTAGACAATGGAATAGTATTCAGCACTAAAAAGAGATGAGCTATCAAGCCATGAAAAGACATGGGAGGGACTTAAGTGCATATCAGTAAGTTAAATAAGCCAATCTGAAAAAGTTACACACTGTATGAATTCTACCATATGGCATTCTGGGAAAGGCAAATCTATGGAGAAAATAAACTGTGCAGTGGTTGCCAGAGGTTGATGTAGGTTAAAGAATGAATAGGTGGGGCCCAGAAGATTGTTAAGGCAGTGAAAATACTCTGTGTGAGACTATAATGACGGATTCTTGTAACTATATGTTTGTCCACACCCATAGAATGTACTTCCAAGCACGAACCCAAATATGAACTACAGATTTTGGTTGATCACACTGTGCCAGTGTAAGTTCAATAATTGTAACAACGGTACAACTCTGGTGAGGGACATTGATAGAGGGAGTGGGCTACATGTGTTTAGAGTCAGAGAATGTTTAAGAAATTGCTATATCACCTCATTTTTGCTTTTGGCTTAAAACTACTCTGAAAGTACTCTTTAATATATAAAAGAAAAATTGAGTATTTAGAGAATGTAAAATATTATAATGACATTATAATTTTTCCTTAAGTGACATTTAAACTGTATATTTTGTTACTAAACCACAAATATCACTGCAAAAGAGTATTGCAGTGTCTTCCAATGTGTTTTCTACAAAATTTTTCAGAAGCTAATAATCTAAGCACTCCTAACACTGTATGCTGGTTCAGCTGGAAATGTTAATCATATTTCTATTCCTCAGGAATGAAGAACACAAAGGCCACAAAATTTCTTCTATAAAGATGATTTATTATTGTTGAATATTCTCCTTTTCATTACTATGCATTTATTTAGGAAAGCAATCCTTGTAGGGGAAGAGGAACCATATGACAACTAGTAATTTGCAAACAAAAAAAGGGCCTGCTTCACTGATCCATGTCATTAACAGAGTCTAGGAGGCTCATAACAAGCACATCAGTTGAACAATACAGACTTCTATCTCCAAGTTATCCACACACTGGTTCACACACTCACATACACACAACACTCACAGAAATATAACAGAAGTAATACACATGCCACAGACATTTGCACAAGAACACACATCCATACACATAGACAACAGATCATTATAATTTACACATCTATGGCAACTGACATTATTCAAGAATTACTGCCTTTAAAAATGAACTGATTAAAGGGAAAAATGAAGAGGCAAATAAAGTTATTGAGAGTTATAGATTTTGCAATTTTGTCCTATCCCCCCAGGAAATTATTGTCATTTTAAAGGGAAAGAAGCTCATTACCTTCTATCTACACTTCTCTGCACTGATTTTCTACCTTGCACCAGAATTATTTATGTACATCTTATCTCTGATTACACCATAAACAGTTTAGGACTAAATCCTTTTCTGTATTATTTTTATAATTTCTGAATACCCAATATTATATTCTGATGTAGGTATTTATCAAGTGCAAATTAACTGAATAATACATTAGTGTCATAATTATCATGATAATATTGAAACCGTATTCATATAATGGAAAGAGGAAATAACTGAGAGTGCTGCAATCCTTCCTAGAGGAAAAGGAAATGTTCTTATATTCTTTTTCAATAAAAGTAAGTAATAAATTATAGCAGTCCAAGTTTTTCAAATAAAAGAAAAAAATAAATAAGTGTTTGTGTTAGTGACTTTCAGTTCAGTCGCTCAGTCATGTCCGACCCTTTGCAACCCATGGACTGCAGCACGTCAGGCCTCCCCATCCATCACCAACTCCCAAAGTTTACCCAAACTCCATTGAGTCGGTGATATCATCCAACCATCTCATCTCCTGTCATCCCCTTCTCCTTCTGCCTTCAATCCTTTCCAGCATCAGGGTCTTTTCAAGTGAGCCAGTTCTTCACATTGGGTGGCCAAATTATTGGAGTTTCAGCTTCAGCATCAGTCCTCCCAATGACTACTCAGGACTGATTTCCTGTAGGATGGACTGGTTGGATCTCTTCATTGTCCAAGGGACTCTCAAGAGTCATCTCCAACACCACAGTTCAAAATCATCAATTCTTCAGCACTCAGCCTTCTTTATCATTCAACTCTCACATCCATACAGGACTACTGGAAAAACCATAGCTTTGACTAGATGGGTCTTTGTTGGCAAAATAATGTGTCTGCTTTTTAATATGCTGTCTAGGTTGGTCATAACTTTCCTTCCAAGGAGCAAACATCTTTTAATTCCATGGCTGCAGTCACCATCTGCGGTGATTTTGGAGCCCCCAAAAATAAAGTCTGTTACTGTTTCCACTGTTTTCCCATCTATTTTCCATAAAGTGATGGGACCAGATGCCATGATCTTAGTTTTCTGAATGTTGAGTTTTATGCCAATGTTTTCACTCTCCTCTTTCATCAAGATGCTCTTTAGTTTTTCTTTGCTTTCTGCCATAAGGGTGGTGGCATCTGCATATCTGAGGTTATTGGTATTCTCCTGGCAATCTTGACTCCAGTTTGTGCTTCATCCAACCCAGCGTTTCTCATGATGTACTCTGCATATATGTTAAATAAGCTAGTGATTTTAATATATCTTATTTTATAATAATTAGTTGAATTGTTTCTAGTGAGATATTCCTAAATTATTCAGGAGCTGGGTATTTAAAAAATGGTTATGTCCTTTTGTATGTGACTAAGTCCATTGCCTGATTTCTAATCCTGCTTACCCATATCAATATCTATACTGATATTGATATGGTACCACCATAGCAATATTTGTGGCATGCAGGCAATATTGATTGCCCTGTTTTTTGTTTTTGTTTTTGAAAGAATCTAAACTTGTTAAGGGGACCCAATTTCCTCCAGTGCCCCCCGCCCCAAGAGACTCAGAGGATACTGATAGTGTGCAGCTCCAGGAAAGGTCCTGATGTTATGCTCTACTCCAGTCTTGGTTTGCATGATTCTCATCAATATGCATTAGAGTCTTACACTGAGGCAGTCTGTACATGATTACCAATGCCCTCCTTGAGAAATCAGTCTATCAGATTTGTGAAAGGATCCCTCTTGTCCTGTATCCCAACTTGTCTGTGCTCCCTCCATCCCGCCCTCCTTGCCTCCCTTCTTCCATACTTTCTTTTTCCTCTCTCTTCCTCTAACTCCCTTTTTCTACCTTTCCCTCTTGCCCCTACTCCCAGTCCTTGATCTTACTCCCTTCTCTCCTGTTGAATATGTGAAAGGAAACAAGCAGCCCAGCACCTTTGCAGATACCAAAAAGGTTTTCACCTTCACAGAGAGAACCAGACCTGCAGGAAGCTGATGTTGAAGGTGACAGTGTTAAAAGACTGAAACAAACTAGGTCATCCCTGAGACACTATGTCTACTAATCCTGAATCCTGCACTCAACGTAGATTTCTACTTTTTTAGAATGATAAGCATACTTGTAGTTTAAGTCAGTTTGTTCCAATATTGTTGCAAACTTATTTTGATGCAATCCTTAATCTCAATCCTCTACCATGTTTTTAAATGTCCTTCCTTCCTCACTTATTTTTTCACAGGTGCCATTATTATAGTTAGATAAAGAAATATGCCTAGCTTTATGATACTAAATGATTACCATTAAATACTGACAATAGCAAAGGAAAATAGTACAAACTCCAATGAAATACTAACAGCTAAAAGGCCAATTTTTTAATGTGCATTTGTAGCAGCCATTTGAGTGAGTCTACATAATAGTTTTAAAGGACTTTCAATAATGTTTCCTGCAGCTGTGCAGACTTTTAACTTTTAACTCTTCATTTAAAAAATACATCTAAATATAAATCAAGCACTATACACTTCCAATTTAGCTGTTTGAATGGAAAGAGAAAGTGGAAAGCTGGAGCAGTCATGAGTAAGTGCTATAGAAAGCTGTAGTCAACAGTTGCAATTTAAAACCAATCAAGTGGGCAGGGGAAGGGGAACAGGGAACCTGAAAATAACTGGGAAGCTTAGAAATAGTTTTAAAGCAGTAGCTACCCTAATAATAACTATGGTTAATCAGCAATCCAAGAGTACCACCCTCTCTGCCAGTAGTTCAATTGCAACCCTTGGGTTTCCACCAGCAGTAATCACCTGAGTCAACCTTCCCTGCAAAGGCTATTTTGCCTTGTACCAAAGGGAAGAGTATGAGAAAGCAACAGTTACATAGTTACAAGCATCCATACTCTACATTTTCTGAGTACTGACTCAAGCAGAGGACTGGAAAACTAAGACCTTTTCACATTGATAACACATACCATAAGGAACACTCTCAAGTGTTTATTCCTGGAA
Source organism: Bos javanicus (assembly GCF_032452875.1). Classification (NCBI taxonomy): domain Eukaryota; kingdom Metazoa; phylum Chordata; class Mammalia; order Artiodactyla; family Bovidae; genus Bos; species Bos javanicus. Next base: position 4,547,257 of record NC_083879.1, on the reverse strand, counting down.
TTAAATGTCTATAATATCCAAACATGCTACCTTCTATGCCTTTACCACTAGTTATTATGTCTTGAAGAAAGAGAAAATGTCAATTTAGATCTAAAATAATCCCTTCTCCTTTAGCACCATGAAAGAAAGTAGACTGCCTTCATTGTTCTTTTACTTGTAGCCTGAGCAAATCTTTTAAAGCCTGTTTCTGAAGACAGAGTCTCTGAAGACAAAAAAATAGTACTCTACACTATGAATAGGGAAGTTTGTTGAACACAATTGCATATCTATATAATTTTTTTTTCAAACTGGAAAGCACTATATAGATACTATCAATTGGAGCCATTCTTATCATCAGATTATCAATTTCAAGCTAGAAAGAAATTGGGAGATACACTGCATCTTTGGAACTTATTTGTCACAAGCATAATCACTGACTTTCCTAAGGCAAGAATCCCTTAGAAGAAGTGGAATGGCCTTCATAGTCAACAAAAAGGTCCAAAATACAGTACTGGAGAGCAGTCTCAAAGATGACAGAATGATCTCTGTTCATTTCCAAGGCAAACCATTCCACATCATAGTAACCCAAGTCTGTGATGCCCCACCACTAATGCTGAAGAAACTGAAATTGACCAGTTCTATGAAGACCTACAAGATCTTCCATAACTAGGATCAAAAAAAGATGTCTTTTTTCTCATTGGGGTCTGGAATGCAAAAGTAGGAAGTCGGGAGATGCCTGGAGTAACAGGCAAGTTTGGCCTTGGAGTACAAACTGGAGCAGGGCAAAGGATAGCAGAGCTCTGCCAAGAGAACACACTGGTCACAGAAAGCACCCTCTTCCAACAACACAAGAGATGACTCTTCGCATGGACATCACTAATTTTAAGGGCATAACAATTTCTGAAAGAAACAAATCCCAAGTCTGAAAGTGAAATTAAGTAAGAATAAATGAAAGATAGCTTAAAATATATATCTGATTTTTTTCATGTATTTATTCTCAGTAATGTCTACTATTTTTTTTTTTTTCCTGTAATGCCTAGATAGGCTTTATCAAGGGCTGGCTTGTCTGTTTAATACTGTTCCTCACGCCCTTCCCTGGAGATGGATGCAGAGGCAAGCAAGTGTAACATGCACTTTAGATGCTGTGGAAACGTATGGGCAAGTGGTTACAAAGGAATCTAGGTTTACTCAAGCAACAGCACCAGATAAAGGCAAAAGAGGAAGCAATGAAAGTGAAATGGAATGTTGTAAGGACTTCATCCGAAATCCTAAGCTTTGTTTTCTTGTTTTTTTCTTTCCCTGTAGCCTAAAGAATACAAGGGGGCATCTTCATTTTCTCTTTTTTCTCTAACAAAGGTAATACTTGTTCATTATCTCTGAAAAAGTACTTGACGTGTGTAATAAAAAATACAAAGAATGAAATTGAATCATAATTCCCATAAATAGAATCAGTTCAGTCACTCAGTCATGTCTGACTCTTTGAGACCCCATGGACTGCAGTACCCCAGGCCTCCCTGTCCATCAACAATTCCCGGGGCTTGCTCAAATTCATCTCCATATAGAGAATAAACCACTGTTAACAACTTGTTGTATATAGTTTGTATATAAAATGGAGAACAGAAAACAGATTGTATTAAAAAAAAAATGACACAGAGATATTTTTGGTCTCACCTGCCCCTCCAGAACCTTGCACTTCCCATCAAGAGAAGGACTCTCTTTACCCTCCTTTTGAACATGGATAAGACTTGTGACTGCCTCAACCATAGGGGATGGTGGAGCCAGTGCTGTGTGTCTTCTGAGGCTGGTGAAACTTCAGGATGTTCACACTCCCTGTGGAGAAGTTCATTTCCGGGGCAAACCATTTCCAGGGAAAACTATTCAACATCACAGCAATCAAATTCTAAGTCCCAACCACTAATGCTGAAGAAACTGAAACTGACCAGTTCCAAGAAGACCTACAAGACCTTCTTGTAGCATGCATGTGAAGAAGAAGCTCAGAGAGGGCTCCCACCACAGCGAGGAGCCCGTTAGGTTTGTGTAGGGAAGACCTGAGATCTCTCATCAGTAAGTATAGGCCACCAGATGTTGAGTGAACCAACTTTCAAATGAGTACAGCTCCCAACCTTCACATCAACCAGCTAAACCTTGAACATCGTGGAGGACAAACAAGTAGGCCCTACATGCCCTGTCAGAATTGCTGACTTGCTGAACCTATGAAAAATTATTTTTTAAAATAATTTTAAAAATATATTTTTTAAATAAAGTGCTGTGATTTTTTATGCAGCATTAGACAACTGTATCTCATACACAGAGTATCACACCAATATTAGCATCTTTTGTATGCATTCTTTTAGAATTCATTTAAAATTTTGACCATATAACACAAATAACTGTAAAATATTTTGTGTCGAGTATTTTTGGAAATATTATGACTATTTAGTTATCACAGAGTAATTTTAAGATTATACTCCTACTGCAAAGACTAATGTTTCATGGAATTTTAGCAATTAAGGGGAAGAGATGCATTTATTAAAATATACACTTAGCTCTTTTTCTAGAGATGGAACAAGCTATGTCCCACTATTTTCATTTATTGAAGTAATAAGTACTGTTGGTATATAATAGATGTGGAGGAGAGAAATAGAGAATACATAGATAATGGGGAGAGAAGAAATGAACTAGAGTTGTAGGTGGTAAGGAAGGCAGAACAGAACAGGCATAATCATAAAGAAGAGAAAAAAAGACTCAGTAAATCAAAAGAGTTCCAGAAAAACATCTATTTCTGCTTTATTGACTGTGCCAAAGCCTTTGACTGTGTGGATCACAATAAACTGTGGAAAATTCTGAAAGAGATGGGAATACCAGACCACCTGACCTGCCTCTTGAGAAATCTGTATACAGGTCAGGAAGCAACAGTTAGAACTGGACACGGAACAACAGACTGGTTCCAAATAGGAAAAGGAGTACCTCAAGGCTATATATTGTCACCCTGCTTATTTAACTTATATGCAGAGTACATCATGAGAAATGCTGGGCTGGAAGAAGCACAAGCTGGAATCAAGATTGCCGGGAGAAATATCAATAACCTCAGATATGCAGATGACACCACCCTTACGGCAGAAAGTGAAGAGGAACTCAAAAGCCTCTTGATGAAAGTGAAAGTGGAGAGTGAAAAAGTTGGCTTAAAGCTCAACATTCAGAAAACAAAGATCATGGCATCCAGTCCCATCACTTCATGGGAAATAGATGGGGAAACAGTGGAAACAGTGTCAGACTTTATTTTTGGGGGCTCCAAAATCACTGCAGATCATGACTGCAGCCATGAAATTAAAAGAGGCTTACTCCTTGGAAGGAAAGTTATGACCAACCTAGATAGCATATTCAAAAGCAGAGGCATTACTTTGCCAACAAAGGCCCTTCTAGTCAAGGCTATGGTTTTTCCAGTGGTCATGTATGGATGTGAGAGTTTGACTGTGAAGAAAGCTGAGTGCCGAAGAATTGATGCTTTTGAACTGTGGTGTTGGAGAAGACTCTTGAGAGTCCTTTGGACTGCAAGGAGATCCAACCAGTCCATTGTGAAGGAGATCAGCCCTGGGATTTCTTTGGAAGGACTGATGCTAAAGCTGAAACTCCAGTACTTTGGCCACCTCATGCAAAGAGTTGACTCATTGGAAAAGACTCTGATGCTGGGAGGGATTGGGGGCAGGAGGAGAAGGGGACAACAGAGGATGAGATGGCTGCATGGCATCACTGACTCGATGGCTGTGAGTCTGAGTGAACTCCGGGAGTTGGTGATGGACAGGGAGGCCTGGCGTGCTGTGATTCATGGGGTTGCAAAGAGTTGGACACGACTGAGAGACTGAACTGAACTGGATTACAGGATGATAATATAGCGGAGGACACATGAAGATGTTTAATACACCAATCCCAGGCTTTTACTGCCATTTGAAATTTAAAGGTGCTATCCCAGGGTCCACAATCTGTAATGGCCAAATTTCAAGCTAGTCAACTCTCTAGCAAGTAGCCACAGCAACATACCACTGAGAAAAGTCATACTTAAGGCTGGGTGCTCTGATCCTGTGAAGCTTGAATTCCCATGTTGATGGAATTAATACAAGAGCCCAGTGGAGCCTATAGAAGGAAGGCCATGATCTCTGATTCAACAGTAAGAACCACCCTAGGTCAATAATCAGTAACAAATGTTGTGGTCAATGTTATTTCAATGTGTAATTATAATATGTTTGTACATAACAAACGACATTTGCTAAAAAAAAAAAAAAAAAAAAAGCACATGTGAGATTCATTTCTCTTAATTCTAATGTAAATCCAAGCATAATTTTCCAGCAACATGCTTATTTTTCTTTATAACAAATTAAAGGTCTGTTTATAGCAATTTAGAAGTCTATTTTTGACCACCTAGACTGATAGTTCAATTCTATCACTTATCAGCTCAATTATTTTTGTTAAAGTGCTGAGCTGCAAAGAATTATTACACCTGTAAAATGGGGAGAATTACAGAATCTTTATTATTAGTTTGTTAGAGGATTATTAGAGGATTTAATGAGACAGCACATCTCATGTACTTAAAATGCCCAGCACAAAATAAGCATAGAATAATATGAGTTCTCATTATTATTGTAGGCATTTTTTTTTTAATTTAAGAGGCTTAGTGTCTGCTTTTAGCCAATTATCTTATGATTTTTTTTTAGTTTTTGAATAGTGATATTTGCAATACAAAATTTTCTGTAAGTTAAAAAGTATTCTTTTTAAAAAGAAAATGATTAGATAGCAGAAGAAAGTTAATGTTCTAAAGTAAGAGTTCATTTCTAACACTCCATAGCATTTGAGAACCTTAGTACAATTATCCATATTTGGCAAGTGATATTTAGACAATTAAATAGATTAAGTTAAAGGAGAGGTCTGCTACCTTTTGAGGAATTCTTCAAGATTATAGACAACCTAGCTAAGTGAAGGTTACAAGTGCCAGAAATTGGCTCTGTTTTAGCCACTACAATCTCCCTTTTGGATCTTTACAATTAAGGGTATAATTGATGGGAAAGGAGTTGAAATTTGTGTATACCAAAGTGTTTCTCTGGTAATTATTTTAAGGCCACAAAATGAAGTTAACTTACAAGGTCATGCATGTAGAGTACCATGTAATGTCTACATTAAAATGATTATAATGAATACCCATCAATTTAATAATGATTAGCTACTTGTTATACTGTATATTCCTCAAATGTTTCAAGGACAAAAAGCAATGAAGCTAAAACAAAACCCTCTGCAGATGGTTTGCAAATTTTCAGATTTCATTTTTGTGCTAAAAGTAACATATTATAGAGAGATTTTAGGGAAAGCATTTTACTAGTACTGGGACTTGGGGGTGTCTGTGGGGAGGTTGATAATCTAACATTAAAAAAAGACAATTGCTGTCCTTAAAGAAACTTTTAGTGTGGGAGATAATCACATAAGACATAACATGGGGAGTGAATGAAGAGGAGTTGGAAAAAAACAGTATGAGTTACATATATATATATATATATATATATATAAATGCTCAGCTGATGAAACTTAAATAAGACATTCAGCCAAAGTTTCTCTAGGTAAACTAACACTGAAGTTGTTAAGGCCTTTCTTGGTTAGCATTTATATATTATATCCATTTATGCAAAAATACGTCAATTTACTCTGGTCCAAAAACTATGAGCCAGAAAAGTTACCTGGTTTGAACAATTTTGGCAAGACCCATCCATAGCTACTTGCCCATTAGGTAACAGAAAGAGGTAATTATGTTGTTTGCTAGAAATTGAAGTGAATCAGGTTAGATTTGATGTTTAAAAAATCTGAACTAGAGCAAAATTTTATAGTTTTCATAATGGAAAGTGTATCATTGATCCGGCTCACAGCTCCAGTTGTCTTTCTGTTCACATGTCCTCACTGTTTGCTGAACCCAGTGTGAGCACAGTGTGAGCTAAGAGGCTGGAGGAAGACTTGAGAAGCCATCAGAACTGCAGACATGTTTCTTTTCTCCTGGCTGGCTCAGCAACCATCACACAGACTCTCTCCTGACTGATGCAGTCGCTGTAGCAGCAGACACATTATATTCTCTCCCCTGTAGCTGACCCAGAAGACATAGCCACGAGGCAGCAGTAATTCCACTTTCTAGGTGGAGCACACATATGCATACCACATAAAGTAGCCTGTGACCAAGCCAGTACCTCTGATGACACACACGTACAGTGCTACAAATTATCTCAGCTGTTCAGTTCAGTTTCAGTTCAGTCGCTCAGTCGTGTCCGACTCTTTGCAACCCCATGAATTGCAGCACCCCAGGCATCCCTGTCCATCACCAACTCCTGGAGTTCACCCAAACTCATGTCCATCCAGTCAGTGATGCCATCCAGCCATCTCATCCTCTGTCATCCGCTTCTCCTTCTTCCCCCAATCCCTCCCAGCATCAGGGTCTTTTCCAATGAGTTAACTCTTCTCATAAGGTGGCCAAAGTATTGGAGTTTCAGCTTTAGCATCATTCCTTCCAAAGAACATCCAAGACTGATCTCCTTTAGAATAGACTGGTTGGATCTCCTTGCAGTCCAAGGGACTCATAAGAGTCTTCTCCAACACCACAGTTCAAAACCATCAACTCAGCTCACAGGCTAGTAAAGTAAGGCTCAAAATTCTCCAAGCCAGGCTTCAGCAATACGTGAACCATGAAATTCCAGATGTTCAAGCTGGTTTTAGAAAAGGAAGAGGAACCAGAGATCTCAGCTGTTACATAGTCATTATTTATAAAATGTGGGGCGAGAGACCCTGAACATGCACTCTTGGCCAATTTGCTCTCTCCCCACAGAAAGTTACTGGAGAGCTCTAAGATTTATCGAGATGTTAGAAAGAGCCTGGAAGGGAGATCTGATGTAGCATGGTTGAAGGAAGTGGTAGGATGTTTGTTTTATGTTTGTCTCCTGCCTAATTCCATTGCAAACCCTTATGGATGAAACATACTGCCTGCCATATCAGTAAACAAAGGACGTTGCAGCCATCAAGCCATCACATGGTGAGCCTTGAGGCAACTCAGGGTGGAGACAAATGGGCTGCCCACTGCCAAACCCTCAGCCATTGCATTTATTCCCAACTCAGCACCCTGAAGGGACTCAGGATGAGAAAACACTGGATACTGGCCATAGATAGCAGAGTTACACGTCAAGGGAATGATTTCACTGAGGCCGGACTCTGGCATCTTCTCATACAAAAAAAATATTAAATTCCTTAAGAAATATCTGATTTTCTTTAGTTAACTATAATCTTTAATGTTTCAGCTACCTGGTCTTTGTTGAAAAAGCTCCTGTATATCTAACTCCTCTGTTTGCCTTCTTGGAACAGTCCCTTGGAGCAACCTAAGACTCCAGTCTCCCCAGTTTGAAGTCCTCAGAATGTTGGCCAAATAAAACAACTCTCAATTTTGGACTTCCCCGGGGTCTCAGTGGTAAAGAATCCACCTGTGATGCAGGATAAACAGGGAATGGGTTCTATTCCTGGGTCAGAAAGATCCCCTGGAGGAGGGCATGGCAAACCATTGCAGTATTCTTGCCTGCAGAATCCCATGGACACAGAAACCTGTTGAGCTATGGTCCATGGGGTCGCAAAGAGTTGGATACAACCGAGCACTCAACTTTTAGATTGTGCGTTTCTCCTTTTGTTTCTAGTTGACACCCTCCTTTACCTATGAATGACTTTGCTGATCAAACACATCTCTAAGCTCACCCTGATGCTCTGAATGCTTCTCAGTACCAGGGATTGGTACTATTAATTGGGCAGTCACTATCAGTCAATCAGAGCTGGCATGCACTCAGAACCCTAACCATGAGAAAAAATTGTAAATTTTTGACATTGTCTTTAAGGCTTTATCATCTGTATACAGCTCTTTTCAGTCTTATATTTTACTAAACTCCCCCACACATACTAAATTTAAACCATAAATATGTTATTATGGTTTAAGTAATTACTTAACTAATTAATGTTATTTCAGTCAGTTCAGTTCAGTCGCTCAGTCGTGTCTGACTCTGCAACCCCATGAATAGTAGCACGCCAGGCCTCCCTGTCCATCACCAACTCCCAGAGTTCACACAGACTCATGTCCATCAAGTCAGTGATGCCATCCAGCCATCTCATCCTCTGTCGTCCCCTTCTCCTCCTGCCTCCAATCCCTCCCAGCATCAAAGTCTTTTCCAATGAGTCAGCTCTTCGCATGAGATGGCCAAAGTACTGGAGTTTCAGCTTCAGCATCATTCCCTCCAAAGAAATCCCAGGGCTGATCTCCTTCAGAATGGACTGGTTGGATCTCCTTGCAGTCCAAGGGACTCTCAAGAGTCTTCTCCAACACCACAGTTCAAAAGCATCAATTCTTTGGTGCTCAGCCTTCTTCACAGTCCAACTTTCACATCCATACATGACCACTGGAAAAACCATAGCCTTGACTAGATGGACTTTGTTGGCAAAGTAATGTCTCTGCTTTTGAATATGCTATCTAGGTTGGTCATAACTTTCCTTCCAAGGAGTAAGCGTCTTTTAATTTCATGGCTGCAGTCACCATCTGCAGTGATTTTTGAGCCCCAAAAAATAAAGTCTGACACTGTTTCCACTGTTTACCCATCTATTTCCCATGAAGCGATGGGACCGGATAATTATTGACTTGCAACTTCCTAATTTAGAATCCATTTATCTATTTTTCTTGCAAAAGTTCTCAATGCAACCTTCAGTGAAATTCAAAAGCTACTCCACCACTAACTGCTTTCTCCATTAGAATTGATTTCTCTTCATTTCATTAAACTTTCGGTTCAGTTCAGTTGCTCAGTCGTGTCTCACTCTTTGCAACCCCATGAACTGCAGCACGCCAGGCCCCCCTGTCCATCACCAACTCCCAGAGTTCACTCAGACTCACATCCATCAAGTCAGTGATGCCATCCAGCTATCTCATCCTCTGTCGTCCCCTTCTCCTCCTGCCCCCAATCCCTCCCAGCATCAGAGTCTTTTCCAATGAGTCAGCTCTTCGCATGAAGTGACCAATGTACTGGAGTTTTAGCTTTAGCATCAGTCCTTCCAAAGAAATCCCAGGGCTGATCATCTTCAGAATGGACTGGTTGGGTCTCCTTGCAGTCCAAGGGACTCTCCAGAGTCTTCTCCAACACCACAGTTCAAAAACATAAATTCTTCAGTGCTCAGCTTTCTTCACAGTCAAACTCTCACATCCATACATGACCACTGGAAAAACCATAGCCTTGACTAGACGGACCTTTGTTGGCAAAGTAATGTCTCTGCTTTTGAATATGCTATCTAGGTTGGTCATAACTTTCCCTCCAAGAAGTAAGCATCCTTTAATTTCATGGCTGCAGTCACCATCTGCAGTGAGTTTAGCCCATTTCACTGTATGTCAGTATTTCATGTGTATTACATTTACTTAAGGAATCAATTATATTTTATTCATTGTTTACCCTCAAGGAACCTGGCACAAAATTTACATATTTTATCAAATTGAGTTAAACTGATTTTAAAAACAACTGATCATAGTTATCCTTTCAGTTCAGTCACTTAGTCGTGTCTGATTCTTTGCAATCCTATGGACTGCAGCATGCCAGGCCTTCTTGTCCATCACCAACTCCCAGAGTCCACCCAAACTTATGTTCATTGAGTCGGTGATACCATACAACCATCTCATCCTCTGTCGTCCCTTCTCCTCCCTCCTTCAATCTTTCCCAGCATCAGGTCTTTTCCAATGAGTCAGTTCTTCGCATCAGGTGGCCAAAGTTTTGGAATTTCAGCTTCAGCATCAGACCTTCCAATGAATATTCAGGACTGACTTCCTTTAGGATGGACTGGTTGGATCTCCTTGCAGTCCAAGGGACTCTCAAGAGTCTTCTCCAAAACCACAGTTCATCTGCTCTCACAAGATATGCTGCCCTAACCTACTCTTGTTCTGCCTACTTTTATGTTCTTTGAATTGTTGTTCAAATTGTTGTTCAATATGTTCAAAAAACTGATTATGGTATTTGCTGACCCAAAATGTGTAAAGTGTAGACATTTGATAATATAAAATTAGTACAGATTCTCAAATTATTTAAAATAGAAGTTAAAAGAGAGTTAGAAGAGCAAATATAAGTTTGCTCAAGTAGACCTGGAACTTCTACCATTCATAAACACACATATTCACACCCACAAAACAAAAATAACTATATGCAGAAAAGCATTTCAAAATTCATCCTGTAGAGCATAATAGAGGCTAGTCTGATTTGCTTTATTCATGCTGAGATGTATTTTATTTAGTTCAGAGAATTTATTTAAAGCCTTTACATAATCATTAAGCTCCAGGAATTGCCTCTATCAAGTTTTGTTAGCACATGTGTGCTCACTCAGCTCCTTATTTTCCTCTGAGTGGTATGTTCCTCATATATTCTAAGACCTAAAGTAAGTCAAGAAATTTCCCAAAGACTTAATTTCTTCACATATAAATTGGTAACTATAGTAATTTCTATCAATTTACCTACCTAAACAACTGCTATGGGGATCAATATGAAGCTACCCTGGTGGCTCAGATGGTAAAGAATCTGCCTGCAGTGCAAGAGACCTGGATTCAATCCCTAGGTTGGGAAGATCCCCAGGAGAAGGGAATGGCAACCCATCCCAGTTTTCTTGCCTGAAGAATCCCATGGACAGAGGAGCCTGGGGGGTTACAGTCTAGTGTCACAAAGAGTCAGAAATGACTGAACGACTAACACACACTTGTGGGGATCAAAATAGAAAGTAACACACACACACACAATTCCAAAATATACTGTTATATAATATTTTACTCAGTAATATTAATCTCCAACAATTCAAATTTCAATTCTTAAAATGAGTTATTCAACCAAAGTCAGCACTAGGTCACGAAATTTTTGGAGATTATTACAGCTGGCCACAGGGATGGGGGCAATACACCAAATGAAACATTTCTTTATCACTTGGGTAAAAAGATCTTTGGAAAACGGTTAGAAATGCCACCAAATTGCATGCTACTAGACTAATACTTTGTGGATCATAAATTCTCTTAGATGGCTTTAGCCAAACTTAATTAGCTTTAAAAAACTTCTCTACTAAGATTAGTTGATGCTTTAATTAGGCGGACACAAAATAAAAAAGCTCAGTTTTACTAGATTTATCAAATTATTGCCTGAAATATTTCTCCCCTTTGACATATTAAAAAAAAGCAGCCTCACACTGAATACAACCACCAAGGAGACTGACAAATCTTTATATTACCAGAATTTGAAGAACCAGCTCATCTTCTGTCTGCATTTTTTTCCCCCTTTCAAAACACAATTCCCAGTTGTGCTTAAGATGTCCATTTGCTGTTGTAAATCATCTGAACGTGTATATTCAGGGAATCTATTGAAAAATATGTACCCTGGGCAAAGTTGGAGAGAGTGGATATGGATGGAAGTGAAATTAGGTGAGTCATATTTGGGAAATAAATACCAATACAACTTGGAATTGGATTTTACATAGCTGAGAGATGTCAAGGGCAACTTTGAGACAGCTGGCTTATACAACAGGAAGGGTGATGATGACTATTTACTGATTTAGAAAACAGGAGATTTGCCAGGGTTGGAGTAAACAAGCATCAAGAGAGATTTGGGGGTGGTTTTAGAATATTTCCTTTGTATCTGGCCTGAAATTCCTAAATTCTATAATTAGAAAATTATTCATATATGTTGAAATCATCTACACTTTTTTTTTCCCTAACATAATGGCTTCTGAAGGTAAGAGTATGACAGGGTGATCTTAATAACTTAGCCTGTGTGGATGAGTTTGTTGTTGTTCAGTTGCTAAGTCATGTATGACCCCATGAACTGAAGCACGCCAGGTTTTTCTGTCCATCACTATCTCCTTGAGTTTGCTTAAACTCATGTCCATTGAGTCAGTGATGCCATCCAACCATCTCATCCTCTATCACCCCCGTCTCCTCTGGCCCTCCATTTTTCCCAGCATCAGGGTCCTTTCCAATGAGTCAATTCTTCACAAAAGAGTTGTCCAAAGTATTTGAGCTTCAGCATCAGTATCAGTACTTCCAATGAATATTCAGGGTTGATTTCCATTAGGATTGACTAGTTTGATCTCCTTGCTCTCCAAGGGTCTCTCAAGAGTCTTCTCCAACACCACAATTTGAAAGTGCCAATTGTTTAGCACTCATTATTCTTTGTGGTCAAACTCTCACATCCGTACATGACTACTGGAAAAACCATAGCTTTGATTTTCATGGATGAATTTATCAAATTGTTATACTATGGAGTAAGACTGTCCAGAACTTGTAAGAAATAATAGAAAAAGACTGTAGAGTGAAGAGAAGATCACCAAAAGAAAAAAAAAAAAAAACTACTTTCTAATATTACCAAGATTGACTCTAGTGAAGCTATTAGAATTGGATAACGTTCACATTTGTTAAAGTTGGACTCATCAGGATGTAAAGTTTTTAAATAAATGCAACAGCTTTTCAAGGTGTGTGATTAAAAAGAATTTACCTTAGATTTCCTCTGCGATCTACATACCATAAATTTTCTTGCTCACTATGTTCAAACAATCAAGCAGAGCTAGTCATTAGCAAATTAACTGAGCCTTCTAAAGTGTATATTTCAAGCTCATGCTCATGATTTTGAATGAGGACCAATTATGTTCTCACATCTGTCACTCACAACATCAGCTGTGGAATGTCAAGACCCACTTGCCTATGGTGTGTATACAGGATAGCAGAAGTTCAGGAGTGAACTGTTCTTCTTGGCAAATGCTGTTGTCAGTATCTATTGACGCCTATCAGTTGATTCCTTTATTCTTGATAGAAGCTCATTTGTTTCCTCCAGGTATTTAAAAAAATCCTTTTCCACATTAGAGGATTTTCGTCCCTGAATTCAGGTTTTAAAAAGAGTTTGTTTATTGGATGGGGCAGGAGATTTAAGATATCATAATCCTTACAAATATATAGGTAAGAAAGTAGTTTAAGAAAACATAGGTAGTAAATTATGTTGAGATGAGCAAACCTTGTATATAAATTATTGCATGAAAAAGTGACATTAATAAAAGTGAAAATTTTAGTTTTATAAAAATATCATAAATTACATCAAATATACAAACTGGCAGAAGAGGCAATGGCAACCCACTCCAGTACTCTTGCCTGGAAAATCCCATGGATAGAGGAGCCTGGTAGGCTACAGTCCATGGGGTCGCAAAGAGTCAGACACGACTAAGTGACTTCACTTTCACTTTTCACTTTCATACATTGGAGAAGGAAATGGCAACCCACTCCAGTGTTCTTGTCTGGAGAATCCCAGGGACAGAGAAAGCTGGTGGGCTGCCGTCTATGGGGTCTCACAGAGTCAGACATGACTGAAGGGACTTAGCAGCAGCAGCAGCATACAGACTGGTATTTAAATACACACACAAATGTCTCCATTATTAATACCTAAGCCTTTCTCTCTCAGTCACAGCATTAGAAATTATTAATATTTTGAATATTTAAAAATAAAATTATATGCTACAGTTTATTTAATTTTGCTTTCTTAGATTATGTATTGGTCACACTGGATGGACTCTTGATGTTTCTGTACTGTTTGCACACTTTTCTCTATGAACCCACCATTGTATATTTCTATCAATTTCTGTGTTTGTTATATGTGAAAAATACTGAAATATCACTGCATTTTAAGTTCACTGTTTTTTCACTTTGTTATTTTTATATGAACTTTATTCATGGGATAGATATTTTGTTTTATTGGATAGGCCTTTTTTATTTCCTTAATGAGGATAAATTTACCAAACTTTGTTGACATGAAGAAATAAGCTCTGGAGTCTTGGTGTCATGGAAAATACAAATATTTTAATTGAAGTCATATGAGTTCATTGATTTGAGAACATTTATATTCTATATTAATATCTTCATCTTATCATTTATATGATAGTTGCAACTATTCTGCTTTCTCAAGGAAAGATATTTACCATCTATAGTATCTTTTATTCAGTAATTTGTTGAACTTTCATACTTTTAGCCTCCTCTGATGGCCTCAGCCAACACCTAACCCAGGCAATTTCCTGTTTTCCCACTGCCTGTTCAATTATATTTTAAGCAAAGCTTTAAGGTACAATCACATCACAACTTAAACACACTGCAGCCAACTAGCTCATGGCCTTGGCATTTTTCGCTTATAAGGAATCACAATCAAACACATTTTGTACACGATATTTTAGTTTTCTTATTTTTTCTTATTACACTTAATATCTCTTATAATGTACACTTTTTTTTTATTTTCAGGTGATTACTGATTCCTCACAAATTAAATAGAATTAAATATCATATTCAGTTTAGCTTTCAAAAATATTAAAATGCTTATAGTTAGCTAAAATTATATAAGTAAAAGACAGTATGAAACAACAATGGAGATAGTATTTATATGTGTATTCATTCTGATTGAATCTTGGAATGAGATTCTTGTTCAGAGAATGCACAAAATAAAGAAGAATCCAGCCTTCACACAAAGGAAGTTTAGGGGCCCACGTACTCTTAACAGAAAGCTACAAGACTTTTTACAAAGTAGGATTTGAGATATGATATGGACCCAGTGGCAATCCACTCCAGTATTCTTGCCTGGAAAATCCCATGGATGGATAAACCTGGTAGGCTACAGTCCATGGGGTCTCAAAGAGTCAGACACGACTGAGCAACTTGACTTTATGGACCCAATACATTGTTTAGAAGGAATTTCCTTTTTCCTTCACCCTATTTTTTTCTCATTCATTGCTTTCTTCACTACTGTCAATTTCACTGACATATCTCAGATAATTCTTCAATCTTTTTTCCCCCTTTGCTCAGTTTTATTATCATGCAACTTCCAATACTCTCAAAACTCTTCTTTGTAGGCAATCATAACTAAATCAGAGTGCTTCATGTAACACTATCTTTCTTTATTCCAATATCCATTAAATCTATTTTTCCAAGTATTCTGGAAACCACTTTTGAGGGATAATTTAAAGTCTATAACAAAAACAGATAAATTAGTTATTTCACAAGGTATACTTTTTTTTTTTTTTATAGATGAGTGAGATGTAAAGACTAATGGCTGTTAGTAAGAATAACTACAAATCTTGTGGCTTTAGTATAATTTAGTGGCCACAGGTGAGAACACCTGGAGAGGTTTTCACACATTCATTTTCCTGGTCCATTTACATAAGATGGCTACTGGGCATACGCATTTTTTAAAAAAGTACTCAGATACTTTAATATGCCATTAGGTTTGAGAACCACTGTTTAATTATTGATTATATAAGTAACAAAAGAGTTTACAACAGCCCAGTGAAATAGTCTTTGAGAATTTATTGCATATTTATCTCTTGATTCTAAAATATAGATATTCAATTATATGTGGTTTCTTTACAGAAGTCATTGAGAAATTAGGTGAAAAACTCAAAAAGAAAATGTATCAATTAATGCAACTAAATAAATCTTGAATATTTGAAACTGAACATCATTGTTATCCACTGAAGGTTATCCACTGAAAGCACAAAATAATTGATTAATGACATTATACTAAAAAAAAAAAAAACCTAACACCAGAGCTTTAATGATGTTATATCAAAAATTCTCTAAATATACATTTGTGTAATGTTAAGTTTTCCTCTAATTTCTTTAAAAAATAATTTCCAAGATGGCGGAGGAATAGGACAGGGAGATCACTTTCTCCCCAACAAATTCATCAAGAGAACATTGAAATGCTGAGTAAATTCCACAAAACAACTTCTGAATGCCAGCAGAGGGACATCAGGCACCCAGAAAAGCAGCCCATTGTCTTCAAAAGGAGGTAGGAAAAAATATAAAAGACAAAAAGAGAGACAAAAGAGGTAGGGATGGAGCTCCGTTCCAGGAAGGGAATCTTAAAAAGAGAGAAGTTTACAAACACCAGGAAACACCTTCGCTGCCGAGTCTGTGGCGAGCCTTGGAGCCTCAGAGGGCAACATAACTGGGAGGGAAAATAAATAAATAATTAAAACCCACAGATTATGTGCCCAATGGTAACTCCCCCAGCGGAGAAGCAGCACAGACGTCTGCACCCGCCACTAGCAAGCGGGGGCTGGGCAGGGAGGCGCAGGCTGCATTACTTAAAGTAAGGACCAGGCCTGAATTCCCCGAGGGCAATCTGAGGGAACTAACTTGGGCTAGTAAGCCAGTCTGTGGGATGGCTACCACGCGAAAAGCCTTAATCTAAGACACCATCAGGTCCACTCACAAACAAAGGACTGAACAGAGCTAGCTGGCTGCAGACCATACCCTCCGGTGACAGGCAGCCAGAGCCGGAATGGGACAATCACAGCCCCAGAGAGGCATTATCTGCCAAACTGCAAGCAGGCTTCTTTGCTAACTAAGACTTCTTGGGGTTCTGGACAGTTGGCTTAGACCTGGGAGGTGCATGCAGCCCAGGGCCAGCCTCGGATGGTTCCCAGCAAAGCAACATAGAGCCTGAGCAGCCCCCCAGAGCCGGGGCCTGGACAGCCTGGCTGGGAGGGGCTCCCCCAACCCTCACCACCCGCCTCTGGTCCCTCCACAGCTGCCACAGGCAGGTGAGGGGCTCCTGAGAGGACCCCAGACCCACAGTACCCCCCTCAGGACATGGACAGTATGTTAGGTGGCAGGAATGGGGGGGCAGGATGGTTGCCTCCTCCCCAGTAAAGCCATTTCGTCCTTTCCAGTTGGGGCCGAAACGAGGCCTGCTCCCTTGTCTACCCCCTCCCCCGACAGCTCCCTCCCTGTGATGGGGGCGACTGAAGGGAAGTGGGGCACAGTCTCCCTCCATCGAGCCCCTGTATATAACCTGGAGTGTGTTACCTTCAGACCTTTTCACTTGTACTTTATGCAAAATGGCTCGTGTGAGGGCTGCCAGCTGGAGGGTAGTGTGGGCCTCGGGCCACAGGGAGGTGCCTGTGAATTAGGGGGGAGTTCATGTACCCCTTTTTTCCCCAGAGGGGCTGGACTCAGGTTAGCTTGGGGGTGGGGGCTCCTGCACTTTGCCACAGGCACGGGGAGGGTTCTCTCCCCACCCCCTCTGCCCTCCCAACTTGGGTTGTACTTTCTGGGCAGGGAGGGCACACGTGTTGTGAGTGGGGGCAGGCCCAGTGTGGCTGAGACACTGCGAGCACACCCCAGTGTTATTTGTTTGCAGCATCCCTCCCTACAGTGCAACTGAACAAGTGAGCCTAAAAAAGTGTCCACCACCGCCCCCTTGTGTCAGGGCAGAAATCAGACACTGAAGAGACCAGCAAACAGAAGCTAAAACAGAGGGAACCGCCTTGGAAGTGACAGGTGCAATAGATTAAAACCCTGTAGTTAGTACCGACTATGTAGAAAGGGGCCTATAGATCTTGAGAAATATAAGCCAGACCAAGGAACTATCTGGAAATGAACTGACCCCACACTGCCCACAACAACACCAGAGAAAGTCCTAGATACATATTTACTATTTTTACTATCATTCTTTATTTTTTCTAAGTCCTCTACTACTCCTTTAATTTTCATTTTTATAACCTATTACCACCCTTATGGCAGAAAGTGAAGAGGAACTAAAAAGCCTCTTGATGAAAGTGAAAGTGGAGAGAGAAAAAGTTGGCTTAAAGCTCAACATTCAGAAAACAAAGATCATGGCATCTGGTCCCATCACTTCATGGGAAATAGATGGGGAAACGCTGGAAACAGTGTCAGACTTTATTTTTGGGGGGCTCCAAAATCACTGCAGATGGTGACTGCAGCCATGAAATTAAAAGACACTTACTCCTTGGAAGGAAAGTTATGACCAACCTAGATAGCATATTCAAAAGCAGAGACATTACTTTGCCAACAAAGGTCCGTCTAGTCAAGGCTTTGGTTTTTCCTGTGGTCATGTATGGATGTGAGAGTTGGACTGTGAAGAAGCCTGAGTGCTGAAGAATTGATGCATTTGAACTGTGGTGTTGGAGAAGACTCTTGAGCATCCCTTGGACT
Organism: Bos javanicus; assembly: GCF_032452875.1. NCBI lineage: Eukaryota > Metazoa > Chordata > Mammalia > Artiodactyla > Bovidae > Bos > Bos javanicus. The sequence continues at coordinate 4,529,232 of NC_083879.1, read as the reverse complement.
GCAAGGAGATCTAACCAGTCCATTCTGAAGGAGATCAGCCCTGGGATTTCTTTGGAGGGAATGATGCTGAAGCTGAAACTCCAGTACTTTGGCCACCTCATGCGAAGAGTTGACTCATTGGAAAAGACTCTGATGCTGGGAGGGATTGGGGGCAGGAGGAGAAGGGGATGACAGAGGATGAGATGGCTGGATGGCATCACTGACTCGATGGACGTGAGTCTGGGTGAACTCCAGGAGTTGGTGATGGACAGGGAGGCCTGGCGTGCTGCGATTCATGGGATCGCAAAGAGTTGGACACGACTGAGTGGCTGAACTGAACTATTACTTTACAAAAAAAAAAAACCCTAATTTTTAAAGCAAACTTTATATATATATATATATATATATATATATATATATATATATTCTTTATAATTTTGGTGACTTTTTTTTCTTTTCTGTAATATTGTATTTTTGAAAATCTAACCTCTACTCTAGATTTTTCAATCTGTGCTTTTTGGTATTTGTTATCAATTTTGTACTTTTAAGAACCCCATCTTCAGTACTCATTTTTACTTGGGAGTGAGATTACTGTCTTGACTGCCCTCTCCCCCTTTGGACTCTCCTTTTGCTTCACCAGGTCGCCTCTATCTCTTCCCTCCCCCTTCTCTTCTCTACGCAACTTTGTGAATCTCTTTGTGTGTTCCAGATGGTGGAGAACACTTAGGGTACAGATCACTGGCTGGATCTGTCTCTCTCCTTTTGATTCCTACCTTTATCCTCCTGGCCACCTTTGTCTCCTTCCTTCCTCTTCTCTTCTCTGTATAACTCCATGAACATCTCTGAGCAGTGCAGACTGTGGAGCACAATAAGGAAGTGATTACTGGCTAGCTTGCTCTCTCCTCTTTTGATTCCACCTCATCTCATTTAGGTCACCTCTAACTCCCTCCTCCCTCTTCTCTTCTCCATGTAACTCTGTGAACCTCTCTGGGTGTCCCTCACTGCGGAGAAACTTTTTATCTTTAACCTAGAGGTTTTATCAAAAATGCTGTACAGATGGAGAAGTCTTGAGGCTACTGTAAAAATAAAACTGAAAACCAGAAGCAGGAGGCTTAAGTCCTAATCCTGAGAAAACCAGAGAACTCCTTACTCCAGGAAACGTTAATCGACAGGAGCTCATCAAATGCCTCCATACCTACGCTGAAACCAAGCACCACCCAAAGGACAAGTTCCAGGGCAAGACATACCACGCAAATTCTCCACCAACACAGGAACACAGCCCTGAGCTTCAGTATACAGGCTACCCAAAGTCACTCCAAACCAACTGACATCTCATAACTCATTCCTGGACACTTCATTGCACTATAGAGAGAAGAAATCCAGCTCCACCCACCAGGACCCCGACACAAGCTTCCCTAACCAGGAAAACTTGATGAGCCACCCATACAACCCCACCCACAGCGAGGAAACTCCACAATAAAGAGAACTCCACAAACTGCCAGATACAGAAAGGCCACCCCAAGCACAGCAATATAAACAGGATGAAGAGGCAGGGGAATACCAGCAGGTAAAGGAACAGGATAAATGCCCACCAAACCAAACAAAAGAGGAAGAGATAGGGAATCTACCTGATGAAGAATTCTGAATAATGATAGTGAAAATGATCCAAAATCTTGAAATCAAAATGGAATCACAGATAAATAGCCTGGAGACAAGGATTGAGAAGATGCAAGAAAGGTTTAACAAAGACCTAGAGGAAATAAAAAAGAGTCAGTATATAATGAATAATGCAATAAATTAGATCAAAAACACTCTGGAGGCAACAAATAGTAGAATAAGGGAGACAGAAGATAGGATTAGTGAAGTAGAAGATAGAATAGTAGATATAAATGAATCAGAGAGGAAAAAAGAAAAACGAATTAAAAGAAATGAGGACAATCTCAGAGACCTCCAGGACAATGTTAAATGCTACAACATTCGAATCATAGGAGTCCCAGAAGAAGAAGACAGAAAGAAAGACCATGAGAAAATACTTAAGGAGATAATAGTTGAAAAATTCCCTAAAATGGGGAAGGAAATAAGCACCCAAATCCAAGAAACCCAGAGAGTCCCAGACAGGATAAACCCAAGGCAAAACACCCCAAGACACATATTAATCAAATTTACAAAGATCAAACACAAAGAACAAATATTAAAAGCAGCAAGGGAAAAAAAAAACAAATAACACACAAGGGGATTCCCATAAGGATAACAGCTGATCTTTCAATAGAAACTCTTCAGGCCAGGAAGGAAGGACAGGACATACTTAAAATGATGAAAGAAAATAACCCACAGTCCAGATTACTGTACCCAGCAAGGATCTCATTCAAATATGAAGGAGAAATCAAAAGCAAAAACTCAGAGAATTCAGCACCACCAAACCAGCTCTCCAACAAATGCTAAGGGATCTTCTCTAGACAGGAAACACAACATGGGTGTATAAACTCGAACCCAAAACAATAAATAAATGGCAATGAGATCATACTTATCAATAATTACGTTAAACGTAAATGGGCTGAATGCCCCCAACAAAAAGAAAAAGACTGGCTGAATGGATACAAAAACAAGACCCCCCATATATGAGACCCACCTCAAAACAGGGGACACATACAAACTGAAATTGAAGGGCTGGAAAAAGACATTCCACACAAATAGAGACCAAAAGAAAGCAGGAGAAGCAATGCTCATATCAGATAAAATAGACTTTAAAACAAAGGCTGTGAAAAGGGACAAAAAAGGACACTACATAATGATCAAAGGATCAATCCAAGAAGATATAACAGTTATAAATATATATGCACCCAACATAGGAGCACCACAATATGTAAGACAAATGCTAGCAAGTATGAAAGGGGAAATTAACAAGAAGACAATAATAGTGGGAGACTTTAATACCCCACTCACACCTATGGATAAATCAACTAAACAGAATATTAACAAGGAAACACAAATTTTAAATGATACAATAGACCAGTTAGACCTAATTGATATCTATAGGACATTTCACCCCAAAACAATGAATTTCATCTTTTTCTCAAGTGCACATGGAACCTTCTCCAGGATAGATCACATCCTGGGCCACAAATCTAGCCTTGGTAAATTCAAAAAAGTTGAAATCGTTCCAAGCATCTTTTCTGACACAATGCCATAAGATTAGATCTCAATTACAGGAGAAAAAAACTTAAAAATCCCAACGTATGGAGGCTGAACAACACGCTGCTCAATAACCAACAAATCACAGAAGAAATAAAAAAGAAATCAAAATATGCATAGAAACAAATGAAAATGAAAACACAAAAACCCCAAACCTGTGGGACACTGTAAAAGCAATGCTAAGGGGAAGGTTCATAGCAATACAGGCATACCTCATGAAACAAGAAAAAAGTCAAATAAATAACCTAACTCTACACATAAAGCAATTAGAAAAGGAAGAAATGAAGAACCCCAGGGTTAGTAGAAGGAAAGAAATCTTAAAAATTAAGGTATAAATAAATGCAAAAGAAACAAAAGAGACCATAGCAAAAATCAACAAAGCCAAAAGCTGGTTATTTGAAAGGATAAATAAAATTGGCAAACCATTAGCCAGACTCATCAAGAAACAAAGGGAGAAAAATCAAATCAATTAAATTAAAAATGAAATTGGAGAGATCACAACAGACAACACAGAAATACAAAGGATCATAAGAGACTATCAGCAATTACATGCCAATAAAATGGACAATTTGGAAGAAATGGACAAATTCTTAGAAAAGTACAACTTTCCAAAACTGAACCAGGAAGAAATAGAAAACCTTAACAGACCCATCACAAGCACAGAAATTGAAACTGTAAACAGAAATCTTCCAGCAAACAAAAGCCCAGGTACAGACAGCTTCACAGCTGAATTCTACCAAAAATTTGGTAGAATAGAGAAGAGCTAACACCTGTCCTACTCAAACTCTTCCAGAAAGTTGCAGAAGGTAAACTTCCAAACTCATTCTATTAGGCCACTATGATCCTAATACCAAAACAAGACAAAAATGCCACATAAAAAAAAGAAAGCTGCAGGCCAATATCACTGATGAACATAGATGCAAAAATCCTTAACAAAATTGTAGCAATCAGAATCCAACAACACATTAAAAAGATCATACACCATGACCAAGTGGGCTTTATCCCAGGGATACAAGGATTCTTCAATATCCACAAATCAATCAATGTAATATACCATATTAACAAATTGAAAAATAAAAGCCATATCATTATCTTAATAGATGCAGAGAAAGTCTTTGACAAAATTCAACATCCATTTATGATAAAAAACTCTCCAGAAAGCAGGAATAGAAGGAACATTCCTCAACATAATAAAAGCTATATATGACAAACCCACAGCAAACATTATCTCAATGGTGAAAAATTGAAAGGATTCCCCTAAAGTCAGGAACAAGACAAGGGTGCCCACTTTCACCACTACTATTCAATATAGTTTTGGAAAATTTGGCCACAGCAAAGAGAGCAGAAAAAGAAATAAAAGGAATCCAAATTGGAAAAGAAGTAAAACTCTCACTGTTTGCAGATGACATAATGCTCTACATAGAAAACCCTAAAGACTCCACTGGAAAATTACTAGAACTAATCAATGAATATAGTGAAGTTGCAGGACATAAAATCAACACACAGAAATCCCTTGCATTCCTATACACTAATAATGAGAAAATAGAAAGAGAAATTAAAGAAACAATTCCATTCACGATTGCAACGAAAAGAATAAAATACTTAGGAATATATCTACCTAAAGAAACTAAAGACCTATATATAGAAAACTATAAAACACTCATGAAAGAAATCAAAGAGGACACTAATAGATGGAGAAATATACCACGTTCATGGATCGGAAGAATCAATATAATGAAAATGAGTATACTATCCAAAGCAATCTACAGATTCAATGCAATCCCTATCAAGCTACCAACGGTATTTTTCACAGAGCTAGAACAAATAATTTCACAATTTGTATGGAAATACAAAAAACCTCAAATAGCCAAAGCAATCTTGAGAAAGAAGAATGGAACTGGAGGAATCAACCTGCCTGACTTCAGGCTCTACTACAAAGCCACAGTTATCAAGACAGTATGGTACTGGCACAAAGACAGAAATATAGATCAATGGAACAAAATAGAAAGCCCAGAGATAAATCCACACACCTATGGACACCTTATCTTTGACAAAGGAGGCAAGAATATACAATGGAGGAAAGACAATCTCTTTAACAAGTGGTGCTGGGAAAACTGGTCAACCACTTGTAAAAGAATGAAACTAGAACACTTTCTAACACCATACACAAAAATAAACTCAAAATGGATTAAAGATCTAAACGTAAGACCAGAAACTATAAAACTCCTAGAGGAGAACATAGGCAAAACACTCTCCGACATAAATCATAGCAGGATCCTCTATGACCCACCTCCCAGAATATCGGAAATAAAAGCAAAAATAAACAAATGGGATCTAATTAAACTTAAAAGCTTCTGCACAACAAAGGAAACTCTAAGCAAGGTGAAAGGCAGCCTTCAGAATGGGAGAAAATGATAGCAAATGAAGCAACTGACAAACAACTAATCTCAAAAATATCCAAGCAACTCCTGCAGCTCAATTCCAGAAAAATAAATGACCCAATTAAAAAAAGTGCCAAAGAACTAAACAGACATTTCTCCAAAGAAGACATACACATGGCTAACAAACACATGAAAAGATGCTCAACATCACTCATTATCAGAGAAATGCAAATCAAAACCACAATGAGGTACCATTTCACGCCAGCCAGAATGGCTGCTATCAAAAAGTCTACAAGCAATAAATGCTGGAGAGGGTGTGGAGAAAAGGGAACCCTCTTACACTGTTGGTAGGAATGCAAACTAGTACCACCACTACAGAGAACAGTGTGGAGATTCCTTTAAAAACTGTAAATAGAACTGCCTTATGACCCAGCAATCCCACTACTGGGCTTACACACTGAGGAAATGAGAATTGAAAGAGACACGTGTACCCCAATATTCATCACAGCACTGTTTATAATAGCCAGGACATGGAAGCAACCTAGATGTCCATCAGCAGATGAATGGATAAGCTGTGATACATATATACAATGGAGTATTAGTCATTAAAAAGAATGCATTTGAATCAGTTCTAATGAGGTGGATGAAACTGGAGCCTATTATACAGAGTGAAGTAAGCCAGAAAGAAAAACACCAATACAGTATACTAATGCATATATATGGAATTTAGAAAGATGGTAACGATAATCCTGTATGTGAGACAGCAAAAGAGATACAAATGTATAGAGCAGTCTTTTGGACTCTGTGGGAGAGAGAGAGGGTGGGATGATTTGGCAGACTGGCACTGAAACATGTGTAATATCATATATGAAATGAATTGCCAGTCCAGGTTCAATGCATGATACAGGATGCTTGGGGCTGGGTCATTGGGATGACCCAGAGGGATGGTATGGGGAGGCAGGTGGGAGGGGGGTTCAGGATGGGGAACACGTGTATACCCATGGCAGATTCATGCTGATGTATGGCAAAACCAATACAATATTGTAAACTAATTAACCTCCAACTCAAATAAATAAATTTATATTAAAAAATAAAAAATATTTTCCAATGATTCTCAGCAAAATTTCAGCTTTTAGAGAAAAACGGAAAAGATTTTTTTTTAAATACATAGTAACAATCTTTAATACTATAGAGGAACTACTTTATAGTACAAATACCAAACTTTTATGCACCTAAATTATGTGTACACACCACGATAGGACTGCATACCCTAATGCATGTATTCACATCTATATCTGCATTTGTACCTACATATGTATATCAAACTCCTTTTCAAATTTCATTAATGAAATCACTTTTTTATATAAGGTCATCATGTTTCCTAAATTGCTTAAAATATTATTTTTTATATTATATTCAGAGATTGATATTTCCCTTTGCTGGTAATTCCAGAAATGCTTGCATGTAAAATTTCAAGATCCTACATAAAAGAGGCATTGATTTTTAGCTTTCCTCTAATTTCAAATGAAGCACACTTTTCCTACTATCTTTAAGATCATGGCATCTGGTGCCATCACTTCATGGCAAATAGATGGGGAAATAATGGAAACAGTGGCAGACTTTATTTTTCTAGGCTCCAAAATCACTGCAGATTGTAACTGAACACACGAAATTAAAAGATTCTTACTCCTTGGAAGGAAAGTTAGGACCAAACTAGACAGCATATTAAAAAGCAGAGACATCACTTTTCCAACAAAGCTTCGTCTAGTCAAGTCTATGGTTTTTCCAGTAATCATGTGTGGATGTGAGATTTGGACTATAAAGAAAGCTGAATGCCAAAGAATTGATGCTTTTGAACTGTGGTTTTGGAGAAGACTCTTGAGAGTCCCTTGGACTGCAAGGAGATCCATCTTAAAGGAAATCAGTCCTGAGTGTTCAATGGAAGTACTGATGTTGAAGCTGAAACTCCAATCTTTTGACCACCTGATGTGAAGAGCTGACTCGTTTGAAAAGACCCTAATGCTGGGAAAGATCGAAGGTGGGAGGAGAAGGGGATGACAGAGGATGAGATGGTTGGATGGCATCACCGACTCAATGGAGATAAGTTTGAGTAAACTCTGGGAGTTGGTGATGGACAGGGAGGCCTGACATGTAGCCCATGGGGTTGCAAAGAGTCAGACATGACTGAGCCACTGAACTGAACTGAACTTACCTTAACCACTTATTTGGAGAAAATACACTATAATTGTGCTCAAAAACCTTCTTATGCAAAAATAGAAAAACATAGATAAGAAATTCCAATTTATTCACCCTCATCCTAAAACAAAATTAACTAGCTCTGAGGACAATTATGCTTTGAAGATTCTTAGGAACCACACTTTTATGTTATTCTGACTGTGCATCATTTTTCCTTCTTTGTAGTCTCCAGAGTCCTGTTTTCAAACCCCGAGATCATGAGCATATGCTTTTATGAATTTGTGACTATTTCCTGTATTAAGTATTCTGAAAGGGAATGGAGAAAAAAATCAATCACTTGTTGAACTTATATGAGTGGAGTAGATTCAACAGAATTCAGGTAGCAATGTTATAATACTGTTTATAATATTATACTTTCTGTAATACTCTTTTTAAATATGTTTCTGGCCGATATATCATGTCCCCCATATCTTTGTAGCTCACTTTTTGATATAAAACACTTATATTTAGATATGAGAAAGCCTAGTCTGAATCAATTTCAAAACTTCTCTTTCTTAGCCAAATTTAAGTATTTCCCATTGTCTCAGAGTCTAACACAGTGTTCCACAGTTTGGCAGTGCATAGGGGAACATAGTTAGGCCTATCTCCATGTGAACTCCCTTTCCTGTTTCTGTTTATCAAAAGCTTCCAGAGTCTCTATCGTTGGGGCAAGGGAAGCAGGCAGTTAGACAGACAAAAAGGCCAATTCCTTTCTTAGTCTCTAAAAGATTAACTGCTCACTTCCCTACTCAAAGTGACAATTTATGGATTCTTTGGAAATTTCTTCCTCCCCCAACCCTGAGGAGTACCCTGTCTGTAATCATTTCTTGGGGCAAAAAAAAAAAAAAAAATACATCTATTATCTCTGCCTCTTGTTCTCACCCAACCCAGCTTTGGTGGAAGGGTACCCCAGCAAGCAAGACCCTTGGACTGCTTTTGTCAACATGACTTACTTTAATCAGAGTTCTCCAGGAAAACAGAAAGAGAAGCAGAGACAGAGAGAGAGAATCCTGCCTCACTCCACATTTTTCTTTTGTTCAGGCTTATTCCACCCACATTAGGGAGGATTGCTTTACTCAGTTCATTGTTTCAAATGTTTCCCCTCTCCCCCCAGAAACGCTCTCACAGACACACCCAGATAATGTTTAACCAGATATCTGGGCATCCAAGTTAACACTACTATTTCCTCAGGCATCCTCTCCAGCCCATAGAAAATCCCACAAAACCTGGAGTCTGGATGGTGCTTGTTTCAGCCTTCCGTGTAATTTGGTATCAGAGGTGGCAGCAGTCTATCTTTCTCATCCAGATTTTTCTATATATATAGAACCACACTCTGATCTCTGTGCCCTCTTCACAAAACTCTGTGTGCTTGTGCGCTAAGTTGCTTCAGTAGTGTCTGACTGTTTGCAACCCTATGTACTGCAGCCCACCAGGCTCCTCTGTCCATGGGTTCTCCAGGCAAGAATACTAGAGTGGGTTGCCATTTCCTCCTCCAGGGGATCTTCCTGACCCAGGGATCAAATCCTCATCTCTTATGTCTCCTGCATTGGAAGGTTAATTCTTACCAGTGGCACCTACTGGGAAGACACACAAAACTCTAGAGGACACAATTCAAGTTTTTACAACAAATTTTAACATCCCCTGTTCCAGTCTTTGAACACAGCCTGTACAATAATATCCTTTAACTGTTAGCTAAAACAGTGTGATGGAAATTTGTTATGCAAAAACTCACCTCAAAAAATAGTGAAAGACAAGATCATTTTGGTCAGCTTCTGCATTAGATGAGTCAGGCAACATAGAATATGTGGATACTTCTTGCCTAATTTTTATTTTAGTGGGTTTTTTTTTCTTAACACTGTATTCTATGTCTCTTTAATAGTAGAAACTGTCCATTAAAGATTATCTCTAACATAAAACTGAGTACTTAAATTATAATTTACAATAGTGCTAATTACTCTAATGATATTGTGTTTTATATCATTAAGATCTGAAATCTGACTTGACTTATTAGATGCTGAATGAAGTTATATCATCAAATAGATATCAATAAAAATATGGTGTTTGGTGAGTACTTGGTCATATTTACAGAGAGAAATGTTTATAACTCAAATGCAAAATGCAAGTTGATTCCTCATGTGTGAGCACTGAATACTAGCACAAAGAGACACTAGTCTATTTGTTATTCTTGTTGTTTGTAAATGGCACAAAATTACTTTTGTTCATTTGTTTTTGAGGGGTGAGTTCACATGACAGAGTTTGTAGTGACAATGTAATTTTCAAGTTGAAAGTCCTCTCAGTGGTTGACATGTTTCTTGACCGTGTAGCTATACTCTCCAGCATAACTAGCTAGAGATACTTCTCTAGCATATATTTAAGCTGGCTCAGAAGTATTTTGTTGCTCACACATCACAATTCTGTGCAACATAATAATTGATAACAAGAAAGGATGCAAAGAACCCTGCAAAAAGTGAGAATTTTCAAATGGTTTGGATTGGAGACATAGGGATACAGTTTATACTTGGTATGCTCTGAGTGTGTCCCCCTCAAATATACATGTTGAGATTCTAATATCCAAATTGATGTTATTAAAATGCAGGACCTTTGGGAAGTGACTAGGTCATGTGGATGAAGCTTTTATGAATGGTATTAGTGCCCTTATAAGGAGACCCTAGAGAGGTCCCTAAACTCTTCCATCATGTGAAGACATTCTGCAGCTCAGAAGAGGGCCCTCATTGACCACCCCAAAGTCAGACTTTCAGCTTCAAAACCTGAGAAGTCAATTTCTGTTGTTGTTGTTTTGAATTCCATTCCGGGCCTGGGCTACTTTGTTTTAGCAGTCCAAAATGACTATTACTAGTGTGGGAACTTAGAAGTCCTTGATTACATTGTCGCTGCCTCTAAGCATCTTAGATACTGCAGGACTCTGTGGCACGTTCACCTCTGCCACCACTGCCCAAATTGAATTTCACTGCATTTTAACATCAGTCTCCCTATAAGAAGTCAATGCTGTATGAACTATGTCTGAATCTCATTGTCATGAAGATGATTCTCACTGGTAGACGTAAGGGGCTTCCTTGGTAGCTCAGACAGTAAAGAATCTGCCCACAATGCGGGAACCCTGGGTTCAACCCCTGGGTTGGGAAGATCTCCTGGAGAAGGGAATGGCACCCACTCCAGGAGTCTTGCCTGGAAAATCCCATGGACGGAGGAGCGTCATAGGCTACAGATGGGATAGACTTAAAGTTGCTTATATGCTTTTTGGATTCAAGGGAAGATGAAAAACTTCTTAAATATTATTAAGCCTGTTTACAAAAAACACAGTGAACACTATTGTAACCTGGAAAACCACTAAAATCATATTAATTAAATAAAGGAGATGGACAGATATAGGCATTATTGTTATCACATTTTGATGAAATTTTAATGGAATCATTAAGAATTATTAGAATTTCATTTTATTTAAATCATGTTTCAATTTAATTTCAATAAAATTAAATAAGATAAAAAATGAGAGGCAGTATACAAATTGGAAAAGAGGATGTACAATGCTTTTGTTGTTTTAATTGTGGATATCATAATCATACACCTAGAAAACTCAAAAAACATTAGTAAAAACTGCTACACTTAACAATAACTTATTTTGAGGTAAACATGGGTACAGGAAAAATTGTAAAATTAGTGTTTTACTTTAGTCCATTCTTAGGAAAAATGTGTACTATACAAGGATGAATTTAGCAAGAAATATAAAGCTAGTGGAGGTGATGGAATTCCAGTTGAGCTATTTCAAATCCTGAAAGATGATGCTGTGAAAGTGCTGCACTCAATATGCCAGCAAATTTGGAAAACTCAGCAGTGGCCACAGGACTGGAAAAGGTCAGCTTTCATTCCAATCCCAAAGAAAGGCAATGCCAAAGAATGCTCAAACTACCACACAATTGCACTCATCTCACACGCTAGTAAAGTAATGCTCAAAATTCTCCAAGCCAGACTTCAGCAATACGTGAACCGTGAACTTCCTGATGTTCAAGCTGGTTTTAGAAAAGGCAGAGGAACCAGAAATCAAACTGCCAGCATCTGCTGGATCATCGAAAAAGCAAGAGAGTTCCAGAAAAAACGTCTATTTCTGTTTTCTTGACTATGCCAAAGCCTTTGACTGTGTGGATCACAATAAACTGTGGATAATTCTGAAAGAGATGAGAATACCAGACCACCTGATCTGCCTCTTGAGAAACCTGTATGCAGGTCAGGAAGCAACAGTGAGAACTGGACATGGAACAACAGACTGGTTCCAAATAGGAAAAGGAGTACATTAAGGCTGTATATTGTAACGCTGCTTATTTAACTTATATGCAGAGTACATCATGAGAAATGCTGGGCTGGAAGAAGCACAAACTGGAATCAAGATTGCCAGGAGAAATAAATAACCTCAGATATGCAGATGACACCACCCTTATGGCAGAAAGTGAAGAAGAACTAAAAAGCCTGTGGATGAAAGTGAAAGTGGAGAGTGAAAAAGTTGGCTTAAAGCTCAACATTCAGAAAACTAAGTTCATGGCATCTGTTCCCATCACTTCATGGGAAATAGATGGGGAAACATCTATAAAGTGTCAGACTTTATTTTGGGGGGCTCCAAAATCACTGCAGATGGTGACTTCAGCCATGAAATTAAAAGTCGCTTACTCCTTGGAAGAAAAGTTATGACCAAGCTAGATAGCATATTGAAAAGCAGAGGCATTACTTTGCCAGCAAAGGTTGGTCTAGTCAAGGCTATGGTTTTTCCAGTGGTCATGTATGGACGTGAGAGTTTGACTGTGAAGAAAGCTGAGCGCTGAAGAATTTATGTTTTTGAACTGTGGTGTTGGAGAAGACTCTTGAGAGTCCCTTGGACTGCAAGGAGATGCAACCAGTCCATTCTGAAGGAGATCAGCCCTGGGATTTCTTTGGAAGGAGTGATGCTAAAGCTGAAACTCGAGTACTTTGGCCACCTCACGCGAAGAGTTGACTCATTGGAAAAGACTTTGATGCTGGGAGGGATTGGGGGCAGGAGGAGAAGGGGATGACAGAGGATGAGATGTCTGGATGGCATCACTGACTCGATGGACGTGAGTCTGAGTGAACGCCGAGAGTTGGTGATGGACAGGGAGGCCCTGCGTGCTGCGATTCATGGGGTCACAAAGAGTCGGACACCACTGAGTGACTGAACTGAGATAAGACTTTGGACTGTAGACTTTAAACTGATGCTGGAATGTGTTAAGATTTGAGGGCCTTTGTGGGGGGTATGAATATCTTTTGCACGTGAAAAACACAAGCATTATGAGGACCTAGGGCAGAATGCTATGAACCGAATGTATTTGTATGTTGAGGGCCTAACCTCAAATATAATGCTATATGGAGGTGGGCACTTTGGTGAGTAATTGAGCTTAGCTGTCTTGACCATGGAGCCCTGGGATGAGATCCTTGTCCTTGCAAGAAGAAGCTACAGCTTTCTCTTTCTCTCTCTACCCCATGAAGACACAGAGAAGAGAGGGCTATCTGCAGGCTAGGAAGAGGACTTTCACTGAGAAGTCAGTCTACCGACACTCTCAAGTTGGACTTCCCAGGCTCCAGAATTGAGAAAAATAGATGTCTGTCATTATGGTATTTTGTTATAGCGGCTCAAGCAGATTAATATTGTAAGGAACTGAAAATTTATTTTTAAAATGTTAATCAATTGTATAACATTTTAAAAATTCTATGGCAAAGTACTCCAAAGAGAGACATTAGATGCTCAATAAATTTTAAAAAGCTACTTATTTTTTTTTCTAATTTTATTTTGTTTTTAAACTTTACATAATTGTATTAGTTTTGCCAAATATCAAATGAATCCATCACAGGTATACATGTGTTCCCCATCCCGAACCTCCTCCCTCCCCATACCATCCCTCTGGCCGTCCCAGTGCACCAGCCCCAAGCATCAGCATCGTGCATCGAACCTGACTGGCAACTCGTTTCCTACATGATATTTTACATGTTTCAATGCCATTCTCCCAAATCTTCCCACCCTCTCCCTCTCCCACACAGTCCATAAGACTGTTCTATACATCAGTGTCTCTTTGCTGTCTCGTACACCGGGTTATTGTTACCATCTTCTAAATTCCATATATATGTGTTAGTATACTGCTTTATGTTTTCCTTCTGGCTTACTTCACTCTGTATAATAGGCTCCAGTTTCATCCACCTCATTAGAACTGATTCAAATGTATTCTTTTTAATGGCTGAGTAATATTCCATTGTGTATATGTACCACAGTTTATCCATTCATCTGCTGATGGACATCTAGGTTGCTTCCATGTCTTGGCTATTATAAACAGTGCTGCGATGAACATTGGGGTACACGTGTCTCTTTCCCTTCTGGTTTCCTCAGTGTGTATGCCCAGCAGTGGGATTGCTGGATCATAAGGCAATTCTATTTCCAGTTTTTTAAGGAATCTCCACACTGTTCTCCATAGTGGCTGTACTAGTTTGCATTCCCACCAACAGTGTAAGAGGGTTCCCTTTTCTCCACACCCTCTCCAGCATTTATTATTTGTAGACTTTTGATCGCAGCCATTCTGACTGGTGTGAAATGGTACCTCATAGTGGTTTTTTAAAAGCAGAGACGAAGAGTAGTGTTACTCCAAACTTCTAAGATACTACAATAAGAGGATAAATCAAATATCCAAATATTATAATGGGGAAAACATTAACATTTTCCTCAGAAAAGTAAATTCAAGTTGTCAAAATAAGAGAAGAGGAAAAAAAGGTACAGAGAGAAGGGAGGGGAGAGAGGGAAGTTGGAGATAGAAAATTACAACCTTAATAGTACTAGTAATGAGAATGCAAATTAAAGTAACAATGTAACAACAGTGCATATCAGACTAAAAAGAATGTAAAAACTGATATCACTAACTGAAAGAAATGCTTACTAAAACGTATTAACTTTGATTCTTGAAATCAATAAGAATTACTGATATCTTTGTGGCAAGCAATTTGGAAGCATTTACCAGAATTACCAATGTGACTTCCCTGAGATCTAACAATTCCATTCATGCAGAACTATTCATAGAAATGAAGGTGTTTTACACAAGTATTCCTTACCATTAGTACCACATGAGTGACTAAATATTTTGATATCTCTTAGAGTAAAAACAGCAAATCTTAAGGATATATGTACAATAATGTTTATGCGGTGTGATTGGTAGTGTCAAAAAAAAGGAAATCATGTGAACGACCATCTGTAGAGGAAAGATTAAATGAATCAGGGGGTACATAAATTATAACATCCTGTATGGGTATTAATAGGAGTGAATTACAGATATAGATGTAAGAAATTTACCTATGAAATTTTCCTCTGAATAAACCAAGATAGTGAAATGTATAATTTTCAAAATAATAATTTTAAAGATAACATTCACTAAATAGAACATTGAATGTATATGTAGATGTGTTTAAATTGTGTATGTGTTCTTGTGAATAGTTATGTATGCAAGAGAGAGAGAGAGAGAGAAACAGAGATGGGGAGGGAGTCTATTATAAGACCATAGAGAAACAACTTGAATTAATATATAGAGTGAATGGTAACACAGATTATAGGGGCAGCAAGCTGAAGGGAAAAAAATTCAAAAGACCGAACTAAAACTATTCGTATGATAATAATTATATGCATGCATTGTTTGCTATTATAAATATGTACCTGTATGAATAATTTTTAAAAACAAACTTAGCCAACTTTGAGAGAAGATAATTTCAAGATGTGTATGTGCTCAGTTTCTCAGACATGTCCAGCTCTTTGCAATCCTTTGGACCACAGCCCTCCAGATTCCTCTGTTCGTGGGAATTTTCAGGCAAGAATAATATAATGAGTTGCCGTTTCCTCCTCCGGGGATCTTCCCAACACAGAGATCAAATCCACGTCTTTTGCATTATAAGCGGATTTTTATCACTGAGCCATCAAAGAAGTCCCCAGTTTCAAGACACTCAGGAGTAAATAGATGATGATGACTTGGAGATAGCAGATTAAAACTATTAAAAAAAAAAAAAAAAACTATTTTTAGGAAAAAAAAGGAGTGGAGACTGACAAAAGTATTAGGTTCAAAAAAAATCATTTATGTTAAAAGTGGTGATGAGCTTATTTTGATTCAGAAAGAAATAGGATTATTTGGCAGAAAGGATAAGTGTAATGGTATAAGAAAAAGAGGAAGATTTACACACACAAATATACGGATGAGAGAACACCATTTGGAACACTTTAGGAGGTAAAAAGGGAATGGTTCTTCTCTGCCAGATGAAAGCAAAAAGAAAAGGAGAGGAAGAGTGAATATAAGAAAGTATTCTAGGTAAATACTTAGGGCTTCCCTGGTGGCTCAGAGGGTAAAGCGTCTGCCTGCAATGCAGGCAATCTGGGTTCGATCCCTGGGTCAGGAAGATCCCCTGGAGAAGGAAATGGCAACCCACTCCAGTACTCTTGCCTGGAAAATCCCATGGACAGAGAAGCCTGGTAGACTATAGTCCATGAGATGGCAAAGAGTCCAACACCACTGAGCAACTTCACTTTCACTTTCATTCTGGGTGAAGAGAAAATAGTAGAGTAGGGGCAGTTGCTATTCTAATGCATGATTTTCTGCTATTTCCTTCAAAGTACAACATCAGAAGTTTGTTTGCTTTTTTTTAATTTTTTTTTTTTTTTTTGTCCAGGGACAAAGGTATTACTGAGATAGACACATTGGAGATAAACACAGTAGAGATATTGATGGGTAACTCTGACTCTTTTACTTTGATCTCAGGCTTTGCCCAGCTACTTGCTCAGCCTGTATGATGTCAATGAGAAACTGACATGCTTTGATAAGTACTCCTCATCATTTAACTAGTTACAATGCTGATGATGAAAACAAAGTCAGCCATCCTTCAAACTTACTGCAATTTTCTTGATATTTATTTCACATATAGATTACTGATATAGTAAAAAAACTTTCACAGTGCATTATATAATGAAATTCTTTCAGTGAATTGAAGTCTAGATGTATATTTAATATTAAAGCAGTAAAATATTGCAATAATAAACTACAACTTCAAACACTAACAACTCTATTTTGAAAAATATTAGTAATAAAAGTGATTGAAATATAAATATATGCTGTTGCTGTCGCTGTTGCTAAGTCGCTTCAGTCATGTCCGACTCTATGCGACCCTATAGATGGCAGTCCACCAGGCACCGCCGTCCCTGGGATTCTCCACGCAAGAACATTGGAGTGGGTTGCCATTTCCTTCTCCAATGCATGAAAGTGAAAAGTGAAAGTGAAGTAGCTCAGTCGTGTCCGACTCTTAGCGACCCCATGGACCACAGCCCACCAGGCTCCTTTGTCCATGGGATTTTCCAGGCGAGAGTACTGGAGTGGGGTGCCATTGCCTTCTCCCAAATATATGCTGATAACATATAAATATTAAGAATGAGCACATTAGCTCAATAACTTTGGGAAGGATATAGGATTCTTTTTGAAGAGAGAATATTAATTAGATAACATTATTTTTCTATATAGGAATTGCTGTGTATCACAACCATTAAAGAAAATAGCCTTTCCTTAAATCAGATCCTATGAAAGAAAAAGGGCATTTTACTGCTTTGGTAATAATATTACCATGAGCAGTGTCCTGCCTCTTTTGAATGATCCAGAAACAGTGTTTCAGAACTGACCTCCAGTGAAGGGAAGCATTTATTTGGCATTGTAAACATTCAGTGTAGGAAAGACAGAGTCAGTCTAACACTAATCTAAGAAATGTTTGTCTCTCCATTATATCACTTCTTTTTAAGTAATCTACCAATACAATGTTACTTGTTTATTTTTTATATAACATTAAATTTATTATTTAGTTTCTGATTTAATTGTATGATGATGATGATGTTTGTCTTCTGATTGGGATGCATATGAATGTTAATATTTGAACACTAATCCACTCAAGAAAATTCAAGCAAGATTTGCATATTTGGGTACATTCATTCTTAACTAAACACTAAAAATTATATAGTTATCCACATTTCTTGAAACTCCATTTCTGGGAGGAAGCATTAAGATTAAGGGAGACAAGTGAAAAGTAAATGAATGTGGATGGGATCTTGTGGAGAAAAAGAGTTTGGAAGAGGTACTCCAAGGAAGGCAGAATGTGTCAGCAAATATGATAAAAGGATGTTTACCAACTGAAACCAACCAAATACACCTAACCATGCCTTGCATTTGTTTTTACGTGTTTTGATGTGGAGGATTTTTTAAAGTCTGTATTGAATTTGTTACAATATTGCTTCTGTTCTATGTTTTGTGGGGTTGGCCCCTGAGGCACAGGGGATTGTAGCTCCCCAACCATGGATCAGACTCACACCCCCTGCATCATAATCACTGTGATGCCAGGGAAGCCATTTGGCTGGTATTTTTATGGATGCACTGATTATAAGCATGTAATCAGCTACATATATATATATATATATATATATATATATATATATATATATATAAAACATCATTATCTCATTTATTTTTGCAAATATCTCCTTATTTGTTTTTCTAAGTTCACATAAGAATGTAGAAAAGAAAGATATAAAATGTCACAATTGCTTTTTAATCAGATAATCCTGAAGATTATAGATAATGCAAAGGAGAGTAAATGGTAAGGCAGGAGGAATATAAAAATGGAATTAATTAGTGTAAAAAAAGAGAAAAATAAAATACTGTTAGCACACAAAAAATCCCTGGAGAAAACATAAATCCACATTTTTGGCCAAGTGTGTGGAAAATGAGTGAATAACAGTTGCCCTAAGGGTTTTCACTAGGGAAATTGCATGGCTGTTCATGTTTGCTATATTTGTTAAATATCAAAGATCACACTTCTGGATCCATTGGACATATTTTCTTACTTCTCATCTTGAGTGTTCATTGCACTGCTTTGCTAGAAAATGTCACATCTGTCACAGTTTGATTTCTGTGATTGCTTTTTGTTCCAATATGCATAAATGATCATTGTGGTGATCATGATTCATTTAAATGAGAACATATCTCTGTATGTTAATAATGAAAATTCTTAGTTATTTGTTTAAAACATTTATTTTCATTATATATTTCTAGGTGCCCTAGTGTTATATTTAGAATTAAAAGTGATTATTCTCTTAATGCTTTCCAACCAAAGAACAGGGCTGAACTCAACACCTCTGTCTTACCTTTCTTGTTCCTGAGATTTTCAACTTGCATTAAAAAATTGAAAGCTAGATAGCCTTCATTATATACAATCTCATATACGTTGTAGGCATGGGGTAAAAAGCAGACAATAGTGCTTTTTAGAGAGCAAATTCCCAAAATTATTTCTTAACAACAAACCAGTAAGAATGTTTCAAAGGACAAGCTCTGAATATTTAAAAAAATAGATTAAATATATTAACCTCAATGAAACAATATACTGTATTTCACAACAATATGATTTCAATTTATTTTGTCATTTGACCTTTTCCGTTTATTGTTTATTTTTTACTCAACAAACTTATGTGCTACTTCCTACAGACTCACAGAAAACTATGACACTTAACTGAGGAAATAATAATAATAGTTGTAATCAGTATGCTAGTAATCTATAGATGATAGTATGATAACCTCACAAGAGAGCTAGGGCTCCAGGAAGGATTGTGAAAGGAGGTGACAGTCTTGGCAAATATGAATAAACACATGCTAAGTGAACTGAAGTGAACAAGGAAGGAAGAAATGTGTTTCAACCAGAAAGCACAGCATGTGTAACAGCACTGAAGAAGACTTGAGACATATGAACATATTATTTTTTTAAGAAATGATCATTTAATAAATGGAAAAAATAAATCATGGGAGTCAGATCATTCTTACAGCCACACTCACTATATTTTCCCTAGAGAAATGATATTAATTGGCTCTGGTTTTCTTGAAATCACCCATTGAATAGTTTGCTTGGCTCTTGGGTGAAGTAAGGATGGTAATGCATCTGGATCAGAACGTCAACCTTTCTTCTCTTTATTCTTTCAAAGAAAAACTATGTTTTCCGTGTTTGAGACTATTTGCTTTGATATCAAAACAGTTACTTTTGAAAAAAAAAAAATCACAGGTCTACATGTCTTAATCAAATAATTTCCATGAAATAAATTATTCTTTCTCCCATTAAATCTAGTGAAGCTCTATTGTAGTGCATTTGAAGAACCTGAGAAGAAGAGCATGATAAATATTTCATGCAAAGCATAGGTGGCCAATATGAAGGAATTATATAAAATGTCTCAATTTACTAGTCATTAGAATTTTAATATTTTTCTTATAGAACAAACATTGGCCTTTTTTGCATTGACATTTTGTTTTAATTTTCTCAAATCATCTTGGTTTTATTAGAAACTAACATGCTGCCCAGTAATAAGGATCATAGCTTTTAGCTTTCAGTGTGAAATAATGTTATCATCAGCTCTAATTAAGATGTCCTGTGTTGGGTAAGATGATTGAAATTGCTTTGTTAAAAGAAAATATCTCATTTTAAAGTTTTCCTTTCCCTCCCATTGGTAGAAAGATACAGGTATGATTAAATTTTTGTTTATAATGAAATTAGATATAATGTAGAAAAATAAAATTATGCATTAAAAGTAATTGGAAACAAAAGAGAAGAGCACATGCAATTCTTCTCATGCAAAAATGTTTAGATCAATTGTTTGAATCTAATTTAATTATCTTATAAAATGAGTCAAGTGGGATGGCAGGTTTTAATCTAATGCTGAGCAAGGCCTTTAGAGTTGTATATTACACAATTATTTTGACTTTTATTTCCCAGTGAAGGGAAGTACCTCTGACCCTCATAGAGTCCCTTGTTATTGAATCACTTTATCTCTTCGTACAAAACTTTACTTTGTTTTTTTCCAGTACATTCATCATAGTCTTAACTAATATGACAATATTATTGAGTATATGTGGTTTAGACAAAAGAAATAAATATACATTGCATAATTTTAGCTGATATTATTAAAGGGGGGAATCTATGTGCTTTTTCAGGCTACATTAATGTTTACAAGTTAGTGACAGTATGCAATTTCATTGGGTTATTACCAAAGTTCTACACTGGTTGTCCAGGAACTGTTTGGCCATGGCAAACATAGCAAATGTTTTGAAAGATAATTTCTCTCATTTCATAGGAAGGGTTACTTTTTGCAAAGTTTCTGGTTGATCCTACTGAAATTTTAGGGACACAGTATCAAAATGCTCTTAACTAGTTCTAACATCTTTCTTCTAACATGCTTACTTCTTACTATTTTTGGTTAGTGGAACAATATCTCTTGTTTCATGCAATAGTGTTCAACCTGATTTTCAATCCATTCATACACTTTAATCCACACATCTACCCTATTATTGTCTTGTACCCCTTCTTTCTAAAAAACGTATTTTCTAAATGAGGACTTTCCCTCAACTTCCAAGGTTCAATTAGGCACAGATTACCTCTTACCTGCTGTTTTGGCTTCTTTCTTATTGGAATCTTGCTACCTTTCTTCTCCATTAACCCTCATATATACATTTCTTAAACTTATAGGTTTTGAAAAACTTACCTCTATCCTGCTTCCTTTCATGCCTTAATATAAGATAACTTTAGGTGATCTATATTCAGATAAAAACTGGAATCTTTAATGACATTTGTTTAACTGTTTTATATATTGACAAGGGAAGATAGTAGATCTTGAAGTTCAAGGCAATTGAGTAAATAATATAAAAATGACAATTTTTACTTTGAGCCGAACCCGTCAAACCACTGCAGAGGGCATTGGAGGAATCGAAATTAATGAGCATTCTCTTGTTTCCCTAGGGAGACCCTGAAAAGTCCTCCACTGTTATATATTACAAGTCAAATCTTCAAAGCTAAACTCCTGGCTACCTAGCAGGAGGCTGAATGTTTAATAGTGAGGTTAAGGATAAGGTAAAAAATTTTTGTGATGGTTGACATCTGTGGGTCACTATTAAATTGGACATCCATACAACAGTTGGTAAAGTTTCACTCCCTTGGGGGTAACTCTGAAGTGACTGTAAGAAAGGCTCATACATCATTTATAGCAGGTTTGAAGCCTCAGGAGGTTCTATTGGTCCACTTTCTTGTCCCAGCTATCAAATCCAGGTGATTCAGTAACCTCACTGACACTGCGACCTGACCCTACCCTCTCAGTAACTTCCTTGTCACCCGACCTATACATGACTGGAAAAAATTAGAGGGAACATTGACCATGGTGACCTGGCAGGATTACTGTGTGGCAAAGGCCAGACTAAAATACCGATGCAGCTGCAAGAGATGAATAAATTAGAAAAGGTTCACATACACAAAAAAGATAAAGTACTTTAAAAACAGACTTATATAGAAAGACTGCTACTGCTACTGCTAAGTCACTTCAGTCGCATCCGACCCTGTGTGACCCTAGAGACGGCAGCCCACCAGGCTCCCCGTCCCTAGGATTCTCCAGGCAAGAACACTGGAGCGGGTTGCCATTTCCTTCTCCAATGCATGAAAGTGAAGTCGCTTGGTCATGTCCGACTCTTAGCGACCCCATGGACTGCAGCCTACCAGGCTCCTCCGTCCATGGGATTTGCCAGGCAAGAGTACTGGAGTGGGGTGCCATTGCCTTCTCCAATATAGAAAGACTAAAGAGCTTTAAATTATTTATCCTTGAGGAATAAAGGCTGAGGATAAATAGAATAATAATCTCAAATACTGAAGCAACTGTCCTTCATTTATTTCCATTGCAATCAAGAGTACATCTTTTTAACATCAGGGATGATTTAGAAAATTGGGTTCTACAATCTCCTCTCTTGAAAAGGAGCACATTACAGATACTTTCTGATGCAAAGAGCCGGTTCATTGGAAAAGACCCTGATGCTGGGAAAGACTGAGGTCAGGAGGAGAAGGAAGCAACAGAGGATGAGACAGTTGGATGGCATCACTGACACAATGGACATGAATTTGAGCAAACTCCAGGAGTTAGTGAAGAATAGGGAAGCCTGATGTGCTGCAGTTCATGGGGTCACAAAGAGTTGGATATGACTTAGCAAAATCGAACAACAACTGCAGATACTTTAAATGTGATCTTTTGTAGTATCAGGCAATTTGAAAAAAAAAAAAATGTTAATAATACTCCACCATTGTATCCCAGTACATACTCCAGAAGTTAAAACAGGTTAAGTCTGATTATCCAAAGCTCATGTGTATGATTATACTGGGAACCACAGACTCCTGAAACACTAGCCTTATGATCTGTGGGAAAAAATTGCCAGGGTACATACATCAGCTTATAAATCTAAACATTAATCATGCAGTTAGAAAAACGGACCAAGCTTGGAAGCAAGCTATGTATTAAATAGATCTTTTAAGAATTTAAAAATACAAAATTAATTAGAAAAAGATCCTCACCAATTACTATTTCTAGTTACACTAAAACATTTGGGATCTAAGTTATTCCAGTGTGTAGAGCTCTAATTAAGCAAACATCTGAAGTGCAGGTGAGATCAACAATGTGCTCTCATTTGGGGGAACGTATGTTTTTGGGTAGACCAGTGTTTTCAAGGCTAATGGATCCTTTGTATTGCTCTTTGTTTCAGCTTTGCTTTTCACTCCTAACTTGTAGGACAGCTTAAATGGTTGACTTGGTTAAAGAGCTTAATTACTCATGTGGTGGCTATTACCAACCCAAACAGTCTACAGGACACACAGACAGCTATTGTGTCCCAGATGATGTTACAAGACTGTAACCTGATTACTGCACGTTGCTTTTCAACGCTGTTAATTTGCATGTTTGAATAAGTCTATCGGGATTCCATTTTACAGCTATTGCTCCGTGTACACTGCAAGGGATCGCCTTGGGAAACAGCGAGAAATTGGCTTCTTCTATTCATCCAAATGGAGGGCTTGGAGTGGCTGACCCCGTGGCCATTATGCATGGCACCTATGCGTTTTGTGGCCCGTTACTTACTGGATTGCTGCACTTGCTTTTTCTTTCCTTTTTCCCATGTAGTGCTCAGTTTCTGCTTATAATTGAATATCCTTAAACATGAAAGCCACCATTAGTATATGAGTGTTTATTGGGAAGTGCAGAAGGATTTTAACAAAATAAATAATAAAATATTTATCTAGTGTGTTTATAGATTTTTAGAATTAATTTAATCTATGTTAATGAAAACACATCTTTTTTTTTTTTTTTTTTCTTAAAAGCTAAGTAAGCAAATGTTTTTGGTTGCTTCAACCCGATGACTATTCAATCCATTTCAGGCTGTATGAGATATTGACCATCAGCTCCTGAAAATATAAATATTTGAAGTTTTGTGTTTCCATTACACTTGGGTTAATTAAATAAAAATATTTGGCAATATACAGACCTATTTTAAATGTAAAATTTAGTAAATGTATTTAACATAATGTGATGTACATTAAGCATGAGTTTAAGGGGATGACTTGCCTTGAGTCTAACAACTCCTCTAGGACCTCTCAGGTCAAACTTCTCTGCTTGTCCTGTGGGCTCCATAAAGATTAGAAGACATGACCTACAGGACTGTTTGTACTTTTACTGGTATGTTTATTTAGCCAGATAGCAGTATCACAAATCAATAACAAGCTAAGTATAAATATCAAAAAAATATAAAGCCTAGATCAACTGATTAGGAAAACAATTAGTTGCCCTGAAAATATTCATATTAGAAGAGAAGAAATAATCATAGAAAAGAGAACATTGCCTAACAAGATGGAGTTTTAGGGTAATAATCATACAAACACACAGACACACATTCACAACGATCTTATCTTGTGGTTGATTACATTCCCAGGCAACGGTTTCTAATTATTTTAGTACATAGGTACTTATTAAAATAGGGGCATTTAGGTCCCACTTCTGGAAAAAACTGACTCATTTGGCATTGGATAAGACATATGTATTTATATTTCCTCAAAACTATTTCAGTGATTTTGATGATCAATCAGAGTTTGCATATCCTTAGTATTGATGACAGGTCTCAGTATAGCTACATAGAAGGGTTGCAGTATTCCATAGCCCTTGCATTTCATAGATAAATGAAACCGAATTATAAGGAAAAATGGAAAAAAATAATAACAAAAGCAACAGAAATGCTGTTACTACATTCCTACTGAGGCAGTGTGAGCTCTTTAAGAACACTTCAGATATCTGGAGGTAGGGGACCAAGGCAAGCCAATCTGGGCTGCAGAGCCAGATATCCAAGGAGGAGACCAGAAGCCATGGCACAAATGAGAAGGTCTGAAGCAATGTTCTTTCCTGTCCTCATCCAGAGACTTCACCTTCTATGATGATTGCATTGACTCCTCATTTCACTCACTGGGTTGTTGAAATAGATTCAAACATTCTGTAAGTATCAGCATCAATTCTACTTAATACAGTATTTGCATATGATAGCAATGTAGAAAACTATATACAAGCATGGGGCCTATATTTAAAGAAATGCCTTTTTTAAAAATGAGTACAAAACTTTTCTTGTGATTATCTTCTTAATTTTTCAAAATATGGCTTTTAAAAATTAATCAAAGAACACCTTTTTATATTAAAAATTATATAACCATTAAAAATGAATAGGTTATTTAGAAACCCAAATGAAATTAATGAATTTTTCACACTCTTGACATTTAAAAAGCACAAAAATAAGTTAAAAAATGGATGGTTTGCATGCATGCTAAGTCGATTCAGTCAAACTCTTTGCAACCCTGTGAACTGTAGCCCACCAAGCTCATCTGTCTATGGGATTCTCCAGGCAAGCATACTGGAGTATGTTGCCATGCTCTCCTCCATAGAGTCTACTCGACCCAGGGATCGAATTGGCATCTCCTGTGTCTCCTGCATTGGCAGGTGGGTTCTTTACCACTAATGTCACTTGGGAAGTCCAAAAAGCACAAAAGCAGTTTAAAAATGAATGATAATAACACACTGTAAAAATATTATGTAGTGATGTACAGTAAAAATAATATTCAAAGTATGTTTTCTCAAACCAAAATATTGTATTTTTTTAAAGAACAAATCTCTACTTTTTAGAGCAGTTTTAGATTTAAATAAATATTTAACAGTGAGGACAAGAGTTCTCATATACTTCCTCTTGTCCTCTGTACAACCTCCCCTACTATTAATGTCTTGCCTAAGTGTGGTTTATTTGTTACAACTGATGGCCTAATACTGAGTCATTATTATTAGCTAAAGATAATAGTTTATGATTTTTTTCAATTATAAACTAGGATCTTCAGATCTTCAGAGGATCACAGTTTACATGAGCATTTACTCTGGTGTGGTACATTTGATAGTTCTTGAGAAGTATAAAATAGGACATTTTTACCACCAATGTTTCAGTGTATCTCAACACTGGAGGAAATCAAAATCAGAAAAGAAAAAGACATAAAATCAGGGAGTACTATCAGGAATGACATTTTTTGAAGTATTGGAGAAATATTTACTTCATTGTATGTGCTGAAAAGCCAAACCATCAGTCACATTGCTCAAGATTTTAAAATGCAAAAATGTCATTTTTTTTTCCTGATTTTTCATGGTGTTTCATTGAAGCACATACACGAGACCTGTACTTTATTGACCAGTCAAACAAAGTCAAGAAAGTTGCTTTTTCCAAATAAAAGTACGTTCTTTAAAAAAGCTATAGCATTCAGTGTATAAATAATCTTACCAATCACTGAGTATCTTAACCTCATTTCCAAATATATTAAAATTATCAATATATTTTCTTCAAGATTTATCATGACAGTACATTAAAATATAATGTTTAACTCTCTAGCCTTCAGTATGCATCAACAAGAATTATCCAAAGATCAACACTTACTTTTCAAGCAAATTAGTTTCCAGGAACAGCAAACTATATTGAGTTATATTGAATACCTGTATTGTCCCACATAAGGTTATTTGGATGAGGTCATCCTTCATATTCTAATTTCAGGTATGAAATATGTATCTAAATACTTACCTGGATCAGTTCAGTTCAGTTCAGTTGCTCAGTTGTGTCTGACTCTTCAGGACCCCAATGGACCGCAGCATGCCAGACCTCCCTGTCCATTACCAACTCCCAGAGTCTACTCAAAAGTATCTCCATTGAGTTGGTGATGTCATCCAACACCGTCCCCTTCTCCTCATGCCTACAATCTTTCCCAGAATCAGGATCTTTTCAAATGAGTCAGCTCTTTGCATCAAGTAGCCAAAGTATTGGAGTTTCAGCTACAATATCAGTCCTTCCAATGAACACTCAGGGCTGATCTTTTTTAGGATGGACTGGTTGGATCACCTTGCAGTCCAAGGGACTCTCAAGAGTCTTCTCCAACACCACAGTTCAAAAGCATCAATTCTAGGGTGCACAGCTTTCTTTATAGTCGAACTCTCAAATCCACATGAATACTGGAAAAACCATAGTCTTGACTAGACGGACCTTTGTTGGCAAAGTAATGTCTCTGCTTTTTAATATGCTGTCTAGGTTAGTCATAACTTTCCTTCCAAGGAACAAGCATCTTTTAATTTCATGGCTTCAATCACCATCTGCAGTGATTTTGGAGCCCAAAATATAAAGTCTGTCACTGTTTCCATTACGTCCTCATCTATTTGCCATGAAGTGATGGAGCCAGTTGCCGTGATCTTAGTTTTCTGAATGTTGAACTTTAAACCAACTTTTTCACTCTCCTCTTTCACTTTCATCAACAGGCTATTTATTTCTTCTTCACTTTCTGCCATAAGGGTGGTGTCATCTGCATGTCTGAGGTTATTGATATTTCTCCCAGCAATCTTGATTCCAGCTTGTGCTTCTTGCAGCCCAGCGTTTCTCATGATGTACTCAGCATATAAGTTAAATAAGCAGGGTGACAATATACAGACTTGACATACTCCTTTTCCTATTTGGAACCAGTCCGTTGTTCCATGTTTAGTTCTGTTGCTTCCTGACCTGTATATTGATTTCTCAAGAGGCAGGTCAGGTGGTCTGGTATTCCCACTTCTTTAACAATTTTCCACAGTTTATTGTGATCCATACAGTCAAAGCCTTTGTCATAGCCAATAAAGCAGAAATAAATGTTTTTTTTTTTTTCTGGAGCTTTCTTGTTTTTTTTGATGATCCAGTGGATGCTGGCAATTTGATCTCTGGTTCCTCTGCCTTTTCTAAAATCAGCTAAATCCTGGCTTGGAGAATTTTGAGCATTACTTTGCTAACGTGTGAGATGAGTGCAACTGTGTGGTTGTTTGAGCATTCTTTGGCATTGCCTTTCTTTGGGACTGGAATGCTATCTGACCTTTTCCAGTCCTGTGGCTACTGCTGAGTTTTCCAAATTTGCTGGCATATTGAGCACAGCACTTTCACAGCACCATCTTTTAGATTTTAAATAGCTCAACTGGAATTCCATCACCTCCAGTAGCTTTGTTCGTAGTGATGCTTCCTAAGGCCCACTTGACTTCACATTCCAGAATGTCTGCCTCTAGGTGAGTGATCACACCATTGTGATTATTTGGGTCATGAAGATCTTTTTTGTACAGTTCCTCTGTGTATTCGTGCCAACAGTTTTTAATATCTTCTGCTTCTTTTAGGTCCATACCATTTCTGTCTTTTATTGAGTCCATCTTTGCCTGAAATGTTCCCTTGGTAACCCTAATTTTCTTGAAGGGATCTCTAGTCTTTCCCATTCTGTTGCTTTCCTCTATTTCTTTGCATTGATCACTGAGGAAGGCTTTCTTATCTTTCCTTGCTATTCTTTGGAACTCTGCATTCAAATTGGTATATCTTTCCTTGTCTCCTTTGCTTTTCACTTCTCTTATTTTCACAGCTATTTGTAAGGTCTCTTCAGACAGCCATTTTGCTTTTTTGCATTTCTTTTCCATGGGGATGGTCTTGATCCCTGTCTCCTGTACAATGTCATGAACCTCCATCCATAGTTCATCAGGCACTCTATCAGATCTAGTCCCTTAAATCTATTTCTCACTTCCACTGTATAATTGTAAGGGATTTGATTTAGGTCATACCTGAATGGTTTAGTGGTTTTCCCTACTTTCTTCAATTTAAGTCTGAATTTGGCAATAAGGAGTTCATGATCTGAGCCACAGTCAGCTCCAAGTCTTGTTTTTTCTGACTGTATTGAGCTTCTCCATCTTTGGCTGCAAAGGATATAATCAATCTGATTTCAGTGTTTCACCTTGCTTAAAATTCCTTTAAATTAATAGTATAGTTCAATGATTTAACATAATATGGACTTTGTTAGTTTTTTGTGAGTCTTCTTGAACAAATCAGTTTTCCATGAATCTCAAAATGAAAATAACAATTTCATGAAAACTTTTTTCTGAATTCCCTATTGCATTTGTTTTTAAATTTTAGCACTATTCCTATTTGTCTTTGACACTAGTACCATGACTAGTGAGCTAGGAAATATAAAAATTTATAAGATGAATTATTCACCATTAGTATCTCTTTGTGCTCACTGGGAAGCAAAGTGAATTATATAGTAGCTGGCATTTGTCAATCACTTATTCCATCAGAAAGAAGCACTAAAACAATGACAAATAGTTGTGTTGAGTAATCTTGGTTTAAGTTGTAATCAATCATTTTATCCTCTAAAATATGTGTTGAAATTAACAGTGGAACTTTGAGAACACAGCTAGGTATATTTAAGACAATGTTGGAAAAGTTAAGTTGTTGTGTTTTTTTTTTTTAATAAATGGAGATGAAATCAAAAGGTACTAACATGAAGTATTTGAAGTAACATGTACTTAAGGTGGGTAAGTGGCATTGTCAGTCATACTCATTCTCCACTTTTTGAGTCTCTTGTGGCAATCTTTCTAGGAACAGAGAATTTTTCAGCAAGGCAATTAAGGAGAGTGTAAGATATAGTTTATCCTTATCCTATCTTCCTTGTGATGGATTCAACAGATAATGTAATATAGAGTCACAGAAGGTGAGGTGATGTGGGTTGGTGGGTAACTCTGAGTGAACCTTCATTTGACCTATCTGAAGAAAAGCAAGTTTACCACAAAGCTAATCAGAATTACTAGATTATACGGCTAATTTAAAGCAATAAAGTTGGAAATGAATGCATTGGGCTGATGAGTGTAAGTCCGATAAATTGATAGTGCATTTATAGATGACAAGACATGTAAAATGTCTGGTTAGCTAAAGTGTATGTGAATATTTTTTTTTTAATTTAAAAACAGTCCTATTTTTGTGCACATCCAAATGCTTTTAATACCATCTTTACCCTTTCCCTAATTAGAATTCTTTTATTTCTGTAGTGTTTGTTTTATCTATTTTTACCCTAGTTGCACTCAGATGAGTTTTCTTGCATTCTGAAAGTTAGTGAATAGAGAAAAAATATAGAACTTACATGTACATTTGCAGATGAATATCTGTGAAAAGGTACAGTGTGACTTTAAAATCTAAATTTCTCTTCTATGATTGACACTTCATATGTGTGTTCTCCAAGTTTTTTGCTCTAAAGTATTGTCCATGGTCTTAGAAGCAACTAATACTATGACAAAAATACTAGCTCAACTTTTTAGGAAAAATGTTTATATATTTAACAAACTATATTAACTTTTAAAGTAATTATATTTAAAAATGAATGTGATAGGTATCTGATCTACATTCTACTTCAAATATAAAATATTATCAACATGCCTCAACTCTTTCTCTCTCTGCCTCTCTCTCTCTGTCTTTCTCTCTCCCTCTCCACCCCACCACACACATTTGTTTTGTGCACTAGAATGTTGTCACTGAGAAAAAAAAAATGCCACTAGAAATATGAACTGCATAAGATTAAAATGTCTAAAAATGTTTTATATATAAATAAAATGTTTGTACTAAAATGTTTACACCAAAAAATGTCCCTATATTAGATGTGTACATAGGGTTTCTAAGTAAAATAAGCTCAAATTAATCTGTGTCCTACTTGATTTCAAAGCAATTGTTTGAAAAGTTAATACTGTCACTCAATTGGTTGTTTGGTTTAGTTGATAAAAATGTATATTAACATTTTTGGTTTTTTTGTTCAGTTGACTGAATCTGATAATTGTTTACATCTTATCAATGAAATGAATAATATTGATGCCATTAATCATATTGATGTCAACCACAAAACAGTAGATTCTGGGTTCACAGTGACTCTAAGGAATGGAGTGATCATCAACTCATTAGATCAATTTCATGTCAAATGATTATGACAAGACTGTTGAGTGTATAAGGTGGCTTGTGTCATCCCTTATTATTCTAGTTTTGCAGAAACTGTTAGAAGGAAAAATAATGATAAGAAAAGATGATGGGACTAATTCTCATATTTAAACACTAAAAGCAGTTGTGTTAATTGGTTTATCTCATACATGTAATCTGTTACGCAAAGTAGAAACAGTAACACAAATTTGTAATATTGAGTTCATTTTACATGTATACAGAAGCAAATTGGATGGAATAAGATGTAAGCAGGAATATATGATTCTAATTTCAACAATAAAGACCATGTGAACTTAGATAAATGATTGCACCTCTTTTAATCTCAGTTTGTCTGGTGGATGGAAAATATAATAGAGCAAAAAAACTTGCCTATCAGGGATATTTTGATGATTTGGTGAAGTCTAATTGAAGTCTATTTTGGTGGTGTTGTTCAATCGCTCAGCCATGTCCAACTCTTGGACTACACCATGCCAGGCTTACCTGTTCTGCATGATCTCTTGGAGTCTGCTCAGACTCATGTCCTTTGAGCCAGTGATGCTATCCAAAAAGTCTGTGAAATCAATTTATTAATAATAAAGCAGATTATAAATATGGTGATGAGTTTAAGTATGCCTGGTTTAAATGATACAGATATTAAGCCCATCAAATCAGATCAGTCGCTCAGTCGTGTCCAACTCTTTGTGACCCCATGAATCGCAGCACGTCAGGCCTCCCTGTCCATCACCAACTCCTGGAGTTCACTCAGACTCACGTCCATTGAGTTGGTGATGCCATCCAGCCGTTTCATCCTCTGTCGTTCCCTTCTCCTCTGGCCCCCAATCCCTCCCAGCATCAGAGTCTTTTCCAATGAGTCAACTCTTCGCATGAGGTGGCCAAAGTACTGGAGTTTCAGCTTTAGCATCAGTCCTTCCAAAGAAATCCCACGGCTGATCTCCTTCAGAATGGACTGATTGGATCTCCTTGCAGTCCAAGGGACTCTCAAGAGTCTTCTCCAACACCACAGTTCAAAAGCATCAATTCTTTGGCACTCAGCCTTCTTCACAGTCCAACTCTCACATCCATACATGACCACAGGAAAAACCATAGCCTTGACTAGACGAACCTTTGTTGGCAAAGTAATGTCTCTGCTTTTGAATATGCTATCTAGGTTGGTCATAACTTTCCTTCCAAAGAGTAAGCATCTTTTAATTTCATGGCTGCAGTCACCATCTGCAGTGATTTTGGAGCCCAGAAAAATACAGTCTGACACTGTTTCCATTGTTTCCCCATCTATTTCCCATGAAGTGATGGGACCAGATGCCATGATCTTCATTTTCTGAATGTTGAGCTTTAATTCAACTTTTTCACTCTCCACTTTCACTTTCATCAAGAGGCTTTTGAGTTCCTCTTCACTTTCTGCCATAAGGGTGGTGTCATCTGCATATCTGAGGTTATTGATATTTCTCCCAGCAATATTGATTCCAGCTTGTGTTTCTTCCAGTCCAGTGTTTCTCATGATGTACTCTGCATAGAAGTTAAATAAACAGGGTGACAGTATACAGCCTTGATGAACTCCTTTCCCGATTTGGAACCAGTCTGTTGTTCCATGTCCAGTTCTCACTGTTGCTTCCTGACCTGCATACAAATTTCTCAAGAGGCAGATCAGGTGGTCTGGTATTCCCATCTCTTGAAGTATTTTCCACAGTTTATTATGATCCACACAGTCAAAGGCTTTGGCATAGTCAAGAAAACACAAATAGATGTTTTTCTGGAACTCTCTTGCTTTTTCTATGATCCAGCGGATGTAGGCAATTTGATCTCTGGTTCCTCTGCCTTTTCTAAAACCAGCTTGAACATCAGGAAGTTCACAGTTCACATATTGCTGAAGCCTGGCTTGGAGAATTTTGAGCATTACTTTACTAGCATGTGAGATGAGTGCAATTGTGCGGTAGTTTGAGTATTCTTTGGCATTGCCTTTCTTTGGGATTGGAATGAAAACTGACCTTTTCCAGTCCTGTGGCCACTGCTGAGTTTTCCAAATGTGGTGCCATATTGAGTGCAGCACTTTCACAGCATCATCTTTCAGGATTTGGAATAGCTCAATTGGAATTCCATCACTTCTACTAGTAACTCCTCTTGGCCGCCGCCCTTCGGGCATGAGGTCCTCCCGGCTTCTGCCCCTGACCTCGGACGTGGGGTGGCTCCTCTCGGCCACGCTATGGAGCGCCCGTCGCAGCTGCCTGCGCTATATCTATTAACTCCATAGCCCTTTTGAAAAGAATGAGAACTTAATACCATAGAGATTTTTTAAAGCCCCAGAAAAGTGCTGAGATGAATAAAATGATAAAAGTTTAGCAAGCTGTGTTAGAAAAAGTTGTATGTTTGAAACAATGTTTAAGCAATAACCTAAAAATGAAAATGCCATAGTCTATTTGGTAAATTAGCCTAATAGAGGATCCAAATATTGCATAATTTATGGAATTAAGCTTAAAAGTTTGAACATTCATAAATATTACTTATTTATCTATCGTTTCTCTATATTTAGACATGAAGAAATGGAAAATGCTGCCTTCAATTAATATAGAAGTATATTTGAATCTATTATTAGAAATGTGCATTTATTTTTATTTCTTCTAGTCTTTATGCTTAGGAAATTTTGCTTTATGTTTCATTGATTATTGATTTAGATAAATGGGAATTATATTTCACCTCCTCCCAAATGAAAGGCATACTTTTCATATATCAGATCATAATGTCTTTGGGGCTTCCCTGGTGGCTCAGAGGTTAAAGTGTCTGCCTGCAATGCGGGAGACCCAGGTTCAATTCCTGGGTTGGGAAGATCCCCTGGAGAAGGAAATGGCAACCCACTCCAGTATTATTACCTGGAGAATCCCATGGACTGAGGAGCCTGCTAGGCTACAGTCCACGGGGTCACAAAGAGTTGGACATGACTGAGTGACTTCACTTTCACTTTCCTAATGTCTTTAGCTTGTATTATTTATTAGTCATCTTCATTTGAAAGTAGAATCATGTCTGTATATATTTTGTTTCATAGAGTATATCTATTCATTGAAATCTGTAAGTCATATTCTACAATACTGAATGTCACTTAAGATCTTATACAAAAGCAGATGAAAAGGAGTAAAGAAAGGATTATTGAGAAAACCAGAGGAACCTGGAGGATGATATAGTGGTCAAGGTTATGCTTTTTGAACCCATAATCATATCCTCATTGAATTTTACAATATCTTGGGAGATACACACATTATTTTTCATTTGGATAAAAACCTTGAGTAGGTAGTAATGAGCATTATATGTATACCTATATATTGAAATCATTTCATTAGTAAGTTGAAGAATGAAAATCATATATGTTTTAATGATAAGAAAAAGTGGACCTTCTCAAAAATTGAACAGTAAACATTTTAGGAGGGCAATTTGTCACTATATGCTGGAAGACTTTAAAAAGTGTCTTTGTTTCACTAGGTTGTGTACTTTAAGAATTTATCCTAAGGAAATTATCAAGAAAACATGCAAAGATACATAGATATGGATAATCAGTATGCTCTTTGAAAAATATTGGAGCAAAATATTGTAAACAACAAAAATGTCCAATAATAGGGGACAAACAAAATCTGGACTATCTATAAATGGAATGTAGCCATAAATGTTTAAAACGAGTTTGTATATATGTGATAGGCAGTATGGGAAATATTCCTTGTATTTCTCAAGAAAGCAGATTGAATGTGTATACTATAATCAGTTTTCATTTTATAAACCAAATGATCTGAATTTATGGGATATATTAAGCTTTATAAAAAAAATACCCCTGCTAATTTAGTATAATAAAACATTTATTAATTATTGAAAATGCCATGTTTAAATCATGCAAAATTCTATCATTCAATGATAACCAGTTTTAACATTTTGGTGTTTAATTTTGCAGATGTGAAAATATATGAGTAATATTCAATTTCTTTCTTTACACTGTATTAAGAGTCATTCTGTTTTCAAATACCAACATAACTCAGTGTGAATATCAGACTTTAAATACAAACAGAAATGCAAATGTCAGGAACCCTGTACTTTAAAAACAGGTGGTGTTTATTGCCTCTTGCTTTTTAAACGTCTTTCTATCTTTACTAACAACAAGGTGGGTGGGACAGCAAGCTGCTATATATTTAACACTATGCTTTAACTTTAAAGAGCTTATAATAAGTATTTTTTGATGACTAAACGCTAAGGTGATTCACTCTCAACTGCATAGAAACACTGGGTCTTATTTTGAAGAGAAAAGAAGCTGTTAGTTTAATCAAGATTATATTGTTGGCAGGGAACCAAAAGTCAAAAACAGATTTTTATTTTCTTTTCTAAAGAAGGCATTGGCAGTATGACAATTTAACAAGTGTGCAGCTGTAGGTGTAGTGACACCACATTTAAAGCCATGTCTTCATAGAACAGTAGACTTAGCTAGTTTGAGTCAAACCACTTATAAAGTAAGCAGCTATATTTATATGCAGATAAGGAAACATTATCTATATTATTATTTGTATGTTTATATAAATATATGTTATATACCCATGTAATTGGGCTTCCCAGGTGGCTCTAGTGGTAAAGAACCTGGCTGCCAATGCAGGAGATGTAAGAAACACAGATTTCATCTCTGGGTCCAGAAGATCCCCTGGAGGAGGGGATGACAAACCCAATCCGGTATTTTTGCTTCAAAAATCCCATGGACGGAGGAGCCAGGTTGGACCATGGTCCATCGGGTCACAAAGAATTGAACACGACTGAAACAACTTAACATGCATGCAATTTACACAGTTAGCTCTGTCAGACATTTACCTTTGAGCAAGTTTTCTCATCTTTAGTACTTCTGGCATTTTGGACCAAATACTTTGCCACTGGGAGTAGGTGCTTGACTTGTGCATCATAAAATATTGAGCAGCATCTTTGCCTTCTACCTGCATCACCCCAGCAGCTGTAACAGTCAAACATTTTGTCCAATACTGTCAAATTGTCCTCTAGTGAGACAAAAATTACACCTGATTGAGACATACTATGTCTCAAAGCTACGGTTTTTCCAGTAGTCATGTATGGATGTGAGAGTTGGACGATAAAGCTGAGCGCTGAAGAATTTATGCTTTTGAACTGTGCTGTTGGAGAAGACTCTTGAGAGTCCCTTGGACTGCAAGGAGATCCAAGCAGTCCATCCTAAAGGAAATCCATCCTGAATATTCATTGGAATATTTCCGCTGAAGCTGAAACTCAAATACTTTGGCCACCTGATGTGAAGGGCTGACTCACTGGAAAAGACCCTGATGCTGGGAAAGATTGAAGGAGGGAGGAGAAGGGGAAATCACAGGATGTGATGGTTGGATGGCATCACTGACTGCATGGACGTGAGTTTGGGTAAACTCCCGGAGTTGGTGATTGACAGGGAGGCCTGGCATGCTGCAGTCCATGGGGTTGCAAAGAGTTGGATATGACTGAGCAACTGAACTGAACTGAACTGAGACATTCTATCTTAGATTGTACCTTCAAAATCTGTTTTTATCCTTCAGTGGGATTATATAAGAAAAAGGAATACAGGCCCCTCCTATATTTTAGGAAGAGATGTCATCTCTACATTCCTTGTGATGATAATCTGATATTAGATCACAGGCCTACCTAACTCATCCAAAACATCTCTGTCAGGTCACAAGGACAAAGGTTCCATGTTGATATTTAGTATAACCTCTAAAGTTTTACTCAAACATTTCTTGGCCTAGAACTTTGATTTTTGCCTGGATTATCCTTGGAGCAGTCCTGATTTCTGGACATGACCTAGATATGTGGTATCTCCCCAGGTGATAATAGAAAGAAAAAAGAAAAAAAACAAATGTTAGTCACT
The DNA here is from genome assembly GCF_032452875.1 of Bos javanicus. Classification (NCBI taxonomy): domain Eukaryota; kingdom Metazoa; phylum Chordata; class Mammalia; order Artiodactyla; family Bovidae; genus Bos; species Bos javanicus. Next base: position 4,492,339 of record NC_083879.1, on the reverse strand, counting down.
TAGTTGTGTCCAACTCTTTGTGACCCCCTGGACTGTAGCTCACCAGGCTCCTCCATACATAAGAGGGTTGCCATTTCCATCTCCAGGGGATCCTTCTAATCCAGGGATCAAATCCAGGGATCAAACCCAGGTCTCCAGCATTGCAGGCAGATTCTTTACCATCTGAGCTCTAATAACATAGCTCAAATTAATCTGGCTACTAATAACATGTAATTTTTATCAACTCCACATAAATTTAAGTGTTTCATTAGTTTATTTATGAAAAAGATATCTTTGTCTTTTTCTAAATTTTATTTAATCCTTTTTGTCAACATTTTCTTAAAGTACCAACTTTAGTTTTACCTGTGTGTCATATTTTCCACACTTTTAATATCATGAAAATTACCTCTGCCATCTACTGAAAATAAATGGAAATCCATTAGAAATAAATATCCAATAATCTACCCATGCATTAAGTAATTAAGTAAAAAGTAAGTATGCATTAGTTGTGTTGTGTATAACGTTTATTTTCATTACCTCACTTGACAAATATTTTCATTGATGGCTTTTATTCAGTTCAGTTCAGTTCAGTCACTCAGCCGTTTCTGATTCTTTGCAACCCCATGGACTCCAACACACCATGCTTTCCTGTCCATCACCAACTCCCCAAGCTTGCTCAAATTCATGTCCATCAAATCGGTGATGCCATCCAACCATCTCATCCTCTGTTGTCTCCTTCTCCTCCTGCCTTCAATCTTTTCCAACATCAGGGTCTTTTCCAGTGAGTTAGTTCTTCCCAACAGGTGCCAAAGTATTGGAACATCAACTTCAGCATCAGTCCTTGCAATGAATATTCAGAACTGATTTCGTTTAAAATTGACTGTTTTGGTCTCCTTTGCAGTCCAAGGGACTCTCAAGAGTCTTCTACAACATCACAGTTCAAAGGCATCAATTCTTCAGTGCTCAGCTTTCTTTATGGTCCACCTCTCACATCCATACATGATTTGGAAAAACCATAGCCTTGACAAGGCGGACATTTTTTGGCAAAGTCATGTCTCTGCTTTTTGGTATGCTGTCTAGGTTTGTCACAAATTTCTTCCAAAGAACACGCATCTTTTTTTTATTGAACACTACTTTTCTCTGTGCTCAAGAATCCTCAATGAGGAGAGAGAAAATAATGAGTAGGTATAAATAATCACAGAATGTTAAATGAGAGCACTTGACAAGGACAGATCATTCAGTATCAACAGTTTCTTGGGCAAATGAACCCTTCCTGCCACTATAACTCTACATTCAAATTTAAACTTTAAACATAAGAGCAGCAAATTAAATTATTTTTCATATTCTGGACTTCAATATGGTCTATAAAAAAACAACTCACAATTCATTTATTCTCAGGAAAGTTTTACTCACTGTTTAAATCCTACTTTTTCTGTTTTTTAATTTTGTGTGGTTTTGTGTATGCATGGTTGCTATTCTGAATATTATTCCCAAAAGATATTTTAGTAAATAAATATATTTTCTTTCCAGGAAATATTATGTCTCCCTTGGTATAGTCAGTGTTACATTATCATTCGTCTTTATTGACATCCATTATGGGTTGTTGTTGTGTGTGTGTGAAAACTATTTCCTGGGCAATTTTAATAAATATTTTTCTATTTAGTCTTCCTTGCTTGGGAATTTTCCAAACGATGGTGCCTGATTCAGGAATAACACTCAATGCACTCAAAGTTGTTAGATTTCTAGACAATCAGATTGAGAAAGCAATATTTGGAGAAAGTAGAGACAATAATAAACACTTCTCTAGATCAAGGAGACAGTGGTTTTCCATTTTTGCTACTGTATATCACTGAATTTTTAATTAATGAAACATTATTTGCAGAACTTAATATTAGTACATAAAATTTGTCAGAGAAAAATGCCTATCTGCACTGTCTCTGACCTGTCTCAATAGATAACACAATATGAAGTATTTTTCTATGTTAGACTATGTTGCAGTACTTTTGGAGATGACAATGCAGCTGAAATTTAAATTTCTCCTTTTTAGTGTTGTTTCATTTGGATTCATGTGATCTTGGTTTTTGTTTGGCTGATTTTTTTTGTGTGTGCATTGATACTGAATTTTGCAGAAGATAAAGGCATCAAAAAGGGCCTTGAAACAATCTATTGAATGACATCCTTTGTCAGATATGTTTGGATGATGAGAGGATGTAAATTTACTGCATTCAGTAGATATTCATAAAATTGATGTAGGATGCTTTCTCTTGGAAAGTAGACTTCAGGTTTTACTTTGGGAAATTACAGCCTAACTTTTAAGGAAAGTTGAAAATTTCAAATTTTCAAATAGACTGGATTATGTGTTTACACCTCCTATAAAATCTTAATTTAATTATATTCTAGACAGTAAATTCCTATTTATATTTTTATAATTATTTTCTGGATAAAAAATCCTTATAATCAGACTTCCTATTTGATTTGATGTTCTGATGATATACTCTTACAGCAGAAAGCAATATTATGATTATTATGGTGGAAAGTTAAGCATTATCATTTTTACTTGTTTAAAGTTCTGTGCTAGTTTAGCTTCAAATTAATAATTCTTTTTTTTTTTAATTTAATTTTTTTTTAAACTTTACATAATTGTATTAGTTTTGCCAAATATCAAAATGAATCCACCACAGGTATACATGTGTTCCCCGTCCTGAACCCTCCTCCCTCTTCTGTCCCAATACCATCCCTCTGGGTCGTCCCAGTGCATTAGCCCCAAGCATCCAGTATCGTGCATCGAACCTGGATTGGCATCTCGTTTCCTACATGATATTTTACATGTTTCAATGCCATTCTCCCAAATCTTCCCACCCTCTCCCTCTCCCACAGAGTCCAAAAGACTGTTCTGTACATCAGTGTCTCTTTTGCTGTCTCGTACACTGGGTTATTGTTACCATCTTTCTAAATTCCATATATATGCGTTATTATACTGTATTGGTGTTTTTCCTTCTGGCTTACTTCACTCTGTATAATAGGCTCCAGTTTCATCCACCTCATTAGAACTGATTCAAATGTATTCTTTTTAGTGGCTGAGTAATACTCCATTGTGTATATGTACCACTGCTTTCTTATCCATTCATCTGCTGATGGACATCTAGGTTGCTTCCATGTCCTGGCTATTATAAACAGTGCTGCGATGAACATTGGGGTACATGTGTCTCTTTCCCTTCTGGTTTCCTCAGTGTGTATGCCCAGCAGTGGGATTGCTGGATCACAAGGCAGTTCTATTTCCAGTTTTTTAAGGACTCTCCATACTGTTCTCCATAGTGGCTGTACTAGTTTGCATTCCTACCAACAGTGTAAGAGGGTTCCCTTTTCTCCACACCCTCTCCAGCATTTATTGCTTGTAGACTTTTGGATCGCAGCCATTCTGACTGGTGTGAAATGGTACCTCATTGTGGTTTTGATTTGCATTTCTCTGATAATGAGTAATGTTGAGCATCTTTTTATGTGTTTGTTAGCCCTCTGTATGTCTTCTTTGGAGAAATGTCTATTTAGTTCTTTGGCCCACTTTTTGGTTGGGTCATTAATTTTTCTGGAGTTGAGCTGAAGGAGTTGCTTGTATATTTTTGAGATTAGTTATTTGTCAGTTGCTTCATTTGCTATTATTTTCTCCCATTCTGAAGACTGTCTTTTCACCTTGCTAATAGTTTCCTTTGATGTGCAGAAGCTTTTAAAGTTAATTAGGTCCTATTTGTTTATTTTTGCTTTTATTTCCAATATTCTGGGAGGTGGGTCATAGAGGATCCTGCTGTGATGTATGTCGGAGAGTGTTTTGCCTATGTTCTCCTCTAGGAGTTTTTTAGTTTCTGGTCTTACATTTAGATCTTTAATCCATTTTGAGTTTATTTTTGTGTATGGTGTTAGAAAGTGTTCTAGTTTCATTCTTTTACAAGTGGTTGACCAGATTTCCCAGCACCACTTGTTAAAGAGATTGTCTTTAATCCATTGTATATTCTTGCCTCCTTTGTCAAAGATAAGGTGTCCATAGGTGTGTGGATTTATCTCTGGGCTTTCTATTTTGTTCCATTGATCTATATTTCTGTCTTTGTGCCAGTACCATACTGTCTTGATAACTGTGGCTTTGTAGTAGAGCCTGAAGTCAGGTAGGTTGATTCCTCCAGTTCCATTCTTCTTTCTCAAGATCGCTTTGGCTATTCAAGGTTTTTTGTATTTCCATACAAATTGTGAAATTATTTGTTCTAGCTCTGTGAAGAATACTGTTGGTAGCTTGATAGGGATTGCATTGAATCTATAAATTGCTTTGGGTAGTATACTCATTTTCACTATATTGATTCTTCCAATCCATGAACATGGTATATTTCTCCATCTGTTAGTGTCCTCTTTGATTTCTTTCACCAGTGTTTTATAGCTTTCTATATATAGGTCTTTAGTTTCTTTAGGTAGATATATTCCTAAGTATTTTATTCTTTCCGTTGCAATGGTGGATGGAATTGTTTCCTTAATTTCTCTTTCTATTTTCTCATTATTAGTGTATAGGAATGCAAGGGATTTCTGTGTGTTGATTTTATATCCTGCAACTTTACTATAGTCATTGATTAGTTCTAGTAATTTTCCAGTGGAGTCTCTAGGGTTTTCTATGTAGAGGATCATGTCATCTGCAAATAGTGAGAGTTTTACTTTTTCTTTTCCAATTTGGATTCCTTTTATTTCTTTTTCTGCTCTGATTGCTGTGGCCAAAACTTCCAAAACTCTGTTGAATAGTAATGGTGAAAGTGGGCACCCTTGTCTTGTTCCTGACTTTAGAGGAAATGCTTTCAATTTTTCACCATTGAGGATAATGTTTGCTGTGGGTTTGTCATATATAGCTTTTATTATGTTGAGGTATGTTCCTTCTATTCCTGCTTTCTGGAGAGTTTCTATCATAAATGGGTGTTGAATTTTGTCAAAGGCTTTCTCTGCATCTATTGAGATAATCATATGGTTTTTATTTTTCAATTTGTTAATGTGGTGTATTACACTGATTGATTTGCGGATATTGAAGACTCCTTGCATCCCTGGGATAAAGCCCACTTGGTCATGGTGTATGATCTTTTTAATGTGTTGTTGGATTCTGATTACTAGAATTTTGTTAAGGATTTTTGCATCTATGTTCACACGAAACAGAGGGAAACAACTTAATAATTCATCACTTAATGATGATTAGGAAGGAAGAAAAGTTCTTAGAAATGGAAAAATAAATTTAAGAAAAAATGTGCTGAAATTGCTAAACACACAGAAATATGTAATACTTTAAAAAATAGATTCATTGGCTTTAAGTGGATTGATTCTTCTTCAGATGCTGTTTAAATTTTAAACAGAATTTCAAAGTAATGCACAAGTTATCTTGAAGGTGTCTGAAAAGTCTTGGAACATGGGAGAGATGCCAGAAATTTGAAACTGATCATAGAGGAAGGCATATTTTAAAACTTATTGCCAGAGATGTTTATATGACAAAAAATAATGATTCATTTTTTGAGGAAAAAGAGTAAGCCAAGATTCCCCCTTTATGACACTTCTGAATCAGAGCTGAAGGAAAACCTGGTGAGTACATTATATGTATATCTGAGCAATACTTCACCAGGGTGTCACATGATATCCTGATATGAAGATAATGTGATAATATAGGATAAGCTTGTAAAAGCTTATCCATCTTGCACTCTGGGAATTAGTGTTGTCCCAGAGGGCAATGGCACCCCACTCTAGTACTCTTGCTTGGAAAATCCCATGGACGGAGGAGCCTGGAAGGCTGCAGTTCATGGGGTCGCTAAGAGTCAGACATGACCAAGCAACTTCCCTTTCACTTTTCACTTTCATGCATTGGAGAAGGAAATGGCAACCCACTCCAGTGTTCTTGCCTGGAGAATCCCAGGGACGGGGGAGCCTGGTGGGCTGCCATCTATGGGGTCGCACAGAGTCCGACACGACTGAAGTGACTTAGCAGCAGCAGCAGAGGGCTACTGCATTACCATGTCACAGTCCCATGCTTGGATCTGTCTCAAGAGTTTCCTTTACACCTTGGGTAAATATACACAATGTATACAATGTGTGAGTTTCAAATATTCAAGTAACAGGATGCTGTGAAGGGAAGGGAATAAGTTAAGATGTGAATCAAGAAAGGTTTCAATAACCTTGTAAAAATAGATATAAAGAATTACAAACTGTCTCAGCTGTATACAAAAAGAGAAATTGTACTAATTCAGTGTCAGTAATGTGGAGATTTTAAAATTATATGCACAAATTCTTGCATTCAAAGGGTAGAGTTTAATTCCCCTATTAGATTTCTCACCATCAGAAATTGTGTGATCCAATAATATTTGTCATTTTATAATAATGCCACTTATAACATATTTTTTTAAGCTGGTTTGTTTTAAGGGTAATTTTATATGCACTGATGGGTAATTATAATAATATAGTAGTTATGCTACTTACACCAAGATATATGATTTATAAAATAAGGTTGTGGGAACCTTAAAGTTAACATATTCCAGACTGATTTAGTAGACAAAGAATATATCAGATGATAACATCTTGCTCTGTGTTCAAGTTTGAGTGCTCAACTGAACAAAGACAAGGGCTATATGGTTAAGTGTTGCTAGAAAGGGTCTGGGATGCTAAGTCTTGTGGAAAAAAAAAATCTGATAGGCAGAGTTCAATTCAGTTTAGTTCAAGTCGCTTAGTCGTGTCTGATTTTTTGCACACCCAAGGACTGCAGCACACCAGGCTTCCCTGTCCATCACCAACTCCCAGAGCTTAATCAAACTAATGTCCATCGAGTTGGTGATGCCATCCAACCATCTCATCCTCTGTAATCCCCTTCTCTTCCTGTCTTCAATCTTCACTGATTTCCTTTAGAATTGACTGGTTTGGTCTCCTTGCAGTCCAAGGGACTTGCAAGAGTCTTCTCCAACACCACAGTTCAAAAGCATCTTTGGGCCTCAACTTTCTTTATAGAACAACTCTCACATCCATACATGACTACTGGAAAAACCATAGCTTTCATTAAACAGAAATGTGTCAGCAAAGTAATATCTCTGCTTTTTAATATGCTGTCTAGGTTGATCATAACTTTTCTTCTTAGGAGCAAGTGTCTTTTAATTTCATGGCTGCAGTCACCATCTGCAGTGATTTTGGAGCCCAGAAAAATAAAGTCTGACACTGTTTCCCCATCTATTTCCCATGAAGTGATGGGACCGGATGCCATGATCTTCGTTTTCTGAATGTTGAGCTTTAAGCCAACTTATTCATTCTCCTCTTTCACTTTCATCAAGAGGCTTTTGAGTTCTTCTTCTTTTAGTTCTTCTTCACCTTTCTGCCATAAGGGTGGTGTTATCTGCATATCTGAGGTTATTGATATTTCTCCTGGCAATCTTGACTCCAGCTTGTGCTTCTTCCAGCCCAGCGTTTCTCATGATGTACTCTGCATATAAGTTAAATAAGCAGGGTGACAATATACAGCTGTGACATACTCCTTTTCCTATTTGGAACCAGTCTGTTGTTCCATGTCCAGTTCTAACTGTTGCTTCCTGACGTGCATATAGGTTTCTCAAGAGGCAGGTCAGGTGGTCTGGTATGCCCATCTCTTTCAGAATTTCCCACAGTTTATTGTGATCCACACAGTCAAAGGCTTTGGCATAGTCAACAAAGCAGACATAGATGTTTTTCTGAAACTCTCTTGTTTTTTCCATGATCCAGCAGATGTTGGGAATTTGATCTGTGGTTTCTCTGTCTTTTCTAAAACCAGCTTGAACATCTGGAAGTTCATGGTTCACATATTGCTGAAGCCTAGCTTGGAGAATTTTGAGCATTACTTTACTAGAGTGTGAGATGAGTGCAATTGTATGGTAGTTTGAGCATTCTTTGGCATTGCCTTTCTTTGAGATTGGAATGAAAATTGACCTTTTCCAGTCCTGTGGCCACTGCTGAGTTTTCCAAATTTGCTGGCATATTGAGTGCAGCACTTTCACAGCATCATCTTTTAGGATTTGAAATAGCTCAACTGGAATTCCATCACCTCCACTAGCTTTGTTCGTAGTGATGCTTTCTAAGGCCCACTTGATTTCACATTCCAGGATGTCTGGCTCTAGGTGAGTGATCACACCATCGTGATTATCTGCATATAGTTAATAAATAGGGTGACAATATATAGCCTTAATATACTCCTTTCCTAATTAAGAACCACTCCATTGTTCCATGTCTGGTTCTAACTGCATACAGATTTCTCAGGAGGCAGGTTAGCTGGTCCGGTATTCCCATCTCTTTAAGAATTTTCCACAGTTTGTTGTGATTCACACAGTCAAAAGCTTGACACAGTCATATAGCAGAAGTAGATGTTTTACTGGAATTCTCTTGCTTTTTCAATGATTCAACAAATGTTGGCAATTTGATCTCTGGTTCCTCTGCCTTTTCTGAATCCAGGTGAACATCTGGAAGTTCTTGGTTCACATACTGTTGAAGCCTAGCTCGGAGAATTTTGAGCATTACTTTGCTAGTGTTTGAGATGAATGCAATTGGTAGGCAGAATTGAACTCTTAATTGCAGACATACTTGAGTTAGATAATTCATAAAATCACTTTCACAATTTAGATTTTATACTCATTTTACCAATTTTATACTCATTCATTTTCTTAACACTAACTGTACACTGGTAATACCTACAGAGGGTAAAAAAAAAAAAATTATAAATGTCCAGGTTGACCATAGACTTGAGTCAGAATATTTGATGATAGGGCCTGGTCATCTGTATTAAAAAAAAAAAAAAATCATCTTTGACTCTAATATGTACTCAGAATTAAAAATAGTTAATATGTTTATTTCATACAGAAATAATACTTTAATATCTCATCATAAATATAACAGATATTCAGTATAAATGTAAGTATATATATGTATATATATTTAGAGAACAGATGCTAACAGAAAAGGTGACTTTTTGAGTAAAATGGCTAGTGTAAGTGCTATATTGTGTTGCCATCAAATTCAACTACTAAGCTTTTAATGAACAGAAATGACTTAGTGGTCCATTTGTTAGCCAGTTAGAAAATAAATTCAGAAGTCAGGTCAAGTTAACAATAACAATAATAACGACAGCAATTTTTTTATTGAGCAATTGCCATGTGATAGACAATGTGTATGTGTGCTCAGTCACTTGGTCATGTTCAACTCTTTGCAACCTCATGGGTTGTAGCTTGCCAGGCTCCTTTGTCCTTGGGATTTTCCAGGCAAGAATACTGAGTGGGTTGCCATTTCCTCCTCCAGGGTTCTTCCCAATCCAGGGATTGAATCCATGTTTCCTGCATCTTCTGCATTGGCAGGTGGATGTTTTTTACCACTAAGCCACCTGGGTAGCCCATTTAGCAGTGTACTAGGGATTTAATCTGTAATTATTTATCTAAATCATACAATAGTCTTATGAGTTAGGTATTATTATTAGGTTTATTATCACATTCATTATATGTCATGTAATGACATACTTCCATATATCATTACATTCATTATTATATTTTGGATTCATATATTCATTCATTTATACAACTATTATATTCATTAATAATATATAACAACCTGTATGCAGCAAGTAGCAATACTTAGAACCAGACATAGAACAATGGACTAGTGTCAAGGCTGTATATTGTCACCCTGTTTATTTAACTTACATGCAGAGTACATCATTTGAAATGTCAGTCTGGGTGAATCACAAGCTGGAATCAAGATAGACAGGATAAACACCAACAACATCAGATGAGCAGATATTACTCTAATGGCAGAAAGCAATGAGGAACTAAAGAGCCTCTTGATGAGTTTGAAAGAGGAGAGTAAAAAAGCTGGCTTGATACTCAACCTTCAAAAAATTAAAATCATGGCATCCGGTCCCATCACTTCATGGCAGATAGATGGGGAAAAAGTGGAAACAGTGTCAGACTTTATTTTCTTGGGGTCCAAAATCACTGCAGATGGTGACTGCAGCCATGAAATTAAAAGAAGCTGCTCCTTGGAGGAAAGGTTACAATGAACCTAGACAGAATATTAAAGAGCAGAGACATCACTTTACTGACAAAGGTCTGTATAATCCAAACTATGGTTTTCCAGCAATCATCTATAAATGTGAAAGTTGGACCATAAAGAAGGCTGAGCATCTAAAGAATTGATGCTTTTGAAATGTGGTGCTATAGAAGATGGAGAAGGAAATGGCAACTCATTCCAGTATTCTTGTCTAGAGAATCCTGTGGACAGAAAGGCCTGTTAGGCCGCTGTCCATAGGGTCGCACAGGGTTGGACATGACTGAAGCAACTTAGCATGCATGCATGCATTGGAGAAGGAAATGGCAACCCACTCCAGTATTCTTGCCTGGAGAATCCCAGGGATGGGGGAGCCTAGTGGGCTGCCATCTATGGGGTCACACAGAGTTGGACATGACTGAAGCACCTTAGCAGCAGCAGCAGCAGCTATAGAAGACTCTTGAGAATCCCTTGGACAACAAGGAGATCAAGCCAATCAGTTCTAAGGGAAATCAACCCTGGATATTCATTTGAAGGATTGATGCTGAATCTGAAGCTTGAATACTTTGGCCACCTCATGTGAAGAGCTGACTCTGGAAAAGACTGATGCTGGGAAAGATTGAGGGCAGGAGGAGAAGGGGATGACAGAGGATGAGATGGTTGGATGGCATCACTGACTCAATGGATATGGGTTTGAGCAAACTTTGGAGATAGTGAAGGACAGGGAAGCCTTGTGTGCTGCAGTTCATGTGGTGCTTTCCTAGTGGCTCAGACAGTAAAGAATCTGCCTGCAATGAAGGAGACCAGGGTTCTATCCCTGGCTTTATTTACCAGAAAACACTTTAGGACATTTGTCTAAGTTCATTCAAACAGTAATTGGTAGAGTTATTTGGATCCATATATTCTAAGCCTTAGAATTCTTACTCTTTGCCATTATGTCTGAGTTATCTTGAGTGACACAGCAATATCATTTTTGTAAGAGTTTCCTGCTTTTTTCTTCATTCCATTTGGCAAAGACAAGTCTGTATTTGTTTAATAATACTCTCTACACTTTTACTTCCTGAAGGACTATATGGGTTCCTAGGAAAGGAATCAGCTGGATCAATTTAAGGAATTAAGGAATGGAAGGAAGAGGGACAAAAACAGAAGACAAGGAGCCTATATCTGGAAAGTGAAGGCTCCAGAACATCCTTGGGGTATAAATGACTTGAGAAGAAAGGCAAGAGATAATGATAAGGTAGCATGGAATTGAAAATAGGGTCCTCTTTGATAGCAAGAATTCAAGTATCCTGTGTAGTCCAGTGGTTTTACACTCCTCTTTCTCTCTCTTCCTCTGGGGATGATAATCTTGTTGGCAATGTCTTTCTTATGTTTGATTCTGCTGAGGACTCAAACAACTTATATCAGATTGAGCTTGTCTAGGTTGCCAGGATATTTAGAACAATATACTGATCACTGCATCACTGCATCCTTAAAAGATGTTGAAGCTACTGTCTAGACAGTATGGAGAGAAAAACTAAAAAAGTTCATGTACACTTAAACTAGAGGAAACAAGGAATGAAAGATTCTCTTTAGCATATCATTATCATAATGCCATTTTCCGTAGCAGTTGTCTCCAATTCTGAAGTGTGAAAATACAATTTTTAATGCCTTGCACTTGACTACAAAACAAAGTTTTAGTTTTGCCCTTTTTTACATTATTTTTTTTAAGAAAATAAACCCAAAACTCTAATCTTAATTTTAAAACTGAAGATTGAAGTCACAGTTTTTGCATAGTAGCTCATTATTCATTAACATAATATTGATATTGTTATTCATTATTGTCCATTTATATAGCAGCTTTATCAGTAGGCTAAATTAACATATCTCACAAGTATTTATTAGCTATTCTGAGAATTGAATGAGTCACTTTAAGTTGTAAAGGAAAAAAAACAGAGCCATTATTGCTTTTGTATCAGTAGATGGTAGTGCTATTCTTACTGTCATGAATAATAATGATTCACAGAGCACTGCACACTTTTCCCTCTCAAAATGAGAGCTCGTATCCATGTATAGTCATCAAGATCTAGTCTATGCCCCCTCACGACCAGCTTTACAAATAGCTGTGTCTGGAAGATACATTTGTGGTTTATGTGATTGGCAGAATTCTTGAAATACAAGCCACTTTATTTGTAGGGCATTTGTGACAGGCTGCCATGAACTGAATACACAGAATCTGATGGTCAATTCCAATTCTACTTAGGTTGTATAGATATGGATGTAAAGCGATGTTAGGTCATTGTGGCTGACATGAAGCATAAAAAGCAGAGTCTTCAAGGGGTTATTCTGAATTGAAAGTGACATACAATAATAAGAAAACAATTCTAGGCAAAATGAATAGTAGCAACAAGAAACATGAAAGGAGAGAAAGGAAAAAAAGAAAGGCTAATAGTTTATTTTCTGAGGGGAGGGAAAATAGTCTCATCCTGAGGGAGTAGGAAAGGTTGAAAAAGAGTTTCTTAACATAACCCACAAGTTAAGATATAAAGTTATCCAGTTCTGGATTATTCAAATCCATATTAGCAGTCACAAAGTGCATTATTAATATTTTTGTTAGTCTATTGTATCCATTAAGACTACACATTAAAAATAAAACAACATTTCAGATATACTCGCTTGGGCAAGACACTAAGAATTAGATACAGATGTAAAATAGAACTTGCGCAGGCATGCAAATGGATGTAAATTTTCTTCAGCAAGTCCTAGGTTCCCATGCCCATATGTTTAGCTTTAAAATTTAGCTTCTTTGGTGTCACAAACAATGTTTATGTCCCATCTGGGTGCAAAATATAGTGTCTAGAAGATATTATTTACAAGACTGGAACACTGGGATTCCTGGGACATCCTGATTTTGCATTGACACACAATTATAAAAAGCAAGAGCTATTTTTCTAAAGCAGAGATTCGGGAGCATGCCAGCTAACAGACACAATGCCTCTAAGAGGGTCGGACACTGTGCTCAGTTGCTGCTAAGTTGCTAATGCTCTACTCCTTCTAAGAGTTTTTCAATTAATCTTCTAAACCAGAAATATATGCCTAGATCTGACTAATTTTGCCCTAAGATACCAACACTTTCAGTCCTACTGCCAGCTGCCCTCAGCAATTCTGAGGTTCAAATGGGCATGCAGATTTGTGTGTGTCTTTTTCCAGACCACTCTTTGGAATTTTTTCCTACCAATTTCTATAAAGGGTGAGTCATAATAGCACACCTATTAAATTTCTTAGTTTGGGAGACTACATCATTATATTAATTGTAACACAGCCCTCTAAGAGAAAAACAAAATTTCAGCAACCCTGTTTTACTTCTAAATTCATACCAGCCTGTGAAGCTGGTGATAATAGCTTTTTACCAAATTGAACTTATCAATAAAACATGAATAAATCATCTCATTATAATTCCTTCATGTAATTTTTAAAAAATCTATCAGGGAGACACAGTTATTTGGCAGTTTGCCTTTATTTTCAGTTTGTTTGCTTCTGGTCTTGTTTCTGTATGTTATTTCATCTCTGCTCCAACCTATACGATTGCTCTCAGGAACCTCCAAATCTATAATTTTTCTATACTCAAGATTGTCTTCAGCCTGTGTTAATCTGTCTCCTAAAAATCCTTAAAAAAAAAAATCTCAGTGAAACAGCTAGAAATAATGTTTAAGCAGACATCTAGGTGCCATGGTATAGCCAAGGTGACACATAAAATTAACCATCACAACTTTGTTCTAGCTATTTTGATAATTATGTCTCTTTGAAATTAAAGAATAATAGTGAGACGTGATGGCAAAACTACCTAAAAAACAAAATGCAAAAATATATTTTTATGGAGCATCACCTAAAATTTATTTTAATCCAGGACTTTTTTTTAATGTTAGCAAAATAAAACTTGAATACTGTATAGAAATGATAGGGCTTCCATGGTGGCTCAGATGGTAAAGAATCTGCCTGCAATGCAAGAGACCTGGGTTTGATCCCTAGGTTGGGAAGATCCCCTGAAGAAGGGATTGGCTGCCACCTCCAGTATTCTTTACTGGACAGAGGAGACTGGCAGGATATAGTCCATTGGTTTGTGAAGACCTGGGCACAACTGACGGAGAAGGCAATGGCACCCCACTGCAGTACTCTTGCCTGGAAACTCCCATGAACAGAGGAGCCTGGTGGGCTGCAGTCCATGGTGTCATTAAGAGTCAGACACGACTGAGCGACTTCACTTTCACTTTTCACTTTCATGCATTGGAGAAGGAAATGGCAACCCATTCCAGTGTTCTTGCCTGGAGAATCCCAGGGACGGGGGAGCCTAATGGGCTGCCGTCTCTAGTGTCGCACAGAGTCAGACACGACTGAAGCGACTTAGCAGCAGTAGCAGCAGCAGGGCACAACTGAGTAACACACACATAGAGTTGGTAAGTACAGAGGTTAAAGGCAACTTTCAAGCTACAAGCATGAGATAAACACAGTAAACCAAGGTGAAAACATGAAAGGGATTAACTTCAATTGACACAACAATACAAATAATACAATAAAATGAAAAAATCTCAAACCCCTTCCTTTACCCTCAAGTCTTTGTTCAAATTTTCAATTTTGTCTGTATTGGATTACTATTTAAAATTATGACTGACCCTTCTTCTGTCATAGCATTTCTCAATTCCTCCTCTGTGCTATGATTTCTTTCTCTCTTACAATTTCTCAACATACGGTATAATTTATTTGTCTGCTTATTGTTTATTGTACGTATTTCCTCAATATAAAGCAAATTCAAAGAGGACCGATGTCATTGCACAATTTCTTTACTGATATGGTCTTGTATCTAGAACAGTGTACATAGAATATGCTCAATACATATTTGTTGAATAAATGAACATATACATTATCTGAACAGCAGCCACCCAATCAAATCATGTCACTTTCTACACTTTCAACTGCAATATCAAATTTCATTTTTTCTCATGACTTACAAAGTCATGCATGAATTGCTTCCACTTTTCTCAAGTATTTCATCTCACACTGCTCTTCACTCCCAACTAGACTGACTTTCTTTCTGTTTCTCACATATGCCAAATTTGCTCATGCCTGGGGCCATTTGTTCAAGCTGGCCCCACTGCCTGGAATCCACTCCAGAAAATCTTTGATCTTTGCCAAATGGTTTTGTTATTCAGATTTTGGCAGACATGTTACCTTCTTAGCAAAACATTTTCTGGCTACCCAATCTAAAAGAGCCACCCTGTTACTTGACAGAACTGCATCCTATTTTAATTATTTGCATACTATTCATCATTAGCTGATTTTTTTCAGTTTTTCTTTGTTCTATTTTCTGTCTCCTTTACTGGCATACAAGAGTAACAAGCACGAGGATCCAGTCATGTTTTTCTCTTTTGAATCCCCAGTGCCTTGAACAGTTTTTGACACAGAGTTTGGTTCAGTTCAGGCATGCAGTTGTGTCTGACTCTTTGTGACCCCAAGGACTTCAGCACGCTAGACCTCCCTGTCCATTACCAACTCCCGGAGCTTACTGAAACTCATGTCCATTGAGTTGGTGATGCCATCCAACCATCTCATCCCCTGTTGTCCCCTTCTCCTTCTGCCTTCAATCTTTCCCAGCATCAGGGTCTTTTGCAATGAGTCAATTCTTCACATTAGGTAGCCAAAGTATTGGAGTTTCAGTTTCAGCATCAGTCCTCCCAATGAATATTCAGGATTGATTTCCTTTAGGATTGACTGGTTTGATCTCCTCACAGTCCAAGGGAGTTTCAAGAGTCTTCTCCAACACCACAGTTCAAAAGCATCAATTCTCCAGCACTCAGCTTTCTTTATAGTCCAACTCTCATATCCATACATGACTACTGAAAAAATAATAGCTTTGACTAGACAGACCTTTTTTTGGCAAAACACATCTCTGTTTTTTAATATGCTGTCTAGGTGGGTCATAGCTTTTCTTCCAAGGAGAAAGTGTCTTTTAATGTCATGGCTACAGTCACCATCTGCAGTGATTTTGGAGCCCAGAAAAATGAAGTCTGTCACTGTTTCCATTATCTCCCCATCTATTTGCCATGAAGTGATAGGACCAGTTGCTATGATCTTAGTTTTCTGAATGTTGAGCTTTAAGCCAACTTTTTCACTCTCCACTTTCACTTTCATCAAGAGGCTCTTTAGTTCTTCTTCACTTTCTGCCATAAGGGTGGTGTCATCTGCATTTCTGAGATTGTTGATTTTTCTCTTGGCAATCTTGATTCCAGCTTGTGCTTCTTCCAGCCCAGCGTTTCTCATTATGTACTCTGCATACAAGTTAAACAAGCAGGGTGACAATATACAGCCTTGACGTACTCCTTTTCCTATTTGGGACAAGTCTGTTGTTCCTTGTCCAGTTCTGACTGTTGCTTCCTGACCAACATACAGATTTCTCAAAAGGCAGATCAGGTGGTCTGGTATTCCCATCTCTTTCAGAATGTTCCACAGTTTATTGTGATCCACACAGTCAAAGGCTTTGGTGTAGTCAATAAGGAAGAAGTAGATGTTTTTCTGGAACTCTATTGCTTTTTTTGATGATCCAGCGGATGTTGGCAATTTGATCTCTGGTTCCTCTGCCTTTTCTAAAACCACCTTGAACATTGGAAATTTATCACGTTCTGTTGAAGCCTGGCCTGGAGAATTTTGAGAATTTCTTTGCTAGCGTGTGAGATGAGTGTAATTGTGTGGTAGTTGGACCATTCTTTGGCACTGCCTTTCTTTGGGGTTGGAATAAAAACTGACCTGTTCCAGTCCTGTGGGCACTTCTGAGTTTTCCAGATTTGCTGGCATATTGAGTGAAGCACTTTCACAGCATCATCTTTCAGGATTTGAAATAGCTCAACTGGAATTCCATCACCTCCACTAGCTTTGTTCATAGTGGTGCTTTCTAAGGCCCACTTGACTTCACATTCCAGGATGTCTGGCTGTAGGTGAGTGATCACACCATTGTGGTTATCTGGGTTATGAAGATCTTTTTTGTATAGTTCTTCTGTGTATTCTTGTCATCTCCTATTAACATCTGCTTCTGTTAGGTCCATACCATTTCTGTCCTTAATTTGACACATAGTAGATGCTCAATAAATATTTATGAAATACATAAATATATCTGACAACTCAAGTTGTTAATGTTAATGTATTAACACTTTCAGTATATTCTCACTGTTTAATCAATTACACTAGTTAGGTAAACTAACATGTTTTAGTGATGACTCTTTGATATGAATTATAGGAATATAAAAAAAAATTACATGACATATTACTGGAAGCAGCAACTTCTAAATCCTGGCCACCGTGATCTGCTCAAGGATATAAAGTATTATATAATCAAACAACAAAAGATAAAGCCATTTATTGAGGTCTGTACTTGTGATACAAACAAAAGGAGTATAAACCACTTCAGCTTGACAACACAGTTCAGAAATGGTGAAGCATGTTTTAGACTTTTCAGCTTCTCACCATGGCCCATGTTTTCTTCCCATCAAACTGATCTCATGGTATGAACATGTTTCCACACTGGTCTATGTCCTGTTATCTAAAATAACATGTCAGTATTTTCAATTCTTCATTGCTGCAATAGTCTCCCCCTTTACTGCTCCATCAAAGATCAGGTTTTTCAGCTAGAATTTTGACAAAAAGAAAGTTACACAATGTTCCTATAATCATACTTATCAAAAGTGATAAATGGAGGCAGGAGATGCTTTTTATATAGGGCAGTGACTTATGAGATCCAAGAAGTTAACTATACAAATATCCTAAGTAAATATTTTGCAATATAAAAAAATGTAGGGCAGCATGAGACAGCACTAACAGAATTGCTATACTCTTTTTGCTT
This sequence comes from Bos javanicus, assembly GCF_032452875.1. Taxonomy (NCBI): domain Eukaryota; kingdom Metazoa; phylum Chordata; class Mammalia; order Artiodactyla; family Bovidae; genus Bos; species Bos javanicus. Next base: position 4,474,446 of record NC_083879.1, on the reverse strand, counting down.
AGGTAGGGCAAAAGTTGGGATATTTAGTTAAATATTTATAAAAGAAATACAATTTCAGTTACTTTAGGGAATGCATAGGACTTATAATTCAATTTATGGAACATGAAACTGTTAGTCACTCAGTTCTATCTGGCTACTTATGACCCATGGATCATAGACTACCAGGCTCCTTAGCATGAAATTCTCCTGGGAAGAACACTGGAGGTGGCAGCCATTCCCTATTCCAGGAGATCTTCCCAACCCATGGATCGAACCCCAGTCTCCTATATTTCAGGCAGATTCTTCTCCATATGAGCCATCAGGGAAGCCAATTCAATTCATATGGTAGAGTAAATAATAAATATTTGCTGAATGCAATGAGATTAGGAAGTATATACATTAAATTATCTTTAAATAACAATTAAAAGAGCTTAGATATTTGAAATATTAAATGAATCAAAATGAAATAAATTTTCAAAAAGAAAGTGAACTGAACTTAAAGCAGACAACAATAATGAAAGTTATCTGTTATTTCAGAGGTGAAATTTGAACATGTATTAATTAAGAGTAAATTGAATCTGTTTGAGAGAAACCATGCTACTAAAGGGATGCTGGCTTTTATAGAACAAAAGAGAAAGAAAAAGTATGAAAAGGATAATGAGGAAGATAAAGGATTCATAAGAGTGTTATATACACAATTCTAAGGAACTGTAGATAAATTTTGTACAGCTAGCCAGCTGGGCAAAGAAGCAAGTGACCTCATAATGGTAAACAAACCTTATGATCTGAAATATATGTGATATCTTTCTCAATAGCTCAAAAAATAAGCTGATAATATTGATACTCATTTACCCTAAATTTGAATGTGCTTTTCATCTCTTGTAATAGAAAGTAAATTTTTAAGAGAGTTACTTTCCTATCCCAACTCTTACTAAAGCAAACAAAACACCCATTTTAGTGTCACCATGAAAAATTTAATTTTCTTTTATAAATTTGAGGCATTTTACCAAGTTTGTTTTAATAAAGGATAGCTCAGTGATGTATCAATGTTATACCAAAGTTAGAAATTATGGTTAACAGAAGTCATTGATCTCTGAAATTACAGTCACAATTCATACTTTTTTCTCTTTACATCCAAAGATGTTTTTTGCTTGCTTTCTAAAAGAAAGTCTATGTGAACTGCTTTGATTTAGAAATATGCCAGATCCATGGAAATATGAAAATAAACAATAGAAATATGCATAGGACTCATAAAAGATGAGTTATTTTTAAAATGCACACAAAAAATACACGGTCCTTTCCTTCTTATTGATTGAGATACTATCCAGAAAACAGACATGAAGGGAGTTCTTGGCTCTAAATAATCTGAAGTTCTAAGAAATAGAATGGGTGTGAAGATAAGCTGAAGAGAAAGAGAAAGGTATACTTGGGAATTAAGGATGATTTAAACACTTGTTTTATAAGAACAGACAGTGAAGCCTAACTACACTGAAACATCTACAGGGGAATCATCTAGAAATGAGCTGACTGATGGCACAGCACAGGTGTCATATTCAAGAGAGATTCTAAAACAGTTTTCAGAAGACAAAGACTTATTCAGATTGTCTGTCAATTCTTCTACTTGAGAAAGAGCCTGTTAGGAGATTGAGCTGCTGATTTTGATATCCATCTTCATTCATTCATTCATTTAATAACTATTTATTAAAAACCTATCAAGTGCGCTGAACAAAGCATAAGTAAATCAGTGCTTTCATGAAGCATATGTTTCAGTAGGGTGGAAAGACAAGAAACAAGGTAAGTAAAAAAGCAGTAGGTTGCCTAATTACATGCACTAAAAATAAAACAAAACAAAAAAAAATTAAGGCCAGAAAGAAAATATGTAATCTAAAGCGTATGAAGGAATATGAAATTTTAGGTAGGAGTCCAGGCAAAGCCTCTTTGGGAGGGAAATTTCTGTGGAGACTTGAAGGGCATAAAAGACGAAGGGCATTATAAGCAGAGGAAAAAGTAATTGTGTAGTTTCTGTTCATTTAAACCTCAGCTATTTTTTTTTTTTTAATTTTATTTTTTTATTTTTATTTTATTTTTTTAGATTCTTTTTTTTAAATTTTATTTTATTTTTAAACTTTAAAATATTGTATTAGTTTTGCCAAATATCGAAATGAATCTGCCACAGGTATACCCGCGTTCCCCATCCTGAACCCTCCTCCCTCCTCCCTCCCCTACCCTCCCTCTGGGTCGTCCCAGTGCACCAGCCCCAAGCATCCAGTACCGTGCATTGAACCTGGACTGGCGACTCGTTTCATACATGATATTATACATGTTTCAATGCTATTCTCCCAAATCTCCCCACCCTCTCCCTCTCCCACAGAGTCCATAAGACTGATCTATACATCGGTGTCTCTTTTGCTGTCTTGTACACAGGGTTATTATACACATTTTACCAGTGAGGAAACTCTGGCTTAAAGAAATAAATTTCTAAGCTCTAAAAGCTAATTAATGATACAGCCAAGATCTAAACTGAAGGAAACCCTAAATCCAGAGTAGAGTTCTAAATATATAAATGGCCTTCTTTTACATTTCTTTAATTGTATCCTCTCCACTACTTTTCTCTTTCTAAACCATTAGGTAAGATCACCCTATAACAACAATATATTTTCCTCTCATTTTGTTACTCTCTCAAGTTTCTACCTTTTACTTCTTTACTAGCTAGAAAATATCACTTTATTACTTCTCTTGATGAAGTAAATTTTCTCTCCTATCTCCAGTTCATTCTCTCCTGTCTCCAGCTCATCAGGTGTAGACCTGCCACACTTGGGTCCTTGAAATTTGATTTCTCTTCTTGGAAAGATACACACCACCTTTCATGTATCAAATACAAGAGGCTTTTCTGAGTCTTTATCTTTCTTGATCTCATTAAAGTAATAACTAAGAGCACATGATTCCTGACACTGGAAACAGCTACGTTTGAATCGTGGGTCTGTCACTTCCAAGCTAGGATCGAAAAACGGATGCCTAATACTCTAATACATACTCATCTTCCTAATTGTAATTGGCTTATTAATACTACCTCTGTGTGTTCATTTTGATCCCTCAATAAAGCTTAGAAAATATAAATAGGAAGAACTACCTTTTTTTACCCCTTGAAATTCCTCTTTCTTTTTCTTTTTTAACTTCCTGACATACATTTATTAAATTCTTCACTGAAAACTCTACCAACTTTTCTGATTCTTCTTCCTTTGACACTACCTGTACTCGAGTCTTGGCAAAAGTTCTGTCCTTGGACTGCTTTTTTCTTTTCTGAAAAAAGTGCTATGCTCTGTGATATCATTCACTATCAAAGCACCAACTGTCACCTTTAGGCAGAGGACTTCCAAATCAACTCCTGTCATATGTCTTCTCTCTGAAGTGTCAAGCCCATACTCCCAAATGCCTCCTAAACATCTTCACTCTGGTTTTATGCCATCAAATCAAAATCATAACCTACAGATAAAAATGAGAAAAAGCAAGATTCTCCCTTCCAAATCAGTTCCTTTTCTTGCTCTCCACATTTCATATTTTTAATGCTACTTTTCTGTCTTTCACAAAAATTTGAAATTTTGATGCTGACCCTTCCATTATCTAACTGGTCTTATTAAGGATGTTTAATATTAAAACTGCAAAGGAACTGGGGGCTTTATTATTTCAATGATTATCACAGGTGAATAAATATACAAGAGATACACAGCTAGATGGGGAGAGTAAGAATGAAAACCAAGGTTTACACATTCCTAGGCCACAGATGTCTCCTATATAGAAACTTGAATCTGTTGCCAGTTTTAGATAATTTCGTTCCCAGACTGTCTGTTAATTATCAAATTAATTAATGCTACCTACTCTTTGTTTCCTTATTTGTAGTATCTCTATAGCTGTCAAACTAGTTTCATTTTGAAATGTGTACCGAGAAATGAAAGTTTCTTCAGATATCTCAGCTCTGGTAGAAAAAAAAAATCAATATTTCTGTTTTCTTAGTGATTAATGAAGCTCGTTTATAGTGAGTCATATGTACTAGGAATTAAGATTACCGGGAGAAATGACAACCTCAGATATGCAGGTGATAGCACTCTAATGGCAGAAAACAAAGATAAACTAAAGAATCTCTTGATGAGGGTGAAAGAGGAGAGTGAAAAAGCTGGTTTAATATTCAACATTCAAAAAACTAAGATCATGGTGTCTGGCCCCATCACTTCATGGCAAATAGAGGGGGAAAATGGAAACAGTGACAGACTATTTTATTTGGGCTCCAAAGTCACTGCAGACAGTAACTGTAGCCATGAAATTAAAAGACACTTGCTCCTTGGAACAAAAGCTATGGCAAACCTAGAGAGCATATTAAGAAGCATAGACATCACTTTGCTGACAGAAGTCTGTATAGCCAAACCTATGACTTTTCCAGTAGCCATGTGTGGATGTGAAATTTGGACCATAAAGAGGTTGAATGACAAAGAATTGATGCTTTCTAACTGTGGTGCTGGAGAAGACACATGAGACTCCCTTGGATTGCAAGGAAATCAAACTAGTCCATCCTAAAGGAAATCAGTCCTGAATATTCATTGGAAGGACTGATGCTGTAGCTGAAGCTCCAATACTTTGGCCACTGGATATGAAGAGATGACTCATTGGAAAAGATCCAGATGAGGGGACAGATTGAGGGCAGGAGAAAAAGGGGTGGTAGAGGATGAGATGGTTGGATGGCAGCACCAACTCAATGGACATGAGCTTAAGCAAACTCCAGAAGATATCGAAGGACAGAAAACCTTGGTATGCTACAGTCTATGGGGTTGCAAAGAGTCAGAAATGACAGTGATGGAACACAACAATGTACTAGGAACATAAACAGACCCTACAACCATCATCCTGTTTAATCTTTACAGCAAAGTGTGATATTTTTCATGAGATACCTTTCACACATTTATAGAAATTTAATGCAACCCATATTGCCTACTTCATAAACTGCAGAACTGGAATCTGATGGTTTGTTTAACACCAAAGTTCTTTTAAAGGTGAAACCATCTGCTTTTCCAAATTTGCTACTGAGTGTATACTGAGGCTGAGTCCGCTGTTCATGAAAAAGTTCCAACTATTTAATTCATTTATGTGTTTTGATATATTACTTGGAATGCATCCCTTGCCTTTCACATATCATGTTTCCAAATCTACTAAATGTTAAGAGTCATCAAAATAACTAGACCCCAGAATCTTTGTGATTTTAAAACTCCTATGGTCACCTTTTCACCAGTAAAAGCATGGTGGTCAGTTTTGTATATAAATACTTGCATATAAACTGAAATAGACATGTAGTGTCAACCAAACCATCTGATAGTCTTGAAAGTGTTACAAAATTCTGAGAAAAGACACAAACACATAGCAAAAGCAGAATGTCATGATTTACTGAAGCATGTGAGGTCAAGTAATATCAGCATGGCTTAATTATCAATAATATTACTTGTGCCCCTGCAAGACACTAAGTATTGTGAGGGATAGATGGCAAAGTGGAGAAGACATAGTTCTTACTCTTGCTAAGCTCACAGTATAATATAAATAAAAGACCCACAGAACCAGAATAGATCAAGCTATACAAGGTTAAGTGCAAAAATTATGTACTGAGTAAGGAACATTGTGAATTCCTTTGGTCACGTATGGCTCCCCAGAGCTATTTACTTTTCAAGGCAGGTGAGAGTTCTTCCCGTGTCTATACAACTTAGCCTAGATATTTCATTATATCCTTCTCTTCCTTTCCTTATACTATGATTTATTAATAACTACAACCTATCCTTCAGGAAACTCTGACACCTGCATAAACAACTAGACTCTGCCTCATATTTATGGATGGATGTTTGAAAGTTTAGGTGCAGCACTATAAGAACTGGTTATTTTATCTTTTCAGTAAGTTAATTATATATATATATATATATATATCCTTACCTTTCAGAATATTATTTATTGGCTTCCTCAGGTACAATGGTGTTCCAGAAGTCTATATATCAAATAGCTGTATATCCTCTAACTATCCCTCTTTGATTTAGTTAGAGACTTCCACATATTGTAATGCTACTTCAGGATAACAGGGCACAGTTTTTTCCCATTAGTAACAAAAGCAATTACTCAGAAAGCAACACAGTGTCTTCATTCTGCCTCTGTTCTGTTATTAAAGTTCCACTTTTATGAGAAACTGCCGATCTCAGAAATTGCTAGCTTATTGTAGTTGCCCAGTGATTCACTTAATTTCTGAAGTGAAACCTGTTTAATTATGCCATAATTGTGATTTATGTACTTTTATGAATTTTAGTTATTTCAAGACTGCAAGAATATGGTTCATATGTTTTGAAGGAGAAGCTGTTAATTCTCTGGTGAACCCTGAGAGTTAGAGAAATTCCCAACTCTTCCTCCAGCACTGCTTCTCTCAGTCTTGGTTGTCAAATAGTATGTGTTTATTCTTTTGTTTTCACCACGTCCTTGTTCTCAGGATATTGCAGTGTTGAAGATAGTCTTTCATCCGGAACCTGAGCGAACATGTGCTTCCTTGATTTCCTGAGTAGTCTGTCCTTGTGTGTGCTTTCCCGTTGTAGACACATACAATGCAGCTGATCACGTTAATCATTAGTTCTTTCATGTCTCTCTCTGACAATGACTCCTTAACAGGAGCGACTATGTCCTCGCCGTTACTTTGTGCAATCGGGTGAATGAAGTTTTTCTGACGGTCTTTCAGCACTTCTTTATTGCTTTCACTGTCATTGTCCTGCCAATTCCTTTTGCTTCTTCCAAGTCATATTGTTACTCTCGCTAACCCCCTGCTTTCCCAAGGTATCAGTCTCATGAAATTATATATACTAGCATGGTGAGACGGAGAAGGCAATGGCACCCCACTCCAGTACTCTTGCCTGGAAAATCCCATAGGTGGAGGAGCCTGGTAGCCTGCAGTCTATGGGGTCGCGAAGAGTCGGACACGACTGAGCGACTTCCCTTTCACTTTTCACTTTCATGCATTGGAGAAGGAGATGGCAACCCACTCCAGTGCTCTTGCCTGGAGAATCCCAGGGACCCGGGAGCCTGGTGGGCTACCGTCTATGGGGTCGCACAGAGTCAGACATGACTGAAGCGATTTAGCAGCAGCAGCAGCATGGTGAGAATAGGAGTCTGTGTTTTTTTCTGTTTTTGTTTTTTTTTTTAATTTCCTTGGCACAAATCAAAACAATATTGACATTTTAATAGTAATAAGTTAGAGCGACGTTTGTCATTGGACTCTCATGTATCACATTTATTCCTCTCTCCTCTTTGTCTATGTTGAATATCTTTTAACATATTTCTCTTTCTAGATTTTCTCTCCTTCAATTTCTACCACTTTCTCATCTAATTTTCCATTTTATTCTTTTTCAAGCTTTCATTTTTAAAAATTTTTCTCTTAATATGCCAGCTGCTCTGCTAATTTATAAGCCTTAATATCTTTTATGGCACATATGGATACATGTAGCCATGTGATTACAGCCCAGTTTTCTGAAGTTTATATATCAACTACTCTGTAATCCGTAGTGTTCACTCAAGCTAAGTAAACTAAAATATTATTTTGCTTTCAAAACAGTTTTCAAGCTTTTTCTTGGGATTTTTGCCTGGGAAATAGAACTCCCTCCTTATAATTCAGTCACTGGCATTAGTCATGCTCCAAATCAAAAGGGTCTGTGAGAATCATTGCAATGCTGCTCAAATAATTCTTAGCATGACTTTCAAATTCTTTCTGAAAAATCCTGTCCATCAATTGAGAAGGTCTTGTATATTAGCAAAAATATGAATAAATTTCTGATTAAAGCTTGAATGAAGAAGAGCAATAAGTCTCTGGATTTTGTAGAAGCAGAACACATCTGGAGGGTGGAGAGGGGGCTAGTATAATCATGTTCACAGTATAAAGTTAGAAAACCACAAATCTTAGGATATACTGTATCCTGTTCACGGGAAACAGCTATTTATTAACTCAAGGTTCTGGTTGTTGATGGTATTCAGTAATGATTAAAATGTATTTTCCAATGGTGATTCCTCATGTTGGAGCTATTACAAAATGAGAAGATCATTTTTTTTAATTTATTGAATATTATAAATCAATTTTGCTTTTTGCAAACTGTTTACTGACCCTTAATTTTTTGAGGAATCTCATGCCCTTTTCCATAGCGACTACACAGATTCCCACTAACAGTGTGCAAGCATTTCGTTTTCTCCACAACCTGACCACATTTACATTTGATGTCACTTTGTTGATAGCCATTTTGACAAGTAAGAGGTATTATCTCATTCTAACTTTGATTTGCATTTCCCTGATAATTAGTGATATTAGGTACATTTTAAAATGTCTGTTGGACATCTCTTCTTTGGAAAAATGTCTATTCAGGCGATTGTCCAGTTTTTGTTTTTTTAATCAGATTTTTTTTTCTTTTTCTTTGATATTGAGTTGGTTGAGTTCTTTATATATTTGGGGTATTGATCTTTTTTTTCAAATAGATCATTTACAAATCATTTTTTCCATTAAGTAGTTCTTTTTTTAAGTCCCCATCACTGTTTATTGAAAAGACTGTCTTTTCTCCACTTTGTAATCTTGACTCCTTGTCATTGATTAGCTCCTTAGTTATTATATAAGCATGAGTTTTATTTCTGAGCTCTCTAATTCTGTTCCATTAATCTATGTGTCTTAGTTCCAATACCATATTGTTTTTATTACTGTAGTTTTGTAGTATAGTTTAAAATCAAGACATGTAATACTTCCAGCTATTTTTTTTTTTTTTTTACATTGTGTTGATTCTTCAGGGTCTTTTGTGTGTCCATACACATTTTAGAAGTTCTTCCTCTAGTTTTATGACAAATGTCACTGGCATTTTGATATGGATTGAATTGAATGTGTATATTGCTTTGTGTAGCATGTGCATTTTAATAATGTTAATTCTTCAAGTCTATGAGCACTGAATATACCTCCTTTTATTTGTGCTATCTTCAGTTTCTTTCATCAGCATCTTATAGTATTCAGAATATAAGTTTTTCACCTTCTTGGTTAAATTTATTCCTACATATTGTATTCTTTTCTTTGGGAGGATTGTAAATGATATTGTTTTCTTCATTTTTTTCTGATATTTTGTAATTAGGATATAGAAATGCAACAGATTTTTGTGTCTTAATATTGCATTCTGAAACTACTAAATTTATTTATTAGTTTTAATATTTTTTGTAGAATTTCTATGGTTTACTACATATGCTACTATGTCATCTAAAAATAGAAATATCTTTACTTCTTCCTTTCCTATTTATATAAGTTTCATTCCTTTTTCTTCTCTAAATGTTGTGACTAGGACTTTCAGTACTATGTAAATAAAAGTGACAAGATTGGGCAGCCTTGTCTTGCTCCTCACCTTATTGGAAAAACTTTCATCATTCTCCATAGGGCATAATGATAGTTGTGAGTTTGTAATATACAGCCTTTATTAGTTGAAATATGCTCCTTTTATGCCCACTTTTTCAAAAGTTTTGACCATAAATAAGTGCCAGATCTTTTCAAATGCTATTTCTGCATCTGCTAGATGATCATATGATGTTAATCTTTATTTTTGTTAATATAGTGTATTATGTTGATTAATTTGTGAATATTGAAGCATCTTTGCATCTCTGGGATAAGTCTCATTTGATTATGGTGTATGATCCTGTTAATATATTGTTGAATTTAGCTTGCTAGTACTTTGTTAAAGACATGAAAATGTTTATGTTCATTAGGAATATCGGCCTGTCATTTTCTTGTCTTTTTTTTTTTTTCCCCTTTTAGTCTTGATCTGGTTTTGGTATTATAGTATTATTGGCTTTCTAGAACAAATGTAGGAGTAACACTCCAGTTTTTTTAGAATTTTTTGAGCAGGAAAAATATTATCTCTTTAAATATTTGGTAGAATTCACCTTTGAAGCCATCTGCCCCTGACTTTCATTTCTGGGGATTTTTATTACTGATTCAATTTCAATAATTGTAATCAGCCTATTCAGATTTTTTACTTCCTTCTGATTTAGCCTTAGAAGATGGCATGTTTCTTGGAATTTAATCATTTCTATAAACTGCCCAATTTTTTGGTGTATAATTGTTCATAATGATCTCTTTTTATCTTTGTATTTCTGTCCTGTTGGTTATAACTTCTTCTCTTTTATTCACAATTTTATACATTTGGATAATCTCTAATATTCTGAAGTCTGGCTAAAAGCTTTTCTTTTCTTTTTTTAAATTATCTTCAAACAATTAGCTCTTAATTTTACTAATCTTTTATTACTTTTTTTTTCATTGTTTCTTTTTTGCTCTATGATCTTTATTATTTCTTATACTAACTTTAGGCTTTGTTCTTCTGTTTCTACTTCCTGTAGATGTCATGTTAAATTGCTTATTTGGGATATTTTTGTTTCTGGAGCTAGGTCATTGTCATTATAAACTTCTCCCTTAGAATTGTTTCTGCCACATCTCTAGATTTTGTAACACTGTTTCTATTCTCATTTGTCTCCCAAGGTATTTGTTTGTTTCTTCTTTGATTTTTTTCATTGACCCATTAGTTGTTTAACAGCATGTGGTTTAGCCTCCACATGTTTGTTTATTTGTTTCCAATTTTCTTCTTGTAATTGACTTCTAGTTTCATAACACTGTGGTCAATAAAGATTCTTGACTTGATTTTGACCTTCTTAAATTTATTGAGAATTGTTTTATGAACTAGCATGTGGTCTCTTTTAGAGAATGTTCCACGTCCATTTCAAAAAAAAAAACTCATTCTACTGTTTTTGAACATATTGTTCTGTATATCTCCATTAAGTTCATTTGGCAAAATATATTGTTTAAGGCTAATGCTTTCTTCTTGATTTTCTGTTTGCATGATCTATTCATTGATATAAACTGGTGTTAAAGTCACTTACTATATTATGCTACTGCCTATTTTTCCTTCTATGCCTGTTAAAATTTGCTTTAGGTGTTCAGATGTTCCATAAGTGTTTTATCCTCTGCTTGACTTAATTATTTCATTATTATATAATATCCGTCTTTGTTTCTTGTCATAGTTTTTTTCAGATTTTTATCTTTTTTAAACCTTATTTTCTCTTGGTATGTAGCTGATTAAAAAACAATGTTGTGATGGTTTCAGGTGAATAGCAAAGGGACTCAGACATACATATTTTACTTTGAAGTATATTTTGTCTGATAAGTTCAGTTGAGTTGCTCAGTAGTGTCCGACTCTGTGACCCCATGGACTGCAACACACCAGGGCTCCCTGTCTATCACCAACTCCCAGAGCTTGCTCAAACTCATGTCCATCAAGTCTGTGATGCCATCCAACCATCTCATCCTCTGTCGTCCCCTTCTCTTCCAGCCTTCAATCTTTCTCAGCATTGGGGTCTTCTCCAATGAGTCAGTTCTTCGCAACTGGTGGCCAAAGTATTGGAGTTTCAGCTTCAGCATCAGTCCTTCCAATGAATATTCACGACTGATTTCCCTAAGGATTGACTGGTTGGCTCTCCTTGCATTCCAAGGGACTCTCAAGAGTCTTCTCCAACACCACAGCTCAAAAGCATCAGTTATTTGGTGCTCAGCTTTCTTTATAGTCCAACTCTCACATCCGTATAAGACTACTGGAAAAATAATAGCTTTGACTAAATGGACCTTTGTCAGCAAAGTGAACATCTCTGCTTTTTACTGTGCTGTCTAGGTTGGTCATAGTTTTTCTTCCAAGGAGGAAGCATCTTTTAAATTCATGACTTCAGTCACCCTCTGCAGTGATTTTGGAGCTCAAGAAAGTAAAGTCTGTCACTGTTTCCATTGTTTACCCATCTATTTGCAATGAAGTGATGTGGCAGGCTGCCATGATCTTAGTTTTCTGAATGTTGAGTTTTAATTCAACTTTTTCACTTTCCTTCTTCACTTTCATCAAAAGGTTCATTAGTTCCTCTTCACTTTCTGCCATAAGGGTGGTGTCATCTGCATATCTGAGGTTATTGATATTTCTCCCCCTGGCAATCTTAATTCCAGCTTGTGTTTCAACCAGCTGGGAATTTTGCATGATGTAATCTGCATATAAGTTAAATAAACAGGGTGACAATATACACTCTTGACATACTCCTTTCCCAAAATGGAACCAGTCTATTGTTCCATGTCCAGTTCTAACTGTTGCTTCTTGACCTGCATACAAATTTCTCAGGAGGCAGGTAAGGTGGTCTGGTATTCCCATCTCTTAAAGACTTTTCCACAATTTGTTGTGATCCACACAGTCAAAGGCTTTGGTACAGTCAATAAGGCAGAAGTAGATGTTTTTCTGGAACTCTCTTGCTTTTTCAATGATCCAATAGATGGCAATTTGATTGCTGCTTCCTCTGCTTTTTCTAAATCCAGTTTGAACATCTGGAAATTCATGGTTCACATACTGTTGAAGCCTGGCTTGGAGAATTTTGAGCATTACTTTACTAGCGTGTGAGATGAGTGCAGCTGTTCAGTAGTTTGAACATTCTTTGGGATTGCCTTTCTTTAGGATTGGAATGAAAACTGACCTTTTCCAGTCCTGTGGCCACTGCTGAGTTTTCCATATTTGCTCGTGTATTGAATGCAGCACTTTTAACAGCTTCATCCCCAAGGGGAAAAAAAAGTGCAAGAATAAAAAATGGTTGTCTGAGGTGGTCTTACAAATAGCTGAGAAAAGAAGAGAAGCTAAAGCCAAAGGAGAAAAGGAAAGATACAGTCATTTGAATGTAGAGCTCCGAAGAATAGCAAGGAGGGATAAGAAAGCCTTCCTCAGTAATCAATGCAAAGAAATAGAGGAAAACAATTGAATGGAAAAGTAGAGATTTTGTCTAAGTGTTAATACTCCACTTTTTTTTTTCTTTTTTCCCATTTCCATTTGCTTCTTTCTGCCATTGCATCACATTTAGTTGGCAGCTGATTTTAGAATTTGCTGACACATAGGAAAATATATAATGTTGGATGTTGGTTATATTGTTGCTGGAAATTTGAATAAGTAACTCCTGAGAAAAGGAATACTTAGATGAATTGCCAGAAAATATATAAAGGATATATCCAGGAGAATGAGAGGTTTTCTAAGATTTCCTCATAAAAGGAGCCACAAAAATTAATTATTAGAAGTAAAGAAATGCATTAGAATTAAAATTTGGAATGAGACTAAAAAAGCATAGTTAGGTTATAAACAATAGTGCTATTCTTAAGGACATTAGATTTATTCTCAAAGATTATTTCAGTATTTTAACCTAGAATTTATTGAAATACTTTAAGCAAAAAAAAAAAACCAAAACCCACATGATTACATTTCCATTTTAGATGAGGCCATCTGCCAGGATGATGGAAAATGTACTGGACCCATAGGGCAAGCAGGCAGCCATCACAGTGTTGAAGGTGTAGATGGACATACGTCTAAACCAGTAGTTGCAATTAAAGCAGGGAGAGATATCTAAAGTACGGGATGTGGGAAGCCTGGATGAAAACAAAGAACTTATGCAGAATATCAGAGAAGGCAATGGCACCCCACTCCAATACTCTTGCCTGGAAAATCCCATGGCCGGAGGAGCCTGGTAGGCTGCAATCCATGGGGTCGCGAAGAGTCGGACACGACTGAAGCAACTTAGCAGCAGCAGCATGCAGAATATATTCCAAAGATGAATTGAGCAATCAATATTCTAGTTGTATGCACTGGGGAAAAAATATAGGAACAGATAGGTTTGAAGAAAAAAGAGGTACTATGAATTCAGCTTGGGAAATTTCAGGTTTTCTAACTGTAATTATGTAACTGTAAGCTAATTCTCTACTTAAACATTAATTATACAAATACCATATGTTTACAAAATGCTTCCTGCAGCTGCCTCTTAATGTTTGAGGAATATTGTATTTCTCTGCTGGTTTAGTAAAGGCTGCCTTTTTAGTTTTTCATAGAAACAAAATAAACTGCTTCCTGAAAGGGTTGCCACTACTGCTCAAAAATGCTTGGTTATATTTCAGTTTCTTACAATTACAATTTTTTTTCTTTTTTTACATTTTGTTTCTTAACACCAAAAATATTTTTGTATTGGGGTATGGTCAATTAACAATGTTATGACTTAAGTTTTTCTATGATACGGTGGGTGAAGGTACACGTTCTGAATTTAGACTGACAGTTCATAATCAAAATTTTTAGATCTAGAAGCTGTGTGGCCTATGGAGAGTCTTACATTTTTTCAGAATAGGCATCCACTAAAATAAAGAAAATGAAAAAAAAAATAGTAATAGCTCCTGTCTCATAAAACTGTGTTACGTGTAATGTGAGTTCTTAACAAATCTCCATATTTTAAATGTTACCATCTGTAACTAAACCTACACTCATTCTTTCTTTTGGATTTTGCAATTATTAATCCCAGTAGTTACACACTCATACATAAACTAAGAACTTCTAATTAGCTTGATAAAATTATAAGATCATGTGAAATCTATTGTTGAATTTTTAGATTGACTCTTCCTGTGTGATTCTGAAGTAAAGATGAATGATTCAAAAAGGAAAAAAGGATCAGCACTGAAGAAGTGAATCTCTTTTGCAGATGGGAATGGTTGCAAGTTCAGAATTTTAAACATTGAGCAATCTTGCTAAGATTAATTTAGAGAATAAATTAGTAAGTGGAGATTTATCTAAAGATTTCTTATTGTTACTTGCTTCTGGAAATCAATCCCCAAGGTAAGACCATTAATTTTTGAAACTCTCTCTGTCCATGCATTAGAATTTCACTTTGATTTCATTGGTTTAAACTGTAAACTTGGATAGTGAGTTTTTTTTTTTTTAACTTAATAGTTAAGAATTTTATTTTGTTCCCTTTCACAAGTACTAAATAAAAGATACCAAAGAACCAGTGCTCAGTTAAGCTAATATCTGATTTGTCCATTTTAAATTACCTGTGCAACTGTCTGTCAATTCTCTAAAACAGGTAGTCGAACTTAATCTTTTTTGGAGGGCAGGGAGGGGCACTGAGATTTTCAGAGATTCTTATGGTTTTCAGCTTTGAAAACCACTGCTCTAAAGGGATTATTTCACATTCTCCCAATGAAATATGCTATAGAGTTTCTTAATCAGTTATAAATACAGAGGATACTGAACTTTTCTCATTTTTTATTAACATTATACATTTTCTGAATAACAGCAACAAATATAAATCCTATGCTATGCTATGCTAAGTCACTTCAGTCGTGTCTGACTCTGTGTGACCCCATAGACGGCAGCCCACCAGGCTCCCCCATCCCTGGGATTCTCCAGGCAAGAACACTGGAGTGGGTTGCCATTTCCTTCTCCAAGGCATGAAAGTAAAAAGAGAAAGTGAAGTCGCTCAGTCGTATCTGACTCTTAGCGACCCCATGGACTGCAGCCTACCAGGTTCCTCCGTCCATGGGATTTTCCAGGCAAGAGTACTGGAGTGGGGTGCCATTGCCTTCTCCGAATATAAATCCTAAGTCATGATAAATATTTATTGTTCTTTACTCAAATTTGTACAGGAGATTGGAAAACAATAAAGAACTAAGTCTATTCCTGTTACTTTAATTAAGCTAAAAATTCTAAATCATTGAACTAAGTTCCAAAAGTTAATTATAAACAGCATATATATTATATAGTATATGCCTCAATTCATTTCAGTCGCTTATTCATGTCCGACTCTTTGTGACTCCATGGACTGCAGCACACCAGGCCTCCCTGTCCATCACCAACTCCCGGAGCTTGCTCAAACTCATGTCCATCGAGTCAGTGATGCCATCCAGCTATCTCATCCTCTGTTGTCCCCTTCTCCTCCTCACTTCAATCTTTTCCAGCATCAAGGTCTTTTCCAGTGAGTCAGTTCTTCACATCAGGTGGCCAAAGCATTGGAATTTCAGCTTCAGCATCAGTCGTTCCAAAGAATATTCAGGACTGATTTTCTTTGGAATAGACTGGTTGGCTCTCCTTGCATTCTAAGGGACTCTCAAGAGTCTTTTCCAACACCACAATTCAAAAGCATCAATTCTTCGGCACTCAGCTTTCTTTCTAGTCCAACTCTCACATCCATACATGACTACTGGAAAAACCATAGCCTTGATTAGACGAAACTTTGTCAGCAAAGTAATGTTTCTGCTTTTTAATATGCTTTCTAGCTTGGTCATAACTTTTCTTCTAGGGAACAATTTCATGGTGGTAGTCACCATCTGCAGTGATTTTGGAGCCCCCCAAAATAACGTCAGCCACTGTTTCCATTGTCTCCCCATCTATTTGCCATGAAATGATGGGACCAGCTTCCATGATCTTAGTTTTCTGAATCTTGTATATATGGCTCAGTGGTAAAGAATTCACCTTCCAATGCAGGAGGCATGGATTTGATCACTGGGTTGGAAAGTTACTCTGAAGAAGGAAAGGACAACACACTCCAGTATTCTTGCCTGAGAAATCCTATGGACTGAGGACCCTAGGAGGCAAGAGTCCATGTGGTCACAAAGGAGTCAGACACAACTCAGTGAATAAACAACATTATATAGTATATAGTAACTGAACTGAACTGAACTGATACAGTATATAGCATATGTAGTATAGACTAATGCTAAGTTTATATTTTATATATTCTTCCCAGGTCACATTAACATCCTTGAGAAAGAAAATTTAACAACTACTCTTGCTTTCTTGGGAAAAGGGAGAATCCTGGGGAGACAGAGCTCTCTTCCCAAGCATTTTGGCCACATCAGTGTCCATGGTCACTGCCTCCTCCAGGCAAAGAATGTTCTGGTCTCCCCACAGCGCAGCCCTCTCTGGGCAGAGGTGGGGAAGACCCAGGCCTCCCGGTCCTCCTTCCTGCTGCCCCTCCTGGTGCTCCTCCAAAGTCTTACCTCCATCCAAGGCAGCTCTTCCCTAGAGGTTGCCACCTCCCACCCCGGTCTCACAAAGGCTACAGACTTCTCTTTGTGTGTGTCTTAATAGACGACAGCTTTGTTTTTACATCTGCTTCTGAATGCAGCTTGATGTAATGCGTTGTTTTGGTTGACCTGTATGAAGAATATTGTCTCATGGCAATATTTAGTTGGAAGAAATAGGAGTATGTTATAGTCTTTTCTGATAATTTTGGCTTTTCTCCTGATGCTACACCAAAATTGGGCAAGAGGTAGCTTCCTAAAGGTTAGTTGCAAGGTGCATCTGAAGCCATATCCATAAACTTTTCATACTCTTAAAATCTATTATCTTTTGGAAAATGTTGATTTACTGAGTTAAACAGATCTTTCAAATATTGACACATTATGTGATATTTAAAAAGCACAATTTGTAGTATCACCACTGGCCTTCACTCATAGCTCAGTTGGTGAAAAAATCTGCCTGCAGTGCAGGAGACCCTGGTTCCATTCTGGCTCAGGAAGATCCCCTGGAGCAGGGATAGGCTACCCACTTGAGTACTCTTGGGCTTCCCTTGTGGTTCAGCTGGTAAAGAATCTGCCTCCAATGCCGGAGACCTGGGTTCAATCCTTGGGTTGGGAAGATCCCCTGGAGGAGGGAAAGGCTACCCACTCCAGTATTCTGGCCTGGGGAATTCCATGGGCTGTATAGTCCATGGGGTCCCAAAGAGTTGGACACGACTGAGTGACTTCCACTTTCACTAACCTTACTTTCTTCCTTTCAAAATATTCTAGTATTATAGCTTTTGAACATGAATCAACCTTTAATTCATAAGTGCTAGAACAGAATAGAGCATTTAGCTCTGATGGATCAAAAATTATACTAAACAGATAAGGGAAAAAGCAGGATTTACATAGAAACATATGGCGTTTATCAAAGTATTTAAATAGCTGGAGACAATAATATGTAAATTGTAATTTGCAAATATATGTGTATATCGGTCTGAGGAATAGTGGAGATAGAATTATGTAAGTTGGCATTTATTTAAATTGTTTACTGAAAATTGGTTGTAGATAAAATCTGTTTCAGGCACTGAGGGGAAATAGGAAAAGTTAAGACCAACTTGCCTAACCACTTACAATCTATGTAAGAAGATAAATCATGCACTGCTTGTGACATCTCAATTATTATTTATTTTTTATTTCTTTCATTTTTTATACATTTGACTTATTTTATACATTGTATGTTATAACTTAGTTCAAAACAGTTTGTTGTAGGCAAATGAATGACATCTTGCCCTTCTGCAGAGATATTCAAATTCTTATACCCAGAAATTATGAATATGTTGTATTACAAGGAAAGGAGAATTAAGGATGTAGATGAAATTAAGACTTTGAGATGAGAAAATCAGTTTGGGTTATCCAGTGAGCCTAATGTAATCAAACAGCCCTTATGTGAACAAGGGAGGCAGGAGAGGCAGAGTCAGGGTGAGAGCACTTGCACACCACTGCTGGCTCTGAAGATGGAAGGGAAGTATTTGCCAGAGAGTGTGGGCAGGAGCAGACATTCATATCTCAAAAAAAAAAAAAGAGAGAGAGAGAAAATGGATTCTTCCTAAAGCTGTCGAAAAGGACCATTGCACTGCTAACATTTCAGTGAGACCATTTTGACCTCCAGAATGTTAAGATAATAAAATTGTGCTGTTTTAAGTGACTGAGTTGGTGCCAATTAGTTACAGCAATAATAGGAAATTAACACAGTAGCTTAGAGTATTGTATCGGGGTATGGGGTAGGGGGAAATAGTGAAGCAAAGGGAAGCCTGACTTGCTTCATGGGACAGTAGAGTCAGAAACAAATCAGTGACTAAATAACAACAAAATGCCTGATGAGCTGAGGTCGAGCTGATATAATAATAATAGAAATAAACTGCACAGCAAATGTCATGCACTTGAATCCTGAAGCCATTCCCCTCCCTCATCTGTGGAAAAATAGCCTTCCATGAAACCGGTCTCTGGTGCCAAAAATGTTGGAGACCTCCATTTTGAGAAATATGCGTACATTTACAAAAAAGTGGATATACTACATATGACACAGAGGGAAATAAAAATAAAACAGTAATATGGTACCAGGAATAAGGTTAAAACAGTAATGGAAATACAAAAATTCTAGAAATCAACAAAGAAGGAAACATGTTCAGCTCCAAGAGTAAAATACCTATGTGGAAAAACAGAAGGATAACTCAGGCTATAAATCTATCTTGTAAAATTACCATAAGCAAGTGTTTTCTCACAAAGTGGTGAAATGCTAGTTCCTTTAGATGCTTTGTACAGCATGAGTTCCACAATCAGAGCTGCATTCTACCTAACGTGACTTGGAGAAATGTTGATAAGAATTTATTTTAACATATTTATATTAAGGTTTCCAAAAGTTATTAGATATTTGTTCCTAACATTTATTATCTTAGAGGAGTAGTGTTGTATCACAAACCATAATTTAGGAAATGGTGTAGAGATAACTAGTGCTCTGGTTACTCAGAAGAAAGGATTATTTCCTGGTGCCATCAGAGAAGTTGTCCTCTTCAACATATAAACATGATGTAGGTGCTGGAGCCTGCTGAGATGAGGATCAAGATGGCCTTTTAAAACGTGGATCAGTGTGAGCAGAAATGTGCAAGTGGAAAAGTGCAACGTGTGGCAAGGTGATAATTAGACTCAGTATGGATGTGAGAGTTGGACTGTGAAGAAAGCTGAGCGCTGAATAATTGATGCTTTTGAACTGTGGTGTTGGAGAAGCCTCTTAAGAGTCCCTTCGACTGCACGGAGATCCAACCAGTCCATTCTAAAGGAGATCAGCCCTGGGTATTCTTTGGAAGGAATGATGCTAAAGCTGAAACTCCAGTACTTTGGCCACCTCGTGTGAAGAGTTGACTCACTGGAAAAGACTCTGATGCTGGGAGGGATTGGGGGCAGGAGGAAAAGGGGATGACAGAGGATGAGATGGCTGGATGGCATCACCGACTCAATGGACGTGATTCTGAGTGAACTCTGGGAGTTGGTGATGGACAGGGAGGCCTGGCGTGCTGCGATTCATGGGGTCACAAAGAGTCGGACACAACTGAGCGACTGAGTCGGTGATGCCATCCAGCCATCTCATCCTCTGTCATCCCCTTCTCCTCCTGCCCCCAGTCCCTTCCAGCATCAGAGTCTTTTCCAGTGAGTCAACTCTTCACATTAGGTGGCCAAAGTACTGGAGTTTCAGCTTCAGCATCAATTCTTCCAAAGAAATCCCAGGGCTGATCTCCTTCAGAATGGACTGGTTGGATCTCCTTGCAGTCCAAGGGACTCTCAAGAGTCTTCTCCAACAACACAGTTCAAAAGCATCAATTCTTCGGTGCTCAGCCTTCTTCACAGTCCAACTCTCACATCCATACATGACCACAGGAAAAACCATAGCCTTGACTAAATGAACCTTTGTAAGCAAAGTAATGTCTCTGCTTTTGAATATGCTATCTAGGTTGGTCATAACTTTCCTTCCAAGGAGTAAGCCTCTTTTAATTTCATGGCTGCAGTCACCATCTGCAGTGATTTTAGAGCCCCCCCCCCCCAAATAAAGTCTGACACTGTTTTCACTGTTTTCCCATCTATTTCCCATGAAGTGATGGGACCGGATGCCATGATCTTAGTTTTCTGAATGTTGAGCTTTAAGCCAACTTTTTCACTCTCCACTTTCACTTTCATCAGGAGGCTTTTGAGTTCCTCTTCACTTTCTGCCATAAGGGTGGTGTCATCTGCATACCTGAGGTTATTGATATTTCTCCCGGCAATCTTGATGCCAGCTTGTGTTTCTTCCAGTCCAGCGTTTCTCATGATGTACTCTGCATATAATCTAAATAAGCAGGGTGACAATATACAGCCTTGACGTACTCCTTTTCCTATTTGGAACCAATCTGTTGTTCCATGTCCAGTTATAACTGTTGCTTCCTAACCTGCATACAAATTTCTCAAGAGGCAGATAAGGTGGTCTGATATTCGTATCTCTTTCAGAATTTTCCACAGTTTATTGTGATCCACACAGTCAAAGGCTTTGGAATAGTCAAGAAAGCAGAAATAGATGTTTTTCTGGAACTGTCTTGCTTTTTCAATGATCCAGCAGATGTAGGCAATTTGATCTCTGGTTCCTCTGCCTTTTCTAAAACCAGCTTGAACTTCAGGAATTCACAGTTCATGTATTGCTGAAGCCTGGCTTGGAGAATCTTTAGCATTACTTTACTAGAGTGTGAAATGAGTGCAATTGTGCAGTAGTATGAGCATTCTTTGGCATTGCCTTTCTTTGGGATTGGAATGAAAACTGTCCTTTTCCAGTCCTGTGGCCACTGCTGAGTTTTCCAAATGTGCTGGCACATTGAGTGCAGCACTTTCACAGCATCATCTTTCAGGATTTGAAATAGCTCAACTGGAATGCCATCACCTCCACCAGCTTTGTTCGTAGTGATGCTTTCTAAGGCCCACTTGACTTCACATTCCAGGATGTCTGGCTCTAGATGAGTGATGACACCATCGTGATTATCTGGGTCGTGAAGATCTTTTTTGTACAGTTCTTCTGTGTATTCTTGTCACTTCTTCTTAATATCTTCTGCTTCTGTTATGTCCATATCATTTCTGTCCTTTATCGAGCCCATCTTTTCATGAAATGTGCCCTTGGTATCTCGAATTTTCTGAAGAGATCTCTAGTCTTTCCATTCTGTTGTTTTCCTCTATTTCTTTACATTGATTGCTGAGGAAGTCTTTCTTATCTCTTCTTGCTATTCTTTAGATCTCTGAATTCAGATGCTTTTATCTTTCCTTTTCTCCTTTGCTTGATGTGGTCCACTGGAGAAGGGAATGGCAAACCACTTCAGTATTCTTGCCTTGAGAACCCCATGAACAGTAGGAAAAGGCAAAATGATAGGATACTTAAAGAGGAACTCCCCAGGTCAGTAGGTGCCCAATATGCTACTGGAGATCAGTGGAGAAATAACTCCAGAAAGAATGAAGTGATGGAGCCAAAGCAAAAACAATACCCAGCTGTGGACGTGACTGGTGATAGAAGCAAGGTCCAATGCTGTAAAGAGCAATATTGCATAGGAACCTGGAATGTCAGGTCCATGAATCAAGGCAAATTGGAAGTGGTCAAACAAGAGCTGGCAAGAGTGAATGTCAACATTCTAGCAATCAGCAAACTAAAATGGACTAGAATAGGTGAAATTAACTCAGATGGCCATTACATCTACTACTACAGGCAGGAATCCCTCAGAAGAAGTGGAGTAGCCATCATGGTTAAGAAAAGAGTCTGAAATGCAGTACTTGGATGCAATCTCAAAAACGACAGAATGATGTCTGTTCGTTTCCAAGGCAAACCATTCAATATCACAGTAATCCAAGTCTATGCCCCAACCAGTAACACTGAAAAAGCTGAAGTTAAATGGTTTTGTGAAGACCTACAAGACCTTTTAGAACTAACACCCAAAAAAGATGTCCTTTTCATTTTAGGGGACTGGAATGAAAAAGTAGGAAGTCAAGAAACACCTGGAGTAACAGGCAAATTTGGCCTTGGAATGTGGAATGAAGCAGAGCAAAGGCTAATAGAGTTTTGCCAAGAGAACGCACTGGTCATAGCAAACACCTCTTCCAACAACACAAGAGAAGACTCTACACATGGACATCACCAGATGGTCAACACTGAAATCAGATTGATTATATTCTTTGCAGCCAAAGATGGAGAAGCTCTATACACTCAGCGAAAACAAGACCAGGAGCTGACTATGGCTCAGATCATGAACTGCTTATTGCCAAATTCAGACTTAAGTTGAAGAAAGTAGGGAAAACCACTAGACCATTCAGGTATGACCAAAATCAAATCCCTTATGATTATACAGTGGAAGTGAGAAATAGATTTAATGGACTAGATCTGATAGATAGAGTGCCTGATGAACTATGGACTGAGGTTCATGACATTGTACAGGAGACAGGGATCAAGGGCATCCACATAGATAAGAAATGCAAAAAAAGCAAAATGGCTGTCTGGGGAGGCCTTACAAATAGCTGGGGATACAAGAAACATAGTTAAATGTACATTGTATTTATGACCATTATTTATTTTCTTTCGAAAAGGAAGTAGTGAGTTATTCAGTCTGGTGATATATTTTGATTTATTATCCGTGTGAACATTCAAAGCAAATCTAAGTTCCAGTTGTTGCAGAAATTATTAGTAGCCCTTCTTACTTTTCATTACTTATGCTATTATCAGCATCTCTGCTCACTCTTATCATATGCTAGTTTCACCTGCTTGTGAGTCACAATAGATGGACTTTTACAACAAAGCTTTTAATTACTTCTTTGCCTCTAGGGAAGTTATATGCCAATATTATTAAGTTCAGATGGCTCCTACGTGCTCAGTCTCGAAAGTGGCCCTCAGCCCTTCTCTTCTTCTAACACCTGAAGTCAACAATGCAATCTGTTATGTGGTAAAGCTATCCAATCACTACTCTAGGTCTCCGCCAGTAATGTTTGTTTTGTTAATCCACAACTGTCCTAAATACTGCAAAGGTTAGACTAAACTAAGTCAAAATTTTGACTGGAATTATTCCAGAATGATATTCTACTTTGAATAAGTGCAAGTGATTGTGATGCACACCTACAGAATGAAATTGTCATAGTGAGTGAAAGTGGGCATTTTTTTCAGCTACTTGAAATCAAGATCTTCATTTTGAACAGGAGTTTGATCATTTTGTTTGAAGTACTATGAATTCAGTGCTTCCCTGGTGGCTCAGATGGTAAAGAACCCGTCTGCAATGCAGGAGACCTGGTACAATCCCTGGGTCGGGAAGATCCCCTGAAGAAGGGAATGGCTACCCACTCCAATAGAAAAAAGAAAAAAAAAAACAGAGAGAGAGAGATTTCACCTGTAGTCTCAATTCTACCATTAACTAGTTGGATTACATGTTTAATTGTATTTGTTATCTCTCTCTGAACATTTTTATCTGTAAAATGAGGGAGTTAAATCACCCAATTCCAAATGTGGATATCCTTTCATGTCTAAATTCTATAGTGAAATATTAGAAACATAGAATATCAAAATAGACCACAAAACTATGTGAAAATTATATTCACATTATTTTTATTTCTCTACATAGAGATTTCCATAGATTAACATAAGTAATTGAGTTAACTGCCTTCAATATGAAACTAATGATTTTTGTAGGAGGAAGTAATTCAGTCATGTCAAATCCTGGAATTGTTGCTTGCATGATCTCATTTAATTCTTAAGTAAATTCTTCAAGGTAGAAGTTAGACTATCATAAAAACTGATAAAGAACAATAAAGCACAGACTGAAAATGATTTGTCCAAGATCATGCGTGTGTGCTAAGTTGTTTCAGACTCTGTGTGACTCTATGGACTGCAGCCCACCAGGCTCCTCTGTCCATGGGATTCTCCAGGCAAGAATACTGGACTGGATTGCCATGACTTCTTCCAGGAGATCAGGTTCTTTACCACTAGTGCCCCCTGGGAAGCCCAAGATTGGGAAATCCAAGATCATACAACTAGTAAATAGCAGAGTTGGAATATAAATCCAACTCTCTGCTGCTGCTGCTGCTAAGTCGCTTCAGTCATGTCCGACTCTGTGTAACCCCATAGACGGCAGCCCACCAGGCTCCCCTGTCCCTGGGATTCTCCAGGCAAGAACACTGGAGTGGGTTGCCATTTCCTTCTCCAATCATGAAAGTAAAAAGTGATCTACTCCTGTTTATTACAGTCAAATGATTCTATATAATTTACCTGTTGAGTATGTAATACTTTTCGAAGGAGAATGGAAGTTCAAAATTTGTCTTTTTTTTTTTTTTTTGGTTTTGTTTTTTTGAATTATATATTTATAAATCACAGAAATTTAGGCCCTCAACTAAAAGTTGAGTAAGGTTTGAACTGGTTTAGATTGCCAAAATGATTTGAATGGGGTGGGTTTGGACTGTGTAACATAATCAGTCTTTTCCTTCCTTTGTAGGAATGATAGAATTCTCTGCTCTAAGGCTACAGAGACTGCTTTGTAAGTATTCTACAGGGTATCATTTGGGAGAATCTGGCCATAGTTTCCATCTATATAAAAAGAGTTTTTATTTTAAAAGCACTTTCACATGCATTATGTAAATATTCAGTAATGGATATTTAATCCAAAAGCATCTGAGCCTCATCTATATTTTTATGGGGCATAATTTACACAACTTTTAGTCTCCCAATATCTCTGCCCTCTGAAGAACCCCACTTACGACACCTTGTTAAAAGCTAGATTTAATAAATGTCCAATATTAATTTACCTTACATATAAATAAACCACTTCATTCCAAAGTACAACTTGTCACAGAGAGTTTTGTTTTCACAGGATCAGTGGGCTTCACTGTTAGCACAATGGAGACAGTACACGGCAGGACACTTGAAGCAACTTACCCGGTAGGGCTGAAATTGCTCACGATGAAAATTAAAACAATAAACTTCAGCCTAGATGTGTCTTCATTACTAAAGCATTGGGTCATTTACTTTAACAATGTCAACTTACTTTCCCTCTCACATTCCGTTTAATTAGGAAAGGAAGCAATATGCAAGAGCACGCCTCATGGTGTCCCATTACCTTGGGAGAAATGTGTTCTCCATTCCTAAAAATAACTTGGCCAATTCTTACACCCTCTGTAGAATGAAACAGTATCTCAATGGGAAAACACCATATGAACACTAGAATAAAATTGACTTTCACCTTCTAAGGAGACTGTATTTATTTAGAATGACAATAAAACAGGTATTATATATATATTATGCCTGAAATAGTGCAAAAAACTGCAGTCTCAAGCAGTTATATGAAAACAATGTCATCCAGAATTTCTGACCAGAGAATGAAGGGAATATGAAACCAACAGAAATAGTACATAGCCTTTCTGATAAAATAAGTTTAGTGTAGTTGCCATCAGTGATATGTTACTAACAATTTATCCTATGTTTTTCTTCTCAGTATTTTGAAACTGTAGTGGAAAGGAAATTTGTCTGTGATTATCCACCTCCTGGCATGACCCTACAGATTGCCAGTCATTATACACAGTATACATAATCTTTTTAAAAAAATAAATAATCCAAAGGGTATTGCATGATTTATTTTGGTTAGAACAATAGATGGTTTAAACAGTACATTGTATAAGCGGGGCTCATTAGATGTAATCATAAAGCAAGTTTATTTTATCTCCCTTTTGTTTGTTCAGAGGTCAGTTTCCTCCTGTCTCTGGATGATAACACAGACATGCCCATAACTTTTCCATTCATACTGCAGATAATAAAGAGTTTTATGATCATGCTAAGTCAATAAACAAGCTGTCCTCCATGGACACTGCATGGTTTCATTCAATTGACTTTAATCTTTGCCCTCTTCCCTGGCAAGAGTCTGTTCTATGCAGGAAGCCTAGGGCTGAGCATAGCACTAAGCTGAGGTCTGTCCCTACGGCTTCTCCCTCAGGTGCTATCCCAGCCTGTTGGTCCCTTTGGTTTGGGAGCAGAGAGCAAGCAGGAGAAGTCAGGGGAGTCAGAAAAGTTGCAACTTCTACTGCTACAGACAACCTTGTGTTCCTTCAGCCTCACAGGTGTTTACAGTCGATTCGTGGGGATAAGAGTCATCCCCATGACTGGTCCCACCTGCTTTCAGTCTCTTGATCCCTTTGATACAGACTCCAACAGCACAGTCCTTGGCCTTACTGCAGTGCCTGTCAGAGATTCCTTTCGCCTTTCTCTGCTTGAGCAATAAGGTAAAGCTCATTCCGAATTGTTGGTGCTTTTGACATGAAAGTGGCCACTGGGAACATACCTTCATACTTTGCAGACTCTGACGGTGCCATCTGCTTGCAGAGCAGACGCCTTTCCTCAGCTCGTCTCTGACAGCTCACTTTACACTCCTCGTTTGTCAGGTTTGACTCAGACCACTGTCCATTGCGTTGCCACCCATCTCAAAGCCAGGGCCACATGTTGGAGGGGTGGGGTGGATGGGAGACAGAACAGCACAGTACACCTCTCTAAGGAAATCTCCAGCTACCAATGTGCCAGAGTCTCCACCCTCTGGAAATATTTTTATAACTTCTATTAGAGTGAACGCTTTAGGAACCATCTAATTAATTTTCAGACACCTATTTTTAAATTTTCATCAGCTATACTCCTTTGGAATTCTATTGTCTTCACTCTGAGCCAAAAGTGAGATTAGAAAGAATACCATATAACAACCTGTTCCAAACACTCTAATATTTTTTTTTCCTTGAAACTGCCTACACAACAGTAAATGTTCAGAAGTTACATGAAAAAAAGGGTGATATAGACTCTGATTTGGCAGGAGAATATTAGGGAGAAGATACTTAGAAACTAATTAGACGCTGGTATTTAAAAAATCATTTCACTATCTGGCTTTTGGGAGATGAAGACTAAGTACTGACTACAAATTAAATCATTTCTCTAACCTTTGCATTAACAATATCAAGTTAGATCCTTCCCATTGGCCATCCCAAATCCCAACTAAATTCAAGCATCTTAATTTGTGCTAAAATCTGAAAGAAAAGCTTAGCTTGTTTCTACATGCTTTTAGACTCAATATCAAATTGGAAATCAGAAATTTGTTGTTACAGAAACATCTGCACTTATTTTCTCTTTGTGTTTAGATGTTTGATATGGAATAGAAGCAACTTTGGGCTTTTTTTTTTTTTTTTTGTCCTTTCAGGGCCAGCATAGAGACAGAAAAGCCAAATTCAAGGAAATACTTCAGTAGTTTACATTATCAGAGAAGAATAATGTGTAAGCAGTTCTACATAACTTCCTAAATTCTTATTAAACTTTGGTCAATATTTGGTATTGATTATTAACTACTTTTTTAACAGTCTTCTCAGAGGTTGGAAAAGGTTGTTGATGAAATATGAAAGTCGTACAGCTGCGAAAATCCTTTCCCAAATTGCCCAGGGTGCAGTCTCCAGGAAGAAACAGAGATGGAAAAATCTGAATTAGACTCCTAGAGAAGTGAGAGGAGTCACAACAGCACCTACTGGATTTCAGCCAAAAACAGAGAAATACAAAGGAAGTACCTTGCAACATATCTGTTTTCTTTTATAGAAAAAGAAGTATGGAGCTGTCAATGGCCACAGGATTTGTGAATGCAGTACAAGTCCTATACTATTACACAAAAGACTTCAGAGCTCAGCATATTCTAATCCTATTCCAAAATTCCCAGAAAAAGACAAACAAATCAGGGTTTAATTTTCAACCGTTATTACATAACTTATTTCAGAGCAAACTTTGAAAGGTTGCAGTGGCGTAGGATTCATTTCCCAAACTCCCACCTCCTGGGCAGATCTGTAGTGTTCTATTCCTTGGGGAAACTCATGAACCCCAGAGTATTAACTTGGCCCTGAAAAGAGAATGAAGTGCTGCCTTGTACTGCCTTACCCTCTAATCTAATTACTACAGATCTCCTCTCCTGTAATTGCAAGGTCAGATCCACAGTCTTCACCCTTGAATTGCAATTTTCACCCAGGTCTGGCTGGCAGCAGCAGAAGCTCTTATTAACTGAATGTTTATTATATGCCAGATATTATACAAACTGTTCAAAGTGCATTTTCTGGTAAAGATCCCCTTCTCACAATTGAGGAGTAGGCTTTATAATTTTATTAATATATGGAGAAAGTCCAAATCAGAGTGATTAAATGTTTTCCTCAAATTATTATAACTTATAAGTGAATGAGGCAACTGGCAAACCAAGGACACGCTGACTCAAATGTGCTTATGTGATCCGAGTACACTTATGTGAACTGCCTCCGTGAACAACCTCAGGAGAATGAGATACTGTACAGGACTGAGCTTCATACCAGCCACACAGCCCATAAACCCACTTCTGATTCTTGAAACTAGATTTCCTCTTCGGTGACAGGGTCAGACCAGTGAGACACAGCCTGAATAATTTGCTATATTACTTTTCCAAAATATTTTTGTCTAATTGTTGTCACGTTTGTAAATAAGTCAGCAACACAAAGTGACAAGTGTATTGCAGACCATTTTCTTTTATCAAGGCCTAAAATAGGCACAGAGAATATAAACATGAATGAGATAGAACCTCCACCTCTCAGAGCCTTGTGGTTTCATTTTGAAGACAAGATGGATTACAACACAATAAGATAAGTGCTACAATAGATAAAAAAATATATATATGTAGTTGAAGAGGATAGAGAATGATTTCCTCCTTTGTCTTTAGGAATTGCAGAATGAAGTTGCATTTTTGCAATGCATGCCTTTTCTCCATTTTATAACTTATATTACATTTATTACTCCACTTTTATTACTTACTTATTCTAGGTAGTCCACTTATTCAAACAGCATATGTAAGTAAGCATTCTTGCCTTCTTAAGGTGTACAGAAAAACTAGGTCTCAAATGACTAAGCAAATGAGTGGCATTGTTACTTGGACTTGTTTGAGTTGAGGAGGCCTGGAATAATTTGGTTACTAATCTTAGGAAGCTTACCTTATTAAAAAAATACAAGTAAATAAATGAAAACAATGAGAAGCAGAAAGTGATAAATGATAAATGATAAGTATTGTGCTAAGTGGTGTAAAAAATGTTGTGGGCATCCTGTTTAACTCATAATGTGTTTCATTGAACTGGCAAAGCTGTATTAAAATGAGCAGCCCCTCTTTTCTTCTGCACTGCATAATCAACGCTATAGCAAGCTTATTGTTATTCAGATAGGTACCAAAAATTAATGTTTGGAATCAGAGTCATTTCTCAAATGAGATTGAAAGAGGTTTATAACTAACGGCCATTACCTCATCAGCATTTAGTGTCTCTTGTGAAGGACAGGAGAGCATGGAAGAGGTGAATCAGAATTAGGAAGAGGAAGATAAAAGAAAGGCCAAAGGAAAGGAATTTTTTTCATTATACTGAGGACTTTAATGGATCTCTGTTGTCAGTCTAATTTGTAAAGATCAATGGCTTCTGTTAAACTGTAGTCTGGGCTTCCCTATCTCCTTTTAATTCATCTACTCAGCACATGCTTTTCTTTTGAAAGATAAGAACAAGAGGGAGTTTTCAGATATTTTTATTGGTCCTTTTTAACTCCCTGCCAGCTCTCAAATAACTTAAGGTGCATGGGAATAAAGACTCTTTACCAAGGAATAGGATGTGAAAACTTCAGTTGAAATTCTGTCAAAATATCAGAGTGCATTTAAGTTGTGTTTACAAGTTGTTAAACATGTGAAGGAAAATGAGAAATGAAGTAAAATTTTCAGAAATTTCTCAATACCTAGCAGTGAAAAATCTACAGTAATACTGACTCAATTTTCACAATTTATCCAAATAGTCCTTATGTCAAAAAGGAACTTTAACATCCTTTGTGAAATATAATTTAGCTATTTTACAAAGTACATTAATATAATGCATGGCATGGAAGATGTGTCCCTTGTTTCATTTTAGTTGATCATATGTATTTATCTAGTATTCATAAGGCTTTGGCCAATACTTATCATGATGAGCTCAGCTTTCTGCCTTGCTTTGTTAATTTAAAATACAAGAGGAGGAGAAAATAAAATATACTATATTAACACATTGATAAATGATGAATAAAATTATAAATAGATATAATATCAAATGATATATATAATTTTACATGTAATATATCTTATAAAAATGCACATTATATAAATATATGTTATATATGGAACTACATATTTATTTATGTACTTTAAAATAATATATATAATTTTATATACTATCTATACCATTACATAAAAGTTTTATTTCTTATATAAACATGAATAGTTTGCCTAATTTTCATAGAAAATAGCTCTTACTGAAAAAATATGATATTACAAATTAATAATGTGTTATTGCAAATTTCGGGCTTCCCTGGTGGCTTAGATGGTAAGGAAACTCCCCACAATGCAGGAGACCTGGGTTTGATCCCTGAGTCTGGAAGATCCCCTGGAGAAGGGCATGGCCACCTACTCCAGGATTCTAGCCTGGAGAATTTCATGGACGGAGGAGCTTGGTGGACCTCAGGCCATGGGGTTGCAAAGAGTCAGGAAAGACTGAGTGATTAACATTTTCACTTTTCTATTGAAAACTTTTAGAATATATTCTAATATTTGAGCACAATCACCCTCATCCACTATGCACAATATTGAGAGTACCATCTCAATATTACTCACAGAGATTCTAACTAACCTTCAATCATCCAAAAAGGAAACATTTACTGTTTGCATGATGTACAATGAAGGCCAAGAAAGTTGACTAAGATGTTTTAAAAGAGTTTTAAATATTACATTTGAAATCAAAGTGTTTCTTGTTGTTTCAATTAAACTGAAAGGTAATTTACCACAATATTACATTCCAATATATTTTAGTTAACAGAGGTTTGTTGTGTGATTTACTTTCAAACAATTTTGAAGCCTATTGGTAAAAGATTTATCAGATCAGATCAGATCAGATCAGTCGCTCAGTCGTGTCCGACTCTTTGCAAGCCCATGAATCGCAGCATGCCAGGCCTCCCTGTCCATCACCAACTCCCGGACTTCACTCAGACTCATGGCCATCGAGTCAGTGATGCCATCCAGCCATCTCATCCTCTGTCGTCCCCTTCTCCTCCTGCCCCCAATCCCTCCCAGCATCAGAGTCTTTTCCAATGAGTCAACACTTCGTATGAGGTGGCCAAATTACTGGAGTTTCAGCTTTAGCATCATTCCTTCCAAAGAAATCCCAGGGCTGATCTTCTTCACAATGGACTGGTTGGATCTCCTTGCAGTCCATTGGACTCTCAAGAGTCTTCTCCAACAACACAATCCAAAAGCATCAATTCTTAGGCACTCAGCTTTCTTCACAGTCCAACTTTCACATCCATACATGACCACAGGAAAAACCATAGCCTTGACTAGATGGACCTTTGTTGGCAAAGTAATGTCTCTGCTTTTGAATATGCTATCTAGGTTGGTCATAACTTTCCTTCCAAGGAGTAAGCCTCTTTTAATTTCATGGCTGCAGTCACCATCTGCAGTGATTTTGGAGCCCAGAAAAATAAAGTCTGACACTGTTTCCACTGTTTCCCCATCTATTTCTCATGAAGTGATGGTACCAGATGCCATGATCTTCATTTTCTGAATGTTGAGCTTTAAGCCAACTTTTTCACTCTCTTCTTTCACTTTCATCAAGAGGCTTTTGAGTTCCTCTTCACTTTCTGCCATAAGGGTGGTGTCATCTGCATATCTGAAGTTATTGATATTTCTCCCAGCAATCTTGATTCCAGCTTGTGTTTCTTCCAGTCCAGCATTTCTCATGATGTACTCTGCATATAAGTTAAATAAACAGGGTGACAATATACAGCTTTGACGAACTCCTTTTCCTATTTGGAACCAGTCTGTTGTTCCATGTCCAGTTCTAACTGTTGCTTCCTGACCTGCATACAAATTTCTCAAGAGGCAGATCAGGTGGTCTGGTATTCCCATCTCTTTCAGAATGTTCCACAGTTTATTGTGATCCACACAGTCAAAGGCTTTGGCATAGTTAATAAAGTAGAAATAGATGCTTTTCTGGAACTCTCTTGCTTTTTCCATGATCCAGCGGATGTTGGCAATTTGATCTCTGGTTCCTCTGCCTTTTCTAAAACCAGCTTGAACATCTGGAAGTTCATGGTTCATGTATTGCTGAAGCCTGGCTTGGAGAATTTTGAGCATTACTTTACTAGCGTGTGAGATGAGTGCAATTGTGCAGTAGTTTGAGCATTCTTTGGCATTGCCTTTCTTTGGGATTGGAATGAAAACTGACCTTTTCCAGTGCTGTGGCCACTGCTGAGTTTTCCAAATGTGGTGCCATATTGAGTGCAGCACTTTCACAGCATCATCTTTCAGGATTTGAAATAACTCAACTGGAATGCCATCACCTCCACTAGCTTTGTTCATAGTGATGCTTTCTAAGGCCCACTTGACTTCACATTCCAGGATGTCTGGCTCTAGGTCAGTGATCACACCATCGTGATTATCTGGGTCGTGAAGATCTTTTTTGTATAGTTCTTCTATGTATTCTTGCCATCTCTTCTTAATATCTTCTGCTTCTGTTAGGTCCATACCATTTCTGTCCCAGCATGAGTCAAGCAGAATTAGGTTTGGATCCCATCTCTGTGATGGCCCAGCAGATTGCCATGGTAGAACTGGAAAAGAGAATCTAAAAGAAAATGTGTGCTCAAACTTTTATTTTCCTATAATTTTGCCTTGCAGCTGGAATAATCCAGCAGAGTCCAACACTTAGGGCACAGGCTCAAAGGAGAGTTGTTGGAAGACCTGTAACTTTATTACAAAACCTAGTTGGCCCAATGCCCCTAGGGTAAAGGGCAAAATAATAATAATAATAATAATAATAATTACATTGATTAGAAAGTCTCTAAGACAAAAAACCCCAAATCAATGCTATTTTCTGACCCAGGACCATTCACTCTTTATCTCTCAATTCCTAGTGTATTCTTTATCAAGTCGCTGTCTCCTTTAAAAATAATTCACCAATAAGATGTATATGCACACTGAAAAATGAGAAAAACATCTTAATCAAAAGGACCTAGAAGAACAGTAATAAATTATTGGAAAGAACAAGAAAATTCCAATGGGATACTTCAAACATGTATGATGTGTTAGACTCAAAGTTTTACAGAAAATATGACCATTCAAAATAAGCTCACAGTTCAGATAAGAGAAATGAAGTTTCAAGGAAGTGATTATAAGACAAAGGAAGGAGATAAAATCAATTTGGAAGAGGTAAGAGGGAAATTAGAAGCTAGAACTGAAGACACTACAGGGATGAAAGTGGCATTTAATGCCACAAAAATAGAGCAAATGTGATTGACAAAGGCATCAGGCAGAAGTTGATTGACATGAGATCACTGGCATGAAGGAGCACCATGGTTATGGAAGGTATAGGGGAGCAAAACTTGTAATGAAATAATTATGACCATTTTGGTCAAAGTCAGAATTTCAGGGGCTTAGAAAAAGACAGGTAGGCAGGGCAGAAATTTAGAATGACATTAAATTATTTCATAAAACAATGATAGAAGGCACAAAAATATACAGCCACAAATTAGAGGTGAAAATATATTGGTCACTTGTGCTCATAAACAAAGGAAATAGTAAAGAAAATTTTTAAATATTCATAAGCACAAAGAATGGAAACAAAAAAAGGACAGGGGTAAGTGAAAGTGGAATTTTGAGGGAAGGAAGGTTTTGGGTGAAGTGAAATGGGAAATAACGAAATAATGCAGCCACCAAAAAGATTGTCTAAATAACTCAGAAATGGAGAAGCTATGTTTAAATGATTCTTAAATGACCCACTGAAACAATTTAATTATAAAATATAACCAAAAATTATTGAAATTATGTTTAAGAGAATACAATGCAAATTAACAAAGCAGAAAGGGTAATTATGTGCCTATGATTATTTCCTTATTTTTAAAGCAAGTGAAGTGCAAGCCAGTCAGTTATGTCCAACTCTTTGCAACCTCATGGACTGTACAGTACCTGGAATTCTCCAGACCAAAATACTGGAATGGGTAGCCTTTCCCTTCTCCAGGGGATCTTCCCAACCCAGGGATCGAACCCAGGTCTCCCACATTGCAGGCAGATTCTTTATCAGCTGAGCCATAGTGAAGCCCAAGAATACTGGAGTGGATAGCCTGTCCCTTCTCCAGCGGATCTTCCAAGGAGTCTACAATTTTACAGTCTAATTTGAAACATAAAGTTAAAAGACATGATGATATTGGCACCATTTTCATGAGTTAATTTTAGAGGAACATTTTTAAAATACCATATTTTTGAGTATATGTATGTGTGTAAATAAACATTTAACTTAATTTCAACAGTTCTTTCCTTTAAACTTCAGTGGTGATAAACATTAAATTTTATTAAAATTAATACTTTTTATAAAATAGTATGCATAATATAGTCTATTTTTCTTAAAATAACATCAGTCTCTCCTGCAAACATGTGTTTATACTAAATACCAGAAATTATGTTTACAAGATGTTGATAGGGTAAATTTCTGGGAGGTTAGATAGTTTATGATATGTTTACTGTTCTATGAATTTTCCTGTCCTGCATTTTCCTGTATTCCTATATTGTCCTTATGATAACATATTGTGAAAACTTACTTTAGTATTTAAAAATCAGCATATTTCTTTCATCTCTAAATTCTATTATATTGTGTTAACTTGTAATGCAGTGTTTAGTGACTTTCCAAAATGTTCACATTATCAACTACACAAAAAAGATAATAGATTACAAATAATCACAGTTTCAAATTTATAAAAGTTTTTAGAGCTACATTTTACCAGAAGTCTCATCTGAAACAAACAAAAAAACAATCCACAAAAACAGCAGGCTACCTTTTTAACTTACTGATATTTATAGATATTAGAACTAAAACTAAATTAAAATTCACTATGCTTGTGAGTGCTGAAAATCTCTTTCTAGGTACATTTTCCCATCCATCAACACCTGTACCCCTACAACCCACCTATCATTGCCAAATAATAGCTATATACCATCCTTTACTTGCAGCCACTTGCTGCAAAGAGCAGACTCATTAGAAAAGACCCTGATGCTGGGAAAGTTTGAAGGCAGGAGAAGAAGGGGATGACAGATGATGAGATGGTTGGACAGCATCACAAATTCAGTGGACATGAGTTTGAGCAAGCTCCAAGAGATGGTGAAGGACAGGGAAGCCTGGCGTGCTGCGGTCCATGGGCCCGCAAAGAGTCGGACACGATTGAGGGACTGAATAACAAACCATCCTTTCCCTTCTCCTGTTAAGATTCTGCATTCTTAAAATGACCAAAGTTGCACCATGCTAAGATACAACCAAAGTTAATGAGAGTTCCACACATTTCAACTAATCAAGAATGAGTTAAAACATTTTAGATGCATGAGTCTGAGTCATTATGGTGATTGAAGGTTTCTTTTTCCTTTCTTCTTTGTACTTAACCCAGGAAGGGTTAATAATGCACTACATCCCCATATATAAGATTATATCTAGACATACTCTGAATTGTTAGCATAGGAGTCAGCTCTCTTACTCTCTGCCTGTTTCCTTCTAAAGAGATTCATCGATTAGTGTAATGGATGAATTACACGTAGTTCCTTTTCATCCCTCCACCAACCCCTCCCTGAGAAATTGAACTGATTTAAAGTGATTAACAAGTTTAGGAGAAGTTGGTCACATATAGATCAGTCTTTTATTTTCTCTTTCTTCTTGAGAGAGGCCACTTTAAAGTGAACCCTTTCCTGCTTGTCTAGCTTCTTCTCAGTCCAGCCCATCACTGTTGGTTGAATAATCTAAGTGCCTAGAGGAGCAACCCCACGTCCAAGGAGTGGTGGCTGTGTGGGTGCAGGATGGCCGAAAGGACCTATTCCACATTCAAGGTCAGGAGGGGTTGCTGAGAGGAGATACCCCTCATCCAAGGTAAGGAACAGCAGCTGCACTTAGCTGGAGCAGCCGTGAAGAGATACCCCATGCCCAAGGTAAGAGAAACCCAAGAGAGATGGTAGGTGTTGTGAGAGGGCATCAGAGGGCAGACACACAGAAATCATAATCACAGAAACCTAGTCAATGTGATCACATGGACCACAGCCTTGTCTAAGTCAATGAAACAGCCATGCCGTGTGAGGCCACCCAAGATGGGTGGGTCATGGTGGAGAGGTCTGATAGAATGTGGTCCACTGGAGAAGGGAATAGCAAACCACTTCAGTATTCTTGCCTTGAGAACCCCATGAACAGTATGAAAAGGCAAAATGATGGGATACTGAAAGAGGAACTCCCCAGGTTGGTAGGTGCCCAATATGCTACTGGAGATCAGTGGAGAAATAACTCCAGAAAGAATGAAGTGACGGAGCCAAAGCAAAAAGAATATCCAGCTGTGGACGTGACTGGTGATAGAAGCAAGATCCAATGCCATAAAGAGCAATATTGCATAGGAACCTGGAATGTTAGGTTCATGACAAGGCAAATTGGAAGTGGTCAAACAGGAGATGGCAAGAGTGAACATTGACATTCTAGGAATCAGTGAACTGAAATGGACTGGAATGGGTGAATTTAACTCAGATGACCATTATATCTACTACTGTGGGCAGGAATCCCTTAGAAGAAATAGAGTAGCCATCATAGTCAACAAAAGAGTCCAAATGCAGTACTTGGATGCAATCTCAAAAACGACAGAATGATCTCTGTTCCTTTCCAAGGCAAACCATTCAATATCACAGTAATCCAAGCCTATGCCCCAACCAGTAATGCTGAAGAAGCTAAAGTTGAACAGTTCTATGAAGACCTACAAGACCTTTTAGACTAACATCAAAAAAAGATGTCCTTTTCATTATAGGACATTGGAATGCAAAAGTAGGAAGTCAAGAAACACCTGGGGTAACAAGCAAATTTGGCCTTGGAATATGGAATGAAGCAGGGCAAAGGCTAATAGAATTTTGTCAAGAGACAAAATTTAGTTCGCTAGTCATAGCAAACACCCTCTTCCAAGGACACAAGAGAAGACTCTAAACACGGACATCAGGAGATGGTCAACACTGAAATCAGACTGATTATATTCTTTGCAGCCAGAGATGGAGAAGCTCTACACACTCAGCAAAAACAAGACCAGGAGCTGATTGTGGCTCAGATCATGAATTCTTTATTGCCAAATTCAGACTTAAATAGAAGAAAGTGGGGAAAACCACTAGACCATTCATGTATGACCTAAATAAAATTTCTTATGATTATACAGTGGAAGTGAGAAACAGATTCAAGGGACTAGATCTGATAGATAGAATGCTGGATGAACTATGGATGGAAGTTTGTGACATTGTACAGGAGACAGGGATCAAGACCATCCCCATGGAAAAGAAATGCAAAAAAGCAAAACGGCTGTCTGAGGAGGCCTTACAAATAGCTGTGAGAAGAGGAGAAGTTAAAAGCAAAGGAGAAAAGGAAAGATATAAGCATCTGAATGCAGAGTTCTAAAGAATAGCAAGGAGAGATAAGAAAGCCTTCCTCAGTGATCAATGCAAAGAAATAGAGGAAAACAACAGAATGGAATAGACTAGAGATCTCTTCAAGAAAATTAGATATACCAAGGGAACATTTCATACAAAGATGGGCTCAATAAAGGACAGAAATGCTATGGACCTAACAGAAGCAGAATATATTAAGAAGATGTGGCAAGAATACACAGAAGAACTGTACAAATACGATCTTCACGACCAAGATAATCACAATGGTGTGATCACTGACCTAGAGCCAGACATCCTGGAATGTGAAGTCAAGTGGGCCTTAGAAAGCATCACTACAAACAAAGCTAGTGTAGGTGATGGCATTCCAGTTGAGTTATTTCAAATCCTGAAAGATGATGCTGTGAAAGTGCTGCACTCAATATGCCACCACATTTGGAAAACTCAGCAG
Organism: Bos javanicus; assembly: GCF_032452875.1. Lineage (NCBI taxonomy): Eukaryota > Metazoa > Chordata > Mammalia > Artiodactyla > Bovidae > Bos > Bos javanicus. The sequence goes on along the minus strand of NC_083879.1, from coordinate 4,436,066 downwards.
TGGCCACAGGACTGGAAAAGGTCAGTTTTCATTGCAATGCCAAAGAAAGGCAATGCCAAAGAATGCTCAAACTACAGCACAATTGCACTCATCTCACACGCTAGTAAAGTAATGCTCAAAATTCTCCAAGCCAGGCTTCAGCAATATGTGAACCGTGAACTTCCTGATGTTCAAGCTGGTTATAGAAAAGGCAAAGGAACCAGAGATCAAATTGCCAACATCTGCTGGATCATGGAAAAAGCAAGAGAATTCCAGAAAAATATCTATTTCTGCTTTATTGACTATTCCAAAGCCTTTGACTGTGTGGATTACAATAAACTGTGGAAAATTCTGAAAGAGATGAGAATACCAGACCACCTGACCTGCCTCTTGAGAAGTCTGTATGCAGGTCAGGAAGCAACAGTTAGAACTGGACATGGAACAACAGACTGCTTCCAAATAGGAAACGGAGTACGTCAAGGCTGTATATTGTCACCCTGTTTATTTAACTTATATGCAGAATACATCATGAGAAATGCTGGGCTGGAAGAAGCACAAGCTGGAATCAAGATACCCAGGAGAAATATTAATAACCTCAGATATGCATATGACACCACCCTTATGGCAGAAAGTGAAGAGGAACTCAAAAGCCTCTTGATGAAAGTGAAAGAAGAAGAGTGAAAAAGTTGGCTTAAAGCTCAACATTCAGAAAACTAAGATCATAGCATCCAGTCCAATCACTTCATGGCAGATAGATGGTGAAACAGTGGAAACAGTGGCTGACTTTCTTTTTGGGGTTCCAAAAATCACTGCAGATGGTGACTGCAGCCATGAAATTAAAAGAGGCTTACTCCTTAGAAGGAAAGTTATGACCAACCTAGATAGCATATTCAAAAGCAGAGACATTACTTTGCCAACAAAGGTCCATCTAGTCAAGGCTATGGTTTTTCCAGTGGTCATGTATGGATGTGAGAATTGGACTGTCAAGAAAGCTGAGTGCCGAAGAATTGATGCTTTTAAATCATGGTGTTGGAGAAGACTCTTGAGAGTCCCTTGGACTGCAAGGATATCCAACCAGTCCATTCTGAAGGAGATCAGTCCTAAGTGTTCATTGGAAGGACTGATGCTAAAGCTGAAACTCCAGTACTTTGGCCACCTCATGTGAAGAGTTGACTCATTGGAAAAGACCCTGATGTTGGGAGGGATTGGGGACAGGAGGAGAAGGGGATGACAGAGGATAAGATGGATGGATGGCATCACTGACTCGATGGACATGAGCTTGAATGAACTCCGGGAATTGGTGATGGACAGGGAGGCCTGGTGTGCTTCGATTCATGGGGTCGCAAAGAGTCAGACAGGACTGAGCGACTGAACTGAACTGAGGATTAATGTGAAGAAGACTATTCAACTTTTTCATATAAGCATTTTCCACAATAATTAGTTCCTTATTAAAGATAATACTTTGCTTTTAATTTGTCTTACACTATGAAAGATTTATAAACTTGGCAGAAATAGAGCATTGCATTCTTATTGGGCCCCAGTGAAGCATGTTGTAATTTGTAGAAAAACATCAGAAATAGTAAAACCTCCAACCCTTGCTTGGCCTGTAGGATTCTGTAAAGACTTTTCTCATAATATTAATTCCTAAACCTTCCAAACCTTTCTAAATGTAGTATTTTGCATGTTGTAAATATTAATCCTTCTACTTGTTTAATTGGTAAGTGTAATTTTAAGATCACATAGAAAATTGTTACTATTATTACTATTATAATAGTAATAGATTGCAGGTAAAGAATATTTTTAAAGTTCCTTTTTAAAGATACACTGTTTCCTTTATGTCAAGAATCCATTTTATAGCTTAACATCTCTGACATCAGACTACAGGTAAATTGTCAACACTATTGTTGGCCTCTTAATCATAATAAAATAATTACATATTCTTACATGTAATAGCATTGTACATTTGATGAAATTTGGTATACTGATTTTAATCATCTATTTTTTATCTAAACTATAAAAATAACGATGACTTATTTTTTTAAATATCTATACCACTGTATAGCCATTTCAAATGTGACTCATTAAAATAAAGTCAAGTAAAGCAGAGACAGACAGATACTAGGTGATATCACTTATATGTGGAATCTTTAAAAAAGATACAAATGAACCTATTTACAAAACAGTAATAGACTCAGAGATGTAGAAAACAACTTACTGCGGGGGGAAAAGGAGGAAGATCAATTGGGAAATTGGGACTGGCAGAATCAAACTACAGTATATAACATAGACAAATAATAAGAACCTTCTCTATAGCACAGTGAACTCTATTCTCAGCACTCTGTAATGGCCTACATGGGAATAGAATCTTAAAAAGTGGATACATGCATATGTGTGGTGTTCCAGGTGGTGGTAGTGGTAAAGAACCCACCGGCCAGTGCAGGAGACGTAAGAGACCAAGTTCAGTCCCTGGATTGGGAAGACCCCCTGGAGGAGGGCATGGCAACCCACTTCAGTATTCTTGCCTGGAGAATCCAATGGACAGAGGAGCCTGGTGGGCTACAGTCCATAGGGTCCCAAAGAGTCAGGCACGACTGAAGCAATTTACCATGAATGCATATGTATACACATAACTGATTCACTTTTTTGTACAGCAGAACCTAACACAACATTGTAAATCAACTATGATCCAATAAAAATTTAATTTAAAAAATAAAGTTAAAAGAAAGTGTCAAGAGTATTTTACTTCTTTCTTATTTTGAGGGGCTAAACAAATATGTCTAGGAATCAATGACTTGTCTAATAGTGGGTGTGGATGTCATGAAACTTAGGAATATCCTGGGATGATCAGAGTGTGGGGATGCCTAGAAATACCAAATGGTACAAGATTATGTAATTTGCAGTTACTAGCTTGCTACCTGATAAGATGTGAACACGAGGAGTCCCAGGGAAAAAAAAAACTCCTGTTCCCTGATACAGCTGACTCACGCTTCACTTCTGGCTGCTCTATACTAAAAGCCAGATTACTAGGGAAACTGCACCCTTTATAAAGATCGAACACAGGCAAAATGGGACCACCTAGGAATGGTCTGCAAAATGCTCACCATAGACAGGGAGCATCATTGCAAATGGCACATCTCTTTTGGGATCTGAAACTGTGTAAGTAGAAAACTGTGGGTCTCCTTCTTTGTACAATTGTCTTTATATAAATTTGACCTTGTAGCCTTTATGAGTATTAAACATATTTCTCTCCTTTGCCTTTGTTTGCTGGACTGTTTCCATCAATAACAGTTTGTTATAAGAAATTAAATTACGTCCTTTGTTTTCATAAAAAATAGGGCAGTTACTTCCTTAGGGATAATTTTTTAAGAAGCATTAAGGAAGAGTATAGATCCCTGGGAAATGTTTCACTGCGGTTTTATCTTCCTTCTTTTCTGTATTAAATTAGCACCAAAGTGAAGAGTAACTGGAGAGCAGCTGGCTTTAACGAACTTGTAGTGGCTTTATGCCACATTCGTCGAGATGTAATTCCCATCAAAAGTAATAAATCATACCCGGTGAAACCCAGTTTTACTGAAGTCCTATAGAAAGCCAATGTCTCGCCTTCATATACCCACAGGAATTGTATTAAATATAAAAACACAAAGTTTGACATATATATCACAGCTTTTAAGGTATGAATTTTTTTTCTGATTCAAAACAATGTATCTGAAAAGGATTTTCATAAAAACACAGTTTTTGTTACTGTATTGAGGTTAGGTGGCCATTTACATGGTTTTAAAGTTAAAATAGCTGAGATGATTTAATGTAGGGGAAAAAACATAACTTCGAGGATTGTAATATGTTAGAAGTAGATGCCACTTACCTGTTTCCAAGTATTAAATTATTTTTTAAATGTCAATGTAACTATAATATTAATAAGAATTCAAAATTTTTATAAGAAAAAATGTGCTATTCTTGCTTGGTTATTCAGTATGTGGCTTTTCAATGTAGGTATATTTACTTATTCAAATATGAAATTGTGTAAATAAAGAAAGGACAATCAATTTAATTTATGGGTGAAACCTGGCTCTGATTCTTGGCAATAGTCACTTTTAACAAGAGCTAGATAACAGTTCTCCTCAGCAATGACAATCACACAAGTATTATTTACTCCTCCTGAAAGTCATCACCATATAAAATGACTAGCTTCTGTATAAAACTTTATATGACCTTAAAAATATCAGTTAAAAAAAAGAAATTGATTTCAGTAAATTGCAGCATTAAATTTTCTACTTTTTTTTGGTTCCTTTTATTCGTGGGATAAAATTTAATTGAAATACTTCACAATGAATATAGATAATAGATATAATAGACTGAGATACCTCCATTTATCTTCAAATCTGCTGTTGTTCTTTGTTATCATCTATGTACATTTTTCTAGATAAAAAATCATAAATGATATTCAGTGATATCTTATTTCAAAACATCATGGCAAAGAAATGTAGCTTCCTCATGATCATTGGTTTGGAAATTTATCATCTTCTACATTCTAATCCCATCCTTTGGAAATGTGTATATACACCATACAATGAAAAACATAAGCCCTATGAAGACACTTATGCAATTTTTGCATCTTCTCACTCATGATTTTGAAATCAATAGAAGAATTCAAATACCTTTTCTTTCATAATTAAATAGTTTTCCAGCCAGTAATCAGTTCCCTAAGTGTTCTCCACCATCTGGAACACATAGAAATTCAAAGAACTGACTTATGATCCAGCAATCCCACTGCTGGGCATACACACTGAGGAAACCAGAAGGGAAAGAGACACATGTACCCCAGTGTTCATTGCAGCACTGTTTATAATAGCCAGGACATGGAAGCAACCTAGATGTCCATCAGCAGATGAATGGATAAGAAAGCTATGGTACATATACACAATGGAGTATTACTCAGCCATTAAAAAGAATACATTTGAATCAGTTCTAATGAGGTGGATGAAACTGGAGCCTATTATACAGAGTGAAGTAAGCCAGAAAGAAAAACACCAATACAGTATACTAATGAATATATATGGAATTTAGAAAGATGGTAACAATAACCCTGTGTATGAGACAGCAAAAAAGACACTGATGTATAGAACAGTCTTATGGACTCTGTGGGAGAGGGAGAGGGTGGGAAGATTTGGGAGAATGGCACTGAAACATGTAAAATATCATGTATGAAACGAGTTGCCAGTCCAGGTTGAATTCCCAATACTGGATGCTTGGGGCTAGAGCACTGGGACGACCCAGAGGGATGGTATGGGGAGGGAGGAGGGAGGAGGGTTCAAGATGGGGAACACATGTATACCTGTGGCGGATTCATTTTGATATTTGGCAAAACTAATACAATTTTGTAAAGTTTAAAAATAAAATAAAATTGTAGTTGGAAAAAAATAAAAAATAAATGAAATAAACTTGGTAACAGATTTGAATTAATATAGGATATTTTATAAAAAAATAATTAAATAGTTTTGATATACTATTATTAATATTCAACCCTTCTAAATACACTCATTAATTCTAAACTTAGAATATTGTAGTGGAGCAACTTCCACTCCATAACTTTGGATACTCTTATTTTATATTCTTATTTTAGATGATCTCATGTAAAAAATATTTTTATAAAATGGAACAAGACGCAAAATTACAGTTTGAATGATACTCAAAAGCATGTCAAATTCTTGAAATTTGAAAATTTAACCATTTTGATTGGACAACTTTCAATCAATACTGAAAATTCATGGTAAGAACTGAGTTATAATTCTGTTGAGCACACATTTGAATTGCCTACTGTAAATCTGATGTCCAAACGTGGGTCATTTAGTACGTGTGACAGATTCCTTAAAGTTTCAGCATCAACTTCTCTATGCATGCTTGTTTAGTGGATCAGTTGTATTCAACTCTTTGCGACCCCATGGACTGTGGCCCACCAGGCTCTCTTGTCCGTGGAATTTTCCAGGCAAGAATTCTGGAGTGGGTTCTTCCCAACACAGAGATTGAACTCATACCCCTGCATTGGCAGGCAGATTCTTTAACACTGAGCCACAAGGGAAACGCCAATTTTTCTATTTGGAATCTTGATTTCTCTTCACATTGTAATATCATAGTTATGGGAATCTCTGAATTTTACAATCTTCATCTCCTTGTGATCCTTCAGTTCAGTCAGTTCAGTCACTCAATCGTGTATGACTCTTTGTGACCCCATGGACCACAGCATGCCAGGCCTCCCTGTCCAACACCAACTCCTGAAGTTTACTCAAACTCATGTCCATTGAGTCAGTGATGCCATCCAACCATCTCATCCTCTGTTGTCCCCTTCTCCTCCCACCTTCAATCTTTCCCAGCATCAGGGCCTTTTCAAAGAGTCAGTTCTTCACATCAGGTGGCCAAAATATTGGAATTTCAGCTTCAGCATCAGTCCTTCCAATGGATATTCAGGACTTATTTCCTTTAGGATGGACTGGTTGGATCTCCTTGATGTCCAAGGGACTCTCAAGAGTCTTCTCCAGCACCACAGTTCTAAAACATCACTTCTTCAGCACTCAGCTTTCTTTATAGTCCCAACTCTCACATCCATACATGACTACTGTAAAAACTATAGTTTTGACTTGATGGACCTTTGTTGGCAAAGTAATGTCTCTGCTTTTTAATATGCTGTTCAGGTTGATCATAACTTTCCTTCCAAGGAGCAAGCGTCTTTTAATTTCGTGGCTGCAGTCACCATCTGCTGTGATTTTGGAGCCGAAATAAAGGTCTCTCCCTGTTTCCATTTTTTCTCCCCATCTATTTGCCATGAAGTGATGGGACTGGATACCATGATCTTAGTTTTCTGAATGTTGAGTTTTAAGCCAACTTTTTCACTCTACTCTTTCACTTTCAACAAGAAGCTCTTTACTTATTCTTCACTTTCTACCATAAGGGTGATGTCATCTGCATATCTGATGTTATTGATATTTCTCCCGGCAATCTCGATTCCAGCTTGTGCTTCACCCAACCTGGTATTTTGCATGATGTGCTCTGCATTTAACTTAAATAACCAGAGTGATAGTATACACCCTTAACATGCTCCTTTCCCAATTTGGAATCAGTTTGTTGTTCCATGTCGGATACCAGCTGTTGTTTCTTGATCTGCATACAAATATCTCATGATGGAGGTAAGGTGGTCTGGTATTCCCATCTCTTTAAGATTATTTCCACAGGTTTTTGTGATCCACACAGTCAAAACCTTTAACCTAGTCAATGAAGCAGAAGTAGATGTTCTTCTGGAATTTTCTTGCCTTTTCTATGATCCAGTGGATGCTGGCAGTTTGATCTCTGGTTCCTCTGCCTTTTCTATATCCAGCTTGAACATCTGGAAGTTCATGGTTCACATACTGTTAAAGACTGGCTTGGAGAATTTTGAGCATTACTTTGCGAGCATCTGAGATGATTGCAGTTGTCTGGTAGTTTGCTAATTCTTTGGCATTGCCTTTCTTTGGGATAGGATTCAAAACTGACCTTTTCCAGTCCTGTGGCCACTGTTGAGTTTTCCAAATTTGCTGGCATATTGAGTGCAGCACTTTCACAGCATCATCTTTTAGGATTTGAAATAGCTCAGGTGGAATTCCTCACTTCCATTTGCCTTGTTTGTATAGATGCTTCCCAAGGCCCACGACATTGCATTCCAGGATATCTGGCTTCAGGTAAATAAACACACCATCGTGGTTATCTGCATCATTAAAAACTTTTTTTTTGTATATTTCTTCTGTGTATTCTTGCCACTTCTGCTTAATATATTTTTCTTCTGTTAGGTCCATACCCTTTCTATCCTTTATTGTGCCCATCTTTGCATTAGATGTTCCCTTGGTATCTGTATTTTTCTCAAGGAGGTATCTTGTCTTTCCCGTTATATTGTTTTCCTCTATTTCTTTTCATTGATCACTTAGGAAGGGTTTCTTCTCTCTCTCTTCTGTTCTTTGGAACTGTGCATTCAGATGGATATATCTTTCATTTTCTCCTTTGCTTTTTGCTTCTCTTCTTTTCTCAGCTATTTGTAAGGCTTCCTCAGATAACCTTTTTCCCTTCTTACATTTCTTTTTCTTGGGGATGGTTTTGATCACTGCCTCTTCTACAATGTTATGAACTTCCATCCATAGATTTTCAGGCACTTTGTCTATCAGATCTAATCCCTTGAATCTATTTGTCACTTCCACTATATAATTGTAAAGGATTTGATTTAGATCATGCCTTAATAGACTAGTGGTTTTCCCTACTTTCTTCAATATGAGTCTGAATTTTGCAGTAAGGAGTTCATGATCTGAGCCATAGTCAGCTCCTGGTCTTGTTTTTGTGACCATTTAAAGCTTTTCCATTCTGCTGAAATGAAATAAACAATCTGATTTTGATATTTTTATTATTTTTATATGATATTATACATGTTTTAATGCCATTCTCCCAAATCATCCCACCCTCACCCTCTCCCACAGATTCCAAAAGACTGTTCTATACATCTGTGTCTCTTTTGCTGTCTCGCATACAGGGTTGTTGTTACCATCATTCTAAACTCAATATATTTGCATTAGTATGCTGTATTGGTGTTTTTCTTTCTGGCTTACTTCACTCTGTATAATAGGCTCCAGTTTCATCCACCTCATTAGAACTGATTCAAATGTATTCTTTTTAGTGGCTGATTAATACTGCATTGTGTATCTGTATCACAGTTTTCTTATCCATTCATCTGCTGATAGACATCTAGGTTGCTTCCATGTCCTGGCTATTATAAACAGTGCTGCGATGAACATTGGGGTACACGTGTCTCTTTCAATTCTGGTTCCTCGGTGTGTATGCCCAGCAGTGGGATTGCTGGGTCATAAGACAGTTCTATTTCCAGTTTTTTAAGGAATTTCCACACTATTCTCCATAGTGCCTGTACTAGTTTGCATTCCGACCAACAGTATAAGAGGGTTCCCTTTTCTCCACACCCTCTCCAGCATTTATTGCTTGTAGACTTTTGGATAACAGCCATTCTGACTGGTGTAAAATGGTATCTCATAGTGGTTTTGATTTGCATTTCTCTGATAATGAGTGATGTTGAGCATCTTTTCATGTGTTTGTTAGCCATGTGTATGTCTTCTTTGGAGAAATGTCTATTTAGTTCTTTGACCCATTTTTTTATTGGGTCGTTTATTTTTCTGGAATTGAGCTGCAGGAGTTGCTTGTATATTTTTGAGATTAGTTGTTTGTCAGTTGCTTCATTTGCTATTATTTTCTCCCATTCTGAAGGCTGTCTTTTCACCTTGCTTATAGTTTCTTTTGTTGTGCAGAAGCTTTTAATTTTAATTAGATCCCATTTGTTTATTTTTGCTTTTATTTCCAATATTTTGTGAGGTGGGTCATAGAGGATCCTGCTGTGATGTATGTCAGAGAGTGTTTTGCCTGTGTTCTCCTCTAAGAGTTTTATAGTTTCTGGGCTTATGTTTAGATCTTGATTTCGATATTGACCATCTGGTGTTGTACATGTTTAGAGTCTTCTCTTGTGTTGTTGGAAGAGGGTGTTTTTTATGATGAGTGTGTTCTCTTCACAAAATTCTCTTAGCTTGTGTGCTGCTTCATTTTGTACTCCAAGGCCAAACTTGCCTGTTACTCCTGGTATCTCTTGACTTCCTACTTTTGCATTCCTGTCCCCTATAATGAAAAAGACATTCTTTTTTTTGTTGTTACTTCTAGGTGGTTTTGCATGTTATCATAGAACCATTCAACATCATCTTCATCATTAGTGGTTGGGGCATAGACTTGGATTACCAAATATATTAATCTGTATCAAAGGATTTATAATCAAAATATATAAATATATGTAGATCTTAATATTAAAATGATTAATTAAACAATGAAAATTGGTAAAATGTTAAAACGTTTCACAGAAAAAGATGTAGCCTTTGCTTATTAATGAGTATATATCCAATGCCATTAGTCAACAGAGATATTCACTATAAATTTACTACCCTTTAGGTTTCACTAAAATTTTCTCTCTCCCTTGATAAATACTTTTGCAATAACTGACATGTTTTTGGAATAAAATTCATAAGCTTCTTTTTGGGAAATATATATATGTATAATGTATATATACATGTATAATATGTATATACATATGTAATGTTTGTACATATTTTTGTAATATATGTACATACATATATAATATATATGTATATTCCAACTGCTATTTTATTTACTTTATCATCCTTAGGTTAAATACAAGACACAAGGAAATATTTTCCCATATTAAAAAATGTTCAGTCAACACAGCTATATGTAGTGATGTATTTGGGTTAGTGCTAACAAGGAAGAATGGATTCTGGTGCTATGGTTTATCTCTAACAATAATGTGACACAGAGGTTCATACAAACCATGCTAACCTTGTACTTTTTTGTGATAGAAATATGTAAAATGTAAAGTTCTACCTATCTCTTCTTTGAAGCTGACCAATTAGGTCAAATAACTGAGCTTTCAAAAAGCTTAAAAATGAAGCTGAAATACATACACACACACACACACACATTATGTGTGTGTGTACACATGTATGGATGTCAGTATAAATTCTCCTGGTCTTTTCCTTTTGTCTTTTTCCTAATGGAGTCTTGTGACTTTTTGATATTTTTAATTTTCTCTTTTATAAAAAGTGTATATTAGCCCCAAATTTAAAAAAATAGGCTTTCTTTATTTTTTTCTAAGAAGTTTATTATTTTTTTTATATTCAGATCTATGAAGAATATTGGAGAAGGCAACGGCACCCCATTCCAGTACTCTTGCCTGGAAAATCCCATGGACGGAGGAGCCTGGTGGGCTGCAGTCCATGGGGTCCCTAAGAGTCAGACACGACTGAGCGACTTCACTTTCACTTTTCACTTTCATGCATTGGAGAAGGAAATGGCAACCCACTCCAGTGTTCTTGCCTGGAGAATCCCAGAGACGGGGGAGCCTGGTGGGCTGCCGTCTATGGGGTCGCACAGAGTCGGACACGACTGAAGTGACTTAACATAGCATGAAGAATATTAAGTTTAAATTTGTATGTAGTGTAAAGTAGGATTCTAGGATTTTTTTAATACACATTTTCAATTATTCTACCACTATTATTTTGCAATAATTTTCAAATAATTTGTTTGGCACTTCTGTTGAATATCAATTAACATATATATTTAAACAGTTACATGTAGTTATATAATCATAAATGCAATAAGTTATTTTTCTATATGTGGCAGAGACTATTTCTGGATTTTTATTTTTCTGTTTAATTAAATTATGATTTTGCCCTTATTCTAATTGCTTATGACCTTGATCACTATAACTTAGTAGGAAATCTTGAAACTAAATATTATGTGTTATGAGTTTAATAAATTTATATAAATATATATATTTTAGGTAATTTAATATTTCATGTGATATCAACTAGAAGTTTGTCACATTCTGTAAGGAAGTCTACTGGAATTTTACTGAAATTGCTTTGACTCTGTGGAGATCAGATTGAGAGATTTGGCATAACAGTTTTAAGTCCTTTAAACTGTGAATATGATTTGACTATTTACTTAAGTTTTATTGCTTTCTTTGTGACTTCTTAAACCTACAAATTACTTAAAAGTATATTTTCGAATTTATATGTTTCATGATCCAAAATTTGAGCTGCTTTGGTAACTACTTTATATGCATTTGAAAAACACTGGGCATTTTTCACGTTGGAAAAGAAGCATTCCATAGATATCAATTACGTCAAAATGATTGATCCTATTGTTTTAGTGTCTTGTGTCACTAGATTTTAAATTTTATTTATTTAAATTTATTTTTAATTAAAGAATAATTGCTTTACAATATGTCATGCTGATTTTCTGAGTTTTCAGTAAATTTATCAGAGAATTTTTAAATCTCTAATTATAATTATGGATATGTCAATATCTTATCTTCATTCTCAGTTTTGCTTTAAGTATTTTTGAAGCTGTGTTATGAAGACATAATACTTAATACACATAGAATATTGTGTATCTGTATAAGGAAATGACATTGATAATTATCCAATGTTTCTCAATGTCTTTTTTTCTATTAAGTGTATGCTACCTGATATAATGTCACTACACCAGTTATCTTATAACTATTATTGTCACTTTATACTTTTCCCCATCTACTTTGTATGTGTCTCTGTCTTTGTATTAAGGTTTATTTCTTTTTATTTTTCTTCTCTTTTAAAATGTATGTATAATTGACATACCATTAAATTAGCTTCATGTTGGGTGGTGTTAGTTGCTCATTTGTCTTTGCAACCCCATGGACTGTAGCCCACCAGATTCCTCTGTCCATGGAATTTTCCAGGCAAAAATACTGGAGTGGGTTGTCATTCCTTTCTCCAGGTGATCTTCCTGACCCAGGGATCAAACCCAGGTCTCTGACGTTGTGGACAAATTCTTTACTATTTAAGCCATCAGGGAAGCCCCTGTGGTCTTCATGTTTGCAATCTAATAATGTGATGCTTGTACACATTACAAAATGACCACCACAATAAGTCCAGTCAGGCACCATATAGAGTTATAAAAAGATTAATTTTTTTAAAAGAGAGAATATAGTTCTGTCTCTCTCTTTCTCTCTTTAAAAATCTAGTCTGACAAATGGCCATCATTAAAAATACAAGAAATAGCAAACTCCAAAGAGATGTGGAGAAAACAGAACCCTCTTACAGTGTTGACGAGTCAGTAAGTTAGCACAGCCACTATAGAGAACAGTATGGAGATTCCTCAGAAAACTAAAAATAAAACTACCACAGCACCCAGCATCCCACTCCTAGGCATGTACTCCAAAAAAAACTCTAATTCAAAAAGACACATACATCTGTATGTTCATAACAGCACTAATCACAGTAGCCAAGATTTGGAAACAAACAACATGTTAACTGATGGATGAATGGATATAGAAGTTGTGGTACATATAACAATGGAAGGAATGCTACTCAGCTGTAAAAAGAACAAAATATTGCAGCAACATGGATGAATCTAGAGATTATCATACCAAGTAAGTCAGAGTGGTAAAGAACACGCTTGCAATGCCAGAAACATAATGAGATACAGGTTCAGGCCCTAGGTCAGGAAGATACCCTGGAGAAGGGCCAGGCAACACACTCCAGTATTCTTGCCTGAAGAATCTCATGGACAGAGGATCTTGGAGGGCTACAGTCCATAGAATCGCAGAGAGAACTATATTCAGTATCCCATGGTTACATCATAATGTAAAACAATATTAAAAAAGGAGTATGTACAGGGATATGGCAATCTTGACACCAGCTTATGACTTTTATTAGATTTTATTAATATTTCATTTTATCTCCTCTACAGTTTTTATCATGAATTTTCTTTAATTAGTTTCTCTAAGCTGGACTCAAGATTGCCAGGAGAAATATCAATAACCTCAGATATGCAGATGACACCACCCTTATGGCAGAAAATGAAGAGGAACTCAAAAGCCTCTTGATGAAAGTCAAAGAGGAGAGTGAAAAAGTTGGCTTAAAGCTCAATATTCAGAAAACGAAGATCATGGCATCTGGTCCCATCACTTCATGGGAAATAGATGGGGAAACAGTGGAAACAGCGTAAGACTTTATTTTTCTGAGCTCCAAAATCACTGCAGATGGTGATTGCAGCCATGAAATTAAAAGACGCTTACTCCTTGGAAGGAAAGTTATGACCAACCTAGATAGCATATTCAAAAGCAGAAACATTACTTTGCCAACAAAGGTCCATCTAGTCAAGGCTATGGTTTTTCCAGTGGTCATGTATGGATGTGAGAGTTGGATTGTGAAGAAAGCTGAGCACTGAAGAATTGATGCTTTTGAACTGTGGTGTTGGAGAAGACTCTTGAGAGTCCATTGGACTGCAAGGAAATCCAACCGGTCCATTTTAAAGGAGATAGCTCTGGGTGTTCTTTGAAAGGAATGATGCTAAAGCTGAAACTCCAGTACTTTGGCCACCTCATGCAAAGAGTTGACTCATTGGAAAAGACTCTGATGCTGGGAGGGATTGGGGGCAGGAGGAAAAGGGGACGACAGAGGATGAGATGGCTGCATGGCATCACTGACTCGATGGCCGTGAGTCTGAGTGAACTCCGGGAGTTGGTGATGGACAGGGAGGCCTGGCGTGCTGTGATTCATGGGGTTGCAAAGAGTCGGACACAACTGAGTGACTGAACTGAACGGAACTGAAGATCTCTAATTTGTGCTTTTTAAATTTATCATAGTCTACATTCAAAAGATACTATACACTGTTGTGTAAAATCCTCCAAAATATGCACTACTAATTTTCCTATTAATCCTTTCTATTATTTCAGATTTGTAGATTTATTAGGGTATAGATTTCATATTACATTCCTATTGTTTTTCCTTTAAAAGCCAATTATTCTTTAAAAAATAACATATTTGCCAACTTCAGGCATTTTGTTCCTTGTGTAGATCTGTTAGGGTTTTTGTTGTTGTGCTTTTTTTTTTTTTTTCAATTCTTTTGTACAGGATTGAAGAATTTTCTTTCACATTTCTTGTGAAAATTTTATTGTGATTTTTTTATTTCTCATTCTGCCAAGCTATCTTTTATTGGCCTTCATTTTTTACAGTGTTTTTAATATAAGTGATGGTTTCTTTTATATGAAGGTATTTTCTTGATATGCAATTCTAAGTTGTTTTTCTTTCAGCATTTTAAAATGTTATTTCATTGTCTTCTAGCACACAATATTTCTGATGAGATAGTGATCATTTTCCCTTTGTTTATCTGTATGCAATTTTTCTTTTCCTTTTTTCTAGATTTTTTTTTGACATTTTAAAAACTATTTCTGGTTTACAGAGATTACGTCTGTGGAATGATTTGTTATAGTTTCTTTTGTACTTATTCTCCTTAAATATTGTTGAGACTCTTTGATTTATGTAGTACTAATCTTCATCTAGTCTGAAATATTTTATTTATTACATTTTAACATTTTCTAACACACACTCTATTTCCTTTGGGCTCTGACTTACTAGATAAAGTTTTATAGACCACGAAGCCTTCGTTCATTTATTTTCAGCTTTCTTTCTCTTTGTGCTTCAGCTGGAAGAGTTTCTATTGCTATGGTTTTAAATTTATTGATCTTTTCTATTTAGTACCTATTTTGTATAGAAGTCCATTAATATAGGATATTTTAATTTTTATCTATAGATAATTCAAATCAGTTTTTTTATATTTCCATTTTTTTTCTCTTATGTCTATTTTTGTAGGTTCTTAAATACATTTAATATTTTTATTTTTGACTGAGCTGGGTCTTCATTGCTTTGCGTGGTCCTTCTCTAGTTGCAGCTAGTGGGGGCTCCTCTTCATTGTGGTACCCAGGCTTTTCAATGCAGTGGCTTCTCTTGTGAAGCAGTCTCTGGGCACTCAGGCTTCAGTAGTTGTAGCAGATTCAGCATCACACAGGCTCAGTAGTTACAGCGATCAGGTTCAGTTGCTCCAATTGACTCAGGTCCCCTGCATTGGTGGGTGGATTCTTATCCACTGCACCACCAGTGAAGTTATTTAAATACATTTACAATAGCTCTTCCAGTAAATTTGTGTGCTAATTCCACCATTCCTAACATTTTTTTTTTAGGTACACTTTTGTAAACAGGTTTTTCTCTTGGTTTCAGATCTGGTTTTCTTGTGTCTTTACATGTCTATTAATTGCTGTTTGTGTGGTAGATATTGTGCTTATGGTTTTGATTCTATGTTTTCTTTAAAGGTATGAGTTTTCTCTGGATAGCAGTTACTTATCATGTGGATTAGACTGATTCTTTGGAGGTTTCTTTTAAAGCCTTTGTTAAGAGACCCTCTTTGTTAAGAGACACTCCAGTGTTCTGTTATCTAGATAGGGCTTGTTTCTCCTTATAAACTGTGGCCTTTTCAGGATCACTGTTGAATTTTTTTTTGTTCCCCTCTGAGGCTTGTTGGAACTCATATATCTCTTTGGTGGCAGTTCTGGAAATTATATGGTTTATAGATTCACTATTCTTCCATTATCTGGCAATTATTCTTTGGCTGACCTAAGGAATATCAGTCTACATAAAAGAAATTTATTAGTCAGTCAAATGGAGAAGGCAATGGCACCCCACTCCAGTACTCTTGCCTGGAGAATCCCATGGACAGAGGAGCCTGGCAGGCTTCAGTCCATGTGGTTGCTGAGAGTAGGACACGACTGAGCGACTTCACTTTCACTTTTAACTTTCGTGCATTGGAGAAGGAAATGGCTACCCACTCCAGTGTTCTTGCCTGGAGAATCCCAGGGACAGGGGAGCCTGATGGGTTGCCATCTATGGGGTCACACAGAGTCAGACACGACTGAAGCGACTTAGCAGCAGCAGCAGTCAGTCAAAACTCACGTGTACCTCTATTGTACTTCTATGACTACCTTTAGAGCTCTTTTTCTCATAGTATATTATCTAAGCACTCATCCCCACCCCCTCAAAATTCTAAACACGTTAGCTTTTCCACGTTGAATCTTACATCTTAGAGCTGTGCTCTGGATAGTCCATCCAGCAAGAAAGCAAAAGCAACTGTAAACTAATATCATTTTTTTT
Source organism: Bos javanicus (assembly GCF_032452875.1). NCBI lineage: Eukaryota > Metazoa > Chordata > Mammalia > Artiodactyla > Bovidae > Bos > Bos javanicus. The sequence goes on along the minus strand of NC_083879.1, from coordinate 4,419,480 downwards.
TTTTTGCTTCTTTGAAATTATGTTCAGTCTCTATATGTTTGGAGATATACTTTAGCTGGGTATTTAATTTTTGGTATTGGCTTATTTTTTTTAAAGCAATCTAAGTTTGTCAGTTTTCTTTTGTTTAACATCACCTCTGTGAAAAACGCAGCTGTCAGGTTTTTTTTTTTTTTTATTCCTTTGAAGTTTTTGTGTTTTCTTTTTCCTTTGGCTACTTTCAAGATTGTCTCCCTATTTTTGATTTGTTTTTAATGTGAAGATTTTGAGGTTTATCAAGCATCTTCATCTGTAGATTGATGGCTTTCTCTTTGGAAACTATTGTCTGATATTGCCTGAAAAATATTCCCCTTTTTTTCTATTAGTCACTCCCATTGCACAAACCATAAGAATTTCTCAACAAGTCATCTTTTCACTTCAGTGTTTATGCAGTTCCATGTGCTTATCTTAACATAAAGTCAATTTTAGTTCTTAATTTCCGTTACATTGTGTTTTTTTTCAATTTTAGAATTTCCACTTAATTATTTCTCATGGATTTCATATCATTAATAAAATCCTTTGCATTTTAATTTATTTTCTTGAATTTATATAGTTATTTCTAAATCTGTATCCTATAATTTCATTATCATGAGCATCTCTGTTTCAGTTTTCATGGTCTCTTTTACCTCTGAATTTTCAATCATTGCTCCTTCTCCCAGCTCCCCTGTTAATACTTGATTGAAATCTAGGCATTTATTAAATATTTCTGGAGACATATACATCCTTTGGCAAATTTTAAGCCTACTTCTGTAAGACTATAATGAGTGCTGTGTTCACCATTTTATTCTCTTAGCTACTGTTTTCTGCTTACTTTCTTATCCTCTCACATATTTAGCATAGGAACCAATAAATACATTCAAGAGACAAGCGATAAATAGTATAAAACTCAAATCAATATGCTCCCTTTCTCTCTGGGAACTTCAATTCTTTGCATCCTTAAATCCTAGAAATTTTGGCTGCTTTACTGTGCTGTTTGAAGAATAACTTTGTGATAGATCTAGTGTTTACAGTCACTTTTTGTTAGGATGATTTTTTTGATGAATGAGCTACCATCTCCAGAAGTAGAAGAAAATGACCTCTTGACTGTATTACTAGGTAAAATATCCTCCCAATGCAAATCCATTATCATTGTCCTTAATGAATGCTTCATTCAAAAGATGAATTATTAAAATGCTGGTCTCTAAATTGACAAATATAACATTTAATCTATCATGAGTTGGAGACAGAAGTATAACCCACAAATTAGAATGTTGCGGTTGTTATGAGAAAACACCAAATTTGCGGTCATGAAATTACTTTCTTCTCTTGGATGATTACTACTGCTTCTAAATCTTAAAAGGTCTAGTTTTAAAGCTGAATTTTCAGCAATAAATTTTATAATGAATCTATTTCCATCTTTAAATTTGTACATATAATGTATAAACATTTTCATAGTGGAGTACATTTATGTAACTTATGAACAAAAAAATCTTTTTTAACCTCATGGAGGTTTGAGTAGAAAAGCATTTTTTAAATGCTGTAAAAAATTACTTTAAAAATTTTATGAACTCAAGACTTTATTTTCAGAAACACTAATTTCTACTAGATTTTATTTACCTGGAAGAAAGCCAAAGGCTTTGGCCTTATCTAGGGAAACATTAAATTAAAATAGTGATATATTGTACACATCACAATTAGGAATTTTGTTCTATGCTGACAACAACCACACATGTCTTTCATTCTTGATTAGCTTCAACTATAAATTAGATTCATGTAAGTGGAAATTAGATTCATGTAAGTGGGAATCCATTCTAAATCCATTCTGTTAGAAACCTTGTGGAAACCTATATTCTTTCAAAAGCCTTGAAGTCCATAATATTATATTTTAATTATGTAGTTTTATGGATCAGTTGGAGAAATATTTTAGGCTCTAAGTAAGATGCTAAATTCATTTTCTGAACTGTCATATGCTCTCAATTTTTATTTACTTGAATTGTCAGAACTATTGAGAAAATGAAGGATTATTAAAGGACTCCTATTAATTCAGTCTGATTACCATTGAATCTTATAATCAGCTTCATATTTTAGCATGAATAACATGCAATTTTGCAGCTTGGGAAACAACATTTGGTTTTTACATCTTTATCAACATCAATCCAAGGCTGCTAGTTACTTATTAAACAGCACAATTTGGTTTAAATTCAGCTCATCAAATATGAGTTTCTCATCTCTCTGTTCGAGATAATTTGACTTTCTGGGGGAAAAAATGCACACTCATGTTGGTGTCTGATACATTAACAAAGAAATCAAGCAACTATAATTTACTATAGGTTTTGCAATCATAGATGTCCAAAAAATTCTGCAATTTCTACTTTGAAATACTAAAGTCCACCTGCACTCATATTAGGAAGTCAATATTTATTCATTTCCACTATGGCAGATAACAGATTTAATATTTCTATACATCTTTAGGAAGAAGTCAGAAAGTCTGGTTTTCCATACATGGCAATCATCTTTTTAACTGGCAGCATTTGTGACAGAATAAACTCCATTAACATGTTCTATTAGTGCTCTGTGCAGTCAGCAAGACCAGGGCTGCATGAAATGATGAAATGAGGAACAGACTTCCTCAGAGCCCTGTCAAGTGCTTTCTGCAACCCAGAATATATAATTACTGCTCACGTATACAGGCAGAATTTAGTATTCTGTTGCTCATGCAATCCCTGGAAATCTAAGAAGGTTCTTAATGAGAGGAATGAAAATAAAATTTTTCTGTCTGGGCATAGAGAGTCATTTATTATAGTTTTATTATAGATCTATTATATTAAAAAATAAAACTGTAGAGTAAAACCTAATTCTTTTTTTCCATTGGTTAATATGATGACCAAACAACTTGGCACACTGTGAAAATCTTCAAATAGAAGAGATTTTCTGAACAGATGCTTCTCCAAAACCAATTCATTACTAGTGCACAGCAGAATACAAGGTGAGCCAAAAGCAGAGGAAATGGGAACTAATGAAGCCAGCAGACCAAAGGATAGTTGACCAAATATAAATAAATAGAAGACAGGTATTACACCATTAAAAATAATCCCAGTTATGTGTTTTAAAACAGGTATCTTGCTTTGCAGATGGCACAGCTCTTAGTACTTATCTGAAGAGAGGCATTCTCTTCTGGAATAACTTGTGCAAAAAGGAACATCAGTCACTTCAGAAATATAAATAGGGTTTTTCTTCCCCTCTGCCTCCATTTTCTGCTGTCTGCCTTTCCCCTCTACAACACTCCCCTGCCTTGCCCATTTGAAATGAAAGCCACCTTCAGAGCTGACTAGCTGCATGGACCTGCCAATATAAACCGTGAGTACATTACATTTTAGTCTAACAAAATATAGGAAGCATGAAGCTAAGCAATCACAAAGGAAATGATTGAAAGGAAGAGTCAGAACAGATGCAGAATGAGGAGAAGCATGAAAAAAAAATCAACATTAAAATCAAATCCAAGTCACTTTTTGCTAGCAAGAATGAGTCTATGATTTGCAGATTGAATATAACTAAGAAGGAAGGTATTTTTCATAACAATGACTTAGGTATTCCACCTTTTGTAGGAAAAGAATTCTTTTTATACGACAGCAGTATCTTTCCTTGCTCTTAAATTTAAAGGTCTTTTTGCATTTCCATTATAAGTCCTTAGATTGAGTGTTTTGTAACTTGGCCACAAAAATTCACTGCAGATAGAAATTTTAAGTTCAAGATATTATCCTTGTGGTGGATTTTCTAGGCTATTAGCATTTTTCATGTGCCCATTTGTGAGCTAATAGGACTACATAGCTTGTATAAATGGTCTAGTTATAGAGAACTGTTAATGCAACCCCAATTCAGAGTCTTTTTTTCTGAAATAAAGTTAAAATTTAAATGATGTAATACTCTTCTTAATTAGTAATTTCAGGTTTGTAGCATACATGTTTTCAGTAAATAAAAAATATTGATTTGAATTTATTAGATAAGCTGCACAAATGATGCAGTCAGAGCAAAGTAATAGAAGTTATTCTTGGTTCACTTAATTTTTGTAGGGTTATAATAATTACTCCAAGCAACAAGTAAGGTATATGGACCTACTATGGAACAGAGTAATAAATATTCTCTTAATTTTTGCTCAGAAATTATTCTATTTGTCCATAAACAATGGATAAAGGCCATTGCTTCCTTAGGGTCAGTTCAAATGCATAAGTGTATCTAATCTGATTTCCACTTGACTTCAGAGGAATGCCAAAAGAGAGCATATTGTATTTATATATTGCTACGGAGAAGGAAATGGCAACCCACTCCAGTACTCTTGCCTGGAAAATCCCATGGACGGAAGAGATTGGTTGGCTACTGTCCATGGGGTCGCAAATAGTCGGACACGACTGAGCGACTTCACTATCACTACCACTATTCAGTATCAGGGCTTTCCTGGTGGCTCAGGCAGTAAAGAATCTGCCTGCAGTGCAGGAGATCTGAGTTCGATACCTGGGTTGAGAAGATCCCCTGGAGAAATGAATAGTAACCCACTCCAGTATTCTTGCCTGGAGAATTCAACGAGGAGCCTAGCGGGCTACAGTGCACAGAGTAGCAGAGTTGGACACGACTGAGGGACTAGCGCTATCACTTTCATTCAGTATTAAGCCCTAAACCATCTCTTATATTTTTTTTTCCCCTAAGATTTCTCTTGGAACTTTGTTTAGAAACAATGATAAAAACTATGGCCTAAAATAAGTTGTGTTTGATTAATGATGTCTATCTCTATTCATGTATGTTATAAGAGCATTAAACAAGGTATCAAACACAAGTTTTAACCAGCATATTCTGTTAACAAGTATAGAGCATTGAAGAGACAATATAAATACCATTTTGTAGACAACTCAAATAACTCTTTGCTTAGGCTATTTGTGTTATGTGTTGAGAGAAAGCAACACACAAATGATAATTAGAAATAAAAATAAACAAGATTTGATAAATAACAGCCAATTTAGATCAAGAAGATGAGAAAATATAATGAGTTTATTTGAAATCATTAGGAATTTGAAATGGTCTGGGGATACCCAAGGTTTTGCGTATCTTTACTTTTAACATTTTTAATACAGCAGTCTGATGTTAGCTATTCATAATAGTTGAAGACATAAAAAGAGAATGTGGGAAGTATTAGAAACCTGAAGCCTGCCAACTTACAGTTTTGTAAGTTGTGGATTGAGAAAGAAGATCCCATGAAAGACACTAAGAGAAAGAGTCAGAAACAGAACAAGATAAGTTTTAGGTTACAAATATCTAAAGTGGAGAAAAGTAAAAAGATCAATACCTTAAAGTACAGGATAAATACATAAGAAGACAAATGCCAAAGAAGTGTACTTGCTTTGATAGAGATCAAGAAAAAAAGAGGTAAAGAGCAAAGTTGGTTCAGTGAAATGGCTAAAGTAGCATCATAATTACCATAGGTTGAAGATCAAATGGGAGGTGAGCAAATAGAGCTTGAAGTGCCATGGGAACAGGCATATCAACTCTATCATATTTTTCATACCATCCCCAGCTGTAGGGATGACAGAGCCTGACATCAGAAAGGTTTCAATAATAGTGTGTTAACAGATAGACAGACATAGACTGATTCATCACTGTTCTTTCAGAAATAGAACTGAAAGGGAAGAAAATGAGTTGAGCTAAAGTCACAGGGGAATGCTGTATCTAGAAATTTTATTTTCTTGTACTTCTGTGTAGAAATTGAAAAGAAGTTCTCAGCATTAGGGAATGAAAGTTTGAGTATATAAGAATTGGTGGGGAGCTAAATTATGAAGGGGCTTCCCAAGTGGCACTAATGGTAAAGAATCTGCCTGCAATGCAGGAGACCCAGGTTTGATCCCTGGGTTGGGAAGATCCCCTGGAGGAGGAAATGGCAACCCCCTCCAGTATTCTTGTCTGGAAAATCCCATGGACAGAAGAGCCTGGTGGACTACAGTCCATAGTGTTGCAAACAGTCAGATATGACTGAGAACACACTACTACTACTACTACTAAGGTAGGAAACAAGCTCTAAGACATTGAGCAAGTATAAGATGAAGATTAAGAGTATGGCAGTCTTAGCCTTTAATACTGGAGGGCAAGAATTGTGGTTGGGTATGAAATAGATAAGAGCCTAAGTGGGAATTTCCAAAGTATTACCTAGGTATATCATAGGTTTTTATATTTATTAACATAGAAGAAGGCAAAAAAATACTAGAAGGCAAGTAGAAGGTAGGAAGGTGGCTAAAGATTGTAAGAAAATTATGAAATTTCAGAAAGGAGGTTGTTTGTAATAACAAGCAAGAAAAAAATTGAGTACTGTGTAATGACACTAAAGTTTAACTTGAAGTTAACATCATCCTTTTATAAGATATTTACAAAGTTAAGAAATTTCTAAGATTAAATATTCCAGATAAAGTTAAATGAAAAAGAAGATAATTCTAGGTTTAGGTATTTTGAGTAAACAAATTAAAAAACAAATGTTTAAAGTAACTGAACAGTTCCAAAGACCTTATTCTGTGGTGCTTAAAATAGATAAATAAAGCCAGAAGGTCTTTGACCTTGTGATAAAGGAAAAATAAAAATATTAAGAGCTTTAGAAGTTTACAAAGCAAGTATCAATGACCTGAGAGCATGAGATGGAAGGGATATTAGTATTTTACATGTATCAGGTGGAAAGATATTAGCCCTCAAGATATGGCTATGAAAAATCAGGGGCTAATTATACAAGGATGAAAATTACTGGAATTGAATGGATCAAATTACTTTTTTTTTTTCATTGAAGTATAGTTGACTTACAAAATTGCATTATTTACATGTGCACAACAAAGTTATTCATATCATATATATTTTTTCTAATTGTTTTCCATTATAGGTTATTATACTATATTGAATATAGTCCCCTGTGCTATAGCAGGACTTCCCAGGTGATGTAGTGGTTAAGAATCCACCTGCCAATGCAGGAGATACAAGACATGTGGGTTTAATCCCTGAGTTGGGAACATCCCCTGGAGTAGGAAATGCTAATCTGCTCCAGTGTTCTTGTCTGGAAAATTCCAGAGGAGCCTGGTGAGTTATATAGTCCATGGGGTCTCAAATAGTCAGACACAACTGAATGAGCACATGTGCTATAGTAAATACTTGCTTAGGATCAAAGTACTTTCTAAGCTAATATGTAAGAGGGGTCCTCCACATAGGTATTAAATGGACCAAATGTTGGCACACATCTTGAAATAGAAAAGACATTAATAAGCCAGATGCAAAATATGCCTGGAAGGTTAGACCAGTTATTAATAGTGAGTGATGCCATCCAACAATCTCATCCTCTGTTGTCCCCTTCTTCTCCTGCCTTCAATTTTTCCAAGTGTTAAGTAGTTAGAATAGGAAAAAGGAGTCCAAAATGGCAGTAGATAAAAGACAAAGAAGGGGAAAAGCCCTTGATAATGGAACAAAAGAAAATCCATGGACCAGAGTGAGAACCTCAGGTGAAACAAACACGACCCCTTCCTGGCTAACCCAATTTTCATAGGGCAGGCTCAGTGGGGAGGAGACAAAACATATAAAAATAGGAAGCTAAGGTAGACTGAGGTCTCTCCTTTGGGATCAGCCCACCCTCATGACTCTGTGGTGTGCTGGCCTTTGTTTGCCAAATAAACCTCTGAGCTGTAATGGATCTGTAATACTTGTCCACCCTTTCAAATCTTTTCTGTGGCAAGACAGAACCGAGGAAATTACACACACCCCTGACACCAGTGTCAGGATCTTTTCCAAGGAGTCAGTTCTTCGCATCAGGTGGCCAAAGTATTGGAGCTTCAGCTTCAGCATCAGTGCTTCCAGTGCATACTCAGGACTGATTTCCTTTAGGACTGACTGATCTAATTTCTTTGTTGTCCAAGAACTCTCTCAAGAGCCTTCTCCAATGCCACAATTCAAAAGCACCAATTCTTCGGTGTTCAGTTTTCTTTATGGTCCAACTCTCATATCCATATGTGACTACTGAAAAAAACATAGGTTTAACTATACTGACCTTTGTCAGCAAAATAATGTCTCAGTTATGGACATTATAGTATGCCTGGCAGTGTAATCTAAGAGCTTGAGCTTCAAACAGTGGTATAACATAAGAACAGAACTCAAGGAATAGGACAGATATTGAAAAGAAAAACTGTTTATCCTAAAGGAGTCATTTGCATTGAGGATAAGACAAACTGCACAAAAACTAAATGTAATTCATTACAATTAAACTTCAATTTATATTTGCTTGCTTTTTGTTCAAAATTTTAATGTGTACATTTTGTATAAGCCCATGGGTTATTTACTCTGGATGTCTAGATGATTAAGAAATGTCTATATAGTTGAGGAGTCAACAAGATCCTAGAAACTCACAGTTTATCAGAGCTCATAAATGGAAAAGTTTTTTTCATATGTTAATTAATAAACATAAAATCTATTATTATCTTTACCCATAATTTGCAGTAACTGTTTACTTAGAATCTGTTAATGGCAGTCATTGCTTTATGAAGTGGGATCAAACCTTCTTTCTCTTAAGGGGATAATAACTTATTTGGAAGTAAAATAATATGGAAAGTATTGGAATATGGAATAATTTGGAAGTAAAATAATAATAAAAGAATAATATGACATCATGTAAATGATAAAGACAGAATGTGTTTCAGGAGTTTGCAAAGGGACATTCAACCATGTTATCTCATTTCCTGTAAGCTTTTAAGAGTGATCTCTTAATAATCACCTTTCACTTATTGTTTTGATAAAAAGGAAAGTTAAATATATTCTAGAGGGATTTTATAAAATGTCTGAGGACAAGCTAGAGGGTATTATAGAAAGCAAAGCATTCTCTGAAGTTTCTCATTCCCTGCTGGATTTGCCCAAGGAAATAAAGATAATTATGATGATGAGCTGTATCATTATTACTGTAATTGATTGAGTGTTAATGGTACACTCAACACAGTAGTAAATAACAAAAATGAAATGATCAATCCAGCTTCAGGACAGAGGCACATGAGAAACACAGATATAGAAGGACAGGGCAAGCCCAACACTCAGTGGCATTTTAGAAAAACTAAGTGCAGAATAAATTACTTAAACTGCCCTAACAAGTATGTGAGACTTAAGAGAAAACACTGAGAAAGATTAGTAATTAGTGAAAAAATAAATAGCACTTCAATATTGTGAAATAGTATTAGATCAAATCAACCAGACCTTGGAATACTGTCATAATTTCAAATATGCAGTTCATTCTCATATATGATCTCACATCATGCATCCTAGGCTTTGATTTGAAATTTATGGTTACCACTATGAAAATGAGCCATCTTATATATTAAACAACTCAGAAGTCCTCAGTGAGGTTGCAGGAAAATGCAAGCATTAAGTTAATAATTATGGAAGAGTTGGGACATATGAGTGCTATAAAAACAAGAGGATGTAACCAAATCTGGAAGGGTTGCAGAGATATGGTGGTGTGATTCTGACTTGTAGACTGGGGTAGAAAGAAAAAACCTGTCCAGAGAGAATGAAAAATAGAAAAAGAGCGAAAGAAAAGGTAGCAAAAGTAGTGAGAATGGAGAGTGGAAACTACCCGGTATATAAAGGCTTTTTTCACTTTTGTCTCAATCTTCTTCTGAGGCCCATATGCAATTCTGTCTTTATCTTGATTAGATAGCCTAGTACCTTATGACAAATCCATTTTGTTTGTTTAAGGATTCTATCAAGGTATAAACAAAGAAACTTCATCCTTAATAATGTGATATCCACTGATAACCAGAAAACAATTAATGTCTGAAAATTCATAATATTCAAGAAAGGAAAATGATAGTAAGTGTGGTGCAGTGAGCAAGGATATAGACCTATTAAAGAAGTCTAAAAAAATAGTTAATATAAGTTGTTGCCTTTTAAAATGTGAGATACCATTAAGAATATGAGCATTAAAAGAAAATAAAGAAAGAGGACTTCCCTGGTGGCTCAGATGGTAAAGTGCCTGCCTACAATGCAGGAGACCTGGGTTTGATCCCTGTGTTGGGAAGATCTTCTGGAGAAGGAAATAACAACCCATTTATGGGAATATGAGCATAGAATTCATCTAATTCTATCATCCAAGTATTTGGGTCAGTTCCTTGAATTTTAGCAGATGGTGATATTGCATAGCAAAATGTTAGTAAATTTTTGAATTTATTACTTTGGGAGCAGCAGAAATTAAATGACAAAAATCTTAAAAAATGTGATAGATATGAAAACCTGGGATAATTTTTCATACTTTTTTTTTGAGAATTTACCTTTCTACCTAATCTCTATGTGTATAAAACTGATTCATTTTAAGATGTAATTTAAAAATCTTGTATTTGATTTTAAATTATTTCAGCTAAAATATTTCTTCTGTGATGTCATAAAAGTTTACTGTAGAGTTGTTTTCTTTTATGAATCTAGCTTTTGGTGTTTTATTTAAAAACCAAACAAAAAGATAACAATACCATAAAACAAAACTATCACCAAAATCCAGTTTACAAAGTTTTCTCCTATAGTTTCTTCTAGGAGTTTTATAGTTTGCATTTCACATTTAGATCTACAAACCATCTTGAGTTAATTAATTTCTTTTCTTTTTTTTTTTTTTTTAGGGCAGTGACCATGCTGTGACATACCACTATATGTCAAATTCACTTCGTGGATCTTTGGCAAAACTAGAACTTATGTAAGGATATCAAAGTAAAAAATCATATGAGGCAAATTTAATTAAGCATGCAAAGAAGACTTTGTTCAATACCATTGTGATCGGTCAGAAATCCATCTGTGTTCCACTCTACTGAGACTTTTTAAGAACTGCTGCTGCTGCTGCTAAGTCGCTTCAGTCGTGTCCGACTCTGTGCGACCCCAGAGACAGCAGCCCACCAGGCCCCGCCGTCCCTTGGGATTCTCCAGGCAAGAACACTGGAGTGGGTTGCCATTTCCTTCTCCAATGCATGAAAGTGAAAAGTGAAAGTGAAGTCCCTCAGTCGTGTCTGACTCTTAGGGACCCCATGGACTGCAGCCCACCAGGCCCCTCCGTCCATGGGGTTTTCCAGGCAAGAGTCCTGGAGTGGGGTGCCATTGCCTTCTCCATTTAAGAACTAGAAGAGTTTTTAAGAACTGAGGTGAGAGTGGGGTTTAGATCATCTTTGTTTGCTAATTGATTATACCCAGAAGATAAATGAATTTTCTTGAATCTTCATGACAAAATGTGGTTTTACAACTTGGAGTGAGGTATCCATATAAGTTAGGCTTTCCCCTATCAGAATGAGGATTAGAAACAGGGAGGCTACCTTCCTTGCTGGTTATATTTCAAAGACTGGCCCTCAGGTTCTTAAGAAAACATTCTTGCGTTATAAAACTGACAAGAAGTATTTTAGAGTATCTCAAACTGACAGAGGAAAAATTCACAATTATAAATTTTCTAAATTAAATAATCTAAAAAGAGGATAATCAGAGACCTAAAGTCTGGGAAAAGCCTGTTTAAAGTTTATTTAAACTGAGAAGAATGGTATGGCTTTCCTCATCAAGGACAACATCAACTGTTGCCCTTTTAAGAAATTAGTACATTAAAGTGTTAGCTCATGTTTTTTTCCAAAAACACTAACCTAAATAGGCTAATATTTCATTATGCTTTCTTTTTCCAATCATTTCTAGAAAGGAGCAGAGTTTCTAAAATACTTGTGATATCATTTCAATTGATAAAACTCCATACTTTTAACTTGTAAGAAAGCCTTTTTAAATTTTATCTTGAAAGCCACTGAAATTTGATAACTCTTAGTCCTCAAGTCTAACATAGAGAACTAGTGACTCCATATTACAAGAAACATAGAATTTAGGGTAGTGTACTAATACATGTCATCAGGTATATCTATAATTTCCACATTTTGAATATTTTGAATTTTCTTTTCCATGCAACTCTCATGAAGGATACATTTGGACTCTGAGATTTGGGTACAATGTCATGAATTAATAATGAACTATCTCACATAATAATAATATACTGCTTTTTCAATTGAGGTATAATTGATATAAAACATTATGTTAGCTTCAGATGTACAAAATAGTAATTTGATATTTCTGCGTATTGTGAATGGTCCCTGTAACAAGTCTAATTAACACTGACCATCACATGTTATGGCCTTCTCTGGTGTCTCAGACAATAAAGAGTATGCCTGCAATGCAGGACACCCAGGTTAGATCCCTGGGTAGGGCAGATACCCTGGAGAAGAGAATGGCTACCCACTCCAGTATACTTGTCTGGAGAATTTCATGGACAGAGTATCCTGGCAGCTACAATTCATGGGATCTTAAATAGTCAGACATAACTGAGTGACTAATACAGTACACGTTACAAATTTCCTTTTCTTTCAATGAGAACTTATAAGATTTACTCTCTTAGCAACTTTCAAATATACAATATGTTAATAGTATTATTAACTACAGTCACCATGCCATACACTACATCCCAAGGAATTATTTAATTTTATAACTGCAAATTTGTGCCTTTTGACCACCTTCATTCATTTCCCTTGCCCCTCACATGTTTTGTTTTAATTTCACATAATGTAATTCTTCTCTAGATCTTTCCTGGAAAGACTGTAGTTCATTCAGTTCCACTGTGAACATAGTAAACATCTCATCCATGGAGAGAGAAGAAAAGTATATATTACTCTTGAGTTAGACTTTTCCTCTTTATTTTATCCTTTGGAAATTAATTGTCCTTAGTTTAGTCTATGTTCAGTTGCTCAGTTGTGTTGCTGAGCAACACAGAGTCACTTGCTCTGACTCTTTTGCAATCCCATGAACTGCATCCTGCCAGGTTCCTCTGTTCATGAGGTTTTCCAGGCAAGAATACTGGAGTGGGTTGCCATTTCCTCCTCAAGGGGATCTTCCCAACCCAGAGATTAAACCCTGGTCTCCTGCTTCTCCTGCATTTCCAGGTGGATTCTTTAACATGGGACCACCTGGGAAGACTGTCTTTCTTAAGTAGCTCTTGGATTTAATTTTAGCAATTCTATGAACAACAACAACAACAAATGGCCTCATAGACCGAGGCAGAAAATGATGGCCCAGCTGCTGTGGTCTTCGTTCAAAAACAATTGATGGAAAGGTCTACTAGTATAGGAGGACATTTGAAGTAAAATATATCCCACATTCTGTTTAGCTAAGACCTGTCAGACAATGTGGTAGGGACTTTCTTTTATCATTGGTTAAAAATCAATGACTTATTCTTGAGCAAAATGGGAAGTCAAACCATAGTCAGGATGAAGGAATTATAATAATAACTTGGAGTAGTGGGTAGAATATTCACCTTAGGCCTATGAGTCTGAATCCTCTCAAGGTAGAGGATACGCCCAAAGATATCCATATCCTATCTTTTGAATATCTCCAAATAATGGGACCTTTAATCACTGTTATGATTCAGGAGAAATTTAATTATATATTTCCAATCAGATTCAAGTTAGAAGTTTTATTTATGTCTCCCACTTTGGAAAGAATTAGGGCACAAAACACCTAGATGGGATCGCAGATAATTTGGGAAACTCAGCATTCACTAGAGAAATGGTGCTCAATTGCTCAGTTGTGTCTAATTCTTTGTGGCCCCGTGGACTATAGTCCACCAGGCTACTCTGCCCATGAGATTTTCCAGGCAATGATACTGAAGTGGGGTGCCATTTCTTAATCCAGGGAGACTTCTCAACCCAAGGATTGAGAAGTGAGAAGGTAGAAAGATAATTATTAAAAGAATATCCTGTGTCTTTTTTGACATTTCATTCTCCTCTGCTTATGAGCCTTTTCTTAATAAACAAAAGTGTCCACACTGGATCTAGGAGAATTAAGGTTGCTACAATTTCAGGAGATAGACAGCAGTGCCCAGCTTTTGGACCTGTCACAATAGTCTTTGGGGAATCAAAAGAAAACTATAATTAGTGATATTATAGGAAGAGGTTGGTAGATAATTCAGGGAAAGCAGAGCTACTCTGCCTTTGACTGGAATGAAAGGAGGAGAAGTGGTTGCTGTCAGAGGACGTCAAGGCCAAGAAGGGGGCACCATTACTGAGGGCAGGGGTTAGCGTGAGAAGCGTCAGCAGTGAAAGACCCTCCTGCCCAATGCTTCTTTGCCCAGAGCCAGGGACACCTGAGGATCCTCGCAAATACCTTCATGCCATCATTTGATATTTTAGTGAGCATAACACATAGCCTATACTAAAGAGTCATATTATGTACTATTTTTATCACTGTTGGAAGATAGCTCTCCATTTGCAGCTGTTGAAAATGGGTTTTTGGATCTGAATAAGGACGTAGCTTGCCCCTGCCTCAGAAATGTTAAGTTCCAACCTATAGTATGCTATGTCAACCATTGTGTCTTCCCTATGTCCTAGAACATGTTAATTCCTACATGACAAATTTAGAGATCTTGAAAGCACAATATCCTAGGGGAAAATATAGCATCACATTTAAGAATGAGAGATCTGGAGTCAGGGAGACCTTGATTCATATCCTGCCTTCTTCATCTTTTGCTACATCCTCAAAGGCATTATTCACACTAACTATATGATAACTGAACATATTAAGATTCAGTTTAGTTCAGTTCAGTGGCTCAGTCATGTCCAACTCTTTGTGACCTCATGAATCGCAGCACGTCAGGCCTCCCTGTCCATCACCATCTCCCAGAGTTCACTCAAACTCACGTCCATCGAGTCAGTGATGCCATCCAGCCATCTCATCCTCTGTTGTCCCCTTCTCCTCCTGCCCCCAATCCCTCCCAGCATCAGAGTCTTTTCCAATGAGTCAACTCTTCATATGAGGTGGCCAAAGTACTGGAGTTTCAGCTTTAGCATCATTCCTTCCAAAGAAATCCCAGGGCTGATCTCCTTCAGAATGGACTGATTGGATCTCCTTGCAGTCCAAGGGACTCTCAAGAGTCTTCTCCAACACCACAGTTCAAAAGCATCAATTCTTCTGCACTCAGCTATCTTCACAGTCTAACTCTCACGTCCATACATGACCACTGGAAAAACCACAGCCTTGACTAGACGGACCTTTGTTGGCAAAGTAATGTCTCTGCTTTTGAATATACTATCTAGGTTTGTCATAACTTACCTTCCAAGGAACAAGCATCTTTTAATTTCATGGCTTCAATCACCATCTGCAGTGGTAGCCCAAAAAGTAAAGTCTGACACTGTTTCCACTGTTTCCCCATCTATTTCCCGTGAAGTGATGGGGCCAGATGCCATGATCTTTGTTTTCTGAATGTTGAGCTTTAAGCCAACTTTTTCACTCTCCTCTTTCACTTTCATCAAGAGGCTTTTGAGTTCCTCTTCACTTTCTGCCATAAGGGTGGTGTCATCTGCATATCTGAGGTTATTGATATTTCTCCCGGCAATCTTGATTCTACCTTGTGCTTCTTCCAGCCCAGCATTTCTCATGATGTACTCTGCATATAAGTTAAATAAGCAGGGTGACAATATACAGCCTTGACGTACTCCTTTTTCTATTTGGAACCAGTCTGTTGTCCCATGTCCAGTTCTAACTGTTGTTTCCTGACCTGCATATAGGTTTCTCAAGAGGCAGGTCAGGTGGTCTGGTATTCCCATCTCTTTCAGAATTTTCCACATTTTATTGTGATCCACACAGTCAAAGGCTTTGGAATAGTCAATAAAGCAGAAATGTTTTTCTGGAACTCTTTTTTGCTTTTTCCATGATCCAGCAGATGTTGGCAATTTGATCTCTGGTTCCTCTGCCTTTTCTAAAACCAGCTTGAATGTCTGGAAGTTCATGGTTCATGTATTGCTAAAGCCTGGCTTGGAGAATTTTGAGCATTACTTTACCAGCATGTGAGATGAATGCAATTGTGTGGTAGTTTGAGCATTCCTTGGCATTGCCTTTCTTTAGGATTGGAATGAAAACTGACCTTTTCCAGTCCTGTGGCCACTGCTGAGTTTTCCAAATTTGCTGGCATATTGAGTGCAGCACTTTCACAGCATGATCTTTCAGGATTTGAAAGAGCTCAACTGGAATTCCACCACCTCCACTAGCTTTGTTCTTTGTGATGCTTTCTAAGGCCCACTTGACTTCACATTCCAGGATGTCTGGCTCTAGGTGAGTGATCACACCATCATGATTATCTGGGTCGTGAAGATCTTTTTTTGTACAGTTCTTCTGTGTATTCTTGCCACCTCTTCTTAACAATTACTGCTTCTGTTAGGTCCATACCATTTCTGTCCTTTATTGAGCCCACGTTTGCATGAAATGGTCCCTTGGTACGTCTAATTTTCTTGAAGAGATCTCTAGTCTTTTCCATTCTGTTGTTTTCCTCTATAAGATTAATTTGGTCTTAAAAAATATAGAAAACAGTGTATTTAGTCCCATCAATAACATGATTGGATACTGACTAAATATTTACAATTCACGGTCTGGATTTTGCAACCAAAAGAACACTGCAGTTTTCCCTATAGCAGCTCTGTTTGTTCTGCTCTGTACTGTTCATGTTTTGGGCTGCACCCGACAGATCTGCCAGCTTGAAGAGAGAGCCCAGCATTAGTTATGAAGACATCAGTGGTTTAATGAATGAGGAATCTTGCATGTCTGAAGCAATGTCCTGGAGCAACACTTCACTCTGTATGGCCAATGATGGGAAGGACATAGCAGCAGTCTTTACTCCAGGCAGAAAGGAGGAAATTGCAAATTACAGTGGGAATTACATCAGGTTGGCTGTTTGGTTACCACAGTAGCTAGCAGAGGGTATTCCTCTCACTGTTTCTTTATTAAGAACAATCACTAGCTGGTGCTGGGGGTAAGTATGTAAAAAGGTCACTCAAGTAAGCAGGGTGAAGGTGAAGCAGGCCCTGGTCGAGCAGGGAGTGTACTGAGAACAAGAGAACAGCTTGCTCTCTCAAGGCCATCTTGAGTGGCCTGACCATATACCGTGTATGTTGCAGGTAGACCAAGGAAGTGTCATTAAAATTCTCTTCTTGTCACATTATACTACTTTGATTTTCAAAGGAGGAAAATTTCCAGTGATTCATTCTTATCAAATGAGAATTCAAGTGTGATGATGGAATTCATATGATTCTACTCAAATGGGAAATTTTATTGTAAGAGTATATGTTTTAATTTGTCAGTAAGAGTGTTGACATCCCAAAAGGCATGGAATCAATGAAGAGAGGCAGATGTGTAGTAGAAACCTAACATTCAAGTAAGGACTCAAGGATACAATTCTTATAACCATAAGGCGGCACTTCTTCCAGTAAACTCTTCTATTATGATCTTCTTGGCTGTCATGTCAACATAACATTCTGAATATTTGCTTCTGTTGGAGAAATTACTCAGACAAAGTAAATGGTCTTTTGGCAACTCCTTCTCTTCCTCTCTCCCTACTACCCTGCACAGTATTGCATAGATAAACAGTGTTGTGATAAGGCCAGACATCAATCATATTTTATTGACTCCAAGACATATTTTTACATGCTGATATTTATGAAATCTGACTATATCCCACAATTAATGATGTATATAAATTCAATGCCAGGGTATATTTTTTTCTTGAGGGCCCATTGAAACCTTTGTCTATCACAGTAGATGACGTCTTAGAGTTGATGAAATATATTAGCGTATCCTTTGGCTAGTGAAGGGAGGGATCAGAGCACTAAGATCACTTACAGAAATCATGACCCAGAATCTGAGCAAAAGCATCATTATTATCAATAATGCTGCTGCTAAGTCGCTTCAGTCGTGTCCAACTCTGTGCGACCCCATAGACGGCAGCCCACTAGGCTCCCCTGTCTCCGGGGTTCTCCAGGCAAGAATACTGGAGTGGGTTGCCATTTCCTTCTCCAATACATGGAAGTGAAAAGTCAAAGTGAAGTCGCTCAGTCGTGTCTGGCTCTTAGCAACCTCATAGACTGCAGTCTACCAGGCTCCTCCGTCCATGGGATTTTCCAGGCAAGAGTACTGGAGTGGGGTGCAATTGCCTTCTCCGATTATCAACAATAAGGACTTCCAAATTTTAAGATGTGACAAAGAATGATGAATAATGAAACACACACTCTGGAATTCAAGAGACCTGAAGCCTTCAGGCCTAGATTGAAACATTTATTATCAAGGTGACAGGGGAAATTTGCTTTAACTTCTCTGAGTTTCACTTATTATAAATTGGGATGGAATACCTTTAGGGCTACTGAAAGCTCTGGATAAATGTGCTAACTCTGTAACATCTATTAAACATATTTTAAAATTTCAAATAATTTTCATGCCACTGTTTTAAGATTGTTAGAAAAATTGTGTTTGTTCTTCTATTTCTCTATTTATAGAGTGAAAAATGGCTGTGGTTCCATTTGGTATGTTACTCTTTACTACATCATTAATGATGTCTCATAGATGTCCTCCTATAACAATGTTTATTTGGTCTTAAAATCACCTGAATATATATAATTGCATTTTTTGTTGCCTTAATTTCAGTATAACCACTGTAACCACATTATTTTCTGGCAAATTATTTCTGTTGAAAGCAAAATTACCTTAACTGAACTTGGTTTAATTGATTTGTTCAATGGAAACACTAAGAATAACATTTGAAAGGTTTAGATTAGTCTAAAACTGGTTACAGGAGCTGAGGGATGAAATAATGCCACAATCAAGGCCCTACTTGTCAAAGCATCTCCACTGGAGAATTCTTTTAAATAAATTCCATTTTTGATTCTCAGGACTATAGAGCCTCTAAAGTACAACTGTTCATTCCATCATTAAGTGTTTATGTCATATCCTATACACACCATAATATTAAAGAAAATAACCAGCATTCACCCAATGGTAAACAAAAATTAATGATTCAGACAATTATAAAAAGAACACTGAGCTATTAAAATTGGTCTGATCTTTGAGAAATTTCAGCCCAACAGTACATATGCTATTAAAAATAGCAAGATCATAACAAGTAGTCATTAGAATTTGCATATGTGAATGAGAATGTTCTTAATTACAAAGTACATTCTTTAAATTATTTAGAAACTGTAAATCAGTACAACAAAGAATAATAAGTTTAAGGAGTAAAATGTTTTAGGGGATTTTCAAATGCAAATGATGCCAGCAACAACAGAAAATTGCTTTTTTTCCCCACATCAAATATTTTATTTGAATAAAATATTGTGACAGCAATTATATTTTTTTCTAAATAAATTCAGTGATACCTCCATTCAAATGAGATTCTATTTTCTGAAAACCTCAAGTGTTCCTGAAACAGAATTGAGTTGAACTGAGTCCAGGAATTTCCAAAATAACAAATACAAAATTTTGCTATTAAATCATTCATTTAACAATTACTTGTCAGTAATTTATTACCTGGGAGTCACTATGCAAAACGTTAGGGAAATATTGATGGACAGATCTTGAGATAACTTTCCCACCTAGAAACATAGGCTATACCTACTTTTCTCTGTACTTCTCACCAAGAAAAGCTAAAAGGCCTAGAAAATATATGCAAAACAAATTTAAGATTACCCGGAAAGCTGGAGAGATTAAGTCAGGCCAGCTAAGGAGCTCAAGATCCAAGGGATGATGGTAATGAGTTCCCTAGATTTTTGTGTAACTTCATGACTATATCATGAAGAAGCTGGCAGCCTGGAAATGCCAACAGATGTCAACAATAATCCTCTCAAAAGCCTGTGTCTGTGGCCAAAAGACCAAGAAAGAGGCAGCTAAACAAGACAGGGGACTTTTAACCACTTTTTTTCTGGGTGAATACCACAGACCAAGTTGCAACTGCATCCCAGCAAAGGCCAAGTGTTGAACCTAGACTTCCACTCTTGCCAGGCTGTAGCAAGATGATTCAACTCACTGCCAGGGTGATGCTAGAGAAGACTGAGCGGGGAGCAACTCATCCAGCTTGAATAGAAAGCTTCATGACTCCAGCAGCAGCATGACTCCAGTGTCAGCGGAGTCTAGTGGGACCAGTGAGGAGGTGACCCTCTCCCCAGCCCTCTCCCTCACAGCTAAAGATAGCGTGCAGATAGCGTCCCACTAGGCAATGGTAGGGTCTGAATTCATACTGCAGCCCAGCTGTCACAACAGAGTGCCTCATTTCTAGGTGTCAAAGGAGGCTGAGTCCAAACTTTCACCTTAACTGGCAGTAACAAGGTTAGCACTTCCCACCTTTTACCTATCAGGCAATGCTAGAAGCCAGCAAAAAAAAAAACAAAAAACAAAACTTAAAGAAGATACAGAGTATTACAGTATGAAAACTGTTCAAGTTTCATTGATTATAACTCATTGTAACATGAACCAGGAATATCTCAAACTGGATGGAAAAAGAACCATCAGACAGCAAGAGGATTCAGATATTAGAATTATAAAATAAGAATTTTAAAGCCCTATAACAAATGCATAAATAAATATTGCAAACATGTTTGAAGCAAATTAAAAAATAGAAAATCTAAGTAAAGAAATAGAATGTGTAAAGATGAGCCAAATGGCCATTTTAGAACTAAATATTGTGATCATAAAATTAAAATAACTCAGTGGATGTGTGTAACAGCAAAAAGAGAGGACAGAGAGGGGGAAAACAGTGAATTTGAAGAGCACAATAGAAATTACTCAATCTAAATTAATAAAGAGAAAATAGATGAAAAAAATAATTAGCAGAGATTCAGAGAGAAATTGGAATATAATAAAAGATTAGTATTTGTGCCATCAGAGTCCCAAAAGGAGAGGATATGTGTGTGTGTGTGTGCATGTGTATGTTGAAGGAATAATGGCTGAAAATTTCCAAAACTGGGGCAAAAAACACAGGCCTGTAGAATTTGCTGGTTCCTAGAAATATTCTAATTTCAGATTAAGAATATGAATGTATGGAGGATGGAATAGATATCAACAAATATAGTACATATTTGAACAAAACAATGAGAGAGAGATTATCTGATTAGAAAATTGAAACACACTTCTCAGGGACATGGATATGTGAATCTGACCTTCAAGGTATGGAGGTTAGCAAAGGGAAATGCAAAACAAAAAAGAAAAGATTAATAAGCAATGAAAATCTTTGGCTTCTATTTATTACTCTGACACACGAGTGTTTCTGACTTTCATGTCATACACATTTTTAATGAAAGATGATGGCGATTCCAGGCCTGAAGTGGAGTGGCAGCAGCTTTTCAGAAGATAGGAGTGATATAAATGGTTTTAACAGTTCTATGCAGGTCCAGTGATAGCTATAGAATGAGAACTGGAAGAATAATACACAGAATGGAGGCAACTGACTTTTGAGATGGTAAGTAAAGACCTGAGTAAATTAACTTGTGCTCTAAAATAATAATAACATGGAAAAGACCACTAAATGAATCATTGTAGAATGTTAGTATTTAAACAAACCCACAGAATAAAGTGAAAGTTGTCTCTTAAAGAGAGTATCCTGGACCTCAGTAAGACAGCAGGGTCCATGACTCTTACCAAAGACATCCCCCAAAATGAAAACTATAAAGCAATATTTGTTATGATTATGTATACAAAAATTCCCAACAAAATGCTAACACACTAAATTTAGTGATATATGAAAAGGATTATAGAATGTGACCAAGTGGGACTATCTCACAAATGCAGAATTTTTTATTGGCTCACATATGAAAACCAAAAGAATGCAGTATATCATATTAATACAAAAAGCATAAAATTGCACTCATTTCAATATTGGCAGGAAAAAGTTTTGACAGATCTAAGCTTTTCCCATTAATAAAACATTTAATGACTAGGTTGTTGTTGTTCAGTCACTAAGTCATCTCCAAAGCCTTGAGAATCCACGGACTACAGCATGCCAGGTTTCCCTGTCCTTCACCAACTCCAGGAGCTTGGTCAAACTCATGTCCACTGATAGGTGATGCCATCCAAACATCTCATCCTCTGTTATCCCCTTCCACTCCTGCCTTCTATCTTTTCCAGCATCAGGGTATTTTCCAATGACTTGGTTCTTCATATCAGGTAGCCAAAGTATTGTAGCCTCAGCAACAGCATCAGTCCCTCCAGTGAATGTTCACGGTTGATTTCCTTTAGGATTGACTGTTTTGATCTCCTTGCAGGACAGGGGACTCTCAAGAGTCACCACAATTGAAAAGCATCAATTCTTTGGCATTCAGCCTTCTTTATGGTCCAACTTTCACATCCAAACATAACTACTGGAAAAAGTATAGCTTAGACTATACAGACATTTGTCAGCAAAGTAATGACTCTGCTTTTTAATGCGCTGTCTATGTTTGTCAAAGCTTTTCTTCCAAGGAGCAAGCATCTTTTAATTTCATGGCTTCAGTCACTGTCCTCAGTGACTTTAGAGCTCAAGAAAATAAAGGCTTTCACTGTTTCCATTGTTTCAGCATGTATATGCACGAAGTAGGAGGACTTGATACCAAGATCCTGGCTTTTTGAATGTCGAGTTTTAAGTCAGCTTTTTCATGCTACTCTTTCATATGTATCAAGAGGCTCTTTAGTTCCTCTTTGCTTTCTGCCATAAGGGTGGCATCATCTGCATATCTGAGGTTATTGATATTTCTCCCAGTAATCTTGATTCCAGCTTGTGTTTCATTCAGGCCAGCATTACATAATCATGATGTACTCTGCATATAAGTTAGATAAACAAGATGACAATATACAGCCATTACACATTCCTTTCCCAATTTTGAACCAGCCTGCTGTTCATGTCCGGTTCTAACTTGCTTCCTGACCTGCATACAGGTTTCTCAGAAGGCAGGTAAGGTGATCTATTAATCCCATCTCTTTAAGAATTTTTCACAGTTCGTTGTGATCCACACAGTCAAAGGCTTCAGCATAGTCAATGAAGCAGAGGTAGATGTTTTTCTGAATTCTCTTGCTATTCCTAAAATCCAATGGATGTTCATAATTCGATCTCTGGTTCCTCTGCCTTTTCTAAATCCAGCATGAACATATGGAAGTTTTTCATTCCTATACTATTGATCCCTGGCTTGGAAGATTTTGAGCATGACCTTGCTAACATGTGAAATGAGTGCAATTGTGTGGTAGTTTGAACATTCTTTGGAATTGCCTTTCTTTGGAATTGGAATGAAAACTGACCTTTCCCAGTTCTGTGGCCACTGCTGAGTTTCCCAAATTTGCTGACATACTGAGTGTAGCACTTTAACAAAGTGCTTCATCTTTTAGGATTTAAAATAGCTCAACTGGAGTTCCATCACCTCCACTAACTTTGTTCATAGTGATGCTTCCTAAGGTCCATTTGAATTCACACTCCTGGACATCATGTTCTAGGTGAGTGATCACACCATCATGGTTATCTGGCTGTCTTTTGTATAGTTCTTCCATGTATTCTTGCCATCTCTTCTTAATAGTTTCTGCTTCTGTTAGGTCCATATGGTTTCTGTCCTTTATTGTATCTATCTTTGCATGAAAAGTTCCCTTGGTATCTCTAATTTTCTTGAAGAGATCTCTAGTCTTTCCCATTCTAAAGTTTTCCTCTGATTCTTTGCATTGATCACTGAGGAAGGCTTTCTTAATTTCTCCTTGGCTATTCTTAGGAAACTCTGCACTTAGATGGGAATATTTTTCCTTTTCTCCTTTGCCTTTCACTTCTCTTCTTTTCTCAGATATTTGTAAGGCCTGCTCAGAAAACCATTTTGCCTTCTTGCATTTCTTTTTCTTGGGGATAGTTTTCATTACCACCTCCTGTACAATGTCACATACCTCCATCCATAGTTCTTCAGGCACTCTGTCTGTAAGATCTAATGTCTTGGAAGTGTTTGTCATTTCCACTGTCTAATCATAAGAGATTTGATTTAGGTCTTTCCTGTATGGCCTAGTGGTTTTCCCTATTTTCTTCAATATAAGTCTGAATTTTGCATAAGGAGTTCATGATCTGATCCATAGCCAGCTCCAAATCTTGTTTTTGATGACCGTATTGAGCTCCTCCATCTTCAGCTTCTAAGAGTATAATCAATCTGATTTCAGTATTGACCATCTGAAATTGTCCTTGCGTAGAGTCATCTCTTACGTTTTTGGAAGAGTGTGTTTGCTATGACCAATGTGTTCTATTGGCAAAATTTGGCTAGCCTTTGCCCTGCTTCATTCTGTACTCCAAGGCCAAACTTGCCTGTTACTCAAGGTATCTCTTGACTTCATATTTTTCATTCCAGTCCCCTCTAATGAAAAGAACATCTTCTTTGGATGCTAGTTCTAAAACATCTTGCAGATCTTCACAGAACTGTTCAACTTCTTCAGCATTACTGTTTGAAGCATGTTCTAGGATTACTGTGTTACTGAATGGTTTGCCTTGGAAACAAATTAAGATCATTCTGTCATTTTTGAGATTGCCCTCAAGTATTGCATTTAAGACTCTTCTTTTGACTATAAGGGCTACTCCATTTCTTCTAGGGTCTTTCCCTTAGAAGTATATATAACTGCCATCCAATTTAAATCTGCCCATCCCCACCCATTTTAGTTCTGATTCCTAAAATGTCAATGTTCACTCTTGCCATCTTCTGTTTGACCACTTCCAATTTATCTTGGTTCATGAACCTAACATTCCAGGTTCCTCTGCAGCATTGTTAAGATATTTGAGCTCTCTGAATCATACAGCAAATTCCCACTGGCTAACTATTTTACATATGGTAATGTATAAGTTTTGATATTACCCTTTCAATTAATCCCTCTCTCTCTTTTCCTCCACTATGTCTACAAGTCTCATCTACATGTCTGTTTCTCCAGTGCTGCCCTGCAAAAAGCTTAACCAGTAATATCTTTCCAGATTCCATACATATGCATTAATACACGATGTTTGCTTTTCTCTTTCTGACTTACTTCACTCTGTATAATAGGCTTTAGGATCATCCACCTCATTAAAACGGACTCAAATGTGTTCCTTTTTATGATCGAGTAATATTTCATTGAAAAAAATATATATATATACACCATCAATTCTGTATCCATTTTCCTTTCAGTGGACATCTACATAGCTTCTAGGCCCTAGCTATTGTAAACAGTGCTTCAGTGGGGGTACATGTGTCTCTTTAAATTATAGTTTCCTCAGGGTATATGCCCAGTACTGGGATTACTGGTTCATATGACAGCTTTATTCCTAATTTTTTAAGGAATTATTATTCTGTTCTCCACAGTGGCTGTATCAATTTACATTCTCACCAGCAGTGCAAGATTGTTCTCTTTGTTTCATATCCTCTTCAGCATTTATTTTGAGAGAGTCAATTCCTAGGTAGCTTTTAAGAAGTCTGGGGTCCCCAAGGAGGAGAAAAGGGGCCCAGGACCCTTGAGAAGGAGAAAGGGGTCTGAGGCTCTCAAGGAGAAAAGGACAATTTTTTCCCTACTTTTTTTTGCTTTGACTTAGTCAATATAACAATGTATCTTGCTTGAGGATATGTTTCTCCTTAACAAGAACCTTCTGACTAATCTTGTCATCTTAAAACTTGTATGCTGTGGGAGTGGGTCTGGTAAGATCTTTCTATGGTTAGTTCTAATCCTGTTATCTTAAGATGTATGTTGTGGGAGTGGGTCTGATAAAAGTGTATACAGCTTTGCTAAGATTAGAGAGTGGGGCACTCTCCATCCCCTTCTGATGTCTATGTCAGAAGCTTTCTCAGAAGCCTTTTCATACTTTGATAAAACTCTGCTACACAAAAGCTCTTGAGTGATCAAGCTGCTCCCTGGTCCCAAAGCTAAATCTTCTTCTTTGGAGATAAGAATCATTCACTGTAAGCTATCAATTTTTTACAGATTTTTGATGATAGACATCTAACTGATGTGAGGTGATACATCATTATAGTTTTGATTTTCATTTCTCTAATAATGAGCAATGTTGAGCATCTTTTCATGTGATTATTAGCCATCTATATGTCTTTTTTGGAGAAATGCCTGTTTAGGTTTTCTGCCCACTTTTTGATTGGCTTGTTTGTTTTTCTGGTATTGAGCTGCATGAGTTGCTTGTATAGAGATTAATCCTGTAGTTGATATCTAACCTCATAACATTGTGGTCAGAAAAGATGTTTGAAATTATTTCAATTAAAACAAAAAATGCCAAGCCTTGATTTGTGACCCAAAATGTGTTCTATCCTGGAAAATATTCCGGGTACACTTAAGGAAAAAGCACAATCTACTATTTTTGGATGAAATGTGCTGCAGATATAAATTAGGTTCAATGGTCCAATGTATCATTTAAAGCTTGTGTTTCCTTATTAATCTTACGTCTGTATGATCTATCTGTTGGTGTGAGTAGAGTATTAAAGTCTCTCACTATTACTTTGTTACTGTTGATTTCCCCTTTAGTGGTTGTTAGCATGTGCCTTATGTATTAAGGTTCTCCTATGTTGGGTGCATGCTGCTAAGTCACTTCAGTCGTGTCTGACTCTGTGCGATCCCAGAGACGGCAGCCCACCAGGCTCCCCCATCCCTGGGATTCTCCAGGCAAGAACACTGGAGTGGGTTGCCATTTCCTTCTCCATGTTGGGTGCATACATACTTATAATTGTTATTTCTTCTTATTGGATTGAAACCTTCATCATTGTGCAGTGTTTTTCTGTGTCTCTTAGTAAAGATCTTTATTTAAAAGTGTATTTTATTTGATATGAGTATAGCTACTCCCAATTCCTTTTGATTTCCATTTGCATGAAATATCTTTTTCCAGTGCCTCACTTTCAAACTGTAGGTCTGAAGTGTCTCTTGTAGATAGCATATATAGGGGTCTTGTGTTTGTATCCATTCAGTCAATCTATGTATTTTGTTTATAGAATTTAGTCCATTCACATTTAAGGTAATTATTGAAATGAATGATGCTACTGAAAAAGGAAATGGCAACCCACTCCAATATTCTTGCCGAGAAATTCCCTTGGACAGAGGAGCATTGTGGGCTACAGTCAGTGTGGTCATTTTCTCCTTCAAATCTGAATGAGATTCTTGTTAAATAGAGTGATCTTTATTGTATTTCCCTTTCATCTCTTTAAGTATATCCTGTCATTCCCTTCTGACATGCAGAGTTTCTCTTCAAGGATCAGCTGTTAGCCTCATGGGGATCCCTATGTATGTTATTCATTGCTTTTCTCTTACTGCTTTTAATATCTGTCCTTAATGTTTAATTTTTGTTCAGTTCAGTTCAGTTCAGTCATTCAGTCATGTCCCACTCTTTGCAACCACATGACTCGCAGCACACCAGGCCTCCCTGTCCATCACCAACTCCCAGAGTTCACCCAAACCCATGTCCATCGAGTTGGTGATGCCATCCAACCGTCTCATCCTCTGTCGTCCCCTTCTCCTCCTGCCCTCAGTCTTTCCCAGCATCAGGGTATTTTCCAATGAGTCAGCTCTTCTCATCAGTTGGCCAAAGTATTGGCGTTTCAGCTTCAACATCAGTCCTTCCAATGAACACCCAGGACTGGTCTCATTTATGATGGACTGGATGGATCTCCTTGCAGTTAAAGGGACTCTCAAGAGTCTTCACCAAAACTACAGATAAAAAGCATCAATTCTCTAGTGCTCAGCCTTCTCTATAGTCCAACTCTCACATCCATACATGACCACAGGAAAAACCATGGCCTTGACTAGACAGACTTTGGTGACAAAGTAATGTCTCTGCTTTTTAATATGCTGTCTAGGTTGGTCATAAAATTCCTTCCAAGGAGTAGTTACTTAGTGTTAGTGTTAGTCGCTCAGTCGTACCCGACTCTTTGTAACCCCATGGACTGCAGATCACCAGGCTCCTCTGTCCATGAGATTTTCCAGGAAAGGATATTGGAGTGGGTTACCGTTTCCTTCTCCATACAAAGAGTAAGTGTCTTTTAATTTCATGGCTGCAATCACCATCTGCAGTGATTTTGGAGCCCCAAAAAAAGTCAGCCACTGTTTCCACTGTTTCCCAATCTATTTCCAATGAAGTAATGGGGCCAGATGCTATGATCTTAGTTTTCTGAATGTTGAGCTTTAAGCCAACTTTTTCACTCTCCTCTTTCACTTTCATCAAGAGGCTCTTTACTTCTTCTTCACTTTCTGCCATAAGGGTGGTGTCATCTGTAAATCTGAGGTTATTGATATTTTCCCAGCAATATTGATTCCATCTTGTGCTTCTTCCAGCCCAGCGTTTCTTATGATGCACTCTGTATTTAAGTTAAATAAGCAAGGTGACAATATATAGCCTTGACGTACTCCTTTTCCTATTTGGAACCAATCTGTTGTTCCATGTCCAGTTATAACTGTTGCTTCCTGACCTGCATACAGATTTCTTAAGAGTCAGGTCAGGTGGTCTGGTATTCCCATCTCTTTCAGAATTTTCCATAGTTTATTGTGATCCACACAGTCAAAGGCTTTGGCATAGTCAATAAAGCAGAAATAGATGTTTTTCTGGAACTCTCTTCCTTTTTCCATGATCCAGCGGATATAGGCAATTTATCTCTGGTTCCTCTGCCTTTTCTAAAACCAGCTTGAACATCTGGAAGTTCATGGTTCACATATTGCTGAAGCCTGGCTTGGAGAATTTTGAGCATTACTTTACTAGCATGTGATATGAGTGCAATTGTGTGGTAGTTTGAGCATTCTTTGGCTTTGCCTTTCTTTGGGATTGGACTGAAAACTGACCTTTTCCAGTGCTGTGGCCACTGCTGAGTTTTCCAGATTTGCTGGCATATTGAGTGCAGCACTTTCACAGCATCTTCCTTCAGGATTTGAAATAGCTCAACTGGTATTCCATCACCTCCACTAGCTTTGTTTGTAGTGATGCTTTCTAAGGCCCACTTGACTTCACATTCCAGGATGTCTGGCTCTAGGTGAGTGATCATACCATCATGATTATTTGGGTCGTGAAGATCTTTTTTGTACAGTTCTTCTGCGTATTTTTGCCACCTCTTCTTAATATCTCT
Organism: Bos javanicus; assembly: GCF_032452875.1. Taxonomy (NCBI): domain Eukaryota; kingdom Metazoa; phylum Chordata; class Mammalia; order Artiodactyla; family Bovidae; genus Bos; species Bos javanicus. Next base: position 4,390,552 of record NC_083879.1, on the reverse strand, counting down.
GCTTCTGTTAGGTCCCTACAATTTCTGTCCTTTTTTGTGCCCATCTTTGCATGAAGTGTTCCTTTGCTATTTCTAATTTTCTTGAAGAGATCTCTAGTCTTCCCCATTCTGTTGTTTTCCTCTATTTCTCTGCATTGATCACTGAGGAAGGCTTTCTTATCTCTCCTTGCTATACTTTGGAACTCTGCATTCAAATTGGTGTATCTTTCCTTTTCTCCTTTGCTTTTTGCTTCCCTTCTTTTCACAGCTATTTGTAAGGCCTCCTCAGACAGCCATTTTGCTTTTTTTCATTTCTGTTTCTTGTGGATTATTTTGATTCCTGTCTCCTATACAATATCATGAACCTCCGTCCATAGTTCATCAGGCACTCTGTCTGTCAGATCTAGCCCCTTAAATCTATTTCTGACTTCCACTGTATATTCATAAGGGGTTGCTCTAGTGGTTTTCTCCACTTTCTTCAATTTCATTCTGAATTTGGCAGTAAGGAGTCATGATCTGAGCCACAGTGTTTGATTAATATGTGTCTTGACATATTTCTCCTTAGGTTTTTCCTGTATGAAACTCTCTTGTCTTCCTAAAATTGGGTGGCTAAACTTTTCCCATGTTCAGTAACTTTTCCACTATAATCTCTAATATTTTCTCATATCCTTTCCTTTTGTCTTCTTCTTGGACCCTCTGGTTTGAATGTTTTTACACTTAATATTGTCCCAGAGGTCTCTGAAACTGTCCTCATTTCTTTTTATTCCTTTTTCTTTATTCTACTCTGCTTTAGTTATTTCAACCATCGTATCTTCCAACTCACTTATACATTTTTCTGCCTCAATTATTCTGCTACTGGTTTCCTCTAGGGTGTTTTTGATCTCAGTTACTGTGTTATCCATTGTTCATTGTCTATTCTTAATTATTCTAGGTCCTTGTTACACATTTCTAGTATCTTCTTGATCTGTGCCTCTAGTCTATTTATCTGTTCTTCCATTTTATTTTCAAGATTTTCAAAATAAAATAAATCATCTTTACTAACATTGCTCTAAATTCCTTTGCAGGTAGACTGTTATTTCCTCTTCATTTGTTTTGCCTTATGGGTTTTCCCATGTTCCTTCATCTTCTGCATATTTCTGTCTTTTCATTTTGCTGTATTTACTGTGTTTAGGGTTTCCATTCTTCAGGTGTAAGGTCATAGTTTCTCTTAAATGTGGAGTCTTCCCCCCATGAGTTGGTTGGACCAGTGCCTTGTGAAAGTTTCTTGGTTGGTGAGATGTGCGCCTGTGTTCTGGCAGATAAAGCTGGATCTTGTCTCTCTGAAGGGCAGTGCAATGTCCAGCAGTATGTTTTGGGGTGTCTTTGGGTTTCATATGGCTTTGGGCAGCCTATCTGCTATTGTGCCGAGTTGTGCACCTGTTTTGCTGAAGAATTGGCATGGGGCCTCTGGCACTGGAGCTTGCTAACCTCTGGGTGGGGCTTGGTTTTGGTGTTGAAATGGAGGCCTTTGGGAGAACTCTTGCTGATTAATGTTCCATGGGATCAAGAGTTCTCTACTGGTTCAAAGATTTGAACTTGGGTCTTCCACCTCTGAGGTTCAGGCCTGACCTATACTATAGCACCAAGACTGCACAGGTCAAACAGCACAGAAGACAAAGCTCCAAGACTTGGTGAAAACAACACTCAACAGCCCAGAACACCCAGAGAAATACACACCAAAGTCATCTAATATTTCTAGGAAGGTCTCTGGACCTGTTGTGGACAGTGAGGGGTCAGTTCAGTGTCAGATCTGGCCTTACTCCAGCTTATACTTGCTCTCAAAGGCCACAGTTACCCCGAAAGTCCACAGTCTCAAACTGTGGGGATTTAATTGACTGCACCTTTGGCTTCAGGAGATCATTACCTTTCTCTTCTTTGGCCAGATAGTCCCTGGTGTTGTGCTTTGGATTTGGGCCCAGCTCTTCTTGTAGGCCGCCTTGTGGTGTCCATTGCCTGCCTAAGCAAGAGAGGCAAAGGCCAAGGGTTATTAGCGCTCACTTGCTCACTGGGCTGGGGAGAGGGAGGGTATGACAGCCACATTTGGGATGTACAAGGAAGTGCCTGCTGTGGTAGAGACTTGATGGATAATGCTACAGTCTGAAGTGGGTCATGCACTCTACTAGAGGATCTGGCCTCTGGTTGTGAGTCCCTAGGAAGAGCCACACTGCTTACTACTACTACTACTGTCACTTCAGTTGTGTCCGACTCTGTGTGACCCCTTAGATGGCAGCCCACCAGGCTCCCCCGGCCCTGGGATTCTCCAGGCAAGAACACTGGAGTGGGTTGCCATTTCCTTCTCCAGTGCATGAAAGTGAAAAGTGAAAGTGAAGTCGCTCAGTCGTGTCCGACCCTCAGCGACCCCATGGACTGCAGCCCACCAGGCTGCTCCATCCATGGGATTTTCCAGGCAGGAGTACTGGAGCGGGGTGCCATTGCCTTCTCCGAGCCAAGCTGCTTAGGGTCCCAGTAAAATGTGGGCAGTAACCTGGGCCTGCTCACAGGCTGGTGACAGCTCCCACCTCTGGGGTCAGGACCACAGCAGCTACATTTTGTCTGCTGCCTCAGGCACTTTGCCTGACTTGGCCATGGCTAGTGGCTTACATTTCCCCCTCTGGGATTGTAAACTGCAGTCACTTCTAATGCTACTGCTGGTGCTCCTACTAATTTTGCCAGCTTTGGCAGCTGCTGGGGCACACAGCCACTGTCTGCGAACATGCAGAGTTAGAGTGTTCTGGCGATAAAGATATCTTTCCTCTCTGGGACACCCAGTCTTTTCTCTGGATTTCCTCAGATGTGTCTTACTAGTCCCTTCAAAGTATCTTCATGGCAGTCAGCCCCCATTTTCTCTCTGGTGTCTGACACTCAAACCTAAGCCTTGGTACCCCACCCCAACCTGAGCCCCAGCATCCCACCCTCACTCTCTGACCCAGGTGAGAGCATGTGAGCCACTTTTCAGGTGGGAAGAGATATTCAGCAACAATCTCTGTGGTGAATTCTGCTTTGCCTTCTGAGTACCCGCTGTTACACTTCCTCTGAGGTTCCAAAGTTTCCACCTGTCCTGAACTGTGAGGGAGTTTCTGAGTGTGCAGAAACTTTTCCTCCTTCACAGCTCCCTCCCCAGGGCACAAGACCCATCCTGAAGTCCTTTGTCTCTTTAAAAAAAAAAAAAAAAACTTTATCTTTTACCTTACCTCATTCTAAGGAGATTGGTTTGCCTTCTTGTAAGTTGAATGTTTTCTGCCTGCATTCTGAAGGCGTTCTGTAGGAGCTGTTCTTATGTAGATGAATTTTTGATGTATTTGTGGGGAGGAAAGTGATCTCATCTTATTCTTCCACCATCTTGGAAATTCTCTCTGTGCCTTTGTTGATAGTAAAAATATCTCCAAGGAATCATCTGCAACAAGAACAACAATTTCCCCTTTGTTTTTCTTTCTGTCAGTGGTTGAGATGAGAGAGATGTTGATAGACCTTCCCGGATCAAGCCCTGCCACTGCGCCTCCCTCTCAGAGCCTTACTCCATTACACCCCAGGAATCTTCAGAAGCCCCTCCACTTAAAAAATTTTAATTTTAGACTTATAAGAATCTGGTGTTTTTTTTTAAGTATAGGATTTTATCAAATATATTAAAAGGCAAAATTAATTTACTAAAGTTGGTTTTCTGTCAGTATAGCTATTGCATAGACAGAGTATTCTGAACTGAATTAATTGATATATAATAACCATTTGATTGATTAATTATTTGTATTGTAATTCTGTACAAACTACAGCAATAGTGTTTTTTATTTATTTTATTTCAGGTTTTTCTTTAGGTTATTTTATTAAAGCAATCAAGAATTTGAGACCGTAAGTACATCTCAGTTGAATTAAGAACTTCAGCCCTGTAAAATGTTATTTGCTTCATGGTAGAATGCTGCTGATAAAGCTTTGAGTTTGTAGCAGTTTCACTGAACTTAATTTGTTTAAGCAAAAAGGATCCTGCTGAAATCCCTGTTGTTGACAACCCATAAATGTATGCTGGGTGTTGACTGTTACTTTTTCTTTTCCACTTTTGTTTATTTATTCATTTTTTTTTTAAATTGGAGTACAGTTGCTCCACACTACCAATTCTGCTGTATAGCAAAGTGAATCAATCATACACATACATATATCCTCTCTTTCCTGGGTTTACTTCCCATTTAGATCAACACACAGCACCGAAGGACTTTTCTGTGCTATACAGTAGGTTCTCATTAGTAATCTATTTCACACATAGCAGTGTATATATGTCAATTACATTCTTCCAATTCACCCCACCCCCCATTTCCCCTTGGTATCCGTATGTATGTTCCCTATGTGTGTGTCTCTATTTCTGCTTTGCAAATAAGATCTTCTCTACCATCTTTCTAAATTCCACATATATGTGTTAATATATGGTATTTGTTTATTTCTTTCTGGCTTACTTCACTCTGTATGACAGTATCTAGCTACACCCATGTCCCTGCAAATGACACAATTTTGTTCTCTTTAAGACAGTAAAAGTCTACTGCATATGTGTGCCACGTCTTGTATATCTATTCCTCTGCTGATGGACATTTAGGTTGCATCCAAATCCTGGCTATTGTACACAGTGCTGCAATGAACATTGAATTATATGTCTTTTTGAATTATAATTTTCACTGGGTACACGCCCAGGAGTGGGATTGCACGGTCATACAGTAGTTCTGTTTTTAGTTTTTTAAGGAACCCCCATACTGTTCTCCATAGTGGCTGTATCAGTTTACACTGCCACAATAATATAAGAGGGTTACAATGTTGGAGGGTCCTTTTCTCCACCCTCCAACATCTATTTTTTGTAGATTTATTGATGATGGTCACTCAGACCAGTGTGAGGTGATAATTTATTGTAGTTTTGATTTGTATTTCTCAAATATTAATGATGTTGAACATCTTTTTGTGTACCTTTTGGCCATCTGTATGTCTTCTTTAGAGAAATGTCTAAACTTAGGTTATATGCCCATTTTTAATTAATTAATTTGATATTGAGCTCAATCTGTGGTTGTGTGCTCAGTCATGTCTGACACTTTGTGACTCGATGGACTGTAGTCAGCCAGGCTCCTCTGTCCATGGGCTTTCCCAGGCAAGAATACTGGAGTTGGCTGCCATTTCCTTTTCCAGGGAATCTTCCTGACTCAGGCATTGAACCCACATCTTCTGCATCTCCTGCATTGGCAGGCAGATTCTTTACAACTGTGCCACCTGGGAAGCCCTTATTAAGTTTACTTAGGTCTCATGTGTTTATTTTTGTTTTTATTTTCATTAATCTAGGATGTGAGTTTAAAAAGATCGTGAGTAGCAGTGTTTTTTTACTGTCATATTCATTCAACCATTTAAATTTAGAATGCAAGAAAAATTGTTTTATTTTGAATTTCAGTCCCAAACTTCTACAAAATACAGTACTTTTTCTTTTTTTTTTAACTAAATTATGTCTTATGTATCTTTTCTTAGCCTCCATATCCTTTCATGTGACATACAGATTATGGTATTTTTATTGAAGGAAACCTCAAAAATGTTTTCCTAACTTCATGGATAACCTTTAATATGATATCATTCTGAGATTTAAGAACCGATTTTTCCTTTTTTGTATTATGTTTTACTAAATAGCTTCTTGACCAAGTGTCTAGATAATATACATTGGAAAATTTATGAATAGATGTGGATAGATGTTTGTTTTCTGAACTTGAAACGTGTAACTATTAACATAAAATAATGCTGATTATAACAACAATAACGGTATTGCTATTTTTTTTTTAGTTTTATAGCATCATACCAAACACTTTATGAGACAATTAAAAAAAAAGAAAAGACCAAGAATAGGTAAGTCCAAAGATGATGCCCATGAAAAAAGAAAAATTACATTTTCCAAAATGTCACATAACATAAAAGTGTATAGGCTTCAGATTATTCTATATGGTTTCCTATACTGATATTTATGGTTTTCTTACTTCATGGAAATGTTATGGGAATAATAGTATGCAATTTTGACATGTTTAAAATTTATAAGAGATATCAAAGAGGTGTGACATTCATTGCTTTTTTTTTATTAAAGCAGATAAGAATGGACTATAGGTTATGACATTTCCTTTCAAAGAAAATTCTAAAAATCACCCCTCAGTGTGAAGATAACCTTCAATATCATATCACACTGGCTGTTTGGAGACAATTATTCTCCCCCATTTTTCTGCACTTTTCTCACATATCACACTTGTCAAAATATCTAGGAAATACATGTTACAACATTATACCAATAGATAGAGTTGGTAGGTATTTTTTGACTTTAAAAATAATATAACCCAAGCAAAAATAATGATAAATATCATAATTAACAAAATCTTTCTGGTTTTTATTTGAAATAGCTAACTTCTTTAACATAATCAAGACAGACATAGAAACTTTTTCACTGAAAGCTTTTATTTGGAACTAAGTTGATTAATTTACAAATCCTGATGAAGAAGGTAAAATTAAAGGTGTACTTGAAGTGCAAGAGAGATATTTTGAATCACATGTAAGGTATTTTTATATTATCATTGGAGATGGAAATGGATAAAACCAAGAAAGAACAAATTGTGTTGTAAAATGAATGATGAAAGATAAATATAGAGAAATAAAAGAGCATGAGATTTCAATGAATGTAACAACAAAATTTTGAAACATTATTATCACAGCAACTAAGTCTGAGTAATGTCTTTTGGCCTAGATATAAGGAAATAACCAGAAAGCAAAAATTTTATTCAGTTGTTTCATGATAAAACATACAGAACTTTATTTGGCCAAGCCAAAAATCAATCAGTTCAATTTAGTCGCTCAGTCATGTCCAACTGTTTGCGACCCCATGAATCGCAGCACGCCAGGCCTACCTGTCCATCACCAACTCCCAGAGTTCAACCAAACTCATATGCATCGAGTCGGTGATGCCATCCAGCCATCTCATCCTCTTTCATCCCCTTCTCCTCCTGCTCCCAATCCCTCCCAGCATCAGGGTCATTTCCAATGAGTCAACTCTTCGCATGAGGTGGCCAAATGACTCCAGATTTCTATTAATTATAAGTAGGCACACTAAATAATTGTAAGTTATGTATAAGACAAATATTCCACTTCCATTCTTTTGAATTAATATAAAAGAAATAAGTTTTAAATACAAATATTTCACTTATGCAAAGTAAAAGTGCCCTATATTAAGATCCTGGAAGAGATATTAAAAAAAAAAAAGAAAGAGAGAGAGAGAAAGAGAGCGAAATAAAAGGTTAGGAGAATTGCCTAATTGTTGTGACTAGAACCAATAGTACATTGTTGAATAAAAGGGAATACAGTGATCATCCTTGTTCCTGACCTTAAGAGGAAAGAATCCTCTTTTTCTGGTAAGTATGATGTTAGTTGCAAGCTTTTTGAAGATATTCTTTATGCTTTGTGAATCTAGAAGGGTGGGATGAGGTGAGAGGTGGAGGGTGGGGTTCAGGAAGGATGGTATTTATGTATGCTTATGCTTGATTCATGTTGGTGTATAACAAAAAACCAATATAATATAGAAAATCAATTATCCTACAATTAAAAATAAGTTAAAACAAAGCAAAATTGCAATTTGTTCATAAAATAAAAATATTTTATATTTCCTTTTCTATAGTGCTTTAAATAGTTCACAAAATGTATTACTGTGACAAGTAATTAATATTACAGAGAGAATCCACAAAATATATTCAGCTATCCATTCAATAAACACCATGATAGATTTGGAAGATTCCCAGAGAAAACAATCAGTTTGATTCAGTTCAGTCACTCAGTCGTGTCCGACTCTTTGAGACCCCATGGACTACAGCACACCAGGCCTCCCTGTCCATCACCAACTCCCAAAGTTTACTCATGTCCATTGAGTCAGTGATGCCATCCAACCATCTCATCCTCTGTAATCCCCTTCTCCTCCCTCATTTAATCTTTCCTTTCACCAGGGTCTTGTCCAATGAGTCAGTTCTTTGCATCAGGTGGCCAAAGTATTGGAGTTTCAGCTTCAGAATCAGTCCTTCCAATGGATATTCAGGACTGATTTCCTTTAGGATGTACTGGGTGGATCTCCATGCTGTCCAAGGGACTTTCAAGAGTCTTCTCCAACAACACAGTCCAAAAGCATCAATTCTTTGGCACTTAGCTTTCTTTATAGTCCAACTCTCACATCCATACATGACTACTGGAAAAACCATAGCCTTGACTAGACTGACCTTTGTGGCAAAGTCCATCTAGGTTGGTCATAACTTTTCTTCTAAGGACCAAGCATCTTTTAATTTCATGGCTGCAGTCATCATCTGCAGTGATTTTGGAGCCCCCCCAAAATAAAGTCTGTCATCCTTTCCATTGTTTCCCCATCTATTTGCTGTGAAATATGGGACCAGATGTCATGACCTAGTTTTCTGAATGTTGAGTTTTAAGTCAACTTTTTCATCCTCTTCTTTCACTTTCATCAAGAGGAGGCTCTTTAGTTCTTCTTCCTTTTCTGCCATAAGGGTGGTGTCATCTGTGTATCTGAGGTTATTGACATTTCTCCCGGCAATCTCGATTCCAGCTTGTACTTCATCCAGTCCAGCATTTCTCATGATGTACCCTACATATAAGTTAAATAAACAGGGTGACAATAAACAACCTTGACATACTCCTTTCCCGGTTTGGGACCAGTCTGAAAACACAAAGGAGGTTGAATCTACTCTTTAGAAGTTTAGAGTTCAGAAGAAAGGGAAATGATAACTTTATGCATATTTGAAAACTGTCATTGTTGAATCACTAAATCATGTTCAACTTTTTGGGACTCTATGCACTGTAGTTTTCCAGGCTCTCCTGTCCTTCACTATCTCCTGGAGTTTACTCAAATTCATGTCCACTGAGTCAGCAATGCTATCTATCTCATCCTCTGCTACTCTCTTCTACTTTTGTCTCCAATCTTTCCCAGCATCAAGGTCTTTGTCAATAAGTCAGCACTTCACATCAGGTCGCCAAAATGTTTTGGTCTTCTTGTAGTCCAAGTGACTCTAGAGTCTTCTTCAGCACCACAATTTGAAAGCACCAATTCTTTATTGCTCAGTCTTTTTTATTGCACAACTCCCATATCTATACATGACTACTAGAAAAACAATAGCTTCGACTATATTCACCTTTGTCAGCAAAGTTGCATCTCTGCTTTTTAATACACTACTAGGCTTGTCACAGTTTTCCTTGCAAGGAGCTAGGGTCTTTTAAATTCATTGCTGTAGTCATTGTCCACAGTGATTTTTTGAGCCCAAGAAAATAAAATCTGTCATTGCTTCCACTTTTTCCCCTTCTATTTGCCATGAAGTGATGGGACCAGATACCATGATCTTAGATTTTTTTTTTTTAATACTGAGTTTCAAGCCAACTTTTTCACTGTCTTCTTTCACCCTCATCAAGAGGCTCTTTAAATAAGTAAGTATTAGTTGCTTAGTCATGCCTGATTCTTTGCAATCCCATGTATAGCCTGCCAGGCTCCTCTGTCCATGGAATTCTCCAGGCAAGAATACTGTAGTGGGTAGCCATTTCCTTCTGTAGGAAATCTTCCCCACCCATGGATCAAACCCAAGGCTCTTGCATTGAAGGCAAGTTCTTTACTGTTTGAGCCACCAGGGAAGCCCTTATAGGCAATGTAATTTCTTTTGTATCCCATCTTCACCAAGATATCTAGCTTGGTGCTGAGCAGCCATTGATCTTATGTGAAAACTCACCTATTTATGACATGCATCTTAATGAAAACTACATTAAATAAGCCATCTTCACCAAGATATCTAGCTTAGTGCTGAGCAGCCATTGATCTTACATGAAAACTCACCTATTCATGACATGCATCTTAATGAAAACTACATTAAATAAGAAAGGACTAAAAAAGGTTCAGTGCTTTGTATATTTTTTTTGTTGTTGTTGGAATTATAACAAGTGTGACATATTGACAGCAAGACATAGAAGAAATGCAGATGTACTAATTTTGATACCCACAATAAGGTACACTTAGTGCCTTAACATAATAATAAATGCTATGTTGAATGGTTTATTCTGATAAGAACAAAAAAAGGTGTATCTTACCTCCTACCTGCCTCAGGGGAAAAAAAAAAAAAATCTGCTTCTGCCATAGGGTGTAGGAACTCATCATACTTAGAATTCTGCCTAATTCACACAGTAGAACAAGGGGAGAGGCAGTAGGTTGGTGAGAAGAAATCACGTTAATCTTCTTTTAGTCCCCAGACATCAGAGGTTTTCACATTCCCTCCAAGGTCATTTTACTGCAGTGAATTGGGACTTACACATTATACTTTCCATCTTCTTCACAGGGTGTTGTGAGAATTAATGAGATACTCAGCTCAACTCGCATATTTCTCCACACCTCTGTGGATCTACTCCATACCCTGAGGAGTACTTTACAGGCATCCTTTATTGGAATTTCAGTATGCTCAATTAATAATAATTTAATTAAATTTTTATTTTAAAAATAACATCAAACTCCCCAATGCTTTCAAACTTACAAGTGTTCCTCTCTGTAAAACACATATTAATTAGGGATCCCAGCTACATTTGGTGTTCTTTAGCTGTCTTGAACTATCTAACCAAGCACTTCTCTCTTCAATTAAAACACACACACACACACACGCAAATGTAACTTGGGGAAATCCTGTGCAAAATTAATATGCTTCTTGCACCCTATTCATTGCTTCTGAACATGGAGCTCTTATTGCAATTAGTTGGAGCTCTGTGCACTGACAAAATGAAGCGGTTGCAGAAGGGAATGCCAATCTGGCCCTTCACCTTTACTCTTCTGATTAATTTAAACTTAAGCCATCAAGATGTAATCTTAAGGATCAGTTGACTTTTCAAGATAACTCTTTGGTGTTTTACAGATTTTTTGAAGTTCCCCCTCCTAATAGTTTATTTAAGGACTAACTAACCAATTATATAGGAAAATATTTAGAGAGGGAAGTAAGAGAGATGGAGGTGGGAGAAACAGAACAAAAAAAAAAGAAGAAGAAGAAGTAGAAACTGAGTGTGAGCTAGAATCCTAGAAGGTTGTTTGATTCTTCAAAGTTTTAATCAAATTGTTGTATGTAGCTGTAGAAAGCATAATGACTTTGTGGTAAAAAAAAAATAATTTATCTTACTCTTGGAATTCCCTGGAAATCAAGTGGTTAGAGTTCCATGCTTCCACTGCAGGGGAAACCAGCTCAATCCGTGGCCAGGGAACTAAAATCTTGGTGGGATGGGGAAGATTATTTGTTCTATTCTTAACAATTAGAAACTTACAAACACCTTATATAGTTTCCAGCGAATCACTTAACTTCTGCACTCCCTAGAGAACTATATCATCTCCAGGCACTATTCTAGCCCTAAATAAAGTCTGTGTCACAGTTCAACCCAAGGGCTGGTCCTGTGTCTCAGAAACCATATTTCACTTGTTCACATGTCCTGCTAAATAAATTGCTCAATGGGAGAGATTGTGACATGTCCACTTCTTATATCCACAGTTCCTGGCACAAGGTAGGCCTTGGAAAACGTATTTACTGAACTATCACACTGAAAAAGGCAAAATAAATAAGTAGCATTAAATTGAAAAAATTAGATTTTTTAAGTAAATAATTATATAACATTTTCAACTTAAAAAATTTTACATTTTGAGGGATGTAAAAATAAATGACAGTGAGAAATACAAGGGATATTAGTAAATAATAGGTAGGTTTTACTAAAAAATAAAATCAAGAAAAGTGGAATGACCTGTATCACAAAGCCTGTGAGGAAGAAAAGGCAATTTTATAAAAGAAAACTAGTCCATAATGGCCTCAGCTGCTGTCCTAAACTGCAGAATGCAGTTTAGTCTGTGTTTAATGGTCCGCAAGTGGCAAATTATCATTTTTCATTTGTTTTTATTTCTTCCTGGTAATTGGAAAGATAATATAATGGCATCAAAAATAGCATTTATGACTTCTGACAATAAGAACCCAACAGAAAGCAACTATTTTGAGACTTAATGAAATATCCATGGGCAGTTCTAAGAAGAATGAGATAATCACTAAACAGAGCTGTCTGATGAAATATCCAATTTAGTTGTTTTGTATAGATTTTATCTCCTGCCATATAAGGCAGAGATTTTCATACAAAATGACTAATCAGCATTAATTTTGGCTGCCAAATTAGTCTGCCCCTCCAGCTTCTTGCGTTAACTTTATAAATGGCACTCAATACAAAGTAACTTACCTAAAACAAGACTATTTCACATTCTTTCCTTAACTCTCTAGAATTTGTCTTTTTGATTTTTGCAATTTTTTTTTTAATTCTTTCTTTCTTATCTGGTTATTCCATTTCTTATATTCAAAATAGTGTCATCTTCTTTCCCCATTTTCCTCTAGCTTCTGTTCACCTCTTCCTCTACTAAATCGATTTATTAATATTTGCTACCTTTTTCTTCTTACCTGACATCCAATGCTCATGGATTTGATCCTAACAAATGATGGAGTCAACTTTCCTGGTGTGGTTAAAGAATCATTTTTAATCTGCTATTGGTTCCCTTTGAATGTAACTGAAAAAAAAATTATATCTTAAATGTATAATTTAAAAGACAAGCTAAATAGGGCGGGGTGTAGTCCTAAGATGGAAGAGGAATAGGATGGGGAGACCACTTTCTCCCCCTGAAAATTCATCAAAAGAACATTTGAACGCTGAGTAAATTCCACAAAACAACTTTTGAATGCTGGCAGAGGACATTAGGCACCCAGAAAGGCAGTCAATTGTCTTTAAAAGGAGGTAGGAAAAAATATAAAAGATAAAAAGAGAGGCAAAAGAGGTAGGGACAGAGATCCGTCCTGGGAAGGGAGTCTTAAAAAAGAGAGAAGTTTCCCAAAACCAGGGAACACTCTCACTGGCGAGTCTGTGGCAAGTTCTGGAACCTCAGAAGGCAACATAACCAGGAGGAAAAATAAATAAATAATTAAAATCCACAGATTACATGCCTAAAGGCAACTCCCAGCAGAGAAACAGCACAGACGCCTGCATCCACCACTAGCAAGCAGGGGCTGGGCAGGGAGGTGGGGGCTGCATTGCTTAGAGTAAGGACCAGGCCTGAATGCCCCAAGGGCAATTTGAAGGAACTAACTAGAGAGAGCAACCCAGATGGTGGGATAGCTATCCCGTGAAGAGCTCTAATGGAAGACACCGCCAGGCCCACTCACAGAACAAAGGACTAAGCAGAGCTAGCCGGCTGCATACCGGCCCATCCTCTGCCAGAGACAGGTAGGCGAGGGCAGCCAGAGCTGGAAGGGGGCAATCACGGCCCCAGAGTGGCATCACCTACCAAACTGCAAGCAGATTTCGTTGGTAACCAAGACTCCTTTGGATTCCAGATGGTCGACATCTGTCATGAGGGTCGCAGCCAGAGATCAGCTCCCCAGGAGAGACACACAGCACACCTAAGAAGGCTCGCCTGTTGTACACCCAGAAAACTGAGTGCCAAGGATAGGGGAGGTGATAAGTCGCAGCCCCAACTGGGGGCGACTGCACTCGCCAAGCACCTATCACTTGAACTGCTCGGAACGGGGAAGGGCACAAAATGCTGGCCCACCTGAATCTGCGCCTTTGTGGAGTACCTGAAAACCTGAACCTGAGCTGCTTAGACCGTGGAAGTGCACGCAACCCAGGGCCTGCCTCAGACAGTTCCAGCAGAGCAACCCAGAGCCTGAGAAGTGTAGCCTGGGAAAGCACACACACCATGAGTGGGGGCAAACCCAGTATGGCTGAGACACACAGAGCACTCCCCACAGACACCAGTGATATTTGTTTGCAGTGTTCCTCCCTCCCCACAGCACAACTGAACAAGTAAGCCTACAAAAAGGTGACCACCAACCACCCCTTTTGTGTCAGGGCGGAAATTAGACACTGAAGAGGCCAGCAAACAGAAGAAGCTAAAATAAAACAGAGGGAACCGCTTTGGAAATGATAGGTACAACAGATTAAAACCCTGTAGTTAGCACTGACTACATAGGAAGGGGCCTAGAGATCTAGAGAAGTGTAAGCCAGATCAAAGAACTATCTGAAAATGAACTGAGCCCAAATTGCCCACAACAACACCAGAGAAAGTCCTAGATATATGTTTACTATTATCATTTTTTAATTATTTTTTTAAATTTTAAGTCCTCTATTACCCCTTTAATTTTCATTTTTATAACCTAATACTTTGCAAAAAAAAAAAAAAAAGACTATTTTTAAAGCAAACTTCATATATATATATATATAATTTTTGTGACTTTTTTTTTCTTTAATATTGTATTTTTGAGACTTTAACCTCTACTCTAAATTTTTAATCTTTGCTTTCTGGTATTTGTTATCAATTTTGTACCTTTAAGAACCCAATCTTCAGTACCCATTTTTACTTGGGAATGAGATTACTGGCTTGACTGCTCTCTCCCACTTTGGATTCTCCTTGTTCTCCACCAGGTCGCCTCTATCTCCTCCCTCCCCCTTCTCTTCTCTACCCAACTCTGTGAATCTCTTTGTGTGTTCTGGCCTGTGGAGAACAATTAGGAACTGATAACTGGCTGCATCTGTCTCTCTCCTTTTGATTCCCCCTTTTCTCCTCCTGGACACCTCTGTCTCCTTCCTCCCTCTTCTCCTCTCTGTGTAACTCCGTGAACATCTCTGAGGAATCCAGACTGTGGCCAGCACATAGGGAAGTGATTACTGGCTAGCTTGCTCTCTCCCTTTTTGACTCCCCCTCTTCTCCTCCTAGTCACCTCTATATCCCTCCTCCCTTTTCTCTTCTTCATGTAACTCTGTGTACCTCTCCAGGTGTCCCTCACTGTGGAGAAATGTTCCATCATTAACCTAGATGGTTTATCATTGGTGCTGTATAGATGGAGAAGTCTTGAGGCTACTGTAAGAATAAGACTGAAAACCAGAGGCGGGAGGCTTAAGTCCAAATCCTGAGAACACCAGAGAACTCCTGACTCCAGGGAACATGAATGGATAGGAGCTCATCAAATGCCTCCATACACTGAAACCAAGCACCACACGAGGGCCAACAAGTTCCAGAGAAAGATATACCATGCAAATTCTCCAACAACACAGAAACATAGCCCTGAGCTTCAATATACAGGCTGCCCAAAGTCACTCCAAACCCACTGACATCTCAGAACTCATTACTGGACACATTAGTGAACTCCAGAGAGAAGAAATCCAGCTCCACCCACCAGAACACCGACACAAGCTTCCCTAACCAGGAAACCTTGACAAGCCACACGTCCAAACCCACCCATGGTGATGAACCTCCACAATAAAAAGGAACCACAAACTGCCAGAATATGGAAAGGCCACCCCAAACACAGCAATATAAACAAGATGAAAAGGCAGAGAAATACCCAGTAGGTAAAGGAAAAGGATAAATGCTCACCAAACCCAACAAAAGAGGAAGAGATAGGGAATCTACCTGATAAAGAATTCCAAATAATGACAGTGAAAATGATCCAAAATCTTGAAAACAAAATTGAGTTACAGATAAATAGCCTGGAGAAAAGGATCAAAAAGATGCAAGAAATGTTTAACAAGGACCTAGAAGAAATAAAAAAGAGTCAATATATAATGAATAATTCAATAAATGAGATAAAAAACACTCTGGAGGGAAACAACAGTAGAATAATGGAAGCAGAAGATAGGATTTGTGAAGCAGAAGACAGAATGCTAGAAATAAATGAAACAGAGAGGAAAAAAGAATTAAAAGAAATGAGATCAATCTCAGAGACCTATGGGACAATGTTAAACGCCCCAACATTCGAATCATAGGAGTCCCAGAAGAAGAAGACAGAAAGAAAGGCCATGAGAAAATCCTTGAGGAGATAATATTTGAAAACTTCCCTAAAATGGGGAAGGAAATAGTCACCCAAGTCCAAGAAACCCAGAGAGTCCCAAACAGGATAAACCCAAGGCAAAACACCCCAAGACATATATTAATCAACTTGACAAAGATCAAACACAAAGAACAAATATTAAAAGCAGCAAGGGAAAAACAACGAATAACACACAAGGGGATTCCCATAAGGATAACAGCTGATCTTTCAATAGAAACTCTTCAGGCCAGGAGGGAAGGGCAGGACATACTTAAAGTGATGAAAGAAAATAACCTATGGCCCAGATTACTGTACCCAGCAAGGATCTCATTCAAATATGAAGGAGAAATCAAAAGCTTTACAGACAAGCAAAAGCTGAGAGAATTCAGCACCACCAAACCAGCTCTCCAACAAATGCTACAGGATCTTCTCTAGACAGGAAACACAAAAAGGGTGTATAAACTCGAACCCAAAACAATAAAGTAAATGGCAGTGGGATCATACTTATTAATAATTACCTTAAATGTAAATGGGTTGAATGCCCCAACCAAAAGACAAAGACTGGCTGAATGGATACAAAAACAAGACCCCATATATATGTTGTCTATAAGAGACCCATCTCAAAACAAGCGACACATACAGACTGAAAGTGAAGGGCTGTAAAAAGATATTCCACGCAAATAGAGACCAAAAGAAAGCAGGAGTAGCAATACTCATATAAGATAAAATAAACTTTAAAACAAAGGCTGTGAAAAGAGACAAAGAAAGACACTACATAATGATCAAAGGATCAATCCAAGAAGATGATATAACAATTATCAATATATATGAATCCAACATAGGAGCACCACAATATGTAAGACAAATGCTAACAAGTATGAAAGGGAAAATTAACAATAACACAATATTAGTGGGAAACTTTAATATCCTACTCAAACCTGTGGATAGATCAACTAAACAGCAAATTAACAAGGAAACACAAAATTTAAATGACACAATGGACCAGCTAGACCTAATTGATATCTCCAGGATATTTCACCCCAATACAATGAATTTCACCTTTTTCTCAAGTGCACATGGAACCTCCAGGAAGGATCACATCCTGGGCCATAAATCTAGGCTTGGTAAATTCAAAAAAGTTGAAATCATTCCAAGCATCTTTTCTGACCACAATGCAGTAAGATTAGATCTCAATTACAGGAGAAAAACTAATAAAAATGCCAACATATGGAAGCTGAATAACACGTGGCTGAATAACCGACAAACCACAGAAGAAATCAAAATATGCATAGAAATGAATGAAAATGAAAACACAACAACCCAAAACCTATGGGACACTGTAAAAGCAGTGCTAAGGGGAAGGTTCATAGCCATACAGGCTTACCACAAAAAAAAAAAAAAAAAAAAAAAAAAAAAAAGGTCAAATAAATAACCTAACTCTATACCTAAAGCAGCTAGAAAAGGAAGAAATTAAGAATCCCAAGGTTAGTAGAAGGAAAGAAATCCTAAAAATCAGGGCAGAAATAAATGCAAAAGAAACAAAAGAGACCACAGCAAAAATCAACAAAGCCAAAAGCTAGTTCTTTGAGAAGTTAAATAAAATTGACAAACCATTAGCCAGACTCATCAAGAAACAAAGGGAGAAAAATCAAATCAACAAAATTAGAAATGAAAGTGGAGAGATCACAACAGACAATGCAGAAATACAAAGAATCATGAGACTACTATCAGCAACTATATGCCAATAAAATGGACAACTTGGAAGAAATGGACAAATTCTTAGAAAAGTACAACTTTCCAAAACTGAACCAGGAAGAAATGGAAAATCTTAATAGACCCATCTTAGGCATGGAAATTGAAACTGTAATCAGAAATCTTCCAGCAAACAAAAGCCCAGGACCAGATGGCTTTACAGCTGAATTCTACCAAAAATTTAGAGAAGAGCTAACACCTATCCTACTCAAACTCTTCCAGAAAATTGCAGAGGAAGGTAAACGTCCAAACTCATTCTATGGGGCCACCATCACCCTAATACCAAAACCTGAAACAGATGCCACAAAAGAGAAAACTGCTTGCCAATATCACTGATGAATATAGATGCAAAAATCCTTAACAAAATTCTAGCAAACAGAATCCAACAACACATTAAAAAGATCATGCATCATGACCAAGTGGGCTTTATCCCAGGGATGCAAGGATTCTTCAATATTCATAAATCAATCAACATAATACCCCACATTAACAAATTGAAAATAAAAACCATATGATTATCTCAATAGATCCAGAGAAAGCCTTTGAAAAATTCAACATCCATTTATGATAAAAACCCTCCAGAAAGCAGGAATAGAAGGAACATACGTCAACATAATACAAGCTATATATGACAAACCCACAGCAAACATTATCTGAATGGTGAAAAATTGAAAGCATTTCCCCTAAAGTCAGGAACAAGACAAGGGTGCCCACTGTCACCACTACTATTCAACATAGTTTTGGAAGTTTTGGCCACAGTAATCAGAGCAGAAAAAGAAATAAAAGAATCCAGATTGGAAAAGAAGAAGTAAAACTCTCACTGTTTGCAGATGACATGATCCTATACACAGAAAACCCTCAAGACTCTACCAGAAAAATTACTATAGCTGATTAATGAATATAGTAAAGTTGCAGGATATAAAATCAACACATAAAAATCACCTGCATTCCTATACACTACCAATGAGAAAACAGAAAAAGAAATTAAGGAAACAATTCCATTCACCATTGCAAAGAAAATAATACAATACTTAGGAATATATCTACCTAAAGAACCAAAAGACCTATATATAGAAAACTATAAAACACTGGTGAAAGAAATCAAAAAGGACACAAATAGATGGAGAAATATACCGTGTTCATGGATCAGAAGAATCAATAGAGTGAAAATGAGTATACTACCCAAAGCAATCTATAGATTCAGTGCAATCCCTATCAAGCTACCAATGGTATTTTTCACAGAACTAGAACAAATAATTTCACAATTTATATGGAAAAACAAAAAAACCTTGAATAGACAAAGCAATCTTGAGAAAGAAGAATGAAACTGGAGGAATCAACCTGCCTGACTTCAGGCTCTACTACAAAACCATAGTCATCAAGACAGTATGGTACTGGCACAAAGACAGAAATATAGATCAATGGGACAAAATGGAAAGACCAGAGATGAATCCATACATCTATGGACACTTTTCTTCGACAAAGGAAGCAAGAATATACAATGAAGCAAAGACAATCTCTTTAATAAGTGGTGCTGGGAAAACTGGTCAATGACTTGTAAAAAAAAAAATGAAACTAGAACACTTTCTAACACCATACACAAAAATAAACTCAAAATGGATTAAAGATATAAATTATAAAACCCCTAGAGGAGAACATAGGCAAAACAGTCTCTGACATAAATCAAAGCAGGATCCTCTATGACCCACCTCCTAGAATATTGGAAATAAAAGCAAAAATAAACAAATGGGACTTAATTAAAATTAAAAGCTTTTGCACAACAAAGGAAACTATAAGCAAGGTGAAAAAACAGCCTTCAGAATGGAAGAAAATAATAGCAAATGAAGCAACTGACAAACAACTAATCTCAAAAATATACAAGCAACTCCTGCAGCTCAATTCCAGAAAAATAAATGACCCAATCAAAAAGTGGGCCAAAGAACTAAACAGACATGTCTCCAAAGAAGACATACAGATGGCTAACAAACACTTGAAAAGATGCTCAACATCACTCATTATTAGAGAAATGCAAATCAAAACCAAAATGAGGTACCATTTCACACCAGTCAGAATGGCTGCGATCCAAAAGTCTACAAGCAATAAGTGCTGGAGAGGGTGTGGAGAAAAGGCAACCCTCTTACACTGAGTGGGAATGCAAACTAGTACAGACGCTATGGAGAACAGTGTGGAGATTGCTTGAAAAAACTGTAAATAGAACTGCCATATGACCCAGCAATCCCACTGCTGGGTATACACACTGAGGAAAACAGAATTGAAAGAGACACGTGTACCCCAATGTTCATCACAGCACTGTTTATAATACCCAGGACATGGAAGCAACCTAAATGTCCATGAGCAGACAAATGGATAAGAAAGCTGTAGTACATATACACAATGCAGTATTACTCAGCCATTAAAAAGAATACATTTGAATCAGTTCTAATGAGGTGGATGAAACTAGAGCCTATTATACAGAGGGAAGTAAGCCAGAAAGAAAAACACCAATACAGTATACTAACGCATATATATGGAATTTAGAAAGATGGTAACAATAACCCTGTATGTGAGAGAGCAAAAGAGACACAGATGTATAAAACAATCTTTTGGACTTTGTGGGAGAGGGTGAGGGTGGGATGGTTTGGGAGAATAGCATTGAAACATGTGTATTATCATGTGTGAAACAGATTCCCAGTCCAGGTTTGAATCTTGATACAGGGTGCTCGGCACTGGTGCACTGGGATGACCCAGAGGTATGGGATGGGGAGGGAAGTGGGAGCGGGGGTTCAAGATGGGGAACACATGTACACCCCTGGTGGATTCTTGTCATTGTATGGCAAAACCAATACAATATTGTAAAGTAATTAGCCTCAAAAATTAATTAGTTAATTAATTTAAAATAAATTAAATAAAATTGATGCTTAAAAAAAAAAAGACTAGCCAAATAGTCACAATTGATAGATACGATCATATCATATCGATTTAGCCCCTCACAGAATCACTTTCTCTAAGTTGAGTTGCAATAGTAAGCCTTTGGGTTTATCTAAGGATGTTTAAAAAAAAAAAAAAAAAAGGCTTTTGACAATGATGACAAATAAAATCCTCTATAATCATATCCTTCTGGGAGAGAAGAAGAGAAAGTCATTGCTTTTTCTCACAAATTGTTATTCTTCCTTTGCTTTTTTCCTTTGTTCTTTTTTCTCTTTGACAGCTAGGAAACTCAATATCAAATTTTATATTCACGTCTAGCAACTGGTAACAAAACAATATAACCAGCTTAAACCTGTAAACAGAATGCAGTTGTAAAAATATCTGTTTTCTACTATTTAATTTTATTATCATGCCTTCTGGACTCAGAAATGAACTTTGTGCTGTATCCAAAGGTGATGAAGTATCCAACAAAGCTGTTTTACAGAAATACTTCCTCCTGCCATATCAGGAGGAGATATTTATACGAAATGATTAATCAACCTTACTGGGATATAACACTTCCATGTGGTAACACCTATGAAGTATGATGTCATTGAATGTTATTGAATTGATACTGTATTTAGAGAGATGCAAGTCGGAGAAGGCAATGGCAAGTCACTCCAGTACTCTTGCCTAGAAAATCCCATGGACGGAGGAGCCTGGTAGGCTTCAGTCCATGGAGTCGCGAAGAGTCCGACACGACTGAGCGACTTCACTTTCACTTTTCACTTTCACACATTGGAGAAGGAAATGGCAACCCACTCCAGTGTTCTTGCGTGGAGAATCCCAGGGACGGCAGAGCCTTGGGTCTATGGGGTCGCACAGAGTCGGACACGACTGAAGCGACTTAGCAGCAGCAGCAGTAGCAGGGTACATGCTACTTACAAATACAGAATTTGAGTCTAGCTAAATAAAATACACAGTCGAATTTTTAATGGTTAATTGCTGGGTTTTATTTGAAATAAAATCACGGGAAAAACCTGATACAGAGAAATTCTAAATTCAGTTTCAAAATTATGCTCTTATTGTGTGTAAGTTTAATCATATTAAGGCGCATTGGAAATATATTCCAATAAGGAAATTTGTAGGGAGGTGATATAAGTGCTTGAGATTATCTTTGACAAATATTTTTTATCAGTAATCTAGATAAAAGTTATAATGAGATTAATGTACACTTTAGCTTTCTACTCTTATGGAGTCAATATGTTTGAATTTTAATCAACTTTCTTCTAAATAGCCCACATAATGGTGATCTAATGCCTTCAAGTTGGCAAAAAAGATCCTTCAGAAGAGAAATTGAATATACTCTTTGTTCATCTTTTTCAATCTCCACGAGTAATGTCAGAAAAAATGACTGACACTGGGAGCCGTTATTCTATTACTGTTAAATGTTATTGATATTGTTATAACCAGGAGCTCTATGGATTATACACAACCTCCTTCTCTTACTGCCGTGGATTGGACATCCAGGAGAAGAATTGCCAGGGGACTCTCATTTTCTCTATTACAATGATTCATATACCAATCTCATCTAATATCTTTAACCCTATTTCAAAAATGTTGATAAAAGTGCAAGCAGAGGGCCCATAGCCGATGACTGTTTACTTCACAGATTCAGAATATAGTTGTGGGAAAACTAAATGAAGGTGAGAGATTAATGTGACAGTTTTGGGCACCATATCAGTTTAGCAATCTGTATAGTGAGGACACTTGTTGCTGTAGTGATGAGAAGATTGTTTGGCATAGTTCTAATTCATATGCAAACCAAACTCTACTGGACTTTAAATGTTTAAAAAGAAGTTAATTGCAAATATTCAGTAATGACATAATAATATAGAAGAGTTTTTTTTAAAGTTACAGAATCCAAGTTTCTCTATTTCCTCTAGCTCAGGACCTGGTGTTTCTAAGAGCAAGTGAAGAAAATACCATAGGGATAATCAAGAATGAATTTGCTGTTATTTTATTTAAATTAACATTCTCACACTTCGGTTGTATATTATTTGTGGTATATTCATGTCACAGTAGTGAGTACTACTGATCTAGGTGCAATTCAGAGAGGATGACTAACATTCCCTTCGGGTCTTTTTCAATTTGCACAGTTGCATAGAGTTTATTAAACATCACTTACTCTCTATCTTTCCCAACTAAATATCTGCTAGTACACCAAAGCCTCAAGTACTGGAAGGCAGTCTATTAAGAGATGAGTGTTTGACTAGGAGTTTCCCCATTGAATATCTTTTCTTATTCAGGTCACAAAAGTGGTATGAAAAGAAAAATAATACTCATTTTTTTCATATTGTGAGAAACACAGCTGCCTAGATAAGAAAGAAAAGGTTCAATTTAGCATATCTGCATCCAACATTTCTAATTTTTTATAAATAATAAGATACTTTTTTCCTATCATTCAGCAAATCATTCCTGATTACCTCTGAATCAAATTCTGTTCTCAGAATTATATAGAATGACTACTGATTTTTCTATTATCTGGACTAAGTGCCAATATACAGATTTGAATTTAACCACAACAGATTAGTTCAAATAGAAGGCTAACCCTTGCAAATTTGAAGAAAAAAAAAATTGTTCTATGCTCCATTAAGGCAATCTGTTGAATTCACTTTCATGGGAGGTCACTGAGCCTGAGACCATGGCTATATAATTTTATGATTCTTAATAACATTTGTTGTATGCAAAGCATAGATAAAGACAGAGGGAAGTGAACCTTATGCTTTGGGGCATATACTCTTCTTTGTGGTTCATGGAGAATAAAACAATACATTGAAAACCACAGCTAACTATCATAGGAAGAAATTGAGAAACAATATTTATAGGTTTAATTTTTAGTTAAATTTCTAAACATGATGTATCATAATGTATTCTGTTGTATTCTAATGTCTCTCTTGTATTTTGAAAAACAAATGCTAAGAAATGTTAATTGAGAAATGTGTTTGTGCCAAAATGGTACAAGAGCTCTTTTTCCTATCTGTAGTCTAATCTTATTTTTACTTTTTTCTTTTTTCTACCTAGCAAGGTACTCTTTAAGGTTGAAATCATCTGCTCTAGTAAAATAATGAAAAAAGAAAATCATGTTTAAAAAATCATGTTTGATATAAATGGAACTCAGATGTAAATGATTTGACACATTTGAACTTTTATTATAAGATAAACTCCATTTATCTTGGTTTGCATTATGTGAACCAAGAGCTTCCAGATGTCCAAGCTGGGTTTAGAAAAGGAAGAGGAACTAGAGATCAAATTGCCAACATTTTGCTGCATTATAGAGAAAGCAAGGGAACTTCAGAAAAACATCTATCTCTGTTTCATCAAGTACACTAAAACCTTTGACTGTGTAGATCATGACAAACTGTGGAAAGCTCTTAGAGAGATGGGAATACCAGACCATCTTACCTGTCTCCTGAGAAACCTTTATGCAGGTCAAGATGCAACAGTTAGAACACTGTATGAAACAACTAATTGGTTCAAGATCAAGAAAGGAGTACAATAAACAGAGCTGTCTGCTGTCACCTGTTTGTTTAACCTACACACTAAACACATCATGAGAAATGCCAGGCTGGATGAGTTATAAACTGGAATCAAGATAGGTGAGAAAAACATCTCCAACTTCAGATATGAGGATGGTACCACTCTAATGACAGAAAGAGAAGAGGAACTAAAGAGCCTTTTGATGAGGATGAAGGAGGAGAGTGAAAGTGCTGGGTTAAAAATAATATTAAAAAAAAAAACTAAGTTCATGGCATCTGGTTCCATTACTTCATAATAAATGAAGCGGAAAAGGTGGAAGTAGTGACAGATTTCCTCTAGTTGGACTCCGAAATCACTGAAGATGTTGACTATAGACATGAAATCAGAAGATGATTGCTTCTTGGCAGAAAGACAATGACAAACCTAGACAGTGTGTTGAAAAGCAGAGACATTACTTTGCTGACAAAGGTCCGTATAGCCAAGGCTATGGTCTTCCCAGTGATCACATATGGTTGTGAGACCTGGACTGTAAAGAAGGTAGAATGCCAAATAAATGATGCTTTCAAACTGTAGTTGGAAAAGACTCCTGAAAGTCCTTTGGACAGAAATGAGATCCAACCAGTCAATTTTAAGGGAGATCAACCCTGAATATTCACTCTAAGGACCGATTCTGAAGCTGAAGCTCTAGTATTTTAGTCATGTGATATGAACAGACTACTAATTAGAAAAGCCCCTGATTCTGGGAAAGATTGAGGGGGTCAGAGGAGGAGATAACTGAATGGTATCACCTATGCAATGAACATGAACTTGCACAAAGTCCAGGAGATGGTGAGAGAAAGGGGAGCCTGGCATGGTTCCTTGTCTATGGGGTCTTAAAGAGTCGGACAGGACTGGGCGACTGAACAGCAACAAGAAACACCACTTGTAAGGAAATCAGGATTAAAAGAGATTTCAGGAATTTCCGAGACTTTATTCTTAGGACAACTTTTGGGGGGATTCATCAAGACCTTTTAGTGTGTCATGAGGATCACTCTCTATCCAGAATATATTTGCTTTAGAATAATTATATAGTATTAAATACTTTCAAGATAGGAGAGAATTTAATTAGAATAGTCCCCTTTTACAAATGATTGAAAGACATCTCAGAACTAGTGAGTGACAAAGCAGATCCTAGAAATCAGTTTCTACGATGGTTAAGAAGGACATTTGGAAAATAAAATTCCTCTTCAAAAGAATAAAATACTATTTTCGTTGTGCAGTGAGATAAACTGTGAATTCATTCCCCACGTTCTTTGTGAGCTCAGACAAATGAAGCTCAAATGAAAAAGCAAAACTAGATTGGAAAATCCATTGACTTAATGTACAATGTCCATCCTCTTGACACTTTAGGTTAAAAATGAAAAGAGGTAAAAAAAAGTAGTCTATGGAGAGTGCTCATTTATAACACAAAGAAAGATTTGCATGCTGCAGAAACTGATGGGGATTTTTGATTTGTTGAATGGAGCTTATTAATTTCCTCCTTTAGATAATTAAACATTTGGTATTCAAAATAATTGGAATCATTGAAAATAAAAGATTTAACCTTGACAGTACGTTCAGTCTGATGGATGAAACTCATCTCAGTAAGAAAAACGTATTCTCTTAAATTTTCTGATGATACTTATGATGCTTTCTGGATGCATAATATACTTTCTATTTAAACAAATCAGCTATGCTACTCAGTATGACCCTTTGGGTTTGAGTTCAGTAAAATCAACACAGAGTGGCAATGTCCTCCTTTGTTTAAAGTTTAGGTAATAAGTCAGCCACAGAAACTGAGGGAAGAAATATTGTTTAAGTCCATGTGTTGTAATGTGTGGCTATAGCACTGGAATTGGGGTTAATAAAATGGATTTTAATGTAGAATAAGTTCTTACTGATTTTTTTAAAGAAAATAAATGTTGGGTTCCTTTTAAATTTAAAATAAATTAAGAAAAACATAAAAATTAAGTGCTAACTTGCAGAATTCTGAGGGTACTGGAAATTTGAACATTTATTTACTATATATTTTTTCTTGTATGTGTTCAATAAATGGAAAAATAAGAAAATTTTTTAGATAAAATGTCTAACACCTCAAAATCTTAATTCAGTGGTAGGTATTGATACATTTTAACTTTATATCAGAAACAATTGAAGTCTTCTATATAAAGCAATTACTTCATTTTCTAAAATAATCCTCAGTTAGTTTCAGTGAAAGTCATGGTTGACTTTGTTCTGAGCCATTTGTGCCCAGTTATGTAGATTAACCACATAGGTGGTCACAAAATTTTGAAATGAAGATAAATCCTTACTTTTTGTGAAGAAAAGTTCAAACAATGAAACAAAATTACTGCATTTTAATTCCTGGGTTCTTAAGACCTGGTTTCAAGTTTTAACTTTATAAATTGTCAGGTGTATGACATTAACTGGTAAATGACCTCTCTTTCTTTTCACACGTAGAAAATGAGAATAAGTATGGCTGCTCACTTACATCACATCTTGTTGTGAAGATCAGGCCACATTGATGCCCATAAAAGTGTTGTAGGAAATCATAGTAGAAATTGTATTTGTCATCTTTTGAACAATAGAGAAAAGATAAGAATGAATTTGAATGAGAAACAGAGGAACATGTCTATAAATAACTCTATTTCAAAACTACACAAAAAAAGAAAACCTGAGAAGACAACAGAAAACTGGATAGCACAAATGCTGAAATCTCTGATGTCTATTATAACTGTATTTATTTTGTATTATTTCCAATGTATTCCTACAGCTCCTGTTATTCAGGTTCCTCTGCTGTTTCTCAAGATAATTCTTGATTTAAAATAAATACAGAAATGAAGAAAGTACTTTGATCTTCTCTCTTTGGCTTCCACATCTATTCCTTCTTTAGACTTGCTTGTTTTCCCCTGGATCTCTATTAGGAAACGAGCTGAAGCAAGATCTGTAAGGGATGTTTACATCCCCAGAGACACATGTTTTCACTTTCTGACCAAGCTTAAGACCTAGACTGTGCAGAACTTTGCAATTTGAAAAGTAAGTTTCAAAGAAAGTTTAAATTTGGTACTGTACTTACAGTGTGAGTGGTCTTTATCTAAAATAATCATGATTTCTCATGTGGATTCATTTTTTTAAATGTTGAAATTTATTTTAATAAAGTGATCTTTGTTTCAATACAAGAGTTTTTATTAAAATTATTTAATGCTTTATAATTTATTTCAAAATATTTGAAAAGCAGTTAAATATTTTAGTACTTGATAATGATATACTCATTTCATTTCATGTTCTCTGGGAATTAAGTCCTCAATATATTAGCAAGATTTATTCATTGAACCTTTCTTTTTAGTGTTTTTAGGCAAATCATCTAATCATTTCCTAAATCTTTATTTCATAGGTAAAAATCAATATGTTTATAACAATCAAACCCAAAAAGATAACATTAACTTTTTGAATTTTTGATCCATCTATTTTTAATTAGCTTTATGGGGGTATAATTTTTTGAAGTATAATTTTTATGATACAATTCACTCATTTTAAGTGTTAAATATTCAAATGAATTGAATTTTTCAATTGAATATTTTCAATTGACTTGAAGTTTTTTTTGTAAAGTTTCAGTTGTGTACTCACCAACATAATGCAATTTGGAGCATTTCTAAAACCTCAATGTCCATTTTCAATTACAATTCTCACTTCTAGCCCTTTGCAATCATTAATTTGCTTTCTGATTTTATAGATTTGTCTTTTGTGGATATTTCATAGAAATGGAATTATATAATATCTGATTTCTGTAACATCATGTTGCTTCAAAACTTATTCATGTTTGAGTGCATATTAATATTTTATATTTTTACTGATTCAGATCAGATCAGATCAGATCAGTCGCTCAGTTGTGTCCGACTCTTTGCGACCCCATGAATCGCAGCACGCCAGGCCTCCCTGTCCATCACCAACTCCCAGAGTTCACTGAGACTCACGTCCATCGAGTCAGTGATGCCATCCAGCCATCTCATAGCATATTGGGTACCTATTGACCTGGGGAGTTTCTCTTTCAGTATCCTATCATTTTGCCTTTTCATACTGTTCATGGGGTTCTCAAGGCAAGAATACTGAAGTGGTTTGCCTTTCCCTTCTCCAGTGGACCACATTCTGTCAGATCTCTCCACCATGACCCACCCATCTTGGGTTGCCCCACGGGCATAGCTTAGTTTCATTGAGTTAGACAAGGCTGTGGTCCTAGTGTGATTAGATTGACTAGTTTTTTTTTTTTTTTACTGATTAATTAGTATTTAAATGTTCAATATACCCCATTTTGTTTAGCTATTTATCTGATATTAAAAATTGGGTTGCTTATACTTTTTTTTTTGGCTATTTTGAATAATGTTGCTATGAACATCACATATGTGTCTTGTGTGGCCATATGTTTTTGTTTATCTTAGATAGATACACAGAAGTAACATTGCTGTATTACATGATAAATGTACATTAACTTTTTAAGAAACTGTCAAATTTCTTTCAAAGTGACTGCATTATTTTGCATTTCTACCAATAGTGTATGAGATTCTAATTTATCCACATTCTCACCAGTAGAATTGTAGGTGTGAAGTGGTATCTCATTTTGGTTTAAATTTACCTTTCTCTAATGTGAAATAATGTCAAGCATGAAGTCATGTGTTTATTGATCATTCATATATCTCCTCTGTTGAACTATTTTCACTGGTGAAACTGGATATTTGTTTTTTTTATTATTGAGTAATATTTTGTTTAATCTTCTGGCTATATGTTCTTTATCAAAGACTTATTATAAAGTATATGATTTGCAAATATTCTCTTCCAAGCTGTGATAATGAATTTTAATTTTTTAACGGTGCCCTGTGTGGTGTAGAGATTTCTTATGTCTGTCATTTTACTATTTATTTTCTATTTATTTTCCATAAAACAATCAAGAAATTTATCAAAATGATAAATATTTAGCAAATGTTATTGTCAAATACATAAGAAAATTAATATGTAAACACTAGCTATAAAGCCTGAACCAACATTTAGGATAAATCAGACTGTAAATACTGAGTCAACAAATGAAAAGAATATCCGATCTCATTAATCTTTAAGTAAATCTAAACCCTAAAGTCATGATCATGTATTTTGCTTATTATATCAGTAAAATGAAAAAGCAGTTAATCATGACATCTCTTGAAGTGGTTAAGAAGAGGGCAATTGATAGCACACCTATTATCTCATACTCAGTCTTAGCAACTGAGATTGACAAGTCCACAGATGGAGAAAAATGTCATGTTTGTTACAGACAAAGAACTGCCTGGTGAACACACCTTAGTGTGAGAACCAAAATGGGTTTGCTGACTCAATGTTCAACTCCTGAGAAGGGAAGTTGGATTTTTCAGAGTACCAGCATTTACCCAAGTTACTGTCTCTCACTGATCTATATGGAGAGAGAAAGAATCAAGCAAGGTTTAGCAGGGAAGAGTTATCAGATGAGTTATCAGTCAAGGGATCTATTATAGAAATCAAACATCACTCAACTGTTGAAAATGCTGAGAAGATGAAAGTCTAAAATGGAGGAGTATCAGAGAAGTTACCAACCAACAGATCTGAGAAACCATGTATGTCTAGCCAATAATGTGGGACCATTAAGGGGTGCTAGCAAAGAAAGTGTTTCTTCTGTGGTTGTGCAACTAAATATTCTGATATTCTGTGAAAGTGCGATGACTGTCTCACTCAGAAAGGCCAATAACTTGGAAGAGAGCTGGTCATGAAGTAAAAGTCAATAAGAGGTACTTCTGTGAGCACTGGCATGGCCTCCAACTGCATGATCTTAAGTAGGAAATCGATTCTGAATTTAGTTTTAAAATCTCACCTAAATTTTCTGTTGGACAACTGTAGCCTGGAATCTACAGGAAAGAGGATTCTGAGAAATGCAATTCTAGTTTAACTAATTGACAGTACAAACTATAAAAAGATCCCTTCGCCCCCACATTATCTTCTCTTCATCAAGAAAGATGGCCCATGACTGTGAAAAGATATATTTATAATATTTGCAGCCTTGTTTATAATAGGAGAAATCTAAAAGGCAACTTCAAGTTCCACCTGTATGTAATTGCTTAAAAATTATGATGCTAACGTCGTTGTTGTTAAGAATTTTTGAGTCTACAATATGTGATTATATGTATAAGAAGAATGTGACTTTATAATGATGAATAATGGCAATGTGTAGTGTGTAAATATGTTAATAGGGTTTTTAATAGAGTCATAGGAATTCAGCTATTATTTCTTCATATTATTAAAAGCTGTTTGAATTTTTACAATGGATATGCATACACTATAAAGGAAAATATAGTGATATTATAACATTTTGAGAGTAAACAGTTATGTAAAAACCATCCATTCAAGTAAATACTCTGGACAAGCTCAAGGGTTTTGTTTTTGTTTTTTTCCTAAGAGAATTGAATTTATTTTGGATGACTACAGTAAAATACTGGTTAAAAGACCTATCCATGTCACGCTTGTTTGAAAATTTTGAATTATAAAACTAGAAAACATGGATGCATTTAAACCTCCTGAAATTTTAATGAAATTGAGAATTGTATTATTTCTTTAAGCCTATAGAAGTGTTTTCAATGTAATTATTTTCCTAAAAGTTTACTACATTTAATGGGAGCATCAGAAACATTTTCACTTCCTTTTCATACAAGACTATAAGAAGATACAGTTTTTGTTGCTATTCTATTCTTCAGTCTTCCTTTGGCTTTGAATGTAAGGACAGAGCACCCTTTTCTTCTTGCTACAGATATGACTGCATAAATCTCGTAGGAAAGCTCTCTATGCAGGAAATGATATGGTGAAAAATGTTCTTCCTCCTTTCTATATAATTTTCCCCTCTGTGAGCTTGTGGTCTGACCCTGAGTTTTACTATGAAAACCCAGTTGCCAACCAACTTCCTTTTGTGAATTATAATCACTGACTTCTCTTTGTTAGAGGCAGAGACATTTAAACTTTAAGGGCTCCCTTGTATAAGCATTCCTGCCATACTCTTGTGTCTTCTTTCAGCTATTTCCTGTGAATACAAAGGCTTTTAGAGTGAAGCTAAAAGTCAGATTTGTGGACAAATATTTTCTTTGAGTTGACTGAAGGTCAAACTCTCTGATGTACATTGGTTAAATACCATTAAGACACAAGTGCATTAGCTAGTGGAGAGAAGAATATAAGTATGGAATTAAACTTGATAAAAGCCTTCACATCAAATGAATGAGTAACAAAGCGTATCTCTTAGAAATCCACAGAGTGATAGACATTTTAACAAGACTGTGGCTTATGGTTATGACCGCAGATTCTGGTTATGACCAGACTTACTCAACAGCAACATTCAGCTCTGCTCTGTATCCTTATGCAAGTTTCTAAGCCTCTCTGTGCTTCAGTTTTCCATTGATAAGAAATAAGTAATAATAACAGCTACCACGTAAAACAGTTATAAGGATTCAATTAGTTAATATATGTCAAATGTTGAGAAAATGCCCATTGCTGTCAAGTACTATATGCTATACAATGATTATTACTTTTGATATTTCTATAAAAGGAATAGAAGAATCAGTAGTGTGGGTCAGCATCATTCTCCCAATGTTAGAGAGCTTTTGCACTCTGTATATATATGGCTGTCATTTTCATAATAATATAATAACTATAATATCAAGGGCTTACTATGAGATACACTTTATGTGTATTATCTTGTTTAGATTGGATTAACATAGATTGGATTGGTCAATATAGATTGGATTTGCTCAAGGTCAGTTAATGAATGATAGAGCTGATCTGCCTGATGGTTTTGAAAGTCCCTGCTTTTAAACCTCTGCTATATGCCTCCAGAACTAAAGCTGAAGGTAAGAGACAGATGTGGTTCTTATATCTAATTTCTCTACACCTTGTTGATAAATTATTTTAAGGCTTATTTAACAATCTATATGGGTGGGGTGGGGAGGGACGTGAGAGGGATGTTCAAGTGGGAAGGGACATGGCTAAACCTATGGCTGCTTCGTGCTGATGTTTAGTAGAAACTGATGCAATACTGTAAAGCAATTATCCTTCAATTAAAAATGAATTTTTAAAAAATCCAGCCATAAACATAATCTCCCCTTATCCAATAAATTATTTATGTGCTACTTATAATCCACTTTTTAGAAATACATTTCCTGAATTGATTCAAGATACACTTATTGTTTACCCAATTAAAATAAACCAAAGATTCTTAGGGCTCTAAAGGGTATATTTTGTATAAACTTTGATCAAAGTAAATATGATCAAAACTATCCAGAGTTAACATGGCAAGAAAATGAGCAAGGTTTAATCCACCAACATTTTTATAGTCACACATTTTATATCAGTTCCCCAGTAAGACAGAATCCGACATTATATGTTGCTGCTGCTGCTGCTAAGTCGCTTCAGTCGTGTCCGACTCTGTGCGACCCCATAGACGGCAGCCCACCAGGCTCCCCTGTCCCCGAGATTCTCCAGGCAAGAACACTGGAGTGGGTTGCCATTTCCTTCTCCAGTGCATGAAAGTGAAAAGTGAAAGTGAAGTCTCTCAGTCCTGTCTGACTCTTAGCGACGCCATGGACTGCAGCCTACCAGGCTCCTCTGTCCATGGGATTTTCCAAGCAAGAGTACTGCAGTGGGGTGCCATTGCCTTCTCCATATGTTATCTTTGGGATTTGAAATTTTAAACAAGTATATTTTTCCTTATTTTGTAGTTCAGATTTGATGTTATCTTATTTATTATTTTCCTCGCAACTCTGAGAATTAGAGCAATCTAAATTCCATTCTTATTTTTTTCTTCAGACACTGCAGGATCTCTGAAGGCTCAGAACTGGAAATCTTGAATTTGTCTAAGTCAAAGAAAAATAGGTGAACAATGGCTAATGGAAGGGAGTAGATTTGCTAAATGGGATTTTCAGTTTATTTCTTATGCTGCCTTTCATCTGTGTTTTCTCTAAAGGTCCAAACAAGGTCTAAATCAAAACTGAGAAAACAGCCCTGTTCTGGTGAGCTGTTATTAGTATCTTAACATAAATCAAAAGAGACCTATTTTTCTTGAGGAATTTTACTGTCTGTTGACCACAAAAGTGTCATAACACATACACAAATTTAAAAGTACTTTGTTGTAAATAGAACCTGCTACAGTTGCCTATTTCCCAGTCACACATGCAATCCTGCTCCTCTCTCATATCCATCATATCTAAGGGTGGATAGGGACTCAAGTGGTGCAAATGAATAACTGCACTATAAATGAAGAACCAGCACTCAAAATGAAGAAATCATGATATTTTAAGGTAAAGACACATTTCACATTTTTTTTTAATTCTAAATTGTCTTGACACTAGCCTTGAAGTCTGTTGAGTGCTGGTCAATATCACACTAATTTCACTCATCAATTTCAGGATTTTTCATCAATTTCAGAATTTCAGAATTTTTCACAATTTCATCAATTTCAGAACCATTCATAAATGGTTCCAACATCGCTGTTCTATTTGTGTGTAAATTGTATCCAAAGATACATAGTTAATGAGGTTGAATATTACTGAATTATTTGCAAATTTACCATTATCCTATTATTTAATGGAAGAAGGCAATGGCACCCCACTCTAGTACTCTTGCCTGGAAAACCCCATGGATGAAGGAGCCTGGTAGGCTTCAGTCCACGGGGTCGCTAAGAGTCAGACACGACTGAGCGACCTCACTTTCACTTTTCACTTTCACGCATTGGAGAAGGAAATGGCAACCCACTCCAGTGTTCTTGCCTGGAGAATCCCAGGGACGGGGGAGCCTGGTGGGCTGCCGTCTATGGGCTCGCACAGAGTCAGACACAACTGAAGTGACTTAGCAGTTAGCAGTATTATTTAATGAGATGGATATTTAGAAGGCAGGTATACTCATTTCCTAGGGCTGTTATAACAAAGTACCACAAGCTCTATGGCTTAAACCACTGAAGTCTACTGTCTCACAGATCTGGAGGCCAGCAGTTCAAAATAAGCCCCAGTGTCTCTAGTCATGTCTGAAATCCACAGTGGAGGGTTCTTTCTTGTCTTTCTCCTTTGGTGGGTTTGGTTTGCTTGTAATTTTGGTGTCCCTTGGCTTGCAACTGCAACACTTGGGTCTCAGCCTCTATTATTACATGGTGTTCTCCTCTCATGTGATTGGGTCTCAGAGTCTCTTTCTAAAAGAACATCAGTCATATTAAATTAGAGCCCGGGCTATTTCTTCTTAACTTGATTACATCTGTAAGGTCTCTATTTCCTAATAAGGTCACTTCTGAGATCCTGGGAATTAGTTTGACAGTTATACTGTGCTATACTCACTTATTACTGTTTTCAGATGGTTGTTTATGTCTCAAACAAAGTTATGCTAAATTAAGAGCATGCAAATTGGAACAATTTTTCAGGTATGACTTCAGAGCTGGACCATACTTTAACAGATTAACTGATCATTTTGACCAGCCCCTGACTTTATGTAGTATGTTAACTTTATTCCAATTTCTGATTAGGTTACCATGCAATTAATTATTTTATGCAGTTATATAGCTAGGAATGCATCAGAACTCCACGCCAAATTAGTGAAAGTAATGAAGCCAGATCCATCTTCTGTTACTCCAACTCCAAATTAAATCTTAGAGGCAGAGTTTTGGGTGAAGTAGAAAAGAATAGCTTTATTGCTTTGCCAGGTAAAGGGAGCCACAGTGGGCTAATTGCCTTCAAAACTATGTGTCTCAATGCTGGGCATTCAGGAGTTTTATAATAAAGTGAATGGGGCTGCTGATAACAATTAGAGTGTGTCCCGTGCACTCATTTTTTCCAATCCAGAGATCATCTGGCGTCAGGTGATGATGGGCAAACTGTGACCTTCTCTGGAATGATGAGCGTTTCATCTAGTAGTTAGCATCTTCTATTTGATGAAGTTTTAGTTCTGCAGAACAGCTCAAAGATTTTGTTACATGTATCCCTTCAGGGAGCACCAGGATCTCCTCCCAAGGGTGTACTAGTGTTTCTCCTCTGCTCCTCCCTTGTATCTGCATCGTTTCCCTTCTCTGATTAGCAGCTGTTTCAACCTGCCCTTTGGAATCCTAGGAAAAGGACACACAAAGGTTTTTGTGTCTAGGAGTCCCACTGGTCCTGCTTTGTTTCACTGTTAATCTTACATTGTTTTTAATACCTGTACCAAAAATTTTATGATTCCTTTTTAAGGTGTAAACCCCAGTGTATGTATTTAAAATAAAAGCACACACACAAAAAAAGAACAGTTTTAAGGCAATAAATTTTGCTGCAGATAAGCACCTTCTTTCCAAGTCTGAAAATACTACTAATCAGTAATTTTGTAATAAACCTGTACATTAGCAGTGTTTGGTACTCTCTCTCTGTTAGAACTCCTTCTGTACCTGAACTTTCTGGGGTTTAGTTTCAGTTATATTCACTATTCTAGGAAGTTCCTTGCTGGGTATTTCTTACTTGTCTGATGAAGCTTGATCCTTCTGCCTGACCTTGTTTTAGAAGTAGTTGCTTAAAAGTGGTGAATCCCTCCATGTATCGCTAAAAAGTTTTCTCTGACAAAACTGAGCTAAATTCACTTCCTCTGGGACTGCATGTATTGTGTTAAGTAAGGTAAGCCCCCAAGCAAAATGGTGTTCCTTCTCCAGGATGGTCTATTAGGGAAACATGCACGCCTTTCTTCAGTGTGGCAGAGGCCACTTCAGGCCCGGCCAGCTCCCTGTGTGCACCTTTCAGCCTAGCTTCTGGCCATGGGGATGCGTCCTATGTCTTCCTCTCTGTAAAATTACTGCTGCCCAATGTGCCTGTGGGCCTGATGCTCAGCTTCTGCTTAAAGCCTAGAATGCTGTCTCCTCATATTGACATCTCTTTCTTGCTCCCAATACAAACACTTCAATATTTTCAGTGTCAGAGTTTTGTTGTCACTGTGGTGCTCGTGTGCTTGCAAATTCTCTTCAGTCATGTCCGACTCTGTGCAACACTATGGACTGTAGCCCACCAGGCTTCTCTGTCCAAGGGATTCTCCAGGCAAGAATACTTGGGTGAATTACCATGCCCTCATCCAGGGGATCTTCTCAACCCAGGAAATGAACCCATGTCTCTTGAGTCTCCTGCATTGCAGGGAGATTCTTTACTGCTTTTACTGCTGAGCCACCAGGGAAGCCCAATAAGGTACTTGCAAAGGTTCTAATGTATCTATGTATAGTACAGCAAAGTTAAAAATTGAAAACTGCCATCATACTATGATATTTATCTTTGACCAGAAGCTTCTGATCTACTTTCTGCTAAATTCTGCAGCAGGGGTCCTATTTTCCTCCTGTCTGACCCCTGCCTTGTATTATAACATACTGGTAAGAAAAAAAAAGCTTGAGATTTCAATTAAGGTTAAGTGATATTTAATCTTTAATAGTCTCTCCCACTGACACATTTAACATAGAAAAAAAAAATTCAACACATTCAAGAATTTGGAATAATAAAGCAGAAAGTGAATATTTTTCAGATAAAGGGCCATCATTTCTATATTAAGAAGTTACTCAATGTATTAAATGTTTTGGTAACTGCTATTTGAAACAGCACCCCTGCCCCCAACACAAACACGCCTTACCCTTCCTCTTCTTCCCAGTATTCTACACTCCAGATTTGTGATAAAAATGAAAATATTTTTCATGTTCATATGACCACTCTGCAGTACATATCTTCAAGTGGCTGAGCCAAATACAGGAGACAGAGTAAATCAATGGCTTTCTTCCTTTCTTTTAATTTTTTTTTGTGTGTGTGTGTGTGTTTTTTAATAGATTTCAAATATTGTAAAGGTGATTCCATACTTACACACACATTATCTGGGAAACCTTGGAAACAACATCACTGAAAACTTTTGATCTTAGTTTCTAGTTTGTCAAAGTAAAGTTGAAGAGAATTTGGGTAGATAATAAATTAATTGTACAATTTTTTATTTTATTTTATTTTTTAATTGGAGGCTAATTACTTTACAATATTGTATTGGTTTTGCCATACATCAATACATTTGAATCAGTTCTCATGAGGTGGATGAAACTGGAGCCGATTATACAGAGTAAAGTAAGCCAGAGAGAAAAACACCAATACAGTATACTAATGCATATATATGCAATTTAGAAAGATGGTAATGATAACCCTGTATGTGAGACAAAAAAGAGACACAGATGTACAGTTTTTAAATAGTATGTTTCAGTATATAAATTCACTTGAGAATTAAACTTTATAGTTATTACTCACAGAAGACTTTCTTCACTATAAAGTTGAGCCAGAGAGAAGCCAAGTTACAGATTCTTGGTAAATTTAGAGTAACTTTAGCAACACTGCTTTTTTATCTGAGATCTTCTAAAGCTCATCCACTCATTACCTCACTCATAATTTTGTCTATTTATAAACTATGCGAACTACTAGAACCTACCTCTTAACTCTGAAATCAGACAACAATAAATCTTGTAGTTGATTACCAGGTGACTTTGGATAAGCTGCTAAATCTTTCTGAACCCCAGCTTTCTCCACAAGTTGAAAATTGTAGCTAATACGAAGAGGAATATAGGAACAGAATAAGGAATAAATATCAATGAAAATGTAGGAATATATAAGTTAGAAACTGTACAAAATGTATTAATTTGGTATATCACTAGTCCCTTTTCCATTGACTAAAAAAGCAAAAATAAAAACCTGTGGAATGAATTATGATTTTGTTTACCTAAATTACCTATTCAATAAATGAGTCTGAAGTCTTTAAATAGAAATGAAGTGGACAATACAGTGCTTACATCATTCAACTTGCAATAGTGTGAAGGATATGTTTTAATTTAAAAAATATATATCAGTTAAAATACAATGTGTGGTAATCCCCACCAACCTATCTGTCTATATTGATACTGATAACAATACAGATGTAGATATGTATTTATTCATGTAGATAATACTCTACATGGATATAAAGCAAAAGCTACATGATAGTTATATATAAAATGTATGTATTTTGATTATTCAAATTTTTTTTTACCAAATAAACTGCACCAATTTCATAATAAAAGGAAAATCACATTTGAAATAAAAAAACTATGCCTGAAAGACAGAAAAAAAAAAAAATACAACCTCTTGAAAATGGGAGTCAAATGATGGTTCTGAGAAACTAACCCAATAAGAAATAAAGCCAATCCAAACAACCAAAATATTTGAAAGAGAAAAACATTTTTAAATTATACACACAGTTGACAACAGCTCCCTTTCCTTTTGGATTTATAGCTGAAGAAAGGGAGAAATGAATTCAGTTACAGGTGATTCATAATTCATATAAATTCATTTTTAAGGTACTGAGCTCTAGCAGTTATTAATTATTAGAAGATTTACAGTATATTTAGGAATGATGCATAGCCATGTCTGCTAGAAAAGAATGGATCCTCTCCAAAGAGCATGGAAATAAGTGTTGCATTTATACATAGGAAAGATAATTTAATTCCATCATTTTTATTGCCATTTTTAACAGCGATACTACTCTGCAGCAGTCATCATAATTGTTGTCATAGGCTGGGAGGTTGTGGGAGGGCAAGAAGATTTTTTAGAGATTAATAATCTCTTGAGATCATGATGCACCCAATGTGTTTCTTCTCAATTAAGGGGAGCGGTAAGCAAGGGATCTGAGTCTGATTAAATCTGAGATTTCTGTATGAAGATCTTAACAAGGAAATGAGATCAAGCAGCTTTAAAACTCATCCTGTTCAACTACAGTAAATACTGTTTGGTGGCAGTAAAATCTTAATTAGTATTTCCCTCCTGTTAAATAATTTCAGTGGCTAAGAGACACTGAAATAGTGCTGGTGCTTCTACTGAAATGTCCTTCTTTTTCAAACTTATCTTTAATCTCATATTTTCAGAGGAAGGGCAGTCTATAAACTGACCCTGCCTTTTAATGCCTTTTGCCATTGCCTTATATCCACCTGCCTATTTTTTCATTTCCCATTTAAAACTTACTTCGTTAAACACAGCATAAGAAGCTATTTCTCTAAGGTCAGGTGAGTCATCTCAGTTTTTATTACAACAAAAATGTCTCCGCAAAAAAAAGGCTAAGCTGAAAAGTGAATTATGTCAGTAGTTAGTCTATTTTTAAAGACAAATAATTTCAGATGGTTTTGTGAATGCTTATTACTAGAATAATGCCATAACTCTCATACTTAATTATGATACAGCATAATTTAAAGAAAGTGAAGTTGCTCAGTCGTGTCCCACTCTTTGCAACCCCATGGATTGTAGCCTACCACACTCCTCCATCCATGTAATTTTCCAGGCAAGAATACTGGAGTGGGGTGCCATTTCCTTCTCCAGGGGATCTTCCCGACACAGGGATCAAATCTGGGTCTTCCACATTGCAGGCAGACGCTTTACCATCTGAGCAACCATGGTAGCCCCTATATAATTTAAAGCCACGGACAACTCTTATGAAGCTAAGACTGATTTTTTTTCCCAGATTTTCCTAAATTTCTAATAAAATTTGCACTCACTCTTCATTCATCTTCATTCATTGTTTTAATTTCATTTAGAAAATGTAAATGTGTTGAGAGGTTTGCACATAGATCTCATTCTCAGGGAAATATCAAACTATTTAGGGAAGATATATTATGTACAAGAGAAATAAATTTGTTTCTAAAAGGTTAGTTGATGTATATGGTGAAACTTTTAAAGTGTTCATAAAGCAAAATTAAAAAAAATTAAACTAATTTTTGTAGATAAACTTTTGCAACTAGTTTAAATGTTTTTTTTTTTCCTATAAATTGACCAAGAAATATATTCTTTGAACATCTTAATCCCAAATCAGTACAATTCTGAGTCAAAAAGGTATACAATGTTGGAACAATAGTGTCCCAACTATTGTTTGAACAATAGTTTTTTAGACTCAAGAATATTAATGTCTGGTCTATTCTGCCTTCACTTTCACTTTCATTGTTTCTACAGATTGATGACAGAAGTACTTAACTCTTATCAGATAAGAAAAGTGGTGTGGTTAAGATAGAGTTGAATAGTCTTTACATTTTAAAACAAGAAATGATCACAAAATGGGTAAAATGGTAATCTGAGATCAGAATAGTTTCTTCTGTTAATCTAGTATTGCAGCTCTCTTGTCACTTAGAAAGCTCAAGGAAAACTGCACAAATATTAAGCAAATGAAATGAAAGCTAGCTCTTTTCATCATTGGTTAATGTAAACTCAGTGTTTTTCAATTGGTAGTTTGAAGAGAATCATCCCAGTGTATATGGTTTGACACTGTCTCAATCACTATTCAGAGAAGGCAATGGCACCCAACTCCAGTACTCTTGCCTGGAAAATCCCATGGACAGAGGAGTCTGGTAGGCTGCAGTCCATGGGGTAGCAAAGAGTTGGATATGGCTGAAGCGACATAGCAGCAGCAGCAGCAGCAATCACTATAGAATACTAGATTTGCCTTGTTAAACTTCTTGGCCACAGGTGAATAATACAAATATAAATATATATGTTATTAATTGAGAGAGAGGGTCCCAAAATTCTTACTCATGATGCATTGATATTTTGCAAATCATTCAGCTGCAGGAAATATATGAAATTTGCTAATTTAAACCTTTTTTATGAGATGATTAAACAGCAAAACTAATAGTTGCAAAACTATAAGTTTCTAAAACATGTGATATTTTAAGATTCTTTCTTAATATGCTATCTGTTTTAGTTTTAAAATAATCTAAAAAGGAATCTAGGTATATACTATCCTCTTTTTGTATGTGAAAAATGAAATTCTTTTTTTTTTTTATTTTATTTTATTTTTAAACTTTACAATATTGTATTAGTTTTGCCAAATATCAAAATAAATCTGCCACAGGTATACCTGTGTTCCCCATCCTGAACCCTCCTCCCTCCTCCCTCCCCATACCCTCTCTCTGGGTCGTCCCAGTGCACCAGCCCCAAGCATCCAGCATCGAACCTGGACTGGCAACTCATTTCATACATGATATTATACATGTTTCAATGCCATTCTCCCAAATCTCCCCACCCTCTCCCTCTCCCACAGAGTCCATAAGACTGATCTATACATCAGTGTCTCTTTTACTGTCTCATACACAGGGTCATTGTTACCATCTTTCTAAATTCCATAAATATGCGTCAGTATACTGTATTGGTGTTTTTCTTTCTGGCTTACTTCACTCTGTACAATAGGCTCCAGTTTCATCCACCTCATTAGAACTGATTCAAATGTATTCTTTTTAATGGCTGAGTAATACTCCATTGTGTATATGTACCACTGCTTTCTTTATCCATTCATCTGCTGATGGACATCTAGGTTGCTTCCATGTCCTGGCTATTATAAACAGTGCTGTGATGAACATTGGGGTACACGTGTCTCTTTCCCTTCTGGTTTCCTCAGTGTGTATGCCCAGCAGTGGGATTGCTGGATCATAAGGCAGTTCTATTTCCAGTTTTTTAAGGAATCTCCACCCTGTTCTCCATAGTGGCTGTACTAGTTTGCATTCCCACCAACAGTGTAAGAGAGTTCCCTTTTCTCCACACCCTCTCCAGCATTTATTGCTTGTAGACTTTTGGATCGCAGCCATTCTGATTGGCGTGAAATGGTACCTCATAGTGGTTTTGATTTGCATTTCTCTGATAATGAGTGATGTTGAGCATCTTTTCATGTGTTTGTTAGCCATCTGTATGTCTTCTTTGGAGAACTGTCTCTTTAGTTCTTTGGCCCATTTTTTGATTGGGTCATTTATTTTTCTGGAGTTGAGCTGTAGGAGTTGCTTGTATATTTTTGAGATTAGTTGCTTGTCAGTTGCTTCATTTGCTATTATTTTCTCCCATTCTGAAGGCTGTATTTTCACCTTGCTAATAGTTTCCTTTGTTGTGCAGAAGCTTTTAAGTTTAATTAGGTCCCATTTGTTTATTTTTGCTTTTATTTCCAATATTCTGGGAGGTGGGTCATAGAGGATCCTGCTGTGATGTATGTCAGAGAGTGTTTTGCCTATGTTCTCCTCTAGGAGTTTTATAGTTTCTGGTCTTACACTGAGATCTTTAATCCATTTTGAGTTTATTTTTGTGTATGGTGATAGAAAGTGGTCTAGTTTCATTCTTTTACAAGTGGTTGACCAGTTTTCCCAGCACCACTTGTTAAAGAGATTGTCTTTAATCCATTGTATATTCTTGCCTCCTTTGTCAAAGATAAGGTGTCCATATGTGCGTGGATTTATCTCCGGGCTTTCTGTTTTGTTCCATTGATCAATATTTCTGTCTTTGTGCCAGTACCATACTGTCTTGATAACTGTGGCTTTGTAATAGAGCCTGAAGTCAGGTAGGTTGATTCCTCCAGTTCCATTCTTCTTTCTCAAGATCGCTTTGGCTATTCGAGGTTTTTTTGTATTTCCATACAAATTGTGAAATTATTTGTTCTAGCTCTGTGAAGAATACCACTGGTAGCTTGATAGGGATTGCATTGAATCTATAAATTGCTTTGGGTAGTATACTCATTTTCAATATATTGATTCTTCCAATCCATGAACATGGTATATTTCTCCATCTATTAGTGTCCTCTTTGATTTCTTTCACCAGTGTTTTATAGTTTTCTATAAATAGGTCTTTAGTTTCTTTAGGTAGATATATTCCTAAGTATTTTATTCTTTCCATTGCAATTGTGAATGGAATTGTTTCCTTAATTTCTCTTTCAGTTTTCTCATTATTAGTGTATAGGAATGCAAGGGATTTCTGTGTGTTGATTTTATTTCCTGCAATTTTACTATAATCATTGATTAGTTCTAGTAATTTTCTGGTGGAGTCTTTAGGGTTTTCTATGTAGAGGATCACGTCATCTGCAAACTGTGAGAGTTTTACTTCATCTTTTCCAATTTGGATGCCTTTTATTTCTTTTTCTGCTCTGATTGCTGTGGCCAAAACTTCCAAAACTATGTTGAATAGTAATGGTGAAAGTGGGCACCCTTGTCTTGTTCCTGACTTTAGAGGAAATGCTTTCAATTTTTCACCATTGAGGATAATGTTTGCTGTGGGTTTGTCATATATAGCTTTTATTATGTTGAGGTATGTTCCTTCTATTCCTGCTTTCTGGAGAGTTCTTATCATAAATGGATGTTGAATTTTGTCAAAGGCTTTCCCTGCATCTATTGAGATAATCATATGGTTTTTGTTTTTCAATTTGTTAATGTGGTGTATAACATGGATTGATTTGTGGATATTGAAGAATCCTTGCATCCCTGGGATAAAGCCCACTTGGTCATGGTGTATGATCTTTTTAATGTGTTGTTGGATTCTGATTGCTAGAATTTTGTTAAGGATTTTTGCATCTATGTTCATCAGTGATATTGGCCTGTAGTTTTCTTTTTTTGTGGGATCTTTGTCAGGTTTTGGTATTAGGGTGATGGTGGCCTCATAGAATGAGTTTGGAAGTTTACTTTCCTCTGCAATTTTCTGGAAGAGTTTGAGCAGGATAGGTGTTAGCTCTTCTCTAAATTTTTGGTAGAATTCAGCTGTGAAGCCGTCTGGACCTGGGCTTTTGTTTGCTGGAAGATTTTTGATTACAGTTTCAATTTCCGTGCTTGTGATGGGTCTGTTAAGATTTTCTATTTCTTCCTGGTTGAGTTTTGGAAAGTTGTACTTTTCTAAGAATTTGTCCATTTCTTCCACGTTGTCCATTTTATTGGCATATAATTGTTGATAGTAGTCTGTTATGATCCTTTGTATTTCTGTGTTGTCTGTTGTGATCTCTCCATTTTCATTTCTAATTTTATTGATTTGATTTTTCTCCCTTTGTTTCTTGATGAGTCTGGCTAATGGTTTGTCAATCTTACTTATCCTTTCAAAGAACCAGCTTTTGGCTTTGTTGATTTTTGCTATGGTCTCTTTTGTTTCTTTTGCATTTATTTCTGCCCTAATTTTTAAGATTTCTTTCCTTCTACTAACCCTGGGTTCTTCATTTCTTCCTTTTCTAGTTGCTTTATGTGTAGAGTTAGGTTATTTATTTGACTTTTTTCTTGTTTCTTGAGGTGTGCCTGTATTGCTATGAACTTTCCCCTTAGCACTGCTTTTAAAGTGTCCCATAGGTTTTGGGTTGTTGTGTTTTCATTTTCATTCGTTTCTATGCAAATTTTTATTTCTTTTTTGATTTCTTCTGTGATTTGTTGGTTATTCAGCAGTGTGTTGTTCAGCCTCCATATGTTGGAATTTTTAATAGTTTTTCTCCTGTAATTGAGATCTAATCTTACTGCATTGTGGTCAGAAAAGATGCTTGGAATGATTTCTATTTTTTTTAATTTACCAAGGCTAGATTTATGGCCCAGGATGTGATCTATCCTGGAGAAGGTTCCATGTGCGCCTGAGAAAAAGGTGAAATTCATTGTTTTGGGATGAAATGTCCTATAGATATCAATTAGGTCTAACTGGTCTATTGTATCGTTTAAAGTTTGTGTT
The DNA here is from genome assembly GCF_032452875.1 of Bos javanicus. Lineage (NCBI taxonomy): Eukaryota > Metazoa > Chordata > Mammalia > Artiodactyla > Bovidae > Bos > Bos javanicus. The sequence goes on along the minus strand of NC_083879.1, from coordinate 4,345,929 downwards.
TCCTTGTTAATTTTCTGTTTAGTTGATCTATCCATAGGTGTGAGTGGGGTATTAAAGTCTCCCACTATTATTGTGTTATTCCCACACACAGTGAGGAAACACTACAATAAAGAGAACTCCACAAACTGCCAGAATACAGAAAGGACACCCCAAACTCAGCAATTTAAACAAGATGAAGAGACAGAGGAATACCCAGCAGATAAAGGAACAGGATAAATGCCCACCAAACCAAACTAAAGAGGAAGAGATAGGGAATCTACCTGATAAAGAATTCCGAATAATGATAGTGAAATTGATCCAAAATCTTGAAATCAAAATGGAATCACAGATAAATAGCCTGGAGACAAAGATTGAGAAGATGCAAGAAAGGTTTAACAAGGACCTAGAAGACGTAAAAGAGAGTCAATATAAAATGAATAATGCAATAAATGAAATTAAAAACACTCTGGAGGCAACAAATAGTAGAATAACAGAGGCAGAAGATAGGATTAGTGAATTAGAAGATAGAATGGTAGAAATAAATGAATCAGAGAGGATAAAAGAGAAACGAATTAAAAGAAATGAGGATAATCTCAGAGACCTCCAGGACAATATTAAACGCTACAACATTCGAATCATAGGAGTCCCAGAAGAAGAAGACAAAAAGAAAGACCATGAGAAAATACTTGAGGAGATAATAGTGGAAAACTTCCCTAAAATGGGGAAGGAAATAATCACCCAAGTCCAAGAAACCCAGAGAGTCCCAAACAGGATAAATCCAAGGCAAAACACCCCAAAACACATATTAATCAAATTAACAAAGATCAAACACAAAGAACAAATATTAAAAGCAGCAAGGGAAAAACAACAAATAACACACAAGGGAATTCCCATAAGGATAACAGCTGATCTTTCAATAGAAACTCTTCAAGCCAGGAGGGAATGGCAAGACATACTTAAAGTGATGAAAGAAAATAACCTACAGCCCAGATTATTGTACCCAGCAAGGATTTCATTCAAATATGAAGGAGAAATCAAAAGCTTTACATACAAGTAAAAGCTGAGAGAATTCAGCACCACCAAACCAGCTCTCCAACAAATACTAAAGGATATTCTCTAGACAGGAAACACAAAAAACGGGTATAAACTCGAACCCAAAACAATAAAGTAAATGGCAACGGGATCATACTTATCAATAATTACCTTAAACGTAAATGGGTTGGATGCCCCAACCAAAAGACAAAGACTGGCTGAATGGATACAAAAACAAGACCCCTACATATGTTGTCTACAAGAGACCCACCTCAAAACAAGGGACACATACAGACTGAAAGTGAAGGGCTGGAAAAAATTTTCCATGTAAATAGGGACCAAAAGAAAGCAGGAGTAGCAATACTTATATCAGATAAAATAGACTTTAAAACAAAGGCTGTGAAAAGAGACAAAGATGGTCACTACATAATGATCAAAGGATCAATCCAAGAAGAAGATATAACAATTATAAATATATGTGCACCCAACACGGGAGCACCGCAATATGTAAGACAAATGCTAACAAGTATGAAAGGAAAAATGAAATTCAAAGAGAGTGAATAACTTTATTCGAAAAATAGATTCACGGACTTTTAGATTTGGAAAGAATCTTTTGAATACTGTGGCCGTATTTTTATTTTATTATAAGAATCCTTTTGAAAATGAAAAGAAAGCTAGAACATCCTTGGAAAACTAACATAAATGTTTTAAAGGTCATGTGGTCAATTACATTCTTCCAATTCCATCCATGACAATTTAATTTTGGTTTGAATAATTCCAATGATAGGAAAAAAAAAAAAATTTTTGTGTGACAGGTTATTCCTTAACAGACATTTTTTTCCTACTAGATATCTTATTTATAGTCATCCAAAATCTTCACCCATTTATCTTTTACTCATTGTTTTGAACTTAGAAAATGATCTATCTTCCATATAAGAATACTTTAAATATCTGAGTACATTAATCACATCCCTCCTTCCATTATCTGTCGATCTCTTTCCCATCACCATATTTTTTCCATTGTCAGTTATGAAGCATGGTTTTCTATAGTTCTTTCTAAAATATATAATTTGGAAATGAGTATATAGTATATAGTATAGTGTTAGTTGTTCAAACATGTCCAACTCTTTGCGACTCCATGGAGTATAGCCCAACAGGCTCCTCTGTTCATAGGATTCTCCAGGCAAGAATATTGGAGTTGGTTGCCATTCCCTTCTCCAGGGGATCTTCTAGACCCAGGGATTGAATCCAGGTATTCTGCATTACACACGGATTCTTTACTGTTTCAGTCACCAGGGAAGCCAAGAAATGAGCATAGACCATGGTTAAAAATAACTAACTGGTGGATTAGAACCAAGTGTATTTAAGTATTTATACATTTAGGACTGTTTCTAATTTCATGTTAGCTGATAATAACTGATATCATGCTGCATTCAAAATCTGGTTCTTCTATGGGCGCCATTGTGGACTGCAGAGATCCACCCTCAGTTGTAATCATACTACAATAACTCTCTCCCTCACAGGAGAAGCACTTCCCTTTTGCCTTCTAACTTCCACTCTCCTTCTGACTCTAAGGTGAATTTTCTTATTTCCTAGATTACTTGTCCTGTACAGTCAAAAAAATCTCAAGATAAGTTGATGGCTTTGATAGTTCCACAAGATCTCACGCATCTTTGCCTCAGCAAGTGGGAAAATTTCTATCTCCCTCATCGCACTTTTGTCTTGATTTCTTCAGCCACACCCCTGTCTTAAACTTCTAGCAAAAGAGAGCAGGCATCAGTTTCTATGTTCACCTGTTCGCCAATCCCTACTGAGCCCACATCAGTCTGCTATAAGGATTGTCTGCTGCAAAACTTTGGAGTTGCAATGCCATGGGATGGTCAAAATCCTGACAGGCAGGGAGAGGTCAGCCTTACCCTCCTGCAAGAAATCCCCATCTCTACTCTAAAAATTCGCTTGAAAGGATCTCTTTTAGTTCCATCATATAATTTTTCTGAAATTGGATTTTTGACCAGTTGTGCTAGTCATTACTGGAGAAGGCAATGGCACCCCATTCCAGTACTCTTGCTTGGAAAATCCCATGGATGGAGGAGCCTGGAAGGCTGCAGTCCATGGGGTCGCTGAGGGTCGGACATGACTGAGCGACTTCACTTTCACTTTTCACTTTAATGCATTGGAGAAGGAAATGGCAACCCACTCCAGTGTTCTTGCCTGAAGAATCCCAGGGACGGGGGAGCCTGGTGGGCTGCCATCTCTGGGGTTGCACAGAGTCAGACACGACTGAAGTGACTTAGCAGCAGCAGCAGCAGTTACTCGTTCCATAAATACTGGCATGGATTTATTTGAAAAACTATTTTTAGGAAGGGTGTGTATTCAATTCCTATTGTCTTCAGCTTCACATTTTTAGCTAGAATTCTAAAAAAAAAAAAAAAGCATTTAACATATTCATGCATTAGCCTTATCCTTTACAGAACGTGGAAAAATAGTCCAAACTATTAATTTTATAAACTGTGGGGGAAAGAGTTGTAGTAAGAGGTGGTGAAACAACCTTGTGTACCTCAGTTCCCACCCTTAGGCAAAGGATTTAACAGCATGAAAACAACTTATTAGTCATAGAGTCACTGGTCCCGTTATTTCAAACTCTTGGAGCATTCACCCTAAAAATGTTTATACAATCTTCATTTTTATGGAATTCTCAGGAAGCAAGACAAATCAGAATGTTTGACTAACATAATGCTGTCAATATTTATGACACCATGTAAATCTAATCCACATTGTTAGGGGAAAACAATCAGCTTCTTTATTTTCCAATAGCTCTTAAATAATAAAGTTTACTTTGGATGATTAATCATAGGAAACCTGCTTACACATCTCTACCCTCATGTTTTCATATCACATCTTCTTTTCATTTAGTAAGAATCTAGATGATCTATATACCTTTCTCTGATTTGCAACTTTGAAGGAGAGCTCTCAAACAGCTCAATTAACATGCAAATCATTAATGCTCTGTGTGGGTCTGTTTCCTTCTTTGCCCACAATGCTGTCCAGCATACTTTCCTAAAATGTTCCTCCATATATGTTATCTGAACATAACTATGGAATCAGAGACTAAGAATTACTCATTTTAAAATCTAAATTGACTTTTAATTCTTATGATTAGTATTTAAAAGCCAATAAATTATCCCAAAACCTAGAAGGGCTTCCCAGGTGACTCTGTGGTAAAGAATCCTCCTGCCAATGCAAGAGACACAAGTTCAATTCCTGGACCAGGAAACTTCCCTGGAGAAGGAAGTGGAAACCTGCACTAGTATTCTTGCCTGGAAATCCCATGGACAGAGATGCATAGCGTGTTACAGTCCAGGGGGTCGAAAAGAGTCGAGTGCAACTTAGTGACTAAACTACAGCAACAGACTTCAGAAATAAAGAATTTTAAAATGGAAATTCAAAATGTATGTGTTCTAATGATCCATTTTAATACTACTCAATTCCTGGGTATCCTATATGAGTTACTATACTGATAATGCTGCTGCTGCTGCTGCTAAGTCGCTTCAGTCATGTCCGACTCTGTGCGACCCCATAGACGGCAGCCCACCAGGCTCCCCTGTCCCTGGGATTCTCAAGGCAAGAACAATGGAGTGGGTTGCCATTTCCTTCTCCAATGCATGAAAGTGAAAAGTGAAAAGTGAAAGTGAAGTCACTCAGTCATGTCTGACTCTTAGCGACCCCATGGACTGCAGCCCACCAGGCTCCTCCATCCATGGGATTTTCCAGGCAAGAGTACTGGAGTGGGGTGCCATTGCCTTCTCCGATACTGATACTACTGCTTACTATTTCATTTAAATATTGAAGCAACTTACCAAACATATAGTATTCAACAACATACACAGTAGAATAAGTAAAAGAGAAACAGTGAGTGTATTTAGTTAATTGAGGGTAATTAATTAATGGTGGGAGGATTAAGATGGTAAAGTTTAGAAAGGATCTATGGTGATTCAGTAGGTCTTTTCCTCTATTTGGGGAAAATTATATACATACCTGGAAGAAGAAAATGTATATGATTCACAAGTATCCTTCAATGGGATGTTGTCACTTTTCAAAATAAGTCACTTCTAAATGTTTTAAAACCTTCCCTATGAAGATTTTTTTAAAGGCTTAATAAATTAATTGTAATGCATATTGTATCTCTGCCTCTTTTTTTTTTTAATTTTCTTTCATAGAAATAGACAATTACTTCTTCCAATAATCTGCAATGGGCTTCTCTGGTGGCTCAGTTGGTAAAGAATCTGCCTGCAGTGTGGGAGACCTGGATTCGATCCCTGGGTTGGGAAGACCCCCTGGAGGAGGGCATGTCGGCCGACTCCAGTATTCTTCCCTGGAGAATCCTCATGGACAGAGAAATCTGGCAGGCTACAGTCCATGGGGTCACAAAGAGTTGGACACAGCTGAACGACTAAGCACAGCACATAGTCTGCAACATAATCATTATAAAACACTTGCTTGTAATTACCACCTCCTTGATACTTCATTAAAAAAATAAAAAACCTTCCCGTTTCTTTGATTTTATGTGTTCTATATTTTAATGTAATTGACTATTTTGAATTTCTCCACAATTCCTTCTAAGTTTTGAATAAACACACTAAACTGTGTATCTAGTATCTGATTACTAGAATACCTTTAAACAGCTGATATACTTAACATTGAATTTTCTTCTGGGATATTGAATCATTCCTGATCTTTCCCTAGAGGATCTTTTTTGGGGTGAATAAACAGCTAATCTGTCCTTAACTCCATTTTTACAGTTAAGATTTTTCTTAAATTGCCCATACCTGCATATTTGTGTAGAGATGCCTTGTTAATGCAGAGGCAGTATAAAAAGAGGGCAGGAGCCCTGGAGATCCATTTATTTTTGCATAGACATTAAGGGACTTCTTGGAAAGAAACCACTCATTTAAAATCTGATCATTCTTGCAATTCCATTTTCTTGTCCCTGATATTTAGCATTTTCCATCTAGTTTCTTTTATTTTTAAAATTGATGAACAAACATATTCTGTGCTTTTGGGTGATGGCTATGAACTTTGCAATAACACATAACAGTAATTTCAAACAGCTGTTAACTTCACTCATGGCATTAGAAACACTGGAAAACCATTGGCTGTGCTGTATGATGTGTGTGTGTGTGTGTGTGTTAAGTTGTATCTAACACTTTGCAACTGCATGGGTCTCCAGGCTCCTCTGTCCATGGAATTTTCCATGCAAATATTCTAGAACGGGTTGTCATTTCTTACTCCAGGAGATTGTCCTGACCCAGAGATCGAACCTGCATCTCTTGTATCTGTGATACCCAGGAAGCCCACTGTATATGATCTATTCATCATTATATGATCTATTCATCATTACACCCTAGCACCTAGGATTCTAGCATTCATTCACTAACAACACATATCTATCAAATACTTGCATGTGTCTGACACTTTTCTAAGGTTACAAAACAAAAATTCTTTCCCTCAACGAGCTTGCATTCCAACTGTATGACACATGGAAATACTCAATAATCAGTAGGTTTCTTTATTGAATAAATAAATAAGTAAATGAATTAGTGCTTGAAGAAATGATTCTCATGTTTATAAAATAATAGTTTAAAATAGCTACATATATTTAATCAATAAAGACAATCACTAATTAGTGGCATAAGAGCTCAAGTGTTTCCCTCATTTAACTCATTTTCCTTTCTTTACGTAGCCATGGAAAGATGCGATTAATTATGATCTTAATAACAATAATTTGAGATTTTGTAACATATATTAAATATATATAAATTAGAGGCTTATATAGAGCAGTGATATGTAGATCTATAAATGAATTCAATGTCAGTCTATTTAATATTTGATTTTGTTTGAAGAGACAAACAGAACAACTAATTATTACCCTCTCCCCAAATAACTACAAGTCAAATTTTCCTGCCTTTTTTTTTTTTTAATTCAAATCACATGCAACAAAGTGCTCATCTATTTCACTAAACTGACCTTTACTTTGTTTTGGTTTTATATTCATTTTCACTCCTTAACTTGTTTTCCCCTTTTTTAAACATATATATTTCTTTTACAATTTATCTATGTCATACTAATCTCTGTCTTTGAAGTGTTTTCAAACATAGAGGAAAATATTCATTACAATAACAGCTATTGTTAATAGGGTCAACAGCAGTATCCTTTGTGAGGAATGTGCTAAACTCAATATAAATTATTCACTTTTAGTATTTAGTTAGTATTTACATATATTTTAATATGTAGCATTCACTTTTATGGAATTGGAATATTTTTGTATTAATTGGAATTAATATTAATTGGAATTTTTAATTCCAAGTTAAGTATAGATTGGAATTCGTGTATTATTATAAATTATTTAATATAACTATAAAAGTGTTTTATTAATTGTATAGGTTTATTAATATTTACACTTATAAATACTAGAAAAATTTAGTCAGGAAGATGTATAAAGGCTATCATTAAGTCTAGTTATTTTATTTTCAGGTAAAATCTCAGTCATTAGTATAACTAAACATCAAGTTGCTTTTAGTTACATAAGATATGATAAAGTAAAGGGTATATTATGGATTTGTTTCTATGTAATTATTCATTACTATGCGAATTAGAATTTTCAAATTTTGTAAATATCACTAATGTCTTTATAGTCTCTTTCTTTAACAATTCAAATTTCAGATTAGTGACATGTTATATAGGGTTTTAGTAACTTCATGCTATAAATCAAAACCCTTGAGATACCTTTCTGTAGATATAATGAGGGCCAGAATTATTTAAAGCCTATGCTACATATAGCACAACAAGTAATTTAAGGTTGACCTACAGCTGTTTACTGAAGAGTAGACTTTTGGAATAACAGAGAAGTCAGCTTCCAATCATCCAGTGCATATATTTTCACGAGTGCTCTCATGTTCAACATATAAACTGCCAAGGGTGATTACTTAGCATGGACGATTCTGATGGACGAATTATTTGTTTCTGCCTAATGGACCACTCAACATTTCAATAGAATGAAAACTAAGCATATTCTTTATAGTTTTCAATGATCAAACACCTAGTATATTGCTAAGTCCTTGGGGGTACTCAGTGGTTCTTTGATGATCATTTTACTTTTGAGTCAAGTGGATTAGGGAATTAGAAAAAAGGAAAATAATCAATGGCAAAATCTTACATATTTTAGTACTCCATTGTTAACTTTAAAAACAGTGAGCACATTTGTCTACTAAAAGTGAAAGGAAAGTGAAAGTGTTAGTAGCTCAGTCATGTCCCACTCTTTGCAACCCCATGGACTGTAGCTTGTCATGCTCCTCTGTCCATGGAATTCTCCAGGCAAGAATACTGGAGTGGGTAGGCATTTCCTACTCCAGGGGGTCTTCTTGACTCAGGGACTGAACCCTCTGCACTGCAGGTGGATTCTTCATTGTCTGAGCCATCAGGGAAACCTGTAACCATAATAAAAAAACTTTTCAAAGTTAATTAATTGATATAGTTATCTGTGTGTACAATATATGGTTACATTCCACAATTTGCCTACATTAAATATGTCAGGGAGAAGAAGGGCAAATATCTCTTCAGTTTCTTCTTAGTGGTGGATTAGTAATCAATCTACTCATAACCTACTTTTACATGGTATAGACCTAATCAGGCTGATGAATATATGAGCAATGTCAGTTTTAATTAGCAAATGTCATTCTTGAGTGGGGCGTCCCAAAAGGAAAAGATCCACCTGCCAGTGCAGGAGACATAAGAGATGCTGGTTTGATCTCTGGGTAGGGAAAATCCCCTCGAGGAGGTCATGACAACCCACTCCAGTATTCTTGCCTTAAAATTCCTGTGGACAGAGGACCTGGAGGGCTACAGTCCATGGAATCACCAAGAGTCACACACAACTGAAGTGACTTAGTACACTCACATTCTTGAGTAGAAAACTGTGAAAATTTAAAGATATGAAGCTTTCTTTAAGTTCTCCATATTTACTGAGTCCTAATTTTCACTGCACCTACACAATAACACAGAATTCTATTTTGTCCATTTAATTCCATGAATTAGCTTTATATATTTTGCACTTGTGAATGTGTTCTGCTTCTACATTTTCTAGAAGCAGAACTAATATATAGTGTAATATGAAACACTGAAATGCAAAAAATTGCCAAGAAATATTCTCTACAGCCTGCTATTTACATCAGTTCACCCATATTATCGACTGTAAAATCTTAGCAACACACAAATTGGCTACACAATTTGTGCAGACATTTTTTTTTAATACTTGGAAAGTTTCTATTCCTTAACATATTGTAATATAACTATATTGTTTTTACTCTAGATAGTGTCTAAACCCATATAACTAAAAAAGAAGCCTGATATACACTTTACCATAAAAGCAACTAAGGCATTTATACATGTAGTATACTGTAAATGATGTGAAAATGATAATTTAATATTAATTTCTAGTTTTTCTATACTACTGAAAGAAATGCATGAAAATTCTTAGTGGTGGAACATGTACCCATTCTGGATTTCGCTTTCACTTTTTGCAGGTGTTTTTTGGGTCTATACCCTCTGGGCCAAAAACAGTGATTTGTTACAGAGACCTATTACCATATGAAATTTTGTTGGAGTATCAGCTGATGGCAGTATTTAAAATGTGTTTCATATACCACTTTTGTATGGGTTGCCCTTTGTATGGTGTCTGTCTATGCTCATGACCTGGGTTATACAATGCAGATTTCATTGACACCCTTAACAAAGTACCATAAACTGAGTGGATAAAACAATAGAAATATATCGGTCTTACAGTTTTAGAGGCTGAAAGCCTGAAATATGGCCCTGCTGACAGTTTAGTCAGGACTAGATTTTCTCTGAGAATGATTAGAATTCTTCCCTGTCTCTTGCTATCTTCTAGTGATGCCTTTCAATTCTTGGTGTTCTTTGGCCACTTTACTATTGCCGCCACTATGATCACATTTGCCACCTCCTCTCTATGTGTCTGTGTCTCTTTTTCTTCTTTTTATAAGGACCACCAATCATATAGGATTAGGGCAAAACTTAGTTGAATACTACCTCATCTTGATTACATTTATAAAGACCCTATTTTCAAATAAGCTCATATTTATAGGTAAGAGTCTGTAGGACTTCAACATCTTTTTTTGGGGGGGTGGGTGGGGAGGGACACTTGTGAGGACAAAGCTCAATCAACAAGACTTGACTCCTCTTGTGTTAAGCTAAGGGGCTCTGACTCCACATTGGATCCTATGTATCTTCATGCTGTATCTCGATGAGAGTGAAAGAAGAGAGTGAAAAAGCTGGTTAGAAACTAAACATTCAAAAAACTAAGGTCATGACATCTGGTCACATCACTTCATGGCAAATAGAAAGGGGAAATGTGGAAGCAGTGACAGATTTTATTTAATATTACTCGACTCCAAAATTACTGCAGATGGTGACTGCAACCATGAAATTAAAAGACATTTGCTCCTTGTAAGAAAACTATGACAAACCTAGATAGCATATTAAAAAGCAGAGACATCACTTTGCTAAAAAAGGCATGGATAGTCAAAGCTATGTTTTTTTCCAGTAGTCATGTAAGGATGTGAGAGTTGGACTATAAAGAAGGCTGACCACGAAAGAATTGATGCTTTCAAACCGTGGTGCTGAAGAAGACTCTTGAGAGCACCTTGGACTGCAAGGAGATCAAACCAGTCAATTCTAAAGGAAATCAACCCTAAATATTCATTGGAAGGACTATTACTGAAGCTGAAGCTCCAATATGTTAGCCTCCTGATGCCAAGAGCATTGGAAAAGACCCTGATGCAGGGAAAGATTGATGGCAAAAGGAGAAAGAGGCTGCAGAGGATGAGATGGTTAGATAGCATCACCAACACAATGGACATGAATTTGAGCAAACTCTGGAAGATAGTGAAGGACAGAGGAGCCTAATGTGGTTCAGTTCACGGGAGTTGGAGTCTGAATCTGACATGATTTAGTGACTCAACAATAACAACAAAACTTTATTCTGCCTTCTGTTTCATGGAATCATTTCCTGATTTGAGAACAACCTGAAGATGTGATGCTATGGTGTGAATATTTGAATCTCCTCTCAAATTCATGACTTGAAATTCTTAACCCCCAAATAGACTGTATTAGGGAGTGGGGGCTTGTGAAGTGAATATGCAATGAGAGCAAAATCCTCTTTAAGGGACAACATGTTGCATTCCTGCTCAGTTGTGTCTAATTCTTTTGGATCCCATGTACTGTAGCCTGCCAGGCTCCTCTGTCTGGAATTTTCCAAGCAAGAACACTGAGAAGGGTTGCCATTTCCTGCTCCTGAGTATCCTCCTGACCCAGGGATTGAACCTGTGTCTCTTGTGTCTCCCACATTAGCAGGCAGATTCTTTACCACTGTACCACCTCAGTTCAGTTCAGTTCAGTCACTCAGTCGTGTCTGACTCTTAGTGACCCCATGAATTGCAGCACACCAGGCCTCCCTATCCATCACCAACTACTGGAGTTCACTCAGACTCACATCCATAGAGTCTATGATGCCATCCAGCCATTTCATCCTCTGTCATCCCCTTCTCCTCCTGCCCCCAATCCCTCAGCATCAGAGTCTTTTCCAATGAGTCAACTCTTTGCGTGAGGTGGCCAAAGTACTGGAGTTTCAGCTTAGCATAAGTCCTTCCAAAGAACACCTAGGACTGATCTCCTTTAGAATGGACTGGTTGGATTTCCTTGCAGTCCAAGGGACTCTCAAGAGTCCTCCAACACCACAGTTCAAAAGCATCAATTCTTCGGTGCTCAGCTTTCTTCACAGTCCACCTCTCACATCCATACATGACCACAGGAAAAACAATAGTCTTGGCTAGATGGACCTTTCTTGGGAAAGTAATATCTCTGCTTTTTAATATGCTATCTAGGTTGGTCATAACTTTCCTTCCAAGGAGTAAGTGTCTTTTAATTTCATGGCTGCAGTCATCATCTGCAGTGATTTTGGAGCCCCCAAAAAATAAAGTCTGACACTGTTTCCACTGTTTCCCCATCTATTTCCCATGAAGTGATGGGACCAGATGCCATGATCTTCCTTTTCCGAATGTTGAGCTTTAAGCCAACTTTTTCACTCTCCACTTTCACTTTCATCAAGAGGGTTTTTAGTTCCTCTTCACTTTCTGCCATAAGGGTGGTGTCATCTGCATATCTGAGGTTATTGATATTGTGCTTCTTCCAACCCAGCGTTTCTCATGATGTACTCTGCATGTAAGTTAAATCATATAAGTTAAATAAGCAGGGTGACAATATACAGCCTTGACATACTCCTTTTCCTATTTGGAACCAGTCTGTTGTTCCATGTCCAGTTCTAACTGTTGCTTCCTGACCTGCATATAGGTTTCTCAAGAGGCAGGTCAGGTGGTCTGATATTCCCATCTCTTTCAGAATGTTCCACGGTTTATTGTGATCCACACAGCCAAAGGCTTTGGCATAGTTAATAAAGCAGAAATAGATGTTTTTCTGGAACTCTTTTGCTTTTTTGATGATCCAGCAGATGTTGGCAATTTGATCTCTGGTTCCTCTGACTTTTCTAAAACCAGCTTGAATATCTGGAAGTTCACAGTTCACCTATTGCTGAACCCTGGCTTGGAGAATTTTGAGCATTTCTTTACTAGCATGTGAGATGAGTGAAATTGTGCGGTAGTTTGAGCATTCTTTGGCATTTCCTTTCTTTGGGATTGGAATGAAAACTGACCTTTTCCAGTCCTGTGGCCACTGCTGAGTTTTCCAAATTTGCTGGCATATTGAGTGTAGCACTTTCACAGCATCACCTTTCAGAGTTTGAAATAGCTCAACTGGAATTCCATCACCTCCACTAGCTTTGTTCGTAGTGATGCTTTCTAAGGCCCACTTGACTTCCCATTCTAGGATCTGGCTCTAGGTGAGTGATCACACCACTGTGATTATCTTGGTCCTGAAGATCACCACCTAGGAAGTCCTTAATGGGATTAGTGTCTTTAGAGGATCCAGAAAGATGTCTTACTGAAGAGGAAAAGTTAAAATTTTACATAATCTCCTTCTCCTTCTGCCTCTGTAATTCAGCTTGCCCCTTGCAAAGTTTAGATCACATAGGACATGTGGTCTCAGAAAGTGGGGACTTGCAATACTAGGAACTGAAGTTGATCTCACTCACCCTTGTTCTGCTTTTTGCAATCGCCCAGCCCCTGCAAACTGCTTCATCATTCCTGTCCTGGGCAGACATCCCCCTCCCCATTTTGATCACTGTTCCCACAGGTGAAACCCCTTAGTTAAAACCAGATTATTAACACCTAGTGTTGCCCACTGTAGCCTGTCTATAAAAACTCTGTAAGCCCTTTGTTCAGGGCTCAGAGCTTGGAGTGTTAACTCCTCTGCGCCCACCCAGTGTGGTGCTTGGTTTCCCAAGTACTGGTTTCTGCAACATTTCTGGAGGACCCAATGAGATTCCAATTACGCTGGCCCCTTGAGCCCCCAGACTGGTGGCTCTGCCCGGCTGGAGTGAAGGAACCCCCAGAGGAACAAGGAGGTGCGCCAGCTGATGGTATTCCAGGTTCTCTTTCGGACCGGAGTTCCGACTCTCCTGATGGCCGAGCCCCAGCTGGACTCATTGGAGGGATGGGCCAACTCACCAGGAGTGGCCACAGGATAAGGTAAGGCCCTGGGGCGGGTCTCCAGGCAGGAACCTACCCCGGTGGGTAGAAGAGGAGCCTGATCACTTCCCTGGGCTCCCAGGAAGGGAGCCTCAGATAGGGAGACCTGGGGACTCGGGAAGAAGGGAGGCATCGTGAATGATAACCTCCGTGGGGCTCCCAGGAAGGGAGCAATAGTTAAGGAAACCTGGGGACTTGGGAGAAGGGAGGCATCCTGATAGCCTCTGAATGATTGTGAGTGCGTGATTGCTGACTGAATGGAGTGAGAGAAATTTTTCTTTTTGGAAACTATAAAACCAATTCTTTTGGCATATGCAATTAAAAACAACTAACTTGTTAAAAAGACCTATCCAGGGAAAAGCTTGATGTTAACCCTTTCCGTGTCCTTGAAATACACAGCCAGCTTTGTCTGAGACCTCAGCCTTGGGCAAATTAGAACTTCAAGTGAAGAAAAAAAATGAGTCAAGAAATATTTTAAATCTCAAACAGAAAACTATAAGATCTGTCAATCTGTCAATCTGTCAATCTCTCTGGATTTATGTATGTCTCAGTATATGTCTTTTTTATGATAATATGTTGAAGTTGTAAATGAGTTTCTAATTTAATTGGCCTAAAGAAAAGTGAGTGAAGTGAGTGAAGTCGCTCAGTCGTGTCCGACTCTTTGCGACCCCATGGACTGTAGCAGGCTACTCCATCCTTGGAACTTTCCAAGCAAGAATACTGGAGTGGATTGCCATTTCCTTCTCCTGGAGATCTTCCCGACCCAGGGATTGAACCCGGGTCTCCTGCATTGCAGGCAGATGCTTTACCCTCTGAGCCACCAGGGAAGTCTTTTTTATGATAATATTGTTGAAGTTGTAAATGAGTTTCTAATTTAATTGACCTAGAGAAAAATAAGTCCTTACAAATCAAACAATTCTAAATACAAGAAAAATTAACCTAAACAAATTTCAGATTCAAGAGAACTGGGAAATGTTCAATATTAAATATCTAGTATTAATGTTTGTTTGCTAATCTAATAAGAAAATAGGATGTATGCTTTTAATAAAGAAGATATAAAAAATAAAATTACATTTTATAAAGGGAAAAGAAAGTAGGTCTGCTTACAGGTGACTGTTACAGAAAATGATTAAAAGGTTTGTGGAAGGTGGACCCTGAAAAAGTTTTGTGCATGGTTAGGACTGTCTAAGTTTAAAATAATTTAATTAAGTTTAACTAACTGAGTTTAAAGTAAGCTGGTGCAAAAACTTAAATTTGGCCTTTCTCTCTGTTAAGAAGACATACTTTCTTCAGATGTTGAACTGTTTTTAATAATAAATTTAAGTTTTTTTTTTTTTACCTCTTAGTTGATCTGTTCTATATTTACCTTTGAAATCTTTTGTTAACTTTGGCTAAGTAAATAACTATTATTTCACAGTAACTTATATGATCCTACTTGACTGTTATAAACCCTTTTGATATTTATTGACAAAACTTCCTAAATAACTTGACTTCTAGTCAACTTTGGAATGCTTTAGAGGGCCCCTGAGACATCTCAAAGAGCTGTTAAGCTACCTGAGTTTATTGGACTTGTTAAATTACATGGGAAGTACTGTTAAAGGGGTGAAAAATCTTTTCAGGTTATACTGTATTGTTGATGTTACTAATATAGATATTCTAAAATTATGTGAAATTCATATAGATCTGATATGCCCTGATAAAA
Organism: Bos javanicus; assembly: GCF_032452875.1. Classification (NCBI taxonomy): domain Eukaryota; kingdom Metazoa; phylum Chordata; class Mammalia; order Artiodactyla; family Bovidae; genus Bos; species Bos javanicus. Next base: position 4,330,503 of record NC_083879.1, on the reverse strand, counting down.
TATGGTCAATTATAATTCTAGGTATTAAAGTGTTATGACCAGGTTTCTTTGTCAATTGCAATAGAATCAGATTTTAAATATGCCTTCTATGGTTTTACTCTCATGCCTTTAGAAGAATACTGCTAGTTCTTCAAGATTTAGGGAAAGGACTCTCTAAGATTAAATAGATAAACAAAGTTTGCTATTAACAGTAAGCTTGTACCAGATGGGAATTTGGTCTTCTCTCTCTAAAGATAACAAAATTTTCTTAAAATGCAGCTTTCAATAACAGATTATAAATTTCTTTGCCTTTAAGTTATTTATATTTGTTTTTAAAATCTTGTTGTTACTTTGGTAAAGTAAATAAACATTATTTAAGATTATGGTATATGTAGACAAAACTCATTTTGCTTCTACAAAAAATAACCCCTCATGGTTAGACTTTTGCTATCTTGATGTCCTTAAAACATGGCGATAGTCTTCTATTAAATCAGGAAATTAAAAATAAATAGACAACAGCTAAAAATCAAAGAGTCAGGGCTATGGAAGATCCAAGACGGCCGCTTGGCTTTTCCTGGCTCCCTGACGGACCTCATTTTTATTTGACAGGTTAAAGCCTTCCCTGGCTACAGTGTTAATGCCCTCACAATGAGTTCTCCCCCAGAAAAAAAGAAAAGAAAAAATTATGTTTCACTAAATATTAAGTTATAGTTTTAATTAAGGTCTGTGCTTACTAAGATTCACCTCTGAGATAGATCTTTGTTATGTTTTATTGCTAAAATGTGTAATTAAGTTATTAAAAAGGACACTCTATAAGATTGTTTCCAAAGCTTATCTCAGTAACCAATCTTTGTATAAAGGTCAGATGCTCCATGATGTACAACCAGGAGATTAACACTTGGCTATAATCATTTAATTGAGTCAGGTGACCTGGGGTATATCGGGCTATACCCAATGAAAGTTCTTAAATTCTTGCTTGTGACCTTACTAATAACTGCTGCTGCTGCTGCTGCTAAGTCACTTCAGTGATGTCCGACTCTATGCAACCCCATAGACCGCAGCCCACCAGGCTCCTCCAGTCCCTGGGATTCTCCTGGCAAGAACACTGGAGTGGATTGCCATTGCCTTTTCCATACTAATAACTACTAGCTATATTATACTCTATGTAGCTTGCTTTAGAATATTATTTCTTATATTACCAAATGTGTGACTGAACCTGTAATAAAATGCTGATAGTTCCGTATGAGATCAATAATTGTAATAATGTAACTCTAGATATGGGAAGAAGCAACAAGAGAAAATATTTTCCTGGACCAAGAGGCTAGTAAGACAGGTAAGACTAGTGGCTAGTCATACTAGTCTTACTAGCGACTATTAAGACTTTTGTCCCTTGTAAGGCCTGGTCCAGTGATTACACGTTGAGTGGCCTGTCAATGGAATCTTGTTAGGCCTGGGAGTGAGCCTTCCCAGCACCGTGGGACACAGTGGCCATGAAATGCCCCCAAACATGGTCCAGTATGACTGTGAAGTGGCCCTGCTGACTGGAAGTTGGTCCTTGCCAGCTGCCTCTACAAAGATTAACACATGACCATTATAAGATGCTGACCTTCAACACTCCCTTGAAAGGAGTTCAGGGTGGAGACAAAAATAAGGCACTCTGAGCTCTGGGAAAACCCAGAAAAACAGGCCGTCAGATGTTTTCAGGTAAAGATTTTTATGAATCCAAATTCTTGCATCTTCTCATACCTGTTGCTGCTGCTGCTGCTGCTGCTAAGTTCCTTCAGTCATGTCAGACTCTGTGCGACCCCATAGATGGCAGCCCACCAGGCTCCTCTGTCCCTGGGATTCTCAAGGCAAGAACACTGGAGTGGATTGCCATTTCCTTCTCCAATGCATTAAAGTGAAAAATGAAAGTGAAGTCGCTCAGTCATGTCCGACTCTTAGCGACCCCATGGACTGTAGCCCACCAGGCTCCTCCATCCATGGGATTTTCCAGGCAAGAGTACTGGAGTGGGGTGCCATTGCACTAATGTCACAAACCAGTGTCTGGACCTGGTTCTCCTAGCTGGTGCCTCAGCAGCTTTCCTACTTCTATTAATATTTGGGCCATATATCTTTAACTTTCTTGTTAAGTTTGTTTCTCCAAGTAGAAGTATGACAAGAGTATTCTCCAGCCAACACACAGACACTGCTAGGACAAGCTGCCTTATCATTCTGTGGACTCTCACCTCCCTCCATAAATGTACCCTGGGTCCTTAGGCTATTCTCCCTTTGAGATCTTATATTGGAGACCACCCCAGTGATAAAAAGCTCAAGGGAGGCCACCAATTACTAGCTGACCTGGAATGTCCTGACACCTCCAGGCCCTGGGAACAGTTTTCTGCCATATTGCCGGGGAAACCTGAAAAAGGATACCCATTTCACCAGGCAATTGGGTTCATCCCTGTCAGCCAGGAGATGAGGTATGGAAAAAGGAACCACTTCAGCCAGTTTGGACAGGCCCTCACACGGTTGTCCTGGCAACCCCTACTGCTGTTAAAAGTTATAGGCATCATCCCTTGGATTCAGCACACCAGAGTCAAGAAGGCAGCAGCTTCCTGTAATGAGGACACCTGGAAGGAAGTTCAGGACCCCTAAAACCCCCTCAAGGCCTGGTTCCAAAAATAACGACCTTCACCTTCGAAGGATGCTGAACCCTGCTCTAGTCATTCCGGAAGCTGACTAGTCCATGCACAGCAGAAGCTTGAGGATTCTTCAGCCTCGCTCCAGCCACACTGTGGCAGCTGGCTGGTCAATGCACAGAAGAAGCTTGAGGATCCGGCTATCAAAAAAGCAGTGGATTTCCATTGTCAACCCTGGACTCTATTCCTGATTGCTATGAGCAATTCTCCCTACTAACTAAACTGCTCCACAGTATGGCTGACCCCCTTCACAACAGGCTCAATTGCTACAGCTGTGACAACCCAAAGCTGGGGAGGAAACTTTTTGTTAGTGTCCAGTTATCTGCTACATGCAGGCTGTGTGCAGCCTTTTGGTGTCCTGTGCTGTAACGGAAGGGACGGGGGAGCCTGGTGGGCTGCTGTCTGTGGGGTCGCACAGAGTCGGACATGACTGAAGTGACTTAGCAGCAGCAGCTGTAACGGATGGTGCTGCCCCCATCAAGGCCTTTTCTTTGTAGGGCAGATGCTTACTTATGTTTACCTGTCAATTAGATGGATCTCTGCACCTTAGCCTTCCTCACTCCCCAGATGAATATTTTCCCTAACAACCAGACTCTCACTGTACCTCTCACAGCACATATGTGGTCAAAAAGAGCCATCCAGTTTATGCCCCTAGTAGTTGGCCTGAGAATCATGGCTGAGACAGGTATGGGAATAGGAGGAATTGCTTCATCAACCACCTTTTACCATACACTATTCAAAGACTTCGTAGACGACACTGAGAGAGTGGCCAACTCTTTAGTGGCCTTACAGCACCAACTTGACTCCCTGGCTGAGGTGGTTTTACAGAACAGGAGAGGGCTAGACCTACTGATAGCTGAAAAGGGAGAACTCTGCCTCTTCTTGAATGAAAATGCTGCTGTTCTGTAAACCAATCAGGAATGGCCAGGGACACGGCCCCAACAGCTAAGGGAACAAATCATAGAAAGGAGAGAAAAATTAGCTAATTCCTGGGGTAACTGGAAAAATATCTGGAGCTGGGCATCGTGGCTTCTCCCTTGAACAGCTCCTCTCTTCATGCTCTTTGCAGCCTTCTTGTTTGGCCCTTGTGTTCTCAATGCTGTTACGCAGTTCATAACCTCTTGGATTGAATCCATAAAGTTACAAGTGGTAACAGTTCAATGTAGCCCCCTAAAGGACGGAGAGCTCTGAATGTCCTACCAAAAACATGAGATGTTGCTTTCTACAACGAGTGATAGAAGCATCAAGAGGGGAGAATGAAGACGAAAATTTAAGATTTTACTTAACCTCCTTCTTCTGCCTCTGTGACTCAGCTTGCCCCTTGCAAAGTCTAGATCACGTAGGTCAGGTAGTCTCAGAAGATGGGGACTTGCAATACTAGGAAGTGGAGTTTATCTCACTCACCCTTGTCCTGCTCCTTGCAATCGCCCAGCCCCTGCAAACTGCTTCATCGTGCTTGTCCAGGTCAGACATCCCCCTCCCCATCTTGACCACTGTTACTGGGTGCACAAAACCCCTTAGTTAAAACCAGCCTATTAATAGCTAGTGTTGCCCACCAGAGTCTGTCTATAAAAACTCTGTAAGCCCTTTGTTCAGGGCTCAGAGCTTGGAGTGTTAATTCCTTTGGGCCCACCAGCGTAATAAACCTGAGTTCTCCAACTCTCCAAATGTGGTACTTGGTTTCTCGAGTACTGGTTTCTGCAACATTACCCTTTTCTGCCATGTGAGGACACAGCAAAAGATGACTGACCATGAACCAGAAAGTCCTCACTAGACAGGATTCTACCGACCCCTTGACCTTGAATTTCCAACTTCCAGAACTATAGGAAATAAATGTTTATTGTTTATAAGTAGCAAAACTCAGTCTGCATCTGTTAAAGCAGCTGGAATAAACTAAGACAGCTGTCTTTCATCTTCACTATGTCATTGCACTTCCCTCAAGAGTTAGACTTCCCTGGTGGCTCAGACAGTAAAGCGTCTGTCTACGATGCAGGAGACCCGGGTTCAATCCCTGGGTTGGGAAGATCCCTTGGAGAAGGAAATGGCAATACACTCCAGTACTATTGCCTGGAAAAATCCCATGGACAGAGGAGCCTGGTAGGCTACAGTCTATGAGGTCGCAAAGAGTCAGACACGACTGAGCGACTTCACGTTCACATTCACATTAAGATTTAGAGTCCATCAAATTTGGAAGTGCCATTCCTTACTGGCACCTTGATTTTTTAAATTACACTGAAATATAAGGTCCACAGCTTTCATAAAGAATATTGTCAAAGGGATTTACATATCCTTTTACTCTCTTAAAAAAAAAATCTAAACAATAGCCACATCATTGGTCTTGTTTTTGTAAGATCAAAAACTTCAATGACTTGATGGAATCTAGGAACAGAGCTGACATTGCTAAAAGATTGGTGATGTCTGCAAAAGAAAATGTCTTAAACAAAGCTCCAGTAAGGAACCTTCCATACACTATTCTATCAAGAAGGAATTTGTGTTCTGACCCTTCTATTATATTCTCAAGGCAGGGATGTCAGCTCTTTTATTTTTTTCCCTAGGGCGAGTTAGTGGTTCTCTGGTGAAATTTAATTACAAACCCTGCCTTATCTTCATGAAAACCAATCACAACCTTGCCCTGGTTGAAGAGTTACTCTTTAATGGATTTAGGAAGAAATACATATCAAAAAGAGCTACATAAAGTGCCCCAAGCAGGGAATGTCTAGGTTATTCATTCTCCTTTATCTGGATATGCATATTACTTAGAGTAAGAGCAGCACACTTAGGTTGCTCAAGAAAAGTTTGCTGAACTCTTTTTTCCTGGCATGTTACATGACTGGAAGGGTACTATTCAGGAGATCTTCACAGCTGTTTTCCCTGTGTCAGTCCTTCTTATCATATCACATATTGTGGTAGTAGGAGCTATTTCTACTTATCCATTTTGATACAGACTAAAAAGAGTTGCATGGCTTCCCTGATGGCTCAGCAATAAAGAATCTGCCTCCCAGTGCAGGACATGTGGGCTCAATCCCTGGGTCAGGAAGATTCCCTGGAGAAGGAAATGGCAACTCACTCCATTATCCTTGCCTGGGAAATCCCATGGATAGGGGAGCTTGGTGGACTACAGTTCATGGGGTTGCAAAAGAATCAGACACGACTGAGTGACTGAGTGACGAAACAATAAGTATGAGCTGCAATGTATCCTAAAATGAGACCCACTGTTGTAAAAGTCTATAAAAAGTTTCATATTTGGAATTGATGAGTTTCATCCTGAAAATTAAATGAATTTAGAGGCAACACAGTGATATTTGTATGGATTTCAGAGCTGGACAAACTGTGTTAGAATTCTTATTTTAACACTTATTAGAGGAGAGATTTGAAGCAGATTAACTGAGTCAATATAAGAGAACTATCTCACATACATGGAACTCATTCCAGCAGTTCTATTAAAGGTCTTCTATTTCTTAACATTTGAACGTAGAATCCTATAAGAAATATAATTTGAGATATACATGTATATTCTCAAAAAGAAGATATGCAAGAAAACCAATTGTAACAAAAGGCTAAAGATATGTGAAAATAGAGCATGAGATTCATAACCAAAAGCCACTTGCCCTTCTGCATCTTTCTCTTCTTCTAGGAAATATTTGACAGTCCTTCATATTGTTCACATACCAAAAGTTAAAGATTAAATTGGCATAAACTGTTTATAAATACATTTAAAAAACTGTTCAAAAGAAGACTTTCATTTTTGGAATATAATAGTCAATAGTGTTGACTTTTAATTTAAATGTTTAAACTCGTTAAAGATGAGGAACCTGGAGGACACCTTATTTTCCTTCCAATAAAAAAAAGGTAAAATAGTCTAAATTTTAAATCTTATTTTTTTAATTGAAGCATAGTTCATTTCCAATGTTGTGTTAGTTTCAAGCATACAGCAAATGTATATATATAATTTATATGTATATAAATGTATATCATAAATATTCATATATATTATTTAATCTATAATAACAATTATAAAAATATAATATACATATGATTATATAAAATATATTAAATTACATAAAATAATATATTAATATATTATATATAACAATGTATAATGTTATGTAACGTAATACTTAATATATTTATAATATATATTATAAATATAAAATATAATTATATATAATATTTAATAATATGCAATAATTAAATAAAAATATATATTGTTATTGTGTATATATAATTATATGATATACTTTATTATATATAACTTTTACATTTTAATATTATATTATATATTTTTATATTTATTATTTTAATAATATATATCAATTTATATTCATAATATATTAATATATAATAATTTATGTAAATTAAAATATTACATATTAATTTATCTAATAAAGTGAAATAATACAGTAATAATATAATATGATATATAATATCACATGCCATATATATTATATGATACACATATTAAAATACATATTAAAATAGATTTATTAATATAATATACTAATTATATAATTAATTTCATATATATTATATACTAAAATTAATTACACATAATAATATATTATAGTATATTTTAAAATAACAATTTATATATATTAACATATGTACTATATAATATATAATATAATATATAATATTCATATGGAGAAGGCAATGGCACCCCAATCCAGTACTATTGCCTGGAAAATCCCATGGGCAGAGGAGCCTGGTAGGCTGCAGTCCACGGGGTTGCTAAGAGTCAGACAAGACTGAGCGACTTCACTTTCACTTTTCACTCTTATGCATTGGAGAAGGAAATGGCAACCCACTCCAGTGTTCTTGCCTGGAGAATCCCAGGGACAGGGGAGCCTGGTGGGCTGCCGTCTATGGGGTCGCACAGAGTCGGACATGACTGAAGTGACTTAGCATAATATTCATATAATATATTATACATGATATTTAATAATATAATAATATTCACATATAACATACATAATATATTATATTTATTTATAAAATATATTGTATATAATATTAAAATTTATATATGAAAATTAAGTGTATATTATATACTAACTTTTATTTAAATATTTTTAATTTTATTAAATTTTATTTAAATGTTATATATAAAATATATTTGAAATACTATATTTTATAAAATATATATTTTATAAATTTTAAAATTTTATAAATATATAATATATATTGCATATTATATGATATTATATTTTATTAAAATATTTATTATATTATATATTTCATTTTATTATTATTATATATATTATATTATTATATATTCTAATATATCATACAATATTTAATAATATAATTATATTATATCATAATATTTTATATGATATTATATAATATATGTGGAAATATATGCAGTGTATCACATATATAAGAATTATATATATATCATATTATATATTATATATTTTATAGAGTTTATATGATATATAATTTATATATTATATGTATATGATATATCTGTCATATAATATATATGAATATTATAATAAACTCTAAAAATATTATAACATATAATATACAATAATATATTATAATATTATATACATATATTTGGATTCTTTTCCATTTTAGGTTATCACAACATATTGAATATAATTTCCTGTTCTGTGAAGTATATCCTTGATTATCTATGTCATGTATAATAACCTGTATCTGTTAATCCTAAAATTCTAATTTATCTCTCTCCCTATTTTCCACTTTGGTAACCATATGTTTTTTTCAATGTCTGTGAGTCTATTTCTTCTTTGTAAATAAGTTTGTTTATACCATTCATTTAATTCCACATATATGTTATATCATGATATTTGTCTTTGATTTACTTCACTTAGTATAATAATCTCTCGGTCCATTTTTGTTGCTGCAAATAAAATATCTTTATCTAAAATGTAAGATTTAGACATTCCAAATTATGCTTTCTCTAAATAAAGTGCTTTAAAAGTGAAGTATAACTAACACTCATTAGGGCAAAATCATATGCATAGACTGTCACAAAATTAAAAAAAAAAAACAACAGCAGTGTAATCAAGTAAATAAATATGGTTTAGAATCAATCTTTTCACTCTTACTTACTAACGTAGTATCTCTTGGCTCACCAAAGGTTAGCATTTGCCTGACTTCTTTCATCTATAATTAGTTTTGCTTATTTCTGAAATTCATGCAAATAAAATCCTGTGAATGGTGCCATTTTTTTTTTTTTGATGAACATTGTGTTTTCTAGACACAAGCACAAAATTGTGTGTATTAGTCCACAATTTTCATTTCTATATATTTTTCCATTATATGACAAAACCAGTATGTACCCGGTGTATTTTTAACGGATATTTAAGTTATTACAATTTGGGAATGATTATAAATAAGAAATGTTGCAAGGGATTTGATTTAGGTCATACCTGAATGGTCTAGTGGTTTTCCCTACTTTCTTCAATTTAAGTCTGAATTTGGCAATAAGGAGTTCATGGTCTGAGCCACAGTCAGCTCCTGGTCTTGTTTTTGCTGACTGTATAGAGCTTCTCTATCTTTGGCTGCAAAGAATATAATCAATCTGATTTCAGTGATGACCATCTGGTGATGTCCATGTATAGAGTCTTCTTGTGTTGTTGGAAAAGGTGTTTGTTATGACCAGTGCGTTTTCTTGGCAAAACTCTATTAGTCTTTGCCCTGCTTCATCCCGTATTCCAAGGCCAGATTTGCCTGTCACTCCAGGTGTTTCTTGACTTTCTACTTTTTCATTCCAGTCCCCTATAATGAAAAGGACATCTTTTTGGGGTGTTAGTTCTAAAAGGTCTTGTAGGTCTTCATAGAACCGTTCAACTTCAGCTTCTTCAGCGTTACTGGTTGGGGCATAAACTTGGATTACTGTGATATTGAATGGTTTGCCTTGGAAACAAACAGAGATCATTCTGTCATTTTTGAGATTACATCCAAGTACTGCATTTTGGACTCTTTTGTTGACCATGATGGCCACTCCATTTCTTCTAAGGGATTCCTGCCAGCAGTAGTAGATATAATGGTCATCTGAGTTAAATTCACCCATTCCAGTCCATTTCAGTTCGCTGATTCCTAGAATGTCAACATTCACCCTTGCCATCTCTTGTTTGACCACTTCCAATTTGCCTCGATTCATGGACCTGACATTCCAGGTTCCTATGCAATATTGCTGTTTACAGCATTGGACCTTGCTTCTATCACCAGTCACATCCACAGCTGGGTATTCTTTTTGCTTTGGCTCCATCCCTTCATTCTTTCTGGAGTTATTTCTCCACTGATCTCCAGTAGCATATTGGGCACCTACTGACCTGGGGAGTTTCTCATTCAGTATCTTATCATTTTGCCTTTTCTTACTGTTCATGGGGTTCTCAAGGCAAGAATACTGAAGTGGTTTGCCATTCCCTTCTCCAGCATTCAGGTATTACCTAAATCAAATCCCTTATGATTATACAGTGGAAGTGAGAAATAGATTTAAGGGCCTAGATCTGATAGAGTCCCTGATGAACTATGGGAATGAGGTTCGTGACATTGTAGAGGAGACAGGGATCAAAACCATCCCCATGGAAAAGAAATGCAAAAAAGCAAAATGGCTCTCTGGGGAGGACTTACAAATAGCTGTGAAAAGAAGAGAAGTGAAAAGCAAAGGAGAAAAGGAAAGATATAAACATCTGAATGCAGAGTTTCAAAGAATAGCAAGAAGAGATAAGAAAGCCTTCTTCAGCGATCAATGCAAAGAAATAGAGGAAAACAAGAGAATGGGAAGGACTAGGGATCTCTTCAAGAAAATCAGAGATACCAAAGGAATATTTCATGCAAAGATGAGCTCGATAATGGACAGAAATGGTATGGACCTAAAAGAAGCAGAAGATATTAAGAAGAGATGGTAAGAATACACAGAAATACTGTACTAAAAAGATCTTCACGACCCAGATAATCACGATGCTGTGGTCACTGACCTAGAGTCAGACATCCTGGAATGTGAAGTCAAGTGAGCCTTAGAAAGCATCACTACGAACAAAGCTAGTGGAGGTGATGGAATTCCAGTTGAGCTATTCCAAATCCTGAAAGATGATGCTGTGAAAGTGCTGCACTCAATATGCCAGCAAATTTGGAAAACTCAGCAGTAGCCACAGGACTGGAAAAGGTCAGTTTTCATTCCAATCCCAAAGAAAGGCAATGCCAAAGAATGCTCAAACTACTGCACAATTGCAGTCATCTCACACGCTAGTAAAGTTATGCTCAAAATTCTCCAAGCCAGGCTTCAGCAATATGTGAACCATGAACTTCCTGATGTTCAAGCTGGTTTTAGAAAAGGCAGAGGAACCAGAGATCAAATTGCTAACATCTGTTGGATCATGGAAAAAGCAAGAGAGTTCCAGAAAAGCATCTATTTCTACTTTATTAACTATGCCAAAGCCTTTGACTGTGTGGATCACAATAAACTGTGGAAAATTCTTCAAGATATGGGAATACCAGACCACCTGATCTGCCTCTTGAGAAACCTATATGCAGGTCAGGAAGCAACAGTTAGAACTGGGCATGGAACAACAGACTGGTTCCAAATAGGAAAAGGAGTATGTCAAGGCTGTATCTTGTCACCCTGTTTATTTAACTTATATGCAGAGTACATCGTGAGAAACGCTGGGCTGGAAGAAACACAAGCTGGAATCAAGATTGCCGGGAGAAATATCATAACCTCAGATATGCAGATGAAACCACCCTCATGGCAGAAAGTGAAGAGGAACTAAAAAGCCTCTTGATGAAAGTGAAAGTGGAGAGTGAAAAAGTTGGCTTAAAGCTCAACATTCAGAAAACAAAGATCATGGCATCTGGCCCCATCACTTCATGGGAAATACACGGGGAAACAGTGGAAACAGTGTCAGACTTTATTTTTTTGGCTCCAAAATCACTGCAGATGGTGACTGCAGCCATGAAATTAAAAGACACTTACTCCTTGGAAGGAAAGTTATGACCAACCTAGATAGCATATTCAAAAGCAGAGACATTACTTTGCTAACAAGGTTCGTCTGGTCAAGGCTATGGTTTTTCCTGTGGTCAGGAATGGATATGAGATTTGGACTGTGAAGAAGGCTGAGCACCGAAGAATTGATGCTTTTGAACTGTGGTGTTGGAGAAGACTCTTGAGAGTCCCTTGGACTGCGAGGAAATCCAACCAGTCCATTCTGAAGGAGACCAGCCCTGGGAGATCTTTGGAAGGATTGATGCTAAAGCTGAAACTCCAGTACTTTGGCCACCTCATGCGAAGAGTTGACTCATTGGAAAAGACTCTGATGCTGGGATGGATTGGGGGCAGGAGGAGAAGGGGATGACAGAGGATGAAATGGCTGGATGACATCACCAACTCAATGGACATGAGTCTCAGTGAACTCCGGGAGTTGGTGATGGACAGGGAGGCCTGGCGTGCTGCGATTCATGGGTTTGCAAAGAGTCGGACATGACTGAGCAACTGATCTGATCTGATCTGATCTAAATGTTGCAAGAGCCATTTTTGTTTACATCTCTTGCATATTTATGGGCATTTTTTGTGGTATGTAAAGGTACTACAGTTTTCTTTTTTTTACACTTTTTACAGTATTTTATTTAGCTTATAGTTCTAGAACTAATTTTATTTATTTATTTATTTATTTATTTATTTTTCTGGCTTCTTTCATTTAGCATAATGTTTCTTTTTTTTATTTTATTTTATTTTTAAAATTTACAATATTGTATTAGTTTTGCCAAATATCAAAATGAATCTGCCACAGGTATACCTGTGTTCCCCATCCTGAACCCTCCTCCCTCCCCATACCCTCCCTCTGGGTCATCCCAGTGCACCAGCCCCAAGTATCCAGTATCGTGCATCGAACCTGGACTGGCGACTCGTTTCATACATGATATTATACATGTTTCAATGCCATTGTCCCAAATCTCCCCACCCTCTCCCTCTCCCACAGAGTCCATAAGACTCATTTATATATCAGTGTCTCTTTTGCTGTCTCGTACACAGGGTTATTGTTACCATCTTTCTAAATTCCATATATATGGCAAAACACTCTCCGACATACAGTTTTCTATTCTAGACTAGGGTTATTTTGGACATGACAAATAACCATTTGTGTGTGTACATTTATTTCTTTTTTTATTAGGCCTATAACAAACATTCTTAAATTACACTAAATACTTGAGTAGGTACTGCCAAACAAATTCTTTTGAGTATTTCATTTATTCTGTAACCTCATCAGGACCTTTGTTATCAGTTTTTTTGACTTTCACCACGTTGGTTGTCCTCATTGTAGTTTAAAGTTTCATCACCTTTTGCTTAAGGAGGCTGAGAACATTTCATATGTTTATTAGTCCTTTGTACTGTGCAGATCACAATAAACTGTGGGAAATTTTGAAAGAGATGGGAATACCAGACCACCTGATCTGCCTCTTGAGAAACCTATATGCAGGTCAGGAAGCAACAGTTAGAACTGGACATGGAACAACAGACTGGTTCCAAATAGGAAAAGGAGTACGTCAAGGCTATATATTGTCACCCTGCTTATTAACTTATACGCAGAGTACATCATGAGAAACACTGGGCTGGAAGAAGCACAAGCTGGAATCAAGATTGCCGGGAGAAATATCATAACCTCAGATATGCAGATGACACCACCCTTATGGCAGAAAGTGAAGAGGAATTAAAAAGGCTCTTGATGAAAGTGAAAGAAGAGAGTGGAAACGTTGTCTTAAAGCTCAACATTCAGAAAACGAAGATCATGGCATCTGGCCCCATCATTTCATGGGAAATACACGGGGAAACAGTGGAAACAGTGTCAGACTTTATTTTTTTGGGCTCCAAAATCACTGCAAATGGTGGCTGCAGCCATGAAATTAAAAGACACTCCTTGGAAGAAAAGTTATGACCAACCTAGATAGCATATTGAAAAGCAGAGACATTACTTTGCCAACAAATGTCCGTCTAGTCAAGCCTATGGTTTTTTTCAGTGGTCATGTATGGATGTGAAAGTTGGACTGTGAAGAAAGCTGAGCACCTAAGAATTGATGCTTTTGAACTGTGGTGTTGGAGAAGACTCTTGAGAGTCCCTTGGACTGCAAGGAGATCCAACCAGTCCATTCTAAAGGACGTCAATCCTGGGTGTTCTTTGGAAGGATTGATGCTAAAGCTGAAACTCCAGTACTTTGGCCACCTCATGCGAAGAGTTGACTCATTGGAAAAGACTCTGATGCTGGGAAGGATTGGGGGCAGGAGGAGAAGGGGACGACAGAGGATGAGATGGCTGGATGGCATTAACGACTCGACGGACATGAATTTGGGTGAACTCTGGAGTTGGTGATGGACAGGGAGGCCTGGCGTGCTGCAGTTCGTGGTGTTGCAAAGAGTTGGACAGGACTGAGTGACTGAACTAACATCCCCTTTTATAATTTTTTTGAAGAAAGATTTTAGTAACTTTTTAATATATACATTTATTCATACTATTCTGAAAGTAAATATGAGGTTTCTAGAACAGAAAAGAATTCTTATTACTTCCAACAATAACTGAAGCAATATTCATTGCTGTATTTTTCTACAACAATGCAAATCCAGACAGACAAATCTGCTTGTACATCAAGGGCTTTTATTTTTATTAGTTTATTTTATTTCTTTGAGGGAAAGATTTATTTATTTATTTGCTTGTTTATTTAGCTTTCTTAATTTTATTGTAATAAGGTCACTTAATATAAGATGTATGACCCAAAAATTTCAAATGCACAATGCATTATTCTTGACTAAAAGTACAATGTTGTGCAGCAGATCTCTGGAAGTTATTCATCTTACTTGAATAGTCCCTGGAAGAGGAAATGGCAACCCACTCCAGTATTTCACCTGGAAAATTCCATGGATGGAGGAGCCTGGCAGGCTGCAAGTCCATGGGGTCGCAAAGAGCCAGACACGACTGAGCAAGTTCACTTTCACTTTTGTTCGTGGGCATTTGTTTCCACATCTTAGCTTCTGTGAATAGCAAGATAGTGAAAATGGGAGTGGTCTATCTCTTTAAGATTAAAGAGGATTTCTAAGGTCACAGGAAAGGAACACTGAAGTTAGAAACCTCACGTAGTTTGCATGTATGCTTTCCAGCTTCTACTGTCCTCTTCTGAGAGATGAAAGGAATCTGATCTCCCTAATGTGGAGCTTCCCAGGTGGCACTAGTGGTAGAGAACGTGCCTGCCAGTGCGGGTGTCATAAGATGCAGGTTTGATCCCTGGGGTTGGGAAGATACCTTAGAGGAGTGCGTGCAACCCACTCCAGTGTTCCTGCTTGGAGAACCCGATAGGCAGAGGAGCCTGGAGGACTAGAGTCCATAGGGCCACAAAGAGTCAGACATGACTGAAGCAATTTAGCAAAGCACACAGCACATCACCTTAATGTAAAAAACTTCCTCTTTGGGAACAAAAACGGGAGGTGCCTGGATTTTCATCTTCTGGAACGTAAATAAATGTCTATTTATATTGGGAGAGGGAAATAAATCAAACAATGTTTCCAAAGTTTTAGATTTTAATCCTACTTTGAAATGTAAATAACATGCTAGAGTAGTTATATCTCACTATTTATTGTAAACTTTTAAGACCTGTCCATTAGCCCAAGTTGCAGGGGTTTTTTGCTTAAAAACCTCTTTCTGAAATATGAAAATATTTATATTACTTCCAGCTGATTTTTGTCCAATTTTTTTGAATTTTTTAATATGGATATATTCTTCATATACATATGTTCTTCTTAATACTGTTCTTCATATATTCATATATATTCATATGTATGTTCATGTATTTTGAGAAAAATTGTCACCTTTTGCATCTCTTTTGTCAATTTATATTTGTATTTCTGTGGTTTAATATATTTTATTCTGACATCTTCTGTTTACTAATCCTTTCAACATCAGTGTATAATCTATTACTAAATTCATTTACTGCAATCCTACTGACAATTTTTATAACATTCGATTATAGCATTTCCATTTCATTATTATTTTCTATTACTGATCTGTGATGATATTCTCTATCTTGTCATCCATTTTCTTGAGGATATTAATCACAGTTAGGTGGGTCAGTGGTAAAGAATCTACCTGCCAATGCAGGAGACATGGGAGATGTGGGTTCTATCCTTGGGTTGAGAAGATCCCCTGGAGGAAGAAATGACAATTCACTCCAGTATTCTTGCTTGGGAAATCCCATGGACAGAGGAGCCAAGCAGGTTACAGTGCATGGGGTTGCAAAGAGTCAGACAGGATTTGGCGACTGAGCACTCACATCAGTGTAAAGATAGCGTCTGAACCCTTGGATGGCTAAGTCTTCCATGGGCCTATGTCAATTGTCTCTTTCCTCCTGGTTTTGTTTATCAATCATTTTTGACTGAATGCTCTAAAATACATAAGGAAATTTTTGATGTTCGGTACAATCGTATGTTCTCCACAGAGAATGTAATTTTGCTTTTGACAAAGAGTTAGAATAAAGGCAGATCACCTTGTATCTTAATCCTCTCTCTGATGGGGATGTTTGGACACTGTCATCTTTTCTAGTTACATCATACCCCATCCTAGGAGTTAGCAAGTCAGGGTTCTCTTCTAACATCCTAGGGCATAAAACTGTCCATTCTTCCCCTGAAATCCAAATTGTGTGTCCCAGGACTCTGACTGGTGATACTGAAAACTCTACTACAGAAAACTTGGTCAAGACTCTCAGTCTATAGGCATCACGCTATCTATAAATAAGCAAGTATCAGTTTCACCTCAGTGAGCAGTCTCATCTCTCTAGGATCATGGTCCCCCAAGATCTGGGTGTCTTTGTAGCTCCCTAGTACTTCCAGAATATATTTTGATGTTTTGTTTTGGTTTTTAATTTCTTTTGCTTCTTTTGTTTTGATGTTTCAATCAATGTTTCCAGTTATTCTCAGAAAGAAAATTCCTTCTCCAATATTTGGTCCATTATAGCTACAGTGTAAGTTCTACTTAAACTATAATGATTCCTAAATGCCTACTTATCATTTAATACTGAGTAAAATTTTTATTTTTTGTAGAGTATTTTTCTGACATTCCATATTGTCATGTTTCATTGTTTACCATTCTCAGAGCTCCAATACACTTATCAAAACTTGTAATTGAGTGATTTTTTTTATTAATTTGGTTTAGGTCTTTATTTATCACTAGACTGTAAACTCTAAAAATGGAGGAGACATGCCAATTTGCTTACCAAATGATCTCTAGTACCTAACGTCCAGTAGACACAATAAATACTTTTAAATCTTAAATGAGCAAGTAAAAATTATTTGACATATATAAGAAGACATCTCTAAAATTCAGCCAGCATTCAAATAATGGTTAAATTGGTCTAATTTTAACAGGTTATCATAGGTTAGTTTAACGTATTTCATTGGAAAACATTCTCCAGAATTAAAATGCAAATATGCCTAAAATTTTACTTGAGATATTTTCTTTGTAATAACTTATTGAAATTCCAAGTACATAATGTGTACACAGTAGTTTTAGAAAGACTTTTAAATAACAAAAAATAAAATAAAACAGCATACTTTCTATTTATAAAAATACTTGAAAGCTCCTGTGTGGGAAACAAACTAAAAAGTAAGTAATAAATACACATGGTTTTAATAAGTACTGATATCAGAGACTAATGCAATAAAGCTCTTTAAAATATTAGAAATGCAGTTAAATAAAACTTGCTTTTAAGAGGCATGTTCAATAGCAGTGCATTTTATGGATAATCTTTTAATAAATGAACACATTATAAAAGTTAATTTACCACCCTGAGTTCTCAATTCCATAAATAATATTAGTTCTCTGGCAAAATTCTCATCTTTGACGTATGGTCTAAATATTCTCAGTAGATTTCTTCATTCCATAAACAATTTTTCTTTACTTGCAGGGTCTTACTATCTTAGCATTAGCCCCTTAAATCTGCCATTCTGATTTGTTTTCTACTATTACTCTTGCCTGGAAAAATCCCATGGACAGAGGAGCCTGGTGGGCTGCAGTCCATGTGGTCGTGAAGAGTCAGACATGACTGAGCGACTTCACTTTGACTTTTCACTTTCATGCATTGGAAAAGGAAATGGCAACCCACTCCATTGTTCTTGCCTGGAGAATCCCAGGGATGGGGGAGCTTGGTGGGCTGCCGTCTACCGGGGTCGCACAGAGCTGGACATGACTGAAGTGACTTAGCAGCAGCAGCAGCAGCATTGCAAAATTACTCAAGGCAGAAAAGTATCTATGAACACATTGGCTTAATATGCTTTCTAAACTTAGAAATTTTTTCCAAAGAAATTTCAATTCAGAACTAGATAGATCAGTACCAGAGTCACATAGTTGTCACATTGTTCCTATTAGCAGCAAGACACTAGAAATGGTAACTTATAACATCACCATGTAGTAAAGGAGAAATATAAATTTGTCATCAGTAAGATATCAGATGTAAAATTAACCTATTGTTTTTAAAAAAGGGATATAATCCTTTAATGTGTTTATTGAGTTTAGTGTTACATGTATTCTTGTTCATATTTAACTTTCTAGAAGAGTGAGTAATATCAATACAAAGAGCAACGCGTTTGGAGCCAGAGAGTTGTGAGGTTGGATTCTGACTTTACAATTCATTATTTGTTTGCTGTCACATTTCTGCTTCTGTATCTACAACATGGTGCCTATATTGTCTGCCATTTAAAGGACTAAGGTAGAATAGCCACAAAGTGCATAGCAAGGTTTCTGGCTCAAATCAAACATCCAGTGTATGCTACTTTTTCTTCTTGCCTTGTATTAGTGTTGTTAAATATCTTTTATCTCACATAATTTTTATTCAGTCTAATATGCATCTTGCAACCACTAGATCAGGTCTATAGACTGAATATACTTTCTACAATAGTTGTTATTGTTGTTCATTTGCTAAGTCGTGTCCGACTGTTTGCAACCCAATGGACTGAAGCATGCCAGTCTCCTAAGCCCTCCACTGTCTCCTGGGGTTTGCTCAAATTCATGTCCATTGAGTCAGTGATGCTGTCTTAATATTTCTATCTAATTTTCTACAGAATTTGACATAAATAATTTTCCTTTTACAGAAAAATTTCCCTTAAGAGGTTATTTCTTATAGAAAAAGTCAAAATATAAATAAAATATCTCATTGATATTTAAGTCATATAAATCTTTTTGATCAGGGACTAAATTACAAGTGTCTGTGCCTCTTAAAATCTAGGGGGGAAATGCTGATGATGGAGCTCAGCCTGACTTGCAGAATTCTAGGGAGCACTATAATCAGATAATGGCTTCCCTGGTGACTCAGATAGTAAAAAATCCACCTACAGTGCAGGAGACTTGAGTTCCATCCCTGGGTCGGGAAGATCCTGGAGAAGGAAATGGCTACCCACTCCAGTATTCTTGCCTGGAGAATTCCATAGACAGAGGAGCCTGGTGGGCTACAGTTCATGGGGTCACAAAGAGTCAGACCATGACTGAGTGACTAACACACAATCACATAACATTCACTGTCTTAAACATAAATACAGGAAATATAGTTCATGAAATATAGCTCCACAAGAGAAAACTTTTATGAAGCTAAATATAAACTCTTTTCATTTCCTTTAACATGACCAATTGCTATTATTGTTATGTTGTCAAGAACAATTTGGAAACATACCAAATGTATGCTAGACACACTTCTAGTTTAAATGACATAATCCAAACTATGAAGTCAGAATTCAATAGTGGCTTTTTAAAACTCAGTTCACCTTCCCAGGTTCCTTAAAGTGGTATAGAAGATTGGTCTTCTAGGATCTCTACACAGGTGGAGATCCTCTTGCTCATGGCAGAGAAAGTCCACTGCTTGCACTCAAATTACTGTGCCTTCTTGGACTGGCTACAGGTTTGTTCAGGCTTGTCTATTCAGGCTCTTGGTAGAGAGGACTATATCATGAGGATTGAATTTAGAGGATGGAATATATGAGGAAGTGTTATCCTGGTCTTAGAGATGAATTTCTAAAAGGCACACCTAAGGTCAATCTCTCATTTGCATTTTGCTATGTATCAGATCAAATCAGATCAGATCAGGCGCTCAGTCGTGTCCGACTCTTTGCGACCCCATGAATCGCAGCACGCCAGGCCTCCTGTCCATCACCAACTCCCGGAATTCACTGAGACTCACATCCAGACATCTTATCCTCTGTTGTCCCCTTCTCCTCCTGCCCCCAATCCCTCCCAGCATCAAAGTCTTTTCCAATGAGTCAACTCTTCACATGAGGTGGCCAAAGTACTGGAGTTTCAGCTTTAGCATCATTCCTTCCAAAGAAATCCCAGGGCTGATCTCCTTCACAATGGACTGGTTGGATCTCCTTGCAGTCCAAGGGACTCTTAAGAGTTCTCCAACACCACAGTTCAAAAGCATCAATTCTTTGGCGCTCAGCCTTCTTCACAGTGCAACTCTCACATCCATACATGACCACAGGAAAAACCATAGCCTTGACTAGACGAACCTTTGTTGGCAAAGTAACATCTCTGCTTTTGAATATGCTATCTAGGTTGTTCATAACTTTCCTTCCAAGGAGTAAGCATCTTTTAATTTCATGGCTGCAGTCACCACCTGCAGTGATTTTGGAGCCCAGAAAAATAAAGTCTGACACTGTTTCCACTGTTTCCCCATCTATTTCCCATGAAGTGGTGGGACTAGATGCCATGATCTTCGTTTTCTGAATGTTGAGCTTTAAGCCAACTTTTTCACTCTCCTCTTTCACTCTCATCAAGAGTCTTTTGAGTTCCTCTTCACTTTCTGCCATAAGGGTGGTGTCATCTGCATATCTGAGTTTATTGATATTTCTCCTGGCAATCTTGATTCCAGCTTGTGTTTCTTCTAGTCCAGCGTTTCTCATGATGTACTCTGCATATAAGTTAAATAAACAGGGTGACAAGATACAGCCTTGACGTACTCCTTTTTCTATTTGGAACCAGTCTGTTGTTCCATGTCCAGTTCTAACTGTTGTTTCCTGACCTGCATACAAATTTCTCAAGAGGCAGATCAAGTGGTCTGGTATGCCCATCTCTTTCAGAATTTTCCACAGTTTGTTGTGATCCACACAGTCAAAGGCTTTGGCATAGTCAATAAAGCAGAAATAGATGTTTTTCTGGAACTCTCTTGCTTTTTCCATGATCCAGTGGATGTTGGCAATTTGATCCCTGGTTCCTCTGCCTTTTCTAAAACCAGCTTGAACATCAGGAAGTTCACAGTTCACATATTGCTGAAGCCTGGCTTGGAGAATTTTGAGCATTACTTTACTAGCGTGTGAGATGAGTGCAATTGTGTGGTAGTTTGAGCATTCTTTGGCATTGCCTTTCTTTGGGATTGGAATGAAAACTGATCTTTTCCAGTCCTGTGACCACTGCTGAGTTTTCCAAATTTGCTGGCATATTGACTGCAGCCCTTTCACTGCATCATCTTTCAGGATTTGGAATAGCTTAACTGGAATTCCATCACCTCCACTAGCTTTGTTCATAGTGATGCTTTCTAAGGCCCACTTGACTTCACATTCCAGGATGTCTGGCTCTAGGTTAGTGATCACACCATCGTGATTATGTGGGTCATGAAGATCTTTTTAGTACAGTTCTTCTGTGTATTCTTGCCATCTCTTCTTAATATCTTCTGCTTCTGTTAGGTCCATACCATTTCTGTCCTTTATCGAGCTCATCTTTGCATGAAATGTTCCTTTGGTATCTCTGATTTTCTTGAAGAGATCCCTAGTCTTTCCCATTCTGTTGTTTTCCTCTATTTCTTTGCATTGATTGCTAAAGAAGGCTTTCTTATCTCTTGCTATTCTTTGGAACTCTGCATTCAGATGTTTATATCTTTCCTTTTCTCCTTTGCTTTTCGCTTCTCTTCTTTTCACAGCTATTTGTAAGGCCTCCCCAGACAGCCATTTTGCTTTTTTGCATTTCTTTTCTATGGGACTGGTCTTGATCCCTGTTTCCTGTACAATGTCACGAACCTCATTCCGTAGTTCATCAGGCACTCTATCTATCAGATCTAGGCCCTTAAATCTATGTCTCACTTCCACTGTATAATCATAAGGGATTTGATTTAGGTCATACCTGAATGGTCTAGTGGTTTTCCCTACTTTCTTCAATTTTAGTCTGAATTTGGCAGTAAGGAGTTCATGGTCTGAGCCAGTCAGCTCCTGGTCTTGTTTTTGCTGACTGTGTAGAGCTTCTCCATCTTTGGCTGCAAAGAATATAATCAATCTGATTTCGGTGTTGACCATCTGGTGATGTCCATGTATAGAGTATTCTCTTGTGTTGTGAAACCATTTACCTTCTTTAGTAAGCAAACAGAAAGATAAACCTGCAAATATCCTTAATTGTAATTTCAAGTTACTTGTCCACAAAGGAGTTTAACTAAGTAATCTTTACTTTTAATAGGGTGCTACAGATAGGAACACTTCCACCAGTATTTCCAACCATCTCCCCATCTGCCCACCCTTAGTATGCTCTGACTGCATGTGTTCCATCCTCTCGCACCACGTGCTTCATCCTTATCAATCTGGAGAACACCACCACTTCTTTTGTCAGTTCCTCTATCCTGGACATAAAGTGAGAATTTTAATCATTCTAACTTCCATTATAAATAGTTCATTGGACACTAATAAACATTACTCAAAGAAGTGAAAGAGGAGAAAATGCAGGTAAGATGTGTTTGAAATATTCATAGAGTTTTTGACCTGAGGTCCTCAGGCTGGGTGCCTGGCAGGGCTCAACCGATTTTCAGTTGAAGACAAAATGTTTAAATGTCCCTCAACAATAGAATATATTCTTTTTCGCTAGTGAGAAACACAAGTTCAACAAAATTGGATTTTTTATTTTAACTTGTCACTTGACATTTTAGAAATATCATCCTGGTTAATTTTGTCCTTAATGATAAAATAATAGTGATGAGACTAATATAAATAGAGAAGCAAAAATTATCATTTTTGAGGGCTTTTGCCTCTCTTTTTTGCTAAAAGCTCTGTGTGCATTATCACTACAATGTCAGAATAACTCAGTGAGGTAGATATTACTTTTCCCATTTTATAGTTGAAAAAACGGAAGCTCAGCAATATTAAGTTGTCACATGTCTGTTAACACACACACCTTGGCACCCCAGCTTACTATGATGTGAGACCAAAGCCCATGCCTCTCGTAACTGAGCTACATTGCCAAATACAAATTCAGAAGCTTCCCTAGTGTTTTACAATTTTCAAAATGTTTATCTTTTTTCATTAATGTAGCTCAAAAATCTTTTAAATAATTTAACATATGATTTATTAACATTTTTAGTTGTCTTATTTGTTTAAATGTTGTTTTATTGTGATGAAAACACTAAACATGAGATCTACTCTCTCAACAAAATTTTAAGTGTATGATATAATATGTTAGCTATAGGCACAATTTCTTGCAGTAGACCTCTAGGATTTATTTATCTTATGTAATTGAGACTTTATGACCACTTATGAGCAACTCTTCATTTTTCCCTACCCCTAACCCCTGACAGGGCTTTGCTTATGGCTCAGATGGTAAAGAATCTGCTTGCAATGCGAGAAACCTGGGTTCAGTCCCTGGGTTGGGAAGAGCCCCTGGAGGGCAGCGCAACCCACTCCAGTAGTCTTGCCTGGAGACTCCCATGGACCAAGGAGCCTGGCGAGCTGCAGTCCACAGGGTCACAAAGAGTCAGACACCACTGAGCACAGTACAACACAACTCTTGACAACCAAAACTTCACTTTCTGGTTCTATGAGTGTGATTATTTCAGTGCATAAATGGAATTATCAATATTTGTCCCCCTGTGACTGGTTTATTTTACTCAGCATAGTGTCCTCAAAATTTTCTGCATTTTCACATATTTCAGGATTTTCTTTTTCTTTTTAAAAAATCTAAATAGTTTCTTATTTTGTATATCTATTTTACATTTTTCCTTATTTGTTCATCCATTGATGGACAGTTTCTGCATCTTGGCTATTGTGAACTGTACACAGTAATGAACAGTGAAGTGTAAATAACCCTTGAGATCTTGATTTGAAATATTTTGCAAAAATATACTGGAGTGAAATTGCTAAATCATATGGTAGTTCTATTTTTAATTTTTTTGTGGAATCTCCATGCTGTTTCCCATAGCAGCTGCACTATTTTGCATTTCCACCAACAGAATACAAAGGTTGGAGAAATGTCTATTCAAATCTTTAGCCCATTTTTAAATTGGATTATTAACTTTTTGTCTGTCTTGGTTTGTCTTGTTTGATTTTTTTGCTATTGAGTTGTAACAGTTCCTTATATATTTTGGAAATTAACCTGATAAATGATTTGCAAATAATTTCACCCATTCTCAGGTTGCCTTTTCACTCTATTGGTTGTTTCCTTTACTGTTCAAAGGCATAAGAAAACAGAAAACAAAAGACTCTATGTAACTAATTTGCCAATAACCCAGAGTTTTTAAAAGGCAAAATCAAAATTTGAACTAAATTATTCTCAATAATCCATACCTCTCTATGCAAAATAAATTGATAGATTTCATTAAAGCTTTTCTTGAAACAACACATGAAACATTAACTATTTTATAGAACTTTTAAAAATAGACAAGAAATATCAGTATGAAATTCTAGTAATGAAGCCAAGAAGGAAATAGCAATATGTGACAGGCCCTCTGGGCAACAGCCGCTTTTGTTTTATAAAGTACTTTTTTTATGTTAAACTACTCTGGAAGAGGTTGCTTGTATGTTTTATTCAAGTCAATTCCATGCATAATATATAGTGAATGTCTACCATCTGAGCAAAAGGACCACCTAACAGTACTCTTACATGTTCACTGAATCTATCTACTCAATGGCATGGCCCATTTGTGGGTTGACCCAACAGTTTCAGTTGTCACAGTGACCTGCTGACTTATAAATACTTCAAATGACCTCTTACCTTAGTTGCTTGTATTACTATCATCTAGTGTTTTATTTCATTCCTAACACATAAGATTTAGCCCACTTCTTGATAAATGAATGGAAAAATAAATCATTTTTTAAATAGTTCTGGTGATAGTATTTTGTAGTTCAACAGTATATGAGGAAATAAGAAACCTTTGTTCTCCTATTTTATTAAAATTTAATACATAAAGGAAAATAAGGAAAATGGGAAAAGGTTATCAATATGAGCATTCATCAGGTATTTTAGAATTTTTACTTTGTTCATGGAACACGCACTTGTATATGAACTGACCAGTGATGTACCTTGGTGGGTGCAATTTAGAGGACATATTTCAATTGTGTTTTAATTTCACAACACTAGGAGGCTCTTATTTGAATTAGTATCAATGGTGATTTGGGATGACAGCAATCCGTTTAAAAACAACCTGTTATCCTTCTCAAATATAATATGATTATGAAATTCCTTGTGCAGAACTAGTTCTTTTCTTCCTTAGAAAATGTGAATGTTCTAATTACTCACTCATTTTGGTTCAAAGACTATTATAATTCTTTAAATTTGTTTCTTCTACAGAATACAGAGGTTGGGAAATTATTTTCTGATTGAAAAATGAGAGAAGTCAATTTATTGACTTTATACTCTTTCTTTGATGTCTAAATATTTATAGCAATTTTGAATGATTCTACATAAAGTATTTAATATTAATAGCATTTAAGGATTATGTGGAACTTTAGTCATTACAAAATGTTTAGAAATTGCAGGTTTTTGTTTTTTTTTTAACAGCATCATTTTTAGATAACTCAGTATTCAGGCCACATCTTTAGCATCTCAGAAAAGTAAACCAAATAAGGGAAGACTGTCAGTATAGTTTACCATGTTCTAGCTTCAAAATGGATATGAATTGCTGCTGCCATATCAAGCATGTGCAATTCATCCAGATATTCAAAACTACTTCAGTTAGCAGCATTGACTGATTTTGAAGTACTGGGGTCTTTTTCTCCCTAGTATGTATACAGCATAGCTAAGGTTTCCAAGATGGGATTCTAGAGGTCAGAGAACACCAAAACCATATCATCATGCTCTGGTGTCTTACACAAATTCATACCCAAGGTGAGCCTTCAGAAAATGTAAGTTTAATGAATGAATAAATGTTATTAAGACCATTTTTGCATGAAGTAGCCATATTAAATCAGTTCCAGAAGATCTAATTTAATCTGACAAGACCATTCTGTCTATACAAATCTGATCTTAGGAAAATCAGAAATTTTAGGCTTGACTGACATCATTGGCAGTATGTCTTGTAAGCCAGTACAAATTTATGCGGCAAAAGCACCTTTACATTGAAGAACTGAGCAGATTATAGGAAAAATATCTCTTCTAATTTAGCAACAGTAGCATTTAACATGGTGCATCAATAGTCAACATTGAGGGGCCAATGGATCAGGAACTTTCCCAAATAGTTTTTGCCTATGATTGCAATTAAGTGACCATAGCCTATAGTGATTCATTCAAAAGTAAAAAAAAAAAAAAAAAAAAAGAATGTAAAATCAGATGAAATGGAAGGAAAGGCAAATATAAAAAGAACTGATATTTTGGTGGCATCCTGGGCACAGATTAAATTTTATCCTTTTTCAGATACATTTCACAGACCACTTGTGTTCAGAGAACAAACAGAAAAAGGAGGGTTAGCCAGATGGATAGATTTATGTCTCCTTCCCCTTCTTACTCTTTTCAATGGGAGTAGTTCTATGCTTTACAATATTTCTACAAGATATTTTATGTGAAGAAAGAATTCTGATATCTTTCAAAAATGTATTATCATTACCTTTCATGGTCTTTCTGTATAGGGGGAAAATGATTGAGGGAATTATCTTAATTCTATATTTGACAAATCCTCTGTTGCAATCTACCACCCATTACCTACAGAAAACAAGTCTTCAGACATAGATCTTTCATGGCTCACTTTTTTATTTGTAAAATCATTCCCTTCTATGTCACCTGTTTAATTCAAATTTTTCCTAAAGTTGCAACTTCATTTGTCTCCTGAAATAACCTATACTTTCTGTCTTCCATAACCATGCTCATCTATTCTCTCCCTTACCTAAAATACTTTTACTAATGTTTTGAACCTGTCTATATACCTGCCTTTATATCTTTCAAACTCTCCTCAAATGGAAATATATTTCAATGCCTTTTTTTTGTAATTCCCATCTGGGTTGGAACTTTTCCTTCTCTGTATTTTAATACAGAGATATATAGCATATGTTTTTTTTTTAATTTTTTGTTCAGATCAATTATAAAGTTAGCAACACAGTGTACCGGCCAAGAAAGAATGCTCTTAGATTCTCAGTCAAATCTCAATTTTATCACTTTCTAGGTACATGAACCTAAAGTGTTAATGAAGGTATTATTTGTTCAGTTGTGTCCAACTCTTTGCGACCCCATGGACTGTAGCCCATCAGGCTCCTCTGTTCATGGAATTCTCCAGGCAAGAATACTGGAGTGGGTAGTCATTCCTTTCTCCAGAGAACCTTCTTGACTTGGGGATTGAACCTGAGTCCCCTGCATTGGCTACGGATTCTTTACTGTCTGAGCCACCAGACAACCTAAAATAATCACTAAAGCACTTGGTGCCCCAGTTTTCCCACTTCATAGGTATTTTGTGAAGTTTAAATACAAGAAAACAAGGAAAACAGCAGTTTGTACATGGTAAGTGTTCCATGTAGCTACTTATCAAGATGGTTAGTATATGTTTTATGAACATGCATTATTTCCCCAAAAGACAACAATGACTCTGCACTTTGTTTCATTCTATCATTTATGCATTGTAGAATATATCAAGGTGGTTGATATCTAATTGATAAAGATTCTTTTGAATTGAATTTAAATAAACTAAATCAATACTTTGGCCACCTCATGAGAAGAGTTGACTCATTGGAAAAGACTCTGATGCTGGGAGGGATTGGGGGCAGGAGGAGAAGGGGACGACAGAGGATGAGATGGCTGGATGGCATCACTGACTCAT
Source organism: Bos javanicus (assembly GCF_032452875.1). Lineage (NCBI taxonomy): Eukaryota > Metazoa > Chordata > Mammalia > Artiodactyla > Bovidae > Bos > Bos javanicus. Next base: position 4,302,859 of record NC_083879.1, on the reverse strand, counting down.
TGGACGTGAGTCTGAGTGAACTCCGGAAGCTGGTGACGGACAGGGAGGCCTGGTGTGCGGTGATTCATGGGGTCACAAACAGTCGGACACAACTGAGCGACTGAACTGAACTGAACTGAAACTAAATCAGTGTTCCATTTAGGGTCCCTTTATAATAGAAGCTTACCATTTTTTCTTTCTTTTTTCCCAGGTTTCCTGGTAGAGTTCCAACTCTGGTGATTACATTTGGCCTTAAATATTCCTGGTGTGGTTTAATTGGAAATCTGCCTTTATTTTCTCCCAGAAAGGTAGAAAAAAGAGGAAGCATACAATAATTCCAGCCATAAGTGTCTGCATTCCACTGTGATATGGAGGAGACTAATTCCTTTCACCTCGCTGGGCAGAACTCTGTGGAGACACTATCGATGTATGCATAGTTTGTAAATAGAAACTCTTCCTGAAGCACAATGGCTAATACACATGAGGAATTTACTATACTCATGCCTAGATGATACATTTCTCACATGTATTTTATATTTATCATTTCAACTGTCCTTAGAAGAGAGTTGTATGATTAATCCCCCTTTTCCACTAAGACAGTGAGTTCAAAAAGTTTGCATGATGTGCTTAAAGTTATGGGGCTTCCCTGGTGGCTCAGATGATAAAGAATCTGCCTTCAATGTGGGACACCCAGGTTTGATCCCTGGGTCTGGAAGATGCCCTGGAGAAGGAACTGGCTATCATCTACTCCAGTATTCTTGCCTGGAAAATTCCATGGGCAGAGGAACCTGGCAGGGCACAGTCCGTGGGGTTGCAAAGAGTCGGACACAACGGAATCAACTTAGCATGCATGCACGCGCAAAGTTATACAGCTAATGAAATGGCAAAATCTGCATCTGAAGACAACTGATTCCAAAGAAGGTAGCTTTTGCTAGATAGCTTCTCTATATATTATACTAACATTGAGAGTCATATTTGAAGCATCCTTAGCACATGAAGAACACAAGAGTGACTGCTGGAAATTCCCATAAAATGGGATTTCATGATTTTCTATGGGACTATATGATTTTCTAAGGAACCCTAGAATAACTCAGAATAAAGGGTAGAATGGAAACTAAACTGGAAGTGCTCAAATTCTCTCATCCCAAGGAAGGAGGCTCATAACAGAAAATTAATTTCAGACACTGAAAATGAAGTTACATTTTATACAAAATTGAGTTTATAATCTGAAATCCATAGCTATTCATAAATATTTTAATTTAAATTATCCAATTTAAACCAATACTTTCAAATTCAATTTTTCAAATTGTGTTGTTGTGTCTGTTGTTGCTCAGTCGTGTCGGACTCTGAAACCCCATGGACTGCAGCATGCCAGGCTTCCCTGTACATCTCCATCTCCCAGAGCTTGCTCAAACTAATGACCATCCAGCCATCTAATTCTCTGTCATCCCCTTCTCCTTCTGCCTTCAATCTTTTCTAGCAACGGTGTCTTTTCTAATGGGTCAGCTCTTTGCATCAGGTGAGTAGATTAATTTTAAAAGCTTTATGAAATGTGTGCATAAACAGCATGGAGTGATGGTTCTATAACTGCCTATCTTTTTTTAATATAAATGTATTTATTTTAATTGGAGGCTAATTACTTTACAATATTGTATTGGTTTTGCAATACATCAACATGACTCTGCCACGGGTGTACATGTATTCTGATCCTGAACCCCCCTCCCACAACCCTCCCTATACCATCCCTCTGGGTCATCCCAGTGCACCAGCCCCAAGCATCCTGTATCCTGCATTGAACCTGGACTGGTGATTCATTTCATATATGATATTATACATGTCTCAATGCCATTCTCCCAAATCATCCCACCCTCTCCCTCTCCCACAGAGTCCAAAAGACTGTTCTATACATCTATGTCTCTTTTGCTGTCTCGCTTACAGGGTTATCATTACCATCTTTCTAAATTCCATATATATGCATTAGTATACTGTATTGGTGTTTTTCTTTCTGGCTTCCTTCACTCTGTATAATAGGCTCCAGTTTCATCCACCTCATTAGAACTGATTCAAATGTATTCTTTTTAATGGCTGAGTAATACTCCATTGTGTATATGTACCACTGCTTTCTTATCCATTCATCTGCTGATGGACATCTAGGCTGCTTCAATGTCCTGGCTATTATAAACAGTGCTGCGATGAACATTGGGGTACACATGTCTCTTTCCCTTCTGGTTTCCTCAGTGTGTATGCCCAGCAGTGAGATTGCTGGGTCATAAGGCAGTTCTATTTCCAGTTTTTTAAAGAATCTCCACCCTGTTCTCCACAATGGCTGTACTAGTTTGCATTCCCACCAACAGTGTAAGAGGGTTCCCTTTTCTCCACACCCTTTCCAGCATTTATTGCTTGTAGACTTTTGGATAGCAGCCATTCTGACTGGCATGAAATGGTACCTCATTGTGGTTTTGATTTGCTCTGATAATGAGTGATGTTGAGCATCTTTTCATGTGTTTGTTAGCAATCTGTATGTCTTCTTTGGAGAAATGTCTATTTAGTTCTTTGGCCCACTTTTTGATTGGGTCATTTGTTTTTCTGGAATTGAGCTGCAGGAGTTGCTTGTATATTTTTGAGATGAGTTGTTTGTCAGTTGCTTCATTTGCTATTATTTTCTCCCATTCTGAAGGCTGTCTTTTCACCTTGCTTATAGTTTCCTTTGTTGTGCAAAAGCTTTTAATTTTAATTAAGTCCCATTTGTTTACTTTTGTTTTCATTTCCAATATTCTTGGATGTGGGTCATAGAGGATTCTGCTGTGATGTATGTCAGAGAGTGTTTTGCCTATGTTCTCCTCTAGGAGTTTTATAGTTTCTGGTCTTATGTTTAGATCTTAATCCATTTTGAGTTTATTTTTGTGTATGGTGTTAGAAAGTGTTCTAGTTTCATTCTTTTACAAGTGGTTGACCAGTTTTCCCAGCACCACTTGTTAAAGAGATTGTCTTTCCTCCATTGTATATTCTTGCCTCCTTTGTCAAAGATAAGGTGTCCATAGGTGCATGGATTTATCTCTGGGCTTTCTGTTTTGTTCCATTGATCTATATTTCTGTCTTTGTGCCAGTACCATACTGTCTTGATGACTGTGGCTTTCTAATAGAGCCTGAAGTCAGGCAGGTTGATTCCTCCAGTTCCTTTCTTCTTTCTCAAAATTGCTTTGGCTATTCGAGGCTTTTTGTATTTCCATACAAATTGTGAAATTATTTGTTCTAGCTCTGTGAAAAATACCGTTGGTAGTTTAATAGGGATTGCATTGAATCTATAGATTGCTTTGGGTAGTATACTCATTTCCAGTATATTGATTCTTCCGATCCATGAACACGATATATTTCTCCATCTATTAATGTCCTCTTTGATTTCTTTCATCAGTGTTTTTTAGTCTTCTAGATATAGGTCTTTTGTTTCTTTAGGTAGGTATATTCCTAAGTATTTTATTCTTTTCATTGCAATGGTGAATGGAATTGTTTCCTTAACTTCACTTTCTATTTTGCATTACTAGTATATAGGAATGCAAGGGATTTCTGTGTGTTGATTTTATATCCTGCAAGTTTACTATATTCATTGATTAGCTCTAGTAGTTTTCTGATGGAGTCTTTAGGGTTTTCTACATAGAGGATCATGTCATCTGCAAAGAGTGAGAGTTTTACTACTTCTTTTCCAATCTGGATTCCTTTTATTTCTTTTTCTGCTCTGATTGCTGTGGCCAAAACTTCCAAAACTATGTTGAATAGTAGTGGTGAAAGTGGCACCCTTGTCTTGTTCCTGACTTTAGAGGAAATGCTTTCAATTTTTCACCATTGAGATAATGTTTGCTGTGGGTTTGTCATATATAGCTTTTATTATGTTGAGGTATGTTCCTTCCATTCCTGCTTTCTGGAGAGTTTTTATCATAAACGGATGTTGCATTTTGTCAAAGACTTTCTCTGCATCTATTGAGATAATCATATGGTTTTTATTTTTCAATTTGTTAATGTGGTGTATTAAGTTGATTGCTTTGTGGATATTGAAGAATCCTTGCATCCCTGGGATAAGGCCCACTTGGTCATGATATATGATCTTTTTGTGTTGTTGGATTCTGTTCACTAGAATTTTGTTAAGGATTTTTGCATTTATGTTCATCAATGATATTGGCCTGTAGTTTTCTTTTTTTGTGGCATCTTTGTCAGGTTTTGGTATTAGGGTGATGGTGGCCTCATAGAATGAGTTTGGAAGTTTACCTTCCTCTGCAATTTTCTGGAAGACTTTGAGTAGGATAGGCATTAACTCTTCTCAATTTTTTGTAGAATTCAGCTGTGAAGCCTTCTGGACCTGGGCTTTTGTTTGCTGGAAGATTTCTGATTACAATTTCAATTTCTGTGCTTGTGATGGGTCTGTTAAGATTTTCTATTTCTTCCTGGTCCAGTTTTGGAAAGTTTTACTTTTCTAAGAATTTGTCCATTTCTTTCAAGTTGTCCATTTTATTGGCATGTAAATGCTGATAGTAGTCTCTTATGATCCTTTGTATTTCTGTGTTGTCTATTGTGATCTCTCCATTTTCATTTCTAATTTTATTATTTGATTTTTCTCCCTTTGTTTCTTGATGAGTCTGGATAATGGTTTATCAATTTTATTTATCCTCTCAAAGAACCAGCTTTTGGCTTTGTTGATTTTTGCTATGGCCTCTTTTGTTTCTTTGCATTTATTTCTGCCCTAATTTTTAAGATTTCCTTCCACTAACCCCGGGATTCTTCATTTCTTCCTTTTCTAGCTGCTTTAGGTATAGAGTTAGGTTATTTATTTGACTTTTTTCTTGTTTGTTGAGGTATGCCTGTATGGCTATGAACCTTCCCCTTAGCACTGCTTTTACAGTATCCCATAGGTTTGGGGTTGTTGTGTTTTCATTTTCATTCATTTCTATGTATATTTTGATATCTTTTTTTAATTTCTTCTGTGATTCGTTGGTTATTCAACAGTGTGTTGTTCAGCCTTCATATGTTGGAATTTTTATTAGTTTTTCTCCTGTAATTGAAACCTAATCTTACTGCATTGTGGTCAGAAAAGATGCTTGGAATGATTTCAATTTTTTTGAATTTACCAAAGCTAGATTTATGGCCCAGGATGTGATCTATCCTGGAGAGGGTTCCGTGTGCTCTTGAAAAAAAGTTGAAATTCATTGTTTTGGGGTGAAATGTCCTATAGATATCAATTAGGTCTAACTGGTCTATTGCATCATTCAAAGTTTGTGTTTCCTTGTAAATTTGCTGTTTAGTTGATCTATCCATAGGTGTGAGTAGGATATTAAAGTCTCCCACTATTATTGTGTTATTGTTAATTTCCCCTTTCATACTAGTTAGCATTTGTCTTACATACTGCGGTGCTCCTATGTTGGGTGCATGTATATTTATAATTGTTATATCTTCTTCTTGGATTGATTCTTTGATCATTATGTAGTGTCCTTCTTTGTCTCTTTTCACAGCCTTTGTTTTAAAGTCTATATTATCTGATATGAGTATTGCTACCTGCTTTCTTTTGGTCTCTATTTGCATGGAATATCTTTTTCCAGCCCTTCACTTTCAGTCTGTATGTGTCCCTTGTTTTGAGGTGGGTCTCTTGTAGACAACATATATATGGGTCTTGTTTTTGTATCCATTCAGCCAGTCTTTGTCTTTTGATTGGGGCATTCAACCCATTTACATTTAAGGTAATTATTGATAAGTATGATCCCATTGCCATTTACTTTATTGTTTTGGGTTTGAGTTTATATACCCTTTTTGTGTTTCCTGTCTAGAGAAGATCCTTTAGCATTTGTTGGAGAGCTAGTTTGGTGGTGCTGAATTCTCTGAGCTTTTGCTTGTCTGTAAAGCTTTTGATTTCTCCTTCATATTTGATAAATGGAAGGTCTGCTTGGGCTACACAGGCAAAAATCTTGCTTTTTCTTCATATATACACGTCTCTATGGGTCTAGATTGGATTTATAAAGTGTAGCCTAAGTTTACTAGGACTTCTTACATGGTAGATGGCTTCCACCATGGATAGAAGGATAAATGTAAAATTAACAGGCATTCTTACATGTTAGGCTCAGAACTGGACAGTACTACTTCAGAACAATTTATTGATTACAAATCCAAAGGGAATGGCTGCACAAAATCATCACTAGCAATGACTAGTAAAAGATATGATTCATTGGGAGCTGTTGGGGCAAGGGTGGGGGTGAGAATGAAATAGGTTTGCATGTCCTTCTACCTTCTATCTCCAAACTCCCAGGTGTTTTAAAAATGCTTTCATAATGAAGAAGAAGAAGTGGGGAGGGACAGATGTTAGTCAAATATTCAAACAAGCAATCATAAAGTTAAGAGAAGAGAGCAAGAATAAAGTTTCCAAGGAGAGTAGAGCCTGTGCAAATTTCCTTTGGTTTTGAGGAAACATGCTAACTATAAAGGAGGTCAACGTGGCTGGAATACAGAAAATGGGGAGAGCCAGGATGTAAGATGAGGCTGGGGGTAGAGAGGGGTCTTGTAGGGCCTTCAGAGCTGCACTAAGGGAGTTTTCCCTTCATTCCAAGAACAGTCAAACACTATCTAAGAGTTCTAAGCTGGAAAATTACATGGTAAGTTTTCCAATTTTCAAACACATTACTTTGGCTGGTATGCAAAATTTATCCATTTATAATATTGGATAGTAATATCACTTCATAATGCTTAAATGTTCCACACAGTTTCAAGGATATATTAAATACTCCACAAGTGTTATTTGTTTTTAACTGCAGTTATTATTACTGCTGTGTGCTGTTTCTGGTGGCTTAGAGCTGTATTTGTATTCACAGAAATCAGAGATGTTTGGCCAGAAAATCAAATGATGAGGGTTATTTGCTAGACATTCAAGAAGGGAATAGAATCCTTTTGAAGATGTAAGCCACATCTGGTGCAAATCTTAACAGAAAGATAAATTGTCTCCTTTAAAATAATGTACACACTCACACACTGTGAGTGGTAAAGAATAATTAACATGAAATGGTATGATGACTAAGAGAGCTAGTCAAAAGAGGCCTGTGAGGCAAGGTTTTATCTAGTCAGAATAAAAAATGAAAATTTTGGTTAAGCATGTGCACATAGTCAATATCCAATCATACAGTTTCACAGTATGAAAAGGCAAAAAGATACGCAAGTGAAAAATGAACTCCCCAGGTCAGTAGCAACCCAATATGCTACTGGAGAAGAGTGGGGAAATAACTTCAGAAAGAATGACGAGATGGAGCCAAAGCATAAACAACACCCAGGTGTGGATGTGACTAGTGATGGAAGTAAAGTCTGATGCTGTAACAATATTACACAGGAACCTGGAAAGTTAGGTCCATGAATCAAGGTAAATTGGAAGTGGTCCAACAGGAGATGGCAAGAATGAACATCGACATTTTAGGAATCAGTGAAATAAAATGGACTGGAATGGGTGAATTTAACTCAGATGACCATTTTATCTACTACTGTGGGCAAGAATCCCTTAGAAGAAAAGGAGTAGCCCTAATAGTAAACAAAGAGCAATACTTGGGTGCAGTCTCAAAAATGACAGAATGCTCTCTGTTCATTTCCAGGCAAACCATTCAATATCACAATAATCCAAATCTATGCCCCAACCACTAAAGCAGAAGAAGCTGAAGTTGATCGGTTCTACAAGACCTTCTAGAACTAATACCAAAAAAGGTGTCCTTCTCATCATAGGGTACTGGAATGAAAAAGTAAGAAGTCAAGAGATACAAGGAATAACAGGCAAGTTTGGCCTTGGAGTCCAAAACAAAGCAGAGCCAAGGCTAACAGGTTTTGAGAAGAGAATGCCCTGGTCATAGCAAAAAACCCTCCTCCAACAACAAAAGAGACAACTTTACATGTAAATGTCAAGAGATGGTCAATACTAAAACCAGATGGATTATATTCTTTGTATCCAAAGATGGAGAAGCTCTATACAATCAGCAAAAATAAGACAAGGAGCTGAATGTGGCTCAGATCGTGAACCCCTTATTGCAAAATTCACACTTAAATTGAAAAAAATAGGGAAAATCACTAGGCCGTTTGGGTATGACCTAAATCAAATCCCTTACAATTATACAGTGGAAGTGATAAATAGATTCAAGGGATTAGATCTGATAGACAGAGTGCCTGAAGAACCATGGACAGAGAGTGTTTCAAGAACTATGACATTGATCACAGGAGGCAGTGATCAAGATCATCCCCAAGAAAAAGAAATGCAAAAAGACAAAATAGTTGTCTGAGGAGGCTTTCCAAATAGCTGAGAAAAGAAGAGAAGCTAAAGGCAAAGGAAAAAAGGAAATATATATTCATCTGAATGCAGAATTCCAAGAATAGCAAAGAGGTATAAGAAAGCCTTCTTCAGTGATCAATGAAAAGAAATAGAGGAAAACCATAGAATAGGAAAGATTAGAGATCTCTTCAAGAAAATTAGAGATATCAAGGGACATTTCATGAAAAGGTGGGAACAATAAAGGAGAGAAATGATATGGAACTAACAGAAGCAGAAGATATTAAGAAGAGGTGACAAGAATACACAGAGGAACTACACTGAAAAGATCTAATGGCCTAGAAATCATGATGGTGTGATCATTCACCTGGAGCCAGGCATCCTGGAGTCTGAAGTCAAGTGGGCCTTAGGAAGCATCACTATGAACAAAGGTAGAAGAGGTTATGGAGGTCCAGCTGAGCTATATCAAGTCTTAAAAGATGATGCTGTGAAAGTGCTGCACTCAATATGCCAGCAAATTTGGAAAACTCAGCAGTGGCCACAGGACTGGAAAAGGTCAGTTTTCATTCCAGTCCCAAGGAAAGGTAATGCCAAAGAATGCTCAAACTATGACAAAATTGTGCTCATCTCACATGCTAGCAAAGTAATGCTCAAAATTATCTGCACTACGCTTCAACACTATGTGAACTGAGGACTTCCAGATGTGCAAGGTGCATTTTGAAAAGGCAGGGGAACCAGAGATCAAATGGCCAACATCTGTTGGATCATAGAAAAAGCAAGAGAGCTCATAAAAACATCTACTTCTGCTTCATTGACTATGCCAAAGTCTTTGACTGCATGGATCACAACAAACTGTGGGAAATTTTTAAAGCTATGTGAATACCAGACTACTTTACCTGCCTCCTGAGAAATCAGTATGCAGGTCAAGAAGCAACAGTTAGAACCAGCATAGAACATATGGAACCGGACTGGTTCCAAATTGGGAAAGGAGTACATCAAGGCTGTATATTGTAATACTGCTCATTTAACTTATATACAGAGTACATCATGCAAAATGCCGGGCTGGATGAAGCACAAGCTGGAATCAAGATTGCATGGAGAAATATCAGTAGCATCAGATATGCAGGAACTTCTTGATGAAAGTGAAAGAAGAGAGTTTAAAAACTGGCTTAAAACCCAACATTCAAAAAAACTAAGATCATGGCATCTGCTGCCATCACATCATGGCAAATAGATGGGGAAACAATGTAAACAGTGTCAGACTTTATTTTCTTGGGCTCCAAATCACTGCAGATGTTGACTGAAGCCATGAAATTAAAAGAGGCTTGATCCTTCGAAGAAAAGCTATGACCAACCTAGAGAGCATATTAAAAAACAGAGACATTACTTTGCCAACAAAGGTCTGTCTAGTCAAGGCTATGGTGTTTCCAGTGGTCATGTATGGATGTGACAATTGCACTGTGAAGAAAGCTGAGCTCAGAAGAATTGATGGTTTTGAACTGTGGTGTTGGAGAAGACTTTTGAGAGTCCCTTGGACTGCAAGGAGTTCCAACAAGTCCATCCTAAAGGAAATCAGTCCTGAATGTTCATTGGAAGGACTGATGTTGAAGCTGAAACTCCAATATTTTGGTCACCTGATACAAAGAGTTGACTCATTTGAAAAGACCCTTATGCTGGGAAAGATTGAAGGCAGGAGAAGAAGGATGCCATGGTTGAATGGCATCACCGACTCAATGGACATGGGTTTGAGTAAACTCTGGGAGTTGGTGATGGACAGGAAGGCCTGGCATGCTGTGGTCCATGGGGCAGCAAAGAGTCGGACATGACTGAGTGACTGAACTGACTGCTTGACAGCTTTACAGCCCAGGGTTAGATTAGTTTCCTGCATTTTTAGTGAGTTCTGAGGAGAAAATTCCTCTTATAACATCAGCACCTCAACTAACCTTTGCTCCTCCAGCATCTTGATTCTTGAGGATTTCTTGGTCTTTTCTTGCTATTTCCTGTAACAGAAGTCCTTGGTCTAGTTGTCTGGTCTGTCACATTTAACCTTCGTGACAACTTGAAGCAACAGCAGTAGAAAGCAGTAGAAAAAAATCTTCATTTAAGATTTACTCATCAGGCATTTAATAAAAGCCTGCTATGTGCCAGACATTTTCCTGTATTTTAGCCATCTAGAAAACTGACTCTTAATAGCTTAGATTCTAGTAATTAGGACAGAGGAGAAAAGGGAATAAAAGCTTACCAGGTAGCTCGGTGGTAAAGAATCTGCCTCCCAAACAGGAGATGCAGCTTCGATCCCTGGGTTGGAAAGATTTCTGTAGAAAGAACCGGCAACCCACTCCAGTTTCTTTCCTGGGAAATCCCACAGACAGAGAAGCCGGGTGGGCTACAGTTCATGGGATTACAGAGTCAGATATTATTAAACAATAACAATAATGGAATAAATAAATAAAATGAAAGAAATTTCCCTTAATGATAACTGTCAAAATAATATAAAAAAATAAATGATATGTGGATATGTACCACAGCTTTCTTATCCATTCATCTGCTGATGGATATCTAGGTTGCTTCCATGTCCTGGCTATTATAAATAGTGCTGCGATGAACATTGGGGCACACGTGTCTCTTTCAATTCTGGTTTCTTCAGTGTGTAGAGGGAGGGAGGAGGGAGGGGGATTCATGATGGGGAACACATGTACACCAATGGTGGATGCATGTTGATGTATGGCAAATCCAATACAATATTGTAAAGTAAATAAAAAATATATAATAATAATAATAATAAATTTTTAAAAAAGGAAAAAAATGATATAGTGGAAAATGACTGGGCCAGTGGGGGTGGAAAGTGTATATATTTTACTGAGTGATATAAAGAAGCTACAACCTAGATCTAAGTTTCTAGGAAGAATAAACAGTAAATTCAAAAGTTCTAAAGATACAGACATGGAGGAACAGGTAGAAGCTTAGTATTATTGAGTCATGGTCTCATCAGCAAAGAGTAGTAGGGAATGATATTAGAAATGCAAGCAGGCATGGGTCATAAAGTGAGAACTTTGTGCCCATACTAAAGTTTGAATTTTCTTGTATGTGCAATGAAAAGCCATGGAACTTTTTAGCAGAAATATATGATCTGATTTGTGTTATGTCACTACCATCATGGGTGTTTTGTGTTGAACAGATAGGAAGAATTCAAGGTGAGTAATTCAGGATGCTGTTTTAAAGGAAAAAGATGTTAGTTTAGATCACAATGACAAAATTGAAGAAAGAGACATTTGGACATCAGACATAAAATTCTAACTTCCATTAGAATAAATAAAATCTCTGAGTCTATGGAGAATTTTGGAGTGAGGAGTATGACTTGCAAAAAGTAAAGTGTATGGTAGTAAGACATGTCAGTGTACAGGAAGTAGCCAGGAAAAAAAAAAAAAGATAAAATGGTGTATTCACCCTGAGTTTGTGAAGTATCTAACTTAGTTTTATAATGTTTAGTAAACAGTTGTTTATAGTGGAGTATTTAAGAATAAAGAACAGTTTAAGGCGTTTCTTCCATGTAATTAGAACCCAGTAGACAAATTCTAATCCTAATGCGTCTTAAAAAAAAAGGAGTTCCTTTTGTCTTGTCTCACTTTATGTGGAAGAAGAATGGCTGTAAAGTAGGCTTGCATATCACCCCTGCCAGAGTGGTACCAAAAATACACAGATCCTTAATTTTCCTCTTGGAATATTTGACAAAGTAAAAGACATGTAATCTTGCTGTGCTGAGGAACAGTTCCCGCTATTTTGCTTCTGATTTCCATTAATGGAAATGATTTAATAAACAGAAATCCAGATTGAAGTTCAGCAGACATTTGTTGGTGGGGGGAGAATGACGTGCGGGAAATGTTTTATTAACGAGCTCTGTGATAAGTCACACGCACTGAGTATGTGTCATTTCCCAACTTACAGACTTATACTGTTTCTTCCTCCTCCAGGATGCAAATACAATCATGCATATCATGTATAAGGAAAAGTACATTTGAAATACTCTAACAGTATAATCTTTGAATGTGAACTTGAGCCACTAAGTGATTTAGAGACTTGCCCTAAGTATTATACATACTGAGCAATGAAGACTGGTTTATACATTGAAGATACATTGAATTCTTAGCTTAAAATCCCTCATTCATGACAAGAGTCAATCTAATTTTTAAGAACTCATGTTTTAATAACCAAAGCTTAACACCCTTATCTTTAAATATCAATGAATTGAAGGTCCAGGTAATTTTCCAATTTCACTGTGAATGTGATAATACTTAAAGACTAAAGTATGTGAGAAAGGTAATGTAGTTAATATAAAATTAGACAAAAATGTAATGTATGTTTTTCATATTCACCTTATCAAATCCTTTAAGTATAGATAAAATTGACTGTGAATAGTTCTTTATTATGAGATTTACAAACTTTTGTTAAATTTCTATAGCTTGAAAAAATATCATGAACCAGTAAAAATCAAGAATACTTAACAATTGCTTAAGTGCATTGACTGATCTTTCTTATTATCTGTTATTAGTGTTTAAGTGCATTAACACGACACTTCATCATCATACACATACCTATCATTTCAAACCTCTAGGACTGGTATATGGTAAACTTGATTCTTACATTAGTATGCAAGATATATTCATGACTAGTTTAATACACTGCTCTGAGTCAGTTGCCATGTTTCTCCAGGGTGATATATTTGGTTATACTGTGGTGGGTGTTTACATGAATGTTATTGATGATTTAAGCAACTTGGCTCAGAGGCTTTTTTAATAACTCCTGCTGAAGAAAAGGTAATAATAGTGGACAATACCATCATCTATCACACAATACTTCAGAATGTTCCCATTAGGAGAGAACCACTCAGCGGTTTTTCCAGGTGTTACCTATCAGCTACAAGTACCTCCTTATTTTCAGTCTCACTCTGTGTCAACATAAATTAATAGTGGTTTTGCAAGTTAATTTCTTTTACTATCCAATGCTGTCTCTAAGAGCATGTCATGAATTCACAAACAGCAGTGACACATCTCTCATATCTATAAAAGTACTTTCATTCAATTCATTTAATTTGTAAAGTAGAAAGATGTAAAATGATATAAACAAAAAACAAGCAAAATTATGTGGGATGCCTGCCTTATGCATTAGTATTATGTAGAATATCGAGTTAAAGAATATGAAAGTTGGTGTAATGTGTAAAGGGTACTGCTGAAGAGAAAGTCCTCTGGGGTATGAAGGTCCTGGTAGAAATTCTCTCTCAGCCCTATTAGTAGTAAGACCATGGGCACACTATGAACCTCCCTGAATGTCAGTCTTCATCTTTAAACTGAGGAAAATAATGTAGCTACTTTAGAAGATATATTGCAGAGGATACCTTAGTATGCCTGACATGTATTAAGCACTTGAAAAAATTATAGATATTGTTATTGTGTTTATTAATGTTAAAATCAAAAATAAATGACATTTTAATTTTCATTTACTCTATTTTGGTTTTAAGACAAGTCTGCTAATTCTTTGACAACTCCTCCTACTTTTTTGTGGCATTTATCCTCTGCCCAGTATGGGTTGGCCTTAAAACTCACTTCTAACAAATGCGGGAGAAGTTGCAGTGTGCCTTCTAAGATTAGTTCCTACACTGTGGTAGAGTTCCCTTCTGACTCTCTCTCTCTCTCTCTTTTGGTAGACCTGCATTTTGAGCTCAGGAAGCAGGAGATAACATGAGTTTGAGCAACCTCCGGGAGTTAGTGAAGGACAGGGAAGCCTGACGTGCTGCAGTCCGTGGGGTCTCAAAGAGTTGGACACGACTGAGCAACTGAACAGCAAAGATTACCAAAACGCTATTTCAAGTCACCTCATCCTATATTTCTGCCCTTTTTCTCTCCTTTCTTTTTTTTTTTTTTATCGGGGCTGCTCCCCAAAGACAATCAACATGTTAGAAGCAGGGAGACAGGCCCAGGAGTTTCCTTTTCGTTAGCTCACATCCTTCTCTCTCTTCCTTTCAACATCATATTAATTTAATTGTATTTTTATGAACAGTATAGAAAATTTATTTTCAAATGGTTGTACTTTATTCCTTGTAGGCCCATTTGTGTAAGAAATTAGGGGATGTGGAGAGTAAAAGATGCTGAGCTATGCTAAGCCATAGGTATGGAGAAAACAGATTTTTACATAAAAGACAATGGTTCCATCTCTGTGAAAATATATGGAGGTATGAAACAGCTGCATTATGGCAACCTTCTTGGGCTGTAAAGCTGGAAAAAAGACACAGATTTGGGAACATGAACCATCTGCATAGCCATTGCATCTCAGTTATGAAGCTCCATTCACAAACCACCTCTCTCCTGAAACTGGGCCACAGTGGGAAGACACCTGTGAACGAGAATGACCGTCCACTTTTGGAGAACCTGAGACTTAAGAATCTTAGACTATTAAACCTGACACAGATACTCTAGGTTTCATTAAAATATTCTAAAGGCTATAAATGGATGAAAATGGCCTGAACTAAGTTAACTCTCCAAAGCATTATCAATTTTTTTCCTGATTTTCAGTGTTTAGTTGATTTACTAATTAAACAGTGTAGCACATTGATGAGTTTGCTGTATTTGTTTCACAGGATAATTATTACACATGGCACTGAAACCCCATCAGAGGAAAGACTTATTCTGCAGTTTTGCTTTGGGAAATTTCATAGGAGTGAATCTTCCACAACTTTTCTCACCTCACAATTTAATGAAACACTTCTCTATCTTAAAATCGAGTTCAGTTGCAGAGTCATAGATGCCTGGAAAACTGTAAGTTTGTGTCAGAAATTTGCCAAAGATCTGTTTTCAGGCTTGTGCACTCTTCTTCAATGTGATGATACAATTTCATGTGTAGAGAAAAGGTGTGACCTTCTGATTCCCGGGAGTAAGTTCAGTCTCCCATAGACACGCGTTGAAACTTAGAGATGATCTACATTAAAGAAATAGCTTGTAAACTTCAGCAGTAGAGGAAACAATTATATTTAACATTCTTTTGACCTCTTTTCTCAGTAGCACCACACTTTCATCAGCTTGTCTTCCATCTTGGAAACTTCAAGCGCTTCCCTCTGCCCCTATTTTTTGGTCTCTTTCTCTGGTATGCCTCTAATGTGTGAGATTTTCAGGGGCCAACAATTCGAGGTTGGAAAGAGACAAAGCAGGTTTTTTTTTTTTTTTTTTGCTCCTAATACACTCTGAAAAAATGACAAGTCCTGCAGGAAATAACATTTTGGATGCCAGATTCTCATTACCACATTAATTGCCTCAGTTGTGACAGTCTGGGCTTGAGCAAATGTCTGGGAACCTGCTGGACCCTTGAGAGCAACACAGGCCAAGGGAAAGCAGCCTTGGAGCTCTACAAGCCGCCAGCCAGGAGATGCTGTAATCAGAGCTTGCCTGAGATTCATCTTTACACGTGAGTCATTGTTACATTGGTGGGGGTGTGACTGTCAGAAGTCTTGGTCTCCTCCCTTGTGGCTCAGCTGGTAAAGAATCCACCTGCAATGTGGGAGACCTGAGTCTGATCCCTGGGTTGGGAAGATCCCCTGGAGAAGGGAAAGGCTACCCACTCCAGTATTCTGGCCTGGAGAATTCCATGGACTGTATAGTCCTTGGGATCACAAAGAGTCAGACATGACTGAGCGACTTTCACTTTCACTTTCAAAAGCTTATGACAAATATTCATGTAAGCAAAATTAAAATAGGACTAAGTTATATTTTCTCAGCATAGCATATTTTGCAATAATAATATTGTCCAAACAACTGTGGAGGGCTTGAGGATAAAAGCTGCAAATGGGCTTTGAATTTCCCTTCATCTGAAATGGAGTGAACAGTGTAATCAGAGCCTCACACAGAGGGCCATTTGAACAGAGTCAACAGTAAGTAACATTCTAAGTCAAAGCAAAATCTAAAATAAATTTTCCTTAATACTTTCCCTTCCAAATGTCATTCATCTTAATGTAGCCTTTTTAATTGATGTGATTAGAGGTTCTAATTACTGAAAGTCAGGTTAAAAGTGAAAAGTACCATGTAATGAAGATGATTGTTTTCTTCTAAGCCCCAAAGGAAAACCAAATTCAGATTCTCTTTCCCAGCCTTCTCAACTTCTGTGATAGTTTCTGTATTTAAATAATTCTAAGAGTTAAGAGAAAGAAGTGGCATGAATAGAGCCAATAAAACAAAAAGAAAAATACCTGTGACCTCTCTCAGGTCATAAAGAAGTCTCATGGAATTAGGTTTCAATGGTGTTGCTATTATTATAAACACAAGGTGGCAACACAAATGGATGCAATCTTTTCATGAAGTAATTTATGTATTTTAAAAAGTTTATTAAATATCAAACATATCGAAAAAGTATGACATATGCAACAAAGAGTTACCTGTAAAATAAAAATGTTGATAAAATATAGCCATGAAATTAAAAGACGCTTGATCCTTGGAAGAAAAGCTATGACAAAAGCTATGACAGGGTATTAAAAAGCAGAGACATTGCTTTGCTAACAAATGTCCGTCTGGTGAAAGGTATGTTTTTTCCAGTAGTCATGTATGGATGTAAGAGTTGAACCATAAAGAAAGCTGAGCACCAAAGAACTGATGCTTTTGAACTGCAGTGTTAGAGAAGACTCTTGAGAGTCCCTTGGACTGTAAGGAGATACAACCAGTCCATCCTAAATGAAATCAGTCTTCAATATTCATTGAAAGGATTGATGCTGAAGCTGAAGCTCCAACACTTTGCCCACCTGATATGAAGAACTGACTCACTGGAAAAGACCCTGATGCTAGGAAAGATTGAAGTCTAGAGGAGAGGGGAATGACAGAGGATGAGATGGTTGGATGGCATCACCAACTCAGTGGACATGAGTTGAAGCAAGCTACAAGAGTTGGTGAAAGACAGGGAAGCCTGGCGTGCTACAGTCCACAGGGTTGCAAAGAGTCAGACACAACTAAGAGACTGAACTTGACTGATACTTTTTATTACTGGAATAAATACTATGATAGAGTAGTAAAGAGACTGCAGATGTCAGAGTAAAGAGACCAGAACTTACTCATATCCTATATAAACATCTGGTTGATCTAGAGGAGAGTGGGATAATTGGATAGTAAGAGGTTATCTGGAGACCCCAGTCCCCCCAATTTATTTTGCTCCATCTTCAACTGTAGTTTCTGTTTCTAGTTGGGTCTCTCTCAATTCTGGTATCCAGTCTGTGAACAGTAGGAAGAGAGCGCAGGAACAGTAAGTAACTGCATTTTTAAAGATGCAGACTGGAAGGTGCATGCACTCTTTTCATTTGTATCTAGTTCACAAAATTCAATGACCTCAAGATAAATGTTTACAAGGGTTACTGTACAATTTAGGTTTTTAAGTGAACATCCGCTGGATCATGGAAAAAGCAAGAGAGTTCCAGAAAAACATCTATTTCTGCTTTATTGACTATGCCAAAGCCTTTGACTGTATGGATCAAAATAAACTGTGGAAAATTCTGAAAGAGATGGGAATACCAGACCACCTGATCTGCCTCTTGAGAAATTTGTATGTAGGTCAGGAAGTAACAGTTAGAACTGGACATGGAACAACAGACTGGTTCCAAATAGGAAAAGGAGTTCGTCGAGGCTGTATATTGTCACCCTGTTTATTTAACTTCTATGCAGAGTACATCATGAGAAACGCTGGACTGGAAGAAACACAAGCTGGAATCAAGATTGCTGGGAGAAATATCAATAACCTCAGATATGCAGATGACACCACCCTTATGGCAGAAAGTGAAGAGGAACTAAAAAGCCTCTTGATGAAAGTGAAAGTGGAAAGTGAAAAAGTTGGCTTAAAGCTCAATATTCAGAAAATGAAGATCATGGCATCCAGTCCCATCACTTCATGGGAAATAGATGGGGAAACAGTGGAAACAGTGTCAGACTTTATTTTTCTGGACTCCAAAATCACTACAGATGGTGACTGCAGCCATGAAATTAAAAGACGCTTACTCCTTGGAAGGAAAGTTATGACCAACCTAGATAGCATACTCAAAAGCAGAGACATTACTTTGCCAACAAAGGTTCGTCTAGTCAAGGCTATGGTTTTTCATGTGGTCATGTATGGATGTGAGAGTTGGACTGTGAAGAAAGCTGAGCACTGAAGACTTGATGCTTTTGAACTGTGGTGTTGGAGAAGACTCTTGAGAGTCCCTTGGACTGCAAGGAGATCCAACCAGTCCATTCTGAAGGAGATCAGCCCTGGGATTTCTTTGGAAGTAATGATGCTAAAGCTGAAACTCCAGTACTTTGGCCGCCTCATGTGAAGAGTTGACTCATTGGAAAAGACTCTGATGCTGGGAGGGATTGGGGGCAAGAGGAGAAGGGGATGACAGAAGATGAGATGGCTGGATGGCATCACTGACTCGATGTACGTGAGTCTGAGTGAACTCCGGGAGTTGGTGATGGACAGGGAGGCCTGGCGTGCTGTGATTCATGGAGTCTCAAAGAGTTGGACAAGACTGAGTGACTGATCTGATCTGAGCCATTGTTGTTGTTGAGTTGCTAAGTCATGTCTGACTCTTTGTGATCCCATGGACTACGGTATTGCAGGCTTCCCTGTCCTTCACCATCTCCTAGGGTTTGCTCAAATTAATGTCCATTGAGTTGGCGATGCCATCTAACCATCTGATTCTCTGCCATTCCTTTCTTCTTTTGCCCTCAACCTTTCCCAACATCAGGGTCTTTTCCAGTGAGTCAGTTCTTCGCATCAGTTGGCCAAAGTATTGGAGTTTCAGCTTCAGCATCAGTCCATCCAATGAATATTTAGGACTTATTTCCTTTAGGATTGACTGGTTGAATCTCCTTGCAGTCCAAGGGACTCTCAGGAGTCTTCTCCAACACCATAGTTCAAAAGTGTCAATTTGAGTGGACTGTACCTATTTAAACTTGTTGGTCTTAGAGAATGAACTTATGATTGCAGAGGGAAAGGATAGGGGGAAGTGATATTTAGGGAGTGTGTGATGGACATGTCCACACTGCTGTATTTAAAATGGATAACCAACAAGGATCTACTGTATAACACATGGAATTCTGCTCAACACTATGTGGCAGTCTGGAAGTGAGGGGAGTTTGGGGGAGGTGGATACATGTATATGCATGCTGAGTTCCTTTACTGTTCACCTGAAAGTATCACAAAGTTGTTAATTGGCTATACCCCAATATAAAATAAAAAAGTTCAAGAAAATAAATTTGGTGGTGCAATTGTTCTAAAACTGAAAGGAGGAAGGAGAGGAAATATTCTGGAAAGATAGGAATGGATGCCGTCACATTTAACAACAGAGATGTCTCCAAGTATATTCTGAAGTACATATTTTTATGAAATAATGTAACATCAGTAGATGATTTTACTCCAAAGTTTGTAACACTGAAACACATTATGTCATACTTCACACACATATGCACAAGCACATACACACATATCTAAATTTAATAGTTAGTTTTATGTGTCAACTTGGTTAGGCCATAGTTTTCAGATATTTGGTCAAACACTGGTCTACATTTTGCTGTGAGGTACTGATAGTTTTAGATGAGATTCACATTTAAAAAACTAGACTTTGAGATTCCTCTTTATAATACGTGTGGGCTTCATCCAATCACTTGAAGGCCTTAAGACAAAACAGACCCAATCCCCCATCATCTGACTCTTGTGACCCTATGGACTGTAGCCTGCTGGGCTCCTCTGTCCATGGGACTCTCCACTGGAGTGGGTTGCCAATCCTTTCTCCAGGGGATCTTCCTGATCGAAACTGGGTCTCCTACATTGTAGACAGATTCTTTACCATTTGAGCTACCAAGGAAGCCCCGAATCCCCCAAGGGAGAAATAATTCTGCCTCTGATATCTTTGGACTCAAGCTGAAAGATCTTCTCATCCTAGGTCTACAGCCTTTCTGTCTTTGCTGCAGATTTTGTTCTTGTCAACCTCAACCACTGTATGAGACAATTCTTTAAAATCTCTCTCTATATATATACACTCACACACACACACAATATATATATACAGAATCTATTTAACATGCATATCTCATGGAGTTCCAAAAAAGAAGGTGCACTCCTTATTTATAGGATACTGAAGTCAATATAGATTAAACCAGCTATCTTTATAAATTATAGTAGTAACCTTTTATATATTCTAGTTTATTTTGTCCTATATAATCTATTTTGAAATTAGAGAGATTTATTAAAGTCATAATTCTTGTTATTTTTCCTTTTGCCTCCTGTATTTCATGTTTGACCAAGTTGCTGCCATGTAATTTGATATATAGATTTTCATAATTATTTTCTTCATTGTATATTATAAAGTGCTTTTATTTGTCATTGTTGTTGCTTTTTAGCTGGAAGCATGTTCCTGAAACAACTTTGTTCAACCTTTTCAAGATTTATATAACCGTTTTTCAATGGATGACTTTTATACTTTATAGCTTCAGATTTTGCTTCATAATATAAGCTGAAGTGTTTTCTTATTTCTTTTAATAGATAAGTTATCATTTACATGTATTGATAAGAGGAATATGTCTGATTTTAATTTTAGCTGGTTATTTTATGTTTATGTTTGCAGCATTTTTCCTTTTGAATATATTTGCTCTGTTCTATTTGCAGCTTCTTAAAAATATTTACAAAGTTTCAATGATTATTCCAGAGATTACCTTTATATCATGCCTTAGTTCTGTATTTCTGTATAGAGTACATATTAGTTTAATCCTATGAAAAAATAATAATATTTTTCTACCGTTTCTCTCTTTTTTTCCTATCATTTTTTTATATTCAAACATTTGACTTGTGGTACACTCTTTCTTAGTGTTCTGTTTTGTATAATTAAATATACTTCTGAAAGTGTGAAACTGTTAATTGCTTAGTCTCTGACTCTTTGCAACCCCATGGACCGTAGCCCACCAGACTCCCCTGCCCATGGGATTCTCCAGGCAAGAATACTGGAGTAGCTTTTCCCTTCTCCAGGGGATCTTCCCAACCCAGGGTTCAAGCCAGGTCTCCTGTACTGCAGGCAAATTCTTTATTGTCTGAGCCACCTGTGAAACCCCAAAATAATTCTGCTTCGACTAATTGATTTGTCAGATTTATGGTATAATGTTTTGGCTCATGGCTGTAACACAGGAGGCATTATGTGAGTTCTCAGTATTTCCCCTCACACTCTTCTCAATTATTTTTACTTGTTCAACAATGGTTTTACTGTATCTTGCTGCTCTGGCCTATATTTTCCTTTAGAATTTAGTTTTATTGTTCAAGATATTTAATGCTTGTTCTTGTGGCTTTGGCTAAATTTTCAACCAAGAACTCTTGTCAGGTTGGATTCATTCTGTTAGATTCCTCAGGAGATTCTTTGAGGAAAAAAAAAATATTTGTCTATAGCTTTTATAATTGAAAGACCTTGGTTGGATATAAACTTTTTTGCTCAACCTTTATCTTCTTAGGAATATTTTGAGCCCAGTGTCTTTTGGAGTTGAATAACTGGGTAGAGTCACTTGAGGAAAAGTTCTTTTTTGTTTTTTTAACACATGAATTGATTTTTTGCCTTTACTACCAGCATATTTATTTTAAAATTCCAATACATTTACTAGAATATATCTTAACATTAACTATTGTATTTTGTTTGCACTGGTGCACAGTGGAACTTCCACTATGCATATGCAAGCCTTCCTCTTATTATTACATTTTGAATGATTCATTCTGCTTCATTGGTGTGAAACATTCTCCTTTCACTGTCTTCTAACTCTTATTTTCTAATTCTTCCTTTGCTTCTTGAATGTGTGTGTGCATGTGCGTGTGTGTGCTTGTGTGTGAGTGTGTGCGCGCGTGTGTGCGCACCTGTATGTGTGTGTTTGGGAGGGGTTCCTCATTTCTATCTTCCATATTTTCCACTTTATGCCACCTCATCTCCTCTCTTGGGCTTCAGGCATTTCAAAGTTCTTAAGAGTATTTTCCTTCATTTTCTTTCCTAAATTTTGCTAGGTCACAATTTTGTCAGTTTTCATATCCTGTTTCTCTCCAGTTCAGGCCATATCTTGCCTGAGTTGTTGTATTGAGTTTTGTCTTTCTCTTTGCTATGTATAACTCATGGTGGAATCCTCAGTTAAATTTTTCTTCTAATATGCAACAATATATTTACTGAGAAGAGTGTTTCCTCTCTCCATAAGTTTTTCTGCACTTGTCCACAATTTTTAGTAGAGTATTTAGTAGAGTATCCCTTTTAGTTACTTTTGAACCAAATCCATTATTTGCTTTCATTTTTTTTTTTTTTTTTACTTTTGGGCTGGAGGCGAGGGCGATGGCATCCAAGATTGTCCTCTAGTTTCTCTTATCCCAAAGGCTACCTCTTCTGTTGCCTGGATGAACAAATGTCTTATTAAAACATGGAGCCTCTATTGGTTTTCATCTTGTCTTTTGAAGACAAATAGGTTTAGGAAGCCCTCCTTGCCTATATGTGCAGCCCAATTTCCCAATGACTCCTTTAACCAATATTTGGTGGACTCCAGAACAATTGATACACAATTAAGATGTGTCATTTTCCTAAAACTTCTAGGTTTTCCATCCCAGGACTCCTCCCCAATCTCTTCCACTGAAACCCTACCAGAAACATACTTTACAAGTCTTCATTCTCTTCCTTTCCTGGGCAGAAAGTTTCCTGTTACATCTTGGCCCTCTGACATTTGCAATTCAGGATGGGTAACTGATCTTTGAGAACATATTTTTGTAATTTCCTTCTGGGATCTGCTGCTTTGTCCCTCAGAACTATACTCTAAAACACTTTCTCACTTCCTGCACAGGGTGCTCTAGCTCCACAGTTTCCTGTACATCTTTGATTATCAACAAACTCTCCACTATGTCAGCATTTATGCATTCCCTTTGTCTTGTTACTTCAATCAGAATGTAGTTTGTGTTTTTTTATTTTATGCAGAATTTTTAAGTGGTGACAAGAGAGATTCATATCTAAGATGCCACCAGCTATAAAAGCAGCACATATATAGCTGCTCTATTTTAACTCCAGTAAGGAAACCGGGATATTGAAGTGGTTTGTCATTTCCTTCTCCAGTGGACCACGTTCTTTCAGACCTCTCCTCCATGACCATCCCGTCTTGGGCGGCCCCACATGGCATGGCTTAGTTTCACTGAGTTAGACAAGGCTGTGGTCTGTGTAATCAGATTGGCTAGTTTTCTGTGAGTATGGTTTCAGTGTGTCTGCCCTCTGATGCCCTCTCACAACACCTATGGTCTTATTTGGATTTCTCTTACCTTGGACGTGGGGTATCTCTTCACAGCTGCTCCAGCAAAGAGCAGCTGCTGCTCCTTACCTTGAATGAGAGGTATCTCCTCACAGCCGCCCCTCCTGACCTTGAACGTGGAGTAGCTCCTCTCAGCCCTCCTGCACCCATGCAGCCTCTGATCTTTGGATGTGGGGTTGCTCCTCTCAGCTGCCTCCCCTGACCTCGGACATGTGGTAGCTCCTCTTGGCCGCCACCCCTGACCTCAGGAGGAAAGGTAAGAAAGACTTTCTCAGCAATCAATGCAAAGAAATAGAGGAAAGCAACAGAATGAGAAAGACTAGAGATCTCTTCAAGAAAACTCGAGATATCAAGGGAACATTTCATGCAAAGTTGGGCTCGATAAAGGAAAGAAATGGTATGGACCTAACAGAAGCAGAAGATATTAAGAAGAGGTGGCAAGAATACACAGAAGAACTGTACAAAAAGATCTTCATGACCCACATAATCATGATGGTGTGATCACTCACCTAGAGCCAGACATCCTGGAACGTGAAGTCAAGTGGGCCTTAGAAAGCATCACTACAAACAAAGCTAGTGGAGTTGATGGAATTCCAGTTGAGCTCTTTGAAATCCAGAAAGATGATGCTGTGAAAGTGCTACACTCAATATGCCAGCAAATTTGGAAAACTCAGCAGTGGCCACAGGACTGGAAAAGGTCAGTTTTCATTCCAATCCCAAAGAAAGGCAATGCCAAAGAATGCTTAAACTACAGCACAATTGCACTCATCTCATATGCTAGTAAAGTGATGCTCAAAATTCTCCAAGCCAGGCTTCAGCAGTATGTGAACCATGAACTTCCTGATGTTCAAGCTGGTTTTTGAAAAGGCAGAGGAACCAGAGATCAAATTGCCAACTTCGCTGGATCATCAAAAAAGCAAGAGAGTTCCAGAAGACCATCTATTTCTGCTTTATTGACTATGCCAAAGCCTTTGACTGTGTGGATCACAATAAACTGTGGAAGATTCTTCAAGAGATGGGAATACCAGACCACCTGACCTGCCTCCTGAGAAAGCTATATGCAGGTCAGGAAGTAACAGTTAGAACTGGACATGGAACAATAGACTGTTTCCAAATAGGAAAAGGAGTACGTCAAGGCTGTATATTGTCACCCTGTTTATTTAACTTATATGCAGAGTACATCATGAGAAAGGCTGGGCTGGAAGAAGCACAAGCTGGAATCAAGATTGCTGGGAGAAATATCAATAAACTCAGATATGCAGATGACACCACCCTTATGGCAGAAAGTGAAGAGGAACTAAAAAGCCTCTTGATGAAAGTGAAAGAGGAGAGTGAAAAAGTTGGCTTAAAGCTCAACATTCAGAAAACGAAGATCATGGCATCCGGTCCCATCACTTCATGGGAAATAGATGGGGAAACAGTGGAAACAGTGTCAGACTTTATTTTGGGGGGCTCCAAAATCACTGTAGATGGTAATTGCAGCCATGAAATTAAAAGACGCTTGATCCTTGGAAGAAAAGCTATGACCAACCTAGAGTGCATATTAAAAAGCAGAGACATTACTTTGCCAACAAAGGTTCCTCTAGTCAAGGCTATGGTTTTTCCTGTGGTCATGTATGGATGTGAGAGTTGGACTGTGAAGAAAGCTGAGCACCGAAGAACTGATGATTTTGAACTTTGTTGTCAGAGAAGACTCTTGAGAGTCCCTTGGACTGCAAGGAGATCCAACTAGTCCCTCCTAAAGGAAATCAGTCCTGGGGGTTCATTGGAAGGACTGCTGCTAAAGCTGAAACTCCAATACTTTGGCCACCTGATGCGAAGAGTTGACTCATTGGAAAAGACCCTTATAGTAGAAGGGATTGGGGCAGGAGGAGAAGGGGACAACAGAGGATGAGATTGCTGGATGGCATCAACGACTCATGGACATGAGTTTGAGTGAACTCTGGGATTTGGTGATGGACAAGGAGGCCTGGCGTGCTGCGATTCATGGGGTCGCAAAGAGTAGGACATGAATGAGCAACTGAACTGAATTGAACTGAAGGAAACCAAACCCACAGTGGGTAAATTACATGCTGACATTCTCAGGGCAAGTAGTACCAGTGAAGGTACTAGAACTCAGGTTCTTAGATTCTAGTCTAATTGACATTTGCCATACCTATTACTTTTATCCCTTTTGGTAAAGGATGCACCACTAAGGATCGTTAATGTTTTGCTTTTTTTCTTAATCTAATATTAATCAAGATTTAGTGATGTTGCATAAATATTAATAATTTCTTATGATAATGATTGTTTACAAGTTCCTTAAATTTAATATTCCTTGGTTGTATCCTAGGTGTGTGATAAGCTATTTCACACCAGGGAAGTCATACTGCTTATTGTTTGCAGATAAGCATTATGATTGCTCTGATCTACCAATTATTAAATACCTTATTAAACAATCAATATAGTTTAGTTCAGTTGAGGGGAAGCAATATAAATGGTTATACCAGACCTGAATTTTATGTGTGTGTGTGTGTATATATATATATATATATGTGTGTGTGTGTGCATGTGTGCTAAGTCGCCTCACTTGTGTCTGACTCTTTGAGATCCTATAAACTGTCGCCTGCCAAGCTCCTCTGTCCATCAGATTCTTCAGGCAAGAAGGCAGAATACCTGAGTGGGTTGCCATGCTGTCCTCTAGGGAATCTTCCTGACCCAGGGATTGAAACCAAATCTCTTATGTCTCCTGCATTGGCAGGTGGGTTTTTTGCCACTAGTGACACCTGGGAAGCTGTGCATATATATATGCTGCTGCTGCTGCTAAGTCGCTTCAGTCGTGTCCGACTCTGTGCAACCCCATAAACGGCAGCCCACCAGGCTCTGCCGTCCCTGGGATTCTCCAGGCAAGAACACTGGAGTGGGTTGCCATTTCCTTCACCAATGCATGAAAGTGAAAAGTGGAAGTGAAGTCGCTCAGTCGTGTCCGACCCTCAGGGACCCCATGGACTGCAGCCTTCCAGCCTCCTCCATCCATGGGATTTTCCAGGTAAGAGTACTGGAGTGGGGTGCCATTGCCTTCTCCGCATATATATATATATATATATATATGCACAATACTAAATTGTATATAGTGACACTAAATCTTGATTAATATTAGATTAAGTATATAACATGAAATTATGTGTACATACATTAATTACATGAAATTATGTGTACACACATTAATATATAATTAATATATATATTAATGTATGTATGTACACATAATTTCATGTAATTAATGTCATTTAAATTTTTTTCTCAGCTTAGAATGAAAAGTAAAAGAATATATATATAAAATTATATATATATATATATTAATGTATGTACACATAATTTCGTGTAATTAATGTCATTTAAATTTTTTTGTCAGCTTAGCATGAAAAGTAAAAGAAAGAGGTCAGTAAAATAGAATCATTGAAATCTCCAGTAAGATGAGGAGATCTTGAATAATAAATCCTTGTCTTCATTTCCCATTTATAAAGAAACTCAAAGTTATGGGAAACAAAGGAAAATATTAATAGAGCATACAGGCAAATTCCCATAAGATGATATTATCTGGTATTGCAAGGGGCTTTTAGAGATGATGAAAATACCCAGAACCATTTTATAATCAGCATTCTAAACACAAATTTGCCCTAAATATTGCAGGAGACCCTGCACAGTCATTTTTAATTTCAGAGGTCACAACATGTCTGGAGAATTCAGACGTCTCAACAAATGCTCACAAAAATTATTTCCCAGGCTTTGATGACATAAAGTAAAAAAATCCAAATGATCATAGATATGAGGTTGAATCCAGAAGCTTCCACCTTGTCTGTAATCATTTAGGCCACTGGAGTTGTTCATTGCTCAAACCACTTCAGAGACTGCAAAGATCCTCATTCACTAACCAGTATCTACCAGTGAGTAGCAGTCTACATGTTCAGCTTTAAAAAATCTGCTGCTCTAATGAATGTGTAGCATGAGGTACATGACAAGACTACTGAGCAGTTCACCCCTTAGTCTCTTTTTCTCTTGGGTGTTTCCTTCCCAATAATAAGGTCTGAGCAAACGAGATGCCACCTGAGATGGGGAATTTGTCTATGGGCCACGTTTCACGCACTTCTTTAATTGGGTAGTATGTGATTTCTAAGTCTGTGAAGAGAATTTAGAAAACATTCCGATGACTGCATCCACATGCTCATTAGCTATTTCCTAGAGCCATCCCTGTTTATGCAAATAGTTGAGAATCAAAAGTCTAACATTAAGACAAAATTTCACTCTTTCCACAATAGAGGAATCCTTTGGGTCATATCCAATTAATAGGACAGGCTATTTTGAATGCAAGCCATCGCTCTAGAGCCTGAAGGAACAATACAGGCTCAGTCCTCGAGAGGCTGGTTAAGTGGTCACTAATGTCACAATAGTGACGGCCTGAGTCAAACCATCCATTGATATAAGCCAGAGAAGAGCATGCCTTGTTTGCTCTAGCACTTTGCTGAGCTATTGCTGTGGCATCTCTAGCATTAGGTATAAATAAACCAAATCCTAATTTCAAGAACGACAAAGAACTAGAGAATAAAATTTACCCAGAGAGAAGAGGCATGAGACAGATTAACCTTAACAAAATAGAACTATAAGACTTAAGGTTGTTTTTTCCTTTCTGAGACATCTTTTTCCCTTTCAAGAAAAGTTAACATTCCAGCCATTCGCTTGCTTATTAGCAATGAAAACAACAACACAAAATGCTGGTTAGCCTGGAACACACAAGTTATGCAGATGAAAAAGAAATAGTTTCCCTTTGTTCACACACAATTCTAATTGGCCAATGTTTAGAGGTTAAAAAATAGTTACATAATTTAAGGAAGATATAGATGCTTCTTTCCTTATATGCTAAGAGTCTTAACACATTGGGATCACCATGTATTCTGATTTTACAAATATCAGAGGCAGCTGATGTTTTATTACATAAGGTGTAAAGGAGATGCTCTTTTAATGTAAGTATCCAGTATTAACCTATAAGACAGAATTCTTGCCACATGGTGAAATAATACTTGGTTAATCTTAATGAGGTCCATATGAAGAAAAGCATCTATGTTCCCAAATTTTATAACATAGAAGTTTTTGAGGTCAAGTGGACCTTAGGAAGCATCACTATGAAACAAACTAGTGGAGGTGATGGAATTCCAGCTGAGTTATTTCAAATCCCAAAAGATGATGCTGTGAAAGTGCAGCACTCAATTCCAGCAAATTTGGAGAACTCAGCAGTGGCCACAGGACTGGAAAAGGTCAGTTTTCATTACAAACCCAAAGAAAGGCAATGCCAAAGAATGTTCAAGTTACTGCACAATTGCACTCATCTCACATGCAAGCAAAGTAATGCTCTAAATTCTTCAAGCTAGGCTTCAACAAAACATGAACCAAGAACTACCAGATGTTCAAGGTGAACTTAGAAAAGGCAGAGGAACCAGAAATCAAATGGTCAACATTTGTTGGATCATTGAAAAACCAAGAGAATTCCAGAAAAACATCTACTTCTGCTTTACTGACTACACTAAAGACTTTGACTGTGTGGATCACTACAAACTGTGGAACATTTCTTAAAGAGATCAGAATACCAGATCACCTGACCTGCCTCCTGAGAACCCTGTATGCAGGTCAAGAAGAGTTAGAACCAGACATGGAACGATCTGCTAAGTCACTTCAGTCGTGTCCGACTCTGTGCAACCCCATAGACGGCAGCCCACCAGGCTCCCCGTCCCTGGGATTCTCCAGGCAAGAACACTGGAGTGGGTTGCCATTTCCTTCTCCAATGCATGAAAGTGAAAAGTGAAAGTGAAATCACTCATTCGTGTCCAACCCTCAGCGACCCCATGGACTGCAGCCTTCCAGGCTCCTCCGTCCATGGGATTTTCCAGGCAAGAACACTGGAGTGGGTTGCCATTTCCTTCTCCAATACATGAAAGTGAAAAGTGAAAAGTGAAAGTGAAGTCGCTCAGTCCTGTCCAACCCTCAGCGACCCCAAGGACTGCAGCCTTCCAGGCTCCTCCGTCCATGGGATTTTCCAGGCAAGAGTACTGGAGTGGGGTGCCATGGAGCAATGGACTGGTACAAAATTGGGAAAGGAGTACCACAAGGCTGTATATTGTAACCTTGCTTATTTTAGGTATATATAGAGTGAAAGTGAAAGTGAAGTCGCTCAGTCGTGTCAAACTCTTTGCGACCCCATGGACCATAGCCTATCAGGCCCCTCCGTCCATGGGATTTTCCAGGCAAGAGTGCTGGAGTGGGTTGCCATTTCCTTCTGCAGGGGATCTTCCGACCCAGGAATTGAACCCGGGTCTCCCACATTGCAGGCAGACGCTTTACCATCTGAGCCACCAGGGAAGCTCTAATACATTGTGTGAAATGCCAGACTGGATGAAGCACAAGCTGGAATCAAGATTGCAAGGATAAATATCAATAACCTCAGATATGAAGATGATACCACATTATGGGAGAAAGCAAAGAGAAACTAAAGAGCCTCTTGATGAAGGTGAAAGAGGAGAGTAAAAAAGCTGGCTTAAAACTCAACATTCAGAAAATTAAGATCATGGTATCCATTCCCATCACTTCATTGCAAATAGATGGGGAAACAATGGAAACAGTGACAGACTTTATTTTTTTAGGCTCCAAAATTACTGCAGATGATGACTTGCAGCCATGAAATTCAAAGATGCTTGCTCCTTGGAAGAAAGGCTATGACAAACCTAGACAGCTTATTAAAAAGCACAGACACTACTTTACCAACAAATGTCCATCCAGTCAAAGCTATGGTTCTTCCAGTAGTCAGGTATGGATGTGAGAGCTGGACCATAAAGAAAACTGAACACTGCAGAATTGATGTTTTTGAACTGTGGTATTGGAGAAGACTCTTAAGAGTTCCTTGGACTGCAAGGAGATCAAACGAGTCTATCCTAAATGAGATCAGTCCTGAATATTCATTGGAAGGACTGATGCTGAAGCTTAATCTCCAATACTTTGGCCACCTGATGAGAAGAACTGATTCATTAAAAAAGACCCTGATGTTGGGAAAGACAAGGAAGGAGAAGAAGGGGATGACAGAGGATGAGATGGTTGGATGGCCTCACCAAATTGATGGACATGAGTTTGAGCAAGCTCTGGTAGTGGGTAATGGACAGGTAAGCCTGGCGTGGTACAGTCCATGGGGTCACAAAGAGTCAGACATGTCTGAATGACTAAATTGAACTAAGAGGTTTTCAGAAATCTCATTTTTCTATTTTACTAGACAAACCAGGGTGTTGTAATGGTCTCAGGAGGCTTAAAGTGAATTCTGACTCTCCTCATTACCAACCTCTAATCTTAGTCAAGTTACATAATTTATGATAACTCCATTTTCTTAACTTCAAAGTGAGGAGAATAATCATGACCCTCTCCTTTATTATTCCTTTGATAAGTGAAAAGTTGATATATTGTGAAAAAACCTCATACCTAGCTTACAAAGATTCTCATATTTATGTTGGTTGTCTTGCACTAACCCCTTTTGACTACTTTGGTAGGCTGGAAAGAGAAAAGAATAAAATTTATTTATCTGGCTAGTTTATAAACTTTGTCAACAGAAGATAAAATGCCAGAGTGTGGGATTATCATTTGTTCTTTAGACAGTTCTGAAGGGTGTGTGTTATTTCCTCAGTTGTGCCTGGCTCTTTGCGACCCAACGGACTGTAGCCCGCCAGGCTCCTGTGTCCATGGAATTCTCCAGGCAAGAATACTGGAGAGGACACTCATTCCCTTTCCAGGGGCTCTTTTCCATCCAGGGATTGTACCTGGATCTCCTGCATTGCAAGCAGATTCTTTACCATCTGAGCCACCAGGGCAGTTTATGTAAATCAGCAAATGTTTCTTTTAACCTAAAAGTATGGACATCAAGGATGTGGTTCTCCCAAAGATATTGTTTATAAAATATAAATGTAGAGTTGCTTTTTTCCCCATCTCGTGTATGTCAAATTAATGTGTACCGTTGTCTTAGGTGGCCGTAGTTTATATTTTTCATCAGCTTTGAGAAGGGCACTTTGAAATATTCTGCTATCTGTTAGAAATGTCTGATATGTGAGTTTGCATCACATCTGAACATCCTGCCTTCTATGACCATGCTTTTCATTCTGCCGTGATGTGGGTAACATATAGATGTTTTGACTTTGATGCATTTTTCTGTTGGGAACAATATTGGAAATGGTGAAAAGTGAAAGTGAAAATTACTCATTCGTGTCCAATTATTTGCAGCCTTTAGGCTATGTAGTCCATGGAATTCTCTAGACCAGAATACTGGAGTGGGTGGCCTTTCCCTTTTCCAGGGGATCTTCCCAACCCAGAGATTGAATCCAGGTCTCCCGCATTGCAGATGATTTCTTTACCAGCTGAGCCACAATGGAAGCCCAAGAATACTGGAGTGGGTAGCCTATCCCTGCCCCAGCAGATCTTCCCAATCCAGGAATAGAACTGGGATCTCCAGCATTGCAGGCAGATTCCTTACCAACTATCTCATTCTTAATTCTAAACAGATGTCCTTAAAATGTGAGTAAGTACCCATTTGAAATCAGAATTATTTTTATACACTGGTTAACAGGTATATTCTCTCTAAAACAGGATAAGTTTTCATCCTCTTTTACCATGACAGCATGGCAAATCTGTTGAGAATTTCAAACACTTCATGCTGTTTTCTTCCTTTTTGGGAAATACAGAACGCAGAATGAGGGAAATGCAGAACTTACTCTCGATGTCATGTCTTTCTATTTACTTCAACATGCTTTGTAAAGCATCTTTAAACATTAATGTCAGAACAGGATTTTGATTTTGAGTCATTTAAACTGATGTAAAACAAACTTCCCTGGTGGCTCAGATGGTAAAGCATTTGCCTACAATAAGGGAGACCCAGGTTCGATCCCTGGGTCGGGAAGATCCCCTGGAGAAGGAAATGGCAACCCACTCCAGTAGTCTTGCCTGGAGAAATCCATGGATGGAGGAGCCTGATGGGCTACAGTCCATGGGGCCACAAAGAGTCAGACACGACTGAGTGAGTTCACTTTCACTTTAAAACAAAGTAAGAATACAAAATGTAATAAGAAAATAATTGTTTAGTCACTCAGAAGTGTCCAGCACTTTGTGACCCCATGGACTGCAGCACACTAGGCTTCCCTGTCCTTCACCTTCCCCCGGAGCTTGCTCAAACCCATGTCCATTCAGTTGATGATGCTATCCAACCATCTCATCCTCTGTCATTCCCTTCTCCTCCTTCATTCAATATTTCCCAACATCAGGGTCTTTTCTAATGAGTCAGCTCTTCGCATCAGGTGGCCAAAGTATTGGAGTTTCAGCTTCAGCATCAGTCCTTCCAATAGTATTCAGGACTGATTTCCTTTAAGATTGACTGGTTTGATCACCTGCAGTCCAAGGGACTCTCAAGAGTCTTCTCCAATACCACAATTCAAAAACATAATTTCTTCAGTGTTCAGCTTTCTTTATGGTCCAGCTCTCATATCCATACATGACTACTGGAGAAACCATACCTTTCACTAGATGAACTTTTGTCAGCAAAGTAATGTCTGTGCTTTTTAATAAGCTGTCTAGGTTTGTCATAGCTTTTCTTCCAAGGAGCAAGCATCTTTGAGTTTCATGGCTGCAAGTCACCATCTGCATTCATTTTAGAGCACAGGAAAATAAAGTCTGTCACTGTTTCTATTGTTTCCCCAACTATTTGCAATCAAGTGATGGGAATGGATACCATGATCTTAGTTTTTTTAATACTGTTTTAAGCCAACTTTTTCACTCTCCTCTTTCACTTTCACCAAGAAGCTCTTTAGTTCCTCTTTGCTTTCTGATATAAGGGTGATGTCATCTGCATATCTGAGGTTACTGATATTTCTCCTGGCATCTTGATTCCAGCTTGTGCTTCATCCAGTCTGGCATTTTGCATGATGTACTCTATATATACCTAAAATAAGCAAGGTGACAATATACAGCCTTGTGGTATTCTTTCCCAAATTTTGTACCAGTCCATTGTTCTATATCTGGTTCTAACTCTTGCTTCTTTTTTTTTTCTTTTTTTTTTAAATTTTATTTTATTTTTAAACTTTACATAATTGTATTAGTTTTGCCAAATATCTAAATGAATCCTCCACAGGTATACATGTGTTCCCCATCCTGAACCCTCCTCCCTCCTCCCTCCCCATACCATCCCTCTGGGTCGTCCCAGTGCTCTAGCCCCAAGCATCCAGTATCCTGCATCGAACCTGGACTGGCATCTCGTTTCATACATGATATTTTACATGTTTCAATGCCATTCTCCTGAATCTTCCCACCCTCTCGCTCTCCCACAGAGTCCATAAGACTGTTCTATACATCAGTGTCTCTTTTGCTGTCTCGTACACAGGGTTATTGTTACCATCTTTCTAAATTCCATATATATGCATTAGTATACTGTATTGGTGTTTTTCTTTCTGGCTTACTTCACTCTGTATAATAGGCTCCAGTTTCATCCACCTCATTAGAACTGATTCAAATGTATTCTTTTTAATGGCTGAGTAATACTCCATTGTGTATATGTACCACTGCTTTCTTATCCATTCATCTGCTGATGGACATCTAGGTTGCTTCCATGTCCTGGCTATTATAAACAGTGCTGCGATGAACATTGGGGTACATGTGTCTCTTTCCCTTCTGGTTTCCTCAGTGTGTATGCCCAGCAGTGGGATTGCTGGATCATAAGGCAGTTCTATTTCCAGTTTTTTAAGGAATCTCCACACTGTTCTCCATAGTGGCTGTACTAGTTTGCATTCCCACCAACAGTGTAAGAGGGTTGCCTTTTCTCCACACCCTCTCCAGCATTTATTATTTGTAGACTTTTGGATCGCAGCCATTCTGACTGGTGTGAAATGGTCCCTCATAGTGGTTTTGATTTGCATTTCTCTGATAATGAGTGATGTTGAGCATCTTTTCATGTGTTTGTTAGCCATCTGTATGTCTTCTTTGGAGAAATGTCTATTTAGTTCTTTGGCCCATTTTTTGATTGGGTCATTTATTTTTCTGGAGTTGA
The DNA here is from genome assembly GCF_032452875.1 of Bos javanicus. NCBI lineage: Eukaryota > Metazoa > Chordata > Mammalia > Artiodactyla > Bovidae > Bos > Bos javanicus. The sequence continues at coordinate 4,268,211 of NC_083879.1, read as the reverse complement.
GCTGTAGGAGTTGCTTGTATATTTTTGAGATTAGTTGTTTGTCAGTTGCTTCATTTGCTATTATTTTCTCCCATTCTGAAAGCTGTCTTTTCACCTAACTCTTGCTTTTTGACCTGCATACAGTTTTCTCAGGAGGCAAATAAGGTGGTCTGGTATTCTCTTCTGTTGAAGAATTTTCTACAGTTTTCTTGCAATCCACACAGTCGCTTCTCTCAAATAGATGTGGAAACAATGGAAACAGTGGCAGACTTTATTTTCTTGGTCTCCAAAATCACTGCGCATGGTGACTGAAGACATGAAATTAAAAGACGCTTCCTCCTTGGAAGAAAAGCTATGATAAGCATAGACAGCATGTTAAAAAGCAGAGACATTACTTACTGACAAAATTCTATGTAATCAAAGATATGCTTTTTCCAGTAGTCACATGTGATTATGGGTATTGGACCATAAAGAAAGCTGAGCATGGAAGAAATGATGCTTTTGAACTGTGATGTTGGAGAAGACTCTGGAGAATCCCTTGGACAGCAAGGAGATCAAACTAGTCAATCCTAAAGGATATCAACTCTGACCATTCATTGAAAGGACTGATGCTGAAGCTAAATCCCCAATATTGGCCACCTGATATGAAGAACTGACACAATGGAAAAGACCCTGATGCTGGAAATGAAGGCAGGAGGAGAAGGGGATGACAGAGTGTGAGGTGGTTGGATGGCATCACCGAATCAATGGACATGAGTTTGAGCAACCTCAGGAGTTGATGATGGACAGGGAGCCCTGGCATGCTGCCATCCATGGAGTCACAGAGTTGGACACAACTGAACGAGTGAACTGAAGCAAACACAGTCAAGGGCTATAGCATAGTCAATGAATCAGAAGTAGATGTTTTTTTCTGGAATTCTCTTGCTTTTTCTGTGATCCAACAGATTTTTTCAAAATAATCTCTGGTTCCTCTGCCTTTTCTAAATCCAGCTTGTATGTCTGTAAGTTCTGGTTCACATACTATTGGAACCTAGCATAGAGAATTTTGAGCACTGAAGAAAATAATACCTGTATACAATGATAATCTGTATTTCCAAAAGGTAGGATAAGTTCAATTTAATTTGTAGGCTGTACCCTCCCATTATATCCACCCAATAATCAGAGACAAATTACACTCTGTCTATAAAGGGAGTACAAAAGTGCTCATTGCTTAGATGTTTGAGTGATGTATGATTCTAAAAAATTAAAAAAATAAAAAACCAAAATAACAATAATAACAAAAACCTAGATGTAACATCTTATAGCATATCTATGAGCATAAATTAATACAATGATAAGCAAAGAAAAATAGTTTTATAGTTCAATTTTTAAAAGTATAAAACCAAATAATTTGAAATTAGAATTAAAGATTATGGCAGCAGCAGGGTATTGTCTAACACTCAACAAGGCAAATGTCTAAAATCTAAAATATTTAAAGCATTATTAAGCAGGCATTTTCCATTATAGGAATAAAAAAGATATTCTTCAAAATGATTGGCCCTCTGAAATGGAATTGATTTTCATTGTGTCTTTCAAAAATGAAGAAAAGAAAAAAGTCCACAAAATAAAATGGCATTTGATACAAATGGTGCTATTATTACATATAAATTGAATATTGAGACTCCATACAATCTTCTTGCAAACTAGATATGCAGACATCTGAAAATGAAATCTGTAATAGGGAAATATAGTGAAGTAGTAAAGAAAAGTGAATTTCAGCATTAAAAATACAGGAACCCAATGGAATACAAGAATAAATTATATGAAGTGACTTTTATTCTCAAAGATGGAAAGTTAGAGTTAATACTGGAATTTTCAACTTGGAAGAAACTTGTATACATTGTAGGCTAAGAAAATGGCCTTTTCTCTATAAGTGAGTGTTTTTAACTTACTACTATTATTTCAACGGGTTATTTTAACTTGATTTCAAACCTACACATAATTTACTGAAATATAATTTATGCTATTTAGCTTTTCTTACAGCTATTGATGTTCAGCAAACCTTTGCATTTCCAATATGAGCTTTAAATGATATTGCATGAATATATACAATTGAATCCCTGGAGTTCTGTGCTTAGCTCAAAAATCAGAATCAACCAATGCAGAAAAGCTCTTGGTTGGCCACTGTAAATGCATTTTCTTATCCCTACTCAAAATGTGGAGAGTACCAGAATAAAAAGACATCTGCAGGTCACTGCAAAGGAAAAGATAACACTGAAACAACCTGAATACTCTTGTCAATGTGTTTAAATGGATTATTATGTTTTCCTGTAAGACTGGTGTATGCAATGAAAAGAAAATGTAAGAGCAGTGATTCATGCAATGAGCAAGGTGCCTGTGTCACCCAAGTCGAGGCTGCAACTGTGAGTTGGACTGAATAGTGAAGCCTGACATCATTTGTTAATCAAGTGAACTTTCTGACCAGGTTCCCAGAAAAAAAAAGTCAATGAGAGAAAGGAGGATAACTATTGAATTTGCATAGATGCAGATGGAAAAAAAAATGAGAAGATGGAATAACTTATTCCAATGTTAACTTAAATAACAGGAAATGTAAAATAATTTAAATAATAAATTTGAAAATAAATTTCTTACAGTTTGATAACATATACACATAAAATCATCATGGCCTGCCCATCACCTTCTGGTTATATTTTTAAAGAATCATGTTAGCAACTGTAGCTAAACAAAAATTTAATAGTGTTTCTTTGCTTTCTTATTTTCCAAATGCTTTTTTTCTGTCTTCAAAAGTCACATTCATGGGCTTCCCTGGAGGCTCAGTGGTAAAGAATCCACCTGCTAATGCAGGAGACGTTAGGCTTCGATCCCTGATCCTGAAAGATCCCACATGCCACAGAGCAACTAAGCATGTGCGCCATGACTATTGACCTCTGCTCCACAGCCAGTGAGCCACAACGACTGAGCCCACGTGTGCGGCTACTAAAGCCTGTGTGCCCTCGAGCCAACTCTCAGCAACAGAGATGCCTCCATAATGAGGATCAGCCACTGCAACTAGGGAGAAGCCCCCACTCGCCGCAACCAGAGAAAGCCCGCACAGCAACAAAACAAAGACCTAGCACAGCCAAAAATACATTAAAAATAAATAAAAGTATTAAAAAGATTACATTCATAATCCTGGTCCTGATAGTTTAAAACAAAACCAAAGTGGATATTACATAGATAGATACAACTGAAGAACTTTAGAACTAGTAAGATAACCCAAAGTCAATAGTAAGACCCAGAGAGGAAGACAAAAAGACTTTATGGAGGAATAGGAATCCACACCACAAGCAAAGCTCTTGTTCTAATCCTGACTGCTTCATGGAGAAGTTATACAGGCAGGCATCCAGGAGGAGCTAGAGACAGACAGAACATACACAGAATGCAATGAGTGCTCTACATTTGTCTGCTTTGCTTATGTGAATTCTTCCCAATGGTTCTAGCTCTCCCTCTGCACTTGGGGTAATTTGAACCAACATTAAATGTCAGTTTAACTTCTTACCAGTGACCTTCTCTGGTTTATAATATTTCATGTACCTAATTAGCTTTTCTTTGGATAGACCCTCCCTGAAGCTAGGCATTCTATCAGCATTTATCATTCTACAACCCAGCACAAGGATTTGAACTGTGGCCACTCATTGAATGCCTGTTAAATGCATACATACCCAGACAAAGATGTGATAAATATCAGTCTGTACCCACATTATAAGACTTGACCAACTGAAAGCAAAATTTTGGGAACAGGGAATAGAAACTTGAATTTGTAACAAGCACTTTGGTGATACTTCGGCCCCTTACAATTTGTGAAAAGCTATGACAAACTTAAACAGCATATTAAAAGGCAGAGACATCACTTTGCTGACAAAGGTCTGTAAAGTCAAAGCTTTTGTTTTTCCAGCAGTCGTGTATAGATGTGAGAACTGGACCTTAAAGAAAGCTGAGCACTGAAGAATTGCTTTTTTTGAACTGTGGTGCTGAAGCCTTCCTTGGACAGCAAGGAGATCAAACCAGTAAATATTAAAGGAAATAATTCTGAATATTCATTGGAAGGACTGATGCTGAAGCTGAAGCTCCAGTATTTTGGCCACCTGATGTGAAGAGCTGACTTATTAGAAAAGACCCTGATGCGGGGAAAGATTGATGGCAGGAGAAGAAAGGGGTGACAGAGGATGAGATGGTTGTATGGTATTGTTGACTCAATGGAAATTAGTTTGAGCAAATTCTGGGAAGTAGTGAAAGGCAAGGAAGCCTGGCTTGGTGCAGTTCATGAGGTTGCAAAGAGTCGAACATGACTGAGCAACTGAACAACAAAAATGGGTGTGGAGGGAATGAGAATGAGAGATTTTAATTAGGCTTCAATCACATTTACTTGTGCTTATGTGATTGAAGTCTGTTAAAATCTCTCATTATAATTGTGCTTTTAATCACCTGTCCACTTCCCTGATAGCTCAGTTGGTAAAGAATCCACCTGCAATGCAGGAGACCACGCTTCGATTCCTGGGCCGGGAAGATCCCCTGGAGAAGGGAAAGGCTACCCACTCCAGTATTCTGGCCTGGAGAATTCCATGGACTGTATAGTCCATGGGGTCACAAAGAGTTGGACACGACTGAGTGACTTTCACTTTCACTTTAATCAGCTGTAATCCATGGGTTCCATACTCTGGGTTTTCCATAAACATCTAACCAATTCTCTGATTTAGAATGGCATTATTTAGCTTCTCCAGGGAGCAGATATTATCTAACTTAGAAGGAATGTGTATTAATTTTCTAATACAGCTGAAATAGATTGTCCCTCATTTAGCAGTACAGCCATACCCATTTGTTCTTTTACAGTTTCTGTGAGTTTGAAGTCTGGACTTGGCATCACTAGTTTGGGTCTCTATGGGGGCCACACAGAACTGAACTCAACAAGACAGCCTTCTGCATTACGGAAGCTGAGAACCTGCTTCTAAATTCACTCGTTCTTGGCAGAACCATTTTTCGTATCACTAAATCCACTGCTTTGTTGTCAGATAAGGGACTTCTTGACTCCCCGAAGAGCCTTGCTCTGCATTTGCATACGGACCCGTACATCTCAGCCTTAGAGCTCACTCAGAATCCTTCTCAGACTTGCAGCTTCTCTGGCTTGCCCGTCTGTGGCATCTCTTTTGCCTCCCTCTTCTGATGCATCTGTCTTTTACAGCAGGTTGATTCAATTCTCTGTTTTAAGCTTTATATTATCACTTCAGATACATTCTGATAATCAGTATAATTTCCCTATTTTGAAGCTGTATCTGCAAAGCCTTTTTTGCCTTTTAATATAAGATTCACATTTTTCAGGATTAAGGTATGGAAAGCTTTTGAGGTCATTAGCAGCCTTCTCTAAGATGTAAATAAAAGTCTTCAGTTCAAATTTCCTTCAGTTTCTTATGATCTCAGCTGAAACTTTTCCTTAAAATTCCATTCCCCCCATGTATACTTTACAGTATGCTGAGGACTCAGCTTCAATTAAGATTTTAATTCAGTTTCAATCACCACTATGGGTCCTGCTAAAATATCTTTTAATGCCACCTGTAGGGAGAGTGCCCTTTCATGGACCTATATTTAGATGTTGAATAATATAGGGCTTTTTTGATATGTAAAATTCCTATCTTCTTGACATATATAACTGCTAACCTACACCTCAATTTTATCTGTATGTATGCAAGTTCTAGTGGTTGGGGTTTTATTCCAAAACCTAGAAATGGTTCCTTGACACTATCTGATTCTTCCATGCTAGTATTTGCTACCTTCCCAGTGTTACCTTCTCCTGATAAAATTTAGCTTTATTTGTTCAGAGGTCAACTTCTGAAACAGTAGCATAGAAGCACCAGTAAGTAATGAATTAGCTTAAATATTTTCAGCAAAGTAAAATGAAGCAGTCTGTTGTTTAAAGGGATAAATGACTAAAGAAGAGAGGCATTCCTAGAGAGAAAAATCTTTCCAGCTCTTGATATGAAAAATGAGGATGTGATCCAGACAAACACTGGCCTATTTAGAGTTTTTGTTGTTGTTATTTGTTTGTTTTATTTTCCCCCATGTCCATGGAAGAAATGATTAGGACTACAGTAGCTAACCACAATTTAGCAAAATTGAATTGTCTCTTCTGGTTTGGATTGAGTCCAGGAATAAGTCTATATTGTTTGCAATATTAACACCATGTTAGAGAACGAAAAACATGTGAACTGCAAAGCAAAGGGACTTTCATGTGAGTCAAGGACTTTTGATATCCAAGAACCATGGAGAATCGTTGAGGATTTAAAAAAGTGCTAAGAACTTGACAGAATTTAATTCATTTCATTTCAAGTGTACATTAAAGAAAATTAAAACCTTATTTTAGATAACCAAACAGGATGCAATGAGGATGAGGGCTAAATATTATTTTCTGAGATTGCATAATTTTTACAGAACTGTGATTTGTACAGTGAGTGTTGCACTTCAAAGCCCATGATCTCTTTGCTCTCAAGCATTTTTTCCATGGAAAGCAAAAATTTAAAACTGTGCTTATCAAACCCATGGAGAAAGGTTTACTATTTACAACCAAAAAGGGTGGTGAGATTGGTTTGTAAGTTGTGTGTGTTTTACATCTTAACTTTTGCTCAACATGTTTCATTATTCTTCAGTAATATATTTCTTCATCAAAATAGACAAGAAATGGATAGTGAAATGGTAAAAACATGATAAAGCTTGAAACAATACAAAATGGAATAGTGTAAAAGATCAATATCTTTCCTACCTTCACCCTGCAGATCTCAACATCCCATATTTAGAGGCTACCACTAATATGGATATACTTATTATGCATTCTCTCAGAAATATTCACACTTACACAATATAAATGTGTATGCTGTGTGTTCACATGTGCTTACAGATCTTAAAGCATAACACACACAGGAACATTAATAAAAATATACCTTGAAGATTATTTTTCAATGTATATGTAAATCTATTATGTCTGTCTTGTCAATAACTGCATAAATCTGTCAATGTATATTCTTAATTACTACATTAACTTGATATTGCTAGAATTTATTTTATCTAGTCTTTTATTGTCACAGTGCAGTAGTTTACATCAGCACATGCACCTTTACATATCTGCAAAATTCAATCTTAGAAATGCAATACCTAGTAAGTGAATGTGTGTGTTTGAATTGTCAAATTTTTGCATTACTTTCAAAGAGCTTTTACCTGTTTCCACTCTCCTAGATAGTATATGAAGTGGCTTGTTTCCTCATCCCCTCACCTACACAACATTGTCACCTATTTTTGATCTGTGCCAATATGGAAAGTGAAAAATGGTATCTCATTATTTGTTTAATTTGCATTTAATTATGTGCAAGATTATGTTTTCATATGTTTGCTGCTGCTGCTGCTGCTAAGTCGCTTCAGTCATGTCTGACTCTGTGCGACCCCATAGACGGCAGCCCACCAGGCTTCCCCGTCCCTGGGATTCTCCAGGCAAGAACACTGGAGTGGGTTGCCATTTCCTTCTCCAAAGCATGAGAGTAAAAAGTGAAAGTGAAGTCGCTCAGTCGTGTCTGACTCTTAGCGACCCCCTGGACTGCAGCTTACCAGGCTCCTCCTCCATATGTTTAAAAGTCATTTATCTTTGTTTTTATTTATTATAGTGAACAGCATCTTCATGCTATGTCTCTTTTTCTTCTATATTTTGGTCATTTAGATCACTTTCTTACTGATTTAAAAATACTCTTATGATAAGGAAATTAGGCTTTCATCCATCATTTATGCTGCATGCATCTAGTCCTATTTATCTTTTGATGTAGTTTATGAATTATTTTCCAGCTTAAAATTTATTATGAGTCATATTTATCATCAATCCTTTCCTTTATCATTTCTGGCTGCTTGCATCTTATTTTTAAAGTTATATACTTCACATTCATTTAAAAGACTCTGTTGATGGCTGCATTTGATGATAGACCGACAGCATTTCTTTTATTCTAGTCCAACTTTTTTCACAAATAATTTGTTTTAGTGACACTAATATGAATCTAGTTTTATTTATTTATTTCCCAAATAGTTAGCCAATGTCCCAAGATTTGGACTTGAAACCTTATAATCACGATACATAAAAACTTTATAGATAGATGCACACATAGATTTGGTGTTTCTGTTTTGTATTATTAATCTATTTCTCAATTTAAATGGTAAATCCTAATTATCTCAGCTTGAAGAGAGCATTTTAGTGGCTGACAGGATAGAATAGTATTTTGTATGTGCTCAATAGTTTCAGTCATGTTCGACTCTTTGCAACCCCATAGACGGTAGCCTGCCAGGCCCTCTGTCCATGGAATTCTCCAGGCAAGAATACTGGAGTGGGTTGCCAAGCCCTCCTCCAGGGGATCTTCCTGACCTGGGAATTGAACCCACATCTCCTGCATCTCCTGAATTGCAGGCAGATTCTTTACCACTGAGCCACTGAGGAAGCCAAATCCACATTCCACGTAAAAATTTAAATTTGAAAAAAGAAAACTAATGAGATTACATATTCTCATTAATTTTCTATTTTTCTTTTTCAAATATAAATTTTTATGTGGAATTTGGAAACAGCTGATTTGTGTTTGTAAAGAAACATCAAATTGAAAAATGTTTAAGAAGAGTAAAATATAAAGTTATTCTCTAAAGGACAATGTGTCTTTCTGTGTATTTAATTCTTTATTTACCTTCTATGACTGTAAGAGTTTTCTCTTCTTTTTTGCAAGTAAATCCTGAATATTCTTATTAATTTTATTAATAAGTATTTTATTTTATTTCATTTAAATGAGCATAATTATAACATCATTATGAGAATTAAAGTTCATACATGTAAAAAATCATATAGAAGTGATTAGCTCATAGAAAATACTCATTATGTGTGAGTTATTATTTTTAGTACTTACTAAATAAAAATAATTTTATAACTTTTTACTTTAACAAGTGCAAAGTGTATTATTAATCTCTAGGTCCATTCATGTTGGATAACACATTTGATAGTACTCTGATGGCTAGAATTTTTGAAGTCAATCTTTTTCTATGATCCATAATAATAATACATATTCATTTTCTAATATCTTGAGTTAATTCTCCATCCTTGATTCTTCACTATTTATTAGGGAAAAAGGGAGTCTTGGCAAGATCATTTAATCATTTTTCAAAATTTTAAATGAAAAACATCAGGAGAGGAAAATACACATATGTAATTGACAGAAGTCTTGGATTATTCAGACAGTACTAAAATGGTTTAAAATAATTAATTTGGATGAATAATCCATCATTAGGGAAAATGAAGGCCAGAAGGTTAAGGAGAACATCTCTATTACTATCACGAATAACATCAACAAAAGCAACCAAATTAATATCGTATGATCACTGGACTAGGCTCTCTGCTCCATTAGGTATATGTGTCTTGTTCATTCAAGTGTCCATATAATATAGAAAATATCATCACTGGTGACATTTTATGGTGTTGAACAACCTGCTGCTGCTAAGTCGCTTCAGTCGTGTCCAACTCTGTGTGACCCCATAGACGGCAGCCCACCAGGCTCCCCCGTCCCTGGGATTCTCCAGGCAAGAACACTGGAGTGGGTTGCCATTTCCTTCTCCAATGCATGAAAGTGAAAAGTGAAAGTGAAGTCGCTCAGTCGTGTCCGACTCTTAGCGACCCCATGGACTGCAGCCTACCAGGCTCCTCCATCCATAAGATTTTCCAGGCAAGAGTACTGGAGTGGGTTGCCATTGCCTTCTCCGGTTGAACAACCTACGTTCATGTAATCAGTACATCTCAAATATAAGTCCAGTCTCTTGATTTAAAAATGAAGTTTTCTGCACAATACTAAACTTCTTCCAATTCTTATCATTTATTTCAGTATTGCAAGTATTATTTACCTTGCTTTCATTATAAATTATAAAAACACCACTTTCAAATATCTATTTTAAAAACATCTGCTTCTGCTTCATTGAATATGCTAAAGCCTTTGACGTGTGGATCACAACAAAATGTGGAAAATTCTTAAAGAGATGGGAATACCAGACCACCTTACCTGTCTCCTGAGAAACCTGCATGCAGGTCAAGAAGCAACTGTTAGAATCAGACATGGAACAATGAACTGGTTCAGTTTGAGAAAGGAGTATGTCAAGGCTGTATAATGTCACTCTGCTTATTTATACAGAAAATATCATGTGAAATGCCAGGCTGGATGAAGCAAAAGCTGGAATCAAAATTGCCCAGAGAAATATCAAAAGCCTCAGATATGTAGATGACACCACCCTTATGGCAGAAAGTGAAGGAGAACTAAAGAGCCTCTTGATGAAAGTGAAAGAGGAGAGTGAAAAAGTTGGTTTAAAGCTCAACATTCAGAAAACCAAGATCATGGCATCTTGTCCCATCACTTCATGGGAAATAGATGGGGAGACAGTGGAAACAGTGTCAGACTTTATTTTTTGAGGCTCCAAAATCACTGCAGATGGTGTCTGCAGCCATGAAATTAAAAGACGCTTACTCCTAGGAAGAAAAGTTATGACCAATCTAGACAGCATATTAAAAAGCAGAGACATTACTTTGCCAACAAAGGTCCATCTAGTCAAGGCTATGGTTTTTCCGGTAGTCATGTATGGATGTGAGAGTTTGACTGTGAAGAAAGCTGATCGCCGTAGAATTTATACTTTTGAACTATGGTGATGGAGAAGCTTTTTGAGTCTGTTGGACTGCAAGGAGATCCAACCAGTCCATCCTTAGGGAGAACAGTCCTGAGTGTTCACTGGAAGGACTGATGTTGAAACTCCAATACTTTCGCCACCTGATGAGAAGAACTGACTCATTTGAAAAGACCCTGATGCTGGGAAAGATTGAAGGCAAGAGGAGAAGGGGACAACTGAGGATGAGATGTTTGTATGGCATCACTGACTCAGTGGACACGAGTCAGTTCTGGGTAAACTCTGGCAGTTGGTGATGGACAGGCTGGCCTGGCGTGCTGCAGTCCATGGGGTCACAAAGAGTCGGACATGACTGAGCGACTGAAGTGAACTGAACTGATAGAGGTGTGTGTTTTTGAATGAGAAATATTGGGGGGAAACCATTTGGCATTAGAAGTTTGAATAAACTCTGATTTGGTTTATTATTACTATTAAAAGAGAAGTGTCCTTGTCTGCCTTTATAATATGTGCCAAAAGCAACTCCTTGCAGTCTCAAAGCCCTCACTGAATAAAAAGCAATATGAACAGACTTCACAATCTCATAGAGGAAATGAGAAAGTAATAGCTTCAGCAATGGAATTCTTGCTTCATTTCTCATGACTACAAGTGAGCCACATCTTCTTGCATCCTAACAGATATACTACCTGTTACATTGCCTATAATTAATTTTAATATTTTCAGCACAGATAACTTAATATTTATGTATTGTTGGCTACTAACTTTAAGCTCTCTGTCTTAAGGGACACTGTTTTTGTTTGTTTGTTTGTTTTGTTTTGTTTTGAAGCACTCAAACATGAAATCAGCAATCTGTGGTGGTTAGTTCACATTTGAAAAACAGTAATAAGGCACCCACACTCTGGAAGTGATCAGTACAACTGCTTCAACTAACCTTAACTGCACCTTCATAATAAGTTCATTAATTAGCATGAGCAGTATTAGAAGCAGTTTTTCATTAATAAAGTGAGCAGCATTCAAATTTATAAATTAGATAGACATATTTTACAAGTGCTATCATAATTGGGTAATCGATGTCTAAGACCCTGGTGAGCACAGTTGACCAACACTGTTTTGGAGGAGCAGCCCTTACCACTCTAAGACTCCAGCTGAGACTCTGGTTCTACCAATTACAGCAGATTTTATCCCTCAGGTCTCACTTAGGAAATAACTGATGCAAAAACTAGACTATCATTGCATCTACTTCCAGTGAACCTTTGTATGAAGATATATCACAGTGTCTACAAGAGTTTTCTTGAACTTCATCAAGATTAGAAAAAGGGCTGTCTTCCTATTTCTGTCTCAATGATGAATGAAGAGATGATTTTGTAGGTGTTAACTACCTTAGCATGAAACTTTCATTTGGTGTTGAAGTTGTTTTGACATTTCTAGATCTCTCATCTATATTCAATCGTAAGAGCTAATGTTTGACTGATTTCCTTTAGGATTGACTGGTTGGATCTCCTTGCAGTACAACGGACTCTCAAGCGTCTTCTCCAACATCACAATTCAAAAGCATCAGTTCTTCAGTGCTCAGCCTTTTTTATGGTCCAACTCTCACATCTACCTGTGACTATTGGAAAAATCAAAGCTTTGACTGTACAGAGCTTTGTCAGCAAAATGACATCTCTGCTTTTTAATATGCTGTCTAGGTTTGCCATAGCTTTCCTTCCCAAGAGCAAATGCCTTAATTTTGTGGCTGCAGTCACTGTCTGAAGTGATTTTGCAGACAAAGGAGGTGAAATCTGTCACTGCTTCCTATTTTTCCCTTTCTATTAGCCATGAGGTGGTGGGAATGGACGCCGTGATCTTAGGGATCTTCTTTTCACGGCCGTCCTCTGCTACTTCACTTCCATGCTGGCTTCTCAGGTTCACCACATATCACAGTCCCTGCAGAGAAGCCTTCATTAACTCACGAAGGCTTATCCTGTCCATCCCACTCATTTGTGAGGCCTGTATCAGTTTTCTAGTCACTTAGAAATTTAAGGTCCAGCCTTTCGGGTCCAAGCGTTGGCAACTTCTAAAGCTCCACAAGCATGTCAAAATACTAGTGTGGAGACTGAAAATACTAGCTGAAATATCCAGGTTTCTAAATAAAAGCTTTTAAAATGTTATGTTCTTTGGGTAAAAGCATGCTCATAATCTTATCCAGGAGCTTGCCATGTTAGATTCTCCTTCTTCTCTCTGTTTTTATAAGTTCCCTTTATCTGTGTTCTGTCCGGCGATACTTCATCAAAGGAAAATAGCTCCCTTTTCTCCACCTTAAGTTATTGATCAGAACTTTAACTGACACTAGTCCCTTTGATATGACTTATGTACAGATGGAAACATCTTTCCTTACATGGAAAAGTTGAAGATCAGTATCATGATCCAGGAAAAGGTGTGTTTTCACAACTTGTATATAGTCTGTGGTCACTTAGTAAGAAGGGCTTGGTACAAATTAAGGTGCTAAAATATTTCACAAGAAAATATATTCTTATAATTTTTTCCATTCAATACTTAATCAAGATACTATATATGGAATATAGAATAGCTCTATTAGAATATCAGTTCAGTTCAGTCACTCAGTCCTGTCTGACTCTTTGCAACCCCATGAGCCACAACACACCAGGCCTCCCTGTCCATCACCAACTCCCAGAGTTCACCCAAACCCATGTCTACCGAGTTGGTGATGCCATCCAACCATCTCATCCTCTGTCATCCCCTTCTCCTCCTGCCCCCAATCTTTCCCAGAATCAGGGTCTTTTTCAATGAGTCAATGGCCATCAACAGATGGCCAAAGTATTGGAGTTTCAGCTTCAACATTAGTGCTTCCACTGAACACCCAGGACTGATCTCCTTTAAGATGGATTGGTTGGATCTCCTTGCAGTCCAAGGACTCTCAAGAGTCTTCTCCAACACCACAGTTCAAAAGCATAAATTATATAGAATAACTATGTATAGCTGATTAGCATATTCTCCTAATTAGATTATATTCACTTTATAGGGGGTAATCAATGTTTGCTTCTCTAATCAATTCACTTTAAGGATTACTTAAACTTTCTATTATCTAACATTTTTCAGAGGTATAATTATATATATGTAAAATGTTTTCTGCAACCTGGGTCATATAATCATTTAAGTATTTGAGTAATATCATGAGCTACACTGAAGTCCACAAATGTTATAATATACAAGAGTGTCACTAACAGGTTATAAACAAGGGGGAAAAAAAAAAAAACAGGCAAAAGCAGTAGCTTTAGTGTCCAAGTTTCATTTCCAGCTTTAGCAATTACTGGCCAGATGTCCTTGGGCATCTGACCTTGGTTTGCTGTGAGAATTAAAGAAAAATAACATGAAGAGACAACTAAGTCTTTTTGTAGAATACAGTGAATGTTTACAAATGTACCTTATCATCTTTTATTATTGGGGTTTATTTTTTGAAAGACATAATGATCTAAAAAAACGTGCTTGGCTCTCAAAAGATTTTCTAAATGAATGCAAATTCTCAGAGAAAATTCTGACTTGATGGTTTTGAACAGAAAAACCAATTGATTAATTGCTTAGAAAAATAGGACTATCAAATGTATAGTATTCATAGTATGAAAAACCTTGGTGTGAAGACATTAAAAAGAAGCATGTTTTTAAACAGAACAAAACTCGTTACCTGGAGGAAAGAATTACCCCATATGAATAGATCCTGAAAACAAAAAATTAAGAGCAATCTCCCCAAACTGACAAAAGTACAAAAGCTAAAATATGAACCATGTCTGAAAGGAACAATTAATTTTATGGGAAAATTCACAGCAGATTTGATTCAGGATAACTTTTCACTACTTAATACAAATTAAGAATACTCTTTTTCACTATAAAGCTAGTGTCCTATTTTCAACTGATTTATAATATGCAGACAGTTTTTAAAAATATTAGGTCATTTCAAATTTTATTGTTAAAATAGTTTAATGCACTTTTGAAAATATTTAAATTTAAGTTTTCTTGTGGGTGGTTGAACAATATTCCTGGTCTTACATAAAACAATGAGGGGGTACAGAAATGTCAGCAGCTCCCCTGCCTCCAAGATATCTTGCAGGGGATGCAATCTATCATATGTGTTTATTGAAAATGTTAAACATACACAAAGAAAAGTGTACAGATTTTCCCTTGACTTCTCAATATGAAGGTTGACCAAGAAGTTTCATGCAGCATAACTAAACTCCAGACAGATTTCCTCCTGATTCTATCCTTCCTACCTACCTCACCTCCCTTTTCTTAGAGCAGAACAACACTGTAAATTTCCTCTCCTCCTCTGAGATGTAAATCTTTAAAAAGTCTCTTCTCAGTTTTACAACCCAGAATGTCTTTCTCAAGGACATATGGACCATCTTTAAAACAGTAAATATGAAGAGAGGTGACAGCTATATCTTCCAGTTTCCTGGGAGGGTAGGAGACTACATTTGGAGGGCATTTTGCTCCAAGTTGTGAAATGACTTTATGTCATGACGACACAAGAAGTTGATTTTTCTTGTGGGTCAGGCCAATTAGCCAACACAGAGGGCCAAGACTATCCTCACTCTAGTGTTTAATAAGCACTCCATCCTTTGTTTCAGAGCAGTTGAGTTCAACCTGAGTTCTGGCTTCTCCCCTAAAGTAATAGCTTTGAAAACATTCATTTTTGCCAGCATGATTTTTGTCCAGTGCAATTTTTGTTTTGACAAGTGTTAGTGCTAAAAACAAGAATTAGGCAATATAAAGAGAGAGAAAAAAATGTACTATTTTTGTGCAGTATATTCAAACATGTTCTCACTGATAATGAAATGTCTGAAGACATACCTGAAGGAAAGGACTGATATAGATATACAGATAACATAGAAACTTATATGGATATATGATTGAGTATATGGATATATAATATATACATGGATATGAATATATGAATTAGATAGAAATAAAAGAAATAGCAGTGTGAAAAATCCTTGATGTGTCATTGGACTTGAAAAGTCTGAGAAACATCAGGAAACTTTTTCCTCCATAGGATATCATTATGCATGAGGTCTTTTGAAAGTCAATTTCCTTCTTGCTCAGATGAAAAACTGAGGCTCAGAATAATTGATATCTTCTGTAGATAACTGAAGATTTTTTAATTCAGAAAGCTATCCAATACTCAATCAATGTGGTTTGTTTTGTTGATCAGTATTTCTCTTTAATAAAAATGCTAAGGAATTAGCAACTAGAGAATCAAATCAGTTCACATTAGAAAATATAAGCATTAAAAGCAAATGAGAAAATTTATGAAAATTCTTCACGGGTAAATTATAATACAAAGACATCATTAGTAATGAAAACTGAAAACAAACTGGATATGAATTCTATAGATTTTGAAAAATGAAGTTTCAGTTATTAACCAAGATTCCTTGGGAGAAAACTGGTTCATGTAGTATTTGTTTGAAAACACCTTCAATAATATTAATTATAAAATAGAGAAAGAATCCAAACAGTAATCAGATGACCACATACTTCAAATATGGCAATAGTAGAGGGGAATATAGGATCATGGCTCTGCCACTTGTTAGGTAAGTGATTTTGTTGTTGTTGTTCAGTGGCTCAGTCACGTCCATCTCTGCTATCCCAAGGACTGCAGCCTGCCAGGTTTCCCTGTCCGTAACTATATCTTGGAGTTTGCTCAAACTCATGTCCATTGAGTCGGTGATGCCATCCAACCATCTCATCCACTGTCGCCCTCTTCTCCTATTTTCTTCAATTTTTCCCAGCATCAGGGTCTTTTCCAATGAGTGGGCTCTTCGCATCAGGTGGTCTCTGGCTGTGGTTTCTGGGAAGCCTCTTTTTCTGCCATGACCACTTCTTCAGGCCATGATCACTTCTTCAGGCCACCAACCCCATTTATCCCACCACCACCATTTTTTAATATTCTTTAATTCTTTACTGCTTTTCATCTCATACTTAACTCTACTGTGGGTATTTGCAGATCTCGTCTATACCCGGGAAGAAAATTTAATGGTGAAGAAGACTTATCTCTGGATCTTTTTTAGCAACCCATGCACTGCTAACATTTTTTTCCTCTATTGCAGTGATTCCATGTTAGCATAGAACATTCCACAATGATTAATTTTTTTCTGAGGTTCCAGACAGGGTCTGGGGTAAATATTTCATCTATCCACAAATTGTCACATCTGTGAGTTTCCAACCTCCCTATGGGTAATTACTATGTGGTGGTGGTCAAGGCTGGCAAGGAGGGGAGCTCCACACTGGTGGTTAAACTCTATTTCCTCTCTCAATCTTCATGCACATAACTACTGGAAAAACCATAGTTTTGATTACATGGATCTTAGTCAGTAAAGCGATGTCTCTGCTCTTTAGTATGCTGTTCAGTTTTGTCATAGCTTTCCTTCCCAAGAGCAAGCATCTTTAAATCTTTAAATTCCATGGCTAAAATCACTGTCCACAGTGATCTTGGAATCCAAGAAAATAAAATCTGTTACTTCTTCCACTTCCACTTTTCCCCTTTTATTTGCCATAGGGTGATGGGACTGGATGCTATGATCTTAGTTTTTTAATGCTTAGTTTCAAGTCAGCTTTTTTACTCTCTTATTTCACCCTCATCAAGAGGCTCTTTAAACAATTTCATGGTTCTAAATTCAACCCCTAATTTTTCTCTCTCCAGCAATGGATTATTAGAAAATAAATTTCAGCCATCCTGTCATTTCATCTGTAAAAAATTCAGAATATATCTCTAAAAAATTAGGACTTTTACAAAATTACATGTTCTATATATCATTCTCAGAGCTAAAACAAAAGTGCCTTAATATCAAATGTAGTTAAAGTTTCAATTCCCCTATTGTCTCAAAATTTGTTTCAATTTGTTTGTTTTGAAATCAAGATGCATATAATATTCACACATTGAAACTGATTATGTCTCTTTAATCTGTTGCAATCTATAATCTCTTTGTGTGTGTGTCTTCTTTAAGAATTCGGGCTTTCTTCAAGTCTAAGTGTAATTAAGGCTAATATTCTATCCTATTTTACCCATTGCAACTGCTGACGAGATGTCTTTTGAAAAAGGAAGTGAGTAATTAATTGATCACTAGGCTTTGATAGAGATTGGAGAGATAGTGGATGACTTCTTCTGCACTAAATGGGAAAAGCTCAAGAGAGGGGGCGTGGTCCTGACAAGGCAGTTTGGAGCCCTGGTGAAGCAGTCAGTCAGACTTAGCAGTAAAATCAATAAAGGCAAATTGTTTGCAGCTGCTCACAGAGTTCTTCTCGATAAACAAGATTTTGCCATTAGAGATTACAGAATAAGAGGCTGCTACAAAATAGTCTACGGTTTTCACCAGATAATCCCAAATGAGGTAATCATTTCATTCTCACCCTCTGATCCTATCATGTTAAACCCTTAAAAAGAATTTTGTGGTATATAGCCATGATTGAAGTCACGTTCCAAAACTCAGATATATCGTACCGAGTTTTCTCTTTTTTTTTTTGAAGTAATAAAGCAATAGAAATAAAATCAATATGGAAGGAACAATGATGTTCATGTGCAGATGTTAATTGAAAGAACTCTAAAAAGTAAATATTCCAATCTGTGGGAAAGCAATTGTACAAACACATCCGTTCCAGAAAATCATTTTGGATGGCTGGGAGAACTCAGCCGATTAAGAGGGATGTGATTAAATTTAGCCAGAATACTAATAATTCAAGAAAGAAGGCAGAAATGTGCAGACTGTGAATTGAATGAGAATTTCCAGCACGTTAATGTGCACGGATAAACCTGAGTTCCCAACACCCAGATGAACAAATGACTGTGAGGTGTAAAGTTATAAAGAAATTAGAAACATTTCCGCAGTAGGAAGAGAGATGACAAAAGCCGGAAGTCAAACACTTCACCCAAGGAGGCCATAACCATGTGCCATGGCCTAAATAGACCACAGAGAGATCAGAAAACATCTGACTCTGACAATAACTATTGTGTGCACTTGGGCAAATCATTTGACTTCTCTGAGCCAAGCTTCTATTTTTCCTTTGGTGAAATGACTCAGAAATAACTACCTGGAAGCAGTGTTGTGAATAGTAAATTATAAAATATATGCAAATGATCTATCACAATGCTTGTCACTTGTTTACAAAAGAATGACAAGTTTCCTTCATGTACAATATTAGATTCTCCAGATTGTACAGCACTTCAAGCTCAGCTGTTCTAATCACAATGCTTGAAATTTGAAAATGGAAGCCATCATTAATATTACTATTATTTTTAAACCTCTGTGACTTCTCTGCCAAGGATTCATTCAGTTGATAATTACATGCTTCTAATAATGGAGAGTCCATTTCCTTTTGAGTTTCACCAAAGTGCTTTCAAATACACAGTTACTTCTTGTGAAACTGGAGTTTTGCTTCTGTTTCAATCTGAGTTAGAAACTGCTTTTGCTTTCTGGCTAAGCATATTAAATTAGAATATAAGTCATTGCTCTTTGGTAGCCTGGATCATATATTTTTATTGAAGAAGGTGGAGACAAGTGCATTTTAAAATCATAACCAGCACAATGTCCAATGTATAATATGTTTTCCTTAAATGTTTGCTATTAGTGCTAAAGATGCTCATAAATCTGTTTCTGATTTCTGTGCTGACAATCATTTGAAGCTATTTCAAAGTTTTGTATAAAATTCTCCCTTCTGTTGTGTCTTCAAAATATGCAGCTGGCCACCATTACTCAGACATGCCTCTGTGGCCTGTGTTTTTGTATTCTTGCTCTTTGTTTCTTTCTCTGCCTACTCATCTGTTTTCCTGGCTATGACTTTTAGCCTCCTCATTTGTCTAAGTAAGTGTTCTCCTTGGCTGCTTCCCTTCTATCATTTCTATTGTTTCCTGCTTTCTGGTCACTTTGTTTGATGGCATCTGTGCAACACTTCACACTCATTAATATCCTCTACAAGTTGTTTAATGATAGAGGAACCCTGTTGAGTGTCTGCATAGTTAAGAAAGAAACTTGTCCAGCTTTTGATAAAAACCTATACACAGATTATTCTTAAGAAATTGTCAGAAATTAATGGCAAGGAAATAAAGGCAGATGCAAATACGCAGTAATTTCTTTGAAATGTGGTGTGTGTGTGTGTGGTGTGAAAGAGAGAAAGAGAAAGAGACAGATTAACTAGCTCAGTGAAGAATATTCAGGTACATAGACAAAATGCACTTATGAGAAATGGATCATCTAAGTATTACTAATGCTTAATACTGTTTTGTTAAAGCATGCCAATGATTATTATTGGAGAAAACATTTAGATAAGCTTAAATATGCAAACTGCCTAGTTTCTTCATTGCATATTGTATGTACCTAATATAGTTCAGATCAAAAGTCTCTCATATTATTTTATAAGATATATAAATACGTGACTGCTTCAGTGATAATAAGAATGTTCCAAAATAGGCTTGTATATCTTGTCCAGTGCTTAGTTCTGACAAGGGATAAAGACGGTAATCCAAAGAGACGTTGTTCAAGATGACCAGCTTGTCGCCCTTTGACCTCAATGATTCAGGCTGTTTTCTTTTTGTCTGTCTATAGCGGCTGTTGAGTTTTTTATCCTAGAATTTTCTGTTGGAGAAGCTGTTTAAAATCAAATGCTCACAAACTAAGGAGTTCCTGCAATAGTTATAACTTGTGGAGTAAAAAAAATATATATGAAAGATCATTTACAGTTCAATCAAGGTTTCTGCAGGTGAGGTGGCTGTTAGGTAGATGAAGAACATGTCAGCTAATATTAAGAATGACATAAAGAGTGTGTTCACCCATAACTTGAAGTCAGAGCACAAAGGATAACATAAAATCCTTTCATATGGAAATTCAACCCCGAAGTGGGAATCTTGGTGGGAGGCCAGGGATTTTATTTCACCCACCACTTCTCCCGGGGTGAACTGAAGTGTGAAAGGAGCTCTAGGTTCACTCTGATTTTCCTCCTCCTAAAATGGTAACTGTTCTCTAAGTCTTCAAATGTCTTTGTTGTTCAGACAAGAACAAGAATTAAATTTTCTTAAATTTCCTGTCTTGAAAGAGTGCCTGGTTACTTTGAAAATCCTCAGCAGTTCTTTCTTTCTCCTTATAAAATAAAAACTTTTTTCTTCCATATTTAACTTTGTTTTTCCCATGGTTTTAGTTAATAGTAAAAGGCAGACTTTTAGGCACCTCAGCAGATAAGAATATTCACAAACTATCTTGTTGTTGAAATAATAAAAGCAAGTCCAGCACATCTTCATTACTCCATTACTTCGCTACTCCATTAGTCCCAAACACACACACATATACACCAAGGACTCACTGGGTACCAGTATCTAGATAAGTGAACTGTATTCTACTTGTCCACTTCATTCTACTTTGTCTATCTGTAAGGACACTGCTTACATTTCAGTTGGGACTGGTTGCCTAGGAACAAGGTCCTTCTTCTGGACCCTAGGAGGGCTTGTCCTACTAACAGTGATTGAAGCTTATTGGCTCCATTAATTCTAATCTCTAGAGTTTGCACCAAGGGACCCAGGGGGATGCTGTCTTTCTAAATCTTTGCTTGTCATGGGCAGAGATCACATAGAACACACACTGGACACACATTCTAAAGAG
Source organism: Bos javanicus (assembly GCF_032452875.1). Taxonomy (NCBI): domain Eukaryota; kingdom Metazoa; phylum Chordata; class Mammalia; order Artiodactyla; family Bovidae; genus Bos; species Bos javanicus. The sequence goes on along the minus strand of NC_083879.1, from coordinate 4,246,894 downwards.
TTTGTTACAAATCAGCTCATCTGCTCAGAATAATGTTTACACAGAGGTCTTTTTGTCTTAACTGGCCATAGATATTTTTTGGTTATTATCATCATACTAATTGAATGTGGAGGAAAATAGATAGAATTAAAAATTAAATCCCATTTATGTGCTTTCCAAGGGTAATTAAATCATCTAGGCAAGTATTCTTATGCCAGATAGGGAAAAGACAATAGACTACAGAAAATATCTGGCCTGTTGATAATTTTCTGCAAATCTATTCCATCCTCTTCCACACCTCTCTTATTTCATTTAATTAAAAAAATAAAATAAAATAAGCCAGATCTGAGAAACTGAGTTTTGGCCATGGAGAGGTCCTGTTCAGGTTTATTTTGCCCTGGGGACTGCATGTAGAAAATACCTTTATTTCTAGTGGAATCCCAGTTTCAGAGACAAAAACATCAACACAAAATGTTACTGAATACTCTCAGCAGCCCCCAAATTATAAAGCCTTCTAAATTATTGTGTTCTCCCAAAGTTTCAAAAGGCTCTAGGAGTTCGTATGGAGCAATCTTCTCTAGCTTCAATCTGCTGTGCATAGTAGATACATTTCCAGAACTTCACAGAATCACACATAGTTGAGTCTTTGAACACCAGAAAGCAGTTTACACTGGTGCTGCTTATGAGGGTCAGAAGGAGAAAAGAACTGTCTGTGAAAGCATCTGCATCAGGGTGCCTTCAACTGGAGCCAGTGTTCATGTACCTGTGTTTTCCAAACTATTTGTAGAATTACATGGCAGTGTGCATTTCTCTTCTAACCTATTTTTTTTTTCCAAGTATGTTTTCGCTATTCCCTAAAAGTAATTATTATTTCCAAATGCCAAGCCAATATTTTCACTGCAATATACAGGAAATAATGCTTGTGACTGAAAGCTATATGTGCACTTTGGGACATGGAAAAATATAGATGCTTTAGGTATGTATTATATATTGTGTGCGTTAGATGTGTATGTTCTCATTTTATTTTCACATGGTGAAATTTAGTAGCTTTTAAATGAGTTAATAATGGCTAAAATATACTTAACATTCACAAATAACTAGCCAGTCAATCCTAATGGAAATCAACCCTGAATATTCATTGGAAGGACTGATGGTAAAGCTGAAACTCCGATACGTTGGCCATCCAATGCAAAGAGCCAACTCTACTGGAAATATCCTGATGCTGGAAAAGATTGAAGGCAAATGGTGAAGGGGTTGGCAGAAGATGAGATGGTTTGATAACATCACAGACTCAATGGACACGAATTTGAGCAAATCTGCGAGATACTGAAGGACACGGAAGGCTGGCATGCTGTAGTCCATGAGGTCACAAAATGTTGAATATAACTTAGTGACTAAACAACAGAAATAATTAGCCATAATAACCTTATCTTGATCATTTCAAAAATTATTTATTATTTATTTAATAAGCTTTTATGTACAAAGAAAATACCAACATAAAGGAATACTTGTTTTTGTGAGGCAGACACAGATATATTTACTGAGACAATTAGTAATATTTGCATAAAAGGTTTTTTATATTGCATGAAATATAAACTTAATAATGTAATATTGTTACTAGGCTTGCTTCATCAGAAGGAAAATTTAAATATAAACGTGGATATAAATTTCTAGAGTATGAGGCTGTTCACTGAACTCTCTTCTATCTAATCAGTATGAATCATCTACATGCATTTTTTCAGACTTTCTTTTATACAGTCTTGAAAGAAAATGCAAGAGAAATAAACTGAGTCATAAAGAACATCACCATCCAGTCATGAGGCATGGTGCTCATTTCTGCATGAAATATTGAAGCCACAGAACATGCATTAATCATAAGATGATTTTATGTGCTTTTATTGTATTTTTTGGGCTCCAAAATCACTGCAGATGGTAATTGCAGCCATGAAATTAAAAGACGCTTACTCCTTGGAAGGAAAGTTATGACCAACCTAGATAGCATATTCAAAAGCAGAGACATTACTTTGCCAACAAAGGTTCATCTACTTAAGGCTATGGATTTTCCAGTGGTCATGTATGGATGTGAAAGTTGGACTGTGAAGAAAGCTGAGCGCTGAAGAATTGATGCTTTTGAACTGTGGTGTTGGAGAAGACTCTTGAGAGTCCCTTGGACTGCAAGGAGATCCAACCAGTCCATTCTAAAGGAGATCAGTCCTGGGTGTTTTTTGGAAGGAATGATGCTAAAGCTGAAACTCCAATACTTTGGCCACCTGATGCGAAGAGTTGACTCATTGGAAAAGACTCTGATGCTGGAAGGGATTGGGGGCAGTAGAAGAAGGGGATGACAGAGGATGAAATGGCTGGATGGCATCACCGACTCGATGGACATGAGTTTGAACTGAACTGATTGTATGTTTTTCTACAAAGGTTATGGAAACAAAAATATTTACAGAAATAATGTCTTCCCAATAAGCCACCTGAGAGAACTATGTTAGAAAGTGAAATAATGAAGAATATTTGATTTAAAATTGCCAAAGAAAGCCTTTGTGTCAGTTCTTAGGTACCAAGGCAAATATCAGATCAAATCAGATCAGTCGCTCAGTCGTGTCCAACTCTTTGCAACCCCATGAATCACAGCACGCCAGGCCTCCCTGTCCATCACCAACTCCCAGAGTTCACTGAGACTCACGTCCATTGAGTCAGTGATGCCATCCAGCCATCTCATCCTCTGGTGTCCCCTTCTCCTCCTGCCCCCAATCCCTCCCAGCATCAGAGTCTTTTCCAATGAGCCAACTCTTCGCATGAGGTGGCCAACGTACTAGAGTTTTAGCTTTAGCATCATTCCTTCCAAAGAAATCCCAGGGCTGATCTCCTTCAGAATGGACTGGTTGGATCTCCTTGCAGTCCAAGGGACTCTCAAGAGTCTTCTCCAATGCCACAGTTCAAAAGCATCAATTCTTTGGTGCTCAGCCTTCTCCACAGTCCAACTCTCACATCGATTCATGACCACAGGAAAAACCATAGCCTTGACTAGACGGACCTTTGTTGGCAAAGTAACATCTCTGCTTTTGAATATGCTATCTAGGTTGGTCATAACTTTCCTTCCAAGGAGTAAGCATCTTTTAATTTCATGGCTGCAATCACCATCTGCAGTGATTTTGGAGTCCAGAAAAATAAAGTCTGACACTGTTTCCCCATCTATTTCCCATGAAGTGATGGGACCAGATGCCATGATCTTCATTTTCTGAATGTTGAGCTTTAAGTCAACTTTTTCACTCTCCACTTTCACTTTCATCAAGAGGCTTTTGAGTTCCTCTTCACTTTCTGCCATAAGGGTGGTGTCATCTGCATATCTGAGGTTATTGATATTTCTCCCGGCAACCTTGATTCCAGCTTGTGTTTCTTCCAGTCCAGCATTTCTCATGATGTACTCTGCATATAAGTTAAATATACAGGGTGACAATACACAGCCTTGACGTACTCCTTTTCCTATTTGGAAACAGTCTGTTGTTCCATGTCCAGTTCTAACTGTTATTTCCTGACCTGCATACAAATTTCTCAAGAGGCAGATCAGGTGGTCTGGTATTGCCATCTCTTGAAGAATTTTCCACAGTTTATTGTGATCCACACAGTCAAAGGCTTTGGCATAGTCAATAAAGCAGAAATAGATGTTTTGAGGTGCAAATGTTCAAAATAAATCTAGAAATACAGTTGAGGCAACTACTTTCAGAAAACAGTTAAATATCAATAGCTGAACCACTTGTGAGTCAATGCCAGATAAATACAAGGTAATGCGTGCTCATTTGGATATATATAGAAAAGGAAATTCTTTACATTTTCATAAGTTTTAGAGTAACTTAATTATTAAATATGGATTGACCAGAGGCACTAGGAGTCCTTGGAAAATGGCTAATTCTAGGGTTTGGATATGGAGAATGTAAAATGGTTCTGGGACAAGTCATTGCACAAGAAAGTAAAGGAGTGTTCAAAATTAGAGAATAGAGACCTGTCAAAGAGACACCAGAGCTAATCAGAAGGACTTCTCATTGGCCAGAGCTGGGACACATTGAACAACGAAATTAATATTATAGTATTAGTTCATAAGTCAAGATAGAAAATAAATATCCAGGAGTTCATATTGATATAAACTAATAATAAATCAATTAATACATCAATATATAAGGAAAACACTAGACAAATTTTTCTGACAGAAGAATCCCAATGATTTATGCAGACATTTCCCACAGTATGAAATTGCTTATATAGACATCCACCCGCCCACCCTCACTCCGGGCCTTGAACACTGGCAGGACTTAGTGACTCATTGCCAAGAAAGTAGAGTAAGAAAAGAAAAAAAAATAGTACAAATCCAGAAGATACTATCTTAACCGAGTGATGGAGTTACATCCTCAGGGATGCCATGTGGATGTCCTGATACGATGTGATGAGGAGGTTGCTTCGTCTCTGTGGTATGATATCTACATTCTGAATCATTAAATGACAGACAAACCAAATGTGAGGGATGTTCTTGAGCAGCACTCTTCAAAACTGTCAAGGTAACTACAAAAGTCAAGGAAAAGCTGAGAAACTCTCACAGACCAGCAGATTCTCAAGAGACATAATAACTGAATGCAGTATCAATCCTGAAACAGAAAAGTATGTATATACATTAACGGAAAAACTGGTGAAATTTGAATAAATTCTGGAGGTTAGTTAATATAATGCACTAATATTGGTTTCTTAATTTTGGCAAGTCCAACAGTGAAAGATGATAACTTTAGAGACAATGTAAACTGAGTGAAAACTCTGCCAAATATCGCTGTAAATTCCTTGAAAATTTTCTGTAAATCAAACATTTTAATTTTTTTTCCAAAATGAGAAGTTTCTTAAAAGAAATGCCTGTTGACTTATGTTTTTAAATTAACAACATGAAAGTGAAAGTGAAATTTGCTCAGCGATGTCCAGCTTTTTGGGACCCCATGTCCATGGAATTCTCCAAGCCAGAATACTTGAGTGGGTAGCTTTTCCCTTCTCCAGGGGATCTTCCCAACTCAGGATTGAAATGAGGTCTCCCGTATTGCAGGAGGATTCTTTACCAGCTGAGCCACAAGGGAAGCCCAAGTGTACTGGAGCGGATAGCCTATCCTGTCTCCAGTGGATCTTTCCAGCCCAGGAATTGAACCAGATTTCTTGTTTTTTTTTGCAGGCAGATTCTTTACTGACTGAGCTAACATAATGAATTAATGAAGTTTTCTTTCTGATTTCTATTTGTACTAAGGAGAAATCCAATATACTTTTTTGATTTCCTCCATAGTTTCTCCCTGCTCTATTCTTCATTATCTTACAGTTAGATGTTATTTTCAATATCGTATAGTCCAGCAAAGAAGACAAAAATATACAAAGGAGAGTGATTCTCTTCAATAAGTATTGCTGGGAAAACTGGACAGGTACATGCAAAAGAATGAATTTAGAATACTCCGTACTATCATACACACACACACCAAAAAAAAAAAAAAAAAGAAAATCCTCAAAGTGGATTAAAGATCTAAATGTAAGGCCGGACACTATAAAATTATGTGAGGAAAGCATAAGTGGAATACTCTTTTACATAAATCACAGCAAGATCCTTTTTTATTTACCTCATAGAGTAATGAAAATAAAAACAAAAATAAACAAGTGGTACCTAATAAAACTTAAGAGCTTTTGCACAGCAAGGAAACCATCATATGAAAAGACAGTCCTCAGAATGGGAGAAAATGTTTGTAAATGAAGCATCTGACAAAGGATTAATCTCCAAAATATACAACAGCTTATACAGCTCAATATCAAAACAAACAAACAATATAATCAAGAAATGATTGGAAGAAGTGAATAGGCATTTCTCCAAAGAAGATGTCCAGATGGCCAATAAACACTTGAAAAGATTCTCAACATCATGAATTATTGGAGAAATGCAAATCTTCCTAGGTGGCACAGTTGTAAGGAATAGACCTGCCAAGAAGGGGACATAGTTTCAATCCCTGGATCAGGAAGATCTCCTGGAAAAGGAAATGGCAAGCCTCTCCATTATTCTTACCTGGGGAATACCATGGACAGAGGAGCCTGGTGCGCTACAGTCCGTGGGCTGGTGGAGTCAAACACAACTTAGTGACTAAACAATAAGAACAAACAACAAATCAAAACTGCACTGGTCAGAATGATTATTCTAAAAAAAATCTACAAATAATAAGTGTTAGAGAAAGTATGGAGAAAAGGGAGTCCTCTTACACTGCTGGTGGAATGTAAACTGATACAGCTATTATGGAGAACAATTACAGAGCTTATTTAAAAATAGAACTACAATATGACCCAGCAATCCCACTCCTGGATCTGCATCCAGATAAAACCAAAACTCAAAAAGATACATGCACCCCAATGTTCATGGCAGCACTATTTGCAAAAAGCCAGGACATGAAAGAAGTCTAAAATGTTCATTGACAGAGAAATGGATAAAGAAGATGTGGTGCATATATATAGTGGAATGTTATTGAGCCATAAAAATGAACAAAATTGTGCTATTTACAGAAATGTGGATGGGCCTAGAGACTGTCATATAGAATGAAGTAAGTCAGAAAGAGAAAAACAAATATTGTATATCATTTATAAGTGGAGTCTCAAAAAATTCTACAGATGAACTTATTTGCAAAGCAGAAATAGAGAAATGGATGCAGAAAACAAATGTATGGATACCAAGGGGAGAATAGGGAGGGGTGAACTGGGAGATTTGGGATTGACATATATACACTATTATGCATAAAATAGATAATTAATGAAGACTTACTGTATATCACAGGGAACTCTACACTGTGTTCTGTGGTGACCAGAATGGGAAAGAAATCCAAAAACAGAGGGAATACATGTATCCATAGAGCTGATTCACTTTACAGTATAGCAGAAGCTAATACAGTGTTGTAAAGCAACTGTACTCCAATAAAAATTAATAAAAGTATTACTAGGAAATAGGGTTAATATATATGATTCAACTATATATATTCATTTCTTAAAATAAATTAGTGTGCTTACTACTTAACTTGCTGCTGCTGCTGCTGCTAAGTAGCTTCAGTCATCATGTCTGACTCTGTGCCATCCCATAGACAGCAGCCCACCAGGCTCCCCCGTCCCTGGGATTCTCCAGGCAAGAACACTGGAGTGGGTTGTCATTTCCTTCTCCAATGCATGAAAGTGAAAGTGAAGTTGTGTCCGACCCCTAGCGACCCCATGGACTGCAGCCTACCAGGCTCCTCCGTCCATGGGATTTTCCAGGCGAGAGTCCTGGAGTGGGTGCCATTACCTTCTCCACTACTTAACTTGAGTGATGGTAAACTTCCCAGGTGGTGCATTGGTAAGGAATCCGCCTGCCAATGCAGTACACTCAGAAGATGCTGTTTCATCTTTGGATCAAGAAGATCCCCTGGAGTAGGAAATGGCATCCCACTCCAGTTATTCTAGCCTGGAAAATTCCATGCTCAGTGGAACCTGGCAGGCTGTAGTCCATGGGGTAGCAAAGAGTCGATCAAAATGGAGCAAGCATTCACACACAAATACAGCACATGGCCAAAGCATTATTACAGTTTTATTTTGTTAATGAGATATCAGAGATCATGGGTAATTTAGGATATACATTATAATATTACAAATTGACCATGTAGATAAAATCAATATTTGGTTAAAGAAATATTATCCATTAGCTGCACATTTATCAACACATAAAGTGGCAAGGGGTAACACACAAAAAATCAGTTTGTAAGCTAGTTTCAAATATACATAGTGCTGTATATATTTTTACCTTAAGTACTGAGAAAGTTATGCTGTGTATTTGGATCAGCAACACAAGATGCTTCATATAGTAAATGTAGAAAATGACCTCTTTTCTTCCGTTGCTATATGTGTGAAAATTATTCAGAAGAAATGCTTGAAATGATGAGATTCTGGGATTGTTTGTTTTGAGCCAAACTCTTTTGATCTGGTTTCATTATATTCCAGGATTCACAACATTGTTATGAGCGTGCAATTGCAAGTCCACATAAACAGATATAGTAAACTCATAAGAACTGCAGAATTGAATTTAATATCCAATTGACAGACTCTCCTTCTGAAAAAAGGAAAGGACTTAAGAATGGCCACCAAATTTTCATGTAAGAGAAGAAGAATTTTCTGTTTTCTTTTTCCAGACTATAGTAGAAATTCTATTTCCATACTTTCTCTGCTTTCTTTTTAGAGGATTAAAAAAAAAAAAAAGAAAGATTTTTGACCAAGATTAGCAATCTTATTTTTCTTGCCTTTATGTATGTTGCAAACTTTTCTCATTTGCCAGATAAATTCTTGAGTCAAGAATAAAAAACCAAGAAAGGAAACAAGACAGCCCACTTTCTTTTTGAGCCCATGATCAACGTATAATTAGAGATTCCCTTCAATATGAATAAAGTATGTTTTTATTATATATTTTACATATAGTATCATGTATTATTTACATACTATTACATCCATATATAACTCAAAGAAGAATTAGAACATATTTCAAAGACTGTTTTCAGTAAATTATGTTGTTTATCTAAAATATTTTGTCAGCTCTCTTTACAGTCTTCAATGGATTGCAGTAAAAGAAATTCTGTTAAAATGCCAGTGCCATGACATTATTCCTGAAAAACTCCTGTTTTGGCAATTTGTCTACCTACTACTCTTACTGTTTGGAAGGAGTAAAGGAATACCAAGGAATTCTGAGAGAATACCAAAGCAGAACTCCTTCAGAGTTGCCACTCCATACCATCCCTTACCAGAAAAGCCCTTCTCATCTCTCTGCCTTTCCTGAATATAGCTATACTGCTTTAAGGAAAAACTATCATCTCCCTCTGAAGCTTATATATATATAAGCTTAGATATATATAAGAAATATATATATATATATATATATATATATATATATATATATATATATATATGTTTATATATATATATATATATGTTATATATACGTATATATATATGTATATATATATATGTATTTGTTTGACCAGTGCATTTTCTTGTATATATATATATATATATGTATGTATATATATATATATATATATATTTCTTATATATATGTATATATATGTGTATGTATATATATGTATTTGTTTCCTTAACCAGTGCATTTTCTTGTACATATATATATATATATTTCTTATATATGTATTTCTTATATATATATTTCTTTTATATATTTCTCTTATATATATAAGCTTATATATATATGTATTTGTTTGTATATGTATATATACATATACATATATATATGTATTTGTTTTTTTGACCAGTGCATTTTCTTGTATGTATATATATATATATATATATATTTCTTTTATATATTTCTTATATATATATTTCTTTTATATATTTCTTATATGTATATGTTTATAAATAAATGTATATATATATACAAGCTTATACATATATATATAAGAAATACATATATATATACAAGAAAATGCACTGGTCATAACAAACACCCTCTTCCAACAACACAAGAGAAGACTCTACACATGGACATCACAGATGGTCAACACCAAAATCAGATTGATTATATTCTTTGCAGCCAAAGATGGAGAAGCTCTATACAGTCAGCAAAAACAAGACCAGGAGCTGACTGTGGCTCACACCATGAACTCCTTATGCCAAATTCACACTTAAATTGAAGAAAGTAGGGAAAACCACTAGACCATTCAGGTATGACCTAAATCAAATCCCTTATGATTATACAGTGGAAGTGAGAAATAGATTTAAGGAAGGGCCTAGATCTGACAGATAGAGTGCCTGATGAGCTATGGAATGAGGTTCGTGACACTGTACAGGAGACAGGGATCAAAACCATTCCCATAGAAAAGAAATGCAAAAAAGCAAAATGGCTGTCTGGGGAGGCCTCACAAATAGCTGTGAAAAGAAGAGAAGCGAAAAGCAAAGGAGAAAAGGAAAGATATAAACATCTGAATGCAGAGTTCCAAAGAATAGCAACAAGACATAAGAAAGCCTTCTTCAGTAATCAATGCAAAGAAATAGAGGAAAACAACAGAATGGGAAAGACTAGGGATCTCTTCAAGAAAATCAGAGATACCAAAGGAACATTTCATGCAAAGATGAGCTCGATAAAGGACAAAAATGGTATGGACCTAACAGAAGCAGAAGATATTAAGAAGAGATGGCAAGAATACACAAAACTGTACAAAAAAGATCTTCACAACCCAGATAATCATGATGGTGTGATCACTGACCTAGAGCCAGACATCCTGGAATGTGAAGTCAAGTGGGCCTTAGAAAACATCACTACAAATAAAGCTAGTGGAGGTGATGGAATTCCAGTTGAGCTATTCCAAATCCTGAAAGATGATGCAGACAAAGGGCTGCACTCAATATACCAGCAAATTTGGAAAACTCAGCAGTGGCCACAGGACTGGAAAAGGTCAGTTTTCATTCCAATCCCCAAAAGGCAATTCCAAAGAATGCTCAAACTACCGCACAATTGCACTCATCTCACATGCTAGTAAAGTAACGCTCAAAATTCTCCAAGCCAGGCTTCAGCAAGATGGTTTCAACCTGGTTTTAGAAAAGGCAGAGGAACCAGAGATCAAATTGCCAACATCCGCTGGATGATCGAAAAAGCAAGAGAGTTCCAGAAAAACATCTATTTCTGCTTTATTGACTATGCCAAAGCCTTTGACTGTGTGGATCACAAGAAACTGGAAAATTCTGAAAGAGATGGGAATACCAGACCACCTGATCTGCCTCTTGAGAAATTTGTATGCAGGTCAGGAAGCAACAGTTAGAACTGGACATAGAACAACAGACAGGTTCCAAATAGGAAAAGGAGTTCATCAAGGCTGTACATTGTCACCCTGTTTATTTAACTTATATGCAGAGTACATCATGAGAAACGCTGGACTGGAAGAAACACAAACCGGAATCAAGATTGATGGGAGAAATATCAATAACCTCAGATATGCAGATGACACCACCCTTATGGCAGAAAGTGAAGAGGAACTAAAAAGCCTCTTGATGAAAGTGAAAGTGGAGAGTGAAAAAGTTGGTTTAAAGCTCAACATTCAGAAAATGAAGATCATGGCATCCGGTCCCATCACTTCATGGGAAATAGATGGGGAAACAGTGGAAACAGTGTCAGACTTTATTTTTCTGGACTCCAAAATCACTGCAGTTGGTGACTGCAGCCATGAAATTAAAAGACGCTTACTCCTTGGAAGGAAAGTTATGACCAACCTAGATAGCATATTCAAAAGCAGAGACATTACTTTGCCAACAAAGGTTCGTCTAGTCAAGGCTATGGTTTTTCCTGTGGTCATGTATGGATGTGAGAGTTGGACTGTGAAGAAGGCTGAGTGCTGAAGAATTGATGCTTTTGAACTGTGGTGTTGGAGAAGACTCTTGAGAGTCCCTTGGACTGCAAGGAGATCCAACCAGTCCATTCTGAAGGAGATCAGCCCTGGGATTTCTTTGGAAGGAATGATGCTAAAGCTGAAACTCCAGTACTTTGGCCACCTCATGCAAAGATTTGACTCATTGGAAAAGACTCTGATGCTGGGAGGGATTGGGGGCAAGAGGAGAAGGGGACGACAGAGGATGAGATGGCTGGATGGCATCGCTGACTTGATGTATGTGAGTCTGAGTGAACTCCGGGAGTTGGTGATGGACAGGGAGGCCTGGCGTGCTGCGATTCATGGGGTCACAAAGAGTTGGACACAACTGAGCAACTGATCTGATATATATATATATAAGCTTCTCTCTCCCATTAGAAAGTGGCTGATAGACTCCAAGCCTCCATGCTATTGATCTAACTTTTCCACTGGTGCTTACAAAGTGCTCCATGTGATTGTTTATGGTTTTTGAATATAAATGACACTTATAATAAGAAAATGCATATGTTCTTTCTTATTGGTCTCCGCATGCAAAGAAAAATTGGTTACTTCTGGCAATTAAACATGTCAAATACTGTTGCTACTGTTTATCTGAAGTACTGAGAAGGGATGTTTTGCCTACCAGAAAGTTTTCAGCTGCACAGTTGCCACAGTTAAAAACCCAGAGCCAAGTGCCAATACCCTGCCATTTGACTGAGTATAACATTTATAGAAAGAAAGTGTTTGCAGGTTGCTGGGTAAAAGTGTGAAATGATGAATGTATTTCTACTTGAGGCACTTTTTCTTCAACAATGACATATAAATATGCTTTTGTCGTGCCAAATACAGACACTTAGTTTCTGTTCGGAGTAACTCTGCCTCTCCACCCCATAACATTTAGAATTTAAATTTGGTAGCTTGGGGTTGAAAACAGTACCTGTTTAAGACAGGTGAAATAAGAGTCCTCACAGTCATACCTCTAAGCACACCAGGTTTATTGCTCCACTGCAAGATTCAGCTTTTATTATTTCTAGAGTGAAATCTACAAACATAATGAAATTCCGTTGAATATCTAAAGGTGGATATGTACCTTGAGGGTACTTCACAAATTCTCACACTGAGGGAGCAAAGAAGAAGCATATAAGGAAAATACAGAAAAATATGTATAACCTAAATTGGAAACTACTGAGAAGAATAAGAAATAATAAAATTGGAGAATTGATAGCATAACAAACTGGGAATTCCCTCTCTACTCTACCAGGAGCAAAGGATTTATTATGCATGACTCTTTCTTGAACAAAGTAATTTGAATTTTATTATAACAACAAATGTGTTATATAGTCATCAACTTTATAAGTAGTACACATGTAAGAAATATATCTCAATCAATATTGAAATAAATAGTCTTAACCCTAAAAGCACAATTTAACACAGAGCTGCTTTCTCTTAACCATTTTGTAGTTTTGAATCTTCTACTTTTTTCTGTACTGATATTACTTAGATCCACATAGAAATTCTTTAGTGTCCTTAAATGCAGGAAAACTGTATTTAAGGATGAAATTAGAAAATAAGTAATGTAGTTGAAATCTGTGCTTGTGTAGGGAATGTGAACACCCCATTTTCAGAAGAGCATATATAGCTGAACAGGAAAAGATATGTGTTGGTTGCTAACAAATGATCATTTAGCCCAGTTTTGGACATATAGTAGCTATTGCTTTAGGAAGGGTTTATCTACCAGGTCTGCTTATAAAACATTTTCAGTCTAGATATTTTCTAGGTATTTCTGTATTATCTTTAATCTCTATACTCATTTATCACCTTTGTGTTCTTATAAAAATTTTGAATCTCCTATGGCTCCCATTGACTTTATATTAAGATCCACCAGATGCAGGAACAGCAGTGGCATGTATAATGAGATGACGGGACGATGTCATGATAGAGTTCTTTATTTCAGAGAGAAAACGGTCGATGTGATGTTCTCAAAGGCCTGAGGAAAATGGGTGACGATTCTACTGACATTTGAAATGGTGGTATCACATTAACTGGGATAAAATTTCTAAGAAAGACCATCCCTTTAACTCTTGTTCATATGATATAAAATGACAGGGTTTGCAGAGTGTCCATAACTTATTATTCACTGTACTACATTTTCGATTCATAGGAGGGGATGGTGTCCTGAAAAATAATTCAAAAAGAGGTTGTGAATAATTAAGGATAAATATGCATTAACTTGGTATGAGAATTATCCATGATGATAAATTGTATACCAAAAGATTAAAAATGAGTAATTAAGAATACAAATAAGAAAGAAAAGATGATATGTACTTTCAGCAGTAGGTAAGTGAAAATTTGTAATATAATAAAATTGGGGTGTCAAGTAGTAGGCATATTTTGCCTTCTTACCAGAGACGTAAAAATCAACAATGTCACACAGGTTTAACTAAATATGTCAGAAATCTGTTGGCAAATTATATAAAGTATCTTTTTAATTTACTCAAGTGCATAGGCTGACCCTATGCAAATTTGTAAACTAGAATACCTCAACTCTCTGTGATTCTACACTAATTCCAATATTTTATTCATCTGATGGTACCTATAATCAATACTAATTAGGCTGAAAAATCTCTTTCATTACATGGTGGATTTTCATATTACTTAGATTGTATCTTATTAAAAGAATCCTCCTGAAGAGGGTAATATCAGTCCCAAAGCAAAGGATCTCTAATGATAAACAGGTAGGTATTATGACAAATGAATAGGAAAACTATTCTAAGACATCAAAATTTTGAGAAAATTCGAGCCCTAAAATTTTATTTCACTTAAACATTTTTTGAATTCTCAGGTACTCTATTAAGGAGCAAAAATAGAGAAATAGAGTCTCCTTAAGCAAGGATTGAAATAGATTGATTTCCATTGATTTGAAATAATAGCATACACACACACACACACACATGCACACTTCACAAACAGATCAACAAATAATCCTTACTTCAAAATCTGTGGTTTAATCATGAACCAATATGGGGGTTACATTTAATACATAATCTTAACAAGAAGTAAAAACATTGCTTGAGTATAATTCAAATTTTTGAGTTGTAGCTCCATTCTCTATTCAATTATTCAATTCCTTTTGTTCCATCTGTTAGATTGCTACCATTACTTGATTAATACATGGTTTTTAATCTGATGCCAAGATTCCACTTTCTACAACAATAGAACTAGGACCTTTCTTGTACGCTATTGGAACAGAAGAATTTAGTTGTATAGTTATACTCAGAGTACAGTCTGTAAAACACCAACATTGATTTATGTTTTCTTGTCATAGAATCATGCAGTTGTAAGTGTTTGTTGAGTTTTGATTGAGTTTCCAGGTATTCAAGAAAAGCAATAATCATAAGTCAGTATTCTATTTCAAGGTAAAGTCTCAGAGTAGAGACAGGTTTGCACATTTTAATATTAATCTATAAAAATATATCTAAATTAAATAAAAATTATTACATGCACAGCTGGTTGATTCTTTCTTTAAATTGTGTGTATATATAAGTAAAAGGGAAAATATGTGTACATTTTGACACCTTGGAGAACTGAAGATAATTATGTGTATACAGACATATATGTGTTATATATTGTTTATATATACAATTACATATAATGTCTCAAACTAGATATAACTACTAATATCATTTTTGGATTATTATAAATGTGGACAAACACAAATAAACATACTATTCATATTCACCAACAGACTTGTATATATAGATATAGATAATGTTTTGGTCACAGAAATTCTATGGCTCATTATAGTCTATGTAATAAGCTCCAAATAGAGAAAAAGCACACTTAGTATGCTATTAAAACACAATTGATGTTTCTCTTTTGGACAATTTTCAGTTGTATATGTTTCATTGGTTTGAATTTTTTTAAAAAAAAGTCTAGTCTCCAGAGAAGGACTGAGAGAAAATATCTATCATTATTCACCTGCTCTTGGAGAAAGAGCAGTCAGAGAAAAAGAAACACAAGTAGTTACCCAACACACTTTTATTTTGTCTACAAGAACCTTTTCCTGGGGATCAGTGTTCGCATCTTGTAGAAATATGACTTGAATGTTGCCTTTGCAGTATGGGTCAAGCCATCAATATAACACTGGTTGCTTCCACCACTCTTCAATGCCTAGGGTTTCCACGACCATGCAATCTTTAATTTTCAAATTGAATTTGGATTCATTCCAGAGATCCCTTAAAGAAATTGATTTTTGACTGCAAGTGACTTACATTGTGCACAATGTTTGGAACTGATGTAGCAACCACAGATAATTGGCACAAAAATCTCATGTTATCTTTGCCGGATGCTACCTTTCAGGGGAGAACATTTTTGCCCTTTAATGAGTTTTATCATTTCCTATTTTTATATCCTAATTTTGATCTAACTGATTTTAATAACCTGAGCTGTTGATATGAACTCAGGTCACAACAGATTATCTTCAACTTTTTTTCCCGAGTTAATATTTTATATTCTTAGATAGTACTTGGTTTCCTAGTCTATGTAATTGGAGTTTGATAAGGTATTTACTAAGAATAGGCAATTAGGAAGTGAACAAACTGTGAAATTATAATCAGTTACTATTGCAAATATAAACCATTCACCTAGAATGATGGATTCTTTCTATGGAGATATTTCAGGTAATATATAACTTTTCCTTTGAAATTTATTTTATTTTTCTTTTTGAGAGAAATATTCTTTTACATTATCCTTAGTATAATCCAATTAAATCACTTGAGATTTCTTTTATAATAAGGTTACAAAGAAATCAAGTTTTAGTTCTTAACTGAAAATATAAATAATATTTCAGGATTTTGTGATGTCTTGGGTTTTCAAAGAGTCATTAATCATTATTGTGCAATTTCTAAATAGGTTGAAAGTATAGATATGGTTTTGAATTTCACCTAATTCTATGATACTCTGGATATACATTATTTTTCTTTCAAAATGCACTTTTTTGCCAGCAAAGATTAAAAAATTAAAATCAATATATGGTAAAAAAAAGATATTTAAATTCATATTTAAAGCATGCTCACATATATTACTGTAAAGAATATAAACTGCTACACATAACCTATGGGGAAGCATACTGGCTATGTGAAAAAAATAATAAAACATTAATAGTTTTGAAAATTATTTTTGATTCTATAAGTGACCCTAGTGAATAATCCAAAAGTAGCAAAATCTTGTATTACATGTGCTGTGCTTAGTCTCTCAGTTGTGTCTGACTCTTTGCAACCCCACAGACTGTAGTCCGCCAGGCTCCTCTGTCCATGGGGATTCTCCACACAAGAATACTGGAATGGGTTGTCGTGCCTTCTTCCAAGGGATCTTCCCATCCAGGAGCTGAACCCAGGTCTCCCACATTGCAGGTGGATTCTTTACCATCTGAGCCACCAGGGATACCCAAGAATACTGGAATGGGTAGCTTATCCCTTCTGCAGGGGAACTTCCTGACCCAGGAATCAAACCAGGGACTCCTGCATTGCAGGCATATTCTTTACCAGCTGAGCTACCTGGGAAGACATAGGCATTTATAAGTTCATGGGTTGCAAAGAGTTGGACATTACTGAACTACTGAGCTAACTAAATAAACGTAAAACATGAAAATAAACTAAACTAAACTCTAAAGAGAGGGACTACATTAAGGAAAACTTGGTACAAACTTAAAACATAAGCCAGGCCATGAGAAGGATGGATTTGAAGATAAAAGAAATGCATAAATACATTAAGTTAAAAATCAACACGTATGCATATATTCTTATAAACATATGAGAATACATAGGTATATTCCTACATACATATGTGGTAGTCCATCAGTTGTGTCCAACTCTTTGCAACCCATGGACTGAAACCTGCCAGGCTCCTCTGGCAGGTTATTTATAATTTTATAAATATTCCTCCAGGAAAGAATACTGCAGTGGGTTGCCATTTCCTTCTTCAGGGGATCTTCCCGACCCAGGGATCAAATCCAGGTCTCCAGCGTTGCAGGCAGATGCTTTACTGTCTGAGCCTCCTGGGAAGCCCATGCCTACATATGCATATACATGCATGTCTATTATGTTCACAACTATGTAACAAAAGACTAGGAGAAATTTTTAAACACAATGAAAAAAGTAACTGTACAATATTAATTACTGACTTAGATTGGGTTACAACCATAGGTTTAATCATTAACACAGCTTTTATTTTCTAATCTGGTAAATTTACTACAACAGTGATATCTAATGAAGGTATTGATATGAAAAGAAAATGGAAAAGCCATCAAACAGTGTAAGTTTTTCATATCATTGCCTCCAAAGGTTACCTCTCAATTACCCACAATTACTGTGCTTGGAAGAGATTGGGCCGCTGTGGGCAATAAACACACCCAACTGTTGTAATCCAATTCTTTTCACTGCATTATTCTCCTTTTATTTAAGTTTTTATAACTTACTTTTCCAAGCCCACAGTGTTAAAATTCTTCTCCTTTGATCTTTCTATTTTCTTAATTGGTAAGGAATACATTTTCCTTAACCTCTATTTATAAACTCCTTCATGTTTAATTGTTTGCTTACCCTATTATTGAAAGGAATAAGTCAATCACCTAATATTTTGAGAATTTTTTTTTCCCAACTAAAATAGAAAAAGTAAAAAATGTAACTACTAAATAAAAATAGTATTTTTATCATAACTTAAAATTGCCATTTTAATTGCAATAGTTTGTATCAATGAGAGCAATAAAGAAGTTAACTCAGCTATCTAATACAGATAATAATTTGCCAGGAGCCAGCATATTGCATATTGAGTGCATATTGCATATTGAGTGCAGCACTTTCCACAGCATCATCTTTCAGGATCTGGAATAGCTCAACTAGAATTCTATCACTGCCAGGAGCCAGCGTGAGGAACTCCGCCCATGACAAAGGTCATGAGGAAGGAGGCTCGGCATACGCAAAGGCGGGATCAAGCCTCAGGAGTCCCCCTGGAAATTCTCGAGCATCTACCCCCAAAACCAGAGTCTGCCTACTTTCTGCTTTGTGCTTTCACCTACACCTCTGACTTTACGGGGGGCTGTCCCCCACTACCTCTGTCTGAAAAAAGAGTTAGCTTACAGCTCCAGTTAATAATTCCTGGGTGTGACAGTGTTTCAACCTACAAACTCCTTTGGAAATCCTCTAGCCTGCCTGAATAGGTTTTTCCGGCCACATGTGATTGTTCAGAGCCTCCCAACTGTGAGAGGCAGGAGATGTTCTAAACTGTCTAACAACAGATTCTTTTGAGTAGTTAAAAGATTGATTAGAAACTGTATTGGTGAAGGGTTTTTCACTTATTGGGCCAATGTTTGCTGCTAAGTCTCCATACTCCTTACCTACTGTGTCCTTGGCAGTGTATTGATTGATATAATGGGTGTATAGAAATGTAAGTAATAGCCTCAATGTTTGTAACCTTGGACCCTTGAGTTAAGTCTTTTCTTGATTGAGCCCACCTCACCTTTGCCCTATAGGAATGCAGCTTTGTCCAATGCTTTTTGGAGGCTGGTGCCTGACTTTGGAATAATCACCTTTAGAGAAAGATAAGTTTCTTAAAATGTTAAAAGGCCTCCTGGCCAGAAGATGATGTAATTCACCTGAACTTTTGCATATGATAAGTTTGAAAGCCTGGCTTCGATTAGGACCAGGAGCTGCTGTCCTTGCATGACTCCACCCCTTCCCCCATTATCCTCTATGCATAACTTAAGGTATAAAAACTACTTTGGAAAATAAAGTACGGGCCTTGTTCACCGAAACTTGGTCTCCCTATGTCGTTCTTTCTCTCACCTTCTGGCTGAATTATTCAGCCTCTTTTCTCCACTGAATTTCCTTACTGAGCTATCCTTATTTCAGCCTCTTTTCTCCATTGAATTTCCTCACTGAGCTATCCTTATTCTATTACTCTTTATATCTTTGATAAATATTTAAATAAATAGGTCGCCTATGCCGTCTCTCCTTCGAATACCCTGGATCAGCCGAGGCTGGTCCGCATCAATAATTTTTTAAAATAATTTTATAAATATTTCAGCTAGAATTATTCTAGGCTGATTTATATAGTCTGAGTAATTTTCTTCTCAGTCTCCTTTCTTCCTAACACTACATACACTACATACCTATATTTGTTAAGAAAATAATGCTTTTTAAACCTCACTAAAGAGAGGAAAGATAATGCCTTGTGAGAATTGAATAAATCACAGAGAAAGAAACCTCAGTACTTGATATATTGATTTGATATTTGATACACTGATTCTCTGATAATGTTGAAAGGTCATTAGTCCCTTTCAATGACCTTTTAATGATCCTCTTTTAATAATGTAACAATGGATTTATCGAGACTACCTGCTGAGGAGTACAATGAATGCTTACTCCTAGCAGAGATTCTTACACACTGGTATTACCCACTTCTTTATCTGTGCCCAGGCATGTTCCCTTAGGAAAAGTCAAAAATGGCTCTGTTATGTAACTAATTCTCTCTCTGTTTTTGACTTGGGTGCTAGTTCATGATCATCCATCATGGTCTAATATGTAGAGTTCAGGAGCTAACCTGTATGTGTACTTTGACCCTCTAACTACATCCCGCCAGTATCATTTTCACACAGCATTCTATAATTTTGGGTTAAAATATATGTCAATTTTTTTCTTCTGTTTATTCTTTTTTTTTTTTTTTAATGATCCAGCAACTCCATGACATTTTTCTAATTGGAAAATGTGCCCTTTTTCCCATTATTGCCATATGACAATCTACTAAACATGATCCACTGGAGAAGGGAATGGTAAACCACTTCAGTATTCTTGCCTTGAGAAACCCATGAACAGTATGAAAAAGCAATAAGATATGACATTGAAAGATGAACTCCCAAGGTGAGTAGGAGTCCAATATGCTAATGAAGAGGAGTGGAGAAATAGCTCCAGAAAAAATGAAGAGATGGAGCCAAAGGAAAAAAAAAATGCTCAGTTGTGGATGTGACTGTGATGGAAGTAAAGTCTGATGCTGTAAAGAACAATATTGCATCAGTTCAGTTCAGTTCAGTTCAGTCGCTCAGTCGTGTCCGACTCTTTGCGACCCCATGAACTGCAGCACCCCAGGCCTCCCTGTCCATCACCAACTCCCGGAGTTCACTCAGACTCACATCCATCGAGTCAGTGATGCCATCCAGCCATCTCATCCTCTGTCATCCCTTTCTCCTCCTGCCCCCAATCCCTCCCAGCATCAGAGTCTTTTCCAATGGGTCAACTCTTCGCATGAGGTGGCCAAAGTACTGGAGTTTCAGCTTTAGCATCATTCCTTCCAAAGAAATCCCAGTGCTGATCTCCTTCAGAATGGACTGGTTGGATCTCCTTGCAGTCCAAGGGACTCTCAAGAGTCTTCTCCAACACCACACCTGTAATGTTAGGTTAATGAATCAAGGTAAATTGGAAGTGGTCAAACAAGAGATGGCAAGAGTGAATATCAACATTTTAGGATCAGTGAGCTAACATGGACTGGAATGGGTGAATTTAATTCGGATTATTATTATATTTACTACTGTGGGCAAGAATCCCTTAGAATAAATGGAGTAGCCTTCATAATCAACAAAGGAGTTTGAAATGCAGTACTTGGGTGCAATCTCAAAAATGACAGAATGATCTCTCCTCGTTTCCAAGGCAAACCATTAATACCACTCTATGCCACAACCAGTAATGTTGAAGAGGCAGAAATTGAATGGTTCTATGAAGATCTACAAGACCTTCTAGGATTTACACCCAAAAAATATGTGCTTTTCATCACAGGAGATTGGAATGCAAAAGTAGGAAGTCAAAAGATACCTGGAGTACCAAGCAAGATTGGCCTTGGAGTATAGAATGCAGCAGGGCAAAGGCTAACAGTGTTATCAAGAAAATGCACTGGTCATAACAAACACCCTCTTCTAACAAAACAAGAGACAACTGTACACATGGACATCACCAGATGGTCAATACTGAAATAAGATTGATTATCTTCTTTGCAGCCAAAGATGGAGAAGCTCTGTACAGTCAGCAAAAACAAGACTGCGATCTGACTGTGGCTCAGATCATGAAGTGCTTATTGCAAAATTCAGACTTAAATTAAAGAAAGTATGGAAAACTACTAGACCATTCAGGTATAACTTAAATCACTTACAATTATACAATGAAAATGACAAATAGATCAAAGGATTAGATCTGATAGACACAGTACCTGAATAACTATGGATGGAGATTCATAACATTGTATAGGAGACTGTGATGAAAATAGTCCCCAAGAAAAAGAAATGCAAAATGATAAGATGGTTGTCTGAGCAGGCCTTACAAATAAATGAGAAAAGAAGAGAAGCAAAAGCCAAAGGAGAAAAGGAAAGATATACCCATCTGAATGCAGAGTTCCAAAGAATAGCAAAGAGAGATAAGAAAGCCTTCCTCAGTAATTAATGAAAAGAAATAAAGGAAAACAGTAGAATGAGAAAGACTGGAAATCTCTTCAAGAAAGTTAGAGATACCAAGGGAATATTTCATGCAAAGATGAGCACAATAAAGGACAGAAACTGTATGGACCTAACAGAAACAGAAAATATTAAGAAGAGGTTGGCAAGAATACACAGAAGAACTGTACAAAAAAGATCTTCATGACCCAGATAATCATGATGGTGTGATCACTCACCTAGAGCCAAACATCCTGGAATGCCAGGTCAAGTGGGCCTTAGAAAGCATCACTATTAAAAAAAAAAAAAAAAACAACTAGTGGAGATTATGGAATCTCAGCTGAGATATTTCAAATCCTAAAAGATGACGCTGTGAAAGTGCTGCACTCAATATGCCAGCAAATTTGGAAAACTCAGCAGTGGCCCCAGGACCAGAAAAGGTCAGTTTTCATTCCAATCCCAAAGAAAGGCAATGCCAAAGAATGTTCAAACTACCTCACAATTGTACTCATCTCACATGCTAATAAAGTAATGCTCAAAATTCTCCTAGTTAGGCTTTAACAATGCAGGAATGGAGAACTTCCAGATGTTGAAACTGGATTTAGAAAAGGCAGAGGAACCAGAGATCAAATTGCCAACATCTATTGGATCATCAAAAAAGCAAGAGTTCCAGAAAAACATCTGCTTTATTGACTATGCCAAAGCCTTTGACTGTGTGGATCACAACAAACTGGAAAATTCTTAAAGAGATGGGAATACCAGACCACCCTACCTGCCTCCTGAGAAATGTGTATGCAAGTCAAGAAGCAATAGTTAGAACTGGACATGGAACAACAGACTTGTTCCAAATTGGGAAAAGAGTACATCAAGGCTGTATATTGTCACCCTGCTTATTTAATTTATATGCTGAGTACATTATGAGAAATGCAGGGCTGGGTGAATCACAAGCTGGAATCAAGATTGCCAGGAGATATACCAATAATGTCAGATATGCAGATGACACCTCCCTTATGGCAGAAAGTGAAGAACTAAAGAGCCTCTTGATGAAAGTGAGGGAGGAGAGAGAAAAAGTTGGATTAAAACTCAACATTCAGAAAGCTAAGATCATGGCATCTGGTCCCATCACTTCATGGCAAATAGATGGGGAAACAATGGAAACATTGAGAGGCTTTGTTTTTTGAGGCTCCCAAATCACTGCAGATGGTGACTGCAACCAGGAAATTAAAAGACACTTGCTCATTGGAAGAAAAGCTATGACCAACCTAGACAGCATGTTAAAAAGCAGACACATTACTTTGCCAACAAATGTCCATCTAGTCAAAGCTGTGGTTTTTCCAGTAGTCATGTATGGGTTGAGAGTTGGACTATAAAGAAAGCTGAGCACCAAAGAATTGATGCTTTTGAACTGTGGTGTTGGAGAAGACTCTTGAGAGTCCCTTGGACTGCAAGGAGATCCCACCAGTCCATCCTAAAGGAAATCAATCCTGAATATTCATTGGAAGGACTGATGCTGAAGCTGAAACTCCAATATTTTGGCCACCTGATTCAAAGAACTGACTCATTGGAAAAGACCCTGATTCTGGGAAAGATTGAAGGCAGGGGGAGAAGGGGATGACAGAGGCCAAGATGGTTGGATGGTGTCACCAACTCTATGGACATGAGTTTGAGTAAGCTCCGGGAATTGATGATGGACAGGGAAGCCTGGTATGCTGCAGTCCATGGGGTTGCAAAGAGTGCAACGACTGAGTGGCTGAACTGAACTGAACTGACCTCTTTCTTTTGTCTATCATATTCACTATTTCTCAGATTGCAGTTCCTTGGCAGTTGGAACTCTCTTTTATTTTGTTATATGATACTTAGCATGTGGTTTGTTCTTAAAGGAACTATGTTTTCAATGGAAGACTACTTAGGAGTCCTAAAAAATGGTTCAGTCAAGAGTTGATGAGGTTCTAAATTATAGTTATACCAAAGGGGATGGATATTGGGGAATATGCTGCTGAAATGTTTAGAATATAATGATTGTCTAGATATGGATTAAAAGAGAGGGGGTTTCTAATATGACTGGGGACTGGGGATTGTGAATGGGTAGGATCATTCACAAAAATAGAGGTTTTAGGAGCTAAGTTTGGGACATATTGGATTTGATTTGCCTGTTGTTTTTAAATAGAGGTGAGTAGTCCAGGAGGCAGCTGAATACAAAAGTTAAGGCATTCAGATTTGGTATTATCTTTTATGGATGCCTATGAAAAATACATAAATTTCGGGGATAAGATGGGAGCTGGGATTCTCTCACAATGCTATGGGTACGTTCTTGGCTGGGGCTGGGGGCTGTGGGAGGGATTAGGGTAGGTGTGTCTCAGCCTTTCCTTCCTATTTCACTGTTGATATTTTCTCAGTCACCTGAAGTGTAGGAACTATTCAGCTAGTTTCTGGGCTTCTCTTAAGGGGGTTTGTTATGTGTAACTCTGTATGTAACAGTGTATGTACAGCATGGACCATAAGAACTGAATAAACATTTTCCCAAAGAAGACATGTAAGTTGTCTATAGGTACATGAAAAGTTGTTCAACATCTCTAATCAACACAGAAATGCAAAGTAAATCCACAATGAACAGACTAACCTGGTGGTTTAGTGATTAGGACTCCTGGCTTCCACTGCAGGGGCCTTAGGTCCCATCCCTGATTAGGGAATCAAGACACCCTGAAAGACCAAAAACAAACAGAAACAAATCACAATGAGATACTACCTCATGCCTGTCAGAATGACTGTTATCAAACAGACCAGAGATTAGTGTTGGTGAGGGTTTGGAGAAATGGGAACCTTTGTGGACTATTGGTAAAAATACAAATTGCAGCCACTGTGCAAAACAGTATGGAGAATCCTCAGAAAATTAAAAGTAGAGTTAATAATACAATCTACCAATCCCACTTCTGGTTAATACAGGGGAATGAAATCAGAATCTCCTTGAGGAAATATGTGTAATCCATTACTCACAATAGCTAAGATGTGAAAATAATATCCATAGAGGGTTAAATGCATAAATGTGTATATATATACACACATATATGCATACATGCTAAACCACTTCAGTCTAGTCCAACTCTTGTAGGAACCCTATGGACTGTAGCCCACCAGGTTCCTCTGTCCATGGGATTCTCCAGGCAAGAATACTGGAATGGGTTGCCATGCCCTCATCCAGGGGCTCTTTCAAACCCAGGGATCAAACTCACATCTCTTATGCCTCCTGCATTGTAGGCTGATTCTTTACTGCTGAGACACATGGGAAATGTCTGTGTGTGTGTGTGTGTGGATGAGACGGCTGGATGGCATCACCGACTCGATGGACGTGAGTCTGAGTGAACTCCGGGAGTTGGTGATGGACAGGGAGGCCTGGCATGCTGCGATTCACGGGGTCACAAAGAGTCGGACACGACTGAGCGACTGAAGTGAACTGAACTGAACTGGTGTGTATATATATATATATATATATATATATATATATATATAAGTATATATAATGGGATATTATGCAGTCTTGAAAAGAAGAAACCCTGATATTTGAGACAACACGGATGAAACTGGATGGCATTATGCTGCATGAAATAAGCCAACAGAGAAAGAAAAGTACTGCATGTCTCACTTATAGAAAGAATCTAAAAAATAGTCAAACTCATAGAAATTGAGAGTAGAATAGTGGTTGTCTGGGATTAGAGGATAGAAAAGATAGAGTTTACTAAAAGGATACAAACTTGCAGTTATAAAATGAATACGATTCAATAATCTAATATATAGCATGATGCTTATAGTTGATAACACTATGTTGTATACTTAAAATTGGCTAAAATAATGAAATGTAAGTGTTCTCATGAAAAAGGAAGAAAACATAAGTATGTGAGGTAATGGTTATGTCAGTTAGCTTGATGGAGGAATTCTTTCACAATGTATGTTTATCAAATCACCTGGACACGCACTTTTAACATGTAACAATACTGTCAATTATACCTCAAAAGCTAAAAAAAAGAGACTTATTGTAAAGCATGTAGAAGTCAGTTTCTAATATTAATTAAGCATCTGTTGGATTTCTTTGCAAAATTGAAAGTATTAAATTTAAAAACTGGCATATGTTTGTGACAAGTGTTACTTTGGGATATCACCCAAAGTGAACAAATCAATCAAATCTTTTGTGTGTAGTATTTTCACAAACAAATGACATCAATAGTTCGATTTTCATTCTTCAACTGTCAAATGAATGTGTTCCTTTTTTTGAAAACTTAGCTGATAACAATTCCTTCTGATTCAATTGGTCTTTTTTTTTCTCTTTTGCTGCAGCTCTACAGGCTTGAAAAGGACTTAGGCTTGAAGCCCAGAGCCAGCCAGTCCATTAGTAGTTTCTTTCTTTGATCTGTATCTTTTAGTACTTTTTTTTTTTTTTTCAATTTTCAGAGAGAGCATTTTCTGATAAAGAGGTGTCTTCCAGTGCGTGTGTGTGTGTGTCGGGGTGAGAGAGAGACCAAAGCAGTTGACCAAGGATGCCCACGTCGTAGGGTCGCCGAGCTCACGTGTTCCGCTTGCTGGTAGAGTCCAGCCTGAAACACTCCTTTCCAGTCCTATTCTATTTCCATTGAGCAAGAGTGACTTCCTCTTATTCATCATCATTCTGGCTTTTCCACCCCAGGGGAGTAAACCAGAACCTCTAGAGGTTTCTCATTTACAGCAATCACCTAGCACCTTAGAGAGAGTTTCTGAGAATGTGGTCTTCACCCTACTGGCCACTCTAGTTACAATGTCTAATTCTTGTCTCTACCCCTCAGATCCTTATCCCAACACTGATCAGTGCTGTGTGTTTATTTAGTAGGCCTTATCATTTTCAAGTGTACTATATATTTATTATCTACCTATCTCTTTCCTCCTGACTGGAATGGTTGTTTTGTTTCTTGCTTGGTCCCTAACAAGGGCCATTTTGGAAACAGTGAGACTTCAATATATAAGTATTCTTACTGTGGTTAGAGGTACTCAAAATTATTTTGCTACTGATAAACATCACAAGGGTAAAACATATTTCTGTTCCTGCCTGTTCTTTAAAAGTAGATGAAAGCCAGGGCTCACACGAATCCCTTAGCTCAGTTTGCAACTGAAGTTTCTCCAGTGACACTGGACATTGCAGGAATTGTCTTTCTTATATTACACTTCCTTAGCTTCTGTTTAATTACTTGATTGAGACGGCTTCATGAACAAAAATGGAGCTTTCAGAGTACAGTTACACTTCTCAAACAAGTTAGGGAAAAAAACAAAACAAAAAACTACTGTAGTTAATTCAGATAATAAAATATGGATGATTCCCTCTTCCTACCAGTTTATGCAATCTGGGTGACCTGCTTTCTCCTGTAATTTCAGGTTTTCTACAAGGAAAGCACAGGGCCACAGCAGGAGACCTTTTACATCTCTGGAGTTATCACGGCTTTGGCTTTTCTTGGTATAGAAGTATCTCCAATGTTTTGCAAACATTGTTTCCACCAGTCCAAGGCTTTGTTCACTCTGGACTGTGTCCCCTTTTACCCTGATTTCTTTTTTCTTTTTTTTTTAATTGTAGATGAGTGGAACCCCTCCTTTTTGGCAAGTAGAGAAGGAATGTACCCCACAGTTTTGAAAACTTCTTCTCTGATATTGACATTTAGCAGTAGTACTAACAGCTTGATCCTTTAGAAAAATTCAAGAAAACCACATCCATGACAAGGGGATAGCTATGGCTTGCTGGAGTGAGAGCAGCTTCAGTATCTTCTGATCTCATCATTAGCAATAATACTGGTAACCTACTTCTGCAAATTGGCAGACTGAGTTGGGAGTCGAGCAGCAAAGTGGCAGCCTTCTCTTTGTCTGCATTCCAGAGTTAAGAGCGGTTTCAGCCTTTTTTCCCCCAGTATTGCTGTGGAGCAGCAGTGAGAAATCATAATAGAAAGAAAAGACAGTTAGCTAATGATGAAGAGTCTCTCTGAACTTACTACAGAGATGAGCCTACACTATATTGGGGAACTTATCTGGAAATGTTTGAAGTGGCTCCCCCAAAATGCCAAAAAAAAAAAAAAAGAAGGCAGTTTTTGGTTATTTCCTATCATTTCTTAGTATGAGTCTTAAAAATATCAATCAGTAGATTAATATCTGATCTTAATATATCACTGAAATGCTCTAAGAATCCATCACTAAAGTTTCTTAAAGAAAAGAAAAATCTGTTTCTTTCTCAGTATTTGGTTCAACTGTCATACACGAAACAGGGGGAAAGAAGTAAAAGCATAAGAAAGGTAGTTTGTTTGTTTGTTTTCTCCCCTAAAAAGAAGCACAGAAATTCAACCCAGTCAAATTTTCACTTGTCTCTTTTACATCGATGTCCAAATAAGTGAATTTTTGCTACCGTGTTTACTCCCACTTTGGGGGCAACTACAATTAAAACACACTTATGTCCCTGGCAAACTTCAGAACATACCTACAGGTCTTGTGGCCAACATATAAGCACCCGCGTGAGGCTGCAGGATCCCAGCCTTGACGTCATCTGCTGGGTAGACTTCCGCATCCAGGTCGGCCAGCCTGCTGCAGGCTTTGCATGGGGCTCTCATTCCTCTGACACACAGACATCAGTCTCCAGCACTCAGAATGGTCTTTTTTAATTTAATTTTTTCCTTGAGCTAACTCTCAAGAATGAAGGATAAGAATGTCTTTTTCATGTGTTAGCAGGATTTAAAGTAACAGGTCTGGGAGGTTCATAAGCCAAAAGAAAAGTCCTTTGCCAAAGGTAATTTAGTTTATTTTTTTAACCTAACAGAAGGTAAAGTCTGTACTGTTATCTCAGGAATAACCTATGTTTGTACCTGTTCCACATGCCCTTTCTGCCTCCCCACTTCATCATTCCTCTGTTCTTCACTCACTTGGCCTTAGCTAAGCATCTTCTCTATCATCACCTTGAAACTGGCAAGGCCAATTTTGCCTCAAGATCACTGCATTTGCTTTTCCCTTGTTTTTTTTTTTTTTTAATTTAATTTTATTTTTTTTAATTTAATTTTATTTTTAAACTTTACAATATTGTATTAGTTTTTAATGCTTCTCTCAGACCTTTGAATGGCTGCTGCCATTTTCGGGTGAGAGTGCAGCATTTACCTTTCCTGAACACGATAGGTAAACCAGTCCCTACCTGCAGACAATTTCTCACAGGATTCCGTTGTGTAGTATTCACTTAGAAGTCCTGGTGGTGATCCTCCAACGTGTACCTAGTTGTATCCTTGACAGTTTCTTTTCACTAGATTGAGAAGAGAAATGTGATCTCTTTGGAGACCAGAATATATATTCACTGGCTGGAACAGTTTGGGCATGTTAGTACATACTTTTGAATTAATTAATTGATTTAAACATGGTAGAGTCAAATAAAAAGCAAAAGTTGGCTCGTGCTGTCAATAATTGCCAAATGAAAAAGCTTCATCATTTAAATCAAATGATTTTAAATATAAGTCATAAGTGACTGAAAAGCATCAGTACAAAATCAAATTTTATGAAAGCAACCTGAAGATCACTTCAGTTGGATAGCTGATCAGACAACAGGGTTTATTTACTTTATTTACTAAAGACAGTAAAGTCTTCACCCTAGCACATATCAAAGATATGGAGCTTTGATCTCCAGAATCTCTTTATACAATACTTGGAAAATAAGACATTATTGTCTGTTTACTCATGATGTTTTTACCTTTACTGGGAAAAATTAATGAGAATACAGCTTGTCCTTGGATTTTTCTTCACCTTTTAGAGAAATGCATAATGCATAATGTCCAGTTTAGTTCAGTTGCTCAGTTACGTCTGACTCTTTGTAACCCAATGGACTGCCGCACGCCAGGCGTCCCTGTCCATCGTCAACTCCCAGAATTTACACAAACTCATGTCCATTGAATTAGTGATGTCATCCAACCATCTCATCCTCTGTCATCCCCTTTTCCTCCTGCTTTCAATCTTTCCCAGCATCAGGGTCTTTTCTAACGAATTGGTTCTTCTCATCAGGTGGCCAAAGTATTGGAGCTTCAGCATCAGAATCAGTCCTTCCAATGAATATTCAGGACTGATTTCCTTTAGGATGTACTGATTGGATCTCTTTGCAGTCCAAGGGACTCTCAAGAGTCTTCTCCAACACCACAGTACAAAAGCATCAATTCTTTAGCCCTCAGCCTTCACAGTCCAACTCTCACATCCATACATGACTAGTGGAAAAACCATAGCCTTGACTAGATAGACCTTTGTTGGCAAAGTAATGTCTTTGCTTTTTAATATGCTGTCTAGGTTGGTCATAACTTTTCTTCCAAGGGGTAAACTTCTTTTCATTTCATGCCTGCAGTCACCATCTGCAGTGATTTTGGAGCCCAAGAAAATAAAGTCTGTCACTATTTCTACTGTTTCCCCATCTATTTGCCATGAAGTGATGGGACCAGATGCCATGATCTTAGTTTTCTGAATGTAGAGTTTTAAGCCAACTTTTTCACTCTCCTTTTTCACTTTCATCAAGAGGATCTTCAGGTGTTACAATATTTGGGGATCTATAACCAAAGGTTTTTCTTGATAAAAGTGAACATACAAATTTTTAGTAGGTAAATAGAAGACATAAGTCCAAACACAAAAACATTTCTAAATTTACAAAAGTGAGTTGTGGCTAACGGGTACACACAATCCAAGAATTCCTTTGCCAAGTCTATTGCACATCCCAGCACTTCTACGTAATAATGATATTGGAAAAAGAACAAGTGAGAGCAGAAATGATGGGGGCTTCTCATTCAGCTCTGGCCGATGAACTGGCAGTATTTATAGGACAGGGACTAGGAGGAGTGGCGGTAGCCAATTTTCTGTGCAGCTAATACAACATTTTCTTTAGCAGAGGAAATTAGCTGAACGGTCTCTCCATTTTCAGATGCCTATTGTTCAGTGCTTCATAAGTGCAGTTTGCCAGGGCATATTTCTATTTGCTGGAAAGTTTTGCTAATTAGGAAGAGCTCTAGCAAAGTAGAAATAGTTTTCTTGGCACTGAAGTCAGGTTTGATGAGTGCTGGGAGAATTTTGAGCTCTTGCACCAATGATCTGACAATTTCCAAAGGTTTCTGGTAGAAGACCTAATAGATCAGACTGCGTGCCTAGGCCAATTGATTCTAACTCAGATTCTTCAAAGTACCTGCAGCGCAAGGATGGGAAATTGAAAATGAGAGTGAGGGAGTGAAGACTGAGTATTTGATCCCATTTAACCTTCTGGTTAATCTACCATGAATCAGTACTAACCAAAGCTAAGGGCAAGACTTTTGTGAATTCCCTCTCCACGGGCTAGAAGTAAACACACATTTTGGCAAGCATTTTTAATGGCTTATATTTTTTATAGTTTCTTTTTATGGAACACAACATCACCACACTTTACTATTCTTTTAAAAAAGACTTACTACACTGGCATATTTCTAACTAATGATATAATTACTTCATTAGGTAGCATAATTAGAAATTACTTGAAGTATAAAGAGTGCCTGGTAAAGAAATGTTTAATTTACTAAATAATTTTGATTCAAATGATCATTAAGTTAAAATCAGAAGTTGCTGAAAACCTTAAGTAATGGTTTTTACCAGTGCCACATGATAAAGTAATTGCTCAATTAGCAATTAGTTACAAACAGCAGTACCCTTATTTTTACTTAAAATAAGTAAGCTGATTTCCACTTTTCAAAAATGAATATTAATTAGGTGGAAAGATTAAAAATATCACACCTTGTTAGTAGAATCTGCAGTCATATGAATTAGGTACAAAGATTACAAAGCTTTTAC
Source organism: Bos javanicus (assembly GCF_032452875.1). Taxonomy (NCBI): domain Eukaryota; kingdom Metazoa; phylum Chordata; class Mammalia; order Artiodactyla; family Bovidae; genus Bos; species Bos javanicus. Next base: position 4,215,199 of record NC_083879.1, on the reverse strand, counting down.
TTTATATTCTTTACTGCAGAAGCATAGGAGAGACAGAGAAATTCTGGTTTAGGCTGGATTTTTTGGACTGCCTTTACTAAAGTTATCCACATGAATTTTTATAACTCAGAAAGTAGAAGGATTACTGCCCAGGTCTCTAATTTTTAAATGATTAATCTTTGTGGAAATATATGATTAAATAATATTTTAAAATACACATTATTATTAAATAATCATGCGTACCTTTTATACTGAGACATACATAAGGCAACTTTTTCTCCTTCTTGGCATTAACTTATATAATATGTAGGAAAATTCAAACACAGTCTATACTGTACACCTATATTATTTTTATTTTTGAAACTCACCTGTCTCGACTGTTACATTTATAGCTTTTTTTTATGGTTGTGTATGTTTCTGTTATTTGAAAGGTAGTGAATATTGGGAAAAGAGTAGGGCTTTGCAGGCAAGTAGATGTATGTTTCATTCTTTCAGTTCATAGTTCTGCCCCTTACAAGTTATGACATATAACGCAATTAAACTAGTTCAGACTCTTTTCTCATCTCAGAAATGGGGGTCATGAGGACTCCCTCCTAAAGATGTGTAGGGATGAAATAGTCTTGTACGATACACTGCCATGCATACAACACTCAGTATACACTACATCCTCTCTGTTTCAACCACGGCTTTCCAACTACTGAGAGGGTACAGCTAGATATGGAGTGATTATAAAACTAAAATATTGTGTAAGAGTTTTCTGTACTGGGGTAACGGCTGGATGACATCTCCTCTGTCTCTACATTTCTGTATTCTGAGTGAAATCAAAGTAGCTCTAGAGGTAATATTGGCATGTTGAGGCCAAGGCAAGTAAATATATTTTTCTTAATAGCAGAAAATATAAGATAAGGAAAATATATAAACTAAGTACCTTTATTTATGATAATAACAGTCTTCAGAGTGGGAACAGATTCAATCCAGAGAGAACTGAATGGTGCTTCCAAGTCCCTGTTGTGGAATCAAACGTGTAGTCTCCGGACAGTCATCCACTACCTCAAGGACTCTTTATTAGCAAGTATTTTTGATAGCACTTTTCAGCTTTGGTCTCCATCCACAACTGTTACAGGCTGAACTGTGTTTCCTGGAAAGGTGTATTGAATTTCTAATCCTAGAACCTTAGAATGCAACTTTATTTGGAAATCTTCATTGCAAATAAAATGAATTAAGTAAAGATGAAATTATACTTGAGAAAGATGGGCCCTTAATCCATTATGACAAGAACCCTTATAAGAAAAGGAGAGTTAGGCCTGGGAAGAAAACACCGTTTGGCAATAGAGGCAGAGCTTAAAGAGTGATGCATTAGAGCAGCAAAGATTAATGCCACCACTGGAGGTTAAGCAGAGGTGAGGAAGGAGTTCAGTAGAGTCTCAGAGGGAGCATGGCTCTGCTGGAGCCTTTATTTTGGGCTTCTAGCCTCTAGAACTTTGAAAGAATAGATTTATGTTATTGTAATTCACTCAGTTTGTAGTCCTTGATTCCAACAGCCCCAGGAAACTAATCCAGGAAAATATTAGAGAAAAAAAAAAGTAACTCAGAGCAGTTATAGGAAGTAACTCATTAAAATCAGTCAGAATGACATCGAGAGGAGGAACAGCTAGGTTTAAGAAGCTGGAGGAATGGCAGGGAAAAGTTAAACAACAGAAATGTTTGCTAGTTTTTAGTCATGTTATTACTTTATAGTCAGAATATGTCTGAAACGAAAACTAAGTTATCATTTCTTGTGTACAAGCTTCTTAAGGTCAAGGACTATGTATTAATTGTATATCCCAGGGACCCTTGAGCAATGCTGGCTTATAGCAGCTGTTAAGTGAAGGAAAAAAAGGAAGAACTGAAGGATTGAAAAAAGGAAAAGAAGAGAGGGAGGGAGGGTAGGCAGATGAAGAAAGCAAGGAAGACTCGGGAAAAGAAGTGTGATGACAAAGGAGGATAACATAAATGATTTTTGTCTGCTATGCAAAACTTAGAATTCATGAAAACTGGAGAGCAAATTTGAGATATTAAAAGGATATTAATGTATCATCCTCTAAAGAAACCATCTCAGTAAAATATTGCTCTGGCTTCTCCAAGCCTATACTGAGCACTGAATTATTATTACAAAAGAAATATGACATTGGCATTTATATTTAATTAATACATACAATTTTGCACTAAAATTAAATGCATTCTTTATAAAAATTAACTTCAAAGTTGGAAACAAATACTATTATGGATAATGTATATGCCAAATTATTTGTACACTGAGATTGCTACGGGAATGTCAATTTGTATTACCTTCTGTCTCTACCAACTGGTTTGCTGACTGCTCAGAACCTTGAGAGTAAGTTATTGCTATCAGTTAGTTATAAGTACATGTATAAATTTCTTCAGCCTTGAAACTAGGTTTTCTTTTTTTTTTCCTTTTTAAAGAAACAGTATGTTGTTTATTCTTGACATTCCTGACATTCTGCTTTAAAACAAGATGTATCTGCTTGATTTTATAGAATTCCTTGAATTCTCTAGGGAGCATACAAAGCATACATTTCACAATCTCTAATGTCTTATATGTGTTTACTTAGCTACTCTGATGAAATAAGAAGGGATATCAAGTAATTTTTTAAAATATTTAACTTGGTTTTCACTATAAAACCTATTTTTACTTTTTTTTTTCTATTTGTTTTGATTCCTGGAGAAGGAAATGGCAACCCACTCCAGTATTCTTGCCTGGAGAATCCCATGGACAGAGGAGCTTGGCGGGCTATGTCCCCAGGTCCATGGGGTCCCAAGAGTCAGACACGACTTAGTGACTAGACCACCATCACCACTTCTTTAATTATTTTTGACTTACTGAGTTAAGGTAATTTTCACATCTATTTGATAGGCTAATGGGTACCAGTGGAAAAGGAAATAGGCAACCCACTCCAGTATTCTCACCTGGGAAATCCCATGGACAGAGGAGCCTATACTCCATGGGGTCACAAAGAATCGGATACAACTGAGCTCAGATACAACAAGGACAAGAGACAAAAAAGCATAGAAGAAGGTCCCTAAATCTCTCATGGAGTTCATTTCAGCAAAAGAGATATGCAGATAAGTTTCATTTTATATCACAGGATAAAGTTGGTCTTCAGGGCAGCAACAAAGGTTGAGACTGTCACTGCCAGTAAAGAGAGGTCAGTGCAGAAGCAAGGGGTACAAATATATATGATACCAGCATACTGACACACCAGACAAAATCTGTCTGTGTAGCAGTGTGAAGGATTTTGAGTTTATCTTCTTAGTTAGAATTAGCCCATCATCGTTTAGCCTCACTCCATCTTACAGGATGTCTAGTATTTCAAAAATAATAATACAACAACTAAAGATCGTGCTGAGTCTTTTACACACAGGATAAAAATCCTCATTTAAAGACTACAAGAAAGTTAGAATGCTTTCTGTTTATATGTGTGGGAACTGGTGTTGGTGCCTGAGCTGGATAAGATTTTTGACTGCCTGTTCCCGTGTTTCACTTGGTTAGTGATTCTAATAATCTAAATTCAGTGCAAGAAAGTTCATAATGAACATCTACTATTCTTTAGCCATTGGACTGGACACAAGGAAGAAAGAAATGAATCCAGACTGCCCATTTTTTGCAGTAGAACTAACAGTAGAACTGTTAGTTGCCTAAAATAGACAGGAATGCTAAATTATGCAGTAAGATGAAATCTTAATAATTATCAACATTTTTGTCATTTTATAAAGCAAGGAGTTATGCAGCATATCATATGCTATCTAAGTGCCTAGAATGCTTACTCTTAATCATCATAAATCAATCTACAAAGAAGGAACTATGATCTTTTACCAAAAAGAAAAGGCACACCCAGAGATTCTTCAACATCATACAGCTAGAAAACAGCATCAGAGATTTGCAACCAGACAGCCTTTCTCCAGAGAAGACAATGGCTCCCCACTCCAGTACTCTTGTATGGAAAATCCCATGGACGGAGGACCCTGGTGGGCTGCAGTCCATGGGGTCGGGACTGAGCGACTTCACTTTCACTTTTCACTTTCATGCATTGGAGAAGGAAATGGCAACCCACTCCAGTGTTCTTGCCTGGAGAATCCCAGGGACGGAGGAGCCTGGTGGGCTGCTTCTATGGGGTCGCAGAGAGTCGGACACGACTGAAGCGACTTAGCGGCAGCAGCAGCCTTGTGACCTCCAGAGCCCCGCCCCGACCCCCAACCATTGCACTGCCCTGCCCCTGCTGGGCCGAGGCCTCCCACATAAAAGTTTATCCTCTGAAGATTATCTGTGTAATTACCACAAACTGACCACACAAAGGACACCAGCTATTGCAAATACTGCTCCTCTTTCATTTACTCTGCTCCATCCCTCCATCAGTCTTACTTTAAATCCATTTCTCCAGGGCTGCCACCATAGCCACTTGCATTGCGTGTGTTTCTGTAAGTTATCTCCTTAGAAAGATGAAAGTGCAACATAGTAACTATAAAGGGCATAGTTAAATAGGTTATGAAATGCCAGAGTGACTTCTAAAGCAGGCAGCTCCACAGATAAACACATACATTCCTCGTGTATATAAATTATTTATGAGCTTAAATATATTTTTGGAAAAGTGATCTGTGATGTGTACTAGAAACAGAGGTTTACGAACAGACTCGTCTTTCAAGGAAAATTTCCCCTCTTTCCTAATAAGCATCCATGCTTTTTCACCACACGCACACTCTGACTTGCTCCAGTTTATGCTGAGGGAAGGGAAAGTACACCTAACATTTATTGAAAGTTTACTTTCACATATGACTTCTAATTCTAATAATGCTTCACAGTATTATTATCCCAGTTTGACATCCAAAGAAATTGAGGCATTGTAGGTTAAACAACTAATTGTACCGTTAAGTCCACATCTGGTTAACAGTGGAGAGAGGCTTCTAACCCAGTTTTTCTTACCTCAGTGGGCTGGGTTTGCCTTTAAAAAGAAGACAACATTAATGTTATTGAGATAAACTTTCTGGACATATAGATTCAGTGATGAATATCTGAGGCCTGTCTATTACTTTTCTTTCTTATTTCCCTTTTAATTATATTTATATTTATTTCTTAATGTTTAATGTCCTAAGGAGTGTTTTTCAACTAACAGCCATTGTTTTCTTATTTATCTACCAAGTCATAGTATGCATTATCTTTTTTAATTAAGCTAAACCTGGAGGATTTTCTCCACCTTTTCATCTTTCTTTCCTGGGCCTCAGGAAAGGAACAAATGAATCCAGCAATAGCCATGCTGTCACAAGAACCGGAAGTGGTCAGCTCTCAGGGTCAGGTTTATCTTGCATGGATCCTCCTCCTCTAGGATTGGCTGCAGCGCACAGAGGTGGTCCTCCCGCCTCCACATTGTTACTCTGTGGCCTTTTTTCCCTGACCATGACTGGCAGATTCAGAACAGGGATATTTGGTCTAATCTGTGTCAATCAGGAGTTTTAACATTTTGATAAATGTTAAGACATAGATCCTTAGAGTTGCTGGAGCCCAGATCATGCTCACTTGAGCCCTCTTGTTTACCCTGGAAATGCCTGTTGTAGAGTTCCCCAGACCAGCCTTGGCTCCTGTTTTCCGGGTGCTTGATTTTAAAGCTCTTTCTTGGTTTCCATGAGACCAGCATATTTTTTAAATTCATTTTAATATTGGATCTAATAAACTAGAGTTTTCTATTGCTTGCCATTAAAAACATGTTTACTGATATATAGACACAATTTTATAGGCTTTCAAAAATTTTATAGGCTTTCCTACATGGAAAAGATACATTTCCTGAATGAGAACCATCTGTAATGGGAAGGATGGCCTATTTGTAGATTCATTACTCACACATTTGGTGATAATGTCACCGTTGAATGCATTATTTACATCAGTGTATCTGTATTATTTCCTATTGCTGCTGTAAAAAATCACCACCAACTTAGTAACTTAACACAAATTATTTTTGTTCACTCTTCTTGGGTCAGAAAAATCAAGGAGTCATCAGGGCTATGTTCCCCTGGAGGCTTTGGGGGTAGAAATCTTTTTATTATTTTTAACTTTCCAGTCTTCAGTCTGCCTGCACTCCTTGGATAGTGGTCATCCCTTCCATCTGAAAAAGGGCATCATTACAACTGCTAGTTTCATCTTTGTATCTATTTTTTCTGACTTTGATCATCTTGCCTCCCTCTCATAAGAATATTTGTGATTACATTTGGCCCACAGACATAATTCAGAATAACATCCTCCTTCTCAAGATTCTTAATCATGTGCTCAAGGTCCTTTTGACCCTGTAAGGCAATGTGTTCATAGTTTCTGAGGATTAGGACCTTGATATCATTTGGAGACATGGAGATTGTTTTGGGGACAGGGAAGGTGAACCTGGTGTGCTGCAGCCCATGACGTCACAAAGAATCTGAAATGATTCAGCAACTGAACAACAATAAACCACAACAAGATTATGTGGGAGACAGTTCCAGCTAAACAAACCAAAGTACAGATAATTATGGTGTTGATTAAAGGTCTCCTGAGAGCCACGTTTTGCATTTGCCTGCTCTCAAGATGTCAGACAATTTCAATAGGTTAGTAAAGCTTCCTAAGATTTCATGAACAAGATAATGTTCCGACTTCTGTGCATTACCATGACTTTAAGGGGAACCAGCTAAGAACAACATAAAGTATATGACAGAGGAGCCTGCTGCACTACTGCCCATGGTGTTGCAAAGAGTCGGACATGAGGAATTAGCGGACACACATGCATTACAGTTATTTTTTTTTAAGGAGAACATGTTTTGGATCCTTGATTGAAAGAAAAATGAGTAGCAAATGTCTTGAACTTTGGTGAACATGAGTCATCAAGGCCCAGATGCTCTCCTCAGCCCTCTGCCTGCACATGGTCAAACAGCCCAGATTGTCAGCCCTTGTTTAGAGCAGCCGTGATCAAGAGCCACATAACCCCAGGTTCTTAATACCTACCATTGCCAATCACTGCACACAGACTCTACACCAGGGACCCTTGTGAAGCAGAATTAGCTCTGACAGACTTGATAATAGTGAAGTATCCTAGGGCATGCTTAGGATATATTACTTCCATAGTCACTATTATTAAAATTCACTATTTTAACTACGAAAATTCTGTTCAACACAGAAGCAGTACCTGTCTCAGATGCTTCCTTTCCTGGCAAGTGAAAAGAAGCTTTAGAAGCCATGCTCTGATTCAGAGGTGAACCTCATGTTTGACCATCCAAATACTATACTAATGAAGTAATGCATTCCCCTCAAAGGGTAACTTTGTGTGAAGCAATGAGGGAAAACATAGGCTTATAGTAAGATAGAAGGAATCCAAGTCCTTTTTTTCACCTTTTTTTGATCCTGTGTTCACAGGTCACTTATTTTTCTGAGTTTCAGAAGTCACTCATAATTTTAAGATAAGTACTTCATTGTTAGTATTTTTTGAACACTTCTTCAAAATAGATGCATTCTCAGCAGTTGGTAAAGAATTCTCCTGCAATTCAGGAGACCCTGTTTTGATTCCTGGGTTGGGAAGATCCCCTGGAGAAGGGATAGGCTACCTACTCCAGTATTCTTGGGCTTCCCTTGTGACTCAGCTGGTAAAGAATCCACCTGCAATGTGGGAGACCTGGGTTCAATCTCTTAGAGAAGGGAAAGGCTACCCACTCCAGTATTCTGACCTGGAGAATTTCATGGACTGTATAGCCCATGGGGTCACAGAGAGTCAGAAATAACTGAGTGACTTTCACTTTTCAGCAGTATTAACTATTTTAATGATCTTCAAAATAATCTTATGAGGTGGATACTATTACTATCAAGTTTATCAACATGAAAAATGAGAATTAGACAAGTTAGGTAAATTGACCATGATTATGTTAATAGAAAAATAATAACACTAACTTCTAAAAGCTTGGATCCAACTAGGATTCAAGATAACTTTAATGAACTTTCACACTCTAAAATGAATTGTAGGATTTGAAGAAGTGTAAAATACCATACAGCACACTTGATGTGGTTATTAATGACCTGTATTTCAGTCTTCACTGTGTCAACTACTATGACTATGGTCTTAGGGTAAATTATTTCACCTCAACTATTATCAGTAAACTCACCTATAAAATGAAAATAGTTAATTAATCATATTTTGCCATCACATATGGGGATCATGGTATGGTTCATAGAAGACATTAAATGAGACAAAATTTATAAGGCACTGACTAGTCCAGTGGTTGGCATGTAGTGTGAATAAAATGCATTCTGTCTCTCTCTTTCAAAGTAACACTTATACTCTGCCTCATAGTTGAATGGGTAACAAGGGATCTGAAGACACAAAAAGGGATTTAAAATGTTTATTCCTTAATTTGACAAACATCAGCAGAGGACCTATTTTGTGCAATCATGGTGCTATGAAAAGATGTTCCATAATGGATAAGACAGATGAGGTTCACAGAACTTTCTTCTCTGGTAGAGAGGAAAAGTGATAAATATATAGATGATTAATGTGCTAAGCACTAAGAAGAAAAGAAAAAAGAAAAGTGGGATTGTGTGATCACTTAAAAAAGGGTGTTTGGAGGGAAGAGAGCCAGCCACACAAAGCAGGAAAGAGTTCCGGCCTGGAGATGCCAGGGGAGCAAGTTCTGCATGGTACACATTACCAGGTGAAGGTTATTTCTTTTGAAACTACCTTTCTCAAGAAAAGAATTTACATAAAAATGCACTAATTTTAGGTATATTATTTGATAATACTGACAATATATTTTGCTTTCAGAAATTTTCTTTTGATTCTGAAGAATTCTAGTTTTATTCATTAAAAACAAAAACCTCTTGTCCTTTCACATAAACACCTGTATGAATAATTTTTAAATCAGTCTTTTTGCCATTTTGTTTCATTTTTTCATTTTTGCCTTTTCTCTTCCCGTTATCTCTTCCCCTGACCATAATTTAATACGTTTTATTCCATATTTAATTTCTTATATACATAGCACATATATTCATTTTTCAGGGTTTTGCCACTATAAAAAAACTTCTGAAATCGTATGAGTGCTTGCAAGCAGGCATGTGTGCATATACATTTTAGAACTGGGTTAAAGTTCCTTGTGGGGAAAATTGCCCTCATTTGGTTGCATAGTCAAACAGTTTTTATTATTTTATTGGTAGTTGTTACCTAGCTGTTTTCTAAAAAGGATGCAAAACTCATATTTCAAGCAGCAATGAGGAAAGTACTCTCTCATCTGCATCACTGATGGTGACACAGATAAACACTTTTAGACTTAAGATTCTGTCTGTTTGATAAGTAAACGTGATACCATGAGGTGACTTTAATTTTACTTTCTTGATGACCATTAAACTTGACTATCTCTTCATAATTTTCTGCAATTTGGGTTTGCTCTTCTGTGAAATGCCTGTTTTGTTAATATATTTTTTCATCATTGCTCCTTTTATATTGTTAATTTCCATATTATCAAACTTTAAGTAGTTCTTATATTTTCCATGCTCCATATTGCCAATATTTTCCATAAATCTGATTTTTCTCAATTAACTTAATTTACAGGACTTTCTCCATGCAAATTCAGTTTTCATATTTGAATATGGGTTTTTGGATTTCCCTAACTGATTTTACATTTATTCAACTAGATTTTCCTACATTGTTATGCCTATTATTTTTACACTGATAGTTTTCTTTTTACATTATAGTGTTATAATTATTATTTTTACACATAAATATTTAATTAACCTGGAATTTGTGATGTATATTCTCTAGGATAGAACCTAATTTTGTTTTCTTCCAAACACCTATCCATTTGTGTCAGTATTATTGAGCAATGAATCACAGTGCTCCTGACTGGAAACAGCATTATATATTATGTCCTCATCTATGCTATATGCTATGTTAAGTCACTTCAGTCATGTCCGACTCTGTGCGACCCCATAGACGGCAGCCCACCAGGCTCCCCGTCCCTGGGATTCTTCAGGCAAGAACACTGGAGTGGGTTGCCATTTCCTTCTCCAGCGCGTGAAAGTGAAAAGTGAAAGTGAAGTCACTCAGTCGTATCCGACTCTTAGCGACCCCATGGATTGCAGCCTACCAGGCTCCTCCGTCCATGGGATTTTCCAGGCAAGAGTACTGGAGTGGGGTGCCATTGCCTTCTCCGTCCTCATCTATACAAGGATCCATTTCTACACTCCCTTTGAAGGATAGTTTGAAGACACTGAGTTATCCTATTTGTCAGTACCAGAGTGAGAACGGAGAGAGTGACATTAACTGAATTTCAATAAGAAGATAAAATCAGATTACACAGTGCTTTATAGATGTTTCTAAAATAAACTAAAAGCAGTTAATTCAGTTAAAAATAATATCTGTGGTACAAGTGATTAATATGGAGAAGAAGAAGCAAAAAGACTAATTTGGGAACCAGGTCAAAGATAGTGTGGCAAAGGAGATGGAGTAGGATTAACACAAAATATTTGGGGTATTTGGGTAGTCATTTGTTACCTATGGTTACTTATTTGATGGTATAAATATAATTGGTGCTGAACCACAGTGTGCTGAACCACAGTGAAATGCACATAGAAAATTTCAGTTTTCTAGGCTATGTAGAGAATATAGTTTCTAATAAATCAGAAATGCTAGTTACTTGATACTTAATCAAAAAACTTCTGTGTTTCAGCACTGCTTGTTGATGATATTTCTAATTTGTATTCATCACCTTCCTTGAGATGGTTAAGTTCAGTTTATTGAAGGTAATTGAATCTTTCATGATTCAGAATCCTCAATGCCTCAGGGACATCATTCTAAACATCAATCCTCATTTTATGGGCATAGATCAGACAGCAACTCTAGTGAGTATAAGTAAAACTCTGGAAATTGCATTTTTACCAAAGCCCTGATATTAACTTGGTTTATTATGCCTTTTTTGGGTCATTTGACTTTTTTCCTAAAAAGCTGACTGTGTAACAATTTTGGTTAACTCAAGTTTCAGGTTTATTATAATATTTATAATGCATCAGAGGATACAAATCTTTTTACTGAAGGGAAATCTCTATTTTTTTTTTTTTTCCAATTGGTTCAGATGTAACAGAAGTTACAGTCTAGAGACTTTAGTGAGGATACAGAGGAGGAAAGGAGTGAGCATAGAGTTTGTTATAGGCATTGATAGAATGATGTAAGTGGGATTTTAGGCAAGAGGGAACAGAAAAATTCCTGAATCTTATCAGGTACCAGTTAGCCCTTCCTCTTAGCAGTTCAAAAGAGTCATATTATTATTAAGTTGGGCTCCAAACCCAAGTGTGAAAATTTAATGAGCTATACTGGGAAGAAGAGAAATTTCTTTTTGCTTCAACACAAGATACCCTAAGTTGAGAGTGTAGCTGCAGAATAGCCTGCCCTTTCAGTTTTCACCTTTCACATCCATGTTCAGACTCCTCTTCCAGCATCAAGGAAAGGCAGCCCTAGATCATATCAGTCCTCAGAAAGCAAAGAACTTTCCCTGCTGTTTAGGGAAATGTGTCTAGTCCTCTAACAAAGATTTTTAAGAATGGGGCAATGTACATGGCAGTGACCTTCAAAAAAATCTACCCTGGTTGCTCACGCACACACAAAGGAATGGGTTATGTCACATTTCTCCAGATTCACTGAAGAGAAAAGGAGAGAGACAGTGAAAAGGACCCAGAGACAGACACTTAGTGTGAGATGAAAGAGAGAGTTTTTGAGAAATGAGGAGAAGCCCAAGCCACTTTATCACTCTGCCTGTATTAAAAAGTTCCAAAGGAAAAAAGCTATCTCTTCCCCAGTATAGACTACCCTCCAGCTAATGATACACCACAACAAAAGTCATCTAATTAGTGTCCTTTGATCCAACCAATTAGCACTTTTCTTTGGTGGTGGTAAAGTGTGGTGGTGATGGGTATTGTGATAATTGGAGGAGAAAGGGAATGAGCTAGAAACTTTAAACTCTTTTCTCTTTAAGACCAACAGTATTCATCTTACTAAAGAATGATGGATTCATCTTACTAAAGATTCTTTATCTCGGAATGCCCTTGGAACGAATGCCCAGCATTGGAAAGGTGCTAGTCTGCTGATCTATGGCAACCCCGGAGATCAGTGGAAGGTCAGATGCCCCAGAGAGATTAGCGTGTTCTGAAGCTTTTACTAAAATTAGTAAAAGTGTAACTTGTTAGTTAGGGACCCATCTGCATATCCAAAGTTATTTTGCTCTGCATTGGTGCTTTTCATAATGCCATTTAGAAAGATGAGAGGAGAGTGTGGATATGGAAAGAAAGAAAAATGGACACTTGGAGAAGAGCAGGAGCAAGACAGAAAAGGTGACAATAGAAAGAATACTGAAGTAAAAGGGGCACCCCTCCCCAAAGCAAAGAACCAAGAGAGGGAAATGAAAATGTCCTGAAACATTACCTTCTCCTGACAAGGTAGGGGGTTGCTTGGTAACTTTACCATACCTGGCATTCATTTTCTATCCAGCAGAAGAGCATCTGCACACAGCTGTAAACTGAAAAGCTTCTCATGCAACTAAGTTCGGCCAATTATATAGTCTTCAGTAGGAGCCATTCTGCAATGCTACTGTCAACTGAACAACTGCTACTTCAACATTTCCTTTCTGAACCCAGGCTACTTAGAAGGACCCCAAGTGTCAGTAAGAGCTCCACGTGGCTCTTCACATAAGAAAAATGTTGTTTTCAGAGGAGTCATTATTAAACAATCACTGCTTAGTGATCTACCTCTGCATAAGGTTTGGAGATGAACAAATAGCTTGGCTTTCACTAACAGAAGAATTTACACTGTAATTTCAATTTCTTCATTCTTATATTTGCAAAACTACTTTACCATTTTTATTTAGCATGTAAAAGTAATATATCCACAGGATATTTGTTTTTTTTTTAACTTTATTTTATTTAACTTTACAATATTGTATTGGTTTTGCCATATATCAAAATGAATCTGCCACAGGTATACATGTGTTCCCCATCCTGAACCCTCCTCCCTCCTCCCTCCCCTTACCATCCCTCTGGGTCGTCCCAGTGCACCAGCCCCAAGCATCCAGTATCATGTATTGAACCTGGACTGGTGACTCATTTAATATATGATATTATACATATTTCAATGCCATTCTCCCAAATCATCCCACCCTCTCCCTCTCCCACAAGTACAAAAGACTGTTCTATAGGATATTTGGAAAACATTTTTAATATATGAAGAAGAAAAAGACTACAATACCTTCTTCCTCTTCAAGATAATCTCTGTTCCCATTTTAAAGTTCTTGTTGCGTGCTGTGCTAAGTCACTTCAGTCGTGTCCAACTCTTTGCAACCGCATGGACTGTAGCCCATCAGGCTCCTCTATCCACGAGATTCTCAAGCAAGAATACCGGATTGAGTTGCTGTGCCCTCCTCCAAGGGATCTTTGTGAGTGGAGCATGTTCCTGGTACCTCCTATCAAATTGCCCCCGTAAACTTACATTGACTTCTCCTCTCATTTTGTGCACAAGAAGAGTTAATTTAGCAAATATATTCTAATGTCTGTCTCTTCCATTACTCCTTATCACTGCTGCTAAGTCACTTCAGTCGTGTCTGACTCTGTGCGACCCCAGACACGGCAGCCCACCAGGCGCCCCCGTCCCTGGGATTCTCCAGGCAAGAACACTGGAGTGGGTTGCCATTTCCTTCTCCACTCCTTATCACTACATTTATTTAATTATATATTTATTAACAAATCCCACAGTTACCTGTGTACATTTTCCAGGGTAAAGCTTAGGGAAAGTTCCTCTTTAAATTCAGTCATCAGGCTCTGTAGCATGCTATCAACACATCCTTTATATCTGCGCCAAACTGTGTCCTTTGTTCCCTGACAAATATCCACTTCCACTTTACTCCACTCACTAGTCAGTGTATTTAAAATTTTATCTGTCAAATTGTACATGTTTGGACACACGTTTTGTATGTCTTTCACTGACTTTATGTCCAAGTTGGGCATGTGTTAGATTTGAAAGGAAACTTAGAAGCTATTGTGTTAATATCTTTTAAAGACAAGAAACTATATGAAACAATGTTGAAAAACTATCTTGATAGCTTTTGCTATAATGTGTCCAATGACATAAACTCATCACATGACTTTTGAATTTTTGTTCAACTAAAAGTTTTTTGTTTTAGCTGGAACTGTATTTTCCTACTTGACCTAATAAGGTTATGTAGAGTACAACTTCCTTCTCCCTTCCATTAAAAAACAGTAATAACTCTATCAAAAAAGTCTAATGCATAATCTAATTCTTGTATTTAAATCCTAGATAAGAAATCCAATCCCTTCAATTGCTTCTCATAAAACTCTCTCAGCAGACTCTTCATTGCTAAGATTCACTCTAATTTTAATGCAATTCATAAAATATAACATCATCACTCAGCTTTTCTTTTTATTTCAGTCACTCAGTCATGTCTCTTTTTGACCTCATGGACTGCAGCGTGCCAGGCTTCCCTGTCCTTCACCATCTTCCAGAGCTTGCTCAAACTCATGTCCATTGAGTTGGTGATGTCATCCAACCATCTCATCCTCTGTCATCCCCTTCTCCTCCTGCCTTCAATCTTTCCCAGCGTCAGAGTCTTTTCTAATGATTTAGTTTTTTTGCATCAGGTGGCCAAAGTATTGGAGGTTCAGCTTCAGCATCAGTCCTTCCAATGTATATTCAGGGTTGATTTCCTTTAGGAGTGACAGTGTGATCTCCTTACAGTCCAAGGGACTCTCAAGAGTCTTCTCCAACACCACAGTTTGAAAGCATCAATTCTTTGCCACTCAGTCTTCTTGATGGTTCAACTCTCACACCCATATATGACTCTTGGAAAAACCACAGCTTTGACTAGATGGACCTTTGTCAGCAAAGTAATGTTTCTGTTTTTAATACACTGTCTAGGTTTGTCATAGCTTTTCTTCCAAGGAGCAAACATCTTTTAATTTCATGGCTGCCATCATCATCCACAGTGATTTTAGACCCCAAGAAAATAAAGTCTTTCAAAGTGTCTTTTCTTTTCCCATCTATATGCCATGAAGTGATGGGACCAGATGCATGAACTTCATTTTTTGAATGTTGAGTTTTAAGCCAGCTTTTTCTCTTTCCTCTTTCACCTTCATCAAAAGGCACTGTAGTTCCTCTTCATTTTCTACCAGAAGGGTGGTGTCATCTGCATATCTAAGATTATTGATATTTCTCCCAGCAATCTTGATTCCAGCTTGGGTTTCATCCAGCCTGGCATTTCACACTTCGCGTATAAGTTAAATAAACAAGGTGACAATATACAGCCTGGACACACTCTTTTCTCAATTTTGAATGAGTCCGTTGTTCCATGTCCAGTTCTAACCATTGCTTCTTGACCTGCATACAGGTTTCTCAGGGTGGAAGTAAGGTGGTCTGGTATTTCCATCTCTTTAAGAAAGTGATATTTAAATATATTTTGATCATCATCTGTATCTAAAAATTAATAATTTCAATTTAGCACAGATTGTTCTTAGAATGATCATATTTCTTGTGCTCATGGCTTTCTTTTCTATGTAGTCACAAAGCATTTACCTAGAAATTCTGTTTTTTTACTAGAAAAATATTTAGTATTTGTATTTATAATTAGTGATTTGCACTGTTTATTCTTTTAAAGGAAATCTATCTTTATTTCTCACTATAGTACCCAATGTTTTGTACACTAGCGCTTAAAAAGCATTTCCAATGTTAACATTATTAAGATTATTATAATATAATATAATATATTTTGAATGTTACATTTTCGAAGGAGGGTAGGAAGACCCTGAACTCACTTCATCCCACAGACTTACCAAAATTTAAGCAGAATACAGAGAAACTATTGATAAGAAAGACCTGAAGACTGCTGGAAAAGATCTTCCACACTGAGAAGCACAGGAGGAATAGAGACATGGGATGGTAAAGAACAACATTCCTGTGTGGGCAACCCACACATGGAAGAGTATCTTTTCAAGAAGCGAGGAGTGCACCTCACACTGGAGCCCTCTGTCCAGAGGTTCTGTGTGGGAAGGAGGAGCTCCTGTAATGTTGGCTTTGAAGCCAGGAGGTTTAATTTTGGGAGAGCCGGAAGGCTGTGGGAAAGAGAGACTGCTCTCTTAAAAAATGCCCAGGAAACTTGACATGCTCCAAACCCAGAGCAGAAGCAGGGATTCAAAATGAGACTGGGCCTGACCCATCTGCTCATCTTGGAGAGGCTTCCGAGAAGAAGTATGAAACTGGAATCCACCCGGCGAACACAGACGCTCATGGTGGCCACTTTGGGAAACGCATTCTGTCATAAGGGTACCTGAGCTGTCAAGTGCCGCTATGGGGTCCTCCCTGCAGACTGTTAGCATAGCATAGAGAGATTACCAACCCCCGATGAGCTAGCCCCAGCCCCAGGTCACACCAGCCCTTTCAGACAGCCACCCCAGGACCCAACCTCACCCACTAGCACACCAGCTGCCTTAGAAATCCCTGATGCCATGACTGCCCGCAGACTCTCTCCACCCATCAGAAGCCCTGTGACCCAGCCCCAGCCACCAATGTACGTGCACAAGTGTCTGACCTCAGGCCCCAGCACTTGGAGACGCTGAGAAAGCTCATCTCACCAGTAGCTAGCATTATCTGTCTTCATCCACCAGTTGATAAGCACCAGCCCCAGGACACTTGGGTCTTGGCTCCACCTACTAACAAGTCAACACCAACTCCGGGACCACTATGGTTCTTAGTCAGAGATGCTGAGATCCAGTTCCACCCACCAGAGAACTGGCGCTGATCCTGGGAACACCTGGGTCCCAACCCTCCCAACAAGGAAGTTGACAACCAATTCTTCACAACTCAGACCTCTGAACCAGACACCCACCAGTGGGCTGGAATGAGCACAGTAAACTTGTCCTACTTAGTAGCAAGTGGACACCAGTCTTGGGAGCATCACAGACCCTCAGCCTGCACATGTCAAAACCCAGTACATCCACAAGCAGGCTGGCACCAGCTGTGAGAAGCCTTGGGCACCTCAGAGAGCAGACCAAGGATCCAGCCTCACACATCACTAAGACAACACCAGACCAGCTCCAGGATGCCCTGGGTACAGCAGCCAGAGATTTCAGGACCTGGCTGTGCTCACTAGTGGGTCAGCACTACCCCCAAGGTGCCCTGGACCCTAGCCCTGCCCACCAGGAGACAGACAGCAGCTCCAGGAAAGCTTGACGCCCTCATCCAGTGAATCTGAGATCTGGGCCCACTCACCAGTGAGCAGACCCCAGATTTGAGATACCCTGGACCCCTCAACCAGCCATGTCAGGAACTACCCTGCTCACCACCTGGGTCCCCTGACCCCATAGCCAGCCATCCAGAAACATACCTCAACATAATAAAGGCCATATATGACAAACCTACAGCTACTGTCATGCTCAACAGTGAAAAGCATTTCTTCTACAATCAGGAACAAGAAAAGGAAGCCCATTTTTGCCACTTGTATTCAATATAGGTTTTAAAGTCCTAGCTACAGTGATCAGAGAAGAAGAATCATCCAAGTTGGAAAGGAAGAAGTAAAACTCACTGTTTGTAGATGGCATGATATTATACATAGAAAATACTAAAGATATGACAAAAGAAAACTACTACAGCTCATCCATACCTTTGGTAAAGTTTCAGGATACAAAATTTATATATAGAAATCTGTTCCATTTCTATACACTAACAATGAAGTATCAGAAAGAGAGATTAAGAGCGTGATCTCATTTACCATTGCATCAAAAATAATAAAATACCTAGGAATAAAATTACCTAAGGAGGCAAAAGAACTATATTTCAAAAACTGTAAAATGCTGTTGGAATAAATTGAAGACCACACAAACTGATGGAAAGGTATACTATGTTCTTGAATTGGAAGGATCAATATTGTTAAAATGATCATACTACCCTGGGCAATCTACAGACTCAATGCAATCCCTTTCAAATTACCAATGAAAATTTTCATAAAACTAGAACAAAAAATTTACAATTTTTATGGAAACACAAAAGACCCTGAATAGCCAAAATAAAACCAAGAAAGAACAAAGTTGGAGAGATTACAGTCACTGACTGCAGATTATACTACAAAACTAGTCATTAAAACAGTATGATACTGGCACGAAATATACACATAGATCAGTGGAAGAGAACAGAAGGCCCAGACATAAACCCACAGACTTATGGTCAATTAATCTATGCTGAGAAAGCAAGATTATACAATGGGATGTGCGTACTAAGTTTTGTCCAACTCTTTGCGACCCTATGAATTGTAGCCCGTCAGACTCCTCTGTCCATGGAATTCTCCAGGTAACAATATTGGAGTGGGTTTCCATGCCCTTCTTGAGGGGATCTTCTCGACCCAGGGATGGAACCCACATCTCTTATGTCTCCTGGAAGGCGGATTCTTTGCCACCTGGAAGCCCAGAAAAAAGACAGTCTCTTCAATAATTGGTAACCGGGACAGCTACATATAAACAAATGAAATTAGAACATTCTTTAACATCACATACAAAAATGAAACTAAAGTCAGTTAAAGACCTAAATGTAAGACTTGATAATGTAAAACTCCTAGAGGAAAACATATTATGGCTAGAGGCACACTCTTTGACATAAATCACAATATTTTTTTAGATTTGTCTCCTATAGTAATGGGAACAAAAATAAACAAATGTGACCTAATTAAACTTAAAAGCTTTAGCACAGCAAAAAGTGACAAGTGAAAGTCTCTCAGTCGTGTCAGACTCTTTGCTACCCTGTGAACTATACAGTCCATGGAATTCTCCAGGTGAGAATACTGGAGTGGGTAGCCTTTCCTTTCTCCAGGGGATCTTCCCAACCCAGGGATCGAACTCAGGTCTCCCATATTGCAAGTAGATTCTTTACCAGTTGAGCCACAAGAGAAGCCCAGCAAAGGAACTATAAACAAAATAAGACAACCTACAGAATGGGAGATAATATGTGCAAAAAATGAGACCAATAAGGAATTAATTTCCAAAATATATGAACAGCTCATACAGCTTGATATAAAAAAAAAAAAAATGAGTAGAAGATCTAAATAGACATTTTTTTCCCCCAAGGCAGACATACAAATGGCCAACGGGCACACGGAAAGATGCTTCACATTGCTAATTATTAGAAAAATGCAAATTAAGGCCACAAGGAAATTTCAACTCGCACTGGCCAGAATGGCCCTCATCAAAAGTCTACAAACAATAAATGTTTGAGAGGGTGTGGAGAAAAGGGAACCCTTTTACATTGTTGGTAGGAATGTAAATTGGTGCTTCCATTATGGAGAACAGTTGAAGGCGCCTTAAAAAGCTAAAAATAGAGCTATTGTTGTTGTTGTTTAGTCTCTAAATAGAGTCTGCAGCACTCCAGCCTTCCCTGTCTTTCACTATCTCCTGGAGTTTGCTCACATTCATGTCCACTGAGTAGGCTACCGTATGATCCAGCAATCCCACTTCTGGACATATATTCTGAGAAAGCTATAACTAGAAAAGATGCATGTACCTTGTTGTTCATATAAACATTATTTATAATAGCCAAAACATGGAAGCCAAGTAGATTTCCATGGATAAAGAAAATATGGTAGATAGATAGATGGATTATCTTGGATTTGGTATGAGATTTTAGGTACAATGCTGTTGATATTAGACTTTATTAAGATTAACAATTTCTGCCCTGAGAAAGATACTGTTAGTAAAATCAAAGAGCAGTTCACATACAAAGAAAATATTTAAAAACATATACCTGATAAAGAACTTATAAGCAAAATGCACCAAAAATGTTTGTAAAATTCAGCAATAAGAAAATGAAAAGATCCAATAAAAATGAGCAAGAGATCGGAAAGGACATGTCACACATACACACATAGACAAATATATGCAGATGCCAATTAAGAGATTTTAACATTTTTTTATCAGAGTTTTTAAATTTTTGACATATAAATTTTGTTCATATTATGTTATACTTACATGTAAGTATTTCAAAAGTATTTCAATTTTATGGTGGTGTAATTTTGAAGTCTACTTATTCATTGCTTTTATTTTAGGAAAACAATTGGCATGTTTTTAACTTCTATCCTGTAAACACAACATATTCACTTGCTAGTCTCAAAAGTTTTCAGCAACACTTTTTTTTTTTTTTGTAAATAGACTGTCATGTCATCTGTGAACAAAAGGTTTCATATCTTCTTTCCCAATACATATACATTTTATTCATTTTTCTGGTCTTATTGCTTAGCTAGGACTTCCATTATGTTGACTGAATAGAAGTGCTGAGAAAGGACAGTTGGCCTTGTGCCCAGGTTTAGGGAGAAAACATTCAGTTCCTTATCTTGTATAAGGGGCTTCCCAGGTGGCGCTAGGGGTAAAGAATCCATCTGCCAATGCAGGTGACTCAAGTCATGTGAATTAGATCCTTAGATCAGGAAGATTCCCTGGAGAAGGAAATAGCAGCCCATTCCAGTATTCTTGCCTGGGAAATCTCAAGGACAGAGGAGCCTGGCGGGCTACAATCCATGGGGTGGCAAACGGTCGAACACGACTGAGCACACGCGCACATCACATCTTGTATAAATACGTTAGTTTATAGGTTTCTTGTAGGTGCTGTTTGTCAATCTGAGGAAGAATCCCTCTATTCCTAGTTTTCTGAGATAAGTTTTTATTATAATGTGCACTGGAGTTCATCAAATGTTTTTCATTCATTAACTGATGTACAGGTTTTCATCTTTCATCTGTTGATATGGTGAGTACATTGATTTTCAAATCTTGAGGCATGCTTGTACATCTGGGATGAATCTCACTTCATTGTAGTATATAAAACTTTCATACATTGTTGGATTTGATTTGCTAACATTTTTGAGGATTTTTACATTGACGTCCATGGGAGATATTTGTCCATAGGTGTTTTTTGTCTGTTTGTTTTTCCTGGTGTTGAAATTAGGATGGCCTTACAGAATGGCTTCAAGATTTAGTTTCTGCCTTTGGTTTTCTGCACCTTGAACGTGATATACCAAGGTAACGTTGGATTTTTGTTTGTTTGTGGTTCATTTATTTATTTTGGAATTTATACTGGTTTGTGTTTCCTGAACTTGCTGGATCTGTCATTAAATTTGGAGAGTTCACAGAAATCATTACTTCAAATATGTCTTCTCTTCTGTTCTTTCTTCTTGTCCTGAAGTTCCAGATACAAATGTGCTGCATCTCTAAAACTACTGTACAGTTCTTAATGTTCATTTCCTTTTTTTCCTCTTTGTGTTTCAGTTTGGGAAATTGTGATTGATTATCTTCCAACTCACTTACTTGTTTCTTCCTCAACTATGTCCCTGCTACATATAAACCCATCAGAAGTATTCTTCAGTATAGTTAGGGTTTTTATTATTATTTCTAGCATATCCTTTTGAGTCTGTCTTAGAGTATCTATCTCTCTGTTTACATTACTCATCTATTCACACATATTGTTCACACTTTCATTAGTCATATATATGACTAATAATATAAATCATAGTTATTTTTAAAATTTTATCAGATAATTTCAACATCAGTGTCATATCTGAGTCTAATTCTATGGCCTGCTTTGCCTCTTAAGACTGTTTTTTTCTTGCCTTTATGCCATAGCTTGTAATTATTTGTTGAAAGTTGGGCATAGCACCATAGGGACTAAGATAAGTGGGGTGTGAGGATTCATACTGATCCAGCTAGAAATTGGGTTGTGGTTAGTGTTTGCTATAGCTGTATGTTTCAAAAGCATCAGTGTTCTTTTTTTTTTTTTAATCTCATCTCTCATCTTTGGGCTTGTCTAGTTATTCCTGTTTTTATCACCTGCAATCCTCTATGTTTATACCAGTCCATTTAGTTTGTTACTTAGGATTGGGGAAAAAGTATTCTTTAATCTTGGGCTTCTTATGTGGCTCAGTGATAAAGAATCTGTCTGCCAATGCAGGAGATGCAGGAAATGTGAGTTTAATCCCTGGGATGGTAAAATGGCCTGGAGGAGGAAATTGGCTCCACTCCAGTATTCTTGCTTGAAAAAACCCCATGGATGGAGGAGTCTGGTGGCCTACAGTCCATAGGGTCACAAAAAGTCAGACCCAGCTGAGTGACTGAGCATATTCTTTAATTTTACGATTAAATCTCAGCCTTGAGTGATCTGTGCCTCAGAACACATTTCTCCATTAGTACAGTCTTCTTCCTAAATTTAAGAAATATAGGAAGTCTGGAAGGGACTCTTTTGGGAGGGATAAGCTTCTCCAGGTGGGAAAGGCTCTGTTATTCACCCTGCCCCTTCTGGAGAATATACATCTGTTACAGAAAAATTATAGGTATAGTTCACAATATCTACTTTTCCCTTCCCCTGCCAGAGGCCAGAGGTCATCTTTCTACAATCTTTGTTTTGAGAACTTGGTGGTGTTCCTAGAAGTAAACCTCCAGAAGTGTGGGGCTCCTCTAAAACTGCAGCCTAAGTTTTGATTCAGCCTAATTCTCATCTTGCCTGTTTTGATACCATTTCCAACTCATACCATTTTCATATGTTAGTGAAGTTAATGAACTGCTATCATTACTATCCTCATCATGAGTATTCAAATGCCATACACATGTACTAATCTGCAACCAGAAATAACCTCAGGTAACATTCACGAATAAGCTTCTTTAAACTCAATCATTGCTTGGAGAGTAAAAGTTAAATTCTAGAGTTTCTTTAATTTATTATTATCACTTTTTTTTTTAATTTGAAAATCTTATTTCAGACTAGGGATGTCTGCATGTTTTCATTTGATATTGTTTATTAGCCACCAATGCTATATTAGCTTTGATGCCTTAGGCCGCTTAGCATGATTGTTTGGGACAAATTTTAATAAAACCAAGGCCACAGGTTTAATCCCTGCATGGATCAGTTATCTTTCCAAGTTTCACTGCACAGTTTGTCCTCCCTTCACAAACTCCACTCAGAAAATTTTACAAATGAGTGTTATTGCTCACTGAGGGGATACAATTAATGAATGTGGATTAAATAATTTTAGGATAAAATAACTCACTGTTTGAGAGAGTCATTTCCTAGGCAGGTTGATAAGAAGTCTAGGGGTCCCCAAGGAGAAGGGTCTGGAATAAGTACAACTTTTTTTTTTCCCTCTATGTTCCTTAGGATTATGTATCCTGCCTGAGGACAGTCTCTGGATTAAACCTTCTGGCTAATCCTGTTATCTTAAAATGTAAATTATGGGAGTAGGTCTGATCTTTACAAGGATTATATAACAATAATGTATCCTGCCTGAAGGCAGTCTCTGGACTAAACCTTCTAGCTAATCCTGTTATCTTTAAATGTAAATTATGGGAGTAGGTCTGATGAGATCTTTACAACCTCCAGACATTTTTTGGATTCATTGGAGAGTATATAACTCCATTGCTAACACTAGCAAGTGGGTAATCTTTCTACCCACTTCTGATGTCTACGTCAGAAGCTTTCTCTAGCTCCTTTATACTTTAATAAAACTTTATTACACAAAAGCTCTGAGCGATCAAGCCTTGTCTCTGGCCCTGAATTGAATTCTTCTCCTCTGGATGCCAAGAATCCCAGCGTCTTTGCATGATTCAGCAACAACCTTTCATGTTCACATAATCTAGTAAGGAGACTAGCAGTTCTACAATCTTATGATAGCAGGACATTCAATATTTATGCTTTTCAGAACTGTAATTAGTTTCACACTTTCCCTTCAAGCAATAGATGATCATGACATGACACACCCAGTATGAAGAATCTGTATGCATAAATTTGTTAGATCAATGACATCCTGCATGCAAATAAATGGGTTTTAGAAATCTACCAAAAAGAAGTCCCATTCATGACTTTTGTATTATAATTTCTACAAATAGAGTACAGATTTTTCTTTTTTTTTAATAGCAATTTGTGCTTCCCTCACTCAGGAAGATGCCCTGGAGAAGGAAATGCAACCCACTCCAGTATTCTTGCCTGGAAAATTACATGGAGGAGTCTGGTGGGCTACAGTTTATGGGGTTGTAAATAGTCAGACATAATTGAATCTGCACCCACTTAAGGTGTCCTTTTACCGGAATGTTTTCTTTATATTATTTCATTTAAGGAAAAACAAAAATCCTCAATCTCAAATTTACTTCTTATCTAGGTGTTTTTCATAAAAAATGAAATTAAACATTTGCAAAATATCAACATAATCTACTGCTTTATTGTTAAGAACACTATTTATAGTCTCCAATGAGTAGTGTTTTCTTAACCTCTCTCTCTCTCAACTCATTTCTTGTCTCATTCTGTAAAAACTTATAAGTTGCTGTTATTTTTATACCAGCACCACATGTGGCCTCTGTATACATCCTTCCTTAATTATATTTTTCAATTTCCACTAAAACATTCCACTATAACATGATACCAGTCTTGTCCATTATGCTCATCCATTGCCATCCCAGGCCATGCCCTTATTTCATTGAGTCTACTTTTTGAAAAGAGTGACAGCCATCTACAATCACCAATCCAAAGAACCTTCTTAGTCCTCCTCTTCACCACTACAAGGCATTTCAGCATTTCTGCTGAATGAGCTATTCTCTGGAAACTTTTCCTCCACTGCCTTTTATAATATTACTTTTTCCAAGGTCCTTTCAGTTTTTACTAACCATGTTTTCTCAGTTTTCTTTGCTGGCTCCAGTTCCTATGCTTCTCCTTTATGTATTTGTTTGTCTTCCCTGTATTTTTATCTTTGGGCTTTTCTCTCTAGTCAAAAAGATTTCTGAGTCATCTTAACCACGTTTAATTCTTCAACACCTGCCTTTATACTAGATGTCTGGTTTCCAAATTTCCCCCATGAATCTTCAAGCCCATAAACTGAATGATTAACTCCTCCACCGTGTCTATCATTCCTGCCACTGTATTGGAGACAAATCAATTGTCAGTTTCTCTCAACTGTACTTTCTTAACTTGCCTTGTATCTGGTCTCTCCTTTCTAATCGCTACTGCTATTACCTTTGTGCAGACCCTCACCACAGCCTGATTTATAATAATATGCTCCTAAATAGTTTTTGCCTCCAGTCTTGCACAATGCACCTGGCTTTTACTGCCAGATTGATTTTTCTAAAATGCAAATCTAATCATGTTTGCCACTGATGAAAACCCTTTAATGATTCCCTGTTTACTACAGGACTACTAAAAAGTCCTCTGTATGACACAGGAGGCTCTCCTTAATGTGGCCCCTATCCTATGGCCTCAAATTCCTCTTTGCTTACATCCCTTTACTTTGCCCATCCCTTACAGATTCCCCACTGGGACAGACTGTTCCAGGCACCTGTGCCTGATTCACACCTCACACACGGTCCCAACACACACACTCTAATTATTTCCAAATTGCCCAGTGGACAGCTCAGTTCAGTTCAGTCGCTCATGTCTGACTCTTTGCGACCCCATAGACTGCAGCATGCCAGGCTTCCCAGTCCATCACCAACTCCCAGAGTTTATTCACTCATGCCCACTGAGTCAATGATGTCATGCAACTATCTCATCCTCTGTTGTTCCCTTCTCTTCCTGCCTTCAATATTTCCCAGCATCAGGGTCTTTTACAATGAGTCAGTTCTTCACATCAGGTGGCCAAAGTATTGGAGTTTCAGCTTCAGCATCAGTCCTTCCAATGAATATTCAGGAAATGTTCCCTTGGTATCTCTAATCTTCTTGAAGAGATCTCTAGTCTTCCCCATTCTGTTGTTTTCCTCTATTTCTTTGCATTGATCACTGAGGAAGGCTTTCTTATTTCTCCTTGCTATTCTTTGGAACTCTGCATCAAATGGTATATCTTTCCTTTTCTCCTTTGCCTTTAGCTTCTTTTCTCAGCTATTTGGAAGGCCTCCTCAGACAACCATTTAGCCTTTTTGCATTTCTTTTTCTTGGGGATGGTCTTGATCACTGCCTCTGGTACAATGTCATGAACCTCCGTCCATAGTTCTTCAGGCACTCTGTCTATCAGATCTAATCCCTTGAATCATTTGTCACTTCTACTGTACAATCATAAGGGATTTGATTTAGATCATATCTGCATGATCTAGTGGTTTCCCCTACTTTCTTCAATTTAAGTCTGAATTTTGCAGTAATGGAAAGTCTAGAGATCTCTTCAAGAAAATTATAGATACCCAGGGAACATTTCATGCAAATATGGGCTCAATAAGGACAGAAATGGTATGGACCCAACAAAGCAGAAATGGACAGTTACTCATCATCAAAAACACAGATCAAACATCACTGTTTCACTACATAATTTTCTAACATCTTTTAGATTATAAATAGATTTTGTACCCCTCAAAACCCCATGTTTTCAATTCATATTTTTGTGTCCAACTTCCTTACTGGATTTTAAGCATTTCTTCATAAGGAGACTTCTTATTCATCTTAGTACTTCCAGGATATTTTCTATTTCCTAGAAAACAGGTTAATCTTTATAAGAGTTGCCTGAACTGAAATATTTATCAATTGGTACATTTAAGTACATAGAAAGCAAATATTTTTCTGTAACTATGTGAAACTTGAGAAGCAATTGAAAGAAATTAGATACTCTTGTTGGCCTCATAGAATCCAAAGTGAACCTGGGTAGAAAGAGGAAAAGGCTCCAAAAACACCAGAAGTTGCCTTACTTCTTGGGAAATGTTATAGTTGAATTCTCTTGGATCCTGATATTATATTCCTAAATAAAAATATACGAAAGTAAGATAAAGAGGTATTACACTTTAATTGAAATCATAACACGTTCCTATCTTTCCTTACATTCTACATCAATTAAATACCTTGGAATTATAATGTTGTGGTAACACAAGAGGAAGAGGGACAGAATAAAACTTACTTAAAACACTTTTCTTAGGATAGGAATAAGCTTAGGAGCTAGCCTTAACCTAAGAAAAATAGGAAACAGACAAAGGAAATCCTTTATATATACAAACATCAATGTTGCTTTTAAATTCTCATGGTTCTCCTTTCTTCCTGCAGGTGAAATTGTATAAGATTTAGGCTAGATTTTAATTATGAAAAAATAAAATAAAAGTTCTATATAAATAATATGTAAATCATATGTATATATTAATATGAACTATGTAAATATCAACTATTAACTCTATCTGTTTCTTTTATACAGTTTGATCTTGATATGCATCTTCAGATCTAGACAAGTAGTCAGACTGACCCTCGAATGAGAAATGAACTACGATTTACTCTGATGAATTAAACACTTTGCCATGTATTTGTCAATAAGTTGGAATGCCTTCACAAAGCATTCTGCTTTGTCAGCAGGTAGTGGTTTATTGCTATTCCCTTGTAATTTCCCCATGGGCGAGTACAAACTTGAGATTACAGCAAGATGAAAGCGACAGGTGTCAGATTGTCCATCTTCCTCTTCAGCTACCGTTTTCATCCTCATTAACTTGCTCACTTGTCCTAGGAGAAAGTTTGCCTCATCTCTTAGAAGTGTGAGATGTGAATGATTTTTTTAAAGAAATATCACCCACAGAGATACTTAAAGAAAGCTCTGTTTACTACCTGATATTATACATCAACATTGTCCATTGAAAGGAATTTGCAAGAACGATATCTGGCTCATGGAAGGTAGTGTGGCTGAAAAGGTTTATTTTTTTATTCACTTTAACTTTCTACTTTTCACATGTGTAGATGAAAGTAAATATACATGGGGAAAGAATGCTGATCTGTGTAAGATTGGAGACAAAGAAAAAGGGAGGGTCATCAAGTGACATCGTCCTCCCATGAAGAATTTGTAGAGAGCAGAGGTCACAATTGAGAATCCAGTGCTTGAAGGAACCTCTTTCATTTCACACAGTTGATGTACGTCTGGTAATCACACCAAGTGTGTGACACAGGATTTAGTCATTTTTTCCTACATCTTGGCAACATAGGGATTTCATTGTGAGTTGAATTAGGCATTCAAAGTCATATAACTTTATAATTTTGTATTAGTAAGTCAATTAAGTGAATGAAGACTAAATTTTATGGGATAAATGATATCAAGAATCCACACATTTCTTCCCTAGGTCAGCATTCTTAGAGTGGGGTATGGCACACCTATGGGATATTTAAGATGAAAAATGATCTATGGCAAAGTATGAGTAATTATTATAAATATTACTTACACTTAATTTTATCTGAAACTACCTTAACATATTAAGCTTACCTAAACTAAAATTTTTAACAACTATCCTAAGGGTCTATCTGAAAGAAATAAAATTGAGATTGTTTAAGTGGCAAGTAGCTTCGATATTTAAAATCACACCAAAAATTTAAATGTATTCATTTATATGCACATATATTTCTATATTGGGCTTCCCTAGTGGCTCAGTAGTAAAGAATCCACCTGATTTGGTCTTTGAGTCAGGAAGATCTTTTGGAGGTCAGGGAAATGGCAACCCACTCCAGTATACTTACCTGGAAAATCCCCTTTGGTAGAGAAGCCCAGTGGGTTACAGTTCATGGGATTATGAAAGAATGGAATATGACTTAGTGATTAAATGAGGACAAAACCATATTTCTATATAAATATATATGTTATAAATAAATATGATGCACACACACACACACACACACATATATATATATACACAAAATCATCTATTGCAATTGTTTGAAATAAAGTGTTTTAGCTATCATAAAAGGATAATATATTACTGTAGAGGATGATCTTTGGAGTCAAGAGATCTCTGCTTACCAACATGATCTGGATTTTAATTGTTGTAATATTTGCAAACTATCACTTTGGGTGAAAATTTGATTTCTTTCTTCTTTTAATGTTTTAAATTGTGTTAGTAATACCCATATCATAGGATTATTTTGAAAATTAAGATAATATTATAGAAATAATTAGCAGATTACCTGGCACACAAAAAATAGTTAAGAAATCATAGATATATTAAATATGTCTTGCAAAATAATTTTTAAACTGAGAAAGTGAGTCCTTAGGTAGAGTGCAGGTAAGTTACTCAGCTGCTCTGAGGGTTACATGGACCACTGAACAGGTGGGCTGTGCAGTCTTTGGCTCATCTACCACTGAGACCACATTTCTACCTCTCAACTTCTTGGCAACCACGATGACTCAAGGAGGATGAGAGTAGGCCCTGGAATACAGAACCTTGGTCTTAGAAAAGAAACTACTAATATTATCACAACATCTAAGGCTGTTATGAACACTGCAGTACTAGATTTTTATGGTGAGATGATAGCATATGCCAACCAGATGCTGTTCTAGGAAGTGCAGTGAGTACTTCCTTACCCAAAGGCTGCTTTATTCTTGCTTCAGGATAAAACCCGTTGGCTTCCCAGGTGGCGCTAGTGGTAAAGAATCTGCCTGCCCATGTAGGAGGCATAAGAGATGCAAATTCAATCCCTGGGTCAGGAAGATCTCCTGGAGAAAGGCATGGCAGCCCACTCCAGTATTCTTGCCTGGAGAATCCCATGGACAGAGAAGTCTGGCAGGTTACAGTCCATAGGATTGCAAAGAGTCGGACACAACTGAAGAGACTTAGCACAATAAGTGATTAAAATATAGTGATGAATATTAGCAATACTGATGCTATTTCCTTCTGTAAAATTGATGTTTATCCTTTACAAAAGATTATAAAATGATTTAAAAGTGTGTATACTTAACTCTATTTTAGAAAAAGCTTCTCTTCTGACCTCCCTCCTTTCTCTTGTTTCTTCTGTCCTTTTATATAGAAAATGTGAGGTGACACAATTTGCATGGTGCTAGCTTTTGTTATTGCTTAGAGGAATGAAGTAGAAGTCTACATGGTATACCTGTTCCTATACAGAAACAAACAGCATGATCTTTGGGAAATGCACATCAACCTATTACTCCATTTATTGTTGCACTAGAATAAAATCCAAACTTTGTCCCAGGGCCTAGAAGAGCCTACACTACTGAACTCTTCCTATTTCTGATTCTTTGTGATGCTTTCTTACCCATTTTTGCTATAATCCCATAACATGCAGGTCTTCTAAGTCTCAAAATTGTCCCCACCTCAGGGTCTTTGCCTTTGCCACGTTCCCTTCCTAGAATCATGTTTTAAGGACCTCTGAGTGACTGACTCTTGAACTTTGCAAATATCAGCTCCAAGTTCAATGTCTCAGGGGGCTTCCCTACCTAGACACACAGTCTGTAGGAGATTTATATTTACACAGTATCTTAAGTATTTCTCTTATAGTATTTATCAGAGCCTTATTTTTTTTAATTTATACATTACTTATTGTCAATAATTATTGTCTAAATAGCTTCCCTCATGAGAATAAAAACTACAAAGCAGTAAGGAAATTATTATTATTTTTTTTTTTTTTGGTCATGCTAAGACATTATATAATCCTTGACTATATTCCCCATATTGTACATTTCATATCTATGACTCATTCCTTTTGTATCTGAAATGTTATACCTTTTAATCTCCTTCAAATATACATTGCCTCCCTTCATTCCTTTCCCCTCTGTCTTTCTCTGTATCTGTGGCTTTATTTCTGATTAGTTATATTCATTTGTTTTGTTTTTAGAGTCCACATACAAGTGAAATCATACATTATCTGCCTTTCTGTGACTTAGCTCACTTAACAAAATATGCTCTAAGTCCATTTCTGTTGTCACACATAGTTAAAATTTCTTTTCTGTGACTGAGTAATATTCCATTGTGTGTGTATATATATGTACTTGTGGTGGTTTAGTCACTAAGCTGTATCTGACTATTGTGATCCCATGGACTTTAGCCCTCCAAGCTACTCTGTCTATGCAATATTCCAGGCAAAAATACTGGTCTCCTGCATTGCAGGAAGAGTCTTTGGGCTTTCCTGGTGGCTCAGACAGTAAAGAGTTCACCTGCAATGCAGGAGACCTAGGTTCAATCCCTGGGTTGGGAAGATTCCTTGGAGAATGGAATAGCTACCCACTCCAGTATTCTGGCCGAGAGATTTCCATGGACTGTATAGTCCATGGGGTCACAAATGAGCAACTTTCACTTTACTTCAGATGCTTTACTGACTGAGGCAACAGGGAAGACTGTATATATATATATATATATATATATATATATATATATATATATATACACACACACACACACATCAGTTCAGTTCAGTCGCTCAGTCATGTCCGACTCTTTGTGACCCCATGAATTGCAGCATGCCAGGCCTCCCTGTCCATCACCATCTCCCGGAGTTCACTCAAACTCACGTCCATCGAGTCCGTGATGCCATCCAGCCATCTCATCCATCTCATCCCTTCTCCTCCTGCCCCCAATCCCTCCCAGCATCAGAGTCTTTTCCAATGAGTCAACTCTTCGCATGAGGTGGCCAAAGTACTGGAGTTTCAGCTTTAGCATCATTCCTTCCAAAGAAATCCCAGGGTTGATCTCCTTTAGAATAGACTGGTTGGATTTCCTTGCAGTCCAAGGGACTCTCATGAGTCTTCTCCAACACCACAGTTCAAAACCATCAATTCTTCGGCGCTCAGCTTTCTTCACAGTCCAACTCTCGCATCCATACATGACCACTGGATAAACCATAGCCTTGACTAGACGGACCTTTGTTGGCAAATAATGTCTCTGCTTTTCAATATGCTATCTAGGTTGGTCATAACTTTCCCTCCGAAGAGTAAGCGTCTTTTTAATTTCATGGCTGCAGTCACCATCTGCAGTACTTTTGGAGATATAAAACATGTATATATATATTTATGCAGCATTATTTATAATAGTTAAGATATGGAAGCAATCTAAGCATCCATCAGCATGTGAGTGGATGAAAAATATGTAGTGTGTAACTTAGTTATTTTATTTAATACTGCACTAAACATTGAGATGCATATATCTTTTTGAATTAGTGTTTATGTTTTCTTTAGATATATACCCAGGACTGGAGTTGCTCATTTGATCTATTTTCAGTATTTTGAGGAAGCTAGATATTGCTTTCCATTGTGATTGTATCAATTTACATTATAATCAACAGCACATCTTTTTTCACCACATTGTCACCAACATTTGTTATTTGTGGTCTTTTTTATAATAGCCACTTTGACAGGCGTGAGGTGACGTCTCTTTGTGGTTGGAATTTGCTTTCGCTGATGATTAGCAACATTGAACATCTTTTCCTGTGTCTACTGGCCGTCTAAATGTCTTCATTGGATAAATGTCTATTCAAGTATTCTTTCCATTCTGTAATCAAACTGTTTGTTTCTTTGATGTTGAACTGTATGAGTTTTCGTGTTTTTTGGATATTAGCCCCTTATCAGATATTTCATTTGCAAATATCTTCTCCCATTCAGTAAGTATAGTTTGTTTTGTTGATAGTTTCTCTCAATGTGCAAATCTTTTTAAAGTTGCTATAGTCCATTTGTTTATTTTTGTTTGTTTCCCTTTCATGAGGAGACATATAAAAAAAATATTGCAAAGATCAGTGTCAAAGGGCATAAAAGTGTACACTTTCTTCCAGAAGTTTCGTGATTTCAAAACTTACATTTAAGTAATCCATTTTGGGTTTATTTGTATATATGGTATGAGAAAAAAGTTCAATCAGATTCTTTTGCAAGTAGCTATCTAGTTTTCTGAATGCTATTTATTGAAGAGGTTCAGTCAGTCAGTTCAGTCACTTAGTCATGTCTGATTCTTTGTGACCCCATGGACTGCAGCACGCCAGGCTTCCCTGTCCTTCACCAACTCGCAGAGCTTACTCAAATTCATGTCCATCAAGTCAGTGATGCCATCCAACCATCTCATCCTCTGTCATCCCCTTCTCCTCCTGCATTCAATCTTTCCCAGCATCATGGTCTTTTCCATTGAGTCAGTTCTTCACATCAGGTCGCCAAAGGATTGAAGTTTCAGCTTCAGCCTCAGCCCTAGTGGATATTCAGGACTGATTTCCTTTGCCATGGACTGGTTAGATCTCCTTGCAGTCCAAAGGACTCTCAAGAGTCTTTTCCAGCACCACAGTTCAAAAGCATCAATTCTTTGGTGCTCAGCTTTCTTTATAGTCCAACTCTCACATCCATGCATGTCTACTGGAAAAAACATAGTTTCCACTGAAGTGAAGTGAAATCGCTCAGTCGTGTCCGACTCTTTGCGACCCCATGGACAGTAACCTGCACCAGGCTCCTCCGTCCATGGGATCTTCTAGGCAAGAGTACTAGATGGATCCGAATGTATATTTTTGCCTCTTTTGTCAGAGATTAATTACCTGTATAAGTTTAGGTTTATTTCTACACTCCCTATTTAATTCTATTAATCTATGTGTCTGTGTTGGTTTCAGAAGTGTATTGTTTTGATTACTCTAGCTTTGTAGTAGAGTTTGAAATCAGGGAGCATTATACCATCAATCTTTTTCTTCTTTCCCAAAATCATTTTGGCCTTTTGAGTTCTTTTGTTTTCATACAAATTTGAGAATCATTGTTCCAGTTCTGTGGGAAAAAAAATGCCACTGTTAATTTGCTAGAGATAGTGCTGAGTCTGTAAATCTGGTCTATTTAACGATATTAATCATTTCAATTTATGAACACCGTATATCTTTTCATCTGCTTCTGCCATCTTCAATTTCTTTCATCAGTATCTTATAATTTTTTGAACATAGGTCTTTTACATCCTTAATCAGAGTTATCTCCACATATTTTATTATTTTAGTGAGACTGTGAATGAGAATGCTTTCCTAATATCTCTTTCTGGTAGTTTATAGAAGCACAGCAGATTTCTGTACAGTAATTTTGTATCCTGCAACTTTACCCCAAATTCATTGACAAACTCTAATATATATATTTTTGTGTTTCTTTTTAGAATTTTCTATGCATAGTATCATGTCATCTGTGAACAGTACACACCCACACACGCACATACATATATATATTTACACAGACAGAATTGGTAACACCTAATTGGGACCCCGTGCCCAAGGGACGGCGGCCAAGAGGAGTTACCCCAAGTAGGAGGTCAGGGGTGGCAGCCGGGAGGAGCTACCCCATGCCCGAGGCCAGGGGCGGTGGCAGAGAGGAGCTGCTCCACGTCCAAGGAGTGGTGGCTGCACGGGCACAGGAGGACCTAGAGGAGCTACTCCACATTCAAGATCAGGAGGGGTGGCAGTGAGGAGATACCCCTCATCCAAGTTAAGGAGCAGCAGCTGTGCTTTGCTGGAACAGCCATGAAGAGATACCCCACGTCCAAGGTAAGAGAAACCCAAGTAAGACAGTAGGTGTTGCAAGAGGGCATCAGAGGGCAGACACACTGAAACCATACTCACAGAAAACTAGTCAATCTAATCACACTAGGACCACAGCCTCGTCTAACTCAATGAAACTAAGCCATGCCCTGTGGGGCCAACCAAGATGGGTGGGTCATGATGGAGAGGTCTGACAGAATGTGGTCCACTGGAGAAGGGAATGGCAAACCACTTCAGTATTCTTGCCTTAAGAAGCCCATGAACAGTATGAAAAGGCAAAATGATAGGATACTGAAAGAGGAACTCCCCAGGTCAGTAGGTGCCCAATATGCTTCTGGAGATCAGTGGAGAAATAACTCTAGAAAGAATGAAGAGATGGAACCAAAGCAAAAACAATACCCAGTTGTGGATGTGACTGGTGATAGAAGCAAGGTCCGATGCTGTAAATAGCAATATTGCATAGGAACCTGGAATGTTAGGTCCATGAATCAAGGCAAATTGGAAGTGGTCAAACAAGAGATGGCAAGAGTGAACATCAACATTCTAGGAATCAGTGAACTAAAATGGACAGGAATGGGTGAATTTCACTCAGATGACCATTATATCTACTACAGTGGGCAGGAATCTCAGAGAAGAAATGGAGTAGCCATCATGGTCAACAAAAGAGTCCGAAATGCAGTACATGGATGCAATCTTGGAAATGACAGAATGATCTCTGTTCATTTCCAAGGCAAACCATTCAATATCACAGTAATCCAAGTCTATGCCCCAACCAGTAATGCTGAAGAAGCTGAAGTTGAACAGTTCTATGAAGACCTACAAGACCTTTGAGAACTAACACTCAAAAAAGATGTCCTTTTCGTTATAGGGGACTGGAATGCAAAAGTAGGAAGTCAAGAAACACCTGAAGTAACAGGCAAATTTGGCCTTGGAATACGGAATGAAGCGGGACAAAGACTAATAGAGTTTTGTCAAGTGAACACACTGGTCATAGCAAACACCTTCTTCCAACAACACAAGAGAAGACTCTACACATGGACATTACCAGATGGTCAACACCGAAAACAGATTGATTATATTCTTTGCAGCCAAAGATGGAGAAGCTCTATACAGTCAGCAAAAACAAGACCCGGAGCTGACTGTGGCTCAGATCATGAGCTCCTTATTACCAAATTCAGACTTAAATTGAAGAAAGTAGGGAAGACCACTAGACCATTCATGTATGACCTAAATCAAATCCCTTATGATTATACAGTAGAAGTGAGAAATAGATATAAGGGGCTAGATCTGATAGATAGAGTGCTTGATGAGCTATGGAATGAGGTTCGTGACACTATACAGGAGACAGGGATCAAGACCATCCCCATGAAAAAGAAATGCAAAAAAGCAAAATGGCTTTCTGGGAAGGCCTTACAAATAGCTGTGAAAAGAAGAGAAGCGAAAAGCAAAGGAGACAAGGAAAGATATAAGCATCTGAATGCAGAGTTTCAAAGAATAGCAAAGAGAGATAAGAAAGCCTTCCTCAGCGATCAATGCAAAGAAATAGAGGAAAACAACAGAATGGGAAAGACTAGAGATCTCTTCAAGAAAATTAGGATTACCAAGGGAACATTTCATGTAAAGGTGAGCTCGATAATGGACAGAAATGGTATGGACCTAACAGAAGCAGAAGATATTAAGAAGAGGTGGCAAGAATACACAGAAGAAATGTACAAAAAAAGATCTTCATGACCAAGATAATCACAATGGTGTGATCACTCATCTAGAGCCAGACATCCTGGAATGTGAAGTCAAGTGGGCTTTAGAAAGCATCACTATGAACAAAGCTAGTGGAGATGATGGAATTCCAGTTGAACTATTTCAAACCCTGAAAGATGATGCTGTGAAAGTGCTACGCTCAATATGCCAGCAACTTTGGAAAACTCAGCAGTGGCCACGGGACTGGAAAAGGTCAGTTTTCATTCCAATCCAAAAGAAAGGCAATGCCAAAGAACGCTCAAATTACCGCACAATTGCACTCATCTCACATGCTAGGAAAGTAATGCTCAAAATTCTCCAAGCCAGGCTTCAGAAATACATGAGCTGTGAACGTCCAGATGTTCAAGCTGGTTTTAGAAAAGGCAGAGGAACCAGAGATCAAATTTCCAACATCCGCTGGATCATCGAGAAAAGCAAAAGAGTTCCAGAAAAACACCTATTTCTGCTTTACTGACTATGCCAAAGCCTTTAACTTTGTGGATCACAATAAACTGTGGAAAATTCTGAAAGAGATGGGATTACCAGTCCCCCTGACCTGCCTCTTGAGAAACCTATATGCAGGTCAGGAAGCAACAGTTAAAACTGGACATGGAGCTACAGACTGGTTCCAAATAGGAAAAGGAATATGTCAAGGCTGTATACTGTCACCCTGCTTATTTAACTTCTATGTAGAGTACATCATGAGAAATGCTGGGCTGGAAGAAGCACAAACTGGAATCAAGATTGCCAAAAGAAATATCAATAACCTCAGATATGCAGATGACACCACCCTTATGGCAGAAAGTGAAAAGGAACTGAAAAGCCTTTTGATGAAAGTGAAAGAGGAGAGTGAAAAAGTTGGCTTAAAGCTCAACATTCAGAAAACTGAGATCATGGCATCTGGTCCTATCACTTCATGGGAAATAGATGGGGAAACAGTGGAAACAGTGTCAGGCCTTTTTTTTGGGGGGGGGGGCTAAAAAATCACTGCAGATTGTGACTGCAGCCATGAAATTAAAAGATGTTTACTTCTTGGAAGGAAAGTTATGACCAACCTAGATAGCATATTGAGAAGCAGAGACATTACTTTGTCAACAAAGGTCTGTCTAGTCAAGGCTATGGTTTTTCCAGTGGTCATGTATGGATGTGAGAGTTGGACTGTGAAGAAAGCTGAGCGCCCAAGAATTGATGGTTTTGAACTGTGGTGTTGGAGAAGACTCTTGAGAGTCCCTTGGACAGCAAGGAGATCCAACCAGTCCATTCTAATGGAGATCGGCCCTAGGTGTTCTTTGGAAGGAATGATGTTAAAGCTGAAACTCCAGTACTTTGGCCACCTCATGCGAAGAGTTGACTCATTGGAAAAGACTCTGATGCTGGGAGGGATTGGGGGCAGGAGGAGAAGGGAACAACAGAGGATGAGATGGCTGGATGGCATCACCGACTCGATGCACGTGAGATTGAGTGAACTCCAGGAGTTGGTGATGGACAGGGAGGCCTGGCATGCTGTAATTCATGGGAGTCGCAAAGAGTCGGATATGACTGAGTGACTGAACTGACTAAACTGAACTGAATTTCATTCAAGGCAGGGAGTGCTTCATGGAAAAATCGTCACTTACAATTTATGGATTATGAATAAGCTATTCAACAAGAGTCATAAGAGGAAATTTGAAATTCATACTTAAGGGGAAACTTGGGTAAAATGTTAAAAAGCAGATATGTTTTTGATGGTTAATTTTATGTTGTTGAGTGGGTGATAGATGCTCAGATTAAACACTGTTTCTGTACATTGTCTTTAAGGGTAATTCTAATTGATGGATTCAATAAAGCAGATTGCACACCGCAGGGTGTGGGTAGGCATCATTCTATCAGTGAGGACCTGGATTGAACAAAAGGCAGAAGGAGGAAAGCTGAGACATATTATTCTATCTTCTCTGACCCTCAAATTGGGGCTTAAATCATCAGCTCCCCTGGTTCTTAGGTGTTCACACTTGAACTGAATTAGCACCGCCAGTCCTCCTGACTCTCCACTTTCTGTTCTTGTTCAGTAGCTAAGTTGTGTCCAATTCTTTGAGACTTTGTGGACTGCAGCATGCCAGGCTTCCGGTTCTCACATCTCCACCCTTGAACTGAATTAACATTACTGGTCTTCCTAAATCTCCACCTTATTGACAGCCAGTTTGTGAGAAATCTCAGCTTTCATAATTGTATGAGCCAATTCCTCTCAACAAATCTCCTGTTGGTTCTGTTTCTCTAGAGAACCTTAATACAAGGATGAAAGTTATAAAGGACTCTGTGTTAAATATTCTGAAAGGATAGGGGAAATGCATACACCTGCTGCAGTTAGAGTTTAACCAGTGATTTTGATAATGAAAACAAAAGGAAAATGGAAAAAGTGTTCCACACAATACTGGTAAGACTTGCTAAGAAAAGAGCCATACAGGAAAAAATAAATCAGGACTGAGTTTATTCTTGTGAGTATACAAAATTGGAGGGATAGTTATTGATGAAGCTAGAAATAATAATTAAAATAGGAAAATCAAATAATAGGAATACCTTCTAATTTATTATATATGATATGCTATATACTTTCATATGTTATTTAATATAAAATAATTTTAAGGTACAGAATTTAAAAAGTCAAAAAGCTAAATTGTTTTTCTGGAGTGAGTTTGAAGAAGGAAAACATGTTTTGTTGTTTACAAAAGTATTTCAATAAAACAAAATAAAGTTATTTAACTCAGTTTAAAGAGCTAGTCTCCTGCATTTTATGCATATACAAGAATCCTCTTACACTGGAATTAAACAATTTATTGAGGATTTGCATGTAGCAAAACACAGATGAAGAATCACTGGTTGACTGGAAAAATTGTAAAATTAATAATTTATGCCATTGATTTGCTAAGCCAATTTATGAAGCTGAACA
This sequence comes from Bos javanicus, assembly GCF_032452875.1. Taxonomy (NCBI): domain Eukaryota; kingdom Metazoa; phylum Chordata; class Mammalia; order Artiodactyla; family Bovidae; genus Bos; species Bos javanicus. The sequence goes on along the minus strand of NC_083879.1, from coordinate 4,176,304 downwards.
TGTACAAAGTCTCAGGACCCTAACTATTGTTTCAATAAAACTAATCCAAAATGCAAAGTCTACAGTCTTGTATGTTAGTTGTTCTGACAGAGATAATTTAATTTGATTGCTTGATCTGTTTCTAAATATTCTAAAATTACACAAATGCAAACACTTGGGATTGTTACCTGCTATTAACCTCAAATGATATGAATACAAACACAAGCACAGCACACAAACTCTTTCCATCTCTCTCCCTCTCATACACACACACACACACACACACACACACACCCAATATAACCAAATGACTCTGCCTTTCTGAGAGTCATTTACATTTAATAATTCAACTAGCATTAAATTTTCTAAATAAATAAATAAGGTATAGATTGTATTCCTGATCATGGACTCAATATTAAATACATTAAATGCATCACAATAATTACCAAGAGCATAAGAAGAAAACAAAAATGCAACTATAATTTTTGGCACTGCATAAATCACTAGATACCTAGTCATTCTTCCTGGCTATGAAGTACATACATACACATATACCAAACAGGAGTCTTTAAGTGACGTGCATACATGATATCCATAAGTTACTTTGTTTATTGACTATGTAGATATTTCATCCCTAGTAATTCAACTCACAATGTGTTATAATAGGATTTTCTCTAGAATTCGATATTTAATACCCACTCAGAGCTGCCATCTATGGGGTCGCACAGAGTCAGACACGACTGAAGCGACTTAGCAGCAGCAGCAGCGGAGCTGCGTATTTCACACTAACCAATTTCTTCATGACTTTTGCCTCTCACTTCTTTTATTTTGGAACAACTCTATGTCGAGGCAAATATTTCTTTTCTTTCTCTCTCTTTTTTTCTGTGTCATGTGGCACGTGTGATCTTAGCTCCCAGACCAGGCGTTGAACTGGTGACCCTGCAGTGGAAGCTCGGAACCTTAACTGCCAGAAGAGTGGAGAAGTCACAGAAGTCTTTTGATTATCATTCTTTTCTTATCCTTTCAGGCTGCACTTGGGCTATATTTATATTCTCTTGACTGTCACCTACACAGTTTCCTCTCATGCAACGTGAAGAAACTGATTCCTGTAACAAAATCAATTAAGTCACAGTATGGAGGAAGTGGGTATGTTTGGTTACGTTTCAGGGGTCATAACTATGCCACAGCAGCTAGTTTTGCTGTCTGTTCAGACTCTCAAGTTGTCTTGGCCATTACCAATCCCAGAGCATTGTCCCCTTTATTTTCCTATGGAGACTTCTGAATTGATTGACAAGTAAGCATAGCCTTTTCATCTGTTAAAATCCCAGACACTCACCACATTATAGCATGGTTCTAGGCATCAATAAATGCTTGACCAATGATTTTTAATTAATATGTAATTATATACCATGCTATTTACATTTTATATGTAAATATAGTATCAGAACATTTATGATAAGTCTGGGCGTTTCTTTCTCTGTATCATAAAAACAAACAGAATGTCTGTGCTAACCCATACAATACCTGCAGTGTAGGTCATATTAAAATGAAATGAGTTTTTATCACTTCCCAACTGAACTTGCTACTCCATTAAGGTAGATCAAATTGCTTACCTTGACAGAGATTGATTGCCAATTAACTGTAGAATAAGCCAACCAAAATGAAGGGTTGGGAAATGCCTTGAAGTTTACTGAGACATCTTTATTAAATATGGAGGTCTGTGGCATAAATACTCCCAAGAAAATTGTTTCTGAAAAAAAAATGTTATAGATGTTGCAAGAGGTGGTAATGGTATTCTGACAAAATAGGAAATCTTGGTAATTCTGTAGAGAAACTTAAGGTGACCTTGTAAAGAGACTACATAAACCATTCGATAAAATTCAGCTTTTCTGACATTCTTTACTCTTGCCACAATTTGACATCGAGTTGCATCAAGTCAAATGAAACTTTGTGAACAGCCATCCTTCATACATTAAATTCCATCTTTTCTCTGTCTCCTAGGGCATGAAATAGCTGCTGACCCTCTCCTGTTTGTTTCTTTGTCAAGTTGCAAGCAGGGCTTGATACCTTTTGACTTTCATAGCTTTCCAGTTTTTATTATATCTGTGGTAGGCTTCGAATAGCAAATATTTCTCCATTCGGGTCTAATAAAGTTAGTGAAGAGCATTAGATTTAAGTGGTTCCAAGACTTAATTTGTTTTAAGTTTTCTCACATGTGGCTTAGTAGACAGCTTCTGGTATGGCTCCAGAAATGATTCTCCAAATCTTAGGAGGAAGTTAGCACAGCATCTGCAGCCTAAATTATATTGTCTCCACCAAGCTCTATGCCCTTTACATAATGCTTGTCTGATGTGTGGCTACATGGTTTTATCAAACAAGTACTTCGGCTTTCTGAAACATTTCAAAATGTCAATGGCTCTCCAAGACCTAAAGCCGTGTAACATTGAAATTCTGTATTAATTCTAGGTTCTACAAAGTTCATGATTTTACGTCTGTTAGTTCTAAAAATATTAACACAAAACATCTACATTCAAAGTAATGAAAATCTGAATGTGTATGAAGCATGTTATTGGAAGAATTCACCTAAGATAAGCTGGTGATAATGCTTCAGAAAGTTTTTTTTTTTTTCTTTCTACTTGCCTGATGGATGCAAATCAAATTCTTTGACCTTAGGAGAGTGATCATAAAATGTAATCAAAGTTTCCAGATCGAAAGGTGCTCTGAACAGTTCAGTAGGCAGCTGCATCAATGCTATAAAGCACCATGACTGCTAACACAGGTCATGCTTCTGGAAAACAAGATGAAAATCTTTTGCTTTTAAAAGGAATGTGGTCAGGTCCTAGGAAAAGAACGACAGCTATATTTATATAGCCTCCAACCCCAAGCAATTTGCAGATTTTTTTAATGTAATTAACCTCCAAAGTATTCCGGTTGCATATGTTTAAAAGTGGGTTGCACATACCCTTCTAACAAACAGAAATCTAAAGGGTTAGATAATCTAGTGGCTTAACTCAATGTTGACAAACCAAATATCAGTATAAGTCTTTAAGTATGATTTCATTGCTTCCTTGAAAGAAATTTAAACTATTTGGGGGGTTAGGGAAAAAAAAGTCTCTAAATTTACTGTCTAACGAAAAGAGCAATTCACAATGTGAAAAGTGATTAGCATAGTACTACACTTCACAAGTATCAGATGCTTAAAAGATTACCAGAATGTGATTGCCTACTCATTCAGTGCTTCAGAATTTTGCTTATTTGAATCTGACGCTTCTAATTTGAAATTCCTGTCTGAAAAATTCTAGGTAGGTTAAAATGTGTGTGTATGTGTGTGAGAGAGATCTTTGAAACATACAATTTTACTGAATAAATTTATTTTATATATTTTTTAATAATTTTACTTCTTTCTACCTCTACAAAATGTGAAGAATTATGCCAGAAAGAGGCAAAATTATATGTTATGTTTTAAAATACTTTCAGATTCTAATGGAAGACAGAGTGTGATTTCCCAGGGGAAATATTATAATCCATCAAGTTTATTGAATGAGATATTGAAGGAGCCTGATAACAGAGAAGGGTGGTTAGGTATGTCAGCAAGGCCAATATCAGTTCTCACGCTAGTAGACAAAAGTGAAAGAATTCTGTGGTTAGCTTTTTATGTATTATCAATTCAAGTCAAGGAACCAACCAGCTTTTTTTTTCAATTGAACACCACAGCATACCAAGAAATATACTATGAGTTAAAAATATAAAAAGAGTTAGATAAGGTCAATACACTTAAGGAAAATAGGAGAATAGCAATCAATTACAAAGTAGTTTTAAGAACTACAGGGAGAAAAGAGACAGATACTAGATAGTGGCAGGGACTAAATTGTTCATGCCCCCTAACCCTGCCCCACAAAAATTCCTATATTGAAACCTTAAACCCCAGTGTGACTCTATTTGGAGGTAGCACCTTTAAGAATGCATTTAAGGTTAAATGAAGTTGTGTTCTTGCCTGGACAAACCCAGGGACAGGGGAGCCTGGTGGGCTGCCATCTACAGGGTCACACAGAGTTGGACACGACTGAAGTGACTTAGCAGCAGCAGAAAAAGTTGTAAGTGTGAGCCTAAATCTAATAGGGCCAGTGTCCTTATAAGAAGAGGAATGGACACCAAAGACCGCTCTTTCATCACACACACAGAGGAAAGCCCGTGTGAGGACATAGCATCGAGGTGGCCATATGCAACCCAGCAAGAGAGGCCTTCCAGAAGCCAGCACTGACAGCACTTTGGTCTTGCACTTCTAGCCTCCAGACAGAGAAGACACATGTCTATTGTTTAAGCCACCCAAAATGTCGTAATCTCTTATGCCAGTCCAAGTTAATGGATTAGAGAGAGATGAGAGATAGATAGGTGTGGAAAAAACAGAGCAAACAATAAGACATATCCCAACTACAGATAGAGACAGTGGAGAGGCACGATACCTGCACTGAGTCTTTTTTTTTTTTTTTAATTTTTTTTTTTAACTTTACAATATTGTATTAGTTTTGCCAAATATCAAAATGGATCTGCCACAGGTATACCTGTGTTCCCCATCCTGAACCCTCCTCCCTCCTCCTTCCCCATACCCTCCCTCTGGGTCATCCCAGTGCACCAGCCCCAAACATCCAGTATCGTGCATCGAACCTGGACTGGCGACTCGTTTCATACATGATATTATACATGTTTCAATGCACTGAGTCTTAAAAGATAAAGTCTGCTTAGTAGATTACTTTCTCTCATGATTCTGTGTTGATCTTCTGAAAGCAAGTTCCAAAATTTTTACCACATGGCCTTGCCCTGTACTTTCTTATCTATTTTACTCTGAGTTTATGCCTTTCTCCATACTATATTGTCAATGTCCTTCAAACTAAAACTCTTTGGATCTAAACCTCACCACTTGTCTAAGTGTTAAATTTCCAGTACCTCAGGAAAATTCTGCCGGTTGGGTCTTCTTTCCATTTCTGAAATTTAATTATTTCAATCATCTTGGCATAAATTATACTACTACCACTAATAATAATAAATTCATAAATTCATCATACATAGTATTTTCATGTATGTGGTTTTATTACCTAAGACAATGCTATCACCAATTGTGTTTAATCATATTTCCAAAAAGAAAATACTAAGGACTAGGGAGGTTAAGTGATGTGCTAAAGTTCAGTTCATATTTTGTGGTCTGACATTTAGGTCTTTGATCCATTTAGCGTGTACCTTTGTGTATGGCTACATTACCATGTGTAAAATAGATAGCCAAGGGAAATTTGCTATATGGTTCAAGAAATTCAAACAGGTGCTCTGTATCAACCTAGAGGGGTGGGATGGGGAAGGACATGGGAGGGAGTTTTAAGAATGAAGGGATATATGTATACCTATGGCTAATTTATGTTGAGGTTTGAAAAAAAAAATTCTGTAAAGCAATTATCCTCCCATAAAAAACTAATTAATTAAAAAAAAAAACAAAAACGCTCGGTACAGTTCAGTCACTCAGTAGTGTCTGACTCTGTGACCCATTGACTGCAGCATGACAAGATTTCCTGTACATCACCAACTCCCAGAGCTTGCTCAAAGTCCTGTCCATCGAGTCAGTGATGCAATCCAACCATCTCATCCTCTGTCACCCCCTTCTCCTCCTACCTTCAATATTTCCCAGCATCAGGGTCTTTTCAAATGAGTCAGTTCTTCACATCAGGTGGCCAAAGTTTGGAGTTTCAGCTTCAGCATCAGTCCTTCCAATGAATATTCAAGACTGATTTCTTTACGATTGACCAGTTAGACCTCCTTGCAGTCCAGGGGACTCTCAAGGTTCTTCTTCAGTATCAAAGTTCGAAAGGATCAATTCTTCGGCCCTCAGCTTTCTTTGTAGTCCAACTCTCACATCAACAGGGCTACTGGAAAAACCAAAGCTTTGACTAGACAGACCTTTGTTGGCAAAGAAATGTCTTTACTTTTCAATACACTGTCTAGGTTGGTCATAGCTTACCTTCCAATGAGCAAATGTCTTTTAATTTCATGGCTGTAGTCACAATAGGCAGTGATTTTTGGAACCCCCAAAATAAAGTCTGTTACTGTTTCCATTATTTCCCCATCTATTTGCTGTGAAGTGATGAGACCGGATGCCATTGTTTTAGTTTTCTGAATGTCAAGCTTTAAGCCAGTTTTTAAACTCTCCTCATTCAGCTCCATCAAGAGGCTCTTTAGTTCTTCTTCACTTTCTGCCATAAGGGTGGTGTCATCTGCATATCTGAGGTTATTGATATTTCTCCCGGCAATCTTGATTCCAACTTGTGCTTCGTCCAATGCAGCGTTTCTCATGATGTACTCTGCATAGAAGTTAAATAAACAAGGTGAAAATATATAGCCTTGACGTACTCCTTTTCCTATTTGGAGCCAGTCTGTTGTTCCATGTCCATTTCTAACTGTTGCTTCCTGTTCTGCATACAGATTTCTCAATAGGAAGGTCAGGTGATCTGGTATTCCCATCTCTTGAAGAATTTTCCACAGTCTGTTGTGATCCACACAGTCAAAGGCTTTGGTGTAGTCAGTAAAGCAGAAGTAGATGTTTACTGGAACTTTCGTGCTTTTTCAATGATCCAACAGATGTTGGCAATTTGATCTCTTGTTCCTCTGCCTTTTCTAAATCCAGCTTGAACATCTGGAAATACACAGTTCACATCCTGTGCTCACGTCCTGTGTCCAGTCCACATTCTGAAGCCTGACTTGGAGAATTTTGAGCATTACTTTGCTAGTGTGTGAGATGAGTGCAATTGTGTGATAGTTTGAGCATTCTTTGGCATTGTCTTTCTTTGAGATTGGAATGAAAACTGATCTTTTCCAGTCCTGTGGCCACTGTTGACTTTTCCAAATTTGCTGGCATATTGAGTGCAGCACTTTCACAGCATCATCTTTCAGGGTTTGAAATAGCTCATCTGGAATTCCATCACCAGCATTGTTCATAGTGATGCTTCGTAAGCCCACTTGACTTTGCATTCCAGGATGTCTGACTCTAGGTGGGTGATCACACTGTCATGGTTGTCTAGGTTATGAAGATTTTTTTTTGTATAGTTCTATGTATTGTTGCCCCTCTTAATATCTTCTGCTTCTGTTCAGTCCATACCACATCTGTCCTTTATTGTGCCCATCTTTGCATGAAATGTTCCTTTGGTATCTCTGATTTCTTGAAGAGATCTCTAGTCTTTCCCATTCTATTGTTTTCCTCTATTTCTTTGCACTGATCACTGAAGAAGGCTTTCTTATCTCTCTTTGCTATTTTTTGGAACTCTGCATTCCAATGAGTATATCTTTCCTTTATTCCTTTGTCTTCAGCTTCTCTGCTTTTCTCAGCTATTTGTAAGGCCTCCTCAGACAAACATTTTGCCTTTTTGCGTTTCTTTTTCTTGGCGATGTTCTTGATCACTGCCTCCTGTACAATGTCACAAACCTCCATCCATAACTCTTCAGGCACTCTATCAAATCTAATCCCTTGAATCTACATGTCACTTCCACAGTATAATCCTAAGGAATTTGATTTAGGTCACACATGAATGATCTAGTGGTTTTCCTACTTTCTTCAATTTAAGTCTGAATTTGGCAATTAGGAGTACATGATCTGAGCCACAGTTATCTCCCAGTCTTGATTTTGCTGACTGTATAGAGCTTCTCCATCTTTGGCTGCAAAGAATATAATCAATCTGATTTCAGTATGGACCATCTGGTTGTTTCCAAGTGTAGAGTCATCTCTTGTGTTGTTGGAAGAGGGTGTTTGCTATGACCGGTACATTCTCTTGGCAAATCTCTGTTTGTTTTCGCCCTGCTTCATTTTGTACTTCAAGGCCAAATTTGCCTGTTACTCCAGGTATCTCTTGACTTCCTACTTTTGCATTCCAGTACCCTTTAAAGAAAAGGACAACTTTGTGTGTGTGTGTGTGTGTGTGTGTGTGTGTGTGTGTGTGTTAGTTCTAGAAGGTCTTGTAGGTCTTCAAAGAACCATTCAACTTCATCTTCCTCAGCATTAATGTTTGGGGCATAGACTTCGATTCTCTCATATTGAATGATTTGCCTTGCAAAGGAACAGAGATGATTCTTTCGTTTTTGAGATTGTCTCCAGAAGTACTGCATTTCCAACTCTTTTGTTGACTATGATGGCTACTCCATTTCTTCTAAGGGATTCTCACCCACGGTAGTAGATATAATGGTCATCTGAGTTAAATTCACCCATTCCAGTCTGTTTTAGTTCACTGATTCCTAAAATATTGATGTTCACTCTTGCCATCTCCTCTTTGACCACTTCCAATTTAACTTGATTTGTGGACTTAACATTCCAGGGTTGTATGCAATATTGTTCTTTATGACATCAGACTTTACTTCCATCACCAACATACATCAACAACTGGGCATTATTTTGGCTTAGGCTCCATCTCTTTTTTCTTTCTGGAATTATTTCTTCACTGTTCTCCAGTAGCATATTGGGCATCTACTGACCTGGGGAGTTCATCTTTCAGTGTCATATCTTTTTGCCTTTTCATACTGTTCATGATGTTCTCAAGGCAAGAATACTGAAGTGGTTTGCAGCCCCTTCTCCAGTGGACCTCATTTTGTCAGAACTCTCCACCATGACCTGTCCGTCTTGGGTGGCACTACACGGCACGGTTCATAGTTTCACTGAGTTAGACAAGGCTGTGGTCCATGTGATCAGTTTGACTAGTTTTCTGTGATTGTGGTTTTCATTCTGTCTGCCCCCTGATGGATAAGTATAAGAAGCATATGGAAACTTCCTGATTGGAAGGAGTGACTGAGGGGGAATCTTGGTCTTGTTCCGATGGGCAGGGCCATGCTCAGTAAATCTTTAATCCAATTTTCTGTTGATGGGTGGGGCTGTGTTCCCTCCCTGTTGTTTGACCTGAGACCAAACTATGGTGGAGGTAATGAAGATGATTGAGTCCTCCTTCTAAAGTCCTGTGCATGCACTGCTGTACTCAGTGCCTCCGACCCTGCAGCAGGCCACCGCTGACCCAAGCTTCCACCCGAGACCTCTGGACACTCACAGGCAAGTCTAGGTCAGTCTCTTGTGGGGTCACTGCTCCGTTCTCCTGGGTCCTGGTGCACACAAGGTTTTATTTCTGCCCTTCAACCTTCTTTTGCCCCAGTCCTGTATAAGTCCTGGAGGCTCTATGGTGGGGTAAATGGTGACCTCCTCCAAGAGGGCTCATGCCACAGGCTGTGTGAGACCCAGGTCTGCTGCACCCAGAGTCCCTGCCCCTGCAGCAGGCCACTGCTGACCTGTACCTCCACAGGAGATGTTCAAACACTCAAGGCAGGTCTGGCTCAGTCTGTGTGGTGAGTCCTGATGCACACAAGATTTTGAGCCCTCCAAGCATCTCTGGAGGGTACAGGGTTTGATTCTAAATATGATTTTGCCCCTCCTACCATCTTGATGGGGCTTCTCCTTTTCCCTTGGAGGTGGGGTATCTTTTTTTGGTGGGATCCAGCATTCTCCTGTCAATGATTGCTACTCAGTTATCTTTAATGATCAGGGTATGAAATAATTCATGAATTTGCAATCAGTTTTCTCCTAGTGGCTGTCTATTGTCTGTGGTCTAACATTAGTATCCAGTCACCCATTTATTGCTGTTAAGAGCCTGTGATCTCTGTTTGTCAACACACAGCTCCAGTTTTCAAGTGGAGTATTTGAATGGAAGGCAGCTTAGGCTTAGGTAGGGCAGTGCATTCCTTTACTCTGGCCGTACAGTTTACTGTTAAAATGGCCCCTTTACTGCCTATCCCAGGGATTTTGTTGGAGTACCTTGAAGAGGTGTTTGCTTTCTTTCTCTAAACTTGAACCAAGAGAAAGTAAAATGCAACTGTAACATCTGTCTCATGAGGATGTGCAATAGGAGAATGAAAACAACATCCATACATGACCACTGGAAAAACCATAGCCTTGACTAGACGGACCTTTGTTGGAAAATAAAGCTGGGTCAAAAAAACTGTTTACTTCAGGAGGCAGACATAAGTGAAAAGTGGCCACCATAAAAGAGAAATATAGAATTAGATGCAAGACAGTATGGCCTACAATGAGACAAAAAATTATGATAAGAATATTTTTAAGTGTAATGACCAAAGAAGAAAGGAGAAAACTAATAACCAAGGACCATAGAGTTAGGGTGCCAAGGAAGCTGGTTTATTTGCTATAGTAGTGATGACTAGAAGGATAGTTTCATCCTCACACAAGAACAGTCAACCTAGATTTTCATTTTGATGGGATACAGGGAGAAAATTAGCAACAGTGAAGGTAGGGATCATTGAGCAGAAGTTGTTAGAGGAGTATTCCAACCTTCTAGTTAAAGTGGCTCCAGAGAGGTCCCCAAGGCTTAAAATGACACAGCCCATGCCTTCAAGGAAAACCCCACTGAAAATAAAAATATGTAGCCATTCTTACATTCTCCATACCTGGCCCCTAGTGGCACGATAGACTCAGCAAAATTTTATTGACTAAATGAATATGTACTGAATGGAGTCTCCACTTATTTAAAGCTTTTAAAGGGCTTGAAGGAAAAAAAATCTAGCACCAATCTGGGCCATAAGAAGGTCAATTTTTACCTAGAATAATTCCTTTAAAATTGAATGCCTGTAAAAAGATTTTACAAACTAGAAAGAGGAATGACAAGAACAGCTATCTATAATGATTTATATAAGGTTTGAGATACACACTCTATTAAACTCTTAACACAATACTTGCTTGCAATTATTATGAACACTCACACTTAGCAAGAAGTAGGTTTCCGTTCAAAACAGCTTGCCAGTCTATTTTGAATTATGGGAAGGAATTCCACGTGCCAATAAGGCAAGAGCTGCCTGAGAAATGCTGGGATTCCAAGGACATGTTTTAGCTATTAGTTCAAGTCAAAACAAGTTAAATGTGCAGGGAAAAGAATCCCACTGAGGAAGCACAAAGATTAAAAACTGCCTGTTTTTGTTTATTTTTGTCATATAATAAACTATGGAGAATATCTAACTAGCCTAAGAAAACAAACTGATTTCAGGAACTTTATTTGGGCCATTTTCATACACACATAATGCTATGCTAATTTTAAATGAATCTCAGTTTTCCACTTAAACATGCCAGCAGGAAGTCTACTTGGCAATACTTTCTTGGATGTTTTGCCAATTGTTGTATGTACTGAAAAACAACAAAACCTCTTTCTATAAAAAGCATCATATAATTCAGACTTTGCTATGATCCAGAAAGGATTCCACCTCAATTACTCTGAATGAGTGAAGTATTGCAATATTCTTCCCACATCAATGTTGAGTTCCACGGGTCTCTCACTACAGAATTCTAAAATCATTAAATAGGAGCTGCTGACTTTTGTGGAGATCTTTTTGCTTGGCTCCCAGGACTATCCTTAGCAAATCCAAATGGTTCCCTCTGCATGTGTCATTCTGAACCATTCTTTCTTCCCTGGATCTTCAATGTCCCTGAAGTAGATGGTCACTACCCTCATCTGGCATCAATGTCTTTCACTTATGACCACCAACAACATATTACAGACATTAAGATACTTTCTCATTTAAAAACTCTACATCCTGGGTGTTATTTTTATCTTCATAGTACAGAGGAAGAAGCTGATAAGTGTGAGGGAATTTTCCATAAATCACACAAGTCTCATTTACACTAGTAAATGAGAAAGTTAAGCTTCAAATCTCGGTATGTGTGATTCCACCTGAATTCTAAAGCAGTGTGTAGGAAATCCTTAATCTTAGTTTGTTTGAGCTGTTACCACAAAATGCCATGGATTGGGTGGCTAAACAACAGAAATCTATTTCTTACATTTCTGAAGACTGGTAACTCCAAGCTGATAGCACCAGCATGCTCACATTCTGGCAAAGTTCCTCTCCTTTGACTGCCTATGGGTTGCTGTATCCTCATGGGGCTAGGGCGCCCTGTGGGATTTCTTCTTTAAGAGCCCTAATCCCATTATGAAGGCTCCACCTTCACCATGTGAGCACCTACCAAAGGCCCTTCTTTCTCATACCATCACATCAGGCATTAGGATTTCAACACTGAAGTTTGGGGGAACACAAACACTCAGACTATAGCACTCACTCCTCTACTTATATTCAATTCAGTTTAGTTCAGTTGCTCAGTCATATCTGACTCTTCGCGACCCCATGAATCGCAGCACACCAGGCCTCCCTGTCCATCACCAACTCCCGGAGTTCACTCAGACTCACATCCATCGAGTCAGTGATGCTGTCCAGCCATCTCATCCATCTCATCCCTTCTCCTCCTGCCCCTAGTCCCTCACAGCATCAGAGTCTTTTCCAATGAGTCAACCCTTCACATGAGGTGGCCAAAGTACTGGAGTTTTAGCTTTAGCATCATTCCTTCCAAAGAAACCCCAGGGCTTATCTCCTTCAGAATGGACTGGTTGGATCTCCTTGCAGTCCAAGGGACTCTCAAGAGTCTAACTGGAATACAGTCATGCCCACTGGTTTATGAATTGCTTATGGCTGCTTTTGGGCTTTAAGCAGCAGAGTTGGGTAGCTGGATTAGGGACCACATGGCCCACAAAGATGAAAATGCTTGCTATCTGGCCTTTCACAGAAAAAATTTACCAACCTGTGCTCTAGCAACTACATCATTAAGTTATCCCCTCTAGTACCCAATACTGTCACCAAAGCAATGTTTCTCCTTGTTGACAGATTTCACTGGAATTCCCAAAGTACAGAGCAACGAGTCATAAAGAATTAGTCTTTCTTAAATTTTAGAAATAGCACTTTAGCACATTTTTCATACAATTGTGGAGACTACATAATTGTAGTGATATGAATGGATGTTTGAATAATTCAAATGATTCTGAATTTTACATACACCCCATATATATATATACATATATATACATATATTCGATGTATTTTTCCAAGTTTGTTTATATTTTCTATTGACTGAGGAAATCAGTTTTAGCTTAATCTATCAAGCGTTTGTTAAATGGTAAATCATAACCATAGCACAGAAGACATTGTCTGGGACATTGACCATAAATGAATGGCACACACCAAAATATTGTTGGATTCTCATTTGAAAAATTTTAAGTAGCTGTTTCACAATAGATAAGATATCTAATATTCTAAATGTTCTTTTGCAAATGCTAGATGTAACCAGTGCCTTGAGGATTGTGGCAGCTGGAGTAGGACTCAAGGAAATAGAAGAAGATTGAGATGGGTAATTTAAAGGCTGTCAAATGTATGCAGTGTAAATGGAAGCTTTGGAACGTCAGTGGAAAAAGTCATTTTACCAAGTTTAAATAAGAACTTTAGAAAAGGTATGTTGTTCCCACAGCACATTTTAGGTGAGAAATGAAAATTCCCATCCTATAGAGTAACAGAGTTTTACATTTTACCAACAATTGTTCCATTTGATCTTTCAGTGGTAACCTATGTTCCATTTTCAATAAATTCTTAATCTTTAAGAAATTTTCCCATTTTATATTTGCTCCACATTTATTTAAAGAATTTACCTAAAATTTATTAGAGAATTCTAAGCTTCACTATTGATCTGTTAAAGAAAAATAAAAGAAAATCACTGATGCAATACCAGCAACTGTTTTCTCAAGCCAAAATTGATTGAGAGTGTCCCCTGTATAAAAATGAAATGCATTTCTGTGGATGCACTGATGCTTCACCATCTGTCCAACATCTCAGATTTACTCTCCCAGATAACTTCATATTTCACCCTGTAGTCCCTAAAGAAACATCACTTTAAACAGGGCCACATGGAAAAATACACTTCAATAACATTTGAAGGTCTTGCATTTAGCTGCAAGGGCCTCTAACCTAAATGACTGATGTGTCTAGAGAGAAGCTCCATTTGAAGTTATGGAAATGGGGAGGAACAAATGCAAGGGACGGAATGTATTTAAAAAATGAGATGATGGCAGTAAAAGACATAGGGATTTACAGATAAAACCAAAAGATGCTGGCAGCCATCTATCAGTGTGACTTGATGAAATAGGTATTGGAAATTAACTCGGGAACCCTATGAATTACATTCACTCCATGCTCTGGGCTAAGCACTTGTCAATTTCAGCTGCTATTGCAACCTATTACTTACAGACTACATGGCTGGCAAGCTAATAGCACTGGATAGTGTTAAAGAAAATAGGAGAATAAACTGAATGTAGCAAGGCTTGTCACTGACAGAGTATATCTTTCTGAAGTCCAGGGTGAACACCCAAAGCCCCAGCTGTTCACTTGCTCCTAGGTAAGCACTTAACTCTACATACTATCATTTTGTCTATGAAGAAGAGTCTTCCTGAAGAATTAGCCAGAGGTCACCCAGATATCTGGGTACTTTTGCTAGTATTTTCGAGGTTTGCAGAAAATGCTGGGAATTTGAATGTTTTTTTAACTTTTAATTCAGTTTAAAGTTTTCAACTCCTTTCAGGTTGGTCAGATGCCATCCTGATTATTTAGTTTTAGTTTCAAATAAGATCTGTCCTTTTGCTTTAGGTTATTTTCCTTTTAATCATAGGCTTACTTCCTATGTTTACCTAGACAACTTATAACTCTTCCACGTAAGATCAAATGGAAGGAGAGGTTGCAGTTTGTATTACGAAATATATTATTTCTCTGCTTCCCATAGACTCTATGTGTATGAGTGAATACATTTAATCTTACCTCATAAAAAATAAGAAATATGCATCTATACAACAAAATCCTTCTTTAAATTGAGCTCCACCAGTGTCCAGGAACTATATTGTATTTTTCAACTGATAAGCTTGTCTAACATTGAAATATTTTAATAAGCAAGCACATTCAGGGTAAATGTCAGCCAGAGTGATCTTCTGACTAACAGATGCTGATGGGTATAGAGAGGGGGAGAGGGACTTAAAAGCACTGAAAAATCAAGCAAGGCCAAATTAGAACAAATGTTTGTCAAGTAAAAAGGGCAGCTCTTCATCTGATGGAAGGGGTTTAATTAGAAAAGTCACAGAGAGGAGCTGTCTCGAAAGGACTGGTTCCATTCTCTTCAGATAAGCTAATGAACCTCATTGAACTTTGCAGAGAAAGGCTCAACCAATAATCCGAGCAAGAAGAATTCACAAAATGTGTTGCTTTGCCTCTTACACTCAAGAGGGTCAATTGCTAGGGGCACCAGGTCACAACACAGAAGTGCTGCAGGATTTGCCATCTGATTTTCCTTCCAAGTTGCCAAATAGGTACATGGCTCAGAGAAAAATATAATTTGAATATGTCCTCTATGAAGGGCTTCCTTGGTGGCTTAGAAAGTAAAGAGTCCACCTGCAATGCAGGAGACCTGGGTTCAATTCCTGGGTCAGGAAGATCCCCTGAAGAAGCGAATGGCTACCCACTCCAGTATTCTTGCCTGGAGAATTCCATGGACAGAGGAGCCTGGTGGGCTACACGGTCCATGGGGTCACAAAGAGTCAGACACAACTTGACTGAGTAACTAAAACTTTCACTTTTTCCATAAAAACAAAACAAATTTTATCATAAAGAAGTAATTATAAAATATAAATCACCTGTTTTATGTACCAAATCACCTACAAGGTATATAATCTACACTGTGGGCATGCATGCTCAGTCATGTCTCTTTGTGATCATATGGACTGTAGCCCCCCAGGCTCATCTGTTCGTGTAATCTTCCAGGAAAGAATACTGGAGTGGGTTGCCATTTCCTCCTCTAGGGGATCTTTCAGACTCAGGGATCAAACCTGCATCTCCTGCATTGGCAGGAGATTATTTACCACTGAACCACCTGGGAAGCCCAATTTATACTGATTATGGTCTATACGTCCCTGGGAATTTTCTCTTCCCCAATAGTAAGCATAACAAACATTCATTAAACAACATTCTTTTTTTGGTATTAGCCAAGGTCATCTTGGATATATAAAAGAATAACATAAACAGAATTTTATAAGAGTAATTATGTAAGGAAGACACAAACCTCAAAGGAGGCTGAGTATGGAAAAATCTGAAGTTGTTTACAAATCTCACTAAAAATAAGAAGAATCTAAACTTTTTCTGATTATTTAAGGCTTCAGTGCTTTTGTCTGTCAGTTTTATTTTCCTTACTGGTTAGCCTTTTGCAGAGAATTCATGTCTGGTATTGAACTCCTTGAAAGAGTAATAAAGCACATATGGAATAGAGTAGCATGTGAAATTAAACTGCAGAATGTTTATAGTGGAGCTTTTTTGACACGGGACATTTACCAACTACCTTTAGGAAAACTTTCCTTTGTTATCTGACATAAGCAAATACAAGTGCTATGCAACTAATGTATTAAATCTTCCCCTAATCCACTCACTACCTCATGAGAGAAACCCGAAACAAACACTTGGTTGTAATAGGCTAGAAATAAAAAAAATGGAAGTTAGTGGGTACCATTTTCATTTTCAAAATTACATTAAATAAACACACACACACATACACACACACACACACACATGCACACATAACCACACACATACTCCAGAGAACCCTAGTCAGAAAGAAATTGGACCATTGTATTCTATTAAGTTTCACATTTTCTTGTTGGCATGGGAAAAAATAAGAACTTTATAAAAATTGTTACAAATGTTCTGACTTAAAACTGTAAAGTATACCATACTTAAATACAAACAAGCTGATTTTGCCTTTGGTGGGGAGGATGGTGTCAGAAGAGGGAATTGTTATCAAAACTCAGAGTGTTTCTTTATAATTTGATATCTGGATCTGGTTCCCTTGAGAAATTAAGTGGAGTTACTTTCAACCACTGGGCTTCAGAGTGGGAGACTAGACCTAGGACACTTCCTTGCTTATATCAGAGATAGTCCTTAATGTTGTTACAGCTTTAATGCTGGGAACTATCCTAGACTGGGGAATTCTTTCCATTCCTCTAAAACAGTGGTTCTCAACTGGGAGCGACGTTGTCTTCTGGGAAGCATCTGTGGAGACTAGAGTCAGCTTTGACTGTCGTAACTGAGGGGAGGAGATGCTACTGGCATCTAATGGGAAGAGGCTGAGGATACTGCTGAGCAGCCTACAACGTACAGGGCAGTCCCCCACAGCAATGAGTTATCCAGCCTCAAAATTCAATAATTTCAAGTTGGAGAAAAGTGTACAGCCTAACTCATGAATGTGAGTCCTGGATTTCACAGGATATCTCTGTAATCATACATGAAACTTTTCTGTGACAGCTGAATTGTTTACTTCCACTTAATTTATATGCACAGACTCTCTTTTTTAAAATATTTTTCTGCTTACATGCAGCACAGATTTCAGCTTCAGGGAACATAAGAACTAGGGAATCAGCATGTATGATATTTTCTTGATAGCATAAAGTCATTTATTTAGAAATGCCAGTTTCCTGAAGCATGAGGGGAGAATGGGAGAGGTAGAGACCAAAAGTCTTGAGAACAAAAGTCATCTACTTAAAACATCCCCCTTCTGGGATTATTTCAGAATTGTAGCAAGGCTCAAGAAGTTTGCATCAACTTTGCTGAGCTTGTCCTACATTAACTGCAAGTAGAAAGTGACCAGGTACAGCTACCTCTTATTTCTGACTTAATGAAAAATTTTAGTAGATTTAATTTATCATTTCTGAAATGGTAATTTACTTAGATGATCAACTTCCTAAGATGCCAGTCTTTATACAGCAAAAGCTATCACAATAATTATTATATCTCGGAACTAAAATTAATCAAACCACTTGAGAAAGAGAGAGAGACATTTATTTCAGATCTTCATTTAAACCTGTGAACATGCTTACTCTTTGTTGGTAGCTCTTCCTGCATTTTGTAGAATTTTTTTTTTTTTTTTTCAATTCATGGCTAAAGTAATCATGAAATAATTCACTGGATGTCAGTGTTGGAAGGGGACTTAAGACCACCTAATCCAACCTTTTAAGCAGTGAAGGACTCTTTTCTAAATTATTTCTGATGGATGTAGAGCAAGCCTTATTGGAAATTTCTAAGGATAGCAGCTCACTCAAGTTTAAATGAATCTTGGTGTTAGAAAGAATTGAGCAAGTAATTTGTCTAACCACTCGCAAATTCTTAAATCCTCTCTACAATAGCTTTGACATTCACCTCAGTCATTCATTAAGTCAAGAAATATTACTTGAATATGAGTGTATTAATTTCCTCACGCACCCTTTGTTCAGTGTTTCAAGAAATACTACTTAAAAATTACCCTGTTTCAAACCTTCACGTGTAAGATTCTGGGAAATCAATAGTAAAATGAAGTATGAATAATCCTTTTTCCATGGAAGATTATACCTAAACGGCAGAGATGTGCTTCATAAATAAGAGACAACAACTGAGTTAAAATGCTATGAAGGAAAAGCACAGGGAACTGATATTTGAAAGAAGGCTTCCCTGAAGAAGTAATTATTGAGTTATAACAACAAAGTCAGCACTCTCACCTCCAGCAATTGGAAAACACTACCTTGTGTAAAACCGGTATCTCTTTTGATGGAGATTTTATAGTTTAATGGAGAATAAGCTTAAAAGTTCTTAGAAATAATTTTCAAACTTTGCCATTCTTTAAATGCTAGTCACCAAGATAACAACTTTAGATATATTATCTAATTCCACCTTCCCAACAAAGTAAAAAAACAGTTATTCTTTTCCCCTTTTACAAGTGAGGAAATTTACATTTAGGGATGTTTAATATTTCTTCAAGCTCACATTGCTTATAAATCAGTAAGCCAGAACTAAAATCCCATCCCCTAAGGTCACACATCACATTACAATTTTTGGAAACAGCTGTAATTTTCACCTGTAGTCTTCCTCTATCCACGCTGAACTCTCCCATTTCCCTTTCAGCCTTTTTCATCTCACTGGTTTTTGTAATTTTTTATCATCCACATGTTTTTCCTCTCCTCTCACTTAAATTCAGAGTGGATTGCAAATTCCAGGTATAGGTTGATAAGCATGGTATAACTTGAACTATCATTGCTTTTTCTAGATCTGATATTCCTTTAAGTCATAATTTCCTTTTCTATTCACCATACCACATTTTAAATCACACTGAATTCCTGTCCTTTAAAATCTCTTATTTTTAATACACTGTGACACTTTTTGTCTCCCTTACTGTACATTTGCACTACTTTCACAAGGCAGCTGTTTGATTATAGGGAACGTAAAACTTTTGTGAAGTTTGTCTTTATATCAGAAAACTATGTCCATCTGTACTTACCAACCACTATGGCCAAACATATCTGCCCATGTAACCACTGGATGGTGAGGATTGTGAGTCAGCATTTTTTAAAGCACAGTCATAAGAGCTTCCTCTGAATTACCTCATTTTAGCTTCCATTATGTGTTAGGAATGATGGGCTATCTCTATGAAATAACTGCAGTTTCAGGAAATTCTGTAGCTATCTGAAGTCTCACAACTGGTAACTGTTAGAGCTAGGAATGTTTCCTTTGAATGTCTCCTTTGGCTCCCTAACAGATATGTAAATGTAGTTACCAGACTTGTCTGGAGTTCTTCATTCTTTCATTTTTTCATTAAATATGTATAGGATACAAGAGAGAAAAATAAGCTATATTCTATACATTTCACATCTTGTCTTCAAGTAGTAAAAATATGTCCCAGAAATATGATATGATTCAACAGCTTGCTAAGCATTATACAATGAAAAGAAAGAAGGAAATTATTCTAAACTGGACTGGAATCAAGACAACTTGCCTTCTGGGATGAGGGATGCCCTAAACTGGATTCTGAAAGATGAATGAAAACTACTTGGAAATTGAGTGGTGGGGAACCGTCAAGTCATAGATAGGCAAAGGCTAGAGCAGGGGGGACCCTTCTTGTGAACGGCCTTTGTTCAATACAAGACAGTCAGGGAGAAAAAAGTTTAGTTCAGTCGCTCAGTTGTGTCTGACTCTGCGATCCCATGGACTGCAGTACGCCAGGCCTCTCTGTCCATTGCTGACCCCCAGAGCTTATTCAAACTCATATCCATCGAGTTGGTGATGCCATCCAACCATCTCACCTTCTGTCATCCCCTTCTCCTGACTTCAGTCTTTCCCAGCATCAGGGTCTTTTCCAATGAGTCATTTCTTCACATCAGGTGGCCAAAGTATTGGAGTTTCAGCTTCAGCATCCACCCTTCCAATGAATATTCAGTACTGATTTCCTTTAGGATAGAGTGGTTTGATCTCCTTGCAGACCAAGGAACTCTCAAGAGTCTTAAAATACCAATATCTCTCAAGAGTCATAAAATACCTTATATTTCTGTGCTAAGGAGTTTGGACTTTATCATGAAAGCTATGGGAGTCATTATAAGATTTTGGAGCAAGGAAAAGACATGATTAGATTTGCATTTTAGAAAGCTCACTCTGGCAGCAGTGTAAATAATGGATTAGAGGAAAGTAAAACTAGAAAGAAGGAATCCAGCCAGGAGGCTGTTACAGGAATCCAAACAAGACAAGGTCAGGGCTGAAATTAAGGTGGCAACAGTGAGAATATTAAAACTAGTTATATTCATAACTCAAGTGGTAGTTTGTAGGTAGAATCAAAGTGATTTGTTGGCTGGACAAGGGAAATACGGAACCAGGAAGACTCAAGATCGCCCCTGGTTTCTTATTTGTATACTGTTATCAAATGAAAATAGAGACAAAAAGGTGCAAGTTTAGAGTGCAAAGGGGAGCTGCTTTTCAACATTTGAGGCTAAGGTAATGTGAGACATCTGAGCAAATCAGTTTGGGGGCAAAGAATGTTTTCTTGCAGTTCAAGATGGATCTTGGGATGATCAACGCGCAAGTAATAGATGAAGACATGACTATGGGCATTCACTAAGTATATCTAGTGATCAGGGGACATCAAATACAAATGTAAGTGGAATTATGTGTGTGTATGTGTGCATGCATGCTGCATGCATGCTGCATGTGTGATGCTAAGTCACTTCAGTCTTGTCTGACTCTTTGCAGCCTCATGGTCTGAAGCCCGCCAGACTCCTCTCTCCATGGGATTCTCCAGGCAAGAATACTGAAATGGGTTGCCATGCCCTCCTCCAAGGGATCTTCCAGATCCAGGGATCAAACCCAAGTCTCTTGTGCCTCCTGCTTTGGCAAATAGGTTTTTTACAACTAGCTCCACCTGGGAAGCCTATATAATACATACGTATCTATATATGTATGTATATATAATATAAATATATGTTATATATAATATAAATATATGATTAACATGAGACATCAGGAAAATAGGAAGATAAGCTGTAATGCATATAGTCACTAAAATAAAATATAAAAAGTGTCTCAAGGGAAAAAAAATCCCCTGCTAGTGAAACCAAAGATAGCGGAGAAGTCAAGGTTAAGTCAAAAAAATCTCTTCGACTAGAATTTCTTTGAAAGGTTAAGGAGAGTACTTCAATGGCCAGGAAGTAAAGGAAAGGTAAATGAAACAAATAAATTTAATGATTACTTCGAGAAGCTTATCTATGAAAGATTGATAACTCGACAAGGGGAAAATGATGTCAGAAAATGTTTAGTTGATGTTTTCTGCTTTTCTTGTTTTGCTTTGGAATTCTATCATGATAGAATAGATTGAGATAGAATGGAAACAACAATGCTCATGGTTGTCGAGATATTGAAGTTTGTATATGTTGGTGTTTATTTTGTCCCATAAAGAAGGGGGAGAAGTCACCTTTTGATAGTGGGGGCTATTAGGGATCTGAAGAGCTGGAGGAAGATCACTAGAATTTGAAATAGCCTCAGTGGGAAGGAAGTTCAATGGGGATGTTGCAAAGGCTTTCCAGTTTAGGTTAAAGACTAAGAGTTGGTAGTGACCCCAATTCACAATTGGTTAATGATTTCCAGCAATCCTTAGCAATATCAGTCAGCGGGAAGGTATTGATTTTAAAAAATGAGCTCCTAGAAGTTAGATAATATGCAAAAATATACATAAATAGAAGAAAAAAGAGGGAAAGTGGGTGAGGAATGTGTTGATTAATCCACTTACAAGACGTTTCTTGAGAACTAGATAGATGCCTGGGGTGGGATGAGCAATTAAGGCTGGGATTTTCAACAAGGTAAACACAGTCCTTGCCCTGTTGGAGCTTTGAGTTATTGAGTCTTGAGGTCTAGTGAAGATAGGAATGGTCATACACTTAATTTTTTGTTTCATCAGGAAGAATTTATTAGCTAATCAATATGAATAATATCACATATTTATATTTTGTTTCTTTATTATTTAACTTTTCAGCTTTGACCACTATATTTTATTTCCTACCTATGCAAATCAAATTATAATCTGATTTACAGTATTTCTCATCATCTCAACCCGTTCTCTAAAGTTAATAACTTAAAAAAGTAATGTTCTCCAAAGTTAGTTACAGATATTTAGTACATTATCTGTGATGATCATGTTTACATTATATTGAGAAATCATAATCCCCATGGGTTTTAGAGGCTTTCCTAGGTTTTTATCTTACTCAAAAAAGATTTATTTTTGTCTCTGCTGAAAGCAAACACACCTTGTTTGGGAGGCTGTGTGACTTAAAGTGAAAGTGAAGTTGCCCAGTCGTGTCCGACTCTTTGCAACCTCATGGACTAACCCACCAGACTCCTCCAATTCTCCAGGCAGGAACACTAGAGTGGGGTGCCATTTCCTTCTCCAAGGGGGTGACTTAAGGGCTATGTAAAAAAGATCTGCAACTATGAGACAGAAAAAGAGCAATACAGATAAATTTTACTTCATAGAAGCTTCTCTCTTATTTTCCCTTTTCTTTTCAGATAGTCTAAGAGAGGTACAGGGGCAAACTAAATTTTCTGTTTATACAATTTAGGATTCACAAGATTGAATGCCATTGAAAACTCTTTCTGGAATAAACTGAGGTATAAGTAAATAAAATAAAATAGCAGTTAGAAGGTAATATATGGAGATTCAACTGAATGCTTGAAGGGATTGAATCAGAGGCAAATTTTTATCTGATTGTAACAATGTTACTAAATTGCTTTGTCTTTCTTTGAATTTACCCATTAACAACTTAAAGGGAAATTTTCACTTTGCAAATATCTTATAAAATCATGAGGCAAATGAGAATTTTGTTATATCTGACCAAGGTACCAATTTCTGCATGAAAAATATAAGAAAAAAAAGGAAAAACAGACATACAGTTTTGCTCAAAGTGGGAAATCAACCATTTGGAAATTCAGGATATTTAGAATATTCTAATAAATAATGGGGCTTTGATAAACTCTTTCATTGGATATTTTTAAATAAATTCTAGGTCAAAACCTCAGTTTATTTGCCTATAAAGGTGAAAAATTCGTGGAAAATTGTAAAAAAGCAACTTTTTAAATTTTACAATTTAATAAGACATTTACATTAAGTCCAATAATATGCATATGATAAGAGTGCTTTGGCATAGAGTAGGAAAAAAGAAATTCTGATTGGAGGAACATGAACATCTTGGAAAATTCAATCTCAAAGCTTGATGAGAAAGGTTAGGATCCCTCTGTCCCCTGTGGGGCTAGGATGCTTAGGGGAAGAATCTGGGTCTGTTGATGCAATCTGTGTTTTGGTTCAGAAGACACAGTCACGTGACCGTGTCAGGATTAATGTGATTTGCTGATATCTCTGTTGTCTTATACGTAGTAGCTGATTTCTCTACACCTTCATTCTTTTCTCCTTTCAGTTACTTAGTAATGCAGACATAGCGAAAACAAATACATGAAAAGTTTTATATCCTTGTCTTTATTTTAACGCTATTTTGCTGTAACCATATATTTGCACCATGTTTTGCTGATGTTTGTACATGTGCAGACATTTTAGAGACTGAGAAGAAGCTCTTACTCTGCACCTTTCTGTCACTATAGTTACTCCTCAGTACCTCCAAATGATACTAGTCTGAATGTTCCAAGACACACATACACACACATACACACACACACACACACACACACACTCCTAGATTTTACATCGCAGACCCAAACACATCAGTGAAAAGCAAAGTTGAGTACCTTGCTTATATAGGTAGCATTTCTTGCTGTTGCCATTTTTATCACTATGGTTTAGTCTAACATTCACTCTTTTTATGTGCTGGCACTTTCAAAAAAAGAAAAAACCTACATTTAAAATATAGAATATAGATTATATTACAATATGTTAAAAAACCCTGAGGAGTTATATTAATACTAACCAAGATGTCCGGCCAAGTCAAACATAAGTAGGACAGAAAAAATTGTAAATTCCATCTGCTAGACTACAGTCAATTATCTTCTTGAAAATCACATTATTAATTGCTCACTAGAAATCTTTCATTAAAGGGGCTGCATAAGGACACCCTTTTATTACCTAGGGTTAGATGGAGAATCAATTTGTAATTCAGCTATTGATAAGTAGCAACTGAAACAGTTTCCTGATAGAAATAGCATGCCATTTCCTAGCAAAGACATCAACAGAAACATCAGTCCAAGAAGTATTCATAAATAAGCATAAGAAGTTGTGCATTACAGATAGTAGCAAAGACACATTTGACCCAGCATGCTAGGAACACCTTGGTATGTTGTGTCTTCAGGGAGGTCAGTATTAATGATGATATCTCTTAATTTTTCAATGCAATATAATTTTGAGTAGATCTGTAATCAGGACAGGTTTTAGTAAATAAATTGTGATTCAATCAACCAGATATAAAAAATAAGCAAGATAAATATGCTAGCCATTATATTGAAAATAAATCTTTATTATTTAATAAAAAGTAGAAAACTGATGTTTTTCATCAAAATTCATAGAAATTTTCGATTATGAACACTTAAAAAAAAAGTCTTGTTGAATTCTGAGATCAAGAGACTGAAGACCAGTTTTAAAGGTCTTTACATATTCAGTTAAAGTCATTAAGGGTTTAAAAAGGAGGGCTGTGTAAAGAAAATTATGGTCACCACTAGTTTCATCTGGTAGGTTATGATTTAAGCTAGCTGGGTTATGACAAATTATACTTAATCAATTGTACAATTATGCTAAAATTTGTATTGCTTTTGTCAGTGTTTATTAAATATAAGGGATTATGCTACATGCTTTCAACAATTTCATTTCATGTAATTTTTATTACATCCTCATAAGATGGATATTTTTGTACCCTTCTTATTATTGAAGAGTCAGGAGACTTAAAAAGTTGGCCAGCTCCACAATGACAAAGCTAATATATGCCAGAACCAAACTACGAATCCATATCCTATCTAAAACTCTGCAATATTTTATCTAAATGACAACTTAAACTTTTGAACACTGAATTTTCTGATCTAAATAGAATTCTAAATAAATAAGAGATTTGGAGCCAGGCTCTGTTTTCAAATTTGAACAAGTTATTTAAATATAACGTGAACCTTAGGCAACTAACTTAAACTTTCAAAATCTCAGTTTCTTCACCTGAAAAATGAGCATACTTGTCAGTAACTCAAGAAGTCCCTGTAAGTATTAAATAAAATGATTTTCAGCTTATTTAAATCTTCTTAATTCAGTGGCTGGCAGATAGAAATATCTCAGTAATTGTTGGTAGTAGTCTTCATCACCATTATCATCATTTCCTGGCCTTCATGTAAGCATCAGTGCTCTATTAACTGCTGTTTGTTTTGCTCTTAATTTTGCATACTTCATCAGATCTGAATAGGATCTTTATTTGCTTTCCTCATTATCATGTGAGATATTGGTCACATAATACACCTTTTCCTCATCCAAAATGCAGAGGGCAAGTGATATTATATCTGTATTGATCACTTTCTTCATTTGACATAGAAAAGTTTACTTACATACATACATATAAGTCAAGTTATAAAAGTAAGAGTTTAGACGAGGTTTTAAATAAAACAAACCACCAACTTTTACTTGCTTGAATAGACATTACGAACCAATCATTGCACTCCAGCTTGGCCAAGGTGTCCCAGAATTATTCCTTAACTGACTGCTCCAGAGCCATCAATAATTAATCAAGTTTGCACACAGGATGAAACTTGTCACCTTCCTGGTCTCACATTTCAGTCTATATCCACAGGCAAATTCATATTTATCTACCTGATTGACTTCTAATTTTTGTTAATTGAATAAACAAATGTCAATTGATCCAGGGATTCTGCATACTAAAGTTAAAATGAGAAAGCAAGCTGTCATAAATATAATGTTGTATAGCTCTTTAAATTCACTATCTAAATATTTTAAAGTAATGCTTTTTAATTTTAATTTATTCTGCTTAACTAAAGTCATCAATATTAAAAATATAAATGAAATTTTATAGTTTCTTCTAAACTATGGGTTGTTGGCCTTATAACTAGGAATATACCTGACTGGTGCTCATGATTATGCATATAAAATATATTGATCAATTTATTTTTATGTTGTCTCATCAGAACACTATTCTTTGCTACCTCCCAGCCACTAACTAGGACTGAGCCAATTCAACCCTCTGACCTTCCAGATTACCACCCAATATTCCTAATTTGCCTTATCATTTATATTTGCTTGTCTTAGATGAATATTGAAGTATCAGAGTCAGAAGGGGTCATCTTTAAATACATTTTCTATATCAAGCTTCCCACCTCAAAGAATGAAAAATTAAGCATTTTGTGTACAGCATTGACAGGTACATTTTGAAAATCTTTCCTGATGAAGCTGCTGCATGCCCCTAAGAAAAGCCACCTTCTTAGAAATTGAGAGCTTTGGATTTATAATCTCAGCCCTCATACCTTCCAGACATGTGACTACACAAGTCATTGAATATACTTGAAATATTGTTAAATATATCAATAATTATTGTGAATAAAATAACTAGCACTTTGTTTCTCACTTGGAAGGAGTTTAACAAACATCTTTCATTTCCTTCTTCTCTCTTGCCCATCTATCTTCACAAATTCCAGACTCACTGGATTAGTGGTAGAAGAAATTTTCAATGCAACCCGAGAATTGTGACTGCAAAAGTTGAAGTGACTTACCCAGTCTCATACATTCACTCATAGCATTTCTTATTTTGTATTTGCCTGCTGCTTAATCATTTTCCCTCGTCCATATTCTATTGTCCAGTTATTTGATGAAAAACTGGTTTTCCTCCTCTTCTCTTCTGCAGGAATCAGGGAGAAAAATAACATCTCTTCAGAACTTGTTATGTGCTAAGTATTTCATGTGAATTATAGTATCAAATTTCCATAGTGACCATATGAAGTAAATATTATCATCTTGGTATTGCAGGCAAGAATCCAAATAATTTATGTAGTATTTCTCCACTGGCAAGTGGTAGTAAAAAATTCAGATTTTTGTTTGTCACTACAAAATCTATGTACTCCTCACTAATCTCTCACCAGACTGTGATTTTCTTCCTAATGGAGTTATAAAGGCTTAGAATGACATAGTTTCAGGTGGAACCTACAGGGAGTAGGGAGCACAGGCTGTTGGGGAAGACAAGGCTCATGAGAAATTCTTCCTGCTTCTGCCAGACTTCTGACCTAAGGTTATCTTTTCTGCTTGCACTGTCTTTAATTCAAAACCAATGGCTGGCTTCTGTCCATAACTATAATCTTACTGGATTACAGACTAATTTTGCAAACTTCCAGACACATGCTGTAAAGTTTCATTGCCCACTGAGAATTCTTCACCAATTTGACTTTTCCCCTTTGATTCAGAACAAAGAACAGAAAATTCCAAGAGACGGTTACATACATAACAGAAAATAGGAATGGTATCACAAAAATGGGGTTAATCTCTAATGTTCAATAATTTTAAAGACCTTGTCAACAAATTTATATTTGAAAATACAGACGTATTTCAGTGCTAAAAGTCAGTCTATATATACAAACACACACACATAACAAATGTGTGTATCACATTATGTTATTTGTGAAATTTGTATGTTCACTGTGTAAAAGTGTCCTTTTTTTGGTTGACAATAAAGAGCTTGCGCTGTTATTATATATTTGATGATTTTCTTTCCTTAACATAAAAAGTATGAAATTAATGGTGCTTACCTTGAAGAAATACTGAAGATTAACTAGATATTCATAAAGTAATCTTAGCTCCTTAGAGAAACAACAAAAACAAGTGATATTTCAATGAAAAAAAAAATAGTGTGCACATTACATGTATATATTAAATATATTCACATAGGTGATTCCTATATATATGTCATGAATATTAAATCTATCCTTATACAAACTTTCCTTAAACATATTTACACACAAATATAGATTTGCCTTTTTATTTGTCTACTTATTTATAAAACTGAAAACTTCAAGGAAATCTGCTGTGGATTTTGCAGCTCTTCGAGGAAATATACATTTAAAATGTCTGGAATGTGTGTTAAGAAAAAGAAATAACTTCACATTTTCTTGAGAAGAAAAAGCAATTTCACAGTGCATGGAATGGCTTAGAGTAATATGGATGCTTTTTTTCACTGTATTCCTAATTAAGAAAGATTGACACCTGTGAAGGTTTCAAGCCAAATAAAATCTCAGACTTTAATTAGCTTTTCTAATGGTTATGTTTTCCTGCTAGAAGACATTTGCAAATCTACCAATTTCTCAGGGAGAGTAGCAGAATATAAATAATATTAATAATTATGTTTATTCCTTCCCTAAGCATCATGGTATGCAGTCTTGCAAAGATAGTACTAGATTAAATAAATATGCTACTGTGGCTTTTGGCATTCTCTCCTCCAGCTTTATAACCTGTTTTTCTAGCTGTCTGGACTATACACCTGACTGCCACCCACCAACCTTGACCCTTGTTCCCCTTAAACATTACCTCCAAGTAATCTCACCCTCTTACTTCCATGCCCCATTCATGTCAATTTTCCACCTATTTCTGTGATTTTCTAGCCTCTCTCTTACAAAAACTATAAACACTGTCTTCCATTATTACTTGCTATAAGTTTAGAATATTGATAAACTGACCTTTTGGATATTATATAGAAATCAAAGATATTTTTATCCATTTTATTAATAGCTGGATACTGTAAAGCATGTTTCTCTTCCACAAGGGTGTTCTTATTTTAACAGGAGAAAGCTGTTAACTCAAATAATGAATCACTGGTAGTGGGATTTTAAGTACTGTCTTTCAGCCAGAAACAGGTTGAGGTGACATTCAAACCTTGATGGGTAACAAGATATTTTATATTAGTACATAACATTTCTGAAAAATTGCAGTGGGGATAAATATCAATCTTTTATCATATCATGAATCACTAAGAGAATATATGACTAATCATAGGGTGGAATCTTGAAATAAATCAATACAGGAACGTATATCTTTTCCAGTAAATTTTTGCATAATTGTGTTGATACAGACTATACACATATATGAAGACATGTACTCAACACACATTTATACAGGCACATGCATTCACACAAACATCCCCAATGTTTACTTTGGCCTCAGCCTATCTGTTCATTATTTCAACCGTATATGTTCTACATCAAGTCAGTCAATTGAATGAACTATAGAGTGATTTAATTAAGTCATTGTGTTGGCTAAAAATAGACAACCAAGGCAAGGTTTCTTATCTTGTCTAAATGTAGCTATTATGTTTATATGATTAATAAGCTACTATGGATATACAAGAGTCATCTATAGATAAATTTTACAAATTGCTTGAGATTATTTAACAAATGCATTATCATTTGAAAGCTTACTTGAAATGGAAATTCAGACATTCATTTGAAATAACAGGAGATTAATATAACCAAAATTAATTAAAGAGAAAATGATTAAATAACATATGTGTTGCAAACTCTGAGCAGTTCACTCTCTTCAATGAGTAAGCTGTCATTTGAGACATTCTAATAAATAATATGTAATTTTCATTAAAAAGCACAATTAATTTTTAAAAATTGTATTTAAAAATAATTTAAAATAATTAGAACAATTAAGTCAATCTTTAGAACATATTGCATGTGATATAATTTTTCTATAATGAACTATTCTTTTTTTCTTTTTTTAATAGATTTGATGGACTTTCAGAGGCATATTTCCAGCATCTCTGGATATCTTCATATTCAAAAGGGGTAAATCAAATTTACTGAGTGAATAGATATGTTCCATAGCTTGAAATTACTTGAAAAGATTCAGTATTATTATCTAGATGGCAGAGTAAGTGGATATGGAGCTCACCTTCCTTCCAAAAGTACATCAAAAATACATCTCCATGTGAAACAGTCATCACTGAAACGGGTGATGGGAACAGCTGGAACATAGCTGAAACATAGCTAGAAACTGGCAGGATGACTGCTGTACAACCAAGGCTATGAGAAGATACTTATGCAATCATGTAGGATGGGAAGGGAAGTGATTGAGTTGGGACCTGTGCCCTAGGGAGGGGACCCAGAGGAAAAAAGAGAATACATGTGCAGACATCCGCCTTGGAGAGTGAGCAGTGGGAGCCATAGACTGAGTACTAACACAGACAGGATGAGCCCCTTTGGCTGGTTGGAGGACCATGGGAACTAATGGGAGAACTGTGGGAAACTGGACTGTGCTTGTGAAGAGCATGCATGTGCTCACTTGTTCCCAAAGAAGAGTGGGTAGAGGGTACTCTAGGGTTGCCAGTTGCCATGTTTCTTGCAACCCCCTCCAGCATGCCCCAGCCAGTGACAAGTGAGCGCTCCAACATTTCTCATTCCATGTCACAGCACCACACTGGATCTAGGGAGTTGCAACCCGAAATAAGTCTCAACTGTGGGACATACAGGAGACCTAGCCCCAGCTTGGAGCTGAGATGAATGGCAATGGCCACTGCTGGCCCTGACTGAAGCAGTGCGTAGGAAGCAGCCCAAATCTCAGACAGTGGCTGCTCCACTGCAGCTGACCACTGAGCCCCAATACACAGAGACAGTTCACCTGCTCTGTGGTGTGGCTCCATAACAGGGTAGGGTATCAGAGGCTGGAAGCAGTTGTTTTCTGTAAGAAGCAAAGGGGACTTGCAAGGGAGGCTGCACCTGAGTGGAGAAGGGAAATAGTTGTAGGTACTGCCCAGGCAGAGTATTAACCTCTGTCTGCAGGCTGACATAGGTGAGATCCCACAGGAGATCTACTTGATCCTGCTCTCCCCTCCTCTGGAGCAAATGGTCCCAGTGTGGGGAGGAGAAAGCTTATACTTGAATAGAGTCAGCTTAGGCCCAGTCCCAGAGTTTCTGCTCACAATCTGGGATCACATCCAACCACCATTAGGGTGGTGACAGCCACTGAGAAGAGAGGAAATTTGTGTTATCCCAGGCTTCAGCTCTAGCTCCTCTATCTCCAGCCCCACCTCTTACCGAGATAGTAGCTTCTACCACATCCTGAGGATGTGACTTATGTCCACATCAAATCAAGCCCTCCAACCAAAAGCACTGGGCATGCACAGTCTCCCACATAAGATGCTCCCACATAAGAGCAGTCCTTCAAGACTGCAAGAGGTAACAGTTTCACCTAATTCATACAGGCAGAGAAAGTTAAGCAAAATGAAAAGGCAGAGAAATTGCTCTCAATCAAAAGAACAAAAGAAAAGCCACGAAAAAATAAATGATAAAACAGACATAAACAATTTATCAGATGAAGAATTCAAAGCATTAGCAATAATTAAAAAAAATGTTAACTGAGTTAAGGCAAATAATAGAGGTACACCATGAACATTTTAAGAAGGAAATAGAAAATATTAAAAAGACTTTATTAGAAATTAATGAATCAATAGCTGAAATTATTAAAAAAAACACACTAGAGGGAATGAATTACAGATAAAATGATACACAAGAAAGCATAAGTAATCTAGAAGATAATGGAAACCAACCAATCAGAACAGTGGACAGACAAACACATTTAAAAAGTGAAAAGAGTTTTAGAGATCTCTAGGATAACCTTATGTTTCAACATTCTCATACGAGATGTCTCAGAAGTAGAAAGGGGAGAATAAGGGATTGAAATATATTTGAGAAAAGTTATGACTGAAAACTTCCCGTATCTGAAGAAGAAAATAGATATTGATGAGTAGAAGTAACAGAGAACCCCAAAAAGATGAATCCATACAAACCCATATCACACATATGATAAGTAAAACAGCAAAAGTTGAAAATAAAGATAGAATTCTGATGTATAGAACTGATGTATAGAACAGGCTTATGGACTCTGTGGGAGAGGGAGAGGGTGGGAAGATTTGGGAGAATGGCGTTGAAACATGTGAAATGTCATATATGAAACGAGATGCCAGTCCAGGTTCAATGCACGATGCTGGATGCTTGGGGCTGGTGCACTGGGACGACCCAGAGGGATGGTATGGGGAGGGAGGAGGGAGGAGGGTTCAGGATGGGGAACACATGTATAATTTTTTTTTAATTTTTTTTTAGTAATAAATTAATAAAAAAAAAAGAAAAGAAAGACAGAATTCTAAAGGCCACAAGAAAAAAACACAGAATTATATATAAGGAAATTCAAATGAGTCTATTAGCTAACTTCTTTGTAGAAACTGCAGGCCAGAGGAGAGTAGCATGATATATTCAGGGTTGAAAGGCAAAATCTGAAACCTAGGACACTCTATCCAACAAGACTATTATTTAGAACACAAAGAAAGATAAAGAACTTCTCAGACAGGTCAAAGCCAAAAGAGTTTATCAATGCTTAACCTATTTTAAAATAAATGTTTGATGGTTTTCTAAAAGAGAAAATATATATATAAAAGTGCCTGATGAACTATGGATGGAGGTTTGTGACATTGTACAGGAGACAGGAATCAAGACCATCCCCAAGAAAAAGAAATGCAAAAAAGCAAAATGGCTGTCTGAGGAGGCCTTACAAATAGCTGTGAAAAGAAGAGAAGTAAAAAGCAAAGGAGAAAAGGAAAGATATACCCATTTGAATGCAGAGTTCCAAAGAATAGCAAGGAGAGATAAGAAGCCTTCCTCAGTGATCAGTGCAAAGAAATAGAGGAAAACAATAGAATGGAAAAGACTAGAGATCTCTTCAAGAAAATCAGAGATACCAAGGGGACATTTCATGCAAAGATGGGCTCAATAAAGGACAGAAATGGTGGGGACCTAACAGAAGCAGAAGATATTAAGAAAAGGTGGCAAGAATACACAGAAGAACTGTACAAAAAAGATCTTCATGACCCAGATAATCATGATGATGTTATCACTCACCTAGAGCCAGAGATCCTGGAATGTGAAGTCAAGTGGTCCTTAGGAAGCATCACTATGAACAAAACTAGTGGAGGTGATGGAATTCCAGTGGAGCTATTTCAAATCCTGAAAGATGATGCTGTGAAAGTGCTACACTCAATATGCCAGCAAATTTGGAAAACTCAGCAGTGGCCACAGGACTGGAAAAGTCAGTTTTCATTCCAATCCCAAAGAAAGGAAATGCCAAAGAATGCTCAAACTACCACACAATTGCACTCATCTCACACGCTAGCAAAGTAATGCACAAAATTCTCCAAGCCAGGCTTCAGTGATACGTGAACCGTGAACTTCCACATGTTCAAGCTGGTCTTAGAAAAGGCAGAGTAACCAGAGATCAAATTGCCAATTTCCGCTGAATCATGAAAAAATAAGAGAGTTCCAGAGAAACATCTATTTCTGTTTTCTTGACTATGCCAAAGCCTTTGACTCTGTGGATCACAATAAACTGTGGAAAATTCTGAAAGATATGGGAATACAAGACCACCTGACCTGCCTCTTGAGAAACCTGTATGTAGGTCAGGAAGCAACAGTTAGAACTGGACATGAAACAACAGACTGGTTCAAAATAGGAAAAGGCATATGTCAAGGCTATATATCGTCACCCTGCTTATTTAACTTATATGCAGAGAACATCATGAGAAACGCTGGGCTGGAAGAAGCACAAGCTAGAATCAAGATTGGTGGGAGAAATCTCAATAATCTCAGATACACAGATGACACCACCCTTATGGCAGAAAGTGAAGAACTTAAGAGCCTCTTGATGAAACTGAAAGAGGAGAGTGAAAAAGTAGGCCTAAAGCTCAACATTCAGAAAACTAAGATCATGGCATCTGGTCCCATCACTTCATGAGAAATAGATGGGGAAACAGTGAAAATAGTGTCAGACTTTTTTTGGGGGGTCTCCAAAATCACTGTAGATGGTGATAGCAGCCATGAAATTAAAAGACGCTTACTCTTTGGAAGGAAAGTTATGACCAACCTAGACAGCATTCAAAAGTAGAGACATTTTTTTGCCAACAAAGTTCCGTCTAGTCAAAGCTATGGTTTTTCCAGTGGTCGTGTATGGATGTGAGAGTTGGACTGTGAAGAAGGCTGAGAGGTAAGGAATTGATGCTTTTGAACTGTGGTGTTGGAGAAGACTCTTGAGACTCCTTGAACTGCAAGGAGATCCAACCAGTCCATTCTGAAGGAGATCAGTCCTGGGATTTCTTTAAGAAGGAATGATGCTAAAGCTGAAACTCCAGTACTTTGGCCACCTCATGAGAAGAGTTGTCTCATTGGAAAAGACTCTGATGCTGGGAGGGATTGGGGGCAGGAGGAGAAGGGGACGACAGAGGATGAGATGGCTGGATGGCATCACTGAGTTGATGGACATGAGTTTGAGTGAACTCCAGGAGTTGGTGATGGACAGGGTGCCCTGGTGTGCTGCGATTCATGGGGTTGCAAAGAATCGGACACGACTGAGCAACTGAACTGAAATTACCTCTATATCATTGAATCACATGGCTTTTTATAAACCTATGAAAAGTAAGGTGAAGAAACTGGCTGAATTGTTTATATAAATGGCTAACCACCATAGCTCAGTTGGTAAAGAATCCGCCTGCAATGCAGGAGACCAGGGTTTGATTCCTGGGTTGGGAAGATCCCCTGGAGAAGGAATGGCTATCCACTCTAGTATTCTGGCCTGGAGAATTCCAAGGACAGTCCATGGGGTCACAAAGAGTTGGACACCACTGAGCAACTTTCACAACCACCATATTTACATCATTTATTAAGTTACTACCATTTTCTGTTAAATTTAAATGCTTCAACTGTTCTACATTAGTTTTATAATTACCTGTGTCACAATACCAGGACCACCACACTCTCAATTATTAAAACTTTGCAATACTTTCTAAATATTTGGTAATATATGCATGTTCATTACTCTTTCATTTTTTTTTCCTGATCATTCTTACAAGTTTATTATTCTGGATGATCATTTGTGCCATTTTATCAAAAAAGAGTTTATTCCAGAACATTTTGAACTATTAACATTTTAAGAGATTTTTTGAATTACAAGAAAATGCTATTTGGAGAGGATGAGAAAATAAGATGAAGTTGATGGTGAGCTCATATTCCCCAAATTAGTGGAAGTATAGCATAGTAAATCAGGATGAAACTATAAATGTGATATAACATGATGATCTGCTAAGAAGCTTTAAGGAAAAATTTCACAATCTCTTCAATACTCTAAAATTTATTGATTTCTTCTGATTTTAACTATTTGTCCAATAAAGAGGGTAAGTTTCCTAAGTTTTCAATCCTCTTATACAAGGACCTGCAAAAGAAGATAATTAAGGATGAATAAATTAGGCATAAATAAATTAATTAGTAAGAAAGAAAAACTCTATAATAATTCATAATGATGTTATAGAATTTCTAAAGTTTTAATATAAAAATCATGCATTTGCTGGCTGCTGCTGCTGCTGCTAAGTCACTTCAGTCGTGTCCGACTCTGTGCGACCCCATAGACGGCAGCCCACCAGGCTCCCCTGTCCCTGGGGTTCTCCAGGCAAGAACACTGGAGTGGGTTGCCATTTCCTTCTCCAATGCATGAAAGTGAAAAGTGAAAGTGAAGTTGCTCAGTAGTGTCCAGACTCTTAGCGATCCCATGGACTGCAGCTTGCCAGGCTCCTCCATCCATGGGATTTTCCAGGCAAGAGTACTGGAGTGGGGTGCCATTGCCTTCTCTGCTACTACTCATTTAAATACATTTCCTTTTTTTTTTTTTTTAATTTTATTTTACATTCAGGGCCAGTGCCCAAGATGAATTTGCAATAATTTCTCAGGTTGCTTTGAAAAATGTCTATAAATTCTTTAACTTTTATAAAAAATAGAAGTCAAACCAGAAGAATAAACAGTATGTGATAAATTGATATATTTTCTTTACTTGAGAACATGGACTATTTTCTCTCCTATATATTTGGCTTTTTTGGCTTTAAACATTTTCATTTCAATCAAAGTATAATTTTGAAGGAAGACTGTGTCTTAAGTTTTACTGAAGACTCAGCTATGTTTTCTTTTTCACTGACCGCACTGGAACCAAATGTCCTGGCTGAGAAAACTCAGTGACCATTTGAGGTAACTACTGCCCACTGACTTAACTGCCTATCAGCCCTATCGATTCAGTCAGTTCAGTCACTCAGTCTTGTCCAACTCTGCGACCCCATGAATCGCAGCATGCCAGCCCTCCCTGTCTTATAATGATCTGTAAATGTATTTGGAAGGCCTGACAGTGAGATTGATCCAATAATAAATAACCCTAAGAAAGAAGCTGGAAAACCAAATATTCTTCTATTATCACCTCAGCATCCACTGTAGTTAGCTCCATGACAGAAAAGAAAGAAAGATATTTGATGACAAGTGGCAACACTTCTGACTAAATGATGGGAGAGTTTTTAGCTGTGCCCTTGAGAGGGAGTGGCTGTGTATGACATGTGTGCAATTACTCAATGATCAGAGTGTGTATGCATGTGCATACATGATGTTGAATAGTTCATATCCTAATATATTAGGTTTTAAAATTTTAAATGCTGTCAGTAAGCCTCTCTGTGTGCACACCTACAGAGCCAGCAAATGCCTATCACCAAGACTGTTATGATCTCTAATAACCAGCTACATGTTGGGTAAACTCATTTCTGTTTAGAAATATCAAATTATTGGACCATTTGCTACATTTCTAGTGTGAAAGGCTTGGGGGAATCTATCAACATCCTAAACTCATATTTGCCATGAAAAAATTTTACTTGTCTCTGAATTATTACTTGGCCTCTGAAAAGCATTATGATTATTTGGCTCCCTTGGAGAGATAATTTACCTCATATGGACAAGCACTTTCCTCCCAAGAGGGAATAGTTTTAGTAACTTGTGCCTCATAGGATCAGAAATACTTTTGTTTCTTTAGTGTTGATAGCTTCTTTCAACTGGTGAGAAGACTAATCATTAGACAAATACCAAGTCAATTAAATAATATGTTTGTATTCAAAGCAATTAGGTTGCACTTCAATTTCTGTTCTGTACTCATAACTTGCAGAAGGAAATTTTGGAACATCATTTGCAATCTTTTATTATTAGGAATTTGTAGACTGCATTTCATGTTTTTGAATATATATCTATTAATACATATTATGCAACATATAGTAATATATATTCATGCATGCTATATATATATTAGAAATGTTTATATATATATGCAAAGTAATATACACTATATATATTAGAAAAGTTTTGAATCTTAATTTCTGAAAAAGGACTCAAAGTACATAAAATTTGAAATGCAATTTTTAAAAGCAAGATAATTTTAGTTTGGAAAACAATAGATAAAAAAATAAAATAGATAAAAAAATAAAATCACGGGCTGTACTTATCTCTTGCCTGCACAGTCCACTTTCTTTTTCTTTTCCTAGACTAGTAGCTAAATAGCTCTGTGCAAGGCTGCTAGATTATTGATTACACCCAGCTCATCAATGGGTCCCAATACACAGACTCAGACATGCACTCACTTCTACATGCACATACACCTGCAGATTCTGAGGTATTTTATTTTATTTTATATTTAGTCTTCCCAAAGGTCTGGTTTTCATTTCTATAAGAAATGTACTCTCTAAATCACCCTGGGCCTCTACCTTGGGCAGCTTTATGCATCCTAAATGAAGACAGCAGGGCCCTGGCCATCCCTTAAGAACAATGTTCTTATTTCAGGATGCAGACACCAAGCAACAGGAGTCCTGAAGCTGCATCTGACTCGAGCTTGTCAAGCTTTACAAGCTGTTATTTTCCTGCCTCCTCAGTGTCCTAGGGACTGCCTGATTGTCTTCTTGAAGCTTTTGCCATTGATTTCTGTTCCCTTACTGTGATGCTCTTCCGAAGAGACCTAGGGGCTTGTACAGATTGTTCTAATGAGGGTAACGTACTCTTACAGAGACGCGTGGGAAGCAGGAAGGAAGCATCGGGGATGCCTGAATGAACTCTGCGTCTCTGGTAATCTGCATACTACTACAGGACCTACTCCCTTGAGAGGTTTGGAGTGTCCTGTTTAGGATGGTCAGATTTGTATTTATACAGCCCTGATTTCAGGAATAGGATGAGGATTCTACCCTTTCATTACCTTTTCCCTGAGACATCAGGGAAGGAAGAGAAGGGTCTTTTGTATGTGTGATGCTTCTCAGAAAAATGAGGTTAGTCCACAGAAGGCCTATTCTCAATAACCCATTTTTATAGATTCCATAGATTCTGTATCAATTAGAATAATTTTATCTTTTTTCCTCTGAATTTTGTAAAAACAACAACAACACCACAACACTATATTAGAGGGAGAAAGAGAATTTGAGAGGGAGATACTAAAAATGAGAAAAGGAATCAGTTTCTTAAATGAAAAAAAAATTTCTTGAACATATTATAGTAGTGCTAAAAATGCACTGCAGCAATTGAGATGCAGATTCAAGTTCTGTTTTATTTATTTTTAAAGTGTTAAAGATGCACTCAAAAGACAAGCCATCAGTCAGCAATGACAAAGAACATGAAAATGTATAAGAACAAATTGGGCTTTAATTTTTCTGGACTGAGGATAGACATTTATCATAACTAATGCACTTACAATAGCACAGTACTCTTTTTTGCCACTCTTCTCTTTGGTAATCTCATCTATTTTGTGATGTGTTTTAAACCTAATTAGAAAGCAACAGTCCTGGCTGTTATAAAATGGAGATATTTCTTTTGACCAACATTGGCAAAATTCACTGCAATTAAAGTTACTGCAAAAGTTTATGCAAAAACAGTGCAGTGTTTTTGCTAAATAGTGTGTGAAGTCCTCCCACTTGTGATACCTAATTACTGGTGTCATGCACTCAGCAACAGCATCTGTGCATGCTCAACACTCTTAATGGGCAGCTCCCACAGGACTAATGCCTTTTAATTGATGGCGTTTAGCGTGGCTTTTGGTTTCTCTCTCCTATGAGAAGCTATGCCCTTCTGCTCTCCTGTCCCCAAATGAGCTGGTTCTCTGCTGGGGAACTCACAGTACAGATGGTCAACACAAGGTGAAGATTGCCAGGACTCTAGCTATCAGTCTCTTTTCAGCCAAGATAAAATCTGAATTACTAATCAGCTTCCCTCTGCCCTCCATTGTCTTACTCTTTGCCTAAGCTGTTTACATTCGGATTTAATGCTAATCTCTCTTTGTCAAATGGCTTTATCAAGTCCCATTTGATTTGAAACACACCTTTGTAACTAGCAATTCAGAGCTGGACCATTCCAGTTCCTCAGTACCAGCAGATCATTTCAAACACAAATCATTCTTTCCTTGGGGACAGAGCTAAAGCCTGGTTAAATTTAATCTCTGGCATCATCTGAAACAGGAAGAAAAAGCACTTGAACACAATAGAACTAAATGACAGATCACGTGTCCTTCACATGAATCCAAATAGCACGTCCTCTATAGAATTGTTATCAATGTTATTATGTTTAGCTCTTCATAACCAGCACATTTGGACTTGAGTTTTCTGAACAGTGTACCTTTAGTTATACTTTGATAAGAAGTCAGGTACATAGGAAAAGATAAATGGAATGATATTCACCTTTCACTGTGTAGTCCTTGCCATTTTTCTTTGTTACTAGAGACACTGTTTTAAAAATAATTTGCAACAGTCCAACCCATAAGGCTGTGGTTGTAAAGAAAGTTGCAAAACAGTTTATAACTTGCAGATTTGCACACAAAACTTCGGAGACTGGGGGCCTGGAAAATAGAAGAGGGTCAACTCTGGTTTAGAAGAGGGCAGAAAACTGGCTACCCACTGCTGGCCAGTTAACAAACATCTGTGTCCTTAGTTTTAAAGATAGCCAGCAGCAGGTCTGCCTGTACAACCACCCAGAGGGAAGTGTCAGTAAGTTCTAATGAAATGGTGTTAATTTTGAGTGATATTTAGTGCAGTGTTCTTTCTGCATTAGAGGGAAAAAAGACATAAAACTGCACTCCCTTAAATCATGAGCCTAGTCCTGGTTTCTAGGCAACCACAACAACAGAATGAAAAAAAAAAAAAGAATGGAGCCTTTGGAAGATTTTTTTTTCCTGAATAAAATACACGTTTTTGCCTGTCAATCAGTTGTTTTTGTTTCCCACTGCATATTATGTAATGGGATACTTTGAAATCTGCGTTTTAAATTAAGAAAAAATCACTTAAGGGACATTTTGTTACTGCTATTTACTTTATGCTCTAAGAAAGACACCTTATTTTAAAGCAACTTAATGAGATTAAAATGATAAATTTCGTATGTATTAAGAAGTAAATATATATATATGTAAAAAATCTGTCCTTTCTGGTAGTAAAGACTAAAAACAAAAGCAATGAAAGCAGTGTTGCAAGACTAAGCAAAGAAATACAGCTAAAGCAATAAATAGATACTTTAATATAAACACTTTATAATGTGGAGAAGTGTCACAGAAGTGGACAGGTAGTATGCCAGATAAACGTTACCTGTTAATGGCTTCTGTAACAATATCGTAAACTGGGTGCCTTAAACTGTAGACATTGATTTCTCACAGTTCTGGAGGCTGGATCCCCAAGATCAGAGTGCAGGCTGATTTAGTCCCTTCTTGGCTTGCAGGAAGCTGTCTTCTTACTGTGACCTCATAGAATGAAGTGAAAGGACTAGATTTCTGGTCTCTTCTTAAAAGGGCAGTTAGCCTATTATTAGGATCTCATCCTCCAGAAAAACATCTATTTCTGTTATATTGACTATACCAAAGCATTTGACTGTGTGGATCACAATAAACTGTGGATGCAGGTCAGGAAGAAACAGTTAGAACTGGACGTGGAACAACAGACTGGTTCCAAATAGGAAAAGGAGTACGTCAAGGCTGTATATTGTCACCCTGTTTATTTAACTTATATGCAGACTACATCATGAGAAACCCTGGACTGGAAGAAACACAAGCTGGAATCAAGATTGCCGGGAGAAATATCAATAACCTCAAATATGCAGATGACACCACTCTTATGGCAGAAAGTGAAGAGGAACAAGACTCTTGATGAAGGTGAAAGTGGACAGTGGAAATGTTGGCTTAAAGCTCGACATTCAGAAAACGAAGATCATGGCATCTGGTCCCATCACTTCATGGGAAATAGATGAGGAAACAGTGGAAACAGTGTCAGACTTTATTTTTCTGGGCTCCAAAATCACTGCAGATGGTGACTGCAGCCATGAAATTAAAAGACGTTTACTCCTTGGAAGGAAAGTTATGACCAACCTAGACAGCATATTGAAAAGCAGAGACATTACTTTGCCAACAAAGGTTCGTCTAATCAAGGCTATGGTTTTTCCTGTGGTCATGAATGGATGTGAGAGTTGGACTGTGAAGAAGGCTGAGAGCCAAAGAAGTAATGCTTTTGAACTGTGGTGTTGGAGAAGACTCTTGAGAGTCCCTTGGACTGCAAGGAGATCCAACCAGTCCATTCTAAAGGAGATCAGCCCTGGGATTTCTTTGGAAGACTGATGCTAAAGCTGAAACTCCAGTACTTTGGCCACCTCATGAGAAGAGTTGACTCATTGGAAAAGACTCTGATGCTGGGAGGGATTGGGGGCAGGAGGAGAAGGGGACGACAGAGAATGAGATGGCTGGATGGCATCACTGACTCGATGGACATGAGTCTGAGTGAACTCCAGGAGTTGGTGAGGGACAGGGAGGCCTGGAGTGCTGTAATTCATGGGGTCGCAAAGAGTCGGACACGACTGAGTGACTGATCTGATCTGATCATCCTCCTGAATTCATCTACACCTAACTATATCCAAAGGCCTCACCTCCAAATACCATCATGTTGTGGGGTTAGGGTATCAATCAACATATGCATCTAAGGAGGATACAAATGTTTGGCCCATAACAATTCCTGATGATTATCTGCTTACTAGTATTTTT
The DNA here is from genome assembly GCF_032452875.1 of Bos javanicus. Taxonomy (NCBI): domain Eukaryota; kingdom Metazoa; phylum Chordata; class Mammalia; order Artiodactyla; family Bovidae; genus Bos; species Bos javanicus. The sequence goes on along the minus strand of NC_083879.1, from coordinate 4,134,207 downwards.
TAATTTACCTTTATATTAAGTGATTTAATCCTCAAAATAACATTTTGACATAGGAGTTCTTACCTCATATTATAGGTGAGGAAACTAAGTTTCAATAATTTTATCTTGCCAAAGTTTGATTTTTACTTTGGGTCTTCTAATTTTGAAATCAGAGATTAGCAGAAGCAAAAACACAGACCATGGGATTTTCCAGGCAAGAGTACTGGAGTGGGTTGCCATTTCCTTCTCCAGGGGATCTTCCTGACCCAGGGATCAAACCCGGGTCTCCCGCATTGTAGGCAGACGCTCTACCCTCTGAGCCACCAGGGAAGCCCCTAAATAGTAGAAGTCAAAGTTAAATTATGTTATTCTCATAAGCAGTCCCTGGCATTAACAGTCATAAAATAAGGGTTGTTGAATAGATCAGACACATTTCAATGCTATAGGTCAACACTAGGTATACAGATATAAACAAACACTTCTTGTGAGGATTCACATGGGGGTGATGGGCATAGAGACAGGTATTATTATTTACATACAATATTCTGAAGAGTATGGCTGCTGCTGCTAAGTCACTTCAGTCGTGTCCGACTCTGTGTGACCCCATATATGGCAACCCACCAGGCTCCCCCGTCCCTAGGATTCTCCAGGCAAGAACACTGGAGTGGTTGTCATTTCCTTCTCCAATGCATGAAAGTGAAAAGTGAAAGTGAAGTCACTCAGTCACGTCCGATCCTCAGCGACCCCATGGACTGCAGCCATCCAGGCTCCTCCATCCATGGGATTTTCCAGGCAAGAGTATTGCAGTGGGGTGCCACTGCCTTCTCCGAAGTGTATGGCAGAGCTTATTATATTATATATATTATTATATATATTATATTATATATATTATTATGGAAGTAAAGGAGTATTTCCTGGGCCACCCCATGGAAGATCAAGATAACTGTGTCAAGCAAGGTTTTAGGGAGATTCTGAAACAGGTTGAATTTCAGGACCATTCAGTTCAGTTCAGTTCAGTCACTCAGTCGTATCTGACTCTTTGCAACCCCATGGACCACAGCACACCAGGCCTCACTGTCCATCACCAACTCCTGGAGTCCACCCAAACCCATGTCCATCGAGTTGGTGATGCCATCCAACCATCTCATCCTCTATCGTCCCCTTCTCCTCCTGCCCTCAATCTTTCCCAGCATCAGGGTCTTTTCCAATGAGTCAGCTCTTCTCATTAGGTGGCCAAAGTACTGGAGTTTCAGCTTGAACATCAGTCCTTCCAATGAAGCCCCAGGACTGATTTCCTTTAGGAGGGACTAGTTGGATCTCCTTGCAGTCCAAGGGACTCTCAAGAGTCTTCTCCAACACAACAATTCAAAAGCATCAGTTCTTTGGCACTCAGCTTTCTTTATAATCCAGCTCTCACATCCATACATGACTACTGGAAAAAACATAGCCTTGACAAGACGAACCTTTGTTGACAAAGTAATGTCTCTCTTTTAATATGCTGTCTAGGTTGGTCATAAGTTTCCTTCTAAGGAGCAAGCGTCTTTTAATTTCATGGCTGCAGTCACCATCTGCAGTGATTTTGAAGCCCAGAAAAATAAAATCAGCCACTGTTTCCCCATCTATTTCTCATGAAGTGATGGGACCGGATGCCATGATCTTAGTTTTCTGAATGTTGAGCTTTAAGCCAACTTTTTTAACTCTCCTCTTTCACCTTCATCAAGAGGCTCTTTAGTTCTTCACTTTCTGCCAGAAGGGTGATGTCATCTGCATATCTGAGGTTATCGATATTTTGACCATATCCAAGCACGAAAACAATACTGTTAAAAAACAACTGTGGTCCATGTGAAACCATGTTGCACATTAAACTCTGATTGTAATTGTATTCCAACAAAAATGAAATAGAGTCTTTTCTCAGATCTTCTATAGAATGAAGGGATATTCTGAACCAAGCATGACACATCTCTAAATCTCTTATTCATATAATAGGAGAAATGTGTGTATTTCCATTGTAGAAAAGGAGTGAGCACTTGTGGATATTCCTAGAAAATAATGATTTTCCCATCTTCTCAAATGCATTCTTAATTTGAAATCTAATAGCTCTGAAAAGTTGCTGCTATTTTGATTTACTTGAAAGGTCCTCTACTTCCTTCATGCCAAATATACTTCTGTTTTAATTGTAATCCTAATTGTTTTAAGACATTTTCCTAGAGCTCTCCAACTGGCTCTGATCTGACCATCAGTTTTGTCGTATTTATGTAGTTGCGTAGGAAATTCAATAAGCATACATTTTAATTACTAGTATTACATTATTACTTGCTCAAATTTGTTTTAATTAAATCAAAGTCCCTTTGTAAACATTAATTTTAATACTTATTTTTCACAAATGTATATGAAAATTAAGCTTAGATAATAATATTTTCACAAGATAACACCTTTAATTATAGAAGGAAGCATACCATACGAGGAGTCAGAAACTATATTATCAGTGAAAGAGTTGGTATTTTGGAAATATTATACTATTGCAAAGATTCACTTGCAAATTGAGAGTTTGGCTCAAAATTCTTGATACTAAATTCTTGTGCAGATTAATTCAATAGCATATGATCTCTGTCCAAAAATAGCAAGTCAGTCTTATGTCCTTACTATGGTTAATTGGAGAGTAAAATAATAAATAGTCATTCAATTTCCCTATTAATCCAAGGCATTTTTAAATTGACCAATTTAGTGTAAAAAATCCAGGAGTAGAAAATAATTACTAATCATTAAAATGTTAGCAAGTGCACTCTAGAAAAGATGTATTTATCAGCAGCAAAAAGAGAAAAGAATTATATGGTAGCTCTATTTATAATGTTTTGAAGGCTTTCCATACTGCTTTCCATAGTGGCAACACCAATTTACATTCCCACCAACAGGGTACTGAAGTTCCACTTTCTCCACATGAATATTCCACATGTGGAGAAGCAGCCTAGATGTCCATTGACAGATGAATGGATAAAGAACATGCGGGATATATATACAATGGAATATCAGTTAAAATGGAACAATTTGAGTCAGCTGTAGTGGGATGAATCAACGTAGAGCCTGTTATACAGAGTGAAGTAAGTCAGAAAGAGAAAAACAAATATCATATATTAACGCATATATATGGAATCTAAAAAACAGCACTCAGTGAACTGAGTTCAATTTAGTTAATTTCAGTCACTCAGTCATGTCCAACTCTTTGCGACTCCATGAATCACAGTATGTCAGGCCTCCCTGTCCATCAACAACTCCTGGATGTCATGTCCATTACTCAAACTCACGTCCATTGAGTCCGTGATGCCATCCAGCCATTTCATCCTCTGTCGTCCCCTTCTCCTCCTGCCCCCAGTCCCTCCCAGCATCAGAGTCTTTTCCAATGAGTCAACTCTTCACATCAGGTGGCCAAAGTACTGGAGTTTCAGCTTTAGTATCAGTCCTTCCAATGAACACCCAGGACTGATCTCCTTTAGGATAGACTGGTTGGATCTCCTTGTAGTCCAAGGGACTCTCAACAGTCTTCTCCAATGCCACAGTTCAAAAGCATCAATTCTTCAGTGCTCAGCTTTCTTCACAGTCCAACTCTCACATCCATACATGACCACTGGGAAAATCATAGCCTTGACTAGATGGACCTTTGTTGGCAAAGTAATATATGTGCTTTTTAATATGCTGTCTAGGTTGGTCATAACTTTCCTTCCAAGGAGTAAGCGTCTTTTAATTTCATGGCTGCAATCACCATCTGCAATGATTTTGGAGCCCCCAAAAATAAAGTCTGACACTGTTTCCACTGTTTCCCCATCTATCTGCCATGAAGTGTTGGGGCTGGATGCCATGATCTTAGTTTTCTGAATGTTTAGCTTTAAGCCAACTTTTCCACTCTCCTCTTTCACTTTCATCAAGAGGCTTTTTAGTTCCTCTTCACTTTCTGCCATAAGGGTGGTGTCATCTGCATATCTGAGGTTACTAATATTTCTGCCAGCAATCCTGATTCCAGCTTGTGCTTCTTCCAGCCCAGCGTTTCTCATGATGCAGTCTGTATATAAGTTAAATAATCAGGGTGATAGTATACAGCCTTGACGTACTCCTTTTCCTATTTGGAACCAGTCTGTTGTTCTATGTCCAGTTCTAACTGTTGCTTTCTGACCTGCATACAGGTTTCTCAAGAGACAGGTCAGGTGGGTCTGGTATTCCCATCTCTTTCAGAATTTTCCACAGTTTATTGTGACCCACAAAGTCAAAGGCTTTGGCATAGTCAAGAAAGCAGAAATAGATGTTTTCTGGAACTCTTTTGCTTTTTCCATGATTCATCGGAAGTTGGCACTTTGGTCTCTGGTTCCTTTGCCTTTTCTAAAACCAGCTTGATCATGTGGAAGTTCACGGTTCACATATTGCTGAAGCCTGGCTTGGAGAATTTTGTGCATTACTTTGCTAGCGTGTGAGATGAGTGCAATTGTGCGCTAATTTGAGCTTTTTTTGGCATTGCCTTTCTTTGGGATTGGAATGAAAACTGACCTTTTCCAGTCTAGTGGCCACTGCTGAGTTTTCCAAATTTGCTGGCATATTGAGTGTAGCACTTTTACAGCATCATCCTTCACGATTTGAAATAGCTCAATCGGAATTCCATCACCTCCACTAGCTTTGTTCATAGCGATGCTTTCTAAGGCCTACTTGACTTCACATTCTAGACTGTCTGGCTCTAGGTGAGTGATCACACCATTGTGATTATCTGGGTTGAAAAAATGGCACTAACAAACCTATTTGCAGGGAAGGAATGGAGATGCAGATGTAGAGAATGGACTTGTAGACACACTGGGGGAAGGAAAGGGAAGGACAAGTTAAGAAAGCAGCATTGACATGTACATAATACCTTGTGTAAAATAGATAGCTAGTGGGAAGTTGCTTTATGACACGGGGAGCCCAGCCTGGTGCTCTGTGATGACCTAGAGGAGTGGGATGGGGAAGGGAAAGGAAACTCAAGAGGGAGAGGATATATATACTATATAATATATATATATATAACATAATTATGATTGATTTGCTTGTTGTATGGCAAAAACCAACACATCGCAAAGCAATTTTCCTCCAATTAAAATATAAATTAAAAAATAAAAATAAGTCATATTTTTTCATTTGGTTAAGGACATAAAAAAAATAAAAAAACATTGAGTCAGTTGTAGTGAGGTGGATGAACCTAGAGATTGTGATACCAAATGAAGTCAGAAAGACAAAAATAAATATCATATATTGAGTCATATAAATGCCTTTTATTTTTTGACCATAGTCATCAATACATGTATGAGGTGATATCTCATTATAGTTTGTTTTTCACTGACCTGATCATTAGTGACACTTAGAAATTTTTCATATATCTATTGCAATTTGTATATCCTCTATGGAGAAACATCGGAGAAGGTAATGGCACCCCACTCCACTACTCTTGCCTGGAAAATCCCATGGACGAAGGAGCCTGGCAAGCTGCAGTCCATGGGGTCGCTAAGAGTCGGACACAACTGAGCGACTTCACTTTCACTTTTATGCAATGGAGAAGGAAATGGCAACCCACTCCAGTGTTCTCACCTGGAGAATCCCAGGGACAGGGGAGCCTGGTGGGCTGCCGTCTCTGGGGTCACACAGAGTTGGACACGACTAAAGTGACTTAGCAGCAGCATGGAGAAACATCTGTTCAAGCTTTTAGCCTATTTTTTCACCTTTCTTGAGATATAATTGACATATAATATGTATAAAATTAAGCAGCACAGTGTGATGATATGGTTCATGTATATGTTGGGAAATTATTACCACAATAATATTAGTTAATATATCCATTATTTCATATAATAAACCTTTTTTTTTTCACTTGAGGTGAGAATATTTAACATCTACTGTCTTAGCAACAACCAACTGTGTAAGACAAGACTGTTAATGATAGCCTCCACATTTTACATTGTGAGCATGTGTGGTCAATTGCTTCAGTTGTGTCCAACTTTTTGTGATCTTATGTACTGTAGCCCACCAGGCTCCTCGGTAGCATTATATATTACATCCCCAGAAACTGTTTATCCTGTAACTGCAAATTTATCCACTACTCTTTGTTTCAAATCTTTGGATTTTTTTTTTTTTTCAGATTCCACATAAAATAAGATCATACGTTATTTCAGAATAGTCTCTATGACTTATTTAGCTTACAAATGCAGAATTTCCTTATTTTTATAGTTGAATAATAAATATCCATTATATGTTGCTATGTATATTACATTACTGGACTTCCAAGGTGGCTCAGTGGTGAAAAGTGCCCCTACCAATGCAGTGGATACATGTTTGAACCCTGGGTTGGGAAGATCCCCTGGAGGAGGAAATGGCAACCCATTCCAGTTTTCTTGCTGGGTTGATCCCATGGACAGAGGATCCTAGCAGGCTACAGTCCATGGGGTCACAAAGAGTCAGACACAGCTGAGCAACTGAACATGCACACACACAAACATATATACATTAAATATACATTTTATATAAATATAAATTATATATATGGTTCACTTTGAACAACACAGATGTGAACTGCATAGATCCACTTATCAGTGGATTCTAAAATAAATAAATAAATAAATACTACAGTACTACCACAAGATTTGTGGTTGGTTGAATCTCCAGATGCATAACTATGGGTACTGAAGGATGACTTTAAAGTCATCCTAAAAGACACAGATTTTTAAATTGGGCAGGGAAGTGAGTGCCCTCAATGCCTGCATTATTTACGGGTTTCACATACATAAAATATGCTTTCTTTATTCATTCTGAAATAATTGGGCACTTGGGTTGTTTCCACATCTTGGCTATTGTGAACAATACTGTAATGAATACAGCAGCACAGATATCTCTTGGAGTAGTTATTTCTTTTTGGGGTATATATACCCAGATATTGGATTGCTGGATTATATTGTAGCTTTATTTTATTACTTACTGAGGAAAATTCATATTATTTTCCTTAGTGACTCTACTTTACATTTCCATCAACAATGCACAAAGATGTCCTTTTCCCAACATCCATACCAGCACTTGTTCTCTCCTGTCCCCTTGATAATGGCTATTCTAACAGGCCTAATGAACTTAAAGATATATATTCGTGTCACTTATTCATTTTTAATTGAATTATTTGCTTATTTTTCCCTATTGAGTTGTAAGAGTTCCTTATGTAGTTTGAACATTAACTCTTTATCAGAATATGGATTAGAAATATCTTCTCCCATTTCATTGCTTGCCTTTTCATTTTTCTTAATTGTTTCTTTTGATATGTAGAATCTTTTTCATTTGGTGAAGTTTCCTCTGGTGATTTGTGCTTTCTATATCATATCCAAAAAATGTTTGGCAAAGCCAATGTCAAAGAGCTTTTCCCATATATATTTATCTAAGAGTTTTACTGTTTTGAGTCTTATATTTACTCTCAAGTTGATTTTTGAGTGGAGTAAGATTAGGATCGAATTTCATTCTTTTCATGTGATTATTCAGTTTTCCCAAGAACCTTTTTTGAAGAACATATCCTTTCCCATTGAGCATTTGTGACACCCTTGTTGAATATCAGTCAACTGTAATGCATTGGTTTATTTCTGGGTTTTATATTTGTTCTTTTTCTTTTTGGTATATCTATCTTTATATCAATACTGTGCTGCATGTGCTAAGTCGCTTCAGTTGTATCTGACTCTATGCAACTCTATGGACTGCAGCCTTCCAGGTTCCTCTCTCTGTGGGATACTCCAGCAAGCATACTGGAGGGGGTTGCCATTTCCTTCTCCAGGGGATCTTCCCAACCCAGGGAACCCATATCTTTTTGTCTCCTGAGTTGGCAAGCAGATTCTTTATCACCAGTGCCACACTGACTTAATTACTGTAGCTTTATAGTATGTTTTGAAAACAGAAAGTATAAGGCCTTTAGTTTTGTTCTTCTTTCTCAAGGTTGCTTGGCTATCCAAAGTCCTCTGTGATTTCATATGATTTTATAACTGTTTTTGATCCAGAAACCCCAATTCTGGATATTTCTCCAAAAGAGTAGAAGTCAAAATCTTAAGAAGATATTGGTACTCTTATTTTGTTGCAGCACTCTTTATAACAGATAAGATGTAGAAACAAGCTAAATGCCTAGAGATGGCTGAATAGATAAAGAAAATGTGCTATGTACAAACAATGGGACACTATTTGCTTTTTAAAAGGAAGAAATGCTGCAGTTTGTAACAACATGGATGAACCTTGTTGACATTATGCTAAGTGAAATAATCCAGTCACAGAAGTATGAATATTGTTTGATTTGATTTAAAGAGGTATATAAAATAGAAAAAGTCATAGAAACAGAAAGTAGAATGGTGGTTACCAGGGGATAGGAAGCTGGGACAAAGGAGTGTTATTCAAGATGAATACTTTGTTCCAGGGAGCAAGATAGAAGCAAGATGGAAGAGTGGAAGGACGTGAGCTCATCTTCTCCTGCAAGAACTCCAAAACTGCAACTCTCAGCTGAACAACCATTGACAGGAGAATGTTGGATCCCACTAAAAAAAGATACCTCCTTCCCTCCAGGAAGATGGTAGGAGGGGTGAAATTGCATTTAGAATCAAACTTCATACCCACCAGAGATGCTCGGAGGGCTCAAACAAAACCTTGTGCACACCAGGACCCAGAGACCCCACAGAGACTGAGCCAGACCTGACTTTGAGTGTTTGAATGTCTCCTGCGGAGGTACAGGTGACCTGCTGTAGGGCAGGGACTCTGGGTGCAGCAGACCTGGGTCTCAAACAGCCTGTGGCATGAGCCCTCTTGGAGGAGGTCACCATTTACCCCATCATAGAGCCACTGAGCAGATGACCTAAAAACTGCAGAACAACTATATCAAATTAATTATTGCACTGTTAAGAAAGTTCTAGGACCCACAGCAGATTTCCCAACCTGGAGATCTGGCAAAGGGACTGAGAATCCCCAGTGAATTTGACTTTAGAAGCCAATGGGATTTGATTACAGAACTTACACAGGACTGAGAAAACAGACTATTGGAGGGCACAAACAAAACCTTGTGAGCACCAGGAGGCAGGAAAAAGGAGCAGTGACTCCACAAGAGACTGACCCAGACTTGTCTTTGAGTGTCCAGGAGTCTTGGGTGGAAGCTTATGTCAGCAGTGGCCTGCTGCAGGGTCTGGGGCACTGAGTGTGGCAACTAGTGCATGAGACCTTTTGAAGGAGGTCGCCATTATCTTCACTACCTCCAACCACAGTTTGTTCTTAGGTCAAACAGGGAGCCCCACCCATCAACAGAAAATTGGATTAAAGATTTACTGAGCATGGCCCCGCCCATCAGAACAAGACCCAGATTCCCCCTCAGTCAGTCTATCCCATCAGGAAGCTTCCATATGCCTCTTATTCTTATCCATCAGGGCAGGCAGAAGGAAAACCACAATCTAATTTCACACAGAAAACTAATCAAGCTGACCATATGGACACAGCCTTGTCTAACTCAATTAAGCTATGAGCCATGCCATGTTGGGCCACCAAAGATGGATGGCCCAAAGTGGAGAGTTCTGACAAAATGTGGTCCATTGGAGAAGGGAATGGCAAACCACATCAGTATTCTTGCCTTGAGAATCCCATGAACAGTATGAAAAGGCAAAAAGATAATACTGAAAGATAAACTCCCTAGGTGAGTTGGTGCCCAATATGCTACTGGAGAAGAGTGGAGAAATAACTCCAGAAAGAAAGAATACATGAAACCAAGTGGAAACAATGCACAGTTATTGATGTGACTAGTGATGGAAGTAAAGTTTGATACTGTAAGAACAATACTGCATAGGAACCTGGAATGTTAGGTCCAGGAATCAAGGTAAATTGCAAGTGGTCAAACAGGAGATGGCAAGAGTGAACAATGACATTTTAGGAATCAGTGAATTAAAATGGACTGGAATGGGTGAATTTAACTCAGATGACCATTATATCTATCACTGTGGGCAGGAATCCCTTAGAAGAAATGGAGTAGTCAATCATAGTCAACAAAAGAGTCCAAAACCCAGTGGTTGGGTGCAATCTCAAAAACAACAGAATCATCTCTGTTCGTTTCCAAGGTAAGCCATTCAATATCATGGTAATCCAAGTCTATGTCCCAACCATTAATGCTGAAGAAGCTGAAGCTGAATGATTCTATGACGACCTACAAGACCTTCTAGAACTAGCACCTGAAAAAGATGCCCTTTTCATCATGGGGACAGGAATGCAAAAATAGGAAGTTAAGAGATACCTGGAGTAACAGGCAAATTTGGCCTTGGAGTATGAAATTAAGCAGGGAAAAGGCTAACAGAGTTTTGCCAAAAGAATCCACTGGTCATAGTAAACACCTTCTTCCCACAACATAAGAGAGGACTCTACACATGAACATCACCAGAGGGTCAATACTAAAATCAGACTGCTTATATTCTTTGCAGCCAAAGATAGAAAGCTCTATATAGTCAGCAAAAAACAAGACTGGGAGCTGACTGTGGCTCAGATCATGAACTCCTAATTGCCAAATTGGACTTAAATAGAAGTAAATAGGGAAAACCATTAGACCATTCAGGTATGACCTAAATCAAATCCCTTGTGATTATACAGTGGAAGTGACAAGTAGATTCAAGTGATTAGATCTGATAGACAGAATACCTGAAGAACTATGGATGGAGGTTTTTGACATTGTACAGGAGGCAGAGATCAAGACCATCCCAAAGAAAAAGAAATGTAAACTGGCAAAATGGTTTTCTGAAGAGGCCTTACAAATAGCCAAGAAAAGAAGAGAAGGGAAAGGCAAAGAAGAAAAGGAAAGATGTATCTATTTGAATGCAGAGTTCTAAAGAATAGCAAGGAGAGATAAGAAGCCTTCTTCAGTGATCAAATGAAAGAAATAAAGGAAAGCAATAGAAAGGGAAAAACTAGAGATGTCTTAAAGAAAATCAGAGCTACAACAGGAAACTTCATGCAAAGATGGGCACAATAAAGGACAGAAATGGTATGGACCTAACAGAAGCAGAAGATATTGAGAAGAGGTGGCAAGAATATATAGTAGAATTATACAGAAAAGATCTTCATCACCCAGATAACCACAATGGGGTGACCACTCACCTACAGCCAGACTTCCTGGAACATGCAGTAAAATAGGCCTTAGGAAGTATCACTAAGAAACAAAGCTAGTGGAAGTGATGGGAATTCCAGCTGAGTTATTTCAAATCCTAAAAGATAAGGTTTTGAAAGTGCTTCACTCAATATACCAGCAAATTTGGAAATCCCAGCAGTGGCCACAGGACTGGAAAATGTCAGTTTCCATTCCAATCCCAAAGAAACACAATGCCAAAGAATGTTCAAACTACCTCACAATTGCACTCATCTCACACACTAGTAAAGTAATGCTCAAAATTTTCCAAGCCAGGCTTCAACAGGATGTGAACTATGAACTTCCAAATATGCAAGCAAGATTTATAAAAGACAGAGGAACCAGAGATCAAATTTCCAACATTCTCTGGATCATCAAAAAAGCAAGAGAGTTCCAAAAAAAATCTACTTCTACTTTATTTTTATTTATTTATTTATTTATTTTAATTAGAGGCGAATTACTTTACAATATTGTATTGGTTTTGACATACATCAACATGAATCCGCGACGGGTGTACATGTGTTCCCAATCCTGAACTCCCCTCCGACCTCCCTCCCCATAGCATCCCTCTGGGTCATCCCAGTGCACCAGCCCCAAGCATCCTGCATCCTGCATCCTGCATCAAACCTGGACTGGCAATTCGTTTCTTATATGATACTATATGTTTCAATGCCATTCTCCCAAATCATCCCCACCCCCTCTCCCACAGAGTCCAAAAGACTGTTCTATACATTTGTGTCTCTTTTGCTGTCTCACATACATAGTTATCATTACCATCTTTCTAAATTCCATATATATGCGTTAGTATACTGTATTGGTGTTTTTCTTTCTGGCTTACTTCACGCTGTATAATCGGCTCCAGTTTCAACCACCTCATTAGAACCGATTCAAATGCATTCTTTTTAATGGCTGAGTAATACTCCATTGTGTATATGTACCATGGCTTTCTTATCCATTCATCTGCTGATGGACATCTAGGTTTCTTCCATGTCCTGGCTATTATAAACAGTGCTGCAATGAACATTGGGGTACACGTGTCTCTTTCAAATCTGGTTTCCTCGGTGTGTATGCCCAGCAGTGGGATTGCTGGGTCATATGGCATTCTATTTCCAATTTTTTAAGGAATCTCCACACTGTTCTCCATAGTGGCTGTACTAGTTTGCATTCCCACCAACAGTGTAAGAGGGTTCCCTTTTTTCCACACTGTCTCCAGCATTTATTGCTTGTAGACTTTTGGATTGCAGCCATTCTGACTGGTGTGAAATGGTACCTCATTGTGGTTTTGATTTGCATTGCTCTGATAATGAGTGATGTTGAGCATCTTTTTATGTGTTTGTTAGCCATCTATATGTCTTCTTTGGAGAAATGTCTATTTAGTTCTTTGGCCCATTTTTTGATTAGGTCATTTATTTTTCTGGAATTGAGCTGCAGGAGTTGCTTATATATTTTTGAGATCAGTTGTTTGTCAGTTGCTTCATTTGCTATTATGTTCTCCCATTCTGAAGGCTGTCTTTTCACCTTTCTTATAGTTTTTTTTGTTGTGCAGAAACTTTTAATTTTAATTAAATTCCATTTGTTTATTTTTGCTTTTATTTCCAATATTCTGGGAGGTGGGTCATAGAGGATCCTGCTGTGATTTATGTCGAAGAGAGTTTTGCCTATGTTCTCCTCTAGGAGTTTTATAGTTTCTGGTCTTATGTTTAGATCTTTAGTCCATTTTGAGTTTATTTTTGTGTATGGTGTTAGAAAGTATTCCAGTTGCATTCTTTTACAAGTGGTTGACCTGTCAACACACAGAAATCCCTTGCATTACTATACACTAATAATGAGAAAATAGAAAGAGAAATTAAGGAAACAATCCCATTCACCATTGCAATGAAAATAATAAAATACTTAGGAATATATCTACCTAAAGAAACTAAAGTCATATATATAGAAAACTATAAAACACTGGTGAAAGAAATCAAAGAGGACACTAATAGATGGAGAAATATACCATGTTCATGGATTGGAAGAATCAATATAGTGAAAATGAGTATACTACCCAAAGCAATCTATAGATTCAATGCAATCCCTATCAAGCTACCAACGGTATTTTTCACAGAGCTAGAACAAATAATTTCACAATTTGTATGGAAATACAAAAAACTTTGAATAGCCAAAGCAATCTTGAGAAAGAAGAATGGAAGTGGAGGAATCAACCTGCCTGACTTCAGGCTGTACTACAAAGCCACAGTCATCAAGATAGTATGGTACTGGCACAAAGACAGAAATATAGATCAATGGAACAAAAATTGAAAGCCCAGAGATAAACCCATGCACCTATGAACATCTTATCTTTGACAAAGGAGGTGAGAATATACAATGGAGAAAAGACAATCTCTTTAACAAGTTGTGCTGGGAAAAGTGATCAACCACTTGTAAAAGAATGAAACTGGAACATTTTCTACTTCTACTTTATTAACTATGCCAAAGCCTGTGACTGTGTGGATCTCAGCAAAATGCGGAAAATTCTTAAAATTATGAGAATACCAGATCACTTTACCTGCCTCCTGAGAAATCTGTATGCAAGTCAAGGAGCAACAGTTAGAACTGGACATGGAACAACTGAGTGGTTCCAAATTGGGAAAGGAGTACGTCAAGGCTGTATATTGTCACCCTGCTTATTTAATTTATATGCAGAGCACATCATGTGAAATGCCAGGCTGGATGAAGCACAAGCTGGAATCAAGATTACTGGGAGAAATAAAAATAACCTCAGATATACAGATGACACTACCCTTATGGCAGAAAGCAAAGAAAAAATAAAGAACCTCTTGATGAAAGTATAGGAGGAGAGTGAAAATTTTGACTTAAAACTCAACTTTCAAAAAACTAAGGTCATGGCATCTGGTCCCATCACTTCCACAAATAAATGGGGAAACAGTGGAAACAGTGAAAAACTTTATTTTCTTGGGCTCCCAAGTCACTGCAGATGGTGACTGTAGCCATGAAATTAAAGATGCTTTTTCCTTGAAAGAAAAGCTATGACAACCTAGACAGTTTATTAAATATCAGATACATTAGTTTGCCAACAAAGGTCCATCTAGTCAGAGCTATGATTTTTCTAGTAGTCAGCTATGGATGTGAGAGCTGGATCATAAAGAAAGCTGAGCTCCAAAGAACTGATGCTTTTGAACTGTGGTGTTGGAGAAGAACCTTGAGAGTCCCTTGGACTGCAAGGAGATCAAACCCATCAATCCTAAAGAAAATCAGTCCTGTATATTCATTGGAAGGACTGATACTGAAGCTGAAACTCCAATACTTTGGCCCCTTGATGCAAAGAACTGGTCATTTGAAAAGACACTGATGCTGGGAAAGATTGAAGGGAGGAAGAGAAAGGGACGACAGAGGATAAGATGGTTGGATGGCATCACCAACTCAATGGACATGAGGTTGAGCAAGATCTGAGGGTTGGTAATGGATGGGGAAGACTGACGTGCTGCAGCCCATGGAGTAACGAAGAGTTGGACAGGACTGATTGAACTAAACTGAATTGAATATTGTTCTAAAGATATACTCTAAAACACTGTGTCTATTGTTAGCAATACTGTTTGTCACACTTAAAAATCTGTTAAGAGCATAGTTCTCATGTCACATGTGTTCAAGGCTATAAAATAAAAATTAAAAACCTTAGAAGGGATTTTGATTCAGTGTTGAGGTTAAATTATAGGAGAAATTTTTCTGATCCAAGGAACTCTAAATGATACTGCTAATATATTTTAAATAGTATATAATAAAGGAAGAGAAAAAAATCCTTATATGAAAGGCTAGAAATAACTTTGTAGTAGTTTTTGAAATGCCATGCTGTCACTATATATGAACCTCTCATTAAATTTACTAGAAGTAGGGTTTTCTTTTCTTTTTTTCTCAAAGTAGCTAATAAACTGCAAAAGCTCTGAACAATAATTTAAGTCATTGTTTGTAATTTGTAAATATAATAAAGTGCCATTACCAGAGTTGCCTACCAAAACAGAAACTTACTGTTATTATTCATCCAATAGCCAATTATTCTCTATTCCTCATCCAAACAAGAATATGGTTAAAATCTAAGTAACTTAAATATAATTTTTCTAAGTTTACATGAAAAAACAATGTTGAAAAGTACAATATTATAATCACCAGTATATCCATCATCCACATTTAACCCTTGTTAAAATTTTATCTTATTTACAACCCATTTGCTCTTTATATTTACTATAGATATGCATATATATAGGTATGTTATATGTATACATATATTTATATATGCAGTATATATTATATATAATAGATAAATATATACAAATTGAAACCACAAATCTTACTCCTACAAAAACAACAATAATAAAATTCCAGCATATTTGTTTCTGGAGGGAGTTGAGTTGATTTAGAATGGGGGGAAGAAAAGCCTTTCTATCATGGATGTTGTCATGTGCAAGAGTGATCTAAATGTCAGAAGTATAGGTTGGCCAATGTAGCTAGCTTAAAGTTATGACCATGGTTATGGCAAGCAGAAGACTGGTGGAGTAGTAAAGAGTTTTAAGAGGGAGATAAGTTTAATAAGTTCCCACATATGTTTGTCAGCCTGGAAGAATGCATACATGCTCAAGAAGGTGCACAAGCTCAGTAAAGATTGAAGAGGGCCCTTTATACATATATCTGCCTGAATATGAGGACTTGTGCACATGCAAAGCAGACCTGGGGAATCTTGTTGAAAGTAAGAGTTGAGGAAGAGTTTTAAATATACTGATTTTGAATGTGTTCCCAAACCCACATATATCTATTTTTGAAAGGTGGAGATTTTACTGGGACATGGTGCTTGCTTCCAACCTCTGGCCAATTATTTGCTTACCATTAAGCCATATTGACACAAGGTAACATCTAGAAATCCAAAAGTAAAGATTTTCTAGTGTTTAAAAGAGCCTGAATGGAGACATTAGAAGTTACACACTGCCAGAAGAATAGATATCACAGATTTATGCCAGACAGGTTACTGAACAAGCAGATAAACACTCAAAAGCATCAATTACAAGCACTAAGAGAAAAAAAAAATCAGTAGATATGTGTTACAATACCTAACTTTTACTAGAAATTATGACATGAAATAAACATGAAAATGTGATCCATACTCGGGGGGAAAAAAAAAAGAAGTCATAGAGTATATCTGAAAGGCTTAATCCTGAACTTTGCAAAAAGTAATTTTATAATAGCTGTTATAAATATATTTAAAAATATGTAAGTAAACCATGTTTAAAATTTAAGGGAGGTAAGGACAATAATGATTCATTAAAATAATGAATATCAATACAGAGAAAATTATTACAAAAAGTAGCAAACTTCTAGCGACTGAACTGAATTTAACTCCTCTTGAGTGTGAGTAGACTTTATGAATATTATAGAATATTCTTGATTAAGCTACATTATATAGCAAAGGTGATGGAACAAGAACTGTTATGATTGCATTGTGTTATTTTAAAACTCCATCTGTCTACTAGAGAGAGGTTTTCTAGATTTTTGCAGTTTTCTCAGCATCAGGGATTTTTCCAATGAGTCAGCTGTTCATATCAGATGACCAAAATACTGAAGTTTCAGCTTCAGTATCAGTCCTTCCAATGAGTACTCCAAGTTCATTTCCCTTAAGATTGATGGGTTTGATCTTTCTGTCCAATGGACTCTGCAGCATCAGAGTCTTCTCCAGCACAAGAGTTCAAAGGCATTGATTATCTGGTGCTCTGCCTTCTTTACAGTCCAGCTCTCACAACCAAATGTGACCACTGGGAAGACCATAATCTTGACTCTATGGACCTTTGTTGGCAGAGTTAAGTGCCTATTCAATTCTACAATTAGAGTGGTATCATCCATGTATCTGAGGTTGCTGATATTTCTTCCACCTATCTTTATTCCAGCTTGTAACTCATCTAGCCCAGCATTTCTCTTGATGTGCTCAACATGTAAATTAAACAAACAGAATGACTACAGATAGTCCTGTCATAATCAGTTGTTCCATACAGGGTTCTGACTATTGCTTCTTGATCCACATACAGGTTTCTCAGGAGACAGGTTAGAGGGTCTGGTATTCCCATCTCTTTAACAGCTTTCCACAGTTTACTATGATCCACACAGTCAAAGGTTTTGGCATAGTTGGTGAAACAGAGGTAGATGTTTTTCTGAAATTCCCTAGCTTTCTTGGTGATACAGTGAATGTTGGCGATTTGATCTCTGGTTCCTATTCCTTTTCTAAACCCAGCTTGCACATCTGGAAGTTCTTGGTTCACATAACACTGAAGCCTACTAAGAATACTACGGTACAAAACAAGCACCATTTCTACCAATATTCCATACATATTAAGAGTACTTACACATGTATTTTAATCATTTTTATAAAAGATAAAAACATGTAGTACAAATATGCTTTACTATTATTTATGTTTTCTGCTGCCCCCAAAACATTTCAACCAAGACAGAGTAGTGTGATTTTTATAGACATAGTATTTGCTTCAAAGACCATTTACTTGTTACAAAAGTACACAATTTTAATTATTAAAATAATCCATATAAGCAACACTATTTAAAGGAATATCTGAGTCTTATTACCCAAAATGATTTTTTTTCTAATTTCTATATATTTGGATAATTTAATTTTTAGAATACTATTTATTTTTGTCACATACAGATAATGATAATATAACAGTTGCAAGAGATTTAAAAGGAATTATGTGAAAGAAGCTTTATAACATTTATCCTATACAAAGGATAGCTAAAAATGTTTCATATAATTTATATAAAAATAGATGATGTGGAATAAGAATTCTAGTATCATTAAACATTAAGATAATATCATTATCTCAGGAATTTATTCCACATCTCAATAATTTCCATCTGATTGCAAGAATCCATAGGAATTATAAATGAGTTCCCCGTTTCTTTATGTTTCTAACAAATTGGAAACATCACGTTAGAATTCAGTCTTTTTTCTCGCCATGACTTTTAGTATTTAGTTTCCATTTGAACAACCAATGCATTTGTCTAAATCACCAGGGTGCCTAACTCTGAGAGGAAGTAGAGGCATGCACACACTAACTTTTATGTCATCTTGTCATGCTGAAGTATCTCAAGGTGCTTTGCAATAACATTAAACTTAAAAAACTTATCTCGCCTGCTGAGTTAATTAGTTAAATCAGATAAGTGGCAATGACAACAAACACATCTTGCACTCAGGCTTAACCCTGGAGCCAGTATCCATAGACATGGAGGGGTCCCTTGAAACAGGTGCCTTGTAGCTCAAATGGAGACCACCTGCTGAGACATATTTTAGCAGAGAAGATGTAAGGAGACTTGCTTTTGTTGACTTGAACTTTTGAACAGTGAAAAGAATCCCTAGTCCAAGAAGGCAAGCCTGTGCCTTTGATGAGCTCTGTGAGATAAAGTTATTTTAGTGTGAGATATAAAATTTTTCAATGTGACACTATAACAAGCCTTACACACAATGATGTACGTTCTTAATAATTGGCAGTTACTGTGTTTTGAATTGGTCATAATCCATTAAATAAATGAACTAGGTTATCCAAGAAGAAAATGTTATATGTTTTACACTTTATAAAAAAATGACCAAGACACTGACTGAAACCATCCAAAGAGAGGTAACGCTATTTCCTTCTGGTTAAGAGCAGACATAGTCACCAGATTTAAATCAATAAAGCACAATTCAAATTGCTTAACCTCAATAATGTTCCTACTGTTGAAAACTCTAGGAAGCCATAGAACCAGCTTCTGTCAAGGAACAGAATTTCAGAATGAGTGTTTAACATTCTTACAATCCCACTAAACTTCCGGAGTGACATTAGGAAGATAGTGATATGGGTTATTCCCAATTCAGTCCCCCTCATAAGAAAACCAACTAGCAATTATGTATAGACATTATGTCATTGTGAAAATCCTAAAACACAGAAGCTGATGTACACACTGGGCCAAAGACTGAGATGAACTGCATTAGCAGAGCAAAGGAGTTGCTACATACTGACCCTAACTGTTAGCACAGCACCACACAGAGAAGAACTCCTGGGCCTACGGTTACTCCAGTGGGCAAAAGGGATGCTCACTTGGATCTCACCTTATATGAATTGCAGGGTGAATATGTGGGATTGACCAATGGAGAGCTGGTTGTGACAGAGAAGGTGAGTGGGTTTAGAGCTTATATCTGGACTTATATCTTGGCAGACTGAGCTCCTTTGTGAAGGAACACCCTAGTGGTTCAACCAGTGGATTTGTCTGTCTTCAGAGCCAAGATGGTAGCCCTGTTCTTCAAAAAAACTTGGGGCACAATACTGCCTTATTCAGGACCCTGAACAATAAACCTTGCTGACCTTGGGGCTTATTCTATCCAGTCTGGGCAAGAAATAGTCATGCCTGGTTCTGAGTAAAGCACCTAGCTCCACCCAAATGGGAGCCTGCTGAAGCTCCTGGGAAGTTGCATAATGCAGTAGCATCCAAGTCATGAGCCTGGTTGTCGGTGATATTTATCTTCAGAGTAAAGATTGTGGCCCTATTTAATCAAGAAACTCTGTGCACAGTTCTGTCTGATTCAGAACCTCAAGCAATGAGCCTCACAAGCCCTGAAACATTTTCTGTCATCCTGCCTAGGCAGGGAAGCTAATTCACATATCTACCTATTGCTGAGTATAGGCCCCTGCCCTACCCAATTGGGAAATCTGACCACAGAATATAAGAATCTGTGTAGCCCAGCAGTGGAGAGCCTGTCCTGTGGCTGTACCCCTGTGCAGAGCCAAGTTAGCAAGAAGATTTGTGCATAGTTCTGTCTCATTCAAGACCCTCCAAAATGAGCTTGCCAGTCTGGGGGTCTGTTCTGCTACCCCATACAAACAAGGGAGATAATTCATAATCTTGTCTGCTGCTGGATATAGCCTCCAACCATATCCAATAAAGAAACCTGGACAGAGCACCTGAAAAAAATGAAATAGCCAGCAGAACTAAAGCAGAGGGCCATCCTAGTGGCTATCCCCACATGCAGAGATAAACTGATAGTCCCATCTGGCCAAGGAGTTTGATGCACAGTTCCACTTGATTTGTTTCCCAAACAATGAGCCTTGCCAGCCTTGAGGTCTGTTCTGAGGCCCTGCCAGGACAAGAAAGCTAATTTGTACCCTTGCCCACTGTTGAATAAAATGTTAATCTTGACAAACAAAGAAACCTAATTAGGACATATAGAAAGATACATACCCCATCCTATAGCCTCTATTGAGTGGCCCTTGCCTAGTGAGACCTATCCAAGACTTTCCCGTATTCAGAGCAAAGCCAGTGGCCCCATCTGGACAGGAAATTCGGTGCATGGTGCACCATTCTGCACAATTTGGATCTTTAAACAATGAGCTGTATTGGCCTTGAGACCTATTTTTTCCATCCCCTCCCAGGAAGGGAAGCTAATCTATAGTCCTGCTAACTGCTGAGTATAATATTCCATCTTACCTGACTAGGAAAACAGACAAGGGAATCCGGATTACTGTGGAGCACATCCTACCACCACACTTGAAAAGGAGCCAAACTAGTCATCCCATCCAGCTATATCTAGACAGCAGCATCACCCCAATTATTTCAGATAAGGAGTAGTCTTACTTAATTTATACCCCAAAAGTGAGCATATGCCCAAGGGTGTTATCAACAGACGCATCCAGAACCCCAAGTTGATCTGACTAGCAATGGATGGACTGTTTTTCTCAAAGCAAACATGTAAAATCTGGGAGAAGAGACCACCTATTCATATGTGCAGGCATCAATAAAAAGAACTGTGAATCAAAAAAATCAGGCAGACATGACTTCAACAAATGAAACATAAAGTTCTAATAAGTGCTTCTAAAAAAAAAACAAACTCTATGAACTCTCTCACAAAGAATTCAAAGTAGTTCTTTTAAAGTGGTTTAATGAGCTACAAGAACACAAGCAGAAAACTGAAGAAACAAGGAAACAATACATGTACAAAATGAGAAGTTCAACAAAGAAATAGAAACTATCAAAATACAATCAGAAATCATAAACCTGAAGAATACAATGGGTGACTAGAAGGATTTAACAGAGACTTCAACAGCCAACTCAATCAAGTAGAAGGAAGACTCACAGTAATAAAGTTAAGACGTTAAAATCATCTGTCAGAGGAGCCAAAAAGAATCAGAATTAAAAAGAGTGAAGCAAGCCTAAAGAATGTATAGGTATTGTGAAAACAAACAATATTTATAAGAATCATAGAAGAAGATGAGTAAAAGAGGACAGAAAGCAGGTGCCAAGCAATGATAGCTGAAACCTTCCCAAACTTGAGCTAAGAAAATGACATCCATATTCATGAGGCTGAAAAATACTAAGTAGATTGAACACACACAAAAAAACTGCATTGAGGCACATTATAATTAAACTAAGAAGCCAAAATCAAAAGGGAAATTTTATCAGGAGCAAGAGAAAAGTAACATGTCACAAACAAGGGAAACACCATAAGACTCTAGTAGAAAATTTTTCAGATCAGGAGAAAATGGACTAGTATATTACAAATACTGAAGGAGAAGAAGAAGAAGAAAAAAATCTGTCAACCAAGAATACTATACTCAGCAAAGTGGTCCTTCAGAGATGGAGGCAAAATAATTTCCCTTAGAATGAAATGCCAAGGGACTGCATCATCACTCAATCTGCCTTACAAGAAATATTAAAGAGAATTCATCAAGTGATCATAAAAATGCTACTTTAGAGTATAAAAACAGACAAATGCAGGTGTAAAACTCACTGGTATGGGTGAGTATATAGTCAAAGTAAGTTTCTCCAATCTCATAAAAGCAGTGAAGCATAATTCACTAAAGGTTATAGTTTAAAAGTTAAAAAAAATAAGAAAGCAATTTAAAATAATTATAATTATAATAATTTATTATTGGATACACTATATAAAAATATGCATGCTGCAATATCAACAACCAAAATGTAACCAAGAGAGAAGTAAAAGTGTAAAGTCTAAGAATGCTACTGACATTGTTCAGATCACATCAGATCAGTTGCTCAGTCGTGTCCGACTCTTTGCGATCCCATGAATCGCAGCATGCCAGGCCTCCCTGTCCATCACCAACTCCGGGAATTCACTGAGACTCACGTCCATCGAGTCAGTGATGCCATCCAACCATCTCATCCTCTGTCATCCCCTTCTTCTCCTGCCCCCAATCCCTCCCAGCATCAGAGTCTTTTCCAATGAGTCAACTCTTTGCCTGAGGCGGCCAAAGTACTGGAGTTTCAGCTTTAGAATCATTCCTTCCAAAGAAATCCCAGGGCTGATCTCCTTCAGAATGGACTGGTTGGATCTCCTTGCAGTCCAAGGGACTCTCAAGAGTCTTCTCCAACACCACAGTTCAAAAGCATTAATTCTTTGGCACTCAGCCTTCTTCACAGTCCAACTCTCACATCCATACATGACCACAGGAAAAACCATAGCCTATCAGCCTTAAAAAGTGTTAAAAATATAAGATATTTTCATAAATTTTATGGTAAACACAAGGAAAACATGGAATAGATACACAAATAAATTATGATAAAATCAAAACATATCTCTTCAAAAGTTATTAAATCATCAAAGAAGACAGCAATATAAGATCTACAAAGCAAAATGAATCTACGAAGCATCAGAAAACAATAACTAAAATAATATTTGTAAGTCTTTCTCTATCAACAATTATTTTAAATGTAAGCAAATTAAAGTTTCCAACATGGAAGTACTGTAATGTATATAAGCTGTTTATGCATATTTAAGTTGTTTAAAGTTTTCATTTTGTTTATTCTTAAATACAACGCTGCAACAAACTCTTTTAGTCTCAAACCAAAAAAATAAAAAAATAAAAGACAGAACGGCCGCTGCTGCTACTGCTGCTGCTGCTGCTAAGTTGCTTCAGTCGTGTCCGACTCTGTGCGACCCCATAGATGGCAGCCAACCAGGCTCCCCGGTCCCTGGGATCCTCTAGGCAAGAACACTGGAGTGGATTGCCATTTCCTTCTCCAATGCATGAAAGTGAAAAGTGAAAGTCAAGTCGCTCAGTTGTGTCCAACTCTTCACGACCCCATGGACTGCAGCCCACCAAGCTCCTCCGTCCATGGGATTCTCCAGGCAAGAGTACTGGAGTGGGGTGCCATGGGTGTATAAAAAACAAGGTATTATGATATGTTGCCTAAAATAGACTCACTTTAGTTTTAAGGATACACATAGACTGAAAGTGAAGACATGTAAAAAAGATATTTTAAGCAAATGATAAATGAAAGAAAGCATAAGTAGGTATCCTTAATTTCAGGTATTATATGTTTCAAGCTACAAATGATCAAAAGAAGAAAAAGTTCATTATATAATGATAAAGTCATCAATTCATCAAGAAGATATAAGAATTGTAAATATTTGTGCACCCACTATATATTCATCTAAATACATACAGCAAATACTAACAAAACCAAAAGAAGTAATCAGCAATACAATAATGGCTGGGGAATGTAATATACCACTCTCAACAATGGAGAGGTCATCCAGGCAGAGAAAGAATAAGAAAACAGTGGATTTGAACAATAGCTAAAATCACGTGAACCTAAGAAACACATACAGAGCAATTTCAACAATGGCAGAATACATATTCTTCTCAAGTACATGTGGGATATTTTCTAGGAGAAAATATCAAGAACACACAAACACATGGAAATTAAACACACTTCTGAAAAACTAACAAATCAAAGAAGAAATTAAAACAGAAAACAGTAACTTGAGACAAAATATAATGGAAACAAAACATATCAAAACTTAGAAATTATAGCAAGAGATATTCAAATAGAGTAATTTATAGCTACAAATGCAAACATCAGGAAAGTAGAAAAATGTCAAGTAAACAACCTAACTTTATAACTAAAGCAGCTATAAAAAGAAAAGCAAATTAAGCTCAAAGTTAGTAGAAGGAAGGAAATAATAAAGAGAGCAGAAGTAAATTAAAGGGATAAGGAAAACAGTACAGAAGATTAAAAAAATAAAGAGTTAATTATTTGTAAAGATAAACAAGATTGTCAGACTTTAGCTAGACTAACCAAGAATAAAAGGGAAAGAACTCAAATAAATAAAATTGTATATGAAAGAAGAGATATAAAAACTAATAGCAAACAAACACACAAAACCATGAGACTACTATGAACAATTATACAAGAACAAACCTGAAAAAAAGAAAAAAAAAAAGATAAATTCCTGGAAACATGCAAACTTCCAAGACTGAATCAGTAGAAAAACAAAACAAAAACTGAATAGACTAATAATTAGTAACAAGATGGAATCAGTAATCAAAAAACTTCCAATAAAAATAAGCCCAGAAACAGATATGTTTATTGGTGAATTTTACCAAATGCTTAAAGAAAAATTATTGTCAAACCTTCTGAAATACTAGTAAATCACAATTTGCAACATATTAAAATGATTGTACCCCATGATCATGCAGAATTTGTTCTCAGATTCAAGAATTGTTCAATATATGCAAATAAATCACAATGCATCATATTAATCTAACAAAAAATAAGAAGTATGTGAACATCTCAAAAGAAACAGAAAAAATATTTGAGAAGATTCAGCATGCATTCACAATGCAAACTACATAATACCTCAACATAACAAAGGTCGTATATGATGACCACAGTTAACATTATATTCATTGCTGAAAGGTTGAAAGTTTTTCTCATACAATCAAAAATAAGATAAGGGTGCTCACTCTCACTATTCCTGTTCAACATAGTTCCAAAAGTCCTAACCAAAGTAGTCAGGCAAGAAAAGAAATAAAAATCATCAGAATTGGAGACGAAGTAGGAAAAAAAATAGTTTCTATTTGTAGGTGACATGATTTTATATAGAGAAAATTCTTAAGATTGCACAAAACATCTGTTGAAACTAGTCAATAAATTCGGTAAAGGTGCAGGATACAAAATCAACATACACAAATAGTTAGTGTTTTTATAAGTGAAGTTGCTCAGTAGTATCCGACTGTTTGTAGCC
The DNA here is from genome assembly GCF_032452875.1 of Bos javanicus. Classification (NCBI taxonomy): domain Eukaryota; kingdom Metazoa; phylum Chordata; class Mammalia; order Artiodactyla; family Bovidae; genus Bos; species Bos javanicus. The sequence goes on along the minus strand of NC_083879.1, from coordinate 4,108,996 downwards.
CCATGGATGTAGCCTACCAGGCTCCTCCATCCATGGAATTTTCCAGGCAAGAATACTGGAGTGGGTTGCCATTTCCTTCTCCAGGGGATCTTCCCCATCTAGGGATCGAACCTGCGTCTTCTGCATTGCAGGCAGACACTTTACCATCTGAGCCACCATACACTAACAATAAGTTATTTGAAAAATAAATGAAAGCCTCATTTGGCATCATCAAACAAGAAAATATTAATGTATAAAAAAAGTTAAACAAGGAGGTGGAAGATCTTTATACTAAAAAGTATACGATGTTAATGAAGAAATTCTAAAAGATACAAGTATGTGGAAAGTTAACCTATGGTTATGGATTAAAATAGTTAATATTGTTAAAATGTTCATACAACTCAAAACCTTATGGAGTCGAGTCCTTACGGAGTCCTTATGACTCCACTGCTATTTTTATTTTTGGCAAAAGTAGTAAAACCAATCCTAAAATTTGTATGGAACCACAAAAGACCATGAATAGCTAAAATTATCCTGAGTAGGAAGAACTAAACTGGAGGCATCACAATTTCTCATTTCAAACTGTACTACAAAGTTATATAATAACCAAAACCATATGGTGTTAAAACAGACACACAGACTAATGGGGCAGAAAAAGAGCCCAGAAATAAACTCATGCATAAACAGTCAACTGACATATGAAAAGAAAGCAAAGAATACTCGAAGGAGGAAAGATAATCTCTTCAATATATGGTGCTGGGAAAATGAAATATTTACATGCATAGAATGAAATTAGACCCCCATCTTACTTCACAAAAATTAATTCTAAACTGATTAAAAATTCAAATGTAAGAAATGAAGCCATACTACTAATAGAATAAAAAGTAGGGATAATAAAAACTTCTTGACTTAGATTTTGACAATATTTAAGACACCTAAATAACAATTAACAAAATAAAAGATAAACAATTGGTACAAGATAAACAAGTTTTATCAAGCTAGAAGCTTCTGCAAAGAAACAATCATTAAAATGAAAAGGCAATTTGCCTATGAAAGGGAGAAGTGGTTTGCAAAATATATTCTGATGAGGGGTTAGTATCCTATATATATATAAGTTCTTATACATATAAGAAACTTATACAACTCAGGAACAAAAAGCAAATAGTTCAATTTTAAAAAGAACAAAGACACAAATAGACATTTCTCCAAAGAGGATATTCAAATAGCTAGCAGGTACATGAAAAGGTGGTTAATATCACTAATCATTAGGGAAATGCAAGTCAAAACCACAGTGAGATATATCATCTCATATCTAATAGAATGATGATCATCAAAAAGATAAGTGACAATAAGTGCAGGTGAAAATTTAGAAAAAATGGAATGTAAATTGGCATATCCAGTTTGGGGGCTTCCCTGGTGGTTCAGACAGTAAAGGATCTTCCTGCAATGCAGGAGACTCAGGTTCAGTACCTGAGTTGGGAAGTTTCCCTGGAAAAGGGAATGGCTACCCATTCCAGTATTCTTGCCTGGAGAGTTCAATGGACAGAGAAGACTGGCGGTCTACAGTCCATGGGGTCATAAACAGTTAGAAATGACTGAGTGACTAACATACCCAATAAGGAAATTGTATGGAACTTTCTCAAAAAAGTAAAAGTAAAATTAGCATATGATCTAAAAATTTCATTTCTGACTATAGATACAAAGGTATTAAATTATTATCTCAAAGAGATATATGCACTTCTGTTTATTGCAGTATTATTTACAATAGTCAAGACACAGCCACAACCTAAATTTCTAATGACTGATGAAAAGATACAGAAAATATAGTATGTACTCATACATATATATGTACAGCATCTTATTTATACATGAAAGTAAGGAAATTCTGCAATTAGAAATTATATGAATGGCCTTTGAGGGCGTTATGTAAATAAAATAAGTCAGACAAAGCCAAATACTGTATGATACCACTTATATGTGAAATCTGATAAAACCAGACTAATAGAGATAAGATTTTGTGGTTGCCAAAGGTGTGGGTCAGAGGTTGGGGAAACTGGGTAAAGGTAATCAAAAAGTATAAACTTGCAGTTATATAAGAAATAATTTCTGAGGTTATAGCATACACATGATGACTATAGCTAACAATACTGTTTTGTATATTTGATAGCTGTTAAGAGAGGCTCGCTGATTCTAGGAACCAGCGAACTAAAATGGACTAGAATGGGTGAATTTAACTCAGATGACCATTATATCTACTACTGCAGACAGGAATCCCTTAGAAGAATGGAGTAGCCATCATGGTCAACAAAAGAATCCAAAACGCAGTACTTGGATGCAATCTCAAAAACAACAGAATGATCTCTGTTCATTTCCAAGGCAAATCATTCAATATCACAGTAATCCAAGCCTATGCCCCAACCAGTAATGCTGAAGAAGCTGAAGTTGAATGGTTCTATGAAGACCTACAAGACCTTTTAGAACTAACACCCAAAAAAGATGTCCTTTTCATTATAGGGGACTGGAATGCAAAAGTGGGAAGTCAAGAAAAAACTGGAGTAACAGGCAAATTTGGCCTTGGAATATGGAATGAAGCAGGGCAAAGACTAATAGAGTTTTGTCAAGAAAATGCACTGGTCATAACAAACACCCTCTTCCAACAACACAAGAGAAGACTCTACACATGGACATCACCAGATGGTCAACACCGAAATCAGACTGATTATATTCTTTGCAGCCAACGATGGAGAAGCTCTTTACAGTCAACAAAAACAAGACCAGGAGCTGACTGTGGCTCAGATCATGAACTCCTTATTGCCAAATTCAGACTGAAATTGAAGAAAGTAGGGAAAACCACTAGACCATTCAGGTATGACCTAATTCAAATCCCTTATGATTATACAGTGGAAGTGAGAAATAGATTCAAGGGACTAGATCTGATAGACAGAACGCCTGATGAACTATGGACTGAGGTTTGTGACATTGTACATGAGACAGGGATCAAGATCATCCCCATCGAAAAGAAATGTAAAAAGGAAAATGGCTGTCTGGGGAGGCCTTACAAATAGCTGTGAAAAGAAGAGAAGCGAAAAGCAAAGGAGAAAAGGAAAGATATAAACATCTAAATGCAGAGTTCCAAAGAATAACAAGGAGAGATAAGAAAGCCTTCCTCAGTGATCAATGCAAAGAAATAGAGGAAAACAAAAGAATGGGAAAGACAAGAGATCTCTTCAAGAAAATTAGAGATACCAAGGGAACATTTCATGCAAATATGGGCTCGATAATGGACAGAAATGGTATGGACCTAACAGAGCAAGAAGATATTAAGAAGAGTTGGCAAGAATACACAGAAGAACTGTACAAAAAAGATCTTCACGACCAAGATAATCACGATGGTGTGATCACTGACCTAGAGCCAGACATCCTATAATGTGAAGTCAAGTGGGCCTTAGAAAGCATGACTATGAACAAAGCTAGTGGAGGTGATGGAATTCCAGTTGAGCTATTTCAAATCCTGAAAGATGATGCTGTGAAAGTGCTACACTCAATATGCCAGCAAATTTGGAAAACTCAGCAGTGGCCACAGGACTGAAAAAGGTCAGTTTTCATTCCAATCCCAAAGAAAGGCAATGCCAAAGAATGCTCAAACTACCACACAATTGCACTCATTTCACATGCTAGTAAACTAATGCTTAAAATTCTCCAAGCCAGGCTTCAGTAATACATGAACTGTGAATTTCCAGAGGTTCAAGCTGGTTTTAGAAAAGGCAGAGGAACCAAAGATCAAATTGCCAACATCCACTGGAACATCAAAAACGCAAGAGAGTTCCAGAAAAACATCTATTTCTGCTTTATTGACTATGCCAAAGTCTTTGACTTTGTGGATCACAATAAACTGTGGAAAATTCTGTAAGAGATGGGAATACCAGACCACCTGACCTGCCTCTTGAGAAACCTATATGCAGGTCAGGAAGCAACAGTTAGAACTGGCCATGGAAAAACAGACTGGTTCAAAATAGGAAAAGGAGTACGTCAAGGCTGTATATTGTCACCCTGCTCACTTAACTTCTATGCAGAGTACATCATGAGAAATGCTGGGCTGGAAGAAGCACAAGCTGGAATCAAGATTGCCAGGAGAAATATCAATAACCTCAGATATGCAGATGACACCACCCTTATGGCAGAAAGTGAAAAGGAAATGAAAAGCCTTTTGATGAAAGTGAAAGAGGAGAGTGAAAAAGTTGGCTTAAAGCTCAACATTCAGAAAACGAAGATCATGGTGTATGGTCCCATCACTCCATGGGAAACAATTGGGGAAACAGTGTCAGACTTTATTTTTCTGGACTCCAAAATCATTGCAGACAGTGACTGCAGACATGAAATTAAAAGATGCATACTCCTTGGAAGGAAAGTTATGACCAACCTAGACAGCATATTCAAAAGCAGATACATTACTTTGCCAATAAAGGTCCATCTAGTCAAGGCTATGGTTTTTCCTTTGGTTATGTATGGATGTGAGAGTTGGACTGTGAAGAAGCTGAGAGCCAAAGAATTGATGCTTTTGAACTGTGGTGTTGGAGAAGACTCTTGAGAGTCCCTTGGAATGCAAGGAGTTCCAACCAGTCCATTCTGAAGGAGATCAGCCCTGGGATTTCTTTGGAAGGAATGATGCTAAAGCTGAAACTCCAGTACTTTGGCCACCTCATGCGAAGAGTTGACTCATTGGAAAAGACCCTGATGCTGGGAGGGATTGGGGGCAGGAGGAGAAGGGGACGATAGAGGATGAGATGGCTGGATGGCATCACTGACTCGATGGACATGAGTCTGAGTGAACTCCGGGAGTTGGTGATGGACAGGGAAGCCGGGTGTGGTGCAGTCCACGGGGTTTCAAAGAGTCGGACATATCTGAGCAACTGAACTAAAATGAAAATGGGGGAAAATTCTACAGGACCCTATTTTCATGTAGGTCTTAGACAATTATGTTTTTGACATTTTTTTCTTTGTCATTTATTTTTAATTTGTGGTAAATTGTGAGTGTGCTAATTCGCTTAGTCGTATACCATTCTGAGAGACCCTGCGGACTGTAGCCTGCCAAGCTTCTCTGTTGATGGGATTATTCAGGTAAGAATGTGGAGTGGGTTGCCATACCCTCTTCCAGGGAATCTTCACAGCCCAAGGTCTGGACCTGTGTCTCTTAAGTCTCCTGCATTGGCAGGGGTTTCTTTACCACTGGTGCCACCTGGAAGGGGGAAATTCTACAGGTTCTTATTCTTATGTAGCTTTCGGATAATTAAATTTTGATATTTTTGGTAGGTTATTTATTATTAATTTACTGTGGTAAAGTACATTCCTAATAAAATTATTCACTTCCTTTCCCTCTAGAGTCATTATATCATCCATGAACATTATTAGACTTTCACAGTTTCTTGCTTTGTTCAATAATCATGATCAGAAGTGATGGGAGCCACTTTCAACCAAATTTTCAGAAATATTACTTGGCTTCATGTTGCTCTTATTTCCATCTTCCATGAGATTAATAATGTTCCAGATAGGGAATATGCCTGTAACCTGGGTCCAGTCATGGAGATAAAAGCCAGCCAGACAAAATCTGATGAGGAAGTTATAATGAAAGGTTATTGAGATTTAGGATTTGATTTCTACGGTACCATAATTTAAGCAAAATTGATTGATACAAATTGTACAAGCTAAAGCCAAGGAAGACAGTAAGACAAGTGGCAAATACTTGAGAAGCTGAAATATACATTATATTTAAAAAAAAAAAAAGGGAATAGTATTGCAAATGTTTGTCAAAGACTTCATAAAACAAGCTTTTTAAAACATAATGTATTCAGGTTATTCTACAGATTAATAGTGCCTCCTACATCATATGTTTCACTCAGAAAAATTCAATATTTAATTTGAAATATCTTAAATATGGAAAACATTTTCTTTGAGGGGGAACGTACTTCTAGGGATGAGGTTAGTAGAGGTGAAAACACTTCAGAGGGTTCAGGAAACATTTCCCCACCATGAAGGCAAGAAGCTTTCAGACATACAAGTTGGATTTAGAAAAGGCAGAGGATCAAAAGATCAAATTGTCAACATCCACTGTATCATAGAAAAAGCAAGGGAATCCCAGAAAAACACCTACTTCTGCTTCATTTACTACACTAAAGCCTTTGACTATGTCAATCACAACCAACTGTAGGAAATTGTTAAAGAGATGGGAATACCAGGCCACCTTACCTGCCTCCTGAGAATCGTGTATGCAGGTCAAGAAGCAACAGCTAGGACTAGAGATTGAAAAATGGATTGGTTCAAAATTGGAAAATGAGTATGACCAGGCTGTATATTGTCACTTGGCTGATTTAACTTATATGCAGAGTATATCATGGTAAATATTGGACTGGATGAAAGTCAAGCTGGAATCAACATTCCTGGGAGAAATACCAATACCTCAGATATGCAGATGACACCACTCTTATGGCAGAAAGCAAAGAGGAACTAATGAGCCTTTTGATGAAGGTGAAAAAGGAGAGTGAAAAAGCTGGCTTAAAGCTCAACATCCAAAAAACTAAGATCATGGCATCCAGTCCTGTCACTTCATGGCAAATAGAAGGGAGGAAATGTGGAAACAGTGACAAATTTCATTTTATTATGTTTTATTTTATTAGACCCCAAAATCACTGCAGACAGTGACTGAAGCCATGAAATTAAAAGACACTTGCCCCTTGGAAGAAAAACTATGACAAACCTAGATGTCGTGTTAAAAAGCAGAGACATTACTTTGCCAACAAAGGTCTGTCTAGTCAAAGGTATGGTTTACAGATGTAAAATTTGAACATAAAGAGGCCTGAGAACCAAAGAATTGATGCTTTTGAACTGTGGTATTGCAGAAGACTCTTGGGAGTCCTTCAGACTGAAAGGAGATCAAACCAGTTCTTCCTAAAAGAAATCAACCCTGAATGTCCGTTGGAAGAACTGCTGCTGAAGCTCCAATACTTTAGCCACCTGATGCAAAGAACTAACTCATTGGAAAAACCCTGATGCCAGGGAAGGTTGAAGGCAGGAGGACAAGGGGATGAAAGAGGATGAGATGGTTGAATCCCATCACTGACTCAATGGACATGAGTTTGAGTAAACTCTGGGAGATGGTGAAAGACAAGGAAGCCTGGTGTGCTACAGTCCACAGGGTCACAGAGTTGGACATTACTTAAGGGGTGAATAGCAACAAAAAGGTAAGAAACACAGGCAGAATAATAACTTCACATTTGTAATATAGGTCCCTATTTGGCTTCTAAGAGTGTTCAGCAATTATACACAGATAAATTTAATTTTCAACTTTCCAAATTTCTTACATCTTCACTGTTAAAGGAAGAAAGGCAAATCAGAGAGGACCACAACACCTATATCAAGGTCTTTTCACTAACTAAATGTCTTCTAGATCTTCATCACTCCATGGAGCACTATTTCTTAAAGTCACTGTATTCTCATTATAGCAACACGCAGTTCAATTCAGTTCAGTTCAGTCGCTCAGTCGTGTCCGACTCTTTGCGACCCCATGAATTGCAGCATGCCAGGCCTTCCTGTTCATCACCAACTCCCGGAGTTCACTCAAACTCATGTCCATCGAGTTGGTGATGCCATCCAGCCATTTCATCCTCTGTTGTCCCCTTTTCCTCCTGTCCCCAATCCCTCCCAGTATCAGAGTCTTTTCCAAGGAGTCAACTCTTCCCATGAGGTGGTCAAAGTACTGGAGTTTCAGCTTTAGCATCATTCCTTCCAAAGAACACCCAGGGCTGATCTCCTTCAGAATGGACTGGTTGGATCTCCTTGCAGTCCAAGGGACTCTCAAGAGTCTTCTCCAATACCACAGTTCAAAAGCATCAATTCTTTGGTGCTCACAGTCCAACTCTCACATCCATACATGACTACTGGAAAAACCATAGCCTTGACTAGACGTCTGGACCTTTGTTGGCAAAGTAATGTCTCTGCTTTTTACTATGCTATCTAGGTTGGTCATAACTTTCCTTCCAAGGAGTAAGCGTCTTTTAATTTCATGGCTGCAATTACCATCTGCAGTGATTTTGGAGCCCCCAAAAATAAAGTTTGAAACTGTTTCCACTGTTTCCCCATCTATTTCCCATGAAGTGATGGGACCAGATGCCATGATCTTAGTTTTCTGAATGTTGAGGTTTAAGCCAAGGCTTCATCAATATGTGAACCGTGAACTTCCAGATGTTCAAGCTGGTTTAGAAAAGGCAGAGGAACCAGAGATCAAATTGCCAACATCCACTGGATCATTGAAAAAGCAAGAGAGTTCCAGAAAAACATCTATTTCTGCTTTACTGATTACACCAAAGCCTTTGATTGTGTGGCTCACAATAAACTGTGGAAAATTCTTCAAGAGATGGGAATACCAGACCACCTGATCTGCCTCTTGAGAAACCTGTATGCAGGTCAGGAAGTAACAGTTTGAACTGGCCATGGAACAACAGACTGATTCCAAATAGGAAAAGGAGTACATCAAGGATGTATATTGTCAACCCTGCTTATTTAACTTGTATACAGAGTACATCGTGAGAAACTCTGGGCTGGAAGAAGCACAAGCTGGAATCAAGATTGCCGGGAGAAATACCAATAATCTCAGATATGCAGATGACACCACCCTTATGGTAGAAAGTGAAGAGGAACTAAAAAGCCTCTTGATGAAAGTGAAAGAGGAGAGTGAAAAAGTTGGCTTAAAGCTCAACATTCAGAAAACAATGTTAGTAATAGAAAATTGCTATTACATAGAATAAAGTAATTATTATGTAAAGATATGCTAAAAAAATATATTCTTTTATAGAACTATATGATGAAAGGATACTTTATAATTTTTTTTTTTCTGTGTGAAAATGTGTATGTAATATTGATCATGGAAGGAACCATCACCTAGTAGTCTATTCACTTTGATGTTAACAAGGTTTAATTTTAGGACATCAAGTTGGAATAGAGTCTACAATATATGAAGTTGCTAGCCAAAACATCATTGATTAATGGTATGACAGACAAAAGTATTTTCAAATTATTTTAAAGACAGAAGCTTTGAAGAAAAACTTATTAGAAATTGGTAGGCATTAGTACAAGTCAGCAAGATTTTTTTTTTATGTTTCCTATATGCATATATCTTTTCAAAGAAATACATTACTCAGAAAGATGTAAAAGATCCAAGCATATATTTATTATTTAATTCTATGCCTGTGTATCTTCAGATAAGTTGATGAGGCTGAAGACAATTTTTCACATAAGAAACAGTATTGGCTAAAAGGATAAAATAAGTATTGCTAACCTGTTGTTATTTTCCTTTTGAGTGTGGGAATTTAGCTGCTATGGTTAATGCATAAATTTAGTATGACTAATATCAAAATTGTTGTATACATCAAACTAAAAATTATCAAGCATGAAAAATATGAAATTGATGTCTCACAAGTTAAAATAATGTTCCTGGTCACCCATAAAGTTGTCAATATACTTCTCCAAAAATTTAAATTATTTTGCCCATACTGAGTTTACTTTATCCAAACCCATGTTAATCAGTTTCTTCAAACTGGACTACCAACATTGTCAATCTTAATTTTACTATGTATCTTATGTATTTTCGAAAAATTTATGTGACAATGAACATTGTCAGTAACAGCAAACACTAGAAGGGTATTGTTTTATACAAAATACACATGCCACTTCTTGATTCTTTTGAATTTTTCTAAAATGATGCTGGAGGGAAGATATTTGAAAATCTGAGTGAAGAGTTGACAGAATTAGATCTTGAATAATTTAGTTAAGCAACAATAGTAATTATGGGGCTATAATTATAAAGGCTGAGGTAAATTGGAAAACATGAACCAAAAATAGTGAGACTCTCAAGTAATTGTCATATTATAATGTAGGCAATTGACACATAAGGCATAAAGACTGAAGCGTCACTCTGTAACTCACTACAATACAGAAGTTTCCCCAGACAAAAAATTGCATTACGGATTGTTTTCCTATTTGATGTAAAATCCTCTAACACATCCACTGACACTTGGATTCTCAATTCTCCATGGTTTTTCATAAAGACAAGCTAGTGTCACTTATTTAAAATTTTTTAATCATTTAAAAATTTTCCACAGCTCTATCTCTAGTACCTAGTTGCACTCAATAAATGCTTAAAGCAATAATGATCTTTCATTATGGGAAGGCTTGGCTTGTCTTTCTGAGCCATTTTCACATGAACTGCCTGAACTGCAAACTTAGTCATAGTCAGCATTAGTTCCACTGCCCAGGAATACCATTCCATGAGAGGAGAAGTTTTCTTTTATATTAAATTATTACATATAATACAGGGAAAGTTAGAAAAAAATTATACCATTTCCATCACAGGAAATAGTTATTGCTACAGCCCTACCACAACTATCCGAGTAGCTTATAGGAAGCCAGTATATTTTAATTAAGTTTATATTGTTTGATAACAAATAAAACATGGTAGAATATGTTAATAAGTTTCTAAAAATCACAGTTAACATTACATATTTGGTGATTATGAGACACTCAAAATGCTTAGAAGACAAAAAATTAAGAAGCCAGAAGGGATAAAAGTCAAAGTAGGAACTGAAAACAGAAATAAGTGACCAGGAGGATGTTTTCTTTATTCAAACACCTCTTAGCACATTTCTTTATTTTTTAAGTATGAATATATTTAATTCATTTTGCCAAAGCAACTTTATTTAGCTGCCTATTTACCTTTCTGCAAAGCCTCATTACCCGTAAAATCAAAGAATGAAGTTGATTAATGTGCTGTATGTGTGATGTTCAAATTGTAATTTTCATATACGTAAATGGATGTTTCTGCAGTATTTTGTTTGATAATTTACAGAGTTAGCACTGTCCAAACCACTAATCAGTTTCTTTTTATGATGACAGCTGCAGAAGATCCTTTTGGAATGCTAATTTTCATTAGTGCTTTCCCTTCCTGTGGACTAGATGCCTGGCTCAGTAGCAATTTCATCATCACAAGCTAAAGTTTAGAGAGCAAAGGCACTTGGGCTATTCATTAGTTTTCTAAGAGTACACAACGATAGAAAGAATTGCAAACACAAAATCTAATGGGTGAATTTCCAATGTGTGAAATGAATATAAATAATATATGTTGTTGAAGATACATGACCACAAAAATTCTGTTTAGGTTGTTGCTGATTACAATTGCTGAAATTGATATACAAAAAAGGAAAAAGGTGCTCAAATATAGCAAAATGACATTCATTGCTTATCAACTTTGGAGAAAACTAATTTATATATTTACTATTAATTTTTACATTATAGTATTTTAATTTATGAATATATAGTAGTTTCTACATTTTCATGCATTTTTGTAGACTATCATTAATGATTTTGGACTTTTAATCAAGTTTTTCATTTTTAACAAAATTGCTCACATTCACAGACTATTTCTCCTGTGTCAGGGATATCATCTCTAGGAGGGCAAAACAGTTGCTATCCCATTTAAAGATGAGGAAACCAAAGCAGATAATTTGGGAGTAATTTGTGACTCAGCAGAGCTAGATTTGAAGTTGAAGTGTATGGATCCAGAGACTGGCATCATTAGCAGGTACTAACTGTGTATGTCACAACAAAGTGTGAAATTCTTAAAGAGATGGGAAAACAGACCACCTTACCTGCCTCCTGAGAAACCTATATGCAGGTTAAGAAGCAACAGTTAGAACTGGACATGGAACAACAGACTAGTTCCAAACTGGGAAAGGAGAACTTCAGTGCTGTATACTGTCACCCTGCTTATTTAAATTATAGAGTACATCATGAGAAATGCTGGACTGGATGAAGCACAAGGTAAAATCAAGATTGTTGGGAGAAATATCAATAATGTCAGATATGCAGATGACTCGACCCTTATGGTAGAAAGTGAACAGAAACTAAGGAGCCTCTTGAGGAAAGTGAAAGAGGAGAGTGAAAAAGCTGGCTTAAAATTCAACATTCAGAAAACTATGCCATCCAGTTCCAGTTCCAGTTCAGTTGCTCAGTCATGTCAAACTCTTTGTGATTCCATGAACCGCAGCAAGCCAGGCCTCCCTGTTCATCACCAAGTCCCGGAGTTTACCAAAACCCATGTCCATTGAGTCGGTGATGCCATCCAACCACCTCATCTTCTGTCGTCCCCTTTTCCTCCTGCCCTCAATCTTTCCCAGTATCAGGGTCTTTTCAAATGATTCAGCTCTTTGCATCAACTGGCCAAAGTATTGGAGTTTCAGCTTCAACATCAGTCCTTCCAAAGAACACCCAGTACTGGTCTCCTTTAGGATGGACTGGTTGATCTCCTTGGAGTTCAAGGGACTCTCAAGAGTCTTCTCCAACACCACAGTTCAAAAGCATCAATTCTTCAGTGCTCAGCTTTCTTTATAGTCCAACTCTCACATCCATACATGACTACTAGAAAAACCATAGCCTTGACTAGATGGACCCTTGTTGACAAAGTAATGTCTCTGCTTTGAATACGCTGTCTAGGTTGGTCATAACCTTCCTTCCAAGGAGCAAGCATCTTTTAATTTCATGGCTGCAACCACCATCTGCAGTGATTTTGGAGCTCAAGAAATAGAGTCAGCCACTGTTTTCACTTTTCCCCAATATATTTGCCATGAAGTGACAGGACCAGATGCCATGATCTTAGTTTTTTGAATGTTGAGCTTTAAACCAACTTTTTCACTCTCCTCTTTCACTTTCATCAAGAGGCTTTTTAGTTCTTCTTCACTTTCTGCCATAGGGTGGTGTCATCTGCATATCTGAGGTTATTGATATTTCTCCCGGCAATCTTGATTCCAGCTTGTGCTTCCACCAGCCCAGCGTTTCTCATGATGTACTCTGCATATAAGGTAAATAAGCAGGGTGACAATATACAGCCTTGACGTACTCCTTTATCTATTTGGAAACAGTCTGTTCCATGTCCAGTTCTAACTGTTGCTTCCTGACCTGCATACAGGTTTCTCAAGAGGCAGGTCAGGGGGTCTGGTATTCCCATCTCTTGAAGAATTTTCCACAGTTTATTGTGATCCACACAATCAAAGGCTCTGGCATAGTCAATAAAGCAGAAATAGATATTTTTCTGGAACTCTCTTGCTTTTTCCATGATCCAGTGGATGTTGGCAGTTTGAACTCTGGTTCCTCTGTCTTTGCTAAAATCAGCTTGAACATCTGGAAGTTCATGGATCACATATTGCTGAAGCCTGGCTTGGAGAATTTTGAGCATTACATTACCAGCATGTGAGATGAGTGCAATTGTGCAGTAGTCTGAGCATTCTTTGGCATTGCCTTTCTTTGGAATTGGAATGAAAACTGACCTTTTCTAGTTCTATGGCCACTGCTGCCATCACTTCATGCCAAATAGATGGGGAAACAATGTAAACAGTAATATACGTTATTTTCTTGGGCTCCCAAATCACTGCAGATGGTGACTGCAGCCATGAAATTAAAAGACGCTTGCTACTTGGAAGAAAAGCTGTGACCAACCTAGTGGTGGTTTAGTCACTAAGTCGTGACCAACCTAGACAGCATATAAAAAGCAGAGACATTATGTTGCTGACAAAGGTGCATCTAGTTAAAACTGTGGTTTTTCCAGTAGTCATGTATACATATGAGAGTTACTTTGGCCACCTGATGCAAAGAACTGACTCACTGGAAAAGACCCTGATGCTGGGAAAGATTGAAGGCAGGAGGAGAAGGGGATGACAGAGGATAAGATGTCTGGATGGCATCACCGACTCGACAGACATGAGTTTGAGCATGGTCCAGGAATTGGTAATGGACAGGGAAGCCTGTTGTGCTGCAGTCCATGAGGTTCACAAAGAGACAGATATGACTGAGCGACTGAAGTGACTGAATATCATATTCATATGAAAGAAGGAAAATAATTCAAAGCAGAGATAGTAAGTGGATTAATGCCTTGTCTTACCATGTGTGAAAAATAAAACTTAAATCTAGATTCCTAATATCCTACTAACCCATGTTTTATAGAATTGTTTTCATTTCTCATAGTAACTCCCACTTGGCCTGAATAGCAGTGTTGGTTTCTGCTAATTTGGAATTTTCATGCTTGGATGATAGTATTAATGTTTTATGCCAGTGTAAATGTTAAGTCTCCAATCAAAAGGTCTAAATATATTAATGTTCTGCCTCTCTGCATAGGTATAAGAAGATAAAATGAATTATGCTGTCTGAGACATTATTTTTGTACAAACTAATATATTTTCATTTAAAAACTTGGAATAAAGAAGTCTTTTTAAAGTTTCTTTCCATTTTTGAAGACAGAGTAAAATATTTTATCAATAATATTAAAATAAGTCAGCCTTAGATTTTTAATCTTGACCTTTCCAGAGATAAAATATTAATATATGTAATAAAGATATATGTAATTAATTTTCAATATTGTTAATTGTAGATTTTCTTTCCTATTGTTGCCTTTAATCAGTCTAATACTGCAATTTTTTACATCTGCAGAGAATGTTAATTTACAAAAATGTATCAATTTCTGCAAAAAAAAAAGTTATGTAAATCAAAACAGTTACCTGACAAGTTATTGTCTGCTTTGTTACCATCCTTTTCAACTGTCTTCAAACAATTAGCAACATCGGATGCTACCTCCTCTTTGTCACCATCCATTCTCTTTTTAACTGTTTGCATCATGATTGTCCTTAGTCACTCTACTGAGATGTCTCTGAGGAGTACTGCCAAACTTTCAGTTTCCTTGATGGTTATGCCTCTATGTGACCATAGTTCTATGAGTACTTATAAATCCCCTCTTGGCTGAACCACAAGTTCTTTCAAAGATTCACATTTGCAGTGATAAGATGCACACCTAATTACGCTTCATGACTCATGCTGGTGAACCTGAGAATATCTTAGACTCTCATTTAATTATGCATATTACAAAAGACACTACCTATAAAACATGGAAGGGTTATATAGAAAAGCAGTATTCTCAGAACTGAAGAAACTATATATATATATATATATATTTATTTATTAAAGCTGTGTAGTTGAAAGCCTAATTTGTGTTCCCATGCTACAAAAAAAATAATAAAAGCAATATTGAATTTTTTTAAGTCCTTAAACAAACAATGAGGGGGGTATTATTGTTCCCATTGTTGTCTCTATTCATTATGTAGAAAACACTCAATCACCAGTTGGGAAATGAAGAAGAAATATAAATGAATGGAATTATAATCTCATGATGACATTCTACTAATACTCATAGAAACTATAAAAGTTTTCTTACAGACCTATTAGGATATTTCAACATTGATGGCTCTTTAGCATAAGTTTTCCATTGAGAATCACTTTTCAATGTGTTCCAAAATGTGTTATTGTAATATTGTGAAATTTTTGTTCTCACGAGGATTGGGAGACACTAACGGCACTTAGCAGAGAATGACCTGAGTACAACAGTCCTACATAGTGAAGAATGTTCCTACATCCCAAACAACACTCTAACATCACACAATATTTTCTTAAACTAAAACTCTGTCTATAATTAACTGAACCTTAAATCTAACCATTGTATGCATAAACACAATATTTTTTCTATGACTTGTATACACTAAATTTACTGGGAATGCAAAAACCATGTAAATCTAGAAAAGACTAGCCATATTTGGTTTGAAACTTTTTTTAAGAGTTATTCATAAATTCAGAAGATAAGACCTAATCATATAATACTTGTGTATTTGAATCATTACAAATTTGTCTCTATCAGTTTGCACTTGTAGCTGTCAGAAATTCAATGCACAAACTGGCTGTTTTATCTTGTAGTAAGGTCATATTTGTGTATTGGCGTATTGAAATATGTACTATCTTCTGCATTTCTTTCATTTCTCTGTCACACTTTTAGGGCATTGTATTGATTTTTAAAAGTACATGTTTTGAGGTAGATTTTATTATCCATTATTTTTATTGCAGATATTTTAAAAACTCATTTTATATGTGTTATTAAAAGATTGTTGAATTTGATAAAGTTGACAATCAAAGACATAGCAGAACTTTCTAATATAATAAAATATCAATACATTTCTTATTCACAATTTTTCACATGGCAAGCTGACAGAATAGGATAATTTGGGACATGTTTAATACTGTTTTTCATGTCATAAGAAGAACAATGTGGCAATGTCTTATTACTTCTGCCTTCATTTTATATTCAGCTGTAAGATACTGCAGTGATTTTATAACAGAAATGAAACTTTAAAAAGACCAGAGAATGATATGGGTTAGAAAGAGTGTAAGGGTTTGTAAGATAGCATCATAAACAAAATTGGCACAGAGATGGTTCCTACTGATAATAAAATTGAAGAAAAAGAAGAAAAACGAGTCCCCAAAACAAAATTGATGGTTCTGAAAGAAACAAACAGAAAAGACCCAAAACGTTCAAAAGAAGGAGAAAAGAATACAATATATTGAAGTGAAGTTTATAAAAATAGGAAAAAAAAAGTTTATAAGGGATTTATTTGTGACATAGTGCTCAGAATTCATGTGTGTGCTATATGCTAAGCCATATGCTTAGCTATATGCTAAGTCCATAAGTCATGTCTGACGCTATGGACTGTAACCTGCCAGCATCCTCTGTTTGGAATTCTTCAGGCAAGAATACTAGAGTGGGTTGCCATGCCCTTCTCCAAGGGAACTTCCCTATCAGGGAAGAACTGGAGTCTCTTAATGTCTCAGCAGGTGGATTCTTTACCACTAGGGCCACCTGTATTTCTTTCTGTAGAAGACATTTGTGGCTTTCTTACAGTGAAAGTGAAAATCGCTCAGTCCTAACTCTTTGCGACCCCATGGACTATATACACTGTGGAATTCTCCAGGCCAGAATACTGGAGTGGGTAGCCTTTCCCTTCTCTAGGAGATCTTCCCAACTCAGGGATCGAACCCAGGTCTCCCGCATTTCAGGCAGAATCTTTACTAGCTTAGCCACATTGTGGCTTTCTTAAATTAGCTGCAATATCACATGGGGCAATATATACACATGGTCTAACAATATTGAGGGCTTCCCTGGTGGCTCAGCTGGTCAAGAATCTGCCTACAATGTGGAAGACCTGGGTTTGATCCCTGGGTTAGGAAGATCCCCTCGAGAAAGAAAAGTTACTCCAGTATTGTGGCCCGGAGAATCCCATGGACTGTGTAGTCCATGGGGTTGCAAAGAGTTGGACAGGACTGAGCGACTTTCACTTTCACTAACAATGCTGAAACTAGAGTGCAGCAACTTTGCAAGATATCTGGTAATCCCATTTATTATGATGTTTTATTATTCACTGAGCACCAATTCAATGATTCTTAGAGCAAAGAAATAAGTTTTTATCTATTTCAGATATTTTTTACATATAAATAAATGGAAGAATGGAATTATCTTGAGGCTGTTACTATAAAACTCATCTTTTTTTTTTTTCCCCTCTAGAAATTTGTGACAGAAAAAAGGAGACTTAAACCTCTAAATAATAAATGATTAAACCAGAAAGTAAGGAAAATAACAAAGTGAATAGGAAGAATTTAGGGGGAAAAACACATAAATTCCAAAGTTTCCAATCCAATTTGAACATGTATTCTTAACAGTAGATTATTACAGCTATCAAATAAGTTGAGTTCTTTTCTTCATACTTTTCAATTTTTTCCCATAAATCACCTACTAGTGCTATCTGAATGCACATTCATATCTTCTTTTTGACTTCTTTGGAATCCAAATTAAAAATTTTTTAATAGTAACTGTTCTTTATTTTCTACATAATCTTTGCATATTCTGCTTTAAATTATCTAGAATTTATATTACATACTCATGTAAACATAAATGCTTGCATACTTAAATAGAAAGTCCATTCAATTTAATATAAACTATCACCTGAGAATTATTAGGCATATATATTCATGGAAATATACACTGTAGCAACATTATTGAATCAGTATATGGATAATTTCTAAATATTAAACATGCCTCTACTTTATAACAAAAATATAAATAATTCAATGAGCGCTTGTCAATTGGAAGGTAGAGTGATAAATGCTCTTCAGACATTTTTTCATTGATTATTTGAAGCAATGCTGAGTGATATTTATTTTTGCCACTTAAGAAACAGGTGAAGAAACAGGCACAAGTGATCAGAATGTTTCTCATAGTCATAGAAAAAGTATTAATCAGGCTTCAAAATTACAGTTATAACCATGCTTTTTGTCTTTGTTTCCTACTTCCTTCCCAGAAATTATTTTTAAAATTTAATTTTTAATGATTTTCTTTAGATACAGAAAGCACAAAATGTTAATATAACAAAAATCGTATTCATATCGTCATACTCTAGAATTAGCCATTAACTATTTGTATTGCCTTTTACTCTAAGGAAATGATACATTAGGAAAGAAGTCAATGGCCTGCTTAATCATCACCCTATATCTTCTTTGTCCCTTCCCAGAGGTAATCACTATTATGCACTGCTGCTACTGCTAAGTCACTTCAGTCGTGTCCGACTCTGTGCGACACCATAGACGGAAGCCCACCAGGCTCCCCCGTCCCTGGGATTCTCCAGGCAAGAATACTGGAGTGGGTTGCCATTGCCTTCTCCAATGCGTGAAAGTGAAAAGTGAAAGGGAAGTGGCTCAGTCATGTCTGACTCTTAGCGACCCCATGGACTGCATCCTACCAGACTCCGCTGTCTATGGGATTTTCCAGGCAAGAGTACTGGAGTGGGGTGCCTACTTCACATCAATTTAATTATTTCACATACATGCTACAAATATATATACTCCTTTTTTTTTTTTCTGAAGTCATTACTGTGTGTGACACTAGTCTGTTGTTAATTCTTCTCATGGCCACTCTTCATTTTCTTAAATTTCTTACAGAATTTTTAAAAATATCTTACAGAAACTGAAGAGCTCTCAGGAAATGTGACCAGAAGCTGGGAAATGCCACACTAGATAATATAATTTCCAGATCCTTGGAACTAATGGTGGTCTCTGGAGAGAATGGAAAGGCAACTAACTATCCATTGGAACATGGTAAATTCTATGCATTTTCTTGAAATTCTCCATTCCAAAATGTTCAATGTACCTCTTCTTAGAAAGGTGTGAATGCATAGAACATGAAAGCCATAACTGTGTACAAATCAAACACAGATCAAGTTGTTTATTCCAAATATTTTCTCAAAAATGTCAAAGATAAGACTATAATTAAAATTTTGTAAAGTCTAATAGTTTAACTTCTCTTTCCATGATCTAATAGAGGCTCCACTAATACATTTACCTTCAGAAAGGATTAAAACCTTAGGGACTATATATGGATGTAAATGGCATGGCGGTTCAAAATTATATTGTTTCTGTTTAATATTTTTCCCATTTAATCACAGCATGCATTCTCCATTACTTAGTGCTTTGCTGATTAGAGTTCCATAAGCAAACTTTCCATAGCCAAGATTCTTTGTCTTCCTTGTTTCTGAATCTCTAAAAAAATGTCTTCTCACAACAGTCTATAAATGACAGTACTACTTCTACTTACAGAACTACTTAAATGATGGTTCCATTACCTTTCACAATATTGATATTTTAAAGGGAGGCTGAGTAGTGCTCAGGATTAAAATATTTGACCTTCTATGAGAATTGGGCTGTCTCCTGGGAAATTGTAACATAGCCATTTCCACAAATAAGAAAGCCTCTGTACTCAGACAAATGCAAAATATAAGCCTTGGAAAAAGCTTTGGGGACTTGGTGCTTATTGATATATAAAAAGATATAAAGGACAGAGCAAAAGGATATAAATTTCATTTGAAGAGGCCCCAATTGTAATTCTACATGTACAAAGTAATTATAACACATGTGCAATGATATAATAGTATAGACCATACTGTGGTAGATCAACATATTTCTTGATCCATGTACCAAAATTCTGTAACAACTTCAGGCCTCATTTTTCTTGTACTACAAGTGGGATTAATACAACTTGTCATCTCCCTCATAAGGAATATTATTAGGATTCATGAGATTATTAAATGAAGATGTTCCAAGTGTTTACTCCCTGCCAAGAACTCAGACTCCATTCACCCTTGCAGGGCAGTAGTGCATATTGGGTGCAGAAAGAGTTAATACACTTGTGTAATTTTTTCCACCTATCTAAAATCCTGTACTTGTGTGTGGTATGTAAACAGGAGTATTTATAATGCATTAGGAGATCCTCAAGGTAAGAGTCAAAATTGTACTTTAAGTAAATTAAAATGTAGGATTTTTCATTTTTTTAGAAATCTTTTTTAACAGCAGTTGTAAAATCATCAGAATGGCTCCATATTACTTTGCCTTACCCTATGGATGATAAAATGTATTTTTAAAGATTCACAGGCATAAAAATTAATATATAAGTACATAGACCATCAGGAGTATCATTAAAAGGGCCAAGTTATACCTGAAAAGATTTGTGTCATTTCTTGTTATCAAAGTCATTTGATTACTATCTTTCTAAAGCAAGCTCTTTAATAGCTAACAATTATAAAGGTATTTTTGATGCATTATTTAAAAACCAATGTCAAATTTAAAGCTAAGGGATGACATAGTCTTTTTATAATCTTTTAAAGTAAATTCTCACTCTTTGATATATTAAACGTCTTGAAAACATAAAAGCTTGTAGAGATGTTCTGAGACGTTCAAAAGTGATAATTATGAATGTTTAATGAAGACTGCTTTATTGAACACATACCTGTCACCATTCTAGGAACTTTAACTTGATGGTGAATGGCTCCATGGCAATCAGACAAGAGGAGCATGGTCCTTAGAATGGCCCATACTGGGAAAACACATGAGTGATACCAATGGCTGATGCGACTATGTCAATGCCTATGCCTATGGCAGAGTCCCGTAGGACTTAGATACTCATGTTCTTATCACAATGCCTTACCACTTCTCCCAGAAAGGCCTAAATAAACAAATAAGCAAAAATTAAACCTGTCTCAAACAGGAGAGCTTTTCATAATCTTGGGCAATAACTAATTTTCTCAGGAGAAAGGAAAAATTCTTTGTGTTTGGTTTTGATAACAGAAATCTTTAAAAGAAAAAGAGCAAGAAAAAAAATCAATTTTAGCAAAAGACTTAAAGCACAGAAAGATAAAATGAAGAATAGAAGAAAAATGTATTTATATTCACACAAATAAAAATATTTTACAAAAGTGCACCACAAATTTGACATTAATTATGTGATTTGTAGTGTGACCATCATCTTCCAACTAGGCAAGTATTCCATAAAATCAATTCACCTGCACTGCTGGGGCCTCTGTAGAATATTTGGGACAGATAATAATAGGTGAAAATGTAGCTGAAATAGAATTATATTTTTCTTTCCTAACTTTAATATTTCTTAAATTCACTCAATTTCTATTTTCTAGGCTTCAGTTCAATTCAGTCACTCATTCAGGTCTGACTCTTTGAGACCCCATGGACTGCAGCCCGCCAACTTCTCTGTCCAT
Organism: Bos javanicus; assembly: GCF_032452875.1. NCBI lineage: Eukaryota > Metazoa > Chordata > Mammalia > Artiodactyla > Bovidae > Bos > Bos javanicus. The sequence goes on along the minus strand of NC_083879.1, from coordinate 4,087,511 downwards.
CATCAACTCTTGCAGCTTGCTCAAACTTATGCCCATCGAGTCCATGATGCCATCCAACCATCTCATCCTCTGTCGTCCCCCTCTCCTCCTGCCTTTAATCTTTCCCAGCATCATTTTCTAAGCTTAGATATTTTATACATGGGCATAGACTTAACTAAGATCATTTTCAGCAAATTTGGAAGTATCAATAGCTATATTAATAAAATCAATAATAAAGCTTAAAATTATTTAAAAGCACACCAATTTTTCTGATCATTATCCCCAGTTGTAAACAAACACTTGCAAATTTTATCTCTAGACATGTATATTCAAAGAAATGAAAGAATTTTTAATTTTGTATGACTAACTTATGAGATTGTATGCATTAATAGGAAAGATACTATTTAGGACCCCTGGATTCTAGTACTATTTTGCTAAAACTGTAAAAGTGTAGTTAAAGCTCATGATTGCTGCTTTTGTAAATCTCCCCTCTAAACGAGGAAAATAGACTAATTTTTAGCAAAAAAAAAAAAAAAAGGAAGAAAAGAGAAAAACTGCTATATATGTAAAGTTGTTTGATTTTCTTGTTTATAAATGTATTTGCATTTCATTTTGAATATTTATAAAAAGGAACACTTGAGTAATTGTGTATATTTCGTTTACCATTTTTAATACTTTTACTTTCTTCATTCAATATTTTGCATAGTTGATCAGCAAATAGATTTTATGGTAACACCACATGGTCTAGTGTTTTTGTCTCTATTGTAATGATATCATGAACAGAAATATACTAATACTTCTTTACCTATTGCTTTATATAGATGCTGTCAATGATTCATAGTTGAACACAATGCAGTGCCATGGTATGAGGAAAGTTAAAGAAAAGAAAAGAAAAAAAAAAAAACAGGATTCATATTCAAAAAGAAAAGAACTCCCAAGAATCATATCAAGGATCTTTCCCTACCATTTTCCCACCTACCAGCTAAAGTCCAGACCCTTTCTATAGGCAATCATAGCAACTCCATGACCACAGTCTATTATGCTTTTATTAAATTAATTTTTCACTGGAGTAGAGTTGATTTACAATGCTGTGTTAGTTTCTGCTATACAGCAAAGTTAGTCAGTTATACACACACATGTATTTACTCTTGTTTTAGATTCTATTCTCCTATAGGTCATTACAAAGTAATGAATACAGTTCTCTGCACTATTAAGTAGATTCTTATTAGTTATCTATTTTATACATAGTAGTATGTATATATCAATCCAAATCTTTCAGTTTATACCACATTCGTTTTCTACATCTGTGACTCAACTTCTACTTTGTAAATACTTTCACTTGTACCGTTTCTTTACATTCCATATACAAGGGATATTATATGATATTTGTCTTTATCTGACTAATTTCACTCAGAATGACAATTTCTATGTTCATCCATGTCGCTGCAAATGACATTTTTCATTCTTTTTTATGGCTGAGTAATATTCTGTTGGGTGTATGTACCACATCTGTTTCCATTCCTCTATCAATAGACATTTAAATTGCTTCTATGTCCTGGTTATTGTATATAGTAATGAAATGAACACTGGGGTACATTTTTCCATTTGAATTATGATTTTCTCTGGTGTTGGGAGGCATTACTGACAAAATGGAGGCACGGCCCCAACCCCCTCTCCTCATCTTGCAGGCACGGCCCCAGGATGAAGGAGTTAGGCCTTGTGATTCTGACTTGTTCTTTCCTTTCTTTGGTTGAGTTGACTGGAAAGAATGTTAAGGTGCTTATCATTCTTGAGAGAAACATAAGAAAGCACAAAGCCTTTTGCAGTTGTGCCCAGAAAATAATCTGTTCAAGGATCTTTACAAAGAATGTTCCAGGCCGAAGCTTGAGGCCATGGGAAGGATTATTATCTGAGAACTGTTTGTGAAGGGAATGTTCATGGCAAAAGAAGTGCTGAGTTTAAGGTTTAGGTTTAATTAAGAATGGCTGGAAGCCTTTTTAGGAGATAATGATCTTAAGATGCTAGGGGCAAACAGGATTTAGAAAGATAAGAAATAAACTGAGGAATGTAGGGTGAGTTACAATGTAATCACAAGTACAGTAAATCTGGGTGTGGGAAACTAAAAACCTCTGACCTAACGCTTTTGTCAAAGTATAAAAGAGAACCTGAAGCTTGAACTAAACATGTAGTCCTGTACTATAAGTCAGAGGCTACGTCATTGTCCGCCGATGTAGCTCCGTACTATGAGTCAGAGGCTACATCATCATCGCTGACACCGTCCATCTCTTCAGGTTGAATCCCTGGCTGCTGGAGCTGGACTCCGGCACTCTGGATATATGTCCAAGAGTGGCATTGTTGGATTATATAGTAGCTCTAATTTTAGTTTATATAAGGAACCTGCATACCATTCTCCATTGTGGTTGTGACAATTTACATCCCAAGGAACATTGTGGGAAGGCTTCCTTTTCTCCAAACTCTCCCTGGCATTCATTATTTGTAGATATTTGATGATAGCTGTTCTAACACATGTGAGGTGATAACTCACATGTTATGATGTGAATTTCTCTAATAATTAGTGATGTGAGCATCTTTTCATGTGCCTCTTGGCCATTTGAATGTCTTCGTTGGAGAAATGTCTATTTAGATCTCCCATTCATTTTTTATAAGATCCTTTTTTTCTTTCTTTTTTTTTTTTTTTTACTATCGGGCTGAATGAACTGTATATTTTGGAGACTAATCCCTTGTTGATCACTTCTTGCAAATATTTTCTCCCATTCTGTGGGTTTTATTTTCATTTCATTGATGGCTTCCAAGAATAAAATACCTAGGAATAAACCTACCTAAAGAGGCAAAAGAACTTTACTCAGAAAACTATAAGACGCTAATGAAAGAAATCAAAAATGATGCAAACAGATGAGATATACCATGTTCTTGGGTTGTAAGAATCTTTTTTGTTAATAATGTCTATACTACCCAAAGCAATCTATAAATTCAATTCAATCCCTATCAAGTTACCAATAGCAGTTTTCACAGAATTAGAACAAACAATTTTGCAAATTTTTATGGAGACACAAAAGACTCTGAATAGCCAAGGGAACTTTGAGAAAGAAAAATGCAGCTGGAAGAGTCAGGTTCCCTGATCTCAGATTATATTATGATGCTACAATAATCAAAAAAGTATGGTGCTGGCACAAAAACAGGAATATAGATCAATGGAACAGTATAGAAAGTCCAGAGATAAGCCCATGCACCTTTGGTTACCTACTCTATATCAAAGGAGATAAGAATATAGAGTGCAGAAAAGTCTCTTCAACAAGTGGTGCTGAGAAATTGGACAGCTACATGTAAAGTATTTTCTAGCACTGTACACAAAAATAAACTCAAATGAGCCAAGGACCTAAATGTAAGGCCAAAATAGTGTAAAACTCTTGGAGGAAAACAGGGGCAGACTACTCTCTGACATAAATTACAGCAATATCTTTTTTGATTCATTTCCAAGCACAATAAAAGTAAAGAGAAAAATAAACAAAAGGGGCCTAATTAAACTTAAAAGCTTTTTCAGTCTAATTTATACTCAAATAGTAAATGATTATTTGATTAGTGCCTGTCTTCCTTATTAGACTGGGGTGAGGGTCTTTTTTTGTCCTTTTGTTCTAACTCTAGGAATTTATCCAATCAGCAAGTGCACTACAGGCATTGGACATTTATTAAATTATTTTAAAGTGAAACTGGTATTCGGCAAAACCTAATTTAATGTCATGAAGTAAAAGTGAGTATTAGACACTCAGTCATGTCTGACTCTTTGGTACTCCATGGATTGTAGCCTACCAGGCTCCTCTGTCCATGGAATTCTCCAGGCAGGAATACTGAAGTGGGTAGCCATTCCTTTCTCCAGGGGATCAAACCTGGGTCTCCCACATTGCAGGAAGATCCTTTACTGTCTGAGCCACCAAGGAAGCCCCTAAATATACAATGTGCTAAACAAAAGCAGCGTCCAGATATAAATTATTCCACCCTTTCTTTATTTTTGATACTAATCTATGAGTTGAAATTTTACTTATTGAACTTAGCTCACTCATTCATTGTTCTCTGCCCACCATTTTGATTAAATCAAACTTATGCCACCCAACACAAGGAAGTACATTTGTATGCCCAGATATTTCTGTAGTCTAGGAAATGAAATTAGAAAGAGTGCTCATTGTATATCCCTGTATATGTAGTTATTGTTCCAAAGTATATTGATAATATCAATGCAATACTAGCAAGATTTAGCCTCTTATGTGTGTTCAGTTACTTACTGTGTCTAACTCTTAGAGACCACATGGACTGTAGCCCATCAGGCTCCTCTAGAAAATTGTATGGAATTTCCATACAAGAATACTGAAGTAGGTTGCCATTTCCCACTCTAGGGGAGCTTCCCAACCCAGGGATCGAACCTTAATCTCTTGCATCTCCTACACTGACAGGTGGATTCTTTACTACTGTATCACCTAGGAAGCCCAGTTTAACCCCATAGTTACACATATTTATTTCTCTATACTTGAAATGCAAAAAATAATAAAAATAAGCATGATGATTCAAGACACTACTCACTATAACCATGGAATTGTGTTTGTAGTTTGTATATTAGTCAAGATATATTTTGTCTGAATTTCAACTCTAGCTCCTCTGTGCAACGTTCATTCCTAGAAATGGCAACCATGGCCAGTGGCAGGCGGCTCCAGATTTACATGGACTCTTATTGGGAGAATTCTGAAATGAAGAGAGCCCTTGCCTTGGGTACACCCAGCTAATGTCTTGGAGATGACTCTGAGTGCTTTTTTGTGGTCAAGTGAGGTCAGATATTCAGTTCCTTGGAAGAAAACAAAGGCTCATGGGATTGGAAAAAAACTGTTCCCAGAAAGCTAAAGAAAGGTTGCCTGAAGATTAAAGAAAGAAAGAAATGTCTTCTTCCAATGACATTTTCTTTTTCTTAAGAAAAAGATTATTGATAAAGTTTTTGCCCTTTTTTGTACACTTTCATCAGAGGATTGAGATATAATAAATATATGTAAGGACAGAATCTCTCTCTTATATGACTTTAATTTCATATATAAAAATCAATTGTCCTCCAGCATGTCTTAAGAGAGTCTGGGAAGGAGTCAGGAAGAGCCAACTGTGTAAAATTACCATGCCATCGTTGGGTTCACTTCACAAGTTTACTTTAAAAAAGAAGAGACTATTAATTTGATGCAATATGCTTGCCTTAACAGCAAGTGGCATTTCACTTAAATAATCTCCATTCAGTCAATTGGAGCTTTTGTTGAGAGGGTCAGTGGTAAAGAAAAGCAGAGAAGTTAGAACACCTCAAATAATTTCTTCACACAGAGTATGTGGTGTAGCTGATATTGGCCCCTGTTGATCTCATAAAATAAGATGCACATTGCAAGTCTAAATCAATGTAAGGTCTTCAATGGGCTCTAGAATGCAATACTGATGAATAGGAATTCAGTGAGTTTCTTCCTAAAAAGCAGAAGTTTTTCTTCTTAAATTCCAGCTTCTTGACTCCCAAAAGTAGGTAAGATTGCCTTTCAAAATAGCAAATACGGCACACACACACACATACATATATATATATATATATATAGATGTAGATATAACACACACACACACACACAAACACACACACACACGTGTGCTAAATCACTTCAGTCATATCCAACTCTGTGTGACCCTATGGACTGTAGCCTGCCAGGCTCCTCTGTCCATGGGATTCTCCAGGCAAGAATACTGGAGTGGATTGCCATGCCCTCCTCCAGGGATCTTCCAGACCCAGGGAATGAACCTGCATCTCCTGCATCTCCTACATCAGGTGGAGTCTTTACCCCTGAGTTAATAAATTTCTACTGTTATTTTGTTTCAGAATAAGCCATGATCTCCATGCTTTATAAGCAATATATTCTTTCTATTCATTATCTCCAGTAAAAATGATTAAAAAATAATTGAAAATTTATATCATAAAATATATATTTCACTGTATTTCTTTCACATTGCACTATGAAATGTTAGTATTGAAGATGTTCCTAATAAGCCAAAGAGTACTTATATGAAAATTTGTCACATAATATTTAACAGATGTCTGACTTTAGTGTTCTATTACTAAAGAGAAGTAGAAATGATCTGGTCTGTAGTACTTTATACCAGAAGCTAGAAATCCTAGATTTTTTGTAAGTCTTTGGCTCTGCTGCTGATTATTAAATAGCACCAAAAGATTTCTGGATCATCTTTGACTCTTTTTATTCATCTTCAAGAAGAAGAAAAAAATTCTCCTTCTTCAAAGTGTTGCAATGAAAATGGCTAAACATCTCAAGGTGGTGATCAGGAGCTTAAATTATGACTTGTGGAAATATTAGAAGTTAAGGGGGCAGGGCATTTCTGGAAGACTGTCAGGACCAATTTGCAAGAATTCACAAATTTGCATGAGAAATCATGGTCTGGCAAATTTTACTGAGCCAGGAAGTTACTGTTGGTCTACACAGAAAATCTGTAATCATGTGATGATGCAACAATGCACCCAAGTTCTTTAGGTGGAACATGATCTCCTGGAACTGAATAGCTAAAGCAGGGACTTTCAGATTGCTTGTTCAGTAACAGTTCACGTGTTCCTTAAAATCTAAAGCCTCTTATTCACTTCTGACAATTCAAATTACTTGTCACATGTTGTTCCTGTAAGAAAATAGTTTGAGAGAGATGAAAAGGTAAACATTTTCCAATAGGTGTAATAGACTAAAGAATAAAAATAATGTAACTGTTCTAAGAGCAGGTAATCTAAAAGTATAATCAATGTTGATATAAAGCTGCGTGAAAGATTTGAGATCTTCTTCCTTCCTGCTCAGGACCCTTCAAGAATGAATCACTTGCAATTATTTTCAACCTTTGTGAATTAGTGGGAAGAGGCTAAAAATCTGATGTACACTCCAAACCCCAGGCCATCTAATAAATATTTCTGGGAGTGGAGCCCAGGTTTTCATGCTTTAAAACTTGTACAGGGGATTCTAATGTGCATCCAAATTTAAAGCCACAGATCTAGTACAACACACAGCTCCCAACAGTATAAATTTCTTTGACTGCTGTAAGAAAAAGTGGTAAACCGTCTCTTCTTTTCCTTAAAAGAGATGAATATAAAAAATAACCACTCATAAAACTTGTAAAGATTAACAACTAAAGCAATGCTTCTTGTAGAATAGTGAAGTCACTGTCTTAAGTCCTCAAAATAAGCTTTTTCTCTCATGATTGACTTTTTGTCTTCAGAAGTGTTACTTATTTTGTTTATGGACTTATCTGGCAACACAAATGCTCTGTCTGGCATTCACAGACTATATCCATCATTTACTCAACACAGTATAACAGCACCTTGTAAATGTCACCATATTTGTGCATACCTGTAAAACACAGATATTGAGTGTCATATGCAGGCTTGGGTGTGATAATGTGCATAATTTTCAGGGCCATGAGCAAGATGGAAATGCTGTAACCCTTGTTCAGAAACATTAAAAACTGTAAGATGACAGCACCAGAGCATGAAATCTGTAGGGTCCAAAGTGACTGCACAGATAACATACTCATTAGAAAAGGGCCCTGCATACGAATTTTTTGTCTGTTTGTTTGTTTTTTAGGAAACTTGGATGTGAAATAAATAATGAAGAAGAGCAGAGACGGGTAGCTAAGCAGAGGAACAGAAAAAACTTCAATACATTTCACACTAATTGTTTCATTTTTCTACTAGTACTGGCCCACAAACTTGCTAGTGAGCCAAATGCAGCCCACTCCTTGTTTTAGTATAAAGATTTATTGGAGCACAGTCAGGTTCCTTCATTAATGAATTCCTATGACTGCCTTTGTACCACTCAAGTGGAATGAATTGTTAATGATAGACCCTACAAGGCCTGCAAAGCCTAATTTAAAATCAATTTATGGTTCTTTACAGAAAACTTTGATAACCCCCAAGTAGTATCATGGCAAACCACTTCAGTATTCTTGCCTTGAGAACCCCATGAACAGTATGAAAATGTAAAAAGATAGGACACAGAAAGATGAACTTCCCAGGTCAGTAGGTGCCCAATATGTTACTGGAGATCAACAGAGAAATAACTCCCGAAAGAATGAAGAGACAGAGCCAAAGCAAAAACAGCACCTTGTTGTGGATGTGACTGGTAATGGAAGTAAAGTCCAATGCTGTAAAGAGCAATGTTCCATAGGAATCTGGAAGGTTAGGTCAATTAATCAAGGCAAATTGGAAGTGGTCAAACAGGTGATGGCAAGAGTGAACATTGACATTTTAGGAATCAGTGAACCAAAATGGACTGGAATGGGTGAATTTAATTCAGATGACCATTATATCTACCACTGTGGGCAAGAATCTCTCAGAAGAAACAACGTAGTCCTCGTAGTTGACAAAAGAGTCCAAAATGCAGTTTTTGGGGGCAATCTCAAAAATGACAGAATCATCTCTGTTCATTTCCAAGGCAAACTATTCAATATCAATCCAAGTTTATGCCCCAACCAGTAATGCTGAAGAAGCTGAAATTGAATGGTTCTGTGAAGACCTACAAAACCTTTTAGAACTAACACCCAAAAAAGACGTCATTTTCACAATAGGGGACAGGGATGCAAAAGTAGTAAGTCAAGAAATACCTGGAGTAACAGGCAAATTTGGCTTTGGAGTATAAAATGAACCAGGGAAAAGGCTAACAGAGTTTTGCCAGGAGAACAAAATGGTCATAGCAAACACCATCTTCCAACAGCACAAGAGAAGACTCTACACATGAACATCACCCGATGGTCAGTACGAAAATCAGATTGATTATATTCTTTGCAGCGAAAGATGGAAAAGCTCTATTCAGTCAGCAAAAACAAGAGTGGAAGCTGACTGTGGCTCAGATCATGAACTCTTTGTTGCCAAAGTTAGATTTAATTTGAAGAAAGTAGGGGAAACTGCTAGACCATTCAGGTATGACCTAAATCAAATCCCTTACGATTACAGAGTGGAAATGACAAATAGACTCAAGGGACTAGATCTGATAGACAGAGTGCCTGAATAATGTGCCTCCTATGGATGGAGGTTTGTGACATTGTACAGGAACCAGTGACCAAGATCATCTCTAAAAAAAAGAAATGCAAAAAGGCAAAATGTTTATCTGGGGAGGCCATACAAATAGCTGAGAAAAGAAGAGAAGTGAAAGGTAATGGAGAAAAGGAAAGATATAAGCATCTGGATGCAGAGTTCTAAACAATAGCAAGGAGAGATAAGAAAGGCATCCTCAGTAAGAAGCACAAAGAAATAGAGGAAAACAATAGAATGGGAAAGACTAGAGATCTCTTCAAGAAAATTACAGATACCAAAGGAACATTTCATGCAAACATAGGCACAATAAAGAACAGAAATTGTGTGGACCTAACAGAGGTAGACGATATTCACAAGAGGTGGCAAGAATACACAGAAGAACTATACAAAATAATATCTTCATAATCCAGATAACCATGATGGTGTGATCACTCACCTAGAGCCACACATCCTGGAATGTGAAGTCAAGTGGGCCATAGGAAGCATCACCACAAACAAAGGTAGTGGAGGTAATGGAATTCCAGTTGAGCTATTTCAAATCCTAAAAGATGATGCTCTGAAAGTGTTGCACTCAATATGCCAGCAAATTTGGAAAACTTAGCAGTGGCCACAGGACTAGAAGAGGTCAGTTTTCATTCCAATCCCAAGGAAAGGCAATGCCAAAGAATGCTCAAACTACCACGCAATTGCACTCATCTCACACCTTAGCAAAGTAATGCTCAAAATTCCACAAGCCAGGCTTCAGGAATACATGAACTGTGAACTTTCAGATGTTCAACCTGAATTTAGAAAAGGCAGAACCAGGGATCAAATTTCAAACATCTGTTGGATCATCAAAAAAGCAAGAGAGTTCCAGAAAACATCTACTTCTGTTTTATTTACTACACCAAAGCCTTTGACTGTGTAAATCAAAACAAACTGTGGATAATTCTTCAATAGATGAAAACACCAGACCACCTGACCCTCCTCTTGAGAAACCTATATGCTGGTCAGGAAGCAACAGTTGGAACTGGACATGGAATAACAGACTGGTTCCAAATAGGGAAAGGAGTATGTCAAGTCTGTGTATTGTCACCCTGCTTATTTAACTTATATGCAGAGTACATCATGAGAAATGCTGGGCTGGAGGAAGGACAAACAGGAATCAACGTTGCAGGGAGAAATATCAATAACCTCAGATATGCAGATGACACCACCCCTATGGCAGAAAGTAAAGAAGAACTAAAGAGACTGTTGATGAAAGTGAAAGAGGAGAGTGAAAAAGTTGGCTTAAAGCTCAACATTCAGAAAACTAAGATCAAGGCATCTAGTCCCATCACTTCAGAGGAAATAGATGGGGAAACAGTGGCAGATTTTATTTTCTTGGGCTCCAAAATCACTGCGGATGGTGACTGCAGCCATGAAATTAAAAGACATTTTTCTTTGGGACAAAAGTTATGATTAACCCTGACAGCATATTAAAAAGTGGAGACATTACTTTGCCAACAAAGGTCCATCTAGTCAAAGCTATGGTTTTTCCAGCGGTCACGTATGGATGTGAGAGTTGAACTATAAAGAAAGCTGAGCTCTGATTAATTGATGTTTTTGAACTGTGGTGTTGGAGAAAACTCTTGAGAGTCCATTGGACTGCAAGGAGATCCAACCAGTCCATCCTAAAGGAAATCATTCCTGAACATTGATTGGAAGGACTTATGCTGAAGCTGAAGCTCCAATACTTTGGCCACCTGATGTGAAGAACTGACTTATTTGAAAAGACCCTGGTGCTGGGAAAGATTGAAGGCAGGAGAAGAAGGGGACAACAGAAGATGAGCTGGTTCAATGGCCTCACCGACTCTATGGACCTGAGTTTGAGTAATCTCCAGGAATTGGTGATGGACAGGGAAGCCTGGCATGCTGTAGTCCATGAGGTTGCAAAGAGTCAGAAACAACTGAGCAACTGAACTGAACTGAAGTAGTGTCATAAACTAAACACTAATACAACTTGAAAAAATTTAAATATGTTTTTCGTCACTTCTCCTCTTTCTATTTCAAGGTAACTGGAACAATTCTGTCTTCATTATTTTTATACTAAAATATGAAGATGGATTCCAAGTAGATCTTCAAAATTTAGATTGGCAAATAATTATCATTAGTTGGTCCCATCCATCAATCCCTGTTATGTCATCAAAAGTTCTGATAAAAAATGCACAGTGTATCCAGAAATACTCATTTCAGAGGAATGAAATTTAACTAATTTATCTCAACAGCCCACAGTATATCTGAATCATTTGTGGATGAAAACTCATTACATCCTTACTTACAGCATTTTTTGGTGCCATAGTACAGAAAGTGCCCGTATACCTCTTCTGCAAATGCCACATTAGCCAGGCTATCAAAGGCCAACATTTAGACCCAGTTTTTGGAAAACTCATTTAAAATAACTGGGCAATTATATAAAAACTTATTCATAAAACAAAGCAAATCTTATTATGAGCCCCATGTTCAGAAATTGCCAACTTTCATTTTAGTGACCTCCTGATTTCAGGAAAACAGAAGTAGAATAACTATGCACTGGGGAGGTAGCTAGAGAAGTATTTAGTTCTTTAGAAATACAATTTCACTTCAAGCATAAGCAATCAGGGGTGAGTTGTGAGTTTAGAGCAAAACATGTAAAACTCACCTATTTTTAAAAAATTATTCAAATAGAGGGAAAGTTCAAATCAAGGCAGTTGGACTTACTCTTTTCTTGCCAAGAGTTGAGATTTTAACACACATGTTATACTGGTCATTTAGAAAACATGCACAATGGCATTTGTATAGTTTTAAACTGTAAATCAGAAATTAAAAAAAAATAACAACAGATGGAGATAATAAAATTGAATTCTAGTATATTGCAAATAAGTTTAAATACTGTGTACAGCTCCCATGTGGTGTGCTGTTTGGTCTGATGGACTGAATGTGACAAATGTTACTGGTAATGCACTGTCCATGCCCGCATATAGACACAAAATCCAATTTTTGTGACAAACTTTTTCTTTCTTTCTTTCATTTTTGCTTTATTTTTAATTTCTATCTGCATAATTCTAAGAGACTTTGAGTTTATTTCAAGGCATAGTAAAGAAGGTTAACCAGTATCTTTTCATTACCTGGATCCTATTATGTTGTGATGTTATTCAAAGATAACCCATTGTATTAATTGCAAAATATGGTGCAGATGCCTTGTAGTAGGTCTGAGAAAGTCACCAGCTTCTGACATTCCAAAACCCTTCTAACACTAGAAAATGCAAACAAAAATAACAAATGCATGATATATCCCAATCGTACATCTTTCACTATTTCCATGTCTCTTATATCTTGAATTGACACTTTCACTAAGAGTCTTCCCAGAATCATATCATAGCACTTTCATCACTGCTTTCATGTGTGATTTCCCAACAAAACTTTGGACAAACCTACACTTTGAATCAGAGCTTTTCATCAAAGTGTAATATACAAACAGAAAAGCAAACAAATCAAAGTCTACAGCTCAATTAATTTTACAACTAGAACACTTTTATTTAATCAGCATCAAATAAAGTATCAGAAAATTCTAATATACCAGAAGCCCCTGTTGCTTTCTTTTAGTCATTGTCTCCCAAGAGGTGCTAATATCATGAATTCTAACCTCAGAGAATAGGATCATACAGTATGAGATGCTGGATTCTCATGCCCAGTATTATGTTTGTGATATTATCACATGCATTTTAATTGTTATTTTCCACAGAATTATCTTTATGCTATGAATCAGCATTCTTAGTCTTTATGAATTCCTTCATTATACAATTCTGCATTTGTTCACTTTTATTGTCTTCTATTTCAATTAACTATGTGATAATGTCTACTTCTTGTAATCAACTATTCTTGGCACTATGAGAATAAAATTTTCTGTTAAAATATGTCTTTGTCTTAAGGAGTTTAATATTTAGTGGAAGGAACCAAACATAACTAACTCAAATGTCATACAGAATTATAGAAACTCTAACCAGAAATACAAGAAACATACTGCAAAAATATGAAAGTAAGATGTGCTTATTTTGCCTGAGGAAGCCAGAGAAAATTTCATCTATGAAGCTGTCTTGATGATTAAAAAGGGCTTAGTTAGCTAAGGATCACTGAGAGCATAGATGAACAAGGTCAGGTAAAACAAAACTGAAAAGAACGACCAGGAATAATTGTGATCTAATGTACCAGGTAATTCTGGAAATGTACCTTGAGGGCATTTTCTCCCATGCAGGAGTTATTCAGTTCCCCTTCCATTTCTTTTTGGAAAGTAACCAGCCCTCAATTTGTTCCACTGTTTTCCATGGCTAAACTGATTTCTTGATTCTGCTTGGATTACACCCTGTTCATTGCCTTTAATGCTGTCATTATTCCAAAAGGGGATTACACTGAGGGAAATCAAGATGACCGAGTAGTAGGATGCTGAGCTCATCACCCCCAAAACAAATACCCTACATGTTGAGCAATTCTCACTGAAAACAAACTGGAGACTGGCAGAAAAGGGCTGTGCAACCAAGGTTGTAAAGAAAGATCTATAGGAAGTCAGGTAGGAAGGGAGAAACAGCAAGAAGGTAGAAACCTTCATCCCTAGCCGGGGCTACAGAAGAGGAGATTGGAGATCACATAACTAAAGATCCTTCCTTGGGAGTAAGGGTATGGTGTCATATATTTGGCACCCCAACACTGGGGTCTGACACTGAGGGGTCTCCTTCAGTTCAGTTCAGTCACTCAGTCCTGCCCAACTCTTTTGCATGGACCCATGGACTGCTACACGCCAGGTTTCCTTCTCTATCACCAACTCCCAGAGCTTGCTCAAACTCATGTCCATCGAGTTGGTGATGCCAGCCAAACATCTCATCTTCTGTCCTCCCCTTCTCCTCCTGCTTTCAGTCTTAACCAGCATCAGGGTCTTTTCCAAAGATTCAGTTATTTACATTAGGTGGCCAAAGTATTGGAGTTTCAGCTTCAGCATCAGTTCTTCCAATGAATATTCAGGACTGATTTCCTTCAGGACTGATTGGTTGGATCTTCTTGCAGGTCAAGGGATTCACAAGAGTTTTCTCCAACACCACAGTTCAAAAGCATCAATTCTTTGCACTCAACTTTCTTTATAGTCCAACTCTCACATGCACACATGACCACTGGAAAAACCATAGCTTTGACTAGACAGACCTTTGTCAGCAAAGTAATGTCTCTGTTTTTTAATATGCTGTCTAGGTTGCTCATAGCTTTTCTTCCAAGGACCAAGCGCCTTTTAATTTCATGACTGCAGTCACCATCTGCAGTGATTTTGGAAACCAAGAAAATAAAGTCTGTTACTATTTGTATTATTTCTCCGTCTATTTGCCATGGAGTGATGGGACCAGATGCCATGATCTTACATTTTGAATGTTGAGTTTTAAGCCAACTTTTTCACTCTCCTCTTTCACTTTCATCAAGAGGCTCTTTAGTTCTTCTTTGCTTTCTGCCATAAGGGTGGTATCATCTGCATATCTGAGGTTATTGATATTTCTCCTGGCAATCTTGATTCTAGCTTGTGCTTCACCCAGCCTGGCATTTTGGTTGATGTACTCTGCATATGGAACCAGTCTGATGTTTCATGTCCAGTTCTATCTGTTGCTTCTTGACCTGCATACAGATTTCTTAGCAGGCAGGTATGGTGGTCTGGTATTTCCATCTTTTGAAGAATTTTCCACAGTTTATTTTGACCTACACAGTCAATGATTTTGGCAACATCAATAAAGCAGAATAGATGGCTGTTTTTTTTTTTCTGGAATTCTGCTGCTTTTTCTATGATCCAATGGATGTTGTCAATTTGATCTCTGGTTCCTCTGCTTTTTCTAAATCCAGCTTGAACATCTGGAACTTCACAGTTCGTGTACTCTTGAAGCCTGGATTGGGGCATTTTGAGCTTTACTTTCTTAACATGTGAGATGAGTGAAATTGTGTGGGACTTTGAACATTCTTTGGCATAGCCCTTCTTTGGGATTGGAATGAAAACTGACCTTTTCCAGTCCTGAGGTCACTGCTGAGTTTTACAAATTTTCTGGCATATTGAATGTAGCACTTTCACAGCATCATCTTTTAGGATTTGAAATAGCTCAACTGGAATCCCATCACCTCCACTAGCTTTGTTCATCATGATGCTTCCTAAGGCCCACATGACTGCATTCCAAGATCTGTGGCTCTAAATGAGTGATCACACCATCATGGTTATCTGGGTCAGGAAAATCTTTTCTGTATAGTTCTTCCGTGTATTTTTGCTACTTCTAAATATCTTCTGCTTCTGTTAGGTCCATACCATTTCTGTCCTTTATTGTGCCCATCTTTGCAAGTAATATTCCCTTAATAATATTCCCTTAAAATATTCTCTAATTTTCTTGGAGACATTTCTAGTTTTTCCCATTCTATTTTTTTCCCTCTTTTTTTTTTTGCATTGAGGAGCCTCCTTAGCTGGTTCAAAAACCAGTGGGACTTACGAGAAAGCTCTAAGAGACTGAGACTTCAATCACAAAAGGTGTGCACACATGTTTCTGATCTTCTGGGAACAGCGCAGAGAAAGGAGACTCAAACTTCCTGGGGTTCTGGCCAGTTTCTTTGACCTCAATCCTAACAGGGTACCTGATATAGGCCCTCTTATTCTAGGGCATAGCTGCCTTGGTCGAGGAGAATGAGCATGCTCGGAGAACAGAACCAACTTTAACCAGACCCTGCCTATGGACAGAGCAAAGACAGCCACTATGTACGCAAACGTCATATACATGCACGTATGTAGTCTATACAAAATATTATTACAAAATTACATACGTGTGTGTAGCAGCTTTATCAGAGAAGGAAATGGCAACCCACTTCAGTATTCTTGCCTAGAGAATCCTGTGGACAGAGGAGCCTTGGCCTGCTGTCCATAGAGTCACACAGAGTCAGACACAACTGAAGCAACTTAGCAGCAGCAGCTTTATTGATGCAAACTGGTGTACAAAGTATTGTACATATTTAATGTACACAATTTGATGAGTTTGGACACATGCAGACACCTCTGATACCATCAGAGATGTTGTTCACTGGGCATAAAATTTCAGTTATGCTAGATGAATACATTCTAAGTATCTGTTGTACAACACAGTATGTACACCAGAAAATAATAGTCCCCACTTCAAAATTTGTTAAGAAGGTAGATCTCTTGTTAAGTGGTCTTATTGCATACACCCAAAAAATACCACATAAATTTTGTGCAATGGAATTTTACGTCTCTAGTATATATTCCAGAGAAGGGAATGGCACCCCACTCCAGTACTCTTGCCTGGAAAATCCCATGGATGGAGGAGCCTGGTAGGCTGCAGTCCCTGGGGTGGCTAAGAGTCAGACAAGACTGAGCGACTTGACTTTCACTTTTCACTTTCATGCATTGGAGAAGGAAATGGCAACCCACTCCAGTGTTCTTGCCTGGGGAATCCCAGGGACAGGGGAGCCTGGTTGACTGCCATCTATGGGGTAGCACAGAGTCGGACACGGCTGAAGCGACTTAGCAGCAGCAGCAGCAGCAGTATATATTCATTTTTGCATGTTTTAAATCACACTTTATCAGAAGCTCAATACATCCTTTAAAAATGTTGATTTTAAAGTCATAATGAAAAGCGTGACTTGTTATCTAATCCCTTCTTTCATATGTATTGCAACAGTCCACATCTATCCTCTGTTACCTTAATTTTTACTTCTATGAATAAACATTCATATTCTTACAGTAAGCTGTTTTTTTAAATAATACTTTATTTTTAATCATATTAACATTTGATTCCTGCTAAGCACAAAATTATTTTAGCCCCTGCCTTATGTTCTACAACCAGTATGGACACAGGTGCTCAAAATAAATGAGTATTGTACGGTTGTAGTAATGTCAACAGTACTGATTTTAGCATTATTACTCTTGAAATTGCTCTCTTTGTGATTCTCAGAATCATCTCCCTGTGTGTCTGTGCATCGTTGACTTTCTTCAAATTTCCATAAGGTAACTGCCAAGGCATCTTTATGTCTTCCAGTCTCATCACACAATCAGTTCAGTGCAGCTAAGCTGTAAACCATACATCTTATATGTCTGCAAAATAAAAGGACAGGTGATTGGAAAGAGGAAAAATTTTGGAGGAAAAAAAATGGATTAGAGTGATTCTTTTTGGGGATTAAGAAAATCTGTTATAAGAACTACTAAATCTGAAGTTTATTTTCTTTTTGTAGATATAGAATAAAGTAATTCTATGTATAAAACTAAGTAAAAGATCAGTTAAAATACTATTACTAAGGAATTTTAAAGTGTAATTATGATCTTCAACATTTGGTATGCATGAGTTATTTGGACAAATATTTGATCAAATTAAAATATCAATCTACTCAAACTCAATTGACTTTTTTCCTTAAATAGATTTATCAAAAATACATTGATGATTTATGCAAAAACACAAATTTATTTAGCATCTTCTATCCACAGAAAACAATCCTATTAACAAATGATAGAGTATGTAATAAGATACTGTTCATGTCCTTCATCATTATATTCTATCAAAGTAAACAAAACTGGACGAGCATTCTCTCAGATCTCTTTTCTTATGAATTTATGGAATAATGTACAATGTGAACAAAATGAGACCACTTGTTAAAATGAAAATTATAATACACATTTCCTTTGCTTTCTTATGATTTTCCTATTTTCCCTTGCTCTGTGGGAACTCTTATTATATGTCCTAGAAAAATTGGAAGATTTGTCAATACTACTGAAAACATGTGGATGCAAAGTGGAAAAAAAAATGTAATCAATGTAGATGCATTCTCATAATCATATAACTATCACTTGATTTGGGGATGTACCAACATGGCACAGAAAATTTTGTGATCATTAAAACTATCAATCCAACCCCATCAATTCTGTCCACAGAAACTATTTTTGTGCCACTTTACTGCCTTTCTCCTTGTTGTTTTGTTGTTCATTCTCCCAGTCACGACTGACTCTATACCACTCCATGGACCGCAGCACACCAGGCCTCCCTGTCCTTCACCATCTCCCAGAGTTTGCCCCAGTTCATGTCCATTGCATCAGTAATGCCATCCAGTCATCTCATCCTCACTCTCCTCTCCTTTTGTTTTCTACCTTTCCCAGCATCAGGGTTTTTCAAATGAGTTGATTGTTTGAATCAGGTGACCAAAGTATGAGAACTTCAGCTTAAGCACCAGTCCTTCCAGTAAGAATTCAGGGTTGATTTCCTTTAGATTGATTGGTTTCATCTCCTTGCTGTCCATGGGACTCTCAAAAGTCTTCCTCAGCCTCACAGCTAGAAAGCATCAATTTTTCAGCTCTCCGCCTTCTTTATGGTCCAGCTCTCACATCCATACCTGACTAATGGGGAGACTGCAGACTTGACTATATGGACCTTTGTTGGCAAAGTGATGTCTTTGCTTTTTAACACTCTGTCTAGGGTGTCATAGCTTTCTTGCCAAGAAGCAATCATCTTCTTAATTCTAAATTCATGGCTGCAGTCACCATCTGCCCAGAACCAGTCAGTTGTTCCATACAGGTTTCTAACTGTTGCTTCTTGACTGGCATATGAGTTTCTCAAGAGACAGGTAAGATTTTCTGGTATTCCCATCTCTTTAAGAATGTTTCAGTGTTATGATCTACATAGTCAAAGGCTTCAGCGTAGTCAGTGAAACAGATCCATGAAGGGGCTATTTCCTTAAGGTTTTTATTAATTGGAGTATGGCCTATAGTCACAAATTCAAAAAGTTAATTTAAATCTACATTTGTTTTTTCTTACACTTTTTGTTTGTGCTGGTATTGTATTTTTTATCTTAAGATATTCATTTACAAGGTTTTGTATCTCTGTTTCTCATCAATGAAGAAATTTACAAATTATCTGAATACAAATTACCATAACGGCTTCCTATGTCTATTTCAGATGAGAACCCAGGAGTAAAGTCAAATCCTGGGTCTAATAGGCCTCCTAAATGCTTGAAAGAAACCTTGAAATATTTGCAGTTTTGAAAGGTTGAAGGCAATCTAAAGGATTCACTGTTTCTATAAAAATTTAAAATTTATAGAGTAAAATATAATTTAAAGTTTGGAATCATTTCAAAAGATAAATTTTATACTGTACTGACCCAAACAATTACATTTACCATTAGTTTTTTTTTTTTTTTTTTTACATTTGTGTTTGAAACATCTCTGAATAAATGACGATATTGTCAGAACTCTTAAGGGGTTCTGTTTATGATCCAGCCTTAACTGATAACAGAAGTAATGAGGGAAATTTCTAAGCAACAGGAGATTTTGAACTTATTTTGAAAATTTCTTTTTTTGAAGAGCAGATAATCAGCAACAAAAAGGAAAAATGAGGGCTCCAAGTAAAAAATCTACTAATGACTCTTTAAAGCTATCTTACTTTTCTCTAATATTAAAAAAAAATAAAGACAAAGATGAAGAGAGATTTCTCAAAAGAAGATGTATGAAGTAAAAAAAAGTGTGCTGTTGCTGCTGCCAAGTCGCTTCAGTTGTATCCGACTCTGTGCGACCCCATAGACGGCAGCCCACCTGGCTCCGCCATCCCTGGGAATCTCCAGGCAAGAACACTGGGGTGGGTTGCCATTTCCTTCTCCAATGCATGAAAGTGAAAAGTGAAAGTGAAGTCTCTCAGTCACGTCTGACTTAGCGACCCCATGGACTGCAGCCTAGCAGGCTCCTCCATCCATGGGATTTTCCAGGCAAGAGTACTGGAGTGGGATGCCATTGCCTTCTCCAAAAAAGACTGTACTGAGGTAAATAGAAAATACATATTTTGCAATTATATTTTATTCATTTCCTCATTATGACTTTTTTTTTCTACTTAATCAGAGGCAGATTATTTCATGGATTCCTATAATGGAAACAGAAAGAGCAAAAATATCATTAGTCTTTTTTGTTTTACATCTAAATTGGATCTGAGAGCAAGAGAGTTACTGTTATATTAAACTGCAAAGAGAATGATAAAAATTATCTAAATCTAATAGAGAAGGATCATCTGTGCTATAGGGAGAGGATGTAAGCATAACATTAAAGAAAATCTGATGGGGGCATACAGGGAACGATGACCTGAAGGGCTACGTGGACAGAAGTGGATCAGTTCAAAAGTGGGTCAGATAACAGATAACATGAAACTATGCTCAAGTTCACACATCATGATTGTTAGTAAAGAAGAACTAAGGAAGCTTTGGTGGTAAAGTCAAGATCCTTGTTATCTAATGCCATCCCTCAATATTACCTTGCAATGTATCCATGGGTAGCCCATCAGGGAGGTCTACTCTTTACTTAGAAACCATTTTGTATCTAATTATATACTCCCCTTTTGAAATATCCCCATGACATTCCTAAGCTACAAAAATAGATGCCATGTGTTTTTGGCCTTTCAGTGGGCAATGGTATTGAGGAAAGGAGTATTTACTCTGGCTTGTGGGAAAGTCTGGGAACAATAAAATCACTTTTAAAAATAAAAATGTTCATCCCAACTGCTAACCAAGTAGGGACAGATAAAAAAGGGTATACTTTTATACCTGAAGTTGGAAAATGTCTGTGGTTAAAACTACAAACAAGCACAATAAACAGACACCCTACTATGCAACTGCCATAGACATAAATTAGTTCAAATTCTTTAGAGGTTATTTGACCATTTATAATGAAAACTGCCGGGGTCCAGCCCCGGTGCATCCAGGGAATTCGAAGCGGGGACGGCGTCGGCGAGGATCAGGAAACAACTGCTTAATTAAACTTTAATTAAGGATATAAAGAGTAATAGAATAAGGATAGCTCAGTGAGGAAATTCAGTGGAGAAAAGAGGCTGAAATAAGGATAGCTCAGTGAGGAAATTCAGTGGAGAAAAGAGGCTGAATAATTCATCCAGAAGGTGAGAGAAAGAACGACATGGGGAGACCAAGTTTCGGTGAACAAGGCCCGCACTTTATTTTCCAAAGTAGTTTTTATACCTTAAGTTATGCATAGAGGATAATGGGGGAAGGGGTGGAGTCATGCAGCAAGCCAGGCCTTCTTCCTGCAAACTTATCATATGCAAAAGCTTAGGTGATTTGCATCATCTTCTGGCCCAGAGGCCTGTTAACATTTTAAGACCCTTTTTTCAGAAAACTTATTTTTCTCTAAAGGTGATTGGTCAGGAGCCACCCTCCAAAAGTGTTAGATAAAGTCGCATTCCTACAGAGCAAAGGTGTGGTGGGCTATAACAAGAAAAAGAATTAACTCAAGGGTCCCAGGTTACAAACATTAAAGCTACAACTTACACCAATTATATTAATCAATACACTGCCAGGGACACAGCAGGTAAGGGATATGGAAACTTAGCAGCAAACATTGGCCCAACAAGTGAAAATCCCTTCACCAATACAATTTATAATCAATCTTTTAACTGCTCAAAGGAATCTGTATTTAGACAGTTTAGAACATCTCATGCCTCTCACAGTTGGGAGGCTCTGAGCAATCACATGTGGCCAGAAAAACCTATTCAGGCAGGCTAGAGGACTTCCAAAGGAGTCTGTAGGTTGAAACACTGTCACACTCAGGAATTATTAACTGGAGCTGTAAGCTAACTCTTTTTCAGAGAGAGGTAGTGGGGACAGCCCCCCATAAAGTCAGAGGTGTAGGTGAAAGCACAAAGCAGAAAGTAGGCAGACTCTGGTTTGGGGGGTAGATGCTCGAGAATTTCCAGGGGAACTCCTGAGGCTCGATCCCGCCCTTGCGTATGCCAAGCCGCCTTCCTCATGACCTTTGCCATGGGCGGAGCTCACTCCCAGCAGAAAACCATAAAATTCCTCATATCTTTAATAGAGAAATCACTTCTAGGAATTTATCCTAGAAACCTAAATAGGAATGTGCAGAAATGTGTGTGTGTGTTAAAGTATTACAGGTATTATTGAGATGTTGTTTATTATATTATAATACTCAAAACTACATAAATACCAAAAGAAATTATCATTTAAGTATCCAAGTAAAAGTGTACTCTTGTACCCATAGGACAGAAAAATTTGGAGGAAAATTTATTATATTCATAGGGTATTTCAAGTATATTTTGCTTTATATAATTAAATACAAACGTGAATTTTATAAAGTGGAGTAAAATAGCATGCTTCATTATATATGGGATTAGCAAATACACACACAGAAGCAGACACTCATGCACACACACACACACACACACACACACATTCATACACACTGTCCTAGGTGCCCAGAATTATATAAGACCAGAATTTTGTTCTTTTTCAAAGGTGGGGAAACCTCTAGAACACTGTTAGCATAATAAGGCTACTTCACTTGTTGCTGACTAAAGTTCCTGAGTATCCTATCACATTGACAACTGTGATGGGGTTCCACAGAACCTGCTCAGAACTCTCCTGAAAGAGTTTCATGTTATCTCCAGTTCTTGCACTGCTTCCAGTTGCTTGAGCCAGCTACTCAACAATCACTCCCAACCCAACATTTCAACTTAATGCCTTTATACCCCAGAATATGAAATAGAAAATTTGTCTTTCGGGATACACTTAGAGTCAAGATAATGTCAACACAATAGAAATTTCCCTTAGAAAAACATTTAAGAACACAATTATAAGAAGGCAATCAGTTGACTACTTTTAAACTGACATTCAATGGAGTTGGCATCCAACTTTCTGTCCCCACATATAGGTTTCCAGACACCCAAAATAGTGTACTTTTACTTGATTATGATACCTACATTTGAATATACAATTATATTCTCAAGTAACATTTTGTTTTGCCCTAATACTTACTCTTGTGAAAAAAGAAATTCCTAAAGCATTAGAAATGGGTTGTTGTGCTGTTCAGTTATCCAGTCATGTCTGACTCTTTGCAGCCCCATGAACTGCAGCACGCCAGGCCTCCCTGTCCCTCACCATCTCCCAGAGTTTGACCAATTTCATGCTCATTGCATCAGTAATGCCATTCAGCCATTTCAACCTCTGAAGCTCTCTTCTTCTTCTGCCCTCAATCTTTCCCAGTATCAGGGATGTTTTTCCAATAAGTTGCCTGTTCATATCAGATGTTTAAAATACTGGAGCTTCAGCTTCAGCATCAGTCCTTCCAGTGAATATTCTGTGTTGATCTCCTGTAAGACTGACTGGTTTGATATCCTTGCTGCCCAAGGGACTTTAAGGAATCTTCTCCAGCAACAGTTTGAAGGCATCAGTTCTTTGATGTTCTGCCTTCTTTACAGCCCAGCTCTCACAAATGTACGTGACCACTGGGAAGACCATAACCTTGACTCTACGGACCTTTGTCAGTAATGTCTCTGCTTTTCAACATAGTGTCTAGATTTGTCATCGCTTGCCTGCAAAGAAGCAGTCATCTTCAGATTTCATGGCTACAGTCACCATGTGCAGTGATTTTGGAGTCTAAGAAGAGGAAATCTGCAACTACTTCTACTTTTTCTCTTTCTATTTGTCATGCAGGAATGGGGCCAGATGCCATTATTTTATTTTATTTTTTTAAAAATATTTAGTCTTAAGTTGTCTCTTCCACTCTCCTCCTTCACCCTCATCAAGAGGCTCTTTAGTTCCTCTTTGCCTTCTTCCTTTAGAGTGGTATAATTCACATATCTGAGATTGTTGATGCTTTTCCCACCTACCTTCATTTTAGCTTGTAATTCATCCAGCCCAGTATTTCTCATGATGTGCTCAGCATATAGTTTAAACAAACAGAGTGACAGCAGACAGCCCTGTCATACTCCTTTCTCTATCTTGAACCAATTGGTTGTTCCATACAGGGTTCTGACTATTGCTTCTTACCACATACAGGTTTCTCAGGAGATAAGTAAGAAGGTATGGTTTCTCATCTCTCTAAGAGCTTTCCAAGTTTGTCATGATCTACATAGTCAAAGGCTTTAGCATAGCTGATGAACCAGAGATAAATATTTTTGTGAAATCCCCTTACTTTATAATCCAGCAAATGTTGGCAATTTGATCTCTAGTTCCTCTTACTTTTCTAAACCCAGATTGGACATCTGGAATTTATTTGTTCACGTAATGCTGAAGCCTAGCACATAAGATTTTAAACATGACCTTACTAGCACGGGAGATGAGTGCAATTGTCTGATAGTTAGCATATTCTTTGGTACTACCTTTCTTGAGGATTGCAATGAGGATTGACCTTTTCCAGTCTTGTGGCACTGATGGCTCTTCCAGATCTGCTGACATAATGAATGCAACACCTTGGTGGCATCATCCTTTAGGGATTTGAATAATTCTGCTGGAATTTCATTGCATCCATTAGCTTTACTAACAGCTGTGCTTGACTTCCCTGGTGGCTCGGAGGTTAAAGCATCTGCCTCCAATGAGGGAGACCCGGGTTCAATCCCTGGGTCAGGAAGAGTCCCTGGAGAAGGAAATGGCAACCCACTCCAGTATTCTTGCCTGGAGAATCTCATGGACGGAAGAGCCTGGTAGGCTACAGTCCACGGGATCGCAAAGAGTCAGATACGACTGCATGACTTCACTTTCACTTTGACTTCACACTCCAGAATGTCTGGTTCTGGGTGACTAACCACACGATCATAATAATCAGGTTCATTAAGATCTTTTTTATACAGTTCTTCCATGTATTCTTTCATCTCTTCTTGATCTCTTCATTGTCTACAAGGTCTTTCCCATTTTTATCCTTTATTGTGCCCATCTTTGGGTGGAATGCTCCTTTGAGCTTTCCGATTCTCCTGAAGAGATCTCTAGTCTTTCCTGTTTTGTTGTTTTCTTCTATTATTAAGCACTGTTCATTGAAGAAGGCCTTCTTGTTTCTCATATCTATTCTTTGGAACTCTGTGTATAATTGGATATACCTTTCCCTCTCTCCCTTGCTTTTTGCTTCTCTTCATTCTTTTGCTATTTGTAAAGCCTCCTCAGAAAAGTACTTCACCTTCTTGCTTTTCTTTTTCTTTCAGATGGTTTTATTTGCCACCTTCTGTACAATATTACAGACCTCTATGCACATTGTTAACTATATCTAGTCCCTTGAATATATTCATTACTTCTATTAAGAATTCATATTGGATTTGATTTAAGTCATACCTGGCTGGCCTATTGCTTTTCCAAGTTTTCTTTAGTTTAATCCTGAATTTTGCTATGAGAAACTGATGATCTGAGCCAAAGTCAGCTCCAGGTCTTGTTTTTGCTGACTATATACCGCTTTCCCATCTGTGGCTACAAAGAATGTAATCAATTTGATTTCAGTATTGACCACTTGGTGATGTCCATGTGTAAAGTTGTCTCTTGTGTTGTTGCAAAGGATATTTGCTATAACTGCTGCTGCTGCTAAGTCACTTCAGTCGTGTCCAACTCTGTGCAACCCCATAGACGGCAGCCCACAAAGCTCCCCCATCCGTGGGATTCTCCAGGCAAGAACACTAGTGATTCTTTTGGCAGAATTCAGTTAGCCTTTGCCCTGCTTCATTTGTTCTCCAAGGTCAAACTTGCCTGTCACTCCAGGTATATCTTGACTTCCTACTTTTACATTCCAATTTCTGATGATGAATAGGACATCTTTTTTTAGGTGTTAGTTCTAGGAGGTCTTCAAGGTCTTCATATAATTGATCAACTATAGCTTCTTTGGCATTGGTGGTCGGGGCATACACTTGGATTACTGTGATGCTGAATGGCTCGTCCTGGAAATGAACTGAGATCATTCTGCCACTTTTGAGGTTGCACCCAAGTACTGTATTTCAGACTCTGTTTTTGATTATGAGGGCTACTCTATTTCTTCTATTGAAAGATTACTATAGCACTAATAAATTGGACAAATTTTAATCCAGATACTACAAATTCACTATAAAATTTTCAGAATTGATTGTTAAAGTTTATAATATAGAACTTATATATAATTCATTATAGAATTATAGAATTTGCCATGTCAGGCAAATAAGAATTTTATGTCCACTTTAAGCAAAAATGTCAAATTTTCTGACTAGTAGGCTATACTTATTTGAAAAGGATAATGCAATTTAGTAGAAATGTATCATATAATGCTGAGAGTATATTGATAAAGCAGCAATATTGAAAAGAAATATAGCCTGGTCAGAATGATCATCATCAAAAACTCTCCAAACAACAAATGCTGGAAAGGGTGTGGAGGAAAGAGAACCCTCCTACTCTGCTTTTGAGAATGTAAATTGTTAAAATCACTATGGGTAATAATATGAGCTTCTTTGAAAAGCTAAAAATAAAACTATTATATGATCCAGCAATCCTCCTCCTGGGCATATATCCAGGGAAAACCATAATTCAAAAATACACATACATGCCAATGCTTACTGAAGTACTATCTATAATAGCCAAGACACGGAAGCAATATAAATTCCCATGGAGAGAGGAATGGAGAAAGAAGATGTGGTACATATATATGATAGAATACTAATCAGCCATAAAAATAGTGAAATAATGCCATCTGCAGCAACATTGATAGACCTAGAGATCATCATATGAAGTGATAAATATCATATGTCATGTATATGTAGAATATAACATATGAGACAAGAGGACTTATTTACAAAACACACTCATTGACTTTGAAAACAAACTTATGGTTACCAAATGGAAAAGGTGTGGGAGAGGTATAAACTAAAATTTGACATGAACATATAAAATAACAAAGACCTAATGTATAGCACAGGGAAATCTACTAAATAATCTATATTAATCTATACAGGAAAAAAATCTGAAAAGAATGGATATGTGTATACATAACTGAATCTTTTTCCTTTACTCCTGAAATTAACACAACGTTGTAAATCAACTACACTTTAATAGAAAATAAAAATATTCAGATTCTATATCTCTGAATATAGAATTCCAAAAGAATCTGAATGTTTCTTCCTTGAGGAATGTCATTTCATCAGTGGTCATCTTCTTAAAAGAAAAGATGAACATTTAAATGTATTAGCTTTACACTTTTTTTTTAAGCAAGAAGAAAATAAATAAATGTAAATAATAATGGCACTTACTTGATACTTTTGAATTAATCAAATGTTTAGTAACAGAGGGCTTCTCTGATGGCTCAAATGGTAAAGAATCTGCCAGCAATGCAGGAGATCTGGGTTTGGTCCTTGTATTGGGAAGATCCCCTGAAGAAGGGAATGGCTACCCACTCCAGTATTCTTGCCTGGAGAATTCCATGGACAGGGGAGCCTGGTGGGCTACAGTCCATAGGGTTGCAAAGAGACAGACACGACAGAGACTAACACTTTCACTTTCACTTAGTAACAGAGTGTAAGTTACTGTTCTACCAAGATTTAGAGGCATCTTTTGACTTTAAAAGAAAACAAATATAAGTTGATATTATACCCTTCTCTATCAATGAGAGTGCTTTTGAAATATATATATATATATACATATATATATATAACTTTAAACAATAAAAAAAATTACATCATATAAACAAGAAGTTCTTCCATGGCAACATGCTTCTATACACTAATCCTATAGAAAAGATCAAAGCTTCTACCTCAACAATAGCTCTTTCAAAAGTTAGGAATTAAATGGCCTTAGTTCTACATCTGATGTAGTACATTATGGAATGCACTAATTGGCTTAGGTCATTTGGGTTTACTCTAGGAACTGGAATAGATTTTCTCCCATTTAAATTCAGGAAATTCAGAGTATAGTTGAAAGACTCAACCAAAACAGTCTTCAGTCCACTTGCAACTCAAAGTAGCAAGTGAATTATAAGAACTGACCAGAGTTTGTCATTGTTTATTTCTTAAGATAGTCTTCATGCAAAAAAGTAAAATTTAACTTCTAGCTTAGGCGCCACTAAAAAAATTCTCTCTGTGTGTTGATACAGGATGGTGTATATTTTAATGAGAACCATGTAAGCCAGAGAAGGACACAGCCTAGAAATATTAAGTAAGCTCATGAAAGGAACTGAAGTGATGACTCAGTGTCAGATGAAGTCTATCGAGCATCTGACTTCTGTTCATCTGAACAATACATTGAAAATCACAATATTCAAGTTTTAAGATGTATTAAAGTAGAACTCTAAGCCCTGTGTTTCTGAACAGCTTTTGATAAATAACATCAATAAAAAGAGAAGCAGCCAGTGAATGTAGTACCGATTCCAATCATGCACTTAAAAATTCTTTTAATTTTATTACTTTTTCCTACTTTCTTTCTCATGCTCCATCTGCAAGTTACTAATCCAAGAACCATCTCCTTTGAGTATATGTTATTTCCCACAGAGATAGTTTCTTGAACTAAAAGGATGTTAAAAGAAAGATTAGTGCTTAGTAGAGAATCTCCTCCTAAAGCAGAAAGTGGACCCAATAGGACAATCAGAAGGAAAGTTCAATTTGGAGAGTTGAAACAAAGCAGGTTTCAGAGTATATAGTCCGGAACACAAGACCCAGAAACCTCGGACAGCCTCATGAGAATTTTCATTATGCAAGTGAAAGTGAAAGTCACTCAGTCATGTCTGACACTTGGCAACCCCACGGACTACACAGTCATGGAATTCTCCAGGCCAGAATACTGGAGTGGGTAGTCTTTCCCTTCTCCAGGGTGTCTTCCCAAACCAGGGATTGAACCCAGGTCTCCCACACTGCAGGAGGACTCTTTACCAGCTGAGCCACAAGGAAAGCCCAAGAAAACTGGAGTGAATAGCCTGTCCCTTCTACAGGGGATCTTT
The DNA here is from genome assembly GCF_032452875.1 of Bos javanicus. Taxonomy (NCBI): domain Eukaryota; kingdom Metazoa; phylum Chordata; class Mammalia; order Artiodactyla; family Bovidae; genus Bos; species Bos javanicus. The sequence goes on along the minus strand of NC_083879.1, from coordinate 4,058,709 downwards.
CCGACAGAGGAATCAACCAGGGTCTCCTGCATTGCAGGCGGATTCTTTACCAACAACTATGAGGGAAGCCCAAAGACAAACTTGTTTCTGAGAGCCTCCATCCTCTCCATGACTTTTCAAATTGGTTTCTAATTGTGTTACATTTACTAGGATAATCATTCTTTGGAAGAAGAGCATTCTGATAAACACAAAACTTGACACATTTTAAGATACAATGTATATTATGAAATATTTAACTAATCATATACAAATAGTAAAAGCTGAATTTTATGACATGTACTAGTTTCTCCAGGAATTGGTAAGCTAAAATTTTTATGACAAACCTATGTAGTTATGAACATGTCTGATGTACAGAGAGTCTAATAAGTCTCTGCTTTCTCTCTCTTGACACAATGTTTTAGCCAATGTTGCCCCAAGAACTAAATTTTTGTTAAAATTTTTCATGATTCTTTTAAAATATTCACTTTTTTAAAATTCATAAAACCTTTTAGAATGTGCTGTACTGTTTAATATTCAGGGTTGCTCAGTACTGCTCACACCCATGCCTTATTATCAATATCCCCCAACAGTGGTATATTTTCTATAATTTATGAACCAATGCCGATACATTATCATCACCTAGAGTTCATAGTCTACAACTCTTGATGTTGTGCACTTTGTGTGTCTAGACAATTGTATAATGACATGTATCCACCATGATGGTACCAAGCAAAATAGTTTCACAGCCCTAAGACTCCTCTGTGCTCTGCATATTCATCCCATCTCCCCCCTAATCCACGGCAGCCAGTTCTTTTTACCATTTCCATGGTCTGCCTTTTCCAGAATGTCCATGAGTCAGAAGTATACACTATATGGCCTGTTCAGATTGGCTTATTTCACTTAGTAATATGCATTTAAGCTTTCTTCTACATGTCTTGGACTTGATAATTAATTTGCTTTTACACTGAATAGTATTCCATTTTTTGGATATACCACAGTTTATTCATTTACCTACTGAAGGGGTATCTTAGTTGCTTCCAAATTTTGACAACTGTGAATTCTCCAGGTCAGAATACTGGAGTGGGTAGCTGTTCCCTTCTCCAGGGGATCTTCCCAACTCAAGGATTGAACCCAGTTCTCCCATGTTTCAGGTGGATTATTTACCATCTGAGCCACGAGGGAAACCCAAAATAAAGAGCATGCGGTGAAAAAAAAAGTCAAAGTCTCAGTTGTACAGAGAGATTAAAAGTTTACATAAAATGATTGTTTATAACGCAACAGTACCTCCAAGACTGGAAACTCCAAGACTAGATAGTAACAAGTTTTAGAGCTAAGTTTCATAAATTTTTGGATAATTGATAATTGCATGGTAATCAATAGATCCTCTGGGATGTAAAAAGAAAAAGAGGTTTTCTTGTAACTCCTTGTCTTTATGATAATCAGTTTTTTAATTGGGTTTCTACTGTAAATACTTTTCCATTGTCATAGTAAAGTTTAGACTCCACTACCTCCTCTCACCCATCCTCAGAATTGCCATTTTTTAAAAACACTGCTGTAAAGAAATATTCATTCTGCATACATTCTATAAAGAAACTATTTAAAACAGTGTATAAACCACAAATGAACTAGAATTTTCAAAATTGTTTTCTAGATAACAAGAGCTTTAATGATTTCCTAAGATACATAAGGTTGTAAATTAACTCATATTACAGTCCTATATCATTCTTAACATATATTAGCATGTTAAATATTCTGAAAATGTAGTGATGACAAATACTTAAATTTCTTAAACTTATAAGTGCTCCAAACCCTTCTCACAATTAACAACAAATAGATTAATCTTTTAGAAACAGTGATCTAAAAATATAAATTTACAATGTTTAGATTCTAAATTAAATATGCCACATAGTTTTAATGTGATAACTCATTTATCAGGTATTAATATAAAGTCACACAAAGTAAATGTCTCATGTTCCCCTATTCTTAAAGCATGTATAGAGCAACCATTGCACATAAAGGGTACTCTTTGCTATGCAAAGAATAAATAGCTAAAAGATGTTACTAGAAAACTGGTGATGTAGGACAGAAGATTACACACAAGAGAAGCTTTATCATTCAGTGTAATAATTGATAAAAATAGGTAATATTTTTTTTCTTTTTAATAGTAATTTTATTATTTATTTATTTATTTATTTTACTTTACAATATTGTATTGGTTTTGCCATACATCAACATGCATTCACCACGGGTGTACACGTGTTCCCCATCCTGAACCCCCCCTCCCACCTCCCTCCCCATACCATCCCTCTGGGTCATCCCAGTGCACCAGCCCCAAGCTTCCTGTATCATGCATCAAACCTGGACTGGCAATTCATTTCTTATATGGTATTATACATGTTTTAATGCCATTCTCCCAAATCATCCCCCGCCTCAACTCCCTCAGAGTCCAAAAGACTGTTCTATACATCTGTGTCTCTTTTGCTGTCTCACATACAGGGTTGTCTTTATCATCTTTCTAAATTCCATATATATGCGTTAGTATACTGTATTTATTGCTGTTTTTCTTTCTGGCTTACTTCACTCTGTATAATAGGCTCCAGTTTCATCCACCTCATTAGAACTGATTCAAATGTATTCTTTTTAATGGCTGAGTAATACTCCATTGTGTATATGTACCACAGCTTTCTTATCCATTCATCTATGATATCATTATAACAAGTTAAATCCAAAATTGTAATCCTGTGTAGTAAATGTGTGTTCAAATTTATTCTAATAAGTATACATGAGAAGGTTATTTTTATCAAATACTGTCTTTTAAAGTTTAGTTTGGTAAAACCTTCCCATGTATACTTATTAGAATAAATTTGAACACACATTTACTACACAGGATTACAATTTTGGATTTAACTTGTTATAATGATATCATATTTTCAAAGAATTTTTAGAACATTTGGAATTGTTTATGCCTATACACAATAAAATCAGATAGGATGTCTTAGTTACTGTTTATTAATTTGCTTTCTTCTGTCAACTTGCTCTCCTTTTAGGTTTTCCAAAGTAGTTTTTGTGTAAACTCTAACTAATGCTTCCAACTTGTTACCCAAAGTAAAATTAAGATTGGGAGATTTGATTTAACTAGGTCAGTTTAACCACTGTTATGACCTTTTTCCTTATTATGAAGAAGAAGGTCTGCTCCCCTCAGAATTATCAATCTTCCCTTCCCCTCAGATTTAAGAATGTCAAATTTGCTATACTTATATAATTCATCATATTTCTTACCAATATGTACTTATGCAGTTCATGTCATTTGATTCATTTTTATAAGAGATTTTCATAAGTGACCTTATCCACCTTTGAAAATTTATATCAGTTGTCTATGTCATATTTGAGCACCTACTATATGCTTACCTTCAGGTTAAAGAGCTATCAATGCAGATGGTAAGACAAAATCTGCATATTCACCAACATGTAGCCAATATAAAATAGCAAGCAGACTTGAACTGAATCAATAAAATAACAAGTAGAATCAGGTAAGCAAAATAAATTTTGTGAATTATTAGGAAGAGGAGAGATCACCTTAACTGGTAAAATAATTAAAACGATCAAATTGTTGAATCATTTTCAACACAATGATAGATCTTATGTATAATTGAAGGAGAAGGAAATAGCAACCCACTCCAACATTCCTGCATGCAGAATCCCATGGACAGAAGAGCCTGGTGGGCTATGGTCTATGGGATTGCAAAAAGTCGGACATGACCGAAGCAACTTAGCACATGCCCACACATATATAATTGAATTCATTTAATGATTCAAGGCGAGAAGAGCTAAGAGCAACTCATTGGCAAAGGTCCTGATTCTGGGAAAGATTGAAGGCAATAGGAGAAGGCAGTGGCAGAGGATGAAACTGTTAGATGGCATCACTGACTCAGAGGAATTTGAGCAAACAATGGGAGATAGTGCGGGACAGAGGAGCCTGGCATGCTATGGTGCAAGAGGTCACAAAGAGTTGGACATGACTAAGCGACTGAACAGCAACAAGAGCAATAATAATTCAAAGATAAAGAACAACAACACTCAGGCCAAGAATTTTTCCCCCAAAGAGATTTAATACAATTTCCCAATTGTTATCTCTTTCTGACATTTGGAAAAATTCTGGGGCAGATTTGAGATGTGAATATAAGCAGTGCATGTGGAGCACTGTTGGATGAAAGGGACTCATTCAGTTATGAAACATCTCTTTTTTATACTCTATTAATTACAAAATATATTTTCCAGTGGTCCATGATTTATAAATCCATAAACTGTAAATTCCTTTACATTATACAGAGATGAGAATTATCCTCATGAAAGATAAGAATTCTTTATTATCTTTCTGCGGTAAATAATACTGTGTATATTCCAGGGGATTGTCTATTAAATGATTTTGAGTGGGTCATCTTTTTCTTTCCCAAGTATCTAAAAAAAAAGAGAAAATAAATTATGAACCTATGGTTAATTTTATATTTCCAGCTGATAATATTAGGATTATTCATGGGAGAAAATGGTATAATCTCATTACTTAAGTATGGTCAGCACAGCTGCTCAAGGTCTAGTTCTTACGTTGAAACAATCTTGTTCCCAATTGCATGTCCCAACTATTAAAAAATCCCACACCCTGAAAGATTTATTCTTCCCTTTTTAACAAATCATACATCAATATAATTCTGTCTGCTAATAAACAGGATAATGTGAAGAAAAGTAAGATATGAAATAAGCAACAGTGAAAATTCAGATTAAAACAGGCAACACTGATTTTTAGAGGGATCATTCTCCATCTTAATAGAATACATTTACAAGACTGTATAAGAAACATTTTTAAGTGTTTTCTCTTGTAGCTTCCCCAGATGTCATTCTTGAAATTTAAAACGATTTTCTGATAAATGTGAGGCAATTTTGGTATGCTATAAATACACTACATCATAAGCCTGTAGAAATAAAGCTACCAAGACTTGAATGATACTAAACAACTTGGCAGCTATTTAAAATTAAATCAATATGGCTCTTTTTGGAAGCACATCTTTGTCAATCAAATTCCTTGAGGTGCCTGCCCTAATATTCATTAGTTCCTGATTGCTGACATTCAAAATATGTAGGAATCATGAGTTAAAGGCCAAGACATGTTGAAAATGTGTTAGGTCTATTACCATTAAATCATATATTATCTACTAGTAATGTAAACTCATCTAATTTTTTCCACTTCTGTTCCATTCATCTGCATTCCAGTGAGATGGTACTGTTGACCAGTTTGTACTTGTCTACTGTTTTATTGTTTTTATGTTCTATTTTTTTTACCAGAATTCCAATAAATATATAATAAATGAGAAATGCTATTAAAATTCATTGACAGTTGCATGGTATTAAGTCAATTCATTACTGTCAAACATCATTACATGACATAAGCAAGTGTACATAAAAATCATTAAGGGAAAAAATATACATATATAAAGGCTGTATTTTGATATCATTTTCTGAACATTAATTATATTACAGACCTTTTTAATCATATATTGTTGTTGTTCACTCACTAGGCCATGTCTGACTCTCTGTGACCCCATGGACTGCAGCATGCCAGGCTCCTCTGTCCTGCACCATCTCCCATAACTTGTTCAAATTCATGTCCATTGACTTGCTAATGCTATCTAACCATCTCATCCTATGTTGCCCTCTTCTCTTCCTGCCCTCACTCTTTCACATCAGGTGGTCAAAGTATTGGAGCTTCAGCAACACTCCGTCCAATGAATCAGTTCAGTTCAGTTCAGTCGCTCAGTCATGTCTGACTCTTTGCGACCCAATGGACCACAGCACACCAGGCCTCCCTGTCAATTACCAACTCCCAGAGTTTACTCAAACTCATCTCCATTGAGTCAGTGATGCCATCCAACCATCCAATCCTCTGTCGTCCCCTTCTCCTCCTGCCCTCAGTCTTTCACAGCATTAGGGTCTTTCCAAAGAGTCAGCTCTTCGCATCAGGTGGCCAAAGTATTGGAGTTTCAGCTTCAGCATCAGTCCTTCCAATGAACACACAGGACCGACTGCCTCTAGGATGGACTGGTTGGATCTCCTTGCAGTTCAAGGGACTCTCAAGAGTCTTCTTCAACACCATAGTTCAAAAGGATCAATTCTTTGGCGCTCAGCTGTCTTTATAGTCAAACTCTCACATCCATACATGACCACTGGAAAAATCATAGCCTTGAAGAGACAGACCTTTGTTGGTAAAGTAACGTCTCTGCTTTTGAATATGCTATCTAGGTTGGTCATAACTTTCCTTCCAAGGAGTAAGCATCTTTTAATTTCATGGCTGCAATCACCATCTGCAGTGATTTTGGAGCCCAAAAAATAAAGTCAGGCACTGTTTCCCCATCTATTTCCCATGAAGTGATGGGACCGAATGCCATGATCTTAGTTTTCTGAAAGTTGAGCTTTAAGCCAACTTTTTCACTCTCCTCTTTCACTTTCATCAAGAGGCTCTTTAGTTTTTTTCACTTTCTGCCTTAGGGTGGTGTCATCTGCATATGTGAGGTTATTCATATTTCTCCCGGCAATCTGGATTCCAGCTTTTTCTTCCAACAGACCCGCATTTTTCATGATGAATTCTGAAGTTAAATAAGCAGGGTGACAATATACAGTCTTGACGTACTCCTTTTCCTATTTGGAACCAGTCTGTTGTTCCATGGCCAGTTCTAACTGTTGCTTCCTGACCTGCATACAGATTTCTCAAGAGGCAGATCAGGTGGTCTGGTATTCCCATCTCTTTCAGAATTTGCCACAGTTTATTTTGATCCACACAGTCAAAGGCTTTGGTATAGTCAATAAAGCAGAAATAGATGCTTTTCTGGAACTCTCTTGCTTTTTCCATGATCCAGCGGAGGTTGGCAATTTGGTCCCTGGTTCATCTGCCTTTTCTAAAATCAGCTTGAACATCTGGAAGTTCATGGTCCACGTATTGCTGAAGCCTGGCTTGCAGAATTTTGAGCATTACTTTACCAGTGTGTGAGATGAGTGCAATTGTGTTGTAGTTTGAGCATTCTTTGGCATCACCTTTCTTTGGGATTAGAATGAAAACTGACCTTTTCTAGTCCTGTGGCCACTGCTGAGTTTTCCAAATTTGCTGATGTATCTAGTGCAGCACATTCACAGCATCACCTTTTAGGATTTGAAATAGCTCAACTGGAATTCCATCATCTCCACTAGCTTTGTTCATAGTGATGCTTCCTAAGGTCCACTTGACTTCACATTCCAGGATATCTGGCTCTAGGTAAGTAATCACACCATCATGATTATCTATTTTTATACAGTTCTTCTGTGTATTCTTGCCACCTTTTCTTAATATCTTCTGTTTCTGTTAGGTCTCCACCATTTCTGTCCTTTATTGTGCCTGTCTTTGCATGAAACGTTGCCTTGGTATCTCGAATTTTCTTGAAGAGATCTCCAGTCTTTCCCATTCTATTGTTTTCTTTGCACTGATCCTTGAGGAAGGCTTTCTTATCTCTCCTTGCTATTCTTTGTAACTCTGCATTCAAGTGGGTATATCTTTCCTTTTCTCCTTTGTTTTTGGCTTCTCTTCTTTCACAGCTATTTGTTAAGTCTCTTCAGATAGCCATTTTGCTTTTTTTGCATTTCTTTTTCTTGGGGATGCTCTTGATCCCTGTTTCCTGTACAATGAATATTCAGGGTTAATTTCCTTGAGGATTGACTGGTTTGATCTCCTTGCAGTCCAAAGGACTCTCAAGAATCTTCTTCAGTATTGCAATTTGAAAGCATCAGTTCTTTAGCCCTAAGCCTTGTTTATGGCTCTGTACAATGTACACATTTGTACATTGCTTCTGGGAAAACCATAGGTTTGACTATATGGACCTTTTTTTTGCAAAGTGATGTCTCTGCTTTTTAATATGCTGTCTAGGTTTGTCATAACTTTCCTTCCAAGGAACAAGTATCTTTTAATTTCATGACTGCAGTCATGGTCTGCAGTGATTTTGGAGACGCCCAAAATTAAAATAGATCTGTTACCATTTCCAATTTTTCCCCTTCTATGTGTCATGAAGTGATGGACCAAGATGCCATGATCTTTTCTTTTTTTTGAATATTGAGTTTCAAATCAGCTTTTCCACACTCCTGTTTCACCTTTATCAAGAGGCTAAACATTGAAGTTACCACATGATCCAGCAATCCCATTCCAACGCATATACCAGACAAAACTAATATTAAAAAAATTCAAATACCCCTATGTTTATAGTGGCACTATTTATACAGTAGGAAAGATATGGAAACAATCTAGATGTCCATCAACAGATGCATGGATAAAGAAGATTCCATGCCACTATGGAATATTACTAAGCCATAAAAAAGATGAAATGAAATAATGCCATTGCAACCACATGGATAAATCTAGAGATTATGACACTAAACAAAGTAATTAAGAAAGAAAGACAAATACTATATGTTATCACTTATATGTGGAATCGAATATGACAAAATGAATTTATTTACAAAACAGAAATAGACTCTCAGATGTAGAGAACAGACTTGTGCCTGCCAAGTGGAGATGGGGTAGGAGAGGGAAGACATGGGAGTTTGAGATTAGCAGATGTAAAGTAGTAAATATAGGATGGATAAACAACAAAGTCTTACTGTATAGCACAGGGGACTATATTCAATATCCTGTTATAAACCATAATGGAAAGCAATATGAAAAACTATTTACTTTTTAACTAAATCACTTTTATATACAGCAGGAATTATCACAGTATTGTAAATAACTACACATCAATAAAATACAAAAAAAAAAAAATAGAAAGTAATATGAAAGCCACGATAAAGAATTCAACAGCCAAAAGAAAAAAAAAGTTATTACAGTTCTCCATTTCTTAAGAGAACTGGGTCAATGGGTTGTTTATTGATTGCTTAACTCCAGCCATCAATTTCCAAGCCATCACAGTTAAGTATTGCAAGCCATAAAATATTGAAAGAAAAGGATGGTGCACAATATGTATTTCCCCTTTTTTCATAATTAACAATTTTGACTGTATTATATTCATCACTTCTGATGTTTTACATACTATTCTCTGGCTATTTTATGTAGTCTCTAGAAAAAAAAAAATCATTAGGTAGCATTACCTTCACTATACAGATTCTCAAAGTAAGGCTTTTACAGAGTTAAATTACTTGCTGCAGTGCATGCAGCTTTAAGTGACTAGAGCAGAATTCAAAAGGATATCTAGATCTGTCTAGATTTCCAGCTATCATACTCTACAGGACTTTGTTCCTGAATATGTGTTTCATTTCTTAATTCTTAGAAAATTAAGTCCAAACCTGTGGAGACAATTTACCTGTGTGGTTCTTAAAACTGCCCACAGCATTGAGAGTTTGTGCCAATATGACCTACTCACTTAGGAATTTGTGTCAAGGAATGAGGGTCATGCTGCTAGCATATCTTGTGTAAATGAATAAAAATGGTACTTAATTGTATGCCAGAAAAGATTTGAAACTTTGTATAATGTTTATGATAGTGATGGAATTGTGCAAAATTCATCTTGACACTCTTAGGTCTGGTAGTTACACAGATAATCCAACAAATGGTAAATTTAATTTAGAATATAATACCTTTGAATAACTTTAAATTGATAGAAGTTCTGGATCCTTCCTTCTTGAAACATCAAAGTTTCTCAAGTTTGGATCCCTTAGTCATGTCTGACTGTTTGCAACTCTTGAAACATAGTAAAAGTAAATGCAATGGTAGTACCAGCTCAATGCTTTAACACTAATCTATATGTAATACACGTGTCCAGCAATCTTTTGCCTCCTGGCTGTGAATGTGAAAAGACTTGCCAATTAGCATCAACAGTAGAATAGATTGAGAATGTGGACATCTGACCAGGAAGAAAATATCACCATCATTACATATTTGCATGAAAATAAGAGCAACTCTAAAGCTGTCACTTGCTCCTTGAAAGAATACCTATGACAAACCTAGACAGTATATTGTAAAGCAAAAACATAACTTTGCCAACAAAGTCTATCCAGTCAAAACTATAGTTTTTCCTGTAGTCATGTACGGATGTGAGTTGGACTACAAAGAAAGCTGAGTGCCAAAGAATTGATGCTTTTGAACTGTGATGTTGGAGAAGATCCAACCAGTCAATCCTAAAGAAAATCAGTCCTGAATATTCTTTGGAAGGACTGATGTTGAAGCTGAAACTCCAATACTTTGGCCACCTGATGCAAAGAACTGACTCATTGGAAAAGACCCTGATGCTGGCAAAGATTGAAGGCTGGAGGAGAAGGGGATGACAGAGGATGGGATGGTTGGATGGCATTACTGACTCAATGGAGATGATTTTGGGTAAACTCTGGGAGTTGGTGATGGACAAGGGTCACGAAGAATTGGACATGACTGAGTGACTGAACTAAACTGAAAGTTGTCAGTAATAAGTTTGGCCCAAAACACAAACTCATAGTATTTCCTGGTCTCCCAAATATTGGGACTACATCAGTTAATTTTGTCAAAACAAAAGTAAGGAATAATCACATGATATCTTATAAATCTATCATATAATCTATAATATAGATCTTATTCATGTGTTTTACCATTTCCTAAACTATCTAATACAACATAACGGCTACTACCTAAAGAAAATCAGAACCTAGGAGACAGTTTTATGACTGTTTCCATAGTATCTTCTTGATATGGTATGAAAATTACATGGGGGATTTAAAATGGATATATGAGAAGAAAACACTTCCACGCTTAATCTAAAGGGTGGTAATCCTTTTCCAAGGTACATGTAGGTACTTTACAGTTAAACATTTTCCTTTGATCTTTGTATGTCTACATCACTTTTTCTGCTAGAAGTTAATTTGATTAAGTGCACACCAAGAGGAAATCCAAAAAAAAGAAAGGTTTTCTTTGTCATACAGCCAGGAACACAGAAGCTGAAGTTTGTTTGTTTGTTTGTTTAAAGTACTGAGACACTAGTGATACATATACTTAAAATTAGAAATGGGTTCTGAAAGCACTTGAGAATCTCAAATAGAGATCATGGACCATAGGTAAATTTGTGCATATTTACATTTTTATATCTAGAAAATCCTCTTTTTATAAAATTTAATGAAAATTCTGCTTTTCTGTACACCAAGGAAGACACACAAGACATTGAATCATGAGATTTTCTGAATACATTCTTTTAAATATATGATTATTTCAATGCCAGCATAATTAAATGCATTATCTTTGTCTTACAAGGGCAAAATGCAGGCATCTTGAAATAAAGATAATCTTAAATGCAAAAGCAATTCTTATCCTTCTTCTTCTTACTACTGAGGTTTTTCAAGCACACACACCTATTTATCAGAGCCAGTCAGTTTTAAAGTTAAATGTTTGCTGTTTTCTAAGTCATTTTTTAAATATTATTTCCTATGTGTCTTCTTACCAATTTGTATACAGCTTCATTGAACATATAATATATAATTAAATAGAGAAAATTAGGATGCAAATATTGAATTCTAAATAATACTAAATATATAAATTTAGAGAAAATTTTAATTATAACTGGTACTATATTTTAGGTTCCTAGCCTTATATGTGATTTTTAAAGATGATAGCTAAGATAGTTAAACAAATGTGCTACCATTTGCTGATATGCTTCAATAAGCCTTAATGTCAGTTAAATATAATTTTGATATTTAATTTCTTTAGTCTTGGGACATGAGAATAAGGCTAAAAATGCATGATATTTATTTAAGAGATAAGGTAAGGTTTTGTAAAACCATCTTTGTACTTCTAGGAAAATCAAGATTCTTTCCTAAAATAAACCTCAGTCAGTATACTCTGGGGTCTGAGTATGCCAGAGAATTATTTACAGTGTGTGAAAACAGGGAGACCTTAGAAGGTTAAACATAGTAAAAACCTTTGGGAAGCTTGTACCAACCCAGTTAAAGCTGTATTACTATAGAAGGAATGCCTAGACTGTAACAATCACCCCAAGGAATAAAAAAAATCAATCAACTATTTTACAAACAAACAAAACAAAACAAACAAAAATACTTATTTTTTTTCTTATTTTTTTTTACTTGATTATATTAATATGATTGTGGATGGAGCTGTTTGGTGCACCAGGGCAGGAAGCTCACTCTCACCCTTCATTTTTTTCTGTCAAAAAATGAAGCTCTGGAAAATTTCATTGGTCTAGAAGTTTTTGCTTTGAGATAATGTGTGATTCTTTAACCTCAAGAGATTGTAACATCAGGCTACTACAGGATGAAGTTTTATTTCTATAATTGTGAATACTCAGGGTTTCCCTGGTGGCTCAGAAGGTAAAAAATCCACCTGACAATGCTTGAGACATAAGAGATGTGGGTTCAATCCCTGGATCAGGAATACCTCCTAGAGGAGGGCATGGCAACCCACTCCAGTATTCTTGCCTGGAGAATCCCATGGACAGACAAGCCTGGTGGATGACAGTCCATAGGGTGGCAAAGAGTCAGACATGACTGAAGTGACTTAATATGCACACACACACGAATACTCTATGTTATAGCTACTAGTACATTTTTCTTCTTAGAGATGAACTACTGAGACCCAGAGAATTAAAGTATCCTACTTAGGGACACCTAGAAAATTGTTGATCCAGAATTAGAACACATTTCAGTATCATTTAAAAAGTCTTTGATTTCTACTGTACTGTATAACATTACAAAAAAGCATTAATTTAATAATACTAGTAGGCACGAACTTCCATGTGGGAGACATAATTCTAAACAATGAAGAAGATTCAGTGAAAAAAAAACCCTCCCATTTTTATCAAACTTGCATTTCTTTATTTTTCTCTTACACTGATTGATGTTCACAGTGTTAGTAACTGCACTAACATATTTCTGTCAGGTTTTCCAGCATACTTTTGCTTACACTGACCAGCTGTGTTCCAGGCTTATGTAGATAAATGGCTATATTAAAAAAAAAAAAAAAAGAGTTTCACAGAGTGTTATAATCATACTCAACTAGTCACATACCTTCACAGGATAAGGAAAGAACTCCTAGTGGAGAAACTTGTTTGTATCCTTTGCCATCTCCTTCCACTAATATTTTGAGGTATGCCTGGTGAGAATATGTATTGTCCTCCTATATATGAGACTGCTGTAGAAAAGCACCGTTACTAATAGCAAAGTGTCTTATCCCTGTGATACACGATGGAAGAGAAAAATAAGAGCACTGCCAGATGAAAAATCTTACTTCAGACCACTGAAACTTTCATCTCTACAACTATACTTGGATTTGCTTTTTCTGTTACATTGTTGTTCAGTCACTAAGTCGTGTCTGACTCTTGCAGACCCATAGACTGCAGCACGCCAGGCTTCCCTTTCCCTCACTACCTTCCGGAGTTTACTCAAACTCGTGTCCATTGAGTTGGTGATGCCATTCAATCATCTCATCCTCGGTCGTCCCCTTCTCCTCCTGCCTTCAATCTTTCCCAGCAACAGGGTCTTTTCCAATGAGGTAACTCTTCGCATCAGGTGGCCAAAGTACTGGAGCTTCAGCTTCAGAAACAGTCCTTCCAATAAATATTCAGAGTTGATTTTCTTTAGGATTTGCTGGTTATATTTCCTTGCAGTCAAGGAACTCTCCAGAGTTCTCCAGAACCACAATTCAAAAGCTTCAATTCCTCAGCCCTCAGCCTCCCCTCACAGTTGGTAAATAATCCACCAGCAATGAAGGAGACCCCGGTTTGATTCCTGGGTCGGGAAGATCCTCTGGAGAACAGATAGGCTACCCGCTCCAATATTCTGGCCTGGAGAATTCCACGGACTATACAGTCCACGGGGTCGCAAAGAGTTGGATGCAACTGAGCAACTTTCACTTTCAGCCTTTTTTGTGATCTAACTCTCACATCAGTCCATGACTCCTCGGAAAACCATAGCTTTGCCTATACGAACCTTTATCAGCCAAGTAATGTCTCTGCTTTTTAATATGCTGTCTAGATTTGTCATAGCTTTCTTTCCAAGGAGCAAGCGTCTTTTAATTTCATGACTGCAGTCACTGTCCACAGCGCTTTTGGAGCCCAAGAAAATAAAATCTGTCACTGTTTCCAATTTTTCCCTTTCCATGTGTCAAGAAGTGATGGACTCAGATGCCATGATTCTAAGTTTCTGAATGTTGAGTTTTAAGCCAGCTTTTTCACACTCCCCTTTCACCCTCATCAAGAGGCTCTTTAGTTCGTTGTTTTCTGCCTGGTTCAAGTTATAAACCCTCAGGGAAGCTGACACATTTCCAGCAAGGCAAACCAAGTTTTGAGAATAAATCCGAACAACATTAAACCAAGAAGCTCAAATACCAACCATATATCCCTATCATCTGATCTTATATTTCCTCCCAAATCTCTCTATGACTGGGAAGTTTTAAAATTTCAGTGAAACCTTTAGGAAGAGACACCACAGAGAAGCAAGACTTCTTAAACTCTCTTGGGAGCAGGAGTGAATTTGGTATTTACTCTTATGCAATGTTGGCAATGCCTACCAAAATTTCAAATATATATATACATTTGAACAAACAATTTTATTTCTAAGTATTTATCCTACAGATATACTCACACACAAACAAAAGCATTTACATACAGTTTAACTCAGAGTAGCAGTGTTTTTGAAACCAAAGAATTTAAAAAGTCTAGAAATCCAAAAACTGAACACCAATTTTATTCACACTTATTTATCTGTCAATATAACAGAATATTAAGAAGTCACACAAACATACAAAGTCATAAATCTCTTTATGTGTAGAAAATGCCCAGTGTATATTTTTTAGTGAACAGCAACATGAACAAAAGGATGTTTGAAGTACGTTATTACATAATAAAACAGGTGAAAATATTTTGATATATATTTCCTCATGTATCAATGCAAAGAATCTCCAGGAAATCAACAATATTAAATTTAGGAAAGGCAAGGCATATATAGACAAGACTGGAATAGAAACTTTTCACTTATATGTCTATTTATAATTTCAGTTATTTAGTCATATGTTTTAGTACAGTCTAAAAAAAATTGATATAAAAACACATAAACTGACAATACAATCTAATTAAAAACATGTCTTGTTGTCAAGAGTTACATATGTATATACATGTATTTTTTTTTAATTTGACCAATGAGAGACACCAAAGTCAATATTACAGAACATCATGTGATCATATATTTTCTATCTTCCATGTGTGGCATAAACACTGAGTTGCATCTGTGCTTATATTATAGAAATCAGTGTGATTGTCAGGTATCTAATTCCTTGTGTCTTTCAAAGACTGATATTATAACTGACCTTGAGTGATATTTTGGAATGACGGGGAGTGGTCATTACAATAATTGGACTTTTTTCATTTTATTTTCCCCCACTCTTTTTCAAATTATTTTCCCACATAGGATATGACAGCAGAGTCCCTCTGATATACAGTAGGTCCTTTTTGGTTATCTATTTTAAGTATAGTAGTGTGCACATGTCAATCCCAAAGTGGACTGACATTATATCAAATTTATATCATAGATTCATCTCAAGATAATATTTAAAAGTTGATTTTTCAGTAATATTGTGGCTTATTGATGCTGCTGCTAAGTCACTTCAGTCGTGTCCGACTCTGTGCGACCCCATAGATGGCAGCCAACCAGGCTGCCCCGTCCCTGGGATTCTCCAGGCGAGAACACTGGAGTGGGTTGCCATTTCCTTCTCCAATGCATCAAAGTGAAAAGTGAAAGTGAAGTCGCTCAGTCATGACCTACTCTTCGCGACCCCCATGGACTGCAGCCTACCAGGCTCCTCCATCCATGAGATTTTCTAGGCAAGAGTACTGGAGTGGGTTTTCATTGCCTTCTCCGATTGTGGCTTATTAAATAATTCTAAATTAAAGTCACTTTCACTAAAGCTTTATAATACAACTTGTAGTTTTATTAGCCAAGGAAATGTTTTATTTAGAAAAATCTAGCACACTAGTATATAAGCTATAGAGACATAAGTTCTATAAAATTAAGAATGTTATTCTATTCAGAATGTAAATAGAAAAAAGCCATATAAGCTTCATATGCTTTACAATTTATAGCACAAAAAAGTGGTTTCATGAAACAGTAATACAGTGAATTTCAGGTTGTAATTTGTGGGTTCAAAAAGTACCACTTCTGATAAGAACATCTGACTTGAGTGTCTCTGAAAACTAGTTCCACAGATTTCCAGTGCTCTTCAGAACATGGGAACTGATTGTGATTAATCAGGGAAAAGCCTTTCTCTAATAAGGCTCTGTCCAGTCCAATTGCTGAACATGACAGTCTTGAGAATTACATCGCCAAATGGTCTACTGGAGATAGAAGGCAGAAAGATTGGCTGAATTAAACAGTTCACCTCAGATGACCTTAGAAATGGACATTATGACTGAAGGTAAAGAAAATTTCTTGCATTACTGATTTTTTTATACTATATTTATATTTTGAAAGAAAAACATTACAGGACATTTCTTTAATCCTGAATACTCCCAAGTATTATTATCCTGTCTTAATGCTGCAATCACTCAGGTGACAGCCTGCGGTGTGCATCCATCCTTTCACTCCTGATTACAGATAACATTTGTAGCATGAGGATGAGAGAAGGAAGTGAGAGCCCTAACATGGAGAAAAGGCATCAAGGATCATAAGAGAAGAGAAGCACATTTTTATGATTTTGCCACCACCCCGCCAAGTGCCTGCTGCAGACATTTATTAATATCAAAATGTGGGCTTCTAAGACAAGTGAGTCATTTCCTGGTGTGGGTTAGACTCCAACATAATTAATAGCAGAAGGTTTTGTAGGTAGATTTCCAACTCAACAGCAAAATTCTTTAAATTGGTCCATAGAGTTATATATAATCCAGTCATCTTCAATCAAAATTCAGTTCTGATTGTACAAGGGTATGTCACACTTAACCAAAGGAAAAAAAGTCCTCCTTTAAAAAAATTATGCATGCTTATCTTTACTTAGAAAAAATTTTTGTCAATCATGTGAAGCTGTATTTTTTATGAAAATCTCAGTACCATGGTATAGGTAAACCTTCCCATTACCATGATTTCATTCTACAGATAAAGCAATATAGACAAAAAAATGTTTTGATCAATCAAAAATGAGTTTAATGTGCTATTGTGTTTGTGTGTTTGTATCTATTTAAAAACTATATATAGGGTTTCCCTGATAGCTCACAAGACCCCAGTTGGATTACTGGGTTGGGAAACTCTGCTGGAGAAAGGATAGGCTACCCACTCAAGTATTCTTGGGCTCCCCTATGGCTCAGCTGGTAAAGAACCTGCCTGCAATGCAGGAGACCTGGGTTCTATCCCTGGGTGGGGAAGATCCCCTGGAGAAGGGAAAGGCTACCCACTCCAGTATTCTGGCTTGGAGAATTCCATAGACTGTATAGTCCATGGGGTCACAAAGAGTCGGACATGACTGAGCATATATAGATATAGATATAGATAAGCATATATCTATAGATATATCTATATAGATCTATATAGATGTATATATATGAGCATATATATAGATAAATATATATAGATACATATGTATATGAGATTATATATAGATATCTATATAGATATATTTATATAGATATATCTATAGATATATCAATATATCTATATATCTATATAGATCTATAGACATATATATCTATCTATATCCATCTATCTATATCTATATCTATATAGATATAGATGTATGTGTGATATGTATATAAATATATGTATGTATATTGTGTGTGTGTGTGTCTGTGTGTGCATGTTCTCAGTCATGTCCAACTCTTTATGACCCTTTGGACTGTAGCCCACCAGACTCCTCTATCCATGAGATATTCTGGGCAAGAATAGGAATGGGTTGCCATTTCCTACTCCAGGGTATCTTCCTGACTCAGGGGTTGAACCTGCATCTCTTGCATCTCCTGCACTGGCAGGTGGATTCTTTACCACTAACACCATCTGGGAAGCCGTATATGTATGTGTATGTGTATATGCACGCACACATACACTCATTCTCACTTGGTTGAACTTTTGACTTTTGTTCAATATTTGTTAATAAATTAGGGTAAAAATCATTTTACCTTGGGTTTTACATAATCTTGTGATCATTTCCTGTGAAGATATTCCCAGACACATACTAATATAAGCATTATATATCCATTACCTTGTTTATATCCAAAAACTACCAGTTTATACTCCCACAATTATTGTCAGCTAGCATTTAGTTCCATAAATCTTGAAAACAGATACTTGTCTTTCTGAAAACCCTGTCCAAATTAAGTGTTTAAAAGTTACATTATACTGTGAATTTCTTTCATTATTAAAAAATGACAGTTTATAATTATGTGACATGTTAAATTTTGGATACTTTTTTATTTTGAGTGTTTTGTACAATTTATTGGTTCCAATTATCATTTTATTTGTGAGAACACTTACACTGAAGTTACTATTTTTTTTTCATTATTGTTGAACAATTTTTATCATTTGTCTTAAAACTTTCATTGATTTCTTAAACTTCCTAATGTATAAATAGTTTTTATGCTCATCTAGTAAATTGCAACAATCTTGCAACAGCTAATTTGAAGGAAATGCCAATAGGTAAAATTGGTGCAATTTGAACATCAAGATAATTAAGTACTGAATTACAAATCACAATATAAAAAAAGTACTCATGAAGAAACCTATGTGTCCATCAACGAAGGAGTAGACAAAGAAGATATG
This sequence comes from Bos javanicus, assembly GCF_032452875.1. Lineage (NCBI taxonomy): Eukaryota > Metazoa > Chordata > Mammalia > Artiodactyla > Bovidae > Bos > Bos javanicus. The sequence continues at coordinate 4,039,956 of NC_083879.1, read as the reverse complement.
GCATATATATATATATATAATGAAATTTATATTTAATATAGTATATAATATAATGGTATTTATATATACATATAATGGAATATTGCTCAGCCATCAAAAAGAATTAAACAATGCCATTTGCAGCAACATAGATGACCTAGAGATTGTCATACTGAGTGAAGTAAATTGTACAGAACAAGAAATATCATATGACATCCCTTAAATAATACAGTTGAACTTATTTACAAAACAGAAGCAGTCTCACAGAGAACAAACTTACAGTTGCTGGAGGAAGGATGGAGAGAAGGGGTACTTAGGGAGTTTGGGAGGGGCATGCACACACTGCTGTATTTAAAATGGATAACAAGCTAAGACCTACTGTATAGCTCATGGAACTCTGCTCAGTGTTATGTGACAACCTGGATGGGAGTGAGTTTGAATATATAATGTATATATTTATTACATATGTAATGAATACATATATATGTATGTTGTTTAGTTGCTAAGTCATATCCGACTCTTGCAACCACATCAACTGTAGCTTATCAGGCTCCTCTGTCCACTAGATTTCCTAGGCAAGACTACTGGAATGGATTGCCATTTCCTTCTCCAGGGAATCTTCCCCATGCAGGGATTGAACCTGATATGTCTCCTACATTATTAGGTGGATTCTTTACCCACTGAGCCACTGAGTCATTTGCTGTTCACCTGAAACTCACAATGTTGTTATGACATATATCAGCTATGTGCTTAGTTGCTCAGTTGTGTTCGACTCTTTGCAACTCCATGGACTACAGCCCGCCAGACTTCTCTGTCCATGGGATTTCTCCAGGCAAGAATACTGGAGTGGGTTGCCATTTCCTCCTCCAAGTCAGCTATAACTCAATGCAAAAAAAAAAAAAAAAAAGTATCCAGGAGCCTAAATAAACACTTGCTATAAATAATTGAACAGTTTAATAAATGAAGAAAATATATGGCTTTTTCTTAAAGTAGAATTTCTAATTAATAAATGTAGAAAGCATAATGAAAATAGAAAATTAACATTTGGAGGATAAAAGTATAAAACTCATTGTAGACAAAAATCACCAATGGTTACTAAAATTAATAGAAAATAGTACAAAGAGAAAGAATATTTTATTTGTAATGTTTCAAAGTACCTTCTCACAAGATGCTTATTAACTAAAAGAGAAATAGTATCGAATTTACAGTTAACGAATTTGGCATCCATCTCATTAACCAGATATCAAAGTAACATCACTGATCACCAGTAGTGAAGCCTTTTGCCATCATGTGCCTCTTGAAGATCCCCTGGAAGAGGTCATGGCAACCCACTCCAGTATTCTTGCCTGGAGAACCTGATGGACAGAGGAACCTACTGGGCTACAGTCCATAGGGTCGCAGAGATTCGGACATGACTGAAGCAACTTAGCACACATGCATGCATGCCTCCTAATAAGAGTTACTGAGAACACATCATTTTTTAAATATTCTTGCCAAAAATATATAATTTCAATCTAAATGTGAGAAAATATGACAAGTTCAAATTGAGAAAGATTCTATAAAATACCTGATCAGTCCTCTTCAAAAGTCCCAAGGTCATGAGAAACAAAGAAAGATTGAAGAACTTTTCCAGACTGATGAAACTAACAAGACAACAACTAAACACAAAGTGAGAACCTGAATTGGATTCTGAACCAGCAAGGGGGCCTTAATGGAATGATTGGCACAATTTGAATAAAGTCAGTAAGTTTGCCACTAGTAGCGTGTCAATATTAATTGCTTAGTTTTGGTCCTGTTACTGTACTTTATTTATATGACATTATCATTTATGGAAGCTAATAGACAGAAATAAATACAATGCACTACTTTTTGCAATGTGTCAGTTCCCTAAAAATTGTTTCAAATAAAAAAAGTTAGATATCTAAAAGCTGGTTCCTTTGAGTTCTCCATGTTAAGAATTATTCCTACACTAGCATCCTCTCTATGAAGTCATGTGACTTCCCCTTCACATTGTATATTATTTTTGGTTTTAGTAACTTATATAAAAAAATTAATTGATCTGAGATTTATTTTGGTATTCCTCAAAATGCTAATGTGTTGCCATGCTACCATTTATAGGTTAGTCAACTCTTTTCTTGATTGAACGGCCATTCTCATCTTATTCTAATACATTTTAAATGTCATTGAGGCTGCTGTTTCACTTTCACCTTTATTTCATTGATCTCACTCTTCTTATGCCAGTTTTATAATACCTTTATTGTTATGGATTTATAATAAGTTATACTATATGGTAAGTCTCTTTATTCATTTTTAACTTTTTTCCCAAAATTGGTTGGCTATTTTTATAGGTAGTTTCCTTAGTTTCTTTTATTTTAGTAAATTTAAAAAGGTCATTAGTCTCAAAAAGAGAGTAGTTTTGTGCTCAATATTGTAAGGAAGTAACTGGAAAATTTATTTGAGTTCTATTTAGAGAGAAAAAAGTAAACTGTACTATGTCTCATGGGACTTTATGGTATGCTATTTGTAAATTTGAAAGAAAAGAGGACTTAAAAAAACTATCCTGTGATTCTTCTGGGGTACTATTAGAATAAAATGAAAAATTTATCTATAGGGACATACTTTCAAATTGGATGCACAGAACTCTTACAAACAAAGCAATTCCTCCAAAGGTGGTTTTATGATCTACAATTACAGATCACACAAATTCACCAAGAGCATGTTCTTTCTTTCCAAAACTTTGATGACATGAACATTTGCTCTTTAGCTATAGTCCCACAGATTCCTAAATCTCCAACCATTTCAGTCTACATTCTCTGTATTGTACAAATTGCATACTTTTAATTTCTCTAGTCGAGGCTATGGTTTTTCCAGTGGTCATGTATGGATGTGAGAGTTGGACTGTGAAGAAAGCTGAGCACCGAAGAATTGATGCTTTTGAACTGTAGTGTTGGAGAAGACTCTTGAGAGTCCCTTGGACTGCAAGGAGATCCAACCAGTCCATTCTGAAGGAGATCAGCCCTGGGTGTTCATTGGAAGGAATGATGCTAAAGCTGAAACTCCAATACTTTGGACACCTCATGCGAAGAGTTGAGACTCTGATGCTGGGAGAGATTGGGGGCAGGAGGAGAAGGGGACGACAGAGGATGAGATGGCTGGATGGCATCACTGACTCAATGGACATGAGTCTGAGTTAATTCCGGGAGTTGGTGATGGACAGGGAGGCCTGGCGTGCTGCGATTCATGGGGTTGAGAAGAGTCGGACACGATTGAGCGACTGAACTGAGTGACTGACTGACTGACTAGTCCAGAGGATCATTTCCTGGACTAGGGATTCCTCGGTGGCTCAGACGGTTGGGAAGATCCTCTGGAAAAGGAAATGACAACCCAGTCCAGTATTTTTGCCTGGAAAGTCCCACGAACAGAGGAACCTGGCAGGCTACATCCATGGGGTCGCAAAGAGTCGGACACAATTGAGAGACTTCACTTTCTTCTAACTACTAGTCCAGAGGATCACTTTCAGTTCTTCAGTATGCTGCTGAGGTCATCTTTGAGCTTTTTATTTCAGTTTTGTGTTTCTCAGTCTTAAAATGTCCCACTAGTACTCCTTTATATCTCCCAATTCTTTGATGAGACTTCCATTTCTTTGCTGAGTCTTCCTGCTATTTTTCATTTTCTGTAAGTGCACTTATAATTGCTCATTCAGGCTTTTTAAGATTTTTGTCAGATGATCTAACATCTCTGTCGTCTCAGTGTTGGCATCTATTGATTTTCCTTTTTCACTCAGTTTGAGATCTTCCTAGTTCTCAGTATAACAAGAGATCATCAGCTGAAATCTGGATATTAGGGGTATCATATCATTAAACTTGTGTCTTATATAAACTTTCTGTTCAAACTGGCTTTCTTTGAGACCACTTAGGTAGGAGAAAGAGGAGGGGCTCTACTTCATCACTTCTCGGTAATACTAGAAGTCCATTGACACCAAGGTGTGGGTTCTCCTCATAACTATCGGGCATGGGAGGGAGTTTTAGCTTTAATTACTCCTCCAGTGATACCTTCCTCAGTTGAACATGAAGAGAGGAAGTGCCTTAGTAACCATCCCCCATCCCACCCACACTGCCTCCACTGATACTGTGTGAGGGTCACAGGGTGCAGGTGGTAAATGTTCCCACTCTCCAGTAGGTCTCCTTTGACTTCACACCAGTGGGAGCAAAGATGCCAACTCATCACTGCCAAGCAGGGGTAGAAGTCCAGCCTCCACAAAGTCTCCACTCACACCATGGGAGCATGGGGGAGAGAGATGGAGCTAGGACTTATCCTCTTGATGCTCATGGTGCCCTTGCTCCCTACTTTACCTTCTCTGACGAGGGGGACCTGGAGTACCTTGCTTATAGCTCAAGAAGGTGGAAGTCCATGTTCCTTATCTGGCTTTTGCTGGCATGGTTGGATGAAGGACCATAGTGTTTTTCCTGTGATATTTAAATGGAGTAGAGAAGTTATTGTCTAAAGCTTTCTATCTTGAAAGGCCACCTTTTCCTGATGCTTAGGCTAGAGTTAGCAGAATTCTGTTCTTGTTTTCTGCATCTGTTCTGATTTCTGAACTGCTGGCTCCTTTATCTTCATGTCTGAAATATACCCAGGGAAGGCAACACCATGTCATTCCTTGCATCCCAGGTTTCCTAGCTAATCTTTCTTCTCAACATCTTTAAGAGTCTTTTTATTCTTCTTTTCAAAAATGCCAGTGTTTTTGATTATACTTACCAGGAGGTATGTGGAAATGTACATCTACTCCATCCTCATGAATGTGGAAGCTTGCAACTCATTTTATAAATACTTTAAAAATTATTTTAAAAGGGTTTAAAGGGAGGTTTTGAATTATATTTGCAAAGGCTTAAGTTTTACAAAAGCTTTGAGCACCATGACATGTTCAAAATAACTGCAACTGGAGAATTTCAGCCTCGGGAACTTCAAGTTCTTAATTCTCCAGTGAGAAGTGGAGAGAAATACAAATGAAAATGAAATTCATCGTTATATTAATTATTTCACTTATTGTTCATTATCTTACTTTGTGGTTTTATGTGCTTCTGAACTGTAGAAGAGATTATAAAGGAAGAAAAGAAAAAGCTAATTAAACTTGGGCCTCTAAAAACTAAAAAAAAAAAAAAAACTTGAAAGTTTAGACAAAAACGTAGAGCAAAATTTTGACTAAGCTAAAAAAAAAATGTATTTACCTTATGATTCACTCAGGAAAAAGAAAATTGCATGTGTTAGCAATAAGTCTCAGGTGTCAAAGAACTTAAGTAACTATAAATAAGACTTTAATTTTAGGATTATTTCCTAACCACCTTTACCAAATTACAAAATGAGGCTATTTATCTGTCTCTCTGTTTCTTTCTCTAATTTTCTTTTCCAGTCATTTATTTCCTTTGCTTCTTTTATTTCTACTTTGTTGCTATTAAGACTGTCTGTCCTTTCTGACACTACATGTCTTGTTAATACTGTCTTCTAGATATTTTTATGTCATACCAAAAAGCATCAGTGACCACTAGCCTGTGTCCAAAAAAATAAACTTTTTGGACAGGGGAAAAAAGTTTGGACAGAAAAACGTTTTTGGACAGAGGAATTCAAAATTTAAAAGAAAACCTATAAATTAAATATGATATTCAGAGGAATTTTCTTAGCAAGCTAAGTTCTGAAATATCTACTACCAATTCCCTTTGTTTCATTAACCTGTTAACTTTCTTCATGCAAAACAATATATGGTAGCAAAGATTTCTTTTTTTTTTTTTTTTTTACTGAATTTTCACCCCTGATCTTCTATCATATTTTGGCCTTGGTGAAATATAATGGAAAACAGACAAAACCGTGCTTTACTTAGCTAAAGTTTGTTACCTAAAGAACTATATGTACAACTTAAACTCATGAAGGGTTGTATCTCAATTTTATTTCAATAAAAAGAACTAGTGAATAATACAAAAGAAAATGTACTTTTCTGTTTTTTGTTAAGTTCTTGACATACAACATTTAAAGGCATCCTAACTAACCAGTGTTTCTCACATTGTGGCCTCAGTGTTTCTTTATTTCAGGCTCTGGTTAAATTGAATCTTCCTGTTCAGTTGGAATGGTCTTTAAAAATATTCCACAAGATTGAAGTTTTTACCTAACTACATACTGTATATATTCAATTTTAATTGTAGGTGATAATACTTGCACGTAAATATCTGAAATCTTGCCACTGTTTGAGATGTTCTAAGAAATTGTTTCAAATAGTGCTGGGGATATTAAGCAACACAACCCCTCTGACAACAAAGGCACTATTAAGGGCTGTTGCATCAATAACGGGTGAATGCAAACTCCCTAAATAATCATAGATTGGATATTGTGTAGCAGTCTCAAAAGCACAGTTATAGCCTATTGTGTTAATAACGTGTGCACTTAGGCCTCTTAATAGTACATATTGGCACAACTGTGAGATAGTGGAACTAGCTAACCAAAGGAAAGATTCTCATTTCCTGGATATATTTTAGGAGTAGAAATGACTATCTATTTGAAATTATTTAAGTTCATTCTTACTGAAGTCAGGGGGTTGGAAAACATAGCCTCTAGTGGGCTCTTCTGGCCCTGTGTCATTACGGAAATAATTACTAAACTGTTACTCAAGTGTTTCTCAACCTTGCTTCAGAGATGCAGAGCTCAATTTATGATACACATGGGTCTCACTTGTCTCAATTCAACTCTCACTCTCAAATGTAAAATATCTAGGCATAGGTCTCTATAGTTTGTTAAAGCCATTCCTAGTGTTTTTAATAACAGAAAAAAATATATATATATATACACATTGTAAGTAAAAACATGGATTGTTATCTCCTGCTTACCTCCAGTAAACCAGTCTTAATCTCATTCTAAAAAAGTCAAACAATCTGCATTAAAATGTATATCTAGAAAGTACCTCCAAGTTTCTAATTGAAAAAATTATAAATACTTATACATCCTACCTCTAAAACAAGGGTTGAGGAGCTACCCTACGCTGGAGGTCAGGGACGGCGGCCGAGAGGAGCTACCCAACGCCCCAGGTCAGGGCAGCGGCTGAGAGGAGCAATCCCACATCCAAGGTAGGGAGCAGTGGCTGCACTTTGCTGGAGCAGCTGTGAAGAGATACCCCACACCCAAGGTAAGAGAAACCCAAGTAAGTCGGTAGGTGTTGCAAGAGGGCATCAGAGGGCAGACACATTGAACCATAATCACAGAAAACTAGCCACTCTGATCACACGGACCATGGCCTTGTCTAACTCAATGAAACTAAGCCATGCCCTGTGGGGCCACCCAAGATGGGAGGGTCATGGTGGAGAGGTCTTACAGAATGTGGTCCACTGGAGAAGGGAATGGCAAACCACTTCAGTATTCTTGCCTTGAGAACCCCATGAACAGTATGAAAAGGCAAAATGATAGGATACTGAAAGAGGAACTTCCAAAGTCGGTAGATGCCCAATATGCTACTGGAGATCAGTGGAGAAATAACTCCAGAAAGAATGAAGGGATGAAGCCAAAGCAAAAACAATACCCAGCTGTGGATGTGACTGGTGATAGAAGCAAGGTCCGATGCTGTAAAGAGCAATATTGCATAGGAACATGGAATGTCAGGTCCATGAATCAAGGCAAATTGGAAGTGGTCAAACAGGAGATGGCAAGAGTGAACGTCAACATTCTAGGAATCAGTGAACTAAAATGGACAGGAATGGGTGAATTTCACTCAGATGACCCTTATATCTACTACTGTGGGCAGGAATCTCAGAGAAGAAATGGAGTAGTCATCATGGTCAACAAAAGAGTCCAAAATGCAGTACTTGGATGCAATCTCAAAAACAACAGAAAGATCTCTGTTCGTTTCCAAGGCAAACCATATATGACAGTAATCCAAGCCTATGCCCCAACCAGTAACTCTGAAGGAGCTGAAGTTGAACGCTTCTATGAAGACCTAAAGACCTTTTAGAACTAACACCCAAAAAAAAATGTCCTTTTTATTATAGGGGACTGGAATGCAAAAGTGGGAAGTCAAGAAACACTTGGAGTAACAGGCAAATTTGGCCTTGGAGTACGAAATGAAGCAGGGCAAAGGCTAATAGAGTTTTAACAAGAGAACGCACTGGTCATAGCAAACACCCTCTTGCAACAACACAAGCGAAAACTCTACACATGGACATCACCAGATGGTCAACACCGTATTCAGACTGATTATATTCTTTGCAGCCAAAGATGGAGAAGCTCTATACAGTCAGCAAAAACAAGGCTGGAAGCTGACTGTGGCTCAGATCATGAACCCCTTATTGCCAAATTCAGACTTAAATTGAAGAAAGACTTAAATTGAAGACATTAGGTCATTCAGGTATGACCTAAATCAAATCCCTTATGATTATACAATGAAAGTGAAAAATAGATTTAAGAGACTAGATCTGATAGACAGAGTGCCTGATGAACTATGGACGGAGGTTCATGACATTGTAAAGGAGACAGGGATCAAGACCATCCCCATGGAAAAGAAATGCAAAAAAGCAAAATGGCTGTCTGAGGAGGCCTTACAAATAGCTGTGAAAAGAAGAGAAGCGAAAAACAAAGGAGAAAAGGAAAGATATAAGCATCTGAATGCAGAGTTCCAAAGAATAGCAAGGAGAGATAAGAAAGCCTTCCTCAGTGATCAATGCAAAGAAATAGAGGAAAACAACAGAATGAGAAAGACTAGAGATCTCTTTAAGAAAATTAGAGATACCAAGGGAACATTTCATGCAAAGATGGGCTCAATAAAGGACAGAAATGGTACGCATCTAACAGAAGCAGAAAATATTAAGAGGTGGCAAGAATACACAGAAGAACTGTACAAAAAAGATTTTCACGACCCAGATAATCACCCAGATGGTGTGATCACTGACCTATAGCCAGACATCCTGGAATGTGAAGTCAAGTGGGCCTTAGAAAGCATCACTACGAACAAAGCTAGTGGAGGTGATGAAATTCCAGTTGAGCTATTTCAAATCCTGAAAGATGATGCTGTGAAAGTGCAGCACTAAATATGCCAGCAGATTTGGATAACTGAGCAGTGGCCACAGGACTGGAAAAGGTCAGATTTCATTCCAATCCCAAAGAAAGGCAATGCCAAAGAATGCTCAAACTACCACACAGTTGCACTCATCTCACACTTTAGGAAAGTAGTGCTCAAAATTTTCCAAGCCAGGCTTCAGCAATAAGTGAACCATGAACTTCCAGATGTTCAAGCTGCATTTAGAAAAGTCAGAGGAACCAGAGATCAAATTGCCAACATCCTCTGGATCATGGAAAAAGCAAGAGAGTTCCAGAAAAACATCTATTTCTGCTTTATTGACTATGCCAAAGCCTTTGACTGTGTGGATCACAATGCACTGTGGAAAATTCTGAAAGACATAGGAATACCAGACCACCTGACCTGCCTCTTGAGAAACCTATATGCAAGTTAGAACTGACCATGGAACAACAGACTGGTTCCAAATAGGTAAAGGAGTACATCAAGGCTGTATATTGTCACCCTGCTTATTTAACTTAAATGCAGAGTACATCATGAGAAACGCTGGGCTGGAAGAAGCACAAGCTAGAATCAAGATTGCCAGGAGAAATATCAATTACCTCAGATATGCAGATGACACCACCCTTATGGCAGAAAGTGAAGAGGAACTAAAAAGCCTCTTGATGAAAGTGAAAGAGGAGAGTGCAAAAGTTGGCTTAAAGCTCAACATTCAGAAAACAAAGATCATGGCATCCCGTTCCATCACTTCATGGGAAATAGATGGGGAAACAGTGGAAACAGTGTCAGACTTTATTTTTTTGGGCTCCAAAATCACTGAAGACGGTGATTGCAGCCATGAAATTAAAAGACGCTTCCTCCTTGGAAGGAAAGTTATGACCAACCTAGATAGGATGTTAAAAAGCAGAGACATTACTTTGCCAACAAAGGTCCGTCTAGTCAAGGTTATGGTTTTTCCAGTGGTCATGTATGGATGTGAGATTTGTACTGTGAAGAAAGCTGAGCGCCAAAGAATTGATGCTTTTGAACTGTGGTGTTGGAGAAGACTCTTGAGAGTCCCTTGGATTGCAAGGAGATCCAATCAGTCCATCCTAAAGGAGATCAGTCTTGAATATACATTGGAAGGACTGATGCCAAAGCTGAAACTCCAATACTTTGGTCACCTCATGCAAAGAATTGACTCATTGGAAAAGACCCTGATGCTGGGAGGGATTGGGGGCAGGAGGAGAAGTAAACTACAGAGGATGAGATGGCTGGATGGCATCACCGTCTGGAATGGACGTGCGTTTAGGTGTACTCCAAGAGTTGGTGATGGACAGGGAGGCCTGGTGTGCTTCGATTCATGGGTCACAAAGAGTTGGACACAACTGAGAGACTGAACTGAACTGATGCATCATTCTCAAATATATGATCAATCTCTAAAATGTGTTAGGTAGTTAGAATAGAGAAAAGGAGTCCAAAATGATGGTGGGTAAAAGACAAAGAAGGGAAAAGCCTACTAAAATAGAACAAACAAAAGTCTGAAGACCAGAGTGAGAACCTCAGGTAAAACAAACAGCACCCCTGGCTAGCCCAATTTACACAGGGCCGGCCTAGGTGGAGGGGAAAAAACATAAAAAGAGGAGCCAAAATTGGGCTGGGGCCTCTCTTCACATCTTTTGGGTCAGCATTCTCTCACGTGTCAAGGATGTATTCCCCTTTGCTGCTGCTGCTGCTAAGTCACTTCAGTTGTGTCCAAATCTGTGCAGCCCCATAGACTGTAGCCCACTAGGCTCCGCCATCCCTGGGATTCTCCAGGCAAGACCACTGGAGTGTGTTGCCATTTCCTTCTCCAATGCATGAAAGTGAAAAGTGAAACTGAGGTCGCTCAGTAACGTCTGACTCTTTGTGACCCAGTGAACTGCAGCCTACCAGGCTCCTCCGTTCATGGGATTTTCCAGGCAAGAGTACTGGAGTGGGTTGCCATTGCCTTCCCTTTACTTTCTAAATAAAACTGAGCTGTAACACAGAGGTGTAACATTGGTCCGTCTAAGGGCTGTAAGGCTGGTCTGTCCGTCGTTTCCAATTTTTGTTATAACGAGACAGAACTGAGGAAATTACACACTACCCCAACATCTATGGTGCCATTTCTCAGACTTAAACTGGCTGAAACCACCACCACAGTGTGGCCCCCGTAAGGAAGAGGCCAAGCATCAGGAGCTCAATTCAGGGAACACTCCCATGGTGGAAGCTGAAAATAACCCACCACAGGCGAAGTGACAAGAAGCCCAGCGTACTGGAAACCAGGAACAGTGAAAAACAAACTCAGCAGAAAGCTTACGAGGCTCAGTCTAAGATTCCAGAAGACCTCTTGTTAAGGTAGGAAGGTAACTCGCCTATGGCTGGAAGGACATATGCCTAACAAATCTTAATTCCTTTACAATCTCTCATTTCTTGTTTCCTTGAACACCCCGTGAATAGGCTAGCAGCAGTGGGTGCAACTTAGGGACTCTGGAGAGGCTACTCCTCAGTGTGTCTCAAAGGCTCCACCCTCCTCTGCACTCTAGTAGCTGTTACCTAAGCTGGTGGGGGTTCTTCTTTCCTTAATCTTCTTTGTGCCAAGGATCAGGCCAATGAAAACTGTGAGCATAGGTCAGGTATTTAGCGATTTTCCGGCAGGTTATGAAGGGGATTCCTTGGCACATTTTTCCCACTGTTTTTTCCTCCTGTCCTTCAGCTCCTCTCTCCTGGAACTTGAGCCCAGGTAAAACACATGGTGCCTGGCTTCAGGACCTAATGAAACTCGGTCTCTGATGTCTCATCACAAATATTAAGTTAGAGACACAGTGATAGGTAAGAAGTGGATTTGTTCAGATTCAGAGAGAAGCACACTCCACAGGGTGTGGGCCATCACAGAGGGCAAGTGCTAGGGCCATGGAATGTGGTGTGGCTAGGTTTAGCAGCTGGATAAATTCATATGCTAATGAGTGGGGGGATCACCCAAACCACTGGGGAACCACACACTCCTCTGTCTTTTGTTAGTGACTTGGAACTGTCTTGCCACCTCTGGGTATGTCATTTAGCTTACAGACTGGGGATCAAGGTTTAGTTGAATTTGACTTGTCATTTTGGACTCATTTGATTTTAATTGGTTTATTTCATGCTTTTGTGCTGTTATTCTTTCAAAAGTTGTCCCTGCCCCCTTCCTTCCTGTTTCGTGCTCTTTTCCTGAACTCCATCCAGGCCCACAATGTTGCCTCTACAATCTTCTGGAGGGACAACCAGAAAATACTGTGTAATAGCCACTCCCTCTAGATATTCAGACCTTCATCTTCCATATTTCCTGCAATATGTGCAACATCCGCATCTCCCACTAGGGTGGGAGACAGGCACACAGTGCCTGCTAGAAGATCTGTTGGCATACCTTCAAAGGCAATTGGGCTTCCAGGGATAATGATTGACACTTTGGGAGTTAGCCCTGCAGGCCATTTGAGCCCAAACCCTTATCACTTTTCTTCTCAAGTTACAAACATACCCCCAGATCAAATCTCCACTCCACTTTTATGGAACATTTGATCTATTGGCCTCTTATCAATTTGTTCTTAACCACTTACTAACTCCTGCAACCAGGACCCTGCCCCTTCTAGGCAACATCGCTCCACCCAGCTTGTTATTAAAGTACTCTTAATGTCCCTATCAAGACCAGATAATTCACTCTTTTGTCATTACTTCTGTTATTACCTTAAGTGGGTCTGTGACAATGAAATGTTTAACATTGGAAACACTAATCTGCTCTTATAGAGGACTGAAAAAGTGAAAGTTTAGATGTACAGTCGTGTCTGACCCTTTGTGACCCCATGGACGGTAGCCTGCCAGGCTCTTCTATCCAAGCAATTTTCCAAGCAAGGAGTGGGTTGCCATTTCCTTCTCCAGAGGACCTTCACAATCCAAGAATCTAACATGGATATTCCACATTGTAGGCAGACGCTTTAGCATCTGAGCCACCAGGGAGGCTCAGATGGAGGATTAAGGAAGAAAATCAGTGACTTACCTTCCCTTAGAGCAGTAAGAGGATAAGGCTTATGGCTGTTTCACCAGGTTCCCAGTCTCAGGGCACAGGCTTGGATTGCTTTACATCATGATATCTATTCCCATCTGCAGTGAACAAACTGGCAATGAATTAAGATTACAACCCCTTAATCCTACCCAGCACTGGTCATGCTGGAGACCTTGGGGATGCCCAACTTGAGTCCAAGAGTCCCAGGAGGTCAACCTGCCTTGACCTGCCTAGGGATCTGGCCCCCAGGAAGTTGTCGCACCTCAGCCTGCTCAAGGATCTATCAGCCCAGGATCCCAGTGTCGGAGGAGTTTGTAATTTCTTCAGTTCTGTCTTATCGAAACAAAAATTTGAAGCGGTGGGCCAATGTTATAGCCCTCAAATGGACCAGTGCTACAGCTTGGTGTTACAGCTCAGTTTTATTTAGAAAGTAAGGGAAAATACATCCTTGAGGCATGAGAGCATGCCGAAACAAAAGACACAAAGGGAAGAGAAGCCCCCGGCCCAATTTTGGCTCCTCTTTTTATATGTTTTTTTTCTTCTCCCCCTGGGCCTGGCCTATGTAAATTGGGCTAGCCAGGGGTGCTGTTTGTTTCACCTGAGATCCTCACTCTGGTCCTCGTACCTTCCTTTGTTCTATTTTCGGGGGCTTTTCTCTTCCTTGTCTTTAAGCCACGGTCATTTTGGACTCCTTTTTTCCTATTCTAACCACCTAACATTTCCCCCTCAAGAGATTGGAGGCCCAATCTTTGGTAATAGGGGCATCAAGGTCTCTCTGGCTACTTCCTGCTGAACTGGGATGGCAAGGGGCATTGGGCCTCCCCTCTTGCTAGTCTCAAGCCTCAGAGTCTTTATAGCAGTGTCCATCTAAGGGTGACTGATATTTTCTGTGGTTGGCTGTAGTTTTATATATCCTTGTTGAATTGGCACTGCATGTTGTAGCTTGTTGACTTAGGCAGAGACAAAACAGGTTAGACAATTGGTAATACATAGAGCAATCCTAAGCAGCATCAGTATGGTGATGACAGAGACTAGTAGGGGCACTAGTCAGTTCAGTTCAGTTCAGTTCAGTCTCTCAGTCATGTCTGACTCTTTGCGACCCCATGAACAACAGCATGCCAGGCCTCCTTGTCCATCACCAACTCCTGGACTTAACTCATGTCCATTGAGTCAGTGATGACATCCAGCCATCTCATCCTGTATCGTCCCCTTCTCTTCCTGCCCCCAATCCCTCCCAGCATCACAGTTTTTTCCAATGAGTCAACTCTTCACCTAAGGTGGCCAAAGTATTGGAGTTTCAGCTTCAGCATCAGTCCTTCCAATGAACACCCAGGACTGGTCTCCTTTAGGATGGATTTGTTGGATTTCCTTGCAGTCCAAGGGACCCGCAAGTCTTCTCCAGCACCACAGTTCAAAAGCGTCAATTCTTCAGCGTTCAGCTTTCTTCAAAGTCCAACTCTCACATCTATACATGACCACTGGAAAAACCATAGCCTTGACTAGACAGACCTTTGTTGGCAAAGTAATGTCTCTGCTTTTGAATATGCTATCTAGGTTGGTCATAACTTTCCTTCCAAGGAGTAAGCGTCTTTTAATTTCATGGCTGCAGTCACCATCTGCAGTGATTTTGGAGCCCAAAAACACAAAGTCTGACACTGTTTCCCCATCTATTTCCTATGAAGTGATGGGACATGGGAAGTAGGGGCCTTAGCCAACTCCAAATTTCCCATCATCAGGAGGATCCCACAGAGAGAGATTGTAGCCACCCCGAGAACTCTCTAGCTCACTCTTTGAGATCCTGTAGGGTCTGAATGTTTTTCTTAAGGATTGTGAGACTTTCTTTAACTTAGCTGGAGGTATTTACCCAGAAATAACATGTCTCATTCAAGATGGCTCATGTCCCTCCTTTTTCAGGGATCAGGAGATCCATCTCCTGTATGTTTTGGAATACAACCCCTGCCAAGCTGTGTTGGCTCTTGAGAGCTGCCCTGAGAAATCTTATCTCCAGAAACCAGATTTTGGGGGTGTTCATTATAATGGCACTCATTTGTAGTACTGAAGAGATATCTGAGATCTCCCAGGGGCTCACAGGTGTATTGAGTGTCCTCTTCTGTTTTCTTCCATGGCTTGACTCATGAGTAGTGAATTCAGGAGTCATGTTCTGAAACCTTGACTGTTATAGGCGTAGAAAGTATTACAGGGTAGAGGCCCTTCCACGTAGGCTGGAATTGAGACTTTGGGGACCCATCTTTACAGATTTTAAATAGGACTTGAGTCTCTGGAGCATATAGTGGTGACTCTTTAGAATCTTTTGGGTCCTGGTTGACACCCTACAAGCATATATCCCTTTGGAATTGCCCAATGGCCATGGTTTAAGACTAGGGGCTCTGAGCCTCTGGATCTAGGAAGATGTCATTGACATTAAAAAAAAGGTCTCCCATATAGCATCTCATAAGGACTAAGGCCAAACTGTTCCTTAGGGGCAATACTGGTATGGAGGAGAGCTATTGGTAAAGCCTCCTTCCATCCCAGGAAGGACTTCTGGGTTATCTTTTTCATAACTGATTTTAAGAATTGGTTTTCTCTTTCTACTTTTCCTGAAAACTGAGGCCTCCAGGCGCAATGAAGATAATAAGTAATGCTCAATGTTTTAGAGACCCCTTCGGTGACCACTTCCTACCTTAGGTCCTGAGGCAGTTTATCCTAAAGGCGGTTTCACCATGGCCATCCATGACAAAGCTGGTTCCAAACAAAACGCCGTGACAGACGTGAGTGTAGACATCACAGGGCCTCCGATAGAGGGAGAGGCCAATGTGGAGCTGTGCTGCTGTCTTTCCAAAATCTTAGAACTCAGGAAGAGTGATGTTGTTTTGGATAAGGGCAGTAAATCTCGTGAAAAAGTGGTGAAGCTTTTGGCCTGCACACCTCCAGAAGAGATATTGGAGAAATTGAAAAAGCAAGTTGAAAAAAAAAATAAAAGCAAGAAATGAAGTGTGTTCTTGAAAAAAAAAATGTTTTTATTGTTAATGATGGAAAGACTGTTAAAATATACTTAAATACACAGAATGTGAAAATGTATTTAATAAGAACAGGACTTAAAGAAGAAGTATGAAGGTTAAAATACTGGACATGGAACTTAGGTTCTCAAATCCCTGATCCCAAAGAGCTTGGGACATGTTACTCTGATTTCACAGAATTACAAAGTACAGAGCTGGAAAGGATATTTAGGATGGCCTGATTCAGCCCCTTTCATTTTGTGATGAGGCTTCTGACTTCAGAAGTTGAGAGTATTCAGGATCACTTGGTGCAAGATGGCAACTAGAACTTAGATCCCTTGGCTCCTCGCTGGATGCACTTTATGCTGATTGTAAATTAAAATGGTAATATTTCCACAGCATTACTGGAATCCTGGGGACTACCTTCTAGTCCAGTTTAAAAGTGACAGAGGAAACCTGTCACACTGCTTCATAGTGTCACTTTATATTTTAAAATGCTTATTAAATGGCTTCCCTGGTAGCTCAGCTGGTAAAGAATCCACCTACAATGCAGGAGACCCTGGTTCGATCCCTGGGTCAGAAAGATCCACTGGAGAAGGGATAGGCTACCCACTCCGTTATTCTAACATAGAGATTTCCATGGATTGTGTCGTCCATGGGGTTGCAAAAATCAGATATGACTGAGCGACTTTCACACTTTCACCGGGTGACCTTAGAAATAAATGATGCCCCATTGTTACTATGCAATGACCTGGGCAGACCAAATCTCAGAATGATTGCATGGAGCAGCTTTTTTTTTTGTTGTTTTTAACCACTTCTTCAGCCACCTCAGTCCTGGTGGGAAAGCCTTCAGTCCATCCTGTGAATGTATCTATCATGACTAATAAGTATTTATACCCTTGAGAAACTGGCATCTGGGTGAAGTCCATCTGCCAGTCCTCTCCTGGGTAGGTCCCACGTTGTTGGATGGGCTGGGCCAGCTGGGGTCTTCGAGCTCCTTGGGGGTTGTTTAACTGACAAGAGGAGACCACTTGCCTTATAGTCATTCGGAGGCCTATTCCTATGAAGGACCTTTCTAGTAATCTTTGGAGGGCCTTCTCCCCTAAATGAGTGGTGGCATGTAAGGAGTTAACCAACTTCCATTGGAAGTTCCAAGGCAGAAAAAGGAGCCCCTCCTATGGAACTGCTTCATAGGATCTTCTTGAAAGCCCTCACTCTTAGCTATAAGAGTCTTACCTTCAGTATATGAAGGAGTTTCTGGCAAATCAGTCTGTGGACGTAAGGTGGCAACCCCTATTAGGTCATTCTTCTGTAATGCTGCTCTTATAGCTGCCTGATCAGCTGCTTGGTTCCCTTGTGCCACTTCTGTGCTCCCTTTTTGGTGTCCTTTACAGTAGTAGACTGAAACCTCAATGGGCAAATGAACTGCCTGCAAGAGTCTAAGGATTTGGTCACCATATTTGATTGGGGACCCTCAGGTGGTCAAGTGGGCCCTTTCTTTCCAAATAGCTACATGCGCATGTAGCACCAGAAGGGCATACTTGGAGTCAGTGTAAATGGCTACTCTTTTTTCTTGTCCCAGCTCTAAAGCTTGAGTCAGGGCTATGAGCTCAGCTAATTGGGCTGAAGTATATGGTGGCAAAGATTTAGCCTCTATGATCTCAAAATTGGAGACTACTGACTATGCCAAAGCCTTTGACTGTGTGGATCCCAACAAACTGTGGAAAATTCTGAAAGAGATGGGAATACCAGACCACCTGACCTGCCTCTTGAGAAACCTATATGCAGGTCAGGAAGCAACAATTAGAACTGGACATGGAACAACAGACTAGTTCCAAATAGGAAAAGGAGTATATCAAGGCTTTATATTGTCACCCTACTTATTTAACTTATATGCAGAGTACATCATGAGAAATGCTGGGCTGGAAGAAACACAAACTGGAATCAAGATTGCCGGGAGAAATATCAATTACCTCAGATATGCAGATAATACCACCCTTATGGCAGAAAGTGAAGAGAAACTAAAAAGCCTCTTGATGAAAGTGAAAGAGGAGAGTAAAAAAGTTGGCTTAAAGTTTAACATTCAGAAAACATTTCCCATTCACTTCATGGGAAATAGATGGGGAAACAGTGGAAGACTTTATTTCTGGGTGCTGCAAAATCACTGGTGATTGCAGCTATGAAATTAAAAGACGCTTCCTCCTTGGAAGGAAAGTTATGACCAACCTAAACAGCATATTCAAAAGCAGAGACATTACTTTGCCAACAAAGGTCCATCTTGTCAAGGTTATGGTTTTTCCAGTGGTCATATATGGATGTGAGATTTGGACTGTGAAGAAAGCTGAGTGCCGAAGACTTGATACCTTTGAGCTGTGGTGCTGGAGAAGACTCTTGACAGTCCCTTGGACTGCAAGGAGAGCCAACCAATCCATCCTTAAAGAGACCAGTCCTGGATGTTCATTGGAAGGACTGATGCCAAAGCTGAAACTTCAATACTTTGGCCACCTGATGTGAAGAGTTGACTCACTGGAAAAGACCCTGATGCTGGGAGGGATTGGGGGCAGGAGGAGAAGGGGACGACAGAGGATGAGATGGCTGGATGGCATCACTGACTCAATGGACATGAGTTTGGGTTAAGTCTGGGAGTTGGTGATGGACAGGGAGGCCTGGTGTCCTGGGATTGATGGAGTTGCAAAGAGTCAGACATAACTGAGCGACTGAACTGAACTGAATATCCAGCTCTTCTTTTTCCATCCAAGACAAAGCTGCTTGCATCAATGTACCAGATTTCCTCAGGATTGGTCAGAGGATCTTCCGACAATCCCTCTCGGGATTTTGTCCAGTGGTCCAAGGTTTCTAGGCAATAGTAAAAGGAGAGAGAGCCCTTGGGGTAGGCAGAAGGGTGGCCGTAAGTTAAGAACCTCACAAGAGGGTATAGTCAGGCCTTGATTTTCCATTAGCACTACTTGATATATGAGGATTCTTTGATCAGACATATATAAATAGCCTCTCCCATTTGGGAGTTGTTTCAGTTGGTGGTTGGTTTGCCCCCAAAAGAGAGTTTTAAATCATCTTCTATTAGGATTGCAACAGCTGCAAGATTTTGGAGGCAGGGAGGCCAGCCTCGCATGGTTGGGTTGAGGCTCTTGGATAAGTAAGCTACAGGCTGAGGCTCAGGTCCCAACTTTTGAGTTAACACTCCCAAGGCTATTCCTTCTTTTTCGTGGACATAAAGTTGGAATGTTTTTCTGTGTCTGGCAACTTCAAGGCAGGTGCTTGAGTTAAGGTTTGTTTTAGTGTAGTCTCTGCCTTCTTTTGAGGATTTGCTGACATCAGAGGGATTGAGTCATCCCATCCCTTCAAGCTTTCATATAAGGGGTGGGCAATTAGACCATAGTTGGGTACCCAGATTCTACAATACCCAGTTAGCCCCAGGAAAGCTTGCAACTGTTTTCAAGTCATGGGGGAGGGCAAATGGAGGATTACTTGTACAGATCAGAGGACAGTCTTCTGGACCTGTGTGTAATCTGAACTCACAGGTAAATGACCTTTGTCTCAATCATATGTGCCTTAGCACGGGAGGCTTTATATCCCCGTTCTGCCAAAAAGTTTATAACTTAAATTGCATGTTGTTGGGCATTTTTCTCATCTGGAGAGCAGATTAGTAAGTCATCTATGTATTGTAATACTTTCCCATTAGGTCCTAGGTCCAGATCTAGGAGATCCTGGCTAGGAGCCTGACCAACAGGTGGGGACTATCTCTGAGCCCCTGAGGTAATACTCTCCAAGTATTACCTCAGGTAATACTGACATTTGGTGATACTATCCAGGTAATACTGTCCAAACATCTGTTTGTGTTTTTCTCCTGGAGCCTCTCACTCCAAGGCAAAAAGATTTTTGGATTCTTTAGCCAGTGATATGCAAAAGAATGCATCTTTGAGATCCAAGACTGTAAACCACTTGGCACTGGGCAAGATTTCTCCCAGATTACATAGGGATTGGGTACTGTGGGATTGAGGGGGACTACAGCTTCATTTATGATCCGGAGATCTTGAACCTTTCATCAGGTTCTACCCTTTTTCTTTAAAGGGAGGATCGGAGTGTTACACAGTGAATTGGTGGGGGCCATGACACCACCCTTATGGCAGAAAGTGAAAAGGAACTCAAAAGCCTCTTGATGAAAGTGAAAGTGGAGAGTGAAAAAGTTGGCTTAAAGCTCAACATTCAGAAAACGAAGATCATGGCATCTAGTCCCATCACTTCATGGGAAATAGATGGGGAAACAGTGGAAACAGTGTCAGACTTTATTTTTGGGGGCTCCAAAATCACTGCAGGTAGTGATTGCGGCCATGAAATTAAAAGACGCTTACTCCTTGGAAGGAAAGTTATGACCAACCTAGATAGCATATTAAAAAGCAGAGACATTACTTTGCCAACAAAGGTCTGTCTAGTCAAGGCTATGATTTTTCCAGTGCTCATGTATGGATGTGAGAATTGGACTGTGAAGAAGGCTGAGCGCCGAAGAATTGATGCTTTTGAACTGTGGTGTTGGAGAAGACTCTTGAGATTCCCTTGGACTGCAAGGAGATTCAACCAATCTATTCTAAAGGAGATCAATCCTGGGTGTTTATTGGAAAAACTGATGCTAAAGCTGAAACTCTAATACTTTGGACACCTCATGCAAAGAGTTGACTCATTGGAAAAGACCCTGATGCTGGGACAGATTGGGGGCAGGAGGAGAAGGGGACGACAGAGGATGAGGTGGCTGGATGGCATCACTGACTTGATGGACATGAGTTTGGGTTAAGTCCAAGAGTTGGTGATGGACAGGGAGGCCTGGCGTGCTGCGATTGATGGGGTCACAAAAAGTTGGACACGACTGAGCTACTGAACTGAACTGAATAGCCAACAGGCAAGGAATTTATTTATTAGAGGCTGTAGTCCCTCCTGAGCCTCTCTTCTGAGGGGATATTGTTCCTGTTTAGGAAACCGACTGTGATCTTGGAGGACAATACTGGTTCAGCTTGGTGAGCTTGTCCAGGAGTCCCCTGGTCCCACACGTGGGGGTTAATTTTGTCCTCCCATAGTTTTTGGTCCCTCTCTATTGGAGAAGGTGTAATGGGTTCTTCAGTAGTCACCAGAAGCTATAGGGCTCTAGGGGCTGAAAAGCTTCCCCTCACAAGGGTGGTCCCCAATTTAGTTAGTATATCTCTTCCCAATAAGGGAGTAGGGCACTCAGGGACAGCCAGAAACTGGTGGGAAAATATTTGTCCTTCTCAGTAACAAAGAAGTGCTTGAGTGAGTCTTTTAATAATTGTTTTTCCTGTAATACCCAAAATGGTACAAGTTTGGGAGGAGTAGGCTCTGTAGTAGGAGGCCAGGACAGAGTAGGTAGCCCCCATGTCAACCAAGAAATTCTTGAACCTACCTGCCGCATCCAGTTGCACCCTTGGCTCCAGCCCCATGATGGTTATCTGTGACAGGTGGGTTGGCTGGAGTGAGCTGCTTCAGTCCTGTTAACCACCATGAGGGAAGGCTTGGCGCTTGACCTTGAGGCTCTTGGGTCCCCAGGGCAGAGTGCTGCCCAATGTCCCAATTGATGGCATTTGTGGCAAGCTGTTTTAGGAAACTTATCATGGTTTGGATACTATGGCCCAATGCCTCACCTGTCTACAGATTAGGCATTTGCCTCGTGCCTTGTCCTTCAAGGACTCGGGGTTTGCCATAAGGCTTCACTGCACGGTGGCCAGCATCTGGGCATGCCTTGTCTCTTTCCTTTTCTCCCTCTCCTTGGCCTTGGCCTCCTTCTCCTGTTCTCTGTTATAAAAGGTATTGGTGGCTGTCTGAACCACCTCATCTAAAGAGGCAGCGGGGTCCTGTTTCTGTAACTGCTGTAATTTTATCCTGATGCCGGATGCACACTGGGACAGGAATTTGTCCTTTAAAATCACCTGTCCCTCATAAGAGTCTAAGTCCAGACTGGTAAACTTTTAGAGGGCCTCTTTTAGCCTTTCCAGAAAGGCAATGGAGTTCTCATTGAGCTCCTGAGTTATTGCTGAGACCAGGCACAGTGGCACAGGTAATAGGCTTCCTTCTATTTCCATGGGTGGACTTCCTTTGGGGTGAGTCTTTCTGAAGGTTATCCTACCCAGTACTGACACAACCTAAGAGCCACGTGTCCCTGGGTCAGGGTGCAGATCCCTAGGCAGGCTGAGGCGTGATAGCCTCCTGAAGATCAAATACCTGGGCAGGTCGAGGCAGGTCAGCCTCCTGAGAATTGGGTCCCTCAGCAGGTCAAGCCATGTCCACCTCCTGGGACCCCTGGACTGGTGGATCTCTGAACAAGTTGAAGCATGACAACCATTCGAGGACCAGATCCCTAGGCAGGTCCAGGCAGGTTGACCTCCTGGGAACCCTGGACTGGTGGATCCCTGAGCAGGTTGAGGTGTGACAACCTCCCAGGGACCGAGTCCCTAGGCAGGTCGAGGCAGGTCAACTTCCTGGAACCCCTGGACTGGAGTTGGACTTCCCCAAGGTCTCCAGCGTGACCAGTGCTGGGTAGGATTAAAGGGCTGTAATCTTAACTCATTGCCAATTTGTTCACTGCAAATGGAAATAGATAGCATGATGTAAAGCAATCCAATCCCTGAGACTGGGAACCCGGTGAAACAGCCATGAGGCTTATCCTCTTACTGCTCTAAAGGAATGTAAGTCACTGATTTCCTTCCCTAGTACTCCATAAGAGCAGCTTACGGTGTTTCTAATGGTAAACATTTCATTGTCAGAGACCCACTTTAGGCAATAACAGAAGTAATGACAAAGGAGTGGGTTATCTGGCCCTGTTGGGTTATCTGCCAAAGCCTTTGACTGTGTGGATCACAATACACTGTGGAAAATTCTGAAAGAGATGGGAATACCAGACCACCTGACCTGCCTCTTAAGAAATCTGTATGCAAGTCAGGAAGCAACAGTTAGAACTGGACATGGAACAACAGACTAGTTCCAAATAGGAAAAGGAGTACGTCAAGGCTGTATATTATCACCCTGCTTATTTAATTTATATGCAGAGTACATCATGAGAAACGCTGGGCTGGAAGAAACACAAGCTGGAATCAAGATTGCCGGGGGAAATATCAATAACCTCAGATATGCAGATGACATCACCCTTATGGCAGAAAGTGAAGAGGAACTCAAAAGCCTCTTGATGAAAGTGAAAGAGGAGAGTAAAAAGTTGGCTTAAAGCTCAACATTCAGAAAAAGAAGATCTTGGCATCCCGTTCCATCACTTCATGGGAAATAGATGGGGAAACAGTGGAAAAAGTGTCAGACTTTATCTTTTTGGGCTCCAAAATCACTGCAGATGGTGACTGCAGCCATGAAATTAAAAGATGCTTACTCCTTGGAAGGAAAGTTATGACCAACCTAGATAGCATATTCAAGAGCAGAGACATTACTTTGTTGACAAAGGTCCGTCTAGTCAAGGCTGTGGTTTTTCCTGTGGTCATGTATGGTTGTGAGAGTTGGACTGTGAAGAAAGCCAAGCGCCAAAGAATTGATGCTTTTGAACTGTAATGTTGGAGAAAACTCTTGAGAGTCCCTTGGACTGCAAGGAGATCCAACCAGTCCATTCTGAAGATCAGCCCTGGGACTTCTTTGGAGGGAATGATACTGAAACTGAAACTCCAGTACTTTGGCCACCTCATGTGAAGAGTTCACTCATTGGAAAAGACTCTGATGCTGGGAGGGATTGGGGGCAGGAGGAGAAGGGGACGACAGAGAATGAGATGGCTGGATGGCATCACTGACTGGATGGACATGAGTCTGAGTGAACTCCGGGAGTTGGTGATGGACAGGGAGGCCTGGCGTGCTGTGATTCATGGGGTCGCAAAGAGTCGGACACGACTGAGCGACTGAACTGAACTGAACTGAACTGAACTATCTGGCCCTGTTAGGGGCATTGGAGTATTTTAATAATAAGCAGGGTGGAGCAATGTTGCCTACTAGGGGGCAGGGTCCTGGTGGCAGGACTTAGTAAGTGGCTTAAGAACAAATTGATAAGAGGCAACAGACCAGATATTCCATAAACGTGGAGTGGAGATTTGATCCGAGGGTATGTTTGTAACTTTAGGAGAAGGGTGCTAAGGGTTTGGGCCGAAAAGGCCTGCAGGGCTAACTCCCAAAGTGGCAAACATTATCCCTGGAAGCCCAGTTGCCTTTGAAGGGATGCCAACAGATCTTCTAGCAGGCACTGTGTGCCTGTCTCCCACCCTAGTGGGTCCACTGAGAGATGTGGATGTTGCACATGTTGTAGGAAACATGGAAGGTGAAGGCCTGAATATCTAGAGAGAGTGGCTATTCCACAGTAATAGAGGCTATTTCCCTCCCAAGGGCCAACTATTTTCTGGTTTTCCCTCCAGAAGATTGTAGAGGCAACATTGTGAGCCTGGATGGAGCTCATGAAAAGAGCATGAAACAGGAGGGAAGTGGGCAGGGGACAACTTTTGAAAGAATGACATAGCACAAGGGCATAATATAAACCAATTAAAATCAAATGGGTCCAAGATGACAAGTAAAATTCAACTAAACCTTGATCCCCAGTCTGTAAGCTAAATGACATACCCAGAGGTGGCAGGACAGTTCCAAGTCACTATCAAAAGACAGAGGAGTGTGTGATTCCCCAGTGGTTTGGGTGATCCTCCCACTCATTAGCATATGAATTTATCCAGCTGCTAAACCTAGCCACACCACATTCCATGGCCCTAGCACTTGCCCTCTGTGATGGCCCACACCCTGTGGAGTGTGCTTCTCTCTGAATCTGAACAAATCTACTTCTTACCCAGCAGTGTGTCTCTAACTTAATTTATGTGAAGAGACATCAGAGACCGAGCTTCATTAGGTCCTGAAGCCAGGCACCATGGATTTTCAGTTGAGTTCAGTCACTCAGTCGTGTCTGACTCTTTGCTACACCATGGCCTGCAGCACTCCAGGCCTCCCTGTCCATCACCAACTCCCAGAGTTTACTCAAACTCTTGTGCATTGAGTCAGTGATGCCATCCAATCATCTCAGCCTGTTCCGTCCCCTTCTCCCACCTTCAATCTTTCCCAGCATCATGTTCTTTTCCAATGAGTCGGTTCTTTGCATCAGGTGGCCAAAGTATTGGAGTTTCAGCTTTAGCATCATTCCTTCCAAAGAAATCCCAGGGCAGATCTCCTTCAGAATGGACTGGTTGGATCTCCTTGCAGTCCAAGGGACTCTCAAAAGTCTTCTCCAACACCACGGTTCAAAAGCATCAATTCTTTGGCGCTCAGCTTTCTTTACAGTCCAAATCTCATATCCATATATGACTATTGGAAAAACCAAAGCTTTGACTAAATTGACCTCTGTTGGCAAAGTAATTTCTCTGCTTTTTAATATGCTGTCTAGTTTGGTCATAACTTTCCTTCCAAGGAGTAAGCGTCTTTTAATTTCACGGCTGCAATCACCATCTGCAGTGATTTTGGAGCCCAAAAAATAGTCTGCCACTGTTTCCACTGTTTCCACTATTTACCATGAAGTGAGGGCACCAAAAGCCAGGATCTTAGTTTTCTGAATGTTGAGCTTTAAGCCAACTTTTTCACTCTCTTCTTTCACTTTCATCAAGAGGCTCATTAGTTTTTCTTTTTTTCTGCCATAAGGGAGGTGTCAGATACATATCTAAGGTTATTGATATTTCTCCTGGCAATCTTGATTCCAGCTTGTGCTTCTTCCAGCCCAGCGTTTCTCATGATGTACTCTGCATATAATTTAAATAAGCAGGGTGACAATATACAGCCTTGCCATACTCCTTTTCCTATTTGGGACCAGTCTGTTTTTCCATGTCCAGTTCTAACTGTTGCTTCCTGACCTGCTCTTCCAGAATTTTCCAGTTTATTGTGAACCACATAGTCAAAGGCTTTGGCATAGTTAATAAAGCAGAAATAGATGTTCTTCTGGAACTCTCTTGCTTTTTCGATGATCCAGTGGATGTTGGCAATTTAGTCCCTGGTTCCTCTGCCTTTTCTAAATCCAGCTTGAACATTTGAAAGTTCACTGTTTGTGTACTATTGAAGCCTGGCTTAGGGCGTTTTGAGCATTACTTTGCTAGCATATGAAATGAGTACAATTGTGCAGTAGTTTGAGCATTCTTTGGCATTGCCTTTCTTTGGGATTAGAATGAAAGCTGACCTTTTGCAATCCTGTGGCCACTGCTGAGTTTTCTAAATTTGCTCACATATTGAGTGCAGCACTTTTACAGCATCCTCTTTTTGGATTTGAAATAGCTCAACTGGAATTCCATCACCTCTACTAGCTTTGTTCATAGTGAAGTTTCCTAAGGCTCACCTGGCTTTGCATTCCAAGATATCTGGCTTGAAGTGAGTGATCATACCATTGTGATTGTCTGCATCATGAAGATTTTTTTTGTATAGTTCTTCTGTGTATTCTTGTCACTTCTTAATATCTTCTGCTTCTGTTAGGTCCATACCATTTCTTTCCTTTATTGTGCCCATGTTTGCATGAAATGTTCCCTTGGTATCTCTAATTTTCTTGAAGAGATCTCTAGTCTTTCCCCTTGTATTATTTCCCTCTATTTATTTGTACTGCTCACAGAGAAGGCTTTCTTACCTCTCCTTTCTATTCTTTGGAACTCTGCATTCAAATGGATATATCTTTTCTTTTTTCCTTTGTTTTTCACTTTTTTTCTTTTCACAGCTAATTATAATGCCTCCTCAGACAGCCATTTTGCTCTTTTGCATTTCTTTTTATTGGGAAGAAGAGAATGGCAAACCACTTTGGTATTCTTGCCTTGAGAACCTCATGAACAGTTTTAAAATGTCATTTCATAGTAATTGTATATAAGCTGCTACTAACACAGACTCTCAAGAGTCTGCTTTTACGTCATAGGTTACCCATAAAAGCAGCAACTAAAGATATATCATATATAAACAAGACAAATTCCTAAGGAGTGGGACACATAAATGTAAAAGATAATAATAGTAATAATAACAGTGCAAGGATCTATGAAGAAAAAAAGGATGCATTTCTTTTTAACCTCATAACAAGGAAAATATTTCTATCAAATATCCTTCAGAATATAAAGACAATGAAAAAAAGATAAATTTAATTTTATAGCAGAAGGCACCATAAGAAATGTAAATTTGGAATAAGCATAACAAATTGGGAAAAAAATTTATAAGATATCACAAACAAAAGGATAAACTTTCATTCTTCTGTATTGTTGGTGGAAATGTGATACCTATAAATGTTATATTACCAGTTGAGTCATCAGTCTTACTTGCAAGAATTTTTCCAAAGATATCCTGACAAATTGATTTACAGAATGTTATTCATAATAATATTTTTAGTAATATGAAAAAGTAGAAACAATCCATAATTCTATCAATAGGAAACTGACGTATTAATACAATCACATATTAGATAACATTCAGTTGTTTTTTAAAAGAATGATAATTCTCTCAGTCATGTGGATATATGATTTAATTAAAAAAAAAAAAAGCAAGGCACAGGATAGTATGCAAACATATTATTTACACATTAATAATTTTTTATTTGCAAAAATAACATGAGATCAAAATTTGTCCCCAAAACATTTGACAATGTCTATTCCTATAAAACTCCTAAACCTCATAAAAAGTATTTACAAAATTTTAAGGCTAGCATCCTACTTAATGGTGAAAGACTGAATAACGCATATTTCAAAAGATCAGAAACAATATACCAAAATCTCACCACTCTATTCAATATTGTAGTAAAGTCTACACTCAGCACAATAATATAAGCAAAATGAAACAAAAAAAATGCCATCCAGAATAGAAAAGAAGTAGTAATACTGTTTAGAAAGCTGTTGGAATCTATAATAGCTACCAAAACTAAAAAGAAAGTTTAACAATTTTACAGAATACAAACTCAACAGTGAAATGCTTATCACTACAACAACAAACAAAACTAAATAAAAGTTCTATTTTTTACTGCATCAAAAATATGAAATACATAGAGAAAAATCTAAAAGCTAATATGCAAAAGGCCTGTACACTGTTATATATGAAATATTGCTGAATTCAGAATTCTTAATAAATGAAGAAATACACCATGTCATGAAAAGAAGATACAATATAATTAAGAAATAAATTTAGCCCAAATCAATCTATAGATTTGGTGTCTTGCCAATTGAAATTTCAGCAGGTACTTTTAAAAATAAAAAGTAGCAAAGTGAGTCTATTATATATATTTATATTTATATATATATATATATAGAGAGAGAGAGAGAGAGAGAGAGAGAGAAATGCAAAAGACCTAAAACATCAAAACAATATTGAAAACAAAAATGATAAATTTGAAAAACTAGCCCTGTGCAAGTTCAAGACTTGCAGTAAAGTTACTGTCATCAAGGCAATGTGGTACTGGTATACAGTAGATAAATGGAACAAAATAGCAAGTTAGAAACAGAGTCACACATATATTAAAAACTGATTTTCAACGAGATATGAAGTTTAGTCAGCAGAGAAAGGGTACCTTTTTGACAAATGATAGTGGAAGGTCGCTGTTCATATGCAAAAAAGAACTGTAATCCAAAAGCTGAGTGCGGAAGAATTGATGCTTTTGAACTGTGGTGTTGGAGAAGACTTTTGAGAGTCCCTTGGACTGCAAGGAGATCCAACCAGTCCATCCTAAAGGAAATCAGTCCTGAATATTCACTGGAAGGATTGATGTTGAAGCTGGCCACCTGATGTGAAGAGCTGACTCATTTGAAAAGCCCCTGATGCTGGAAAAGATTGAAGGTGGAAGGAGAAGGGGATGACAGAGGATGAGATGGTTGGATGGCACCACCAAGTTCAGTGGACATGAGTTTGAGTAGACTCTGGGAGTTAGTGGTGGACAGGGAGGCTTGGCGTGCTGCAGTCCATGAGGTCTCAAAGAGTCGGACACAACTGAGGGACTGAACTGAACTGAACTGAATTCATAGTATGCAACAAATAAAACACATTAATTTAAAATGGATAAAACAGACATAAACATCTAATGTTATGAAACTTGTAGAATAAAAGAATAAAATATAGGAAAAAATTGTCTATCTTGATTAGGAAATCAAGATAGATAATTCTCAGATATAATATCAAAAGCATGACCCATGAGGGAACAAATAATTGGAATTCATGGAAAAAAAAAAAAAACCTGTTCTTAGAAGGATGTTTTTAAGAGAATGAAAAGGCTAGCAAAATATTTGGCAAAAAGTATTTTCAATGTCTAAGTGCCTGGCAAAGTTTTTATAGTCATAATTTAAATAATTCTCAAAACACAATAATAGGAAAACCAGCAAGACAATAAAAAATGAAGTGAAGACTTGAACACTTTATAGACAAAGATACACAAATGGCTAAAAAGCACTAACATAAAAATGTTTAAAAGCATTAGTCATTAGGAAATGCAAATGAAAATCACAATGATGTACTATACATTTATTAGAATGTCTAAAATGAAAACTTCTGACTATACCAAATATTTGCAAGGATACTGAGGAATTGTAAAGCATACATTCAGTTCAGTTCAGTTCAGTCGCTCAGTCGCTCAATCGTGTCCAACTCTTTGCAACCCCATGAATCCCAGCACGCCAGGCCTCCCTGTCCCTCACCAACTCCTGGAGTTCACTCAGACTCATGTCCATCCAGTCAGTGATGCCATCCAGCCATCTCATCCTCTGTCATCCCCTTCTCCTCTTGCCCCCAATCCCTCCCAGCATCAGAGTCTTTTCCAATGAGTCAACTCTTCACATGAGGTGGCCAAAGTACTGGAGTTTAAATTTCAGCATCATTCCCTCCAAAGAAATCCCAGGGCTGATCTCCTTCAGAATGGACTGGTTGGATCTCCTCGCAGTCCAAGGGAATCTCAAGAGGCTTCTCCAAAACCACAGTTCAAAAGCATCAATTGATCGGCGCTCAGCCTTCTTCACAGTCCAACTCTCACATCCATACATGACCACAGGAAAAACCATAGCCTTGACTAGTCGGACCTTTGTTGGCAAAGTAATGTCTCTGCTTTTTAATATACTATCTAGGTTGGTCATAACTTTCCTTCCAAGGAGTAAGCGTCTTTTAATTTCATGGGTGCAGTCACCATCTGCAGTGATTTTGGAGCCCTCAAAAATAAAGTCTGACACTGTTTCCACTGTTTCCCCATCTATTTCCCATGAAGTGATGGGAGCGGATGCCATGATCTTTGTTTTCTGAATGTTGAGCTGTAAGCCAACTTTTGCACTCTCCTCTTTCACTTTCATCAAGAGGTTTTTTAGTTCCTCTTCACTTTCTGCCATAAGGGTGGTATCATCTGCATATCTGAGGTTATTGATATTTCTCCAGGCAATCTTGATTCCAGCTTGTGCTTCTTCTAGCCCAGCGTTTCTCATGATGTACTCTGCATATAAGTTAAATAAACAGGGTGATAATATATAGCCTTGACGTACTCCTTTTCCTATTTGGAACCAGTCTGTTGTTCCATGTCCAGTTCTAACTGTTGCTTCCTGACGTGCATACAGATTTCTCAAGAGGCAGGTAAGGTGGTCTGGTATTCCCATCTCTTTCAGAATTTTCCACAGTGTATTGTGATCCACACAGTCAAAGGCTTTGGCATAGTCAATAAAGCAGAAATAGATGTTTTTCTGGAACTCTCTTGCTTTTTCCATGATCCAGCGGAGGTTGGCAATTTGATCTCTGGTTCCTCTTCCTTTTCTAAAACCAGCTTGAACATCAGGAAGTTCACTGTTCATGTATTGCTGAAGCCTGGCTTGGAGAATTGGCAGTATGTAAAATTGTTCAATCACTTTGGAAAACAATTTGAGAATTTTTGAAAAAACTAAAGACACATCTACCAAAAAACTAGTAATTCCACTTCTAGGTATTTACCCCAAGAGCGTGTCCAAATCATATGTTGTACACAAGTATTCTCAGCAGCTATTTCTGTAGTAACCATAAACTGAAATGTTCGAAATGCCCATTGGCCAGCAGATAGATAAAGAAATGTGATATATCTTCCACATGGAAAACTACTCAGTAATAAGAAATATCAACACACAAAAACAGAGTTCACAACCAACATGGTAAGTACAGAAAAGACTATGCACTATATGATTCTACTTAACACAAACTCTCAAAAAAAAAAAAAAAGGAAAGGCAAAACTACCATCACAGGGCTTCCCAGTGGGTAAAGAATCCTCTTGCAAATTTTTGAGATGCAGGAGACATGGGTTCAGTTCCTGGGTCAGGAGAGAAAATAGCAGCTCATTCCATTATTCTTGCCTGGAAAATCCCATGGACAAAGGAGCCTAGTGGGCTACAGTCCATGGGGTCACAAACAGTCAAACACGACTGAGGGACTGAGCACACACACACACACGTGTGCCCAAGGGGCTCGGGCAGGGCTGGGGCTCCTGGCAGCTCTACTCTGGAGGGAGAGTTCCACTTGCAGGGGCAGTGAACCTTGGGGAATGATGATTACGTTCATATTCTAGATTGACATATGCTTACATGGATCTACACATGTTGAAACTTTTTCAATTGTGCACTGTAAATATATGTAGTTTGCTAAATGTCAATATGCCATAATAAAGCCAGGAAAATAATAAATAGAGTGACGATAAAGATGACATAAGAGCCTACAGAGACTTCCAATGGTCAAATATGGAAGGATTTGATCATTGGAAAGAACAATAACTACAATTAAAAAACCCCTCTAATTTCACAATGACACTTTTTAAAAGAGATGAAAGGGTAAGGCAAAGGAAAGAAGTCAGTATTTAATTTATATTTTCTGTGCAAACTATATTTCAGCATAACCATTTAGGTAAACCAGAATAGGAAAAGTAATTCTTTATGGAAAGAATAAACTCAGCTAGTAAATGTGAAACAAGTGTTTCAGGCAAAGTACATTAGTGAATAAAACCATTAGATAAAGGATTGATGGGCAACTTTGCAATGAAAGTACAGAATACCTACTGTTTTGCCCCCTACTGTTTTACCTACTGTTCACTCTCAGCATCACTAAAAGCAGGACAATAAGATAGTATATGGTGCCTAATGTAATGTAGCATAGCATATTTATGGTTACTAATAAATATTGTTAGGTAAAGAAAGTTGAAGTGAGTCTATTTAAATCTTTACAGCTACCCTCCAGGAAATGTAGGAAGAAGCTAAATGAGACGATGAAAAAGCAGGTTAAAATCAGAAACTAGGACATTGTTCCTGGTGGCTCAGACAGTAAAGAATATGTCTGCAATGCAGGAGACCCGGGTTCAGTTCCTGAGTTGGGAATGCCCCCTGGAGAAGGGAATGGCAGTCCACTCCAGTATTCTTGTCTGGAGAATTCCATGGACAGAGGAACCTGGCAGGCTATAGTCTTTGGGGTCACAAAGAGTCAGACACAACTGAGTGACTAGTACTTTCAATACAGGTCATCCTTCCAATAACTGGAGCAAATTATCCAACAAGTTAATGACATATAAGAAGAGGACAGTTAATTAAAAAAAAAAAAGAGGCATAAAAATAAAATGCAATTTAAGGACTTGTTTTAGATTCTGATTTGTATAAACAGTTTTAAACATGGTAGGATATTAGGTAACTACAGGAAAGTATCAATTTTGTTAGATTTAAAATTTGGTCTTATTAATATTTAAAAAACTATTTACATTTTGGGGAGAGATATAAATCTTAAGATGTATGTTGCAATGGTGTATGGTCTTGAAGTTGCTTTGGAATTCTTGACAATTGTACCAAAAATGAAATAGATGAGGCACGGATAAAGTGGTAAAACATGGTGAGTTGCCTCACCTAGGTTATGGAGAGAACAGGTTTATTACACTTGTGTGTTTGATATTTTTCACAGTAAATATTTTAAAACAATAAAAACAATATATTCTGAAAACTAGATATTCCTCTTGTCTCCTTTCTGCTAAACTGGCTTTGCTGTTCTTCTACTTGTTACCTGGTGTTTCTCACTCATTCACTTTCCCTTCCTCAGACCACAGGAATTGACCCAGTCTGGGATTTATCTGAAAGTCACTTCAACCAATTATATTTTAAGAATACTGAAGTGAGTACTGATGTGGATTTGTAGGAATTTGATTATCCCATTTAATGGACATTTTTTCATTCTTCTCACCAAAAGGAATTACAGAAACCTAGTTCAACTATACTAAGTACAAGTTAGTCTTTCAGAAAGACTTGTGAAATAATACACAGATGTAAATGAGGTATTCTAAGAATTTTTTCATATAAGTACTAAATAATTTTCAAAATTTGAATGACAAAAATATCCTTCAGCTTGATACTTACATTGCTTCAGAGTTTTCAAATATTTACATTGATTATCATTGCACTTTATTATGAATATAGGAAATATTGGACCTAACGTACATTA
This sequence comes from Bos javanicus, assembly GCF_032452875.1. NCBI lineage: Eukaryota > Metazoa > Chordata > Mammalia > Artiodactyla > Bovidae > Bos > Bos javanicus. The sequence goes on along the minus strand of NC_083879.1, from coordinate 4,006,456 downwards.
ACTGCAACATAAAACGTATGTCCATTCAAGTATAATCCCTGATAACCACTTGTGCAGTTAATTGCTGTGTTCCTTCCAAATAAGGTAGAAGAGAGAAAGTTCTAAGAGAGAACTACTTAAAAAAGAAATTCTACTGTTCACTACACTTTTTTCCACATTTTTTATTGAATAGAGTCACTTCTAGCATTCTTACCATTGCCTTTTATTGCATAAATAAATATTATTGGAGCTTCCCAGGTGTTTCAGTGGCAAAAAAAAAAAAAAAAAAATCCATCTACCAAAGCAGGAGATGTAAGAGATGTGGATTTGACCCCTGGTTGAGGAAGATCTCCTGGAGAAGGCAATGGAAACCCACTGCAGTATTCTTGCCTGGAAAATCCCATTGACACAGGAACCTGGAGGGCTGCCATCCATGGATTGCTAAGAGTTGTACACAACTGAGCAACTGAGCATACAAACTGTTCTACACGTTTTTATCTTATATGATTTACAAATATATTTCACATATCTTTCTAACATATGAAGAAATATTGAGTAAAACATATACTTACAAGTTTTTGGAATACATGTAATTCTCCAAAACATGATGTATTTATTTTTTCAGCAAAGAGAAAACTATAAGAGTTAGCTGAACAAAAACACCAAAAGTACAACCTGTTTTCAGGGAATTAAAGAAGCACAAAGAAAACGTAATTAATTATCAAAGTCAGTTTGAAATTAGGCTAAAATATGATTTCTAGTCTAAAAAGTAAAAGTCGACAAATTAACTCAAATCTAGAAGCACACCAGAAATGGTTTACCATAAATGCATCTTTATTTTTATATATTTTAATTATACGTATAAGTATATATACATATTTTATTTATGAAGACAATCCCATTTTTGTCAGATTTGTTCTCAATTTCCAGTAAATTATTCATACATATTCAGACACTAAATATTCCTATTAAAAGAATTTAGGAAATTTCTTGTTAGACATATACCATCATAAGGGTGAAAGAAAGTGTTCATCTGCTGTGTTTGCTTTTTTATCTTATCTGAACCTGTGTTGTTACTGTATTCAAACTGGAAATGAATATCACCAAACTGAGGAAAACAGGACATTTTTGAAGTTTTTGTTTCAGTTTCATAATCTGCCACTTTAAACTGTGACTCAAATCTTTGCTAACCTAGAAGTTAGCATCATTCAAGAACTTTTTCATTTGTTCCAATCTTTTGATTGTCTGTGAACAGCAGAAATGCTTTCATAGATTCTCAGTAGAGTTTGACAAATAAATACGAAATAGCATAAAAATAATGAATACTCTTCATGGCATGTTTGCTTTGTGACAGACACATGCACAGCATGCTCACCTTACACGGATCCCAGATGGATTTCCATCTCCATTTCATATTGGAGAGGGGTTGCTTGACTAGACAAAAGCTACATGATTGGGAAGCACTGTTTAGTCATGAGCCTATGTAAGCCTCAGTTTTTAGCTGGGAAAGATTGAAGGCAGGAGGAGAAAGGACGATAGAGGATGAGACGGTTGGGTGTCATCACTGACTCAATGGACACGAATTTGAGCAAACTCCAGAAGATGGTGAAGGACAGGGAGGCCTGGTGTGCTGCAGTCCATGGGGTCGCAGAAAGTTGGACACGGCTTAGTGACTGAACAACAGCTAGGCCCTTATTTCAAGCTGTCAGAACTAGTGCTTGTTCCCAGCAAAACAGAAGTAAGTAATATATAGGCTCTGCTCCCTGTACACCGGGAGTAAGGGAGCAAGTGAGCCATAGAGCATTTGCAAGTTCCCACATCTGACTCAGACTCAGTTTCCTCCATTATTAAGTGAGAGATCATGGCATCTGGTCCCATCACTTCATGGCAAATAGATGGGGAAACAGTGGAAACAATGTCAGACTTTATTTTTGGGGGCTCCAAAATCACTGCAGATGGTGACTGCAGCCATGAAATTAAAAGACGCTTACTCCTTGGAAGGAAAGTTATGACCAACCTAGATAGCATATTCAAAAGCAGAGACATTACTTTGCCAACAAAGGTCCATCTAGTCAAGGCTATTGTTTTTTCCTGTGGTCATGTATGGATGTGAGAGTTGGACTGTGAAGAAAGCTGAGCGCCGAAGAATTGATGCTTTTGAACTGTGGTGTTGGAGAAGACTCTTGAGAGTCCCTTGGACTGCAAGGAGATCCAACCAGTCCATTCTGAAGGAGATCAGCCCTGGGTGTTCATTGGAAGGAATGATGCTAAAGCTGAAACTCCAGTACTTTGGTGACTCATTGGAAAAGACCCTGATGCTGGGAGGGATTGGGGGCAGGAGGAGAAGGGGACGATAGAGGATGAGATGGCTGGATGGCATCACCGACTCAAAGGATGTAAGTTTGAGGGAACTCCGGGAGATGGTGATGGACAGGGAGGCCTGGTGTGCTGCTATTCATGGGGTTGCAGAGTCGGATACGACTGAGTGACTGAACTGAACTGAACTGAACTGAACGATACAGCAGCACTGATAGCAGGGCTAAATTAGACAATGATACTCAATGAAACAATGAAACGTCTGCCACATAGTAGGCATTCAACACATTTCAGTTCTCTTTTATTCTGTGAGTCTGTAACATGGAAGAGATTCAGAACAAGAAAGAATTCATATATGGAATTTAGAAAGATGGTAACGATAACCCGGTGTACGAGACAGCAAAAGAGACACTGATGTATAGAACAGTCTTATGGACTCTGTGGGAGAGGGAGAGGGTGGGAAGATTTGGGAGAATGGCAATGAAACATGTAAAATATCATGTAAGAAACGAGTTGCCAGTCCAGGTTCGATGCACGATGCTGGATGCTTGGGGCTGGTGCACTGGGACGGCCCAGAAGGATGGTATGGGGAGGGAGGAGGGAGGAGGGTTCGGGAGGGGGAACACATGTATACATGTGGCGGATTCATTTTGATATTTGGCAAAACTAATACAATTACGTAAAGTTTAAAAATAAAATAAAATTAGAAAAAAAAAAAAAAGAATTCAGAAGGGGAGTCAATTTTTAAAAATATTTAGTGACTTTGATTTATTACCAAGAGAGTTTCAATTTGAAGAATAACATACTTCACATTTTAAATAAAAAGTCAAAAAAATCACTAGTACACAAAAAAATCACTCTTAAGCAAATTACTTTAATGACTTGTGGTAAATGCGCACTTGAACGTTGGACAATTTGGAGAGTAGCAGAGTGCTTTATTCTTACAAGGATCATTTGTTCTGTATTTGACAAAAACGATGAACATTTCATTCTGCTTTACTTTTAAATGGGTATTATTGTCTCTGTTATTTGACAATGGCAAGGAAATGTCACACCAATCAGAAAAGCCCATTCATACTTAACAGGTCAACTACAGAACAGAACGTTCCTTTGACTGATTTATGGTTTGAAAATTCTACATAAACAGTGTTGATATTTCCATTTTTACCAAGTATCAGCACAAGACACTTTACAACTGTTGTTGAAGCAAAACACAACTGTTTGCTGCTATAAAAAACAGTAGCAAGTAAACAAAAATTTTTTTAATGCCTATTTACTGAAAATGGGTAGTTATAACAGTAGTGTGTTTTAACCTTTAACTTGTTAAAATTTATGTTCACTAATGATCAAAACATATTATTTGAACGCGAAGTTCTTGAAACCATGGGTTAAAATTTATAACATCTTTTGAGGGGCAATGTTTGCTAGCTATATTCTTATAAGTGTAACTGAAAATTAGCATATGAACTTTGTAAGCACATATCCTAAATGTTCTTTCTTTGTCAGAGCCTTGCTAGAATATTCTCTTAAACTTATTCTAAATATCTTGATGTTGCCTGTTCTCATTTAAATATTAATGTGGTCAGCAAGTGTAATTGCATAGCACCTTTCTTATCAAACAAACTTTTAATTAAGTACTTCAAAAGAGAGACCAACTTTCTAAACATTTTACAGCTGTAATGTTGGTCTACAGTGATGTGAACAGATTTCAGATACCTACAGACAATTTTATGAGAAGAAATTTCTCTAATTCTCTCATGTCTTTGAATTGGTATATGAAGAATTACACCTTTTTCTCTGTGTTGGGCCTGCTCTTTAAGAGTGAGTTTGTGTGTGTGTGTGTGTGTGTGTGTGTGTGTGTGTGTTTTGCTGATCAGTACAGGAATTCAGGAGGAAATGCATTACCCTTGAGTTCTGGGGAACTTAGATTTATGAGATGTATTTGTGTGCTCAAGCATATCAAGACCTGCATAAAAACCAGTGCATTCCCTGAACTCAAAATCATTTAGTAATCTCTCTTACATCCCATCTCCTTATCAAGGAGAAACGCCCTACAACCATTACTAAAGCTTCAAAAGCCTATCATTTAAAACAAATCTCCAGGCAATCCCTTGCTTTTAATATCAGAGGCTTATTATTGTACTTTACATATAGACACAAATATGGAAATTTGTATTTTAAAAGCTTCATGCTTATGTGCATCTATACAACAGAATCAAAGGATGCTAAACACTTTTGACTTTTTAATTTTAAAGTCGCTCTCTTTATTTATTTATTTATGTGTCTTTTAAAAAATTAGTAAGCTTGACCAACAGGACTGTCAAAGAGAGGGTAAGATTAATAAATGGAAAGGTAGAGCAATGGATTTGGTGGGGGTAAACTGATTAAACTGAGTCGAGCTTAATTCAAAGCAGCAGGAGCAACAGATGCCGTTGCCTTTGTTTATTTTCCCTTGTTGTCAGATGGAAAGGGAGAGATAAATACTAGGAGGGAGGAGAAAGCTGAATTGTATTTCTGCTCCACCTTACCCTGCTGCCACATTTCAACACTCACAGTGGTCTAAACAAAGTCCTTTCTTTGGAGTGGACCATCCAATCCTGGTGACCAGCTGTCTCTTTGAAACTGGGTGGAGGGTGATCAGTAGGATAGAAATCATACATAAACAACATCAATTTATTTTCCCATGAAAAATGAAGCAGTTATATTGTGTTCTTTTATTCTGAGAATCTTAAGGCAACTATGAAGCTATGAATCTCTACACTGGACTATATGTCTTTAAAGGCAAAAATAGACCTTGTTTCACTATACCTTCAGCACCTTTCAGTACCTGGCATACAGTAGACAGTAAATGGCTGTTTAAAGATAAAATCAATCATATTTTTCCAATAGTACTGGAGCATTATTGAGACCTGCTTTTAGCCCACCATGGTTATACCACAAGAAAAGTCTTCTTTTGTATATTTTTTTGTGGTAACCTTCCTGACATCATGAAACCTAATGAAGTACATTAATTTGTACTGGCATATGTTAGGAAATTTTAGCATTGCAGATACAGTAGTGAAGTGAGGATTAAAAAAAGTCTAATCTCACAGAGATTACATTAAAAGCAATAAAAATAAGTAAGTAAGTAATACATAGACATACCTCAGAACTATTATAGGTTCATTTCCAGATCACCACAATATAACAGATAATTCAATAAAGTGAGTCACATGAATTTTTCTTTGCCACTGCATATAAGAGTCACATTTAAACTGTAGTATATTGAGAGTGCAACAGCATTGTGTCTAAAAAAGGTAGATACCTTAATTAAAATATACTTTATTGCTAAAAATCACTAACAATCATGTGAACCTTCAGAAAGTTGTAATCTTTTCGCTAATGGAAAGTCTTGTCTCTATGATAATGGCTGCTGATTGCTCAGGGTGGTTGAGAAAGGTTGAAGTGGCTGTGGCAATTTCTTAAAACAAGACAATGAAGTTTGGCACATTGATTGATGTTTCCTTCCATGAATCATGAATCTGAGGCACACATATTTGATAGCAGTTTACATTCATATAAATTCTTTCAAGCTTATCAACCAATTTTATGTAATATATGTAATATTCTGCATCCACTATTGTCACTTCAAGATTTTTCAGGGCATATTTACCAAGAGTAGTTTCCATCTAAGAAAAGAAACCCTTTTCTTTGCTTATCAGTAAGAAGCAACTTCTCATCCACTGAAGTTTTATCATTAGATGGCAATAATGCAGTCACATCTTCAGACTCCACTTCTAACTCCTGCTCTCTTGCTATTTGCACCACATCTGCAATTACTTCTTCCACTTGAGTCTTGAACTTTTCAAGGCCACTCGTATAAGCATTGAAATCAACTTCTTCCAAACTCCTGTTAATGTTGACATTTTGATCTCTCTCCATGAGTCACAAATGTTCTTAATGGCATCTAGAATAGTGAATTCTTTCCAAAAAGTTTTCAATTTAATTTGCCCAGATCCATCAGAGGAATCACTATCTATGGCAGCTATAGCCTTACAAAATGTATTTCTTAAATAATAAGACTTGAAAGTCAAAATTACTCTGATCCATTGGCTGCAGAATAAATGTGGGGTTAGCAGGCATGAAAACAACATTAATCTCATTGCTCATCTCCATCAGAGCCTTCGGTGATGAGGTACATTGTCAATAAGCAGTAATCTTTTGAAAGGGATCTTTTTTTTTTTTTTTTCCTGAGCAGTAGTAGTGGGTGGGCTTAAAATATTCAGTAACTATGTTGTAAACAGATGTGCTGTCATCCAAGCTTTGTTGTTCCATTTACAGAGCACAGACAAGATAGATTTAGCGTAATTCTTAAGGGCCCTAGGATTTTAAGAATGGAAATGAGCACGGGCTTTGACTTAAAGTCACCATCTGTATTAGCCCTGAATAACAGTGTTAGTTTGGCTTTGAAGCTTTAAAGCCAGGCATTGACTTTTTTTTCTGGCTATGAAAGTCCTAATATAAGACTGGTTTGTCTCCATTGAGAATATAAGACTGGTTTGTCTCCATTGAAAATCTGTTATTTAGTGTAGTCACTTTATTATCTTAGCTACATCTTCTGGATAGCTTGCTGCAGCTTCCACATTAGAACCTGCGGCTTTATATTGCACTTTTACATTGTGGAGATCACTTCTTTCTTTTCACCTCATGAACCAACCTCTGCTAGCTTCAAACTTTTCATCTGCAATGTCCTCACTTCTCTCAGTCTTCATATAATTGAAGAGAGTTGGGGCCTTAATCTGGATCTGGCTTTGATTTAGGGGAATGCCATCAGTTCAGTTCAGTTGCTCAGTCGTGTCTGACTCTTTGTGATCCCATGGACTGCAGCACGCTAGGCTTTCCTGTCCATCATCAACTCCCAGAGCTTGCTCAAACTCTTGTTCATCGAGCTGATGATGCCATCCAACCATTTCATCCTCTGCCGTCCTCTTTTCCTCCTGCCTTCACTGTTTTCCAGCATCAGGGTATTTTCCAATGAGTCAGTTATTTGCATCAGATGGCCGTAGTATTGGAGTTTCAGCTTTGGCATCAGTCCTTTCAATGAATATTCAGGACTGATTTCCTTTATAACTGACTGGCTTGATCTTATATTCCAAGGGACTCTCAAGAGTCTTCTCCAACACCACAGTTCAAAAGCATCATAGGGAATGCCATGGGTGGTTTGATTTTCTCTCCTGACCATTAAAACTTTGCCTGTATTAGCAATAAGGCTGTTTCACTTCCTTATCTGTTATGTGTTAACTAAAGTACCACTTTTAATTTACTTCAATAACTTTTTTTTTTTTTTTTTGCATTCATAACTTGGCCAACTATTTGGTAAAATGAGGCCTGAAGAAAAAGAGAGAAATGAAGGAAAGATTGGTCAATGAAGAAGTCAGAACATACCGAACATATGCTACTTAATATAAACATCTTATATGTGCTTAGTTTGGGATACCCCAAGCAATTGAATTATAACATCAGAGATCAATGATTACAAATTGTCATAACAAATATAACATTCATTAAAAAGCTTAAAATACTGTGAGAATTGCCCAAGCTGTGACCCAAAGACACATGAGTGATTGCTGTTGGAAAAATGGCATTGATAGAATTGTTTGGCATGGGGTTTCCATAAACCTCCAATTTATACCTAAAAAATACAAAATCTGAAAAGTGAAATAAGGCAAAGTACAATAAAATGAGTTATGTCTTAGAGTCTATTTGACTAGAAAACAGAGTCTGCATCAAAGCATAAACACTCATTCTTTATTGAGAAGTATTTAACCAGGGCAGTGACAGTAAGGGGCAAGTTTAGCATGGCAGGTAGGATGGCAGCATCCAAGGTGACGTTTAATGGAACTGGCTGATGCTTCAGTCGTGTCCATTTGTTGATAAGAGTTAACACTGGGCAGAGTTTAGAGAGAGTAGTCATTGGGAAACAGGAAGGGAGGGAAAGTCTTCTCCCCATCTGCTACTTCTCATTAGCCAAAATTTCTTGCTATGGTTCTGCCCCTGTAGTGTTGGTGGCAGTGGTTAAATCTAATTTATAGTATTTTGGGGTTACCTGGTCCTTTGGAGCAGATGCTGGAGAAACCAGCTCCCCAGTCTCATAATATGAAGCTTCTTTGGGGTTTGGTAGTATTGGTTGGGCCTCTATGGGTCACACTGGGTGACCTAAGTGGCATTATAACCACTTTATAAGTATAGTGTTTGGCCAAGCACTGGGCATGTAACTCATACCAGTCTGATTCATTCCCTGAGGATGTTATTCTAACCTGAGAAGTAGAAATCTCAGTTATGAACTCTGTGAGGGTTGATGATATAATCCTTAGTTTACAGTCCTTTCTTTCTTTGGAGAAAATCATATGCAGCTAAAAAAAAAAAAAAAGGAGAAGAAAAAGCCACAATAAGACCATTGAGTGGGGAGATTTAAATGGCGTTGTGTCTTTGGTGTCTTTCCTTTGAGGTGGTAGATGACTCCTGGTTCCCACAGCTTTTCTATTTGATTCAGTCAGCTATCCCAAATCTTTACTAGATCACTTTTTTAAAGCTGCTTTGAGTTGGGATTATGTCATTTGAACTGAAATAAATCCTACCTAATGCAGCATGTATTATTTTCTTCAGTTTTCAGAAAAGAAAGTGAAAACATTAAGCCATTTCCTGAGCATCATTAATTTAGTTGTTATTTTGACTAAATTATACAGTCACTCTAGAATGTGCACCACTGATGGCAATCAGTTGTTACATATTTCCTGAGAATTACAACAGAGGAAAAGTACATAAGGGCACTAAATTATATTGAATATAAATTAATCTGACAGGTGATACAAAAAAGTAGTATCCCATATTCCAGAGTTTCAAGCTAATCATTATAAATGCAAATATAAATTGTATACAACTCTAGACAGTTTTAGGAATTTGTAATATGTATTTTGTATTAGTCTGCTCTTCATTTCTACCATATAGTAAGAATGGGAGCTAATGTTTACTCTGGTCTAACGTAGACAAGACATTGTACTTACATACATTATCTCACTAATGACATTTATTCCTCCCAACAACTCTGTTATCTCTCTTCTCCAAATGTATAAACTGGACCTCACAATGGATAAGTAATTTCCTATCCAGTTGCAAGTATTTGAAGATGATGGGGCTAGGTTATCATTATGTCTGATGCTGGAAGCTTTAACTAATACACCACAAAACTAAACAATAATAACTAAATAAACAAACAAAAAAACTAAACAATAATCTAACCCACATATGCTATTGTGGGTTTTGGATAATTGGTAATTTTAGAAAAGTCAGCGTATTTCTGGTAATAAATCAAATGTGCATATGCTCAGTTGCTTCAGTCATGTCCAACTCTTTGTGACCCTAGGGACCATAGTTTGCCAGGCTCCTCTGTCCATGGGATTTTCCAGGCAAGAATACTGGAGTGGGTTGCCATGTCTTCTTTCAGGGGATCTTCCTGACCCAGGGATCAAAGCTGCGTTGCCTCTGTCTCCTGCATAGCAGATGGATTCTTTACCCACTGAGCCACCTGGGAAGCCAAATAAATCAAATACATAGTTCCAAAGTGAACATGGCATATACCAAATATTTCTTTTATAGACACTAACCGAAATGCAAACTTGGGATAAACTTCTTAATAGCAAGTGTGCCCTACTACTACTACTAAGTTGCTTCAGTCGTGTCCGACTCTGAGCGACCCCATGGACTGCAGCCCACCAGGCTTCTCCATCCATGGGATTCTCCAGGCAAGAACACTGGAGTGGGTTGCCATTTCCTTCTCCAATGCATGAAAGTGGAAAGTGAAAGTGAAGTCGCTCAGTCATGTCGGACTCTGAGCGACCCCATGGACTGCAGCCTACCAGGCTCCTTCATCCATGGGATTTTCCAGGCAACAGTACTGGAGTGGGGTGCCATTGCCTTCTCCCATAGTTTTGCACAAAAGCATTCTAAAAACTAAATATTTCCAATTTTGTTTTAAAATACTTTTCTTAAATGTATGTAAGTCATTTGCAATATATTATTGTTAAAAAGAAAAAAAAATAAAAGAAACTGGAATTTGAAGCATATATCAGTGCAAAGCTAATGCATTAACATATACCAGAAGTTCTCTTTTCTTTTCAGAGCATCTAATTACTCTAAATATATTAGTACATATATTAGCATAATTGTTTCACATATTGTAAAGTGCTCTTAAATACTCATAGAAAAGATGTATATACTATTCTATATCATTTAACCCACTGAATATTTTAAATTGTTAAACAAGAACTTAAAAGAAAATGTAAGAGTATATATGTATATGTATATATATATATATATATATATACACACACACACGCAAACACATATATTCAGGTGTTAAAATGCATCACCTCAGATAATTTGAATATGTAGATTAGCCTTGATAAACACTGACAGTGTTTTCTATACTTAACTTCCTTTTTTCAGATGTTTTTAACTCATCCATCTCCTTAAAAATCCCATAGAACATTTAAGTCAAATCTAAAAATATAGGACAGAATCAAACATGAAAGGAGAACAGCTATATCTAAGACAGTGAAAGTATTAGTGGCTCAGTCATGTCCAGCTCATTGTGACCCCATGAACTATAGCCCACCAGGTTCCTCTGTCCATGGAATTCTCCAGGCAAGAGTACTGCAGTGGGTTGCCATTTCCTTCTTCAGGGGATCTTCCTGATCCAGGGATCCAACCTGAGTCTCCTGCATTGCAGGTGGATTCATTACCATCTGAGCCACCAGGGAAGCCCCAGCAGTATTTAACATACAGCCAAAAAACCAAGTTTACCTTCAAATATATAGACAAATGTGAAGAATAAAAGAGGAAGAAACAGCCATACATATTAATGATACCAACATCTAATTACAACCTATTCTCTCATACTAATTTAATCAACAAATTGGTAGAGAAAATAATGTCACACTTAGGAATGTTTAATATTTATAGACAAATTCAGTTATATTTTATCAAACATAATCAGATTTAACAGTTTAATACTTTATCAGAGAAAATATGAGAGATTTGTAGAAATTACAAGTAACAGAAATAAACTGAAAAGTATTAAAGAACATTATAGAACAAATTGTGTCAACTGATCTTTATGCCCTCAAATATAAGACAATGCTAATGAAGCCTATTTAAGATAGACATAAATGCAAAAATATGTGCATGTTTATGTTTGCATGTTTACCTTTTGGGACATGAAATCTTTAAAAATGATTGAGTTTGTATTTTAATGTGTTCAAATTCATTATTAATTCATTGTTAAATTCATCATTAGTGTTATTTGTCAAATATTTCCAGCCTTGCACTTTCCATATATAAGGTAAGATTGCACTTTCTATGTGCACTGACTTTGGATTTGGAGGAGCAGTAGAAGAAGGGTGTGCATGTGATTATCAAGTCAAATCAGTGGTGAAGAGGACAGAACATGTAATGGCTGGGAAAAAAACCTGTCAGAGCTTTCTTCCCCTCTGCCTAGGAGTCTAGCAGTTTACAAGAATGGAGTTACATTTTGGGGGATAAAACTGTTAGGTCAAGTCCAAGTCACAGATTGAAGAGATGTGAAGTAGAACCCTGAGTGAACCTCAATGGGCATGTTTATTGAGTAAGAAGCATTTTCATTGTAATATGTTACTAAGATTTTAGAACTTCTTCTTAATGCAGTATATATGAATCTACCCTGATTGATAGAGAACCACTATATTTCTTCCTTTTAAATAGAGTAATAATTTATTTGGCAACATCCTAGTGATTAAAAAAGTCAGAGAAATGTGCACAAGCCACCAGATCAAACTCACCCACCAGGGGTCAGACACAAGAAGCAAAAAGACACCTGCAGGATATAGAAGGGTGACCTTAAAGACAGAAAGAGAAAATGAGAAGGTGGAAAAATAGGTTTCAAAAGAAGAAGATAAAAACTCAGAACGACTAAATGTAGTGGAGATAGGCAATCTACCTGAAAAATAAAAAATAACTCAGAGTAACTCTAGTAAAGATGAACCAACATCTCAAAAAAAGAATGGAGGCACAGGCAGAGATGATCCAAGAAATGATCCACAAAGACTTAGATGGTTTAAAGAGCAAACAAAAAGATGAGAAATAGAAAAACTGAAAACCAAACTATACTAGAAGGGATCAATAGCAGTATAAATGAGGCAGAAGAGCAGATGACTGAGCCGGAAGGCACAATGGTGGAGATCACGGTTATGGCACAGAATAAAGGAGAAAGGATGAAAAGAAAGGACAGTCTCAGAGAACTGTGAGACAACATTAAGTGCATCAATATTTTAGCGGTTCCTAAAAGGAAGAGAAAGATAAAGGGCCTGAGAAAATATTTGAAGATATTATAGCCTAATACTTCCCTAACATGAGAAAGAAAGTTCTCTCACCCAAGTCCAGGAAGCACAGAGAGCCCTATGAATGATGAGCCCAAGGAGGAACACCTCAAGATGTGTATTATTTAAACTGACAAAAATTAAAGACAAAGCAAAAATATTAAAAACAACAGGAAGAAAGCAACAAATAATATACAAGGGAATCCACATAAGCTTATCAGCTGATTTGTTGGCAAAAACTGCAGTCCAGAAGGGGATGGCATGACCTATTTCAAGTGATTAAAAGGAAAAACCTACGTATGGTCAAGAATACCCTACTCATCAAGGCTCTCATTTATTTCCTCCAGTGAAAGTTGCTCAGTCTTGTCCGACGCTTTGTGACCCCATGGACTTCTCCAGGCCAGAATACTAGAGTGGGTAACCTTTCCCTTCTCCAGGGTATCTTGCCAACCCAGGGATTGAACCCCAGTCTCCTGCATTGCAGGCAGATTCTTTACCAGCTGAGCCACAAGGGAAGCCCCCTTTAATTCCTAGTAGCACTTTAAATACCATAAGATTGTTTCTAAAGTTCTAGCTCAGATTTATACAAGTAAACAATAAATTACATTGTTAAGCTCCCTGAAGAAATGAAGCCAAGAATGTACCTTGTACTGAGACACAAATAAATGGCTGTACCTCAGTGATCTTGGGCTACTTCAGAATATATCTCTAATGTTAAAGGGCCTGACAGATAGGACACTAAAACATGTCAACCTTTAAGAAACCAATGAACATTTAGTTTTCATAGAATCAGAATTTAAACATAAATTTCTTAACAAAAACACTCATCAGATTAATTGTTTATATAGCTCATGGCAAGCATAAGACAGGTAAATGTAAAGAGGGCTTTCATAACAAAAATGACAACTGAAGGAGCTACTAGAAATTGAGATGTCAGAAAAGGCTTCCCCAAATGGGAGTTGTATGGGGTGAAAATGGAATTTGAAAACAGCCAACTTGGATTTTGATCTCCAACTCTGAACTGGGAAACTGATTTAATTATGAAATCCCCAGAAGTGGTCTGGACCCCATTCTCTGAACCTTGCCTTCTCTATGACATATGTCTCTCCTTTGTGACCTTAAATTTGTTCCTCTATTGTATTATTCAGGATTAAATTAGGCTTTGTCACTTATAAATACAATTCCTCCATTTCTTTTCTTTCTTTCTTTTTTTTTGTCTTTATCCCTATCAACTTTTCTTCTTTACAGACTTGGTGTGTTGCCCCTTCCAATCACTGATCACTCACTTTTTTGATCCCAAATTTTCCAAACCTGAGCTATCTCTCTTCACCGAATACTCAATCCAAACTGCCTTTGCCTCCATGATACTAAATCAAGAAGATGATGTTAATAATCTTCTTAGTCATCTTTCAACAGTATTTGACAACATTATCACTTGCTCCCTTTCCAAGCAAAGCATTCTTTACCTTCATTTTTTTTTTTGACATGGTAGCTTAAGGGTTTCTCTGTAAGGGGCTTCAGGACAGAAATATGATTGTTAAAAAAACTGATAGGGAATATGCATTGTAGCTGGATTTGGATGACAATTTCCCACTATTGAGGATTAAATTTCTATATAAAAAACAAGGTGGGAACACTGCAGCAATTGGGATGTGGACATTGCACTGCCAGAGCTTCCATGATCCCAACATTCCTTTTTTTTTTTCTGCCTCTCTGATCACTTATTGCATGTCCTTTCCAGGCTCCTCTTTATTCAGTTCAGTTCAGTTCAGTTCAGTCACTCAGTCGTGTCCCACTCTTTGTGACCCCATGAACCACAGCACACCAGGCCTCCCTGCCCATCACCAACTCCCAGAGTTTACCCAAACTCATGTCCATTGTATCAGTGATGCCATCCAGCCATCTCATCCTCTGTCGTCCCCTTCTTCTCCTGCCCTCAATCTTTCCCAGCATCAGGGTCTTTTCAAATGAGTCACGTCTTTATTACTTGTACCTTAAAGCTGGTTTTCATCAAGACTCTTCCTAAGCCCCTTGGCCCTTATACATTTGTTCTCCAATCCAGTTCCATGAGACTTTTAACTGAAATGCAAGTAAATGAAACCTATTCAAGTTATTTTAGGATTCTCTAGAGAGATGCAAAGATATCAAATGAACACTAGGACAGGAATTGTTCTATTCTCCTAAGGGCTGGAGCTAGGAAAGAGTACCATGGAATGCCTACTAGATTTCCTGAATTTACACACAATATTTCTAGTTACCAACTCAGAATGGATGGCTGCTATGAGTCCCAACTTCATTCCCCAGGAGGGAATTTCATCACATACACAGCTTCCTCCACTTATTAAAATCAATTTGCTCTGATATTAAAAATGCCTTCCTTTTCCTAATCTTAGGGCTTCCCTGGTAGCTCAGCTAGTAAAGAATCCTCCTGCAATGCAGGAGACCCCGGTCCCGGAAGATCTGCTGGAGAAGTGATAGGCTACCCACTCCAGTATTCTTGGGTTTCCCTGGTGGCTCAAGTTGGTAAAGGATCCACCGTCAATGCTAAGAGCTGGGTTTGATCCCTGGGTTGAGAAGATCCCCTGAGAAGGGAAAGTCTACCCACTCCAGTATTCTGGCCTGGAGAATCCCGCGAACACTGTATAGCCCATGTGTTCTCAATGAGTCGGACACAGCTGAGAGACTTTCACTTTTCCTAATCTTAATATACTTGAGGTGCTTCCCAATAAAATTTCCTTCAGAATTTATAACCTTAGATATTTCATTCTGAAGATTAACCTCTCACCACTTTTGTCCTTCTACAAAGGAAAAAAAAAAAAAATGCATACAGTATCAGTGCCGAAAAACTAAGCTCAGCTAGTTCAGTTCCTGATTTCATAAGAAATTTCAATCAAGAAAAGTATTTCTTTTTTTTTTTTTTCCCTTTTCAGGCAGTTGGACCAAGTTAAAGGCAGAGAAACACTATAAGCTAGTTTCTCCAAGTTCAGTTCATTGCTACAGTTGCTCCACTAAGAAGTGGTCCCTCTGCTACTACAATTTAATAAAGATAGAAAAGATTGAATTTCCTTACTTCACCCAAGCCAATTAATCAGTTGGCAAATTAAAGTCAGCTGTGGCTTGAAACCTTTGGTCACAGTTTGGACTTACTACCATCAGTTATATTATTGACAAAAAAAATCAGATTTATAGATAGCAGCAGGGCATTCAGACACTTTTGAAAATGAATATGATTCTTCACATTATTTTCTTCAGGTTGCCTGCTGTGGACTTACCTTCACACATTATTACTGAAAAAAAAAATAGTATAAGTCTTGCAATTGTAACTTCAATTGTATTGGAATTCTAACAATTTAATTTTATAGTTATAATATTGCAGACTCTGCTTTGTCAAGGAAAGATTCCTTGTCTTAAATATCAAATGAATACTTTTCAGTTCTCTTATAAATAGATACATCCATCTTAAGTTAATTGGAAAAGCAAAAACAAAGACACAAACATT
The DNA here is from genome assembly GCF_032452875.1 of Bos javanicus. NCBI lineage: Eukaryota > Metazoa > Chordata > Mammalia > Artiodactyla > Bovidae > Bos > Bos javanicus. Next base: position 3,990,271 of record NC_083879.1, on the reverse strand, counting down.
AATATTATACTTTTTATCCTTAAGATACCTAGGTTTAACTTCTTGCTCCTATTATGGTTTTGTAGAACTTTGAAATTTTGTGCTTGAAGACTATTTTTATTTTTTTCTGACTTGGTACCTAGTGACTCCACAGTAGCTGTCATACGGGATTTGGTAACACTTGAAATGTAATGACACTATTACACTTAAAATGCTTTTGTAACAAGTATACTGGTATTTTATATATATTTTTTAATTACTAAATGAATTTGAACAGAAATCAGTACTCTCATGCTTATGAATTACATGATTATATCTTTGCTCTTAAATCTCAATAATTGAAATATACATCAATGGTACACCAAAATCTTCTGGAATTAGTCAGCAATAAGGGAGCTTTTGAACATGAAACCTTTCTATCTGTAAGTTCACTGGACATGTTGATCCCCTTTTCTACCCTCTCATGGCATACTGCTGCTAGAAAATTTAACTAAAGGGCTCATCAAGCAAAAAGAGAGTGAGAAACTAGAACCCAGGGGAGGAAATTTCTATTTCAGTATCCTGGATTCTGAAATAAATTATGCTGACTGTTCCAGTCATTGACCACTTCCTTATTTATGGACTTACTCAGATGTCTATTATATGATTAAATACATATCTATGTATTTTTTGAAAAAACAATCTCATCACCTTTTATAAAAAGAAGTGTGAGTTATATAACTGAACATTTAAAATGCTTTCTGATAGTGAGCAGGAGCCATTTTTTGATCACTTGTTCATCAAATTTCATGAAAGCATGAATATTCCTAGGTGCACACAGCATGACAAAATAAAATCAGACACAGTATGCTTGTACTTCTATACATTAATTTATAAAGAACACAGTCCACCACTGTTCAGGACATTAAAATCAATTAAGTTGTTTAAGTATAAGGTTCACACAGAGGTAGATTAATTAAGATTAGAGATAGAGTCAAAATGCAAAAGATTTGCATAAAATGGCAAGAATTACCACATTATTTCCTTGTACACTTCAGTTTTTGATATAAACTATTTATAAAGGACAAATTGAATGCACGTACTGGAAGCAGTATGTCCTTCTAATGTCATGTTGAAGACATAACATAACAGAGCACCAAATACTGTATGTACATCTTTCTTACCCATACTAGAAAAAAAAGGGGGGGGCTCTCAGAGCAAAGATAGTTTTTTCAGCATAAGGTGATAGAACAACTGAGCATGAACATGCAAAAAATAATAATCTAGACATAGATTTTATACTCATAGCAAAACTAACTCAAAATAGATCAGAGACCTAAATGTAAAACACAAAACAAAAAAACTCCAAGATAATAAAGGACTTCAATGACCTTGTATATAGTGATGACTTTTTAGATACAACACCAAAAGCACAATCCATGAAAGAGAGATGATATAATGAACTCCATTAAAATGATAAATTCCTGGCCTGTAAAAGACAATGTCAAGAGAATAAGAATATAAGCTACAGACATGGGGGAAAGTGTTTGCAAAAGACACATATGGTAAGGACTGTTATCCAAAATATGAAAAGAACTCTTTAAATTAAATAATAAGAAAACAAGCAATCCAGTTAAAAATGAATCAAAGACCTAGACAGACTCCTCATCAAAGGAGATATAAAACTGGCAAATAAGCAGTTGAGAGTTATTCCACATCATATACCATCAAGGAAATGCAAGTTAGAATAGTGAGATATCACTACACAACTCCCAAAATCTATACAAACTGCTGTGTATAAAATAGATGAACAACAAAGATACGTTGTACAACATGGGGGTTTATAGCTATTATTTATAATAATTTTAATGCAGTATAATCTATAAAAAGAACAAATTACTATGTTGTATACCTAAAACTAATATAATATTATAAATCAACCATGCAAGTGAGAGTCGCTCAGTCATTTCTGACTTTTTGCAACCCAGGCAAATTCTCTGGGAATTCCCCAGGCCAGAATACTGGAGTGGGTAGCCTTTCCCTTCTCCGGGGGATCTTCCTAACCCAGGGATGGAACCCAGGTATCTTGCATCGCAGGCAGATTCTTTACCAGCTGAGCCACAAAGGAAGCCCAAGAATACTGGAGTGCATAGCCTATCCCTTCTTCAGCGGATCTTCCTGACCCAGGAATCAAACTGGGGTTTCCTGCATTGCAGGCATATTCTTTACCAACTGAGCTATCAGGGAAGCCCAATACTTCAATTTAATAAACTGGAACACTGATAACACCAAATTATAATGAGGATGTGGAGGATTATCCACTACTGATGGGCCTGCAAAATGCTATAGGTACTTTGAAAGACAGTCTAGTGTGTTTGCTTGTTTGTTTGTTTTTTTGCCAGACTAAACATACTTTTACCATATGATACAACAATTGTACCATTTGGTGGTTACACAATGAAGTTGAAAACTTATGTTGAAACAAAAGCAATACAATGAATATTTATAGAAGCTTTATTCATAATTGTTAAAACTTGGAGGCAAACCAGATGTCCTTCAGTAGGTAAATGGATAAATAAACTATGGTACATCCAGATCAGATCAGATCAGTCACTCTGTCATGTCCGACTCTTTGCGACCCCATGAATTGCAGCACGCCAGGCCACCCAGTCCAACACAAACTCCCGGAGTTCACTGAGACTCATGTCCATCGAGTCAGTGATGCCATCCAGCCATCTCATCCTCTGTCGTCCCCTTCTCCTCTTGCCCCCAATCCCTCCCAGCATCAGAGTCTTTTCCAATGAGTCAACTCTTTGCATGAGGTGGCCAAAGTACTGGAGTTTCAGTTTTAGCATCATTCCTTCCAAAAATCCCAGGGCTGATCTCCTTCAGAATGAACTGGTTGGGTCTCCTGGCAGTCCAAGGGACTCTCAAGAGTCTTCTCCAACACCACACTTCAAAAGCATCGATTCTTCGGCACTCAGCCTTCTTCACAGTCCAACTCTCACATCCATACATGACCAAAGGAAAAAACAATAGCCTTGACTAGACAGACCTTTGTTGACAAAGTAATGTTCCTGCTTTTGAATATGCTATCTAGGTTGGTCATAACTTTCTTTCCAAGGAGGAAGCATCTTTTAATTTCATGGCTGCTGTCACCATCTGCAGTGATTTTGGAGCCCAGAAAAATAAAGTCTGACACTGTTTCCACTGTTTCCCCATCTATTTGCCATGAAGTGATGGGACCGGATGCCATGATCTTCTTTTTCTGAATGTTGAGGTTTAAGCCAACTTTTTCACTCTCCACTTTCACTTTCATCAAGAGGCTTTTGAGTTCCTCTTCACTTTCTGCCATAAGGGTGGTGTCATCTGCATATCTGAGGTTATTGATATTTCTCTCGGCAATCTTGATTCCAACTTGTGCTTCTTCCAGCCCAGTGTTTCTCACGATGTACTCTGCATATAAGTTAAATAAGCAGGGTGATAATATACAGCCTTGATGTACTCCTTTTCCTATTTGGAACCAGTCTGTTGCTCCATGTCCAGTTCTAACTGTTGCTTCCTGACCTGCATACAAATTTCTCAAGAGGCAGGTCAGGTGGTCTGGTATTCCCATCTCTTTCAGAATTTTCCACAGTTTATTGTGATCCACACAGTCAAAGGCTTTGGCATAGTCAATAAAGCAGAAATAGATGTTTTTCTGGAACTCTTTTGCTTTTTCCATGATCCAGCGGATGTTGGCAATTTGATCTCTGGTTCCTCTTCCTTTTCTAAAACCAGCTTGAACATCAGGAAGTTCACGGTTCACATATTGCTGAAGCCTGGCTTGGAGAATTTTGAGCATTACTTTACTAGAGTGTGAGATGAGTGCAATTACGCGGTAGTTTGAGCATTCTTTGGCATTGCCTTTCTTTGGGATTGGAAAGAAAAGTGACCTTTTCCAGTCTTGTGGCCACTGCTGAGTTTTCCAAATTTGCTGTCATATTGAGTGCAGCACTTTCACAGCATCGTCTTTCAGGATTTGGAATAGCTCAACTGGAATTCCATCACCTCCACTAGCTTTGTTCATAGTGATGCTTTCTAAGGCCCACTTAACTTCACACTCCAGGATGTCTGGCTCTAGGTCAGTGATCACACCATCGTGATTATCTGGGTCATGAAGATCTTTTTTGTACAGTTCTTCTGTGTATTCTTGCCACCTCTTTTTAATATCGTCTGCTTCTGTTAGGTCCATACCATTTCTGTCTTTTATCGAGCCCATCTTTGCATGAAATGTTCCTTTGGTATCTCTGATTTTCTTGAAGAGATCTCTAGTCTTTCCCATCCTGTTGTTTTCCTCTATTTCTTTGCATTGATCGCTGAAGAAGGCTTTCTTATCTCTCCTTGCTATTCTTTGGAACTCTGCATTCAGATGTTTATATCTTTCCTTTTCTCCTTTGCTTTTCACTTCTCTTCTTTTCACAGCTATTTGTAAGCCCTCCCCAGACAGCCATTTTGCTTTTTTGCATTTCTTTTCTATGGGAATGATCTTGATCCCTGTCTCCTGTACAATGTCACGAATCTCATTCCATAGTTCATCAGGCACTCTATCAGATCTAGGCCCTTCAATCTGTTTCTCACTTCCACTGTATAATCATAAGGGATTTGATTTAGGTCATACCTGAATGGTCTAGTGCTTTTCCCTACTTTCTTCAATTTAAGTCTAAATTTGGCAATGGTACATCCAAACAGTGGAATATTATATAGCACTGAAAACAAAGCAGCTATCAGGCCACATCAAGACATGGAGAAAGCTTAAAGACTTATTACTAAGTGAAAGCAGCCAAGCTAAAAAGACTACAGATTGCATGATTCCAACATTATGATATCTGGGAAAAGCAACACTACAGATATAGTAAAAAAAAAAAAATAATAATAATAATAATGTTTGCCATGGATTAGGGAGGAGGAAAGGATGAAAGAGCCCAGATTTTAGGACAGTGAAAACTATTCTGCCTGCTACTATAACTGTGGATGCATATCATTACACGCTTGTCCAAATGTAGAATACACAACACTAAGAGTAACCTGCCACAAACTATGGACTCTAGATGACAATGATGTGTCAAAACGTATTCATCAGTGTTAATATGTACACCATTGTGATGGCAGTTACTGATAATGTGGAAAACCACATGAGAGGGGGTAAGTGGTATATGGAAGTCTCTGTATCCTCCTCTCGATTTAGCTGCTCCAGAAAAACAAAATTTTAACAAACAAAGGAACACACTGTCCAGATTTTAAACTTTAGGAGCTAAGTAGCATGGAGATACCACAGCTGTATTTGAAATGTGCTTTACAATGAATTTCTGTAGTTTGTTACTAGCAAAAACAACTGTAGGTTAGCATATTTTCCCCTATAGAAAAAAGATAAAGCTAGATAAATATCTTATTGTAACTTGAACTTTTTGATTTTTTTAGTTTGTGAAATCTCAATGATCTATAACGAGTTCTACTAGGAGTAGAAAGTAAAAAATAAAGAGCATAGGGAATTCATTTTCTAAAAGTTTTATTATTTGCACTGAGCTCCATGGGGACCAATCTTTAATGTCCCAATAGATGGTTCTCTATGATTCCACTATGAATGTCTGACTTTTCTAGTCATATCAATCCCTTGCTTTTGGACTCTACTGTGTCTTACATTATTTTTTTTCCTTATCATCCCTTTTATCTACTGTGTTACATCTTCTACAAAACAGCCATTGTGTTTCAGTTGCATATATCTTGTATCTATGGAATTATCTGGAATAAGTTTCCTCTACTCTGTCCCTTCCCTCACCCCTGCTTGTTTTTCAACATTTTAAGTCAGTTGTGACGGGTACTGTAGCATTCTACTCTAACCTCCTTTCAAAGTCTATACACAATAGACTTCTGGGCATATTAATGCTGATAGCTCATAGCTCTGCCCTCACTGAGGATTGCCCTTGGTCACAAGGAATGCTGTAGCCCAGGAGCTGCCCACAGGCAAGGACCGTTTTATACAGAGAAACGAGGCCCACCCCCCGTTAGTCAAATAGTTGCAACTATAAAATTTCTGCCAAATCCAAAATTTTGCATAACAACTAAGTTTTCAGTTGCCACTACAGTGAAGGTCAATTTCTGCTACCCAATCCAGAGTGCTCACTTCCTTATGGTTGTATCTCACAAGACCATTACTTAATGAAACTTCCTCACATAAAAATTTCGTATCTTAGAATCTGTTTCCAGAAAATCCAATCTAAGAAATCCATCATTTAATTCTGTAGAAGATACTTGGAGAACAAGAAAATCAGGGAAAGGAACACTTTACATAGAGGAATTTTGCTCTAAACTCAATATGAAATCATGGTGAATAAAATAGGTTGCCTTTGATTATATCAGTGGTAGGCTTGATACTTAAATGTGAGCCCAAATACAACACTTATATTGCTCAGCTCCTTTAAATACCAAACTCAAATTCCATATCCCTGAACTTTATGAAAAGGAAAAACCTGACTTTGGTAGAGTAGACCAACCATGAAGGAGAAGCTGGCCAAGGTTGACTGCCCTAAATCTTCCTAAACCAGGACCCCTAACAGTTTTGGACTGTTCTTACAGCTCCAAATACATAGAACATAATATTCTTAAAAAAGAAAAGGCAAAAAAGGCAGAAGGGACATTGAATTAGACAAGAGCATCCTCCCTAACATTAATGTTTGGTTTTCTAGAAATGTATCATATTCAATGAATGTCTTTGGACCTCACCATAAAAATTAGCGTACTTCTCTATGGGAAAGTAAAGGAGAGAAATTATAAACTCCTTTTAGCAGCATTACTGATTACAATGTCTGTCACACACAGGGTTTTACATATAGGTGGGAAAATATATTAGTATTATGTTTTTTTATTTATTTCTTAATTTAAGGATAATGTCTTTACAAAATTTTGTTGTTTTCTGTAAGACCTCAACATGAATCAGCCGTAGGTATACACATATCCCTTCACTCTTGAAACTCCATCCCATCTCCTTCCCCATCCCACCCCTCTAGGTTAATACAGAGCCCCTGTTTGAGTTCCCTGAGACATACAGCAAATTCCTGTTGGCTATCTATTTTTACATATGTTTCCATGTTACTCTCTCCATACATCTCACCCTCTCCTCCCCTCTCTCCATGTCCATAAGTCTGTTCTCTATGTCTGATTCTCCATTGCTGACCTGCAAATAAATTCTTCGGTACCATCTTTCTAGATTCCGTATGTATGCATTAGAAAATGATATTTGTTTTTTCTTTCTGACTTGCTTCACTCTGTATAATAGGTTCATTCACCTCATTAGGACTGACTCAGATGTGTTCCTTTTTATGGCTGAGTAATATTCCATTGTATATATGTGCCACAACTTCTTTATCTATTCATCTCTCGATGGACATATAGGTTGCTTCCATATCTAGTTACTGTAAATAGTGCTGCTATGAACAATGGGATACATGTATTTTTTCAATTTTGGTTTCCTCAGGGTTTTTGCCTAGGAGTGGAATTGCTGGGTCATATGGTGGTTTTATTCCTAGATTTTTAAGGAATCTCCATGCCATCTTCCAAAATGGCTGCATCAGCTTACATTCTCACCAACAGTGCAAGAGGGTTCCCTTTTCTTCACACCCTCTCCAGCATTTATTGTTTGTAGACTTTTTCATGAGGGCCATTCTGACCAGTGTGAGGTGATATCTCATTGTAGTTTTGATTTGCATTTCTCTGATAATGAGTGATGTTGAGCATCTTTTCATGTGTTTGTTAGCCATCTGTATGTCTTCTTTGGAGAAATGTCTGTTTAGGTCTTTTTCTCACTTTTGGATTGGGTTGTTTGTTTTTCTAGTATTGAGTTCTACGAGCTGCTTGTATATTTTGGAAATTAATCCTTTGTCAGCTGTTTCATTTGCTATTATTTTCTCCCATTCTGAGGGTTGTCTTCTCACCTTGCTTATAATTTCCTTTGCCGTGCAAAAGCTTTTAAGTTTAATCAGGTCCCATTTGTTTACTTTTGTTTTTATTTCCATTACTCTAGGAGGTGGGTCATAGAGGATCTTGCTTTGATTTATGTCATTGGGTGTTCTGCCTATGTTTTCCTCTAGAGTTTTATAGCTTCTGGTCTTATATTTAGGTCTTTAATCCATTTTGAGTTTATCTTTGCATATGTTGTTAGGAAGTGTTCTAATTTCATTCTTTTACATGTAGCTGTCCAGTTTTCCCAGCACCACTTATTGCAGAGGTTGTCTTTGCCCCATTGTATATTCTTGCATTCTTTGTCAAAAATAAGGTATCCATAGGTGCATGGGTTTACTTCTGGGCTTTCTATCTTGTTCCATTGGTCTATATTTCTCTTTTTGTGACAGTACAATACTGTCTTGATGACTGTAGCTTTGCAGTACAATCTGAAATCAGGAAGGTTGATTCCTTCAGCTCCATTCTTCTTTATCAAGACTACCTTAGCTATTTGGGGTCTTCTGTGCTACCATATGATTTGTGAAATTTTTGTTCTAGTTTGGTGAAAAATGCCATTGGTAACTTGATAGAGATTGCGTTGAATCTGTAGATTGCATTTGGTAGTATAGTCAGTTTCACAATATTGATTCCTCCTATCCAGGAACATGGGATATCTCTCCATCTGTTTATGTCATGTTTGATTTCTTTCATCAGTGTTTTATAATTTTCTGTGTATAGTTCTTTTGTCTCCTTAGGTAAGTTTGTTCCTAGATATTTTATTCTTTTTGTTGCAATGGTGAATGGGATTGGCTCTTTAATTTCTCTTTCTGATTTTCACTGTTAGTGTGTAGGAATGCAAGTGATTTCTGTGTATTTATTTTGTATCCTGTGACTCTGCTAAATTCACTGAGTAGCTCTAGTAATTTTCTGATAATATCTTTAGGGTTTTCTATGAATCATATCATGTCATCTGCAAACAGTGAGTGCTTTACTGTTTTCTTCTTTTCTGATTTGGATTCCTTTTATTTCTTTTTCTTCTCTATTGATATAACTAGGACTTCCAAAACTATGTTGAATAATAGGGGTGAAAGTGGACACCCTTGTCTTGTTCCTGATCTTAGGAGGAATGCTTTCAGTTTCTCACCATTGAGAATAATGTTTGCTATGGGCTTCTCATATATGGCCCTTACTATGTTGAGCAGGATTCTTCTATGCCCGTTTTGAAGAGTTTTAATAATAAATGGGTGCTGAATTTTGTCAAAGGCTTTTTCTACATCTATTGAGATTATCACATGATTTTTATCTTTCAATTTTTTAATATGGTGTATCACATTGATTGATTCGCATATATTGAAGAAGCCTTGCATCCCTGGAATAAAGCCATCTTGATCATGGTGTATAAGCTTTCTAATATGTTATTGAATTCTGTTTGCTGAAATTTTGTTGGGGATTTTTGCATCTATGTTCATCAGTGATATTGACCTGTAGTTTTCTTTTTTGTGTGTTGTCTTTGTCTGGTTTTGTTATCACGGTGATGGTGGCCTCATAGAATGAGTTTGAAAGTATTCCTTCCTCTGAAATTTTCTGAAAGAGTTTTAGAAGGATAGGCATTAGCTCGTCTCTCGATTATTGATAGAATTCACCTGTGAAGCTCATGGTCAGACAGCCTCTTGGGCTAGTCTTTCTTTGTAGCTCTACCTGTTCAGGCACTGGGAGAGCTCCCTTGCCTGGGATCCTTCTCTGTTTTCCACACATCAGTAACATAGAGGGGTCCCCTGGCTGGGGTCCTACTTGGGCCAGCCTCTCTATTGTTCAGCTGCCAATGCTGGTGTGTGGGGAAAGAGAGGCTATGGTGATGGCTCCAGCCCTTACACATGACTCAGCAGTATCCCTTGCTTCCATGGTTGCCTGGCTTTCCTCCACAGGTCATGCCCTCCACAGTCTCCTCCCTCAGATCCCTTTAGTTCATCTCTCTGCAGTCAACAGCAGCTCCCACCCTAGGATTGCTCCACAATCCCTGTGCTCCAGCTCCCAGCCCCTGCACCTTCTAGGGGACCTGTGTCCCTGTGCGGGGTATGTATGGCTGAGGTAAGGACTGTCTGATTCTCACTCCATTTAGGCTGCCACGGGTCAGCTGTTTCGCTCTCTGTCTTAAATGTTTCTCCTCTGACCCAGACAACTGCCCCACTGTGGGGATCGAATGCCTGCTTCAGTTCCCCCTCCCGCTGAGGGCAGGTCCAGTCCTACTAACACTCCTGTTTTTCCCCCTAGTTCCTTCATCCTACTGAGTTTTGTGTGATTCTATATATTCTTTTCTGTTGCTCAGGTACTCGTGTCTGCTCTCAGCTGGTGTTCTGCATGCACTTCTGTGTCTGAAGGTGTATTCCTGATGTATCTGTGGAGAGAGATGTAGTCCGCATCCACCTACTCCTCTGCCATCTTCTTCTATAGTAGTATTATGTTTATTATCTGACAGATTTTCAGCCAGACAGCAAACATCTTTAGAAAAGAACCATGACCTTTTACCTGTGTTTCTCACCTTTAGTAGCCTGTGACATATGGTAGGTGTTCAACAAACTGTTTTTTAATACAATGAATGGATACATTTCAAAAATTGGTAAAATGTGTTTATCCAAGTAACTGATAACATTTTGGGGAAAAAATGTAGAAACCAATCCATTTGAACACTATTGGTTATCTCTTAATCTTTCACAACTCTGTTAATTAACATTCAACTCAATCATTTATGAATTCAGCTAAGCCTCTGTTGTCTTCATGAGACAATTAACACCTTTATGGTTTTGATCCCTGGGTTGGGAAGAACCCCTGGAGAAGGAAATGGCAACCCATTCCAGTACCCTTACCTGGAAAATTCTGTGGGCTACAATCCATGGAGTCGCAAAGAATCAGACATGACTAAGCAACTTCACTTTCATTTTTCACTTTATCTAATGTACTCCTGAAGTCGTTATATTCTTATATGGATCCATATACATATGGCCATTGGAAATGACCACATAAGTTGTGCACTACATAGTTAATGGGAATATCGATTAAAGGATACCAGTGAAGCTATTCCATCAGGAAGCCACCTAAAATCTCCCTAAAATGTAATCTATAGATCTATTCAAAAAGAAATTATTTTATTTCTTCATGTTGTTTGTGATGAATTCATGTGGAATAATTGTGACCATTGATTTTACCAGAAAGTTACATTTCCTTTTTGAAAACAGAACATGTGTGCTCATCACAAATACTGGAAAATACTGCATGTTTCTCAAAGATTACTACCATGGTTTTGTGATTAAAATGACAGCGTATATTTAACCATCTTATAATGTAATTCTTCCAGTTCTGGGGACTTAAAACAATTTAAATGATGAACTGTGTGTGTGTGTGTGTGGCAGTCATTGTCAATGGTCTGCTCATAGTCTCTAAAATCCCCTTACTATTTTCACATGTACATGCTGTCAACCCTCAGACCCAGTTCCTGCAGTCCATCATTAGACTTTTACCATTAGAGTACTAGGTGTATGCTGGGAAGTACCTGGAAGTTGCATCCACATAGGGTATCTACCCATTAACCAAAGAATGATGGGCCAATGGAATGAACACACCCACTTCCTTACTCCTGATAAGACAACTCTGAGGTGTAGGTTACAATGTCGGCAGAGCTTCCTTGGGATTGAGCACAAGTTACATTAGAAAGGACTTTGCTTGACATATCACCTTCAATATTAAGTAATTTCATGAATTTTGTCCCTCAGAAATATAGATATGTTGTAGTCTTATTTCTTATTACCTCAAAATGTGATTTTATTTTGAAATAGGTCATGATTACCTATTTATATTCAGTCCCTGGTGGCTCAGACAGTAAAGCATCTGCCTGCAATGCAGGAGACCCGGGTTTGATTCCTGGGTCGGGAAGATCCCCTGGAGAAGGAAATGGCAATCCACTCCAGCACTCTTGCCTGGAAAATCCCATGGACGGAGGAGCCTGAAGTGGGAAAGGTAAAATGAGGTCATTCATGAGGGCCTTGATCAAATATGACTGGTGTCCTGATAAGAAGAGGGAATAAAGACACACAGGGAGAAACCCATGTGAACGTAGGGGCAGGGGCTGAGTTATACATCTACAACAAAGGAAAGTCCAAGATGGCCAGTAAACTACGAGAAGCTAGGAGGAGGGTGTGGAACAGAAATTCCCTCACAGTTCTCAGAAGAAATCAACTCTGCCAGCACTTTGATCTCACATGTCTACTATCCAGAACGGTGAGACAATGCATTTTTGTTGTTTAAGCCACTCAGTGTGGCACTCTGTTACAGCAGCCTTTGGAAACTAAGCGCTCCCTTGCCTGAGGCATTTTCCTATTTCCTCTCCTTTCACTGTGAACACTTTCTAAGAAATTATTTTTATACTACCATCCATCTCAGTGTCTTCTTCTGGAAAATCCTGAGACAACTCCTAACTTGTAACTCAAATTATTCATGTTTTAAAAAGATTGTTAGAAAAGAATTGGTAAAGACCAGTTCTACAGAACAAGGCAAACTATTTGGGAACTAAACATTCCGCCTTCATTTTGCCATCCACGAAGATCATACTTTTCTCTCTAAAAGATAACAGTTACCTCATTAACGTCTACTCATTCTAATAATAAATTATAGCACTTTTCTCATTAACTCAACCTATTTCTGGATTTAAGTGCTTTAATTCTATTCTTAGAATGTTTTGGTTTCTGTTTGCCTTTATTCAAGTTTTCTGCCTTACCTTTCAAATTGGAAAATGTTTGTACATTTGAGCGTATTACAGATTTCCCCAAACTGTCACATAGGATCCATTTGCTGTTTCCTGCTTTTTTTCTGTATTACAGTTATACAGAATTTATTTCAGAGCCTTTCAACACTCTCGATAAATATATACTTTAGAGTTACAGATGGGGCCATGGTTCACATTTATGTTTTTAAGCTTTTTTTGAAGTCAAGAGTATGTCTTTGAATCTACTAAGTAATTCTATCCTCACCGTCCTAAATTCTAAATAGGCATAGTCTCTTTAATTGAAACATTTCCATCACACTCACATCCCCAGCCAATTTTCTTCCCTTATTTGAATGAAATCCAGGAATTGCCCATTTGCTTCCCCATGTAAGATGAAAATGCCAACAAGGTAAATAACAAATTTATTACATGCCATCCTTTTAGTAGAATTAGATTTATAACAGATGTTCACAGAGTTTAAGTCCTCCAATATTTCTATACAGATGGTTTTGTGTTAATTTCAAAATCTCTTATGAATTTTTATCCATAATAATCTTCATTTGATTTGAATATATATCACAAATATTCTTTCAAAGCATATTTATTTTGTATTTATGTTGTACTTCTTAACAGCCAGATTTTGAGTGTTAATCCACAATGATATTAATTTAGTTTATTTTTTTTATTTTGACCTTTATTCAAAAGCTTTCTACTTTGCTTTGTATAACCTGTATAAAAACAAGGCATAAAATCATAAATGTTAGCAATATGTCTTCTGTTATTCCTTTCTTTTAAATAATAGTAATCTTGAGCTGCCATAAGAAAATATTAGATTGGGTGGCATAAACAACAGAAATTTTTTTCTCATAGTTTTGATGGCTGGAAGTCTGAGATCTGGCTGCCAGAGTGCTCAGGTCCTGGTGAGATCACTCTTCCTGCCTGGTACATGATCACCTTCTCCCTGTGTCCTCATATGTTTGAGGTGGAAAAAGCTCCCTGGTGCTTCTCCTTATAAGGGTGCTAATCCCATCATAAGATTAGCACCCCATCATAAGAACCCCATGCTCATTATCTCATTCAAAATTAATCATCTCCCAAAGCTCACAACTCCAAATATCATCATACAGAGGGTTGGGGCTTCAACATACAAGTTTTAGGGAGTCATAAATGTTCAGCCCATAATATCCACTGCTCTTTGCACACTGCTCTACTCTGCCAAGTCATGTTAATGTCTAGGAAAGCATACCATAATAAACCTAACTCTTCTTAATATATTATATGAACTTCAGACACATAGACTACATATAGTCACTTTACCTGCCTCCTGAAAAACCAGTATGCAGATCAAGAAGCAACAGTTAGAAGCAGACATAGAACAACAGACTGGTTCAAAATTGGGAAAGGAGTATATACACATCAAGGCTGTGTATTGTCCACCTTATTTAACTTCTATGCAGAGTACATCAAGCAAAACATTGGGCTGTGTGAAGCACAAGCTGGATTCAAGATTGCCAGAAGAAATATCAATATTCTCAGATATGCAGATGACACCACCCTTCTGAAAAAAGAGGAACTAAAGAGTCTCTTGATGAAGGTGAAAGAGGAGAGTGAAAAAAAAAAAACTGACTTAAATCTTAACATTCAAAAATTGAGAACATGGCAACTGGTCCCATCACTTGATGGCAAATAGATGGGGAAACAATGGAAACAGTGACAGACTCTATTTTTGGGGGGCTCCAAACTCACTGCAGATGGTGACAGCAGCCATGAAATTCAAAGATGCCTGCTCCTTGGAAGAAAAGCTATGATAAACCTAGACAGCATATTAAAAAGCAGAGACATACTTTCCCAACAAAGGTCCAGATAGTCAAAGCTGTGGTTTTTCGAGTAGTCATTTACAGATGTAAGAGTTGAACCATAAAAAAAGGCTGAGCACTGAAGAACTGATTCTTTCAAACTGTGGTGTTGGAGAAGACTCTTGAGAGTCCTTTGGACTGCAAAGGAGATCAAACTACTCAATTCTAAAGGAAATCAACCCTGAATATTCATTGGAAGGACTGATGCTGAAGCTGAAGCTCCAATACTTTGGCCACCTGATGTGAAGAGTCAGCTCATTGGAAAAGACCCTGATGCTGGGAAAGATTGAAGGCAGGAGAAGGGGACTACAGAGAATGGGTTGGCTGGATGGCACCACCAATGGATGTGAGTCTGAGTAAGCTCCGGGAGATGGTGAAGGACAGGGAAGCCTGGTGTGGTGCAGTTCATGGGGTCACAAAGAGTCAGACACAACTGAGCAACTGAACAACAACAATATATACCTCAAGTTAGAATATAATGTAAGTCCTTCCATTGTAACCAGGCAGGACCTGATGGAGCCTTCCCAGGAAAGACACCTCCTTCCACGTCCTCTGCCTGCCTCTTGTTTGTAGAAAAGCTATAGTCTCCTAGGCCTCCCCTGAATCACAAATGCGTAGTTCAAGAATTAATGATTGAAAAAATTTAAACATGTAGTGACAAAAGTGGCAGTTGGGCCAGGAGAACAGGCAAAATATAATCGGTAAATTAGCCATATGGCAGGCACAGAATCTCTAATGCTTTCTTAAGGACAGAAGTCAAAGTATTAGATGTACATTCCTGAGCCGTTTTGCAGATACCAAGACCCCTACAAAATGGTAGAAGTTAACTATATAACCATGTAACTTACAGACAGTCTGGAGTCTGAGGATTGACAAAGTTAACCCCTGTGACACTGCCCTGCTTCCTCACCATCAATCAATCAAAGAATTGTGCAACTCTCTAGCTCCAAGTTCCCCTGGAAACCTATCTAAGAGTTGAGATCTTTTGAGCATAAGCTGTCCCATTCGCCTTCCGTGACCCTTGCTCTCCCTGCTCTAAACTCTGATGTTTCAGTTTGTTTGGCCTCACTGTACATGGACAAATGAAGCTAAGTCCAACAACATCATCTTTTACTTTTAAGAATTGCTAGATGCTCCTTCAGTGTGGTCTTTATGCATGCACGTGCATAACTACATGTATATTTGTATGTTTAATATGTTGAACATCAAATTTCAAATGAATATCTTTTCTTCTTTCCACATATGAAAGCGAAAGTGAAAGTTGGTCAGTCATGTTCGACTCTTTGTGATCCCATGGACTTGGAATTCTCTAGGCCAGAATACTGGAGTGGGTATCTGTTCTCTTCTCCAGGGAATCTTTCCAAACCAGGGATCAAATCCAGGTGTCCTGCATTGCAGGCAGATTATTTACCAGCAGAGCCACAAGGGAAGACCAAGAATACTGGGGTGGGTAGGCTATCCCTTCTCCAGCAGATCTTTCCAACCCAGGAATCAAACCGGGATCACCTGAATGCAGGCAGATTCTTTCCCAACTGAGCTATATACCAATTTGAATAATTCTAATTACCCTGGCAATTCTGACAGTGGATTTGTTTCCCTAGTCTTCATGAGTTCCATCTATCTCCTGCCAAGAGACTACTTTTTGGTCATCACAGACCAAAGAACCAGACATTTGTACTCTTGCATAAGAATAAAATAATCCACTCTATGTCCTCATTCTTTTCCAAAGTTTTGATTATGAATCTGAAGACGTGACTACTTCATAGGTGTTTCTAAGACTTTCAGTCTTTTTGCGCAGGACTTCACAGGTATTAGAGACATGCCAAGCTTCTGTCAACCAAGTTACTTGTTTCAGGCATGAACCAGCATAAGTGGATATTGCTGCATCTTGTCAAGTCTAGCAGTCACATTTATGGTTTATGTCTGGTTATATATTGGCTTAAAGCTCAACATTCAGAAAACGAAGATCATGGCATCTGGTCCCACCACTTCATGGGAAATAGATGGGGAAACAGTGGAAACAGTGTCAGACTTTATTTTTGGGGGCTCCAAAATCACTGCAGATGGTGACTGCAGCCATGAAATTAAAAGACACTTACTCCTTGGAAATAAAGTTATGACCAACCTAGATAGGATATTACTTTGCCAACAAAGGTTCATCTAGTCAAGGCTATGGTTTTTCCTGTGGTCATGTATGGATGTGAGAGTTGGACTGTGAAGAAGGCTGAGCGCCGAAGAATTGATGCTTTTGAAGTGTGGTGTTGGAGCAGACTCTTGAGAGTCCCTTGGACTGCAAGGAGATCCAACCAGTCCATTCTGAAGATCAGCCCTGGCATTTCTTTGGAAGGAATGATGCTAAAGCTGAAACTCCAGTACTTTGGCCACCTCATGCGAAGAGTTGACTCATTGGAAAAGACTCTGATGCTGGGAGGGATTGGGGGCAGGAGATGAAGGGGACAACAGAGGATGAGATGGCTGGATGGCATCACTGATTCGATGGACGTGAGTCTCAGTGAACTCCAGGAGTTACTGATGGACAGGGAGGCCTGGCGTGCTGCGATTCATGGGATCGCAAAGAGTCGGACACAACTGAGCAACTGATCTGATCTGATCTGATCTGATATATACACATATCAACTTTTTTCTCCCATTTGGTAAAGAAACATAACATTTTAACGTAAGTGCTATGGTTTAATTATTTCATTAACTTATCTTGCCAATTAGATTATAAACTCATGTATATTATATCTAATATATCTTTAAATTATAAGAGACACTTGATAAATTCCTGATTAATTAGCTAACTTAATTAAGTGTGTGTTTTAGAAAGCTTTTATTGATTTAGAATGCAGGAAAAAAAATTTCCTAGGTGAGTGATAATAGTAAAAAATTGTCATAGGATCCCATGTTATAATTGGGAGATTGTAAGCCACTCAACTACATGATTTATACAAAACAAAAGTCAACTACTGATGTTTATAATACTTGTGCTCACCAAAATTAATAATTACTTAGGGGTACCTTTCTTTTCTGAGAGTAATTGCACATAGTTATTATTGCTATTTTTGTGATCTGATATTAAAAATTAAGACAGTTTTATGGACAGTAACTGCAGCCTTGATTCTGTAGTGGGCTCCTTGTAGTGGCTGAAGCAGGGGGTGATACACTCACAGTGGCAGCTGAGACAGACTGGGAGACAGAGATTGAAGGCTGGCTATTTGTAAATGACTTCACTTTTAAACGTGGATTTCTCTCCAATACACATGTCAACAACGCCACGTAAAGTGGCAATGCCTGAAGAATTCTGAATTTATAATGGCACATCAACTTTCAACTAACCCACTGTAGCCAGACACATAAAGCCTCTGCCTTCTTTGTGGATTCAATGCACTGCCTGGACCTGTTGAATGTCTCAATTCTACAGTGCTTTAAGTAGAAAATGTCACCATGACTTCAGAGGGTGTTCTTCATGGTTAGGAACTGCTATAAATGTTTGATTTCCATGACAACTTAAAATTTCCCAGCTTTATCAGTTCAAGCCATGTCCTTAAAGTAGTTTTGATATCACTGGGGATTTTATTATTATTTAATATACTCAATGTACATACTTAACAAAGCTTACTTGCAAGTGAAGCATTTCCAGCCAATATTTAAGAATTACTTGATTAAGAAAAAAGTGTTCTCCTCAATTATAGGAATTCTCACAGTGCTTTCACTTGACTTTAGCATGATGCAATTAATTTTATGTAAACATACACTCTTCTACTGCCAAAAATAATTTCGTAAATCAATGGACAAACTGACATCAGTTTTTTGAGGTAAGATGTTGAGTCATACTGACAAAATATAGATAAAAACCCTGAAAAATAAATAGGCAATATTATAGGAAGTGGAATATAGGAGACTTTAACTTACCATCATTGCTTTGAATCAGCGTTAACTTTTCAGTTTGCTTTTATAACAATTTTTATATTGTATTTCCTTTTTTGGTAAAATTTTCAGTTACACTAACATATGGTTAGTATATGCTATGTGCTGTGTGTATATGTTATGGAACTAACAGGTATAGTGTATGGATATGGTATGGACCTAACAGAAGGTGAAGATATTAAGAAGAGGTGGGAAGAATATACAGAACTATACAAAAAAGATCTTCACGACCCAGATAATCATGATGGTGTGATCACTAACCTTGAGCCACATATCCTTGAATGCAGTCAAGTTGGACTTAGGAAGCATCACTCCGAACAAAGCTAGTGGAGGGGATGGAACTCCAGTTGAGCTACTTCAAATCCTAAAAGATGATGCTGTGAAAGTGCTGCACTCAATATGCCAGCAAATATGGAAAACTCAACAGTGGCCACAGGACTGGAAAAAGTCAGTTTTCATTCCAATCCCAAAGAAAGGCAATGCCAAAGAATGCTCAAACTAAAACACAATTGCACTCATCTCACACACTAGTAAAATAATGCTCAAAATTCTCCAAGCCAGGCTTCAGCAATACGTGAACCGTGAACTTCTTGATGTTCAAACTGACTTTAGAAAAGGCAAAGGAACCAGAGATCAAATTGCCAACATCTCCTGGATCATTGAAAAAGCAAAAGAGTTCCAGAAAAACATATATTTCTGCTTTATTGACTACGCCAAAGCCTTGGACTGTGTGGACCACAACAAACTGTGGAAAATTCTGAAAGAGATGGGAATACCAGACCACCTGACCTGTCTCTTGAGAAATCTGTCAGGAAGCAACAGAACTGGACATGGAACAACAGACTGGTTTCAAATAGGGTAAGGAGTACACCAAGGCTGTATATTGTCACTCTGCTTATTTAACTTCTGTGCAGAGTACATCATGAGAAATGCTGGGCTGATGAAGCACAAGCTTCAAGATTGCTGGGGGAAATATCAATAACCTCAGATATGCAGATGATACCACTCTTATGACAGAAAGTGAAGAAGAACTAAAGAGCCTCTTGAAAGTGAAAGAAGAGAGTGAAAACATTAGCTTGAGGCTCAACACTCAGAAAACTAATATCATGGCATCTGGTCCCATCACTTCATAGCAAAGAGATGTGGAGACAGTGGAAACAGTGGCAGACTTTATTTTGGGGGGCTCCAAAATCACTGTGGATGGTGACTGCAGGCATGAAATTCAAAGAAGCGTGCTCCTTGGAAGAAAAGTCATGAACAACCTAGATAGCATATTAAAAAGCAGAGACATTACTTTTCCAACCAAAGGTCCATCTACTCAAAGCTATGGTTTTTCCAGTAGTCATGTATGGATGTGAGAGTTGGACCGTTAAGAAAGCTGATCACCGAAGAATTGATGCTTTTGAACTGTAATGTTGGAGAAGACTCTTGAGATCCCCTTGCCCTGCGAGGAAATCCAACCAGTCCATTTTAAAGGAAATCAGTCCTGAATATTCATTGGAAGGACTGATGCTGAAGCTGAAACTCTAATACTTTGGCCACCTGATGCAAAGAACTGACTCCTTGGAAAAACCCTGATGTTGGGAAAGGTTGAAGGCGGAAGGAGAAGGGGACGACAGAGGATGAGATGGTTGGATGGTATCACCAACTCAATGGACATGAGTTTGAGCAAGATCTGGGAGTTGGTGATGAACAGGGAAGCCTGGAGTGCTGCAGTCCATAGGGTCACAAAGAGTAGGACATGACTGAATGACTGAATTGAACTGAATCATCTATTCACTGAATAATTCATCACCTAAAAGGTAAAACCTTGAGGCTCTCAGTATCTCAGTAAAGTGTTCAAGTTCACAGGACTCATTCATGGTGGAGCCCAACCTTAGAATCTAATTTTCTGTTTGCTTTCACTTCAAAGATCATATTCTTCCTGTCAAGTAATGTTGCATGTTGGCCAAAATGTGTCATCTACACAAGTAAACATATATCCTCTAATTTCTTGCAAATATTTGTTCAATAATTTTAAACTCCTTAATTTAAAAAATATTAATTTGCTACCTACAATAAGCTTCCTGCTGTGGAACACTTAAAGCAAAAGCATGTGTTCTCCATTTTCATGTAGCTTCCATCCGAAGGAATGGCAGCCCTCTGCTAAGTGCTTAAACACACAATTTTTATCATTAAAGTTAAATAAGTACTGCTATTTATATTTTTACATGTATATATATGGGCAACTGAAAACAGACATAGATGGCCAAAAGGAAAAATTAAAGAATTTAAAAAAACTTTATTTTTGCCAGGTACACCCAATCAAGATGCATTCAGTGTCCTAAAAGAAGATTAGAAAAGTCATTTTGTTGTATTTCATTTTCAGTGATTCCATGCTGGTCTTGAATAATTGTTACTTTTTATAAATCAGTCTTTAAAAATTTGTCCTAAATTTAGTCTGAGATTAACACTAAGCTCACTAATTCATCACTATGTTAGCCTATTTATCTTCCTCTCATCCTATATAATAAACCATTGTTATTATTTTGAGAACATTCACTAGTATTTTGACTCTTTTTCTGCTCTTTAAAATGTCAGATGTTAGTTACAATGGACTAACTGTATTATGGGCAAGCTACATCATTGGTTTTGGATATATTTCATCTGAGCCAGAAGAGCTGAACTTATTCAGAGAGACTATTAGAATCTTTTCACCCACTTTGAACTTAAATCCTTCTCAACAAGGTTCATTCTCTCCTTTTTAGTTCGTAGATCACTCACAATGACAGAGAAGACAGGTAAAATAGAGTTGAGTGGTTCTGCCTTCTTTTTGTCACTTATCAACAATCAATCATCAGCTGCTGGTAGTATACCTATCCCTTTATTCTTCTTTCAGATACAATTTAAAAGCCCTTAAATTTGTTATGTACTTTTCATTGGAATGCCTTGCAAAACTCAGCTGTCATGAAACTTCATCGTCTAGTGTGTTTTCTTTGGTCTGGTCTTGTCAAATATTCTGTGTTGGCTGTATTATCATCCTCATAGCTTCCCAACAGAGCCTCTTATCATCTAGTAACTTTTAATTGTGAATTCTGGTACTTGATATCCACAAACACAGAAAATGGTATGTTTTGAAGCTGAATTGCAAGTAGGAAGTTATATTTGGAGGGAATTGTCTGAATGGCTCAGAGTAGCACTGACCTCTCAAAAGGCTCAGTTTTTGGTATGGAGTGAAGTAGACTTGAAGAAATAGGAGAAATACTGGGGGTTAAGGGAAAATAGACCAGAGCTTTAAGAAGACTGGAAGTCAGAAAGAGTCTGGTTAAAGGGAGGAATCACATAGAAACACACGGTGTTATAGCTAGTGATCTTGACATATCGGTCTACATTAACCAAGAATTATCTTCTCTTTCAAACTGTCCCATTTTTAACAGTCATTTCAAATACAGGGAGTTTTATTTCTTTGAAATATTAACTGCTAATAAGTGAAATATATTTGTATCACTTTCTTACTACTACATTGTTCTTTTTTATGCAAGTAAACAAGGGAGTCAAAAGTTTTATCTTTTATGTTATGAGTTTTGCATTAGATTTTCCATTGTAATATGTCCAAAAATCATTTTAAAAATATTTTGATAGACATTGGAATCTTACTTTCATTTCATCCTATAAATATATAACTATGTATGCATGCATGCTCAGTCTTTCAGTTTTCTCTGACTCTTTGCGACCCCATGGACTATGAACCACCAGTCTCCTCTGTCCAGGGCATTTTCCAGGCAAGAATACTGGAGTTTCCATTTCCTTCTCTAGTAGATCTTCTCAGATTAGGAATCAAACCCATTTCTCCTGTGTCCCCTGCATTGGCAGGCAGATTCTTTACCACTAGCCATCTGGGAAGCTCCTATATATCTATGAGTAAATATTTCATGCACATTATGTTTTAACTATGAACATAAATCAATGAATTATAAATAAAATATCAAAGCATATCATGAAACCATGTATATGATTTTGTTTGTATCTTTTAGGTTTACTATCAGTCATAGCTACTGAATTCATTTTAAACTAAAGATTTGTCAGTTTTTTCACAGGTTACTTGTTTGATTACTAAAAAGAAAGTTTAATATTTAGTTCAGTTCAGTAACTCAGCCATGTCTGACTCTTTGAGACCCCATGGACAACAGCATGCCAGGCCTCCCTGTCCATCACCAACTCCTGGAGTTTACTCTAAACTCATGTCCACTGAGTCAGTGATTCCATCCAACCATAAATAATGTCTGAAATCAAACCAAATTTG
This sequence comes from Bos javanicus, assembly GCF_032452875.1. Classification (NCBI taxonomy): domain Eukaryota; kingdom Metazoa; phylum Chordata; class Mammalia; order Artiodactyla; family Bovidae; genus Bos; species Bos javanicus. The sequence continues at coordinate 3,967,512 of NC_083879.1, read as the reverse complement.
GTAAATTTTTTTCTTGGTAAAATAAGAAATTAATATTTTTGTGAATTCTTAAAACTATGTAATCCAAGTTTTTGGTTAGAATTTTCTAATCACTTAATCATGATTAAAAAATAAACATTGTGTTGACTTGGTTATTGGTTTCTAACATAGGGAAGAGCTGGGGTGCATATTTGTACATTTGCTTACCTGACATTAAATTCTTGCTCAGATCTGAAAACTAAAGTATTTACTGATTTTGTAATACTAAAACTGCAGAAATTAAGATTTTAAGAATCCACCAATCCTGAAATCAAAGTGACTTGAGTAGTAAATTTACCAGGAGATTAGAACTCTAAGCTCCTTTAGCAATCATAACTCTCAGGTGGAAATTTGGTCCCTTGAGGTAATGTGTTCTGTTTTTGCTTATTTTTAAAACATAGCAAAAAAAAACCAAAACAAAACATTTTTTTTAGGAAGTTAGATTTTCTTTCCTGTCTTAGAGATATATCCTCATCACAAATATAAAACCATGGCAACATGTTATTTCTGAGGGCATGCAGGAAAATGGAGAACGTGATTGGCCATCATCCTGCATCAATGACCATTCATTATATGAATATTATAGATATAATTCTTGCTTGGGGTGAAAAGTTGAATTATAGGAGCTCCAAAGTCTAAAAGTCCAGATAGCTGTAATATTCTTTAATATATGTGAAGAAAAAGTGGAGATCAGCATATGAGGAGAAGGTAGAAAAATAAAGGAAGCTAGAGGCAGGGTTTATACAATTTAATAATGATAATTATTGTGCATCCCATGTAGTTTTGCTCACTTCTTCGAGTCCAGGTCTCATCTTCATCAGTTTCCAGCAGGGGGCATAGAGAAAATACAATTTCCATCATCCCTCTGTGCCCCAAAATCATTATGTCTTAGTTTTTTGATACGAAGTCAGGAAACAAGCTGAATTTATTTTTTGCATTTAACCTCAAACTCTTTCACTGAACTCCAAACTTTGGGGAAATACAGTTAAACAAGACAGTCATGAAGATATCTAACCTATTATGATTCTAAAAATCCTTCTCCCCAAGTTTAAGTTCACGCACCCTGGGGTGGAGAGGATCAAACTCATTATGTTGTTTATCCCAGGTAACTATAAAAAGTGAGAACTTCTAAGTTTCACACTCAACAATTAGCTAGTTTTCTCTTTACTACTGTGAGTATAATTGGATTTGAATGAACAGGATAAATATAAGAGCAGTCTCGATATGGGGTGGTTGAAAGATTCAATAACATGAATCCTAGTAAGCATATATATTTTGTTAAAATAATATAAATATTAACAAAAATAATGATCAAACTCACATTAATGTTGACATTCTTATAGCAATCTTTACATCACTGTTTAATATATATCTAACTGTAACTCTATACCATGTTAATTGAAGCATTTTCTATGGTTTTTATTTCTTTTGATCCTTAAAAAAAACTTAGCTCACTATTAACATGTAAGTTTATAGTACATAACTACTGTCAGATGTTATTGACAAAAATAATGAATGATTGGTAACTATGGTGTAACTATTAAATCTAACTAATTATTAGATATATTTCAAACTATTTTAAGTCAATTCAGGTTTAAAAACCAAACAAATTATATCTCAGGTTGATAGAGATGATGATTTTCATCTTTTATCTTTTCATGACTATTTAAAGGAAGACAGACCCATTTTCTTATATAAGAATTATCCTCCTATTCATACTTCTTATTCCATATCTCTGGACCTGTATCTAAATTATTTTCACCCTTAATTACTTTTTTCAATGTGTAAAATTACTTAAGATGCTTTATTTATCGCTACAGCAACAAAATGAGTGTTTCCCCTTCTCTCATTCTCTGACTAAAAACTATCTCCTTTGTCTGATAATTAACATTTTAGTCTGACTTTTCCTTCACAATATAATTGAAATTTGTTTGCTAAAGCATTAGGGTCTCATTATTGACAAAAGCATGCAATATAATTTCATCCCAATCTGACTAATCTCTCTATGGTATTTGAAATTGAAATCCACTCCTCATTTTCAGCACTATTATCTATAATCTGTGTCTCTTAACAGTCATGATATTTTTCCCTGTTTTTCTTCTCTGTATAGTTCTTTCTGACTACACATAATTAGCTTTTTTCTCACTCTAAATTTCAACCATTGGCTTTTTCTTCTTTCCTCTATTTTTCTCTTTTCATCTACTCCAGTTTCAGTTCACACTCTTATTGAAAGAGATACTTCCTAACATCAAGCAGCTGTAAAGCAGCAATTTCTAAATCTGCAACTCAAAGCAAACCTCTCACTTGGACTCAGTCATTGTATTTCTGTCTCCTTAATGGATTATATGAGCATATTTAAATGGTATCTCAAGTTTATAATCCAAAATGAACTAATAACCCTATAACAATTTCTTTGATTAGCCCTCCTTCCATTCTTGTGGTCATGTTAATGAAAGGCACTCACCTAAATTCATAGTTCTCCCTTAATTATTTGTTGTTGTTTTTCAGTCACTCAGTCATGTCCAAATCTTTGTAATTCCATGGACTGAAGCATGACAGGCTTCTCTGTCCTTCACTATCTCCTGATGTTTGCTCAAACTCATGTCCATTAAATCGATGATGCTATCCAGCCATTTCATCCTCTGTAGTCCCCATTACTTCCTGCCCTCAATCTTTCCCAGAATCAGGGACTTTTCCAATGAGCTGGCCCTTCGCATCAGGTGGCAAAATATTGGAGCTTCAGTAGCAATCCTTCCTGTGAATATTCAGGCTTGATTTCCTTTAGGATGGACTGATTTAATCTCCCTGCAGTCCAAGGGACTCTTAAGAGTCTTTTCCAACACCACAGTTCAAAAGCATCAATTATCTGGTGCTCAGCCTTCTTCATGGTCCAACTCTCACATCCATAAATGACTACTAGAAAAACCATAGTTTGAATATATATACAAGTGATCCCTCTGCTTTTTAATATGCTGTCAAGGATTATCATAGCTTTTCTTTCAAGGAGCAAGTGTCTTTTAATTTCATGGCTGCAGTCACCATCTGCAGTGATTTTGGAGCCCCCCAAAAATAAAATCTGTCACTTTCCATTGTTTCCCCATCTATTTGCCATGAAATGATGGGACCAGATGCCATGATCTTCATTTTTTGAATGTTGAGTTTTAAGCCAACTTTTCACTCGCCTCTTTCACCTTCATCAAGAGGCTCTTTAATGCTTTAATGCTCTTTCTGCCATAAGGTTGGTGTCATCTGCATATCTGAGGTTATTGATATTTCTACCTGCAATCTTGATTCTAGTTTGAGCTTCATTCAGCCCAGCATTTTGAATGATGTACTCTGCATATAAGGGCTTCCCTCACAGCTCAGTTGGTAAAGAATCTGCCTGCAATGCAGGAGACCCCGGTTCCATTCCTGGATTGGGAAGATCTCCTAGAGAAGGGTTAGGCTACCCACTCCAGTATTCTTGGGCTTCCCTGGTGGCTCAACTGGTAAAGAATCTGCCTGCAATGGAGGAAACCTGGGTTCAATCCTTGGGTTGGGAAGATCCCCTGAAGAAGGGAAAGGCTACCCACTCTGGTATTCTGGCCTAGAGAATTCCATGGATTGTATTGTCCATGGGGTCACAAAAAGTTGGACACGACTGACTGACTTTTCCCTTTCACTCTGCATGTAAGTTAAATAAGCAGGGTGACAATATATAGCCTTAACATACTCCTTTTCAAATTTTGAACCACTGTTGTTCCAGGTCCAGTTCTAACTGTTGCTTCTTGATACAGATTTCTCAGGAGGCAAGTAAGGTGATTTGCTATCCCCATCTCTTTAAGAATTTTCTACAGTTTGCTGTGATCCACACAGTCAAAGGCTTTAGCACAGTCAATGAAGCAGAAGTAAATGTTTTTCTGGAATTCTCTTGCTATTTCTATGATCCAGTGGATATTAACAATTTGTTCTCTGGTTCCTCTGCCTTTTGTAAATCCAGCTTGTACATCTGGAAGTTCTTGGTTCATACACTGTTGAAGCTTAGCTTGAAGGATTTTGAGCATTACCTTGCTAGTGTGTGAAATAAGACAATTATGCAGTAGTCTGAGCATTCTTTGTCATTGCCCTTCTTTGGATTGGAATGAAAACTGACCTTTTCCAGTCCTGTGGCCACTGCTGAGTTTTCCAAATTTGCTGGTATGTTGAGTGCAGTATTTTAACAGAACCATCTTTTAGGATTTGAAATAGCTCAGCTAGAATCCTATCACCTCCACTAGCTTTGTTTGTAGTGATGCTTCATAAAGCCCACTTGATTTCATAGTACAGGATATCTGACTTTAGGTGAGTGATCCCACCAGCATAGTTATCCAGGTCATTAAGACCATTTTTGTACAGTTTCTCTCTATTCTGGCACCCCTGCTTAATATCTTCTTCTTCTGTTAGGTCTATACCATTTCTGTCCTTTACTGTGCCTATGTTTGCATGAAATGTTCCCTTTGTATCTCTTCATTATTGGAACACAGTTAAAATATATGTTTTTCCCTCCCTTGGTCTTACATGTGTCCATAGGACTGAGCTCCAACAGATGTAATGGGAGAGGAAATAATATATTCTATTTATATATATGACCAGAGACATCTTTAATATATGCTCTTTTATTCTAATTTTCTTTAAGTTGGAAGGAAACTTGAGATCAGTTTCATTGCTAGAAATTGGAAATTAGGAAAATCTCTCTCAGTTTAAGTATCTGTATGATTGTGTTGGAGAGAACTGCCCCCCAGAATTCCATTTTATGAGTGAGGAATAATCTCCTGGTGTATTATACCATTAGTCATTTGAGGGACTTTATTACGTTGAATACCACACACACGAAAAAATAAAGACAGCTAATCCCAGAACTTGAATGTCATTGTAGACCTCTGCGTTTCTCTTGCTTGATCAGTCATGTGCACACATACATCTGTATATGTATGTATCTACCTATCTGTCATTTATTCTTCCCATTTATCCCTATAATTCCCTCATTTAATTCAGGTATTCATCCTTTCTTAGCTGAAAATTGTCATTGGGCCTTTAACAAATCTTATCCCCCATCTCTGCTTATCCCCCATCTCCACTCAATCCTTTATACAAACTAATTCTTCATAAGTAAATGCTTAATTATTAAACTCACCTACTCAAAATATTCAGTTATTGTCATTACTTTCTATTAGTCTAATACTTATTGAATACTGTAATTTAGGCATTTCTGGTATGCTGCTGCTGCTAAGTCGCTTTAGTCATGTCCGACTCTGTGTGACCCCATAGACAGCAGCCCACCAGGCTCCCCCATCCCTGAGATTCTCCAGACAAGAACACTGGAGAGGGTTGCCATTTCCTTCTCCAATGCATGAAAGTGAAAAGTGAAGTCGCTCAGGTACAAACAAGTATAATCCCTAATTTTAAGAAATTGTTTAAATGAGAATTAGACATGAAAATTAAAAACACTAACTTTTGCCCGTTGTGCATAGGATAAAAGTAAAATTCCTTGGCTTGACATGAGAGGACTTAGTGAATTTCTAGTATTTATTAAACAGATGTTTTAGAGAGCATTTGAGAGAAAAAGCAATGATCATTAGGAGCCAGCATGGGCTCACAAAGAATAACTTCTTTTTTGATAGAGTTGCTAGACTGGCAAATTAGGTGAATTTTATAGACAAACTTTGTTAATTTCAGCAAAGCTACATTTGTCTTCAGGAAAGTTCTTCACTGATATCCTTGGAAGAAGATAGGAAAATATTAGTTGGAAGGCAAAGTATTAGAATATTAATTGATGGATACATGATAATAAAATTCCCTTCTATATTTGATACTAAGTTATTCCCAAAGAGACTGAATATGGGAATAATGTAATCAGAAGTATTCACTATTAATATTAAACTAGGACTACTCTGAAGAATAGATTTGATTGTAGAGAAACTGGAGACAATTGGACCAGTTGTCACTGTGCCATCCAAAATGGTAGACAAGAGTTACATGTGACTATCGAACACTTGAAATGTGGCTGGCATCACTGAGGAACTACATTTCAAATCTTATTGAATTAAATTAATTCAAAGTCAAACATTGAAATATGATTAGTGGCCAGCATATTGGACAATAAAAATCTAGCAGCTTTCCATCATCAAGGACATTTCTACTGGATATTCTAGGTTTGACAGACATAAGGTAAAAATGAACAACAATGATGCATTTGTGATAGAAAAGGAACTAATTCAAATCCAGAAATTGTTTAAAAGAACAGCTGAAAATGGAAGCATTAAGGTTTGAGTGAATTAAGAAGCCCCTCCACCTACAAGGCTAGACAAATGCTTTAAGAGAAAAATCTTAGAATGCACACTTTTAAACTACTTAGAAAAAGGTGAAATAAATGAAAAAAAATTTTTTTTCATGTATGCAATTGCACAGGTAAATTTAGACCTGTGATGGTAAAATTATTTGGTCAGTGCTTATTGCATTTGGGCTTCAATAGAGGCACTTAGCATATTGTTTTATTTAATCCTCATTTGAAATCCTAAAATATAGTATTTATTCAATGTGTAATATCATTATCATCAAATTTTACATATGCAGAAGCAAAGACTTACAAAGAGTAAATATTATATCTATAAGATTACACAGTTAAATCCCTGACCTGGCAGGTATTTCAACCCTCATCTCTCCAAAACCAGTATCCTAAATTTTAATCACCAGATACCACAGCCTCTAAGAGTCTTGTCACATTCTTCCTCTATTAAAGGCTAGTGTGAGAGGTAGTTGACATTTTATGATAGCAATGCCATGATCAATTAAAACAGCCATTTTGAAATCTATAATAAATCTAATATTCTTATTCTTTTCTGAACACACGTTCCAGCACTTACTTGTATTTTGTATAATAATGGTTCAACATGAATTTATTTCAGCAGCAAAATCAACTTCTATAATTAATACAAACTATAAATTAAAATATATAGCATTAATATTATAGTAATAACTCTAAAATAAATGATTGTATTTTAAGTCACATTGTAACAACTTATTGCTTGTAAGTAAAATCTGAGAACTACAAGTGTGTGCATCAATAACTATGCTGTCATTGATATACAGTTTGGGTTTTTATTTTTAATTTCCAAACTCATCATGTTTTTAGACCCAAATCAAGAAATTATTCAAACTTATTACTATCTCTATTCTAACCCCAGAGTGTCCCGCACATGTTAATACATAATTTGAGTTTATAATTTATCACACACTTGCCTTCTGAAAAAGAATACGACATTTTGGAATTAAAACAAAATTAAATGACTGGAACTAAAATGCATTCATATTTCCCTTGGCTCTCAGTAATAAGAAGATGTGACACCTTGAAGGAAATGAATCCACTTCTTGATCTTTGCTTTTCTGCTAGTAAAAGCTCGCTTAGAACATAATCTACAGGATTTGCTCCTCTCAGAAAGTCTGTTTCACATGAATCTCCTTGCTAAATAGGTATTTGTTTGGCAGAAACTTTTGTTACTTGGGGATGAAATGCAGAGTATAAACATCAATTCATGTTCAAAGTAAAGAGGTGAACTAGGCATTTATGTTATTTGAGATAATACTGTTATTTTTCTCCCCTGTTTTTCCTCTCTGATGCTATCCTTAGAAATAGAGTTCACCTTTCTGCATCATAAGTAGAGCAAAAAAACTAGGCAGAAGAGAAAAGTGAAAGTCTCTCAGTCGTATTGGACTCTTTGTGACCCCATGGACTATTCAGTCCATGGAATTCTCCAGGCCAGAATACTGGAGTGGGTAGCCTATCCCTTCTCCCGTGGATTTTCCCGACCCAGGAATTGAACCGGGGTCTCCTGCATTGCAGGTGGAATCTTCACCAACTGAGCTATCAGGGAAGCCATGCAGAAGAGAAAGCATTGCAAAACTGGTAAAGTTTGCTGGCAAAAAGAAGGGACCAATGATTTTGATACTCTTTCAAGAAAGGGTGCTTGGAACTGGAAGCAGGAATACTAGATGGGCAGGTCCCGAAAGGAAGTAAATTGCTTTAAGAGAGTGGTTCAGAGGATAAAGAATCTGCCTGCAGTGCAGGATGTGGGGATTCATCCCCCAGGTCAGGAAGATCCCCCGGAGGAGGAAAACGGCAACCCACACCAGCATTCTTGCCTGAAAAATCCTATGGGCAGAATAGCCTGGTGGGCTACAGTCAAAGAGTCACAAAGAGTCAGACAGGACTGAGCAGCTAAGCAACCACAAAACAAAAAAATGAGAAAGTGAAAGTGAAGAAGAATGCCTGTGGTTCTCATTCTGGAAACCCAAGTCCTCTGCCTCTAAGGATATAATCAAACAAGGAAGACCGGGCCTAATTTGTCTACCCTTCTTCACCCAACATCATTCAGCTTTGGTACAATTCCAAGATGCTTAGATAAAGAAATATTTCAACTAGTATTACTGTTCACTAGTGAAAATTAAAACTCTGTTTTCCAAACCTGAGAGATAAGCAGGAGTATGTGTCTTGGTAATCCTTATTATGTTTGAGAATTTTCTGAGAGTTGCTGGGGAGGTGAGGGTGGTAAAAATAGAAGAAAGAAATTTGCCTCTGGCATGTCTACTGGCAAGCCCCTATCTGACACTACTAGGGAATAAAATTTTCTTTCTTAGTATGCACGGTCAACAGCTACAGATGCATCTCTGATTATTTATTGCTTACCACATTTGATTAAGAGTCACAGGCTTGTTGTTTATTATTTCTGATTTATGGCCCATGACTGATATCCCCAGGTGATGGCCCCAAGTTCTCATGAGTAAGTTGACCCATATCATGCTCAAGTTTTTCCCCCACAAACTTTTGTTAAATTTTCTCAAAATTTAACCTTCTTGCTGGTTCCATTGTTGGTACATTTTTATATATGCATAAGATCAATTTTTCTATCACTTTTGATTGAATGGATGCCATGCAGTCCAATTCCAGTACAGTTATTTGGGAGTTGTCAGAAGGGGTATCAGCTGAAGCTTCAGCAGAAGTCTGCTGCAATCTGACCAGCAAGCAACTACCTCCATCTGGCATTCTAGCCAATAGGCAGTCAACTTCTACTTCTTATATGCATCCGCAGAACTGGGATTCTCAGATAAATGCAATATGCCCAGTACAATTTGAATTTCAGATCTATTTGCTTTACTGTAATGTATGGGATAAATTTATATTAAAAAATTTAGTTGTTTATCTAAAATTCAAATTTAACTGACATGTCTGGTTCACAGAGCAAAGGAGAAAGTAGCCTCAATACAGGTTATATAACTTGCCTTACAATCTTTCAAGGATAGAAATGACATCTTCCAAGATATTCTTTTGGAAAGAAAGTAGGGTAAGGTATAGCTAGAGCCATAAGAACAAAAAGAGACTGTATGGATACTAAGAGAATCATAGGAGTTATAATAAGCTACATCCTTTTGGGTATTTTGTTCTTCCAGAAATTTGACTAGAGTATGCAAGCATGAACCCTACTATATTGGTTCATGTTGGTTCACATCTTATCCGAAAAAAAAATTATGAGTAAATCATAATCCCCTTTATCCATCTATGAATTAGCTATTGCAAATGAAGCCATTTATATAATTTAACACAGAATGCAAGATTCTCCTCTGATTAACTCAGCAAAATAGACTATATTATCTAATCACACTAAACAACATTTTTCTCATCTTAAATCAGTAAAGCAATATTGTGTATCTCAAAATTAATGCTTTTGAATTGTGCTGTTGGAGAAGACTCTTTAGAGTCCCTTGGACTACAAGGAGATCAAACCAGTCAATCCTAAAGGAAATCAGTCCTGACTATTCATTGGAGGACTGATGCTGAAGTTGAAGCTAAAGTACTTCGGCCACCTGATGTGAAGAACTGACTCATTGGAAAAGAGCATATTGAAGGTGGGAGGAGAAGGGGATGACAGAGGATGAGATGGTTGGATGGTATCAATGACTCAATGGACATGAGTTTTAACAAGCTCTGGGAATTGGTGATGAACAGGGAAGCCTGATGTGCTACAGTCCATGGGGTCACAAAGAGTTGGACACGACTGAGCAACTGAACAGCCGGACTGAAGAACTGACAAGCTGAAGAAGTTTTCATTTAAGTGATGTGACTCAAATGCCAGAGTAGAAGGACATGTGCTCATCTTCTCCTGTGAGAACCCAAAAATTGTAACTAATCACTGAACAATCATTGACAGGATAATGTTGGACCCCACCAACAAAAAGATACCCCATATGCAGGGGCAAAGGAGAGGCCCCAACAAGATGGTAGGAGTGACAAAATTGCATTTAGAATCAAACACAATACCCACCAGAAATGCGTGGAGGGCTCAAATAAAGCCGTGTGCCCACCTGGACCCAGGAGGAAGAATCAGTGACCCCACAAGAGACATAGCCAGACTTTCCTGTGAGGGTCCAAGAGTCTCCAGTGGAGGCCTGGATCAACAGTGGCTGCCATGGGGTCAGGGGCACTGAATACAACAGTCCCGGCATAAGCACTTTTGAAGGAGGTCGCCATTACCCAGTTATCCGGATCATAGTTTGGCCTCAGACCAATCTACAGGGAGGGAACACAGCACCACCCATCAACAGAAAATTGGATTAAAAATGTACTGAGCATGGCTCTGCCCATCAGAGCAAGACCCAGATTCCCCCACAGCCAGATCCTCCCATCAGGAAGATTCCACAAACCTCTTATCCTTAACCATCAGAGGGCAGATAGAATGGAAACCACAATTACAGAAAACTAACCAAACTGATCACTTGGATCACAGCCTTATTTAATTCAATGAACATATGATCCATGCAGTGCAGGGCCACCCAAGATAGATGGGTCATGGTAGAAAGTTCTTACAAAACACACCACTGGAGAAGGGAATGGCAAACTACTTCAGTATTCTTGCCTTGAGAACACCATTAACAGTATGAAAAGGCCAAAAGATATAACACTGAAAGATGAACTCCCCAGGTTGGTAGATGCCAAATATGCTACTAGAGAAGAGTGGAAAAGTAGCTCCAGAAAGAATGAAGAGGCTGACCCAAAGAGAAAACAGTGCCCAGTTGTGGATGTGACTGATGATGGAAGTAAAATCTGATGCTGTAAAGAATAATATCGCGCAAGAACATGGAATGTTAAGTCCATGAAACAGGGTAAATTGAGGGTGATAAAACAGGAGATGGCAAGAGTGAACATTGATATTTTAGGAATCAGTGAATTAAAATGGACCATAATGGCAAATTTAATTCAGATGACCATTATATCTACTACTGTGGGCAAGAATCCCTTAGAAGAAATGATGTAGCCCTCATAGTGGGCTTCCCTGATGGCCCAGACAATCCAGTGTCTGTCTGCAATGTAGGAGACCTGGGTTCGATCCCTGGGTTGAGAAGATCCCCTGGAGAAGGAAATGGCGGCCCACTCCAGTACTCTTGCCTGGAAAATCCCATGGATGGAGGAGCCTGGTAGGTTGCAGTCCATGGGGTCGCAAAGAGTCGGACACGACTGAGTGACTTCACTTTTCTTTCATTTTTTCATAGTCAACAAAAGTGTCCAAAATGCAGTATCTGGGTGCAATCTCAAAGGCCAGAATGACCTCTGTTCGATTCCAAGGCAAACCATTCAATATCACAGTAATCCAAGTCTATGCCCCAACCGCTAATGCCAAAGAAGCTGAAGGTTGAACTGTTCTAAGAAGACCTACAAGGCTTTCTAGAACTAGTGTCAAAAAAAAAAAAAAGATATCCTTTTCATCATAGAGAACTGGAATGCAAAAGTAGCAAGTCAAGAGATACCTGGAATAACAGGCAAGTTTGCCTGTAGTGTACAAAACGAAGTAGGGCACAGTCTAACAGAGTTTTGCCAAGACAATGCACTGGTAATAGCAAACACCCTCTTCAACACAAGAGAAGAGCCTACACATGGACATCATGAGATGGTCAATACCAAAATCAGATCAATTATATTCTTTGAAGCTTAAGATGGAAAAACTCTATACAGTCAGAAAAACAAGATCAGGAGCTGATTATGACTCAGATCATGAACTTATTGCCAAATTCAGACTTTAATTGAAGAAAGTAGGAAAACCACTACACCACTCAGGTATGATCTAAATCAAATCCCTTACGATTTTACAGTGGAAGTGACAAATAGATTTGAGGCCTTAGATTGGATATAGTGCCTGATAAACTGTGGATGGAAGTTAGTAACTTTGAACAAGAGGTGGTGATCAAAATCATCCTCGAGAAGAAAAAATGCGAAGAGGTTGTCTGAGAAGGCCTTATAAATAGCTGAGAAAAGCAGAGAAGTGATAGACAAAGGAAAAAAGGAAAGATATATCCGTCTGAATGCAGAGTTTCAAAGAATAGCAAGGAGAGATAAGAAAGCCTTCCTCAGTGATTAATTCAAAGAAATAGAGGGAAACAATTGCATGGGAAAGACTAGAGATCTCTTCAAGAAAATTAGAGATACCAAGGGGATATTTCATGCAAAGATGGGCTCGATAAAGGACAGAAATGGTAGGGATCTAACAGAAACAGAAGATATTAAGAAGAGGTGGCAAGAATATACAGAAGAACTATACAAAAGATATCTTAATGACCGAGATAACCACGATGGTGTGATCACTCACACAGAGTCAGACATCCTGGAGTGTGAACTCAAGTGGGTCTTAGGAAGCATCACTATGAACAAAGTTAGTGAAGGTGATGAAATTCCAGCTGAGCTATTTCAAATCCTAAATGATGATGCTGTGAAAATGCTGCACTCAATATGCCAGAAAATTTGGAAAACTCAACAGTGGCCACAGGACTGGAAAAGGTCAGTTTTCATTCCAATCCCAAAGAAGGGTGATGTCAAATAATGTTCAAACTACTGCACAAATGCACTCATCTCACATGCTAGAAAAGTAATGCTCAAAATTCTCCAAGATAGTTTTCAATAGTACACGAACTAGGAACTTCCGGATGTTCAAACTGGATTTAGAAAAGGCAGAGGAACCCGAGATCACATTGCCAACATCTGTTGTATCATGGAAAAAGCAAGAGAATTCCACAAAAACATCTACTTTTGCTTCATTGACTACGCAAAAGCCTTTGACTGAGTGGATCACAACAAACTGTGGAAAACTATCTTATAGAGACGGGAATACCAGACCATCTAAACTGCCTCTTCAGAAATCTGTTTGAAGGTCAAGAAACAACAGCTAGAACTGGACTTGGAACAACAGACTGGTTCCAAATTGAGAAAGAGATATGTCAAGGCTATTGTCACCTTGCTTATTTAACTTATATGCAGAGTACATCATATGAAATGCTGAACTGATTGAAGCACAAACTGGAATCAAGATTTCCAGGAGAACTATCAATAACCTCAGATATCAAGATGACAACCACCCTATTGCATAAACCGAAAAGAAACTGAAGAGCCTCTTGAATAAAGTGAAAGAGGAGAGTGAAAAAGCTGGCTTAAAACTCAACCTTCAAAAAACTAAGGTCATGGAATCTGGTTCTTTCACTTCATGGCAAATAGATGGGGAAACAGCAGAAACAATGGCAGACTTTATTTTCTTGGGCTCCAAAATCACTGAGATGGAGACTGCAGACATGAAATTAAAAGACTCTTGTTCCTCAAAAGAAAAGTTATGACCAACCAAGACAGCATAATAGAAAGCAGAGAAACTTTTACCAATAGAGGTCTATGTATTCAAAGCTATGGTTTTTCCAGTTATCATGTATGGATTTGAGAGTTGGACTGTGAAGAAAGCTGAGTGCCAAAGAATTGATGCTTTTGAACTGTTTCTTTGGAGAGGACGTTTGAGAGTCCCTTGGACTGCAAAGAGATCAAATCAGTCCATCCTGAAGGAAATCAGTCCTGAATATTCATTGGAAGGACTGATGCTGAAGCTGAAGCTCCAGTACTTTGGCCACCTCATGCAAAAACTGATTCATTAGAAAAGATCCTGATGCTGGGAAAGATTGAAGGCAGGAGGAGAAGGGGACAACCAAGGATGCAAAGGTTGGATGACAGCATTGACTTAATGGACATAAATTTGAGCAAGTTCTGAGTTTTGGTGATGGACAGGGAAACCTGGTGTGCTGCAGCCCATTGGGTCACAATGAGTCTGACACAACTGAATGAGTCAACTGAAGTGAACTACAGGGATCATTGCTTGAATTACATTATGCACTTAATCATTGAACTAGTTTTAACAAGAAGATATACTTCTAGGACTTCCCTGGTGGCACAGTGGAACAGTATCTAACTGCAAATGCAGGAGACGCGGGCTCAGTCTCTGGTCCAGAAGGATTCTAACATGCCTCAGAACATCAGAGCTGGGGTGCCACGATTACTGAGCCTGCTTGCATCAACTATTGAAGCCTATGCTCTCCAGGGCATATACTCCCCAGCAAGACAAGCTACTGCAAGGCGAAACCTTCACACCACAAATCAAGTAGTCCCTGCTCCCTGCAAATAGAGAAAGCCCAGACAGAGCAATAGGACAACCAAAGATATAGCAAAACCAAATAAAATAAAATAAACAAATCGTTGTTGTTGTTCAGTCATTAAATCAGGCCCAAGTCAGCCTGACATGCTGACAGCCTCTCGGACTGCAGCATGCCAAGCTTCCCTGTCTTTCACTGTCTCCCAGAGTTTGCTCAACTTCATGTCCATTGAGTTGATGATGTCATTCAACCGTCTCATCCTCTGTCATCCCCTTCTCCTGCCTTCAGTCTTTCCCAGTATCAGGGTTTTATTCCAAAGAGTCAGCACTTCACATCAGGTGGCAACAATATTGAAGCTTCAGCTTCAGCATTAGTCTTTCCAGTGAATATTCAGGGCTGATTTCCTTTAGGATTGACTGTTTTGATCTTGCTGTCCAAAAGCCTCTCAAGAGTCTTCTCCAGTGCTACAGTTTGAAAGCATCAGTTATTTTGGTGCTCAGCCTTGTATATGGTTCAATTCTCACATCTGTGCATGACTGCTGGAAAAACCACAGCTTTGAATGCAAGGAACTTTGTTGGTAAAGTTCTGATTTTTAGTACTCTGTCTAGCATTGTCATAGCTTTTCTTCCAAGGAGCAAGCATCTTTTAATTTCATGGCTTCAGTCACCATGCAGTGGTGGGACCAGATGCCATGATCTTAGGTTATCAAATGATGAGTTTTAAGTCAGCTTTTTCACTCTCCTTTTTTACCCTCATCAAGTTCCTCTTCACCTTCTGTCATAAGGATAATGTCATCTACATATCTGAGGTTATTGATATTTCTCCCAGCAAACTTGATTCCAGCTTATGATTCATCCAGTATGGCATTCCACATAATGTACTCTGCATATAAGTTAAATAAGTAGGGTGACAGTATACAGTGTTGTTATACTCCTTACCCAACTTTGACCCAGTCCATTATTCCATGTCTGGTTCTAGTTGCTTCTTGACCTTCATACAGGTTTCTCAGGAGATAGGTAAGGTGGTCTGGTATTCCCATAACTTTAAGAATTTTCCACAATATGCTTTGATCCACAAAATCATAGGCTTTAGCATAGTCTGTGAAGCAGAAGTAGATTTTTCCACCCCTGGAATTCCCTTCCTTTTTCTATGATCCAATGGATGTAGGCAATTTGATCTCTGTTCCCACTGCCTTTTCTAAATCCAGCTTGTACATCTGGATGTTCTTAGTTCACATACTGTTGAAGCCCAGCTTATATGATTTTGAGCATTACCCTGCTAACATGTGAAATGAGCACACTTGTACAGTAGTTTGAACATTTCTTGGCATTGCCCTTCTTTGAGATTGAAATGAAAACTGAACTTTTCCAGTCTGATCATCATTGCTGTGTTTTCCAAATTTGGTGGCATAGTGAGTGCAGCAGCACATTAAGAGCATCATCTTTTAGGATTTCAAATAGCTCAGCTGCATTTCCATCACCTCCACTAACTTTGTACTAATGCTTCCTAAGGCCCAGGATGTATGGGTCTAGGTGAGTGACCACACCATTGTGGTTATCTCGGTGATTAAGTTTTTTTTTTTTTTTTTTTTTTAATAGTTCTTCTGTGTGTTCTTGATACCTCTTCTTAATCGTGTCTGCCTCTGTTAGGTCCTTGCTGTTTCTGTTCTTTATTGTGCCCATCTTTGAAAGGAATTTTCCTGTAGTATCTTCAATTTTCCTGATGAGATCTCTAGTCTTTCCCATTCTATTGTTTCCCTCTATTTCTTTGCATTATTTTACTTAAAAAGACTTTCTTATCTCTCCTTGCTCTTCTCTGGAACTCTGAGTTCAGTTGGGTATATTTTTCCCTTTCTCCTTTGCCTTTTTTTTTCTCTTCTTTCCTCTGCTATTTGTAAGGCCTCACCAGACAACCATTTTGCCTTCTAGCATCTATTTTTCTTTGGGATGGTTTTAGTCACCACCTCCTGTACAATGTTATGAATCTCTATTCATATTTTTTCAGGCATTCTGTCTACCAAATCTAATCCCTTGATCCATTCATCACCTCCACTATATAATCATAAGGGATTTGATTTAGATAATACCTGAATGATCTAATAGTTTTCCCTACTTTCTTCAATTTAAGCCTGAATTTTGCAATATAGATGTGATGACCTGAGTCACAGTAAGCTCCAGACCTTGTTTTTTTTCTGACATTATAGAGCTTCTCCATCTTTGGCTACAAAGACTATAACCAGTCTGATTTTGATATTGATCTTTTGGTGATGTCCATGTGTAGAGTCTTGTATTGTTCAAAGAAGTTATTTGCTAAGACCAGTATGTTCTTGTGACAAAATTCTGTTAGCTTTTGCCCTGCTTCATTTTGTATTATAAGGTCAAACTTACCTGTTACTCCAGGTATATCTTGACTTTCTACTTTTACATTCCAATTACCTATGATAAAAAGAACATCTTTTTTGATGTTAGTTCTAGAGAGTCTTGTAGATCTTCAAGAATTGTTCAGCTTCTTTGACATTAATGGTTTGGACATAGACTTGGATTACTGTGATGTTGAATGGGTTGACTTGGAAATGAACCAAGGTCATTCTGTAGTTTTTGAGACTGCACCCAAGTATTGCACTTCAAAGTCTTTCACTGACAATGAGGGCTCCTCCACTTCTTCTAAGGTATTCTTGCCCACAGCATTGGATATAATGGTCTTCTGAATTAAATTTTCTCATTCTTATCCATTTTGTTCCACTGATTCCTGAGATGTTGATGTTCACTCTTGTCATATCCTGCTTGACCATATCCCATTTTCCTTGATTCATGGACTTGACATTCCAGGTCTCCATGTTATATTATTCTTTACAGCATCAGACTTTATTGTCAACAAAAGATACATCCACAGCTGAGTATCATTTGCACTTTGGTTCTCTTTCCCAAATAGCATATTGGACACCTACCGAACTTGGGGATTCATCTTCTGGTGTTACATATTTTTGCATTTTCATGTTGCTCATGTGGTTCTTGAGGCAAAGATACTGAAATTATTTGCCACTCTCTTCTCCAGTAGAGCAAGTTCTGTCAGAGCACTTCACCATGACTCGTCCATCTTGGGTGGTCCTCACAGCATAGCTCATAGTTTCACTGAAGTACACAAGGCTGTGATACATGCGATCATTTTTGTTAGCTTTCTGTAGTTGTGGTTTTTCATTCTAGAGGCTGTGGGATTGTAGTTCTTGCTTCTTCTTTCTGTCCTCTGATGGATGAGCATAAGAGGCTTGTATCAGCTGAAGGATTCTGGGAAAACCTGATCTTGCCCTAGTGGGCAGGGCCGTGCTCAGTAAACCTTTAATCCAATTTTCTGTTGACGGGTGGGTCTCTGCTCTCTCTCTGTTAGCTGTTTGGCCATAAGAGACCAAGGGGCCCTCCAAAAGAGCTCATGCCAACATGTGCCTCCCAGGACTGCTCCTGCCAGCGCCCTTGTCCCCTCTGCAGGCTGCTGCCAACCCTCACATCCACAGGGCACCCACAAACCCACAGGCAAGTCTGGCTCAGTCACTTGTGGGTCACGTCTCCTTTTCCCTGGGTCCTTGTGCACACAAGGTTTTGTTTGTGCCCTGCAAGTGTCTCTGTTTCATCATCTTGTGGAAGCTCTGTAATCAAATCCCGCTATCCTTCAAAGTCAGGTCTCTGGGGATCCCCAGGCACTTTGCCAGATCCCTGGGTTGGGAAGTCTGATGTGGGGCCTAGAACATTCGCAACAGTGTGAGAGCTTCTTGGGTATTATTGTTCTCCATTTTGTGAGTTTTCCACCCAGAAAGTATGGGATTTGATTTTAACCTGATTGCACTGATTCTGCCATTTTGTTGAAGCTTCTCCTTCTTCTTGAATGTCTACCAATGTGTCTACATTGGTAAGTGGATTCTTTACTACTAATGCCACCTAGGAAACCCTAAATATACCAATAAATTATATATAAAAAAGAAGATATAGCTATAAAGTATAAATTAAATATGTTAGCAATTATATATTACACTATTTATGTAATATATAATTGCTAACATGTTTTTAACCAAAATAGACTTCAGTTTATCACAGTATCCTTTACTCATAAGACAGTATTCTCATACAGAGTAAACGTTCAAAAGTATTTTGCTGGAGAAGTGAATCTATTCGGATAATTCAATTTAATCATACAATTTACTGTAAATTTACAATTTACTGTCAGAACCAAGTTCTATCATCTTGCCTGTGCTTTTCAAAACACTGGCTTAGAAAATTTGTTTTTATTAAGATATATTTTAAATTCCATAGCTTTGTTAATAATTTGCTCTTTCTTCAGGTCTGATTAATCTATGATGGAGGATGGAAAATCTCTCTTAGTTAAGTATCAACATGCTATTCTAAAAATTTGAATTTATTTTATGTTTAAACTTTTTTTTTTCTATAGGGTTTTATAGCTACCTTCTTCATAAGCTACTGTGAATATGAAATTATTAATTTCATTTCCAGATGAGGAAGAAAATCATTCTGAAAGTAGAAAACATTATTGCTATAATTATGCAGTAAATCAAAATTAAATTATTGCTAAAATTGTTTTAATAGCATAATTTTAGTTTTTATTATTCCTAATTAAAAAGAGGAAAATATTAGTGAAATAAAATTATTTCCTGTATCCAAATTTTCACATTTAGTATTGTTCTTGCTAGTATTTGTGTATATATCCATCATAATTCAGTAGCTGAAAAAGATGAAGGCACATTCCCTTTCACACCAACAGAAACTGACTTCTGAATTAAAGCTACTTCATGTAGCTAGTCTCTCCACAACAGGAATTGATGATCTATTATTTCATAGGGTTTGGGACTTTTGACAAGAAAATCTGGTAATTAAGAGAATTAAATTGTATGGATGAACAAGATTAGATTGTGTACAAAACCAAAAAGAAAAGAGAAATTCATACTGTTATAGAACAAACGTTTTAACAAAGCTTTAGGAAAAAAATAAAAAAGAATAGACACTAATCAAGCAAAGTATCATTCAGGCATTATATACAATGTAACCAGGAACAGGCCTGAAGAGATGATATTGGAGTAACAGTGAATAATAAAATCCTTCAATGCCAACTCCCATTTTATCAGATTACTAGTTCTTTGATCGGATTATATATGAGAAAAGTACACTAGTAAAGTACTAAATATATTTCAATTATTGAATTTGTCATCAATATATCACCAAAAATGACCAACTGCCAAAATTTTGAGTCACCTACAAAGGAGCTGAATCAGAATGAAACTTTCTAGAAATATAAATCTAGCTAACAAAAGCTGCATTATTGAAAACCAAATATAGTCACAGTAGTTGAGCAGTTTTTATGGGACTGGTTTTGTCAAATGTTTTATTTTCATTTTTTAAATTTAAATTCCCAGAAACCCTCAGGTAGGGTTTCCTTCTCGTTTCCATGTTATAGGTAAGACAACTTCAGAAAACTAATTGCTAAATCTCACATGATCAGTATGTGGAAGAGCCAGAATTGATATTTCCATAACCATTTGTCTATTATCATCTATATCTATCTACCATTTCATCCATCCATCTAATTAGCTATCTATCTAAGTCCTCTGAATTAAAACTCCTATGCTGTACGTCCTACCTGGTCAATATGTAGTCATAACTTGAATCAATTTTTATTCAGTTGTTGTTCAGTTGCTAAGTTGTGTCTGACTCTTTGAGACCCCACGGACTGCAGCACACCAGGCTTCCATGTCCTTCACTATCTCCCAGAGCTTGCTCAAACTCATGTCCATTGAGTTAGTGATGCCATCCAACCTTCTTATCCTCTGTCACCCACTTCTCCTCCTGCCCTCAATCTTCCCCAGCATGAGGGTCTTTTCCAATGAGTTGTCTCTTCACATAAGGTGGCCAAAGTATTGGAGCTTCAGCTTCAGCAATAGTCTTTCCAGTGAATATTCAGGAATGATTTCCTTTAGGAATCACTGTTTTGATCTCCTTGCAGTCTGAGGGAATCTCAAGAATTTCAAGAGTCTTCTCCAGCATCACAATTCAAAAGCATCAATTCTTCAGTGCTCAGCTTTCTTTATGGTCCAGCTCTCACATCTGTACACAAATACTGGAAAATCCATAGGTTTGACCATACAGCATTGTTGGCAAAGTGATGTCTTTGCTTTTTGATACTCTGTCTAGGTTTGCCATAGCTTTCCTTCCAAGGGGCAATTGTCTTTTAATTTCATGGCTGCTGTCACCATCTAGAATAAAGTAAATAGAGATACTTAGCCCTGGAAGTTGTTGTGGTACCAAGTGAAAAAACATTTGAAATCTGTAGAAACTGTAAAATCTAATACTATTACAGATATCTTTACTATTAATAAATAAAAAGTTCAGGCACTGGGCTTAATAAAGAGTAAAATGTGGTCCAAATTTCATGATACTTACAGTATAGTTTGACTATTTCATATATAGTTGAAAATAGAGGATGCATCAGCATTTCATAAAGAGTTCAGAAAACAGGGAAAATTTATTTGATGGAGAACAGGCAGGAAGGCAAAAATAAAGCTCAAATAGGTTAGCAAATTAATATGGGATATTTTAGGAAAATAGGCCAGGATTAAACAGAAGTATTCAGGAGAAATATATAACTCAATTTAGCTAAGTTTTGTGCAATATATATATATATATTGCACAATATATATATATATATATAAATTTCTAATCCACCAAAAACTGATCAATATGTTTTCATTTTTATCAATAAAATAAGTAAAAAAATAATAATAGTTTTAATGTGCATGGCTATTTAATGTGATTTTTCACATACTTTATAGGATCAAACCTGTGTAATTAATTTTATGTGATGATATTTGCCCATATTGGTTAGTTATTTATTTCCCAAGTATTTCTTCTTCATTAGTTAGAGAAGTTTTTCATGTTAAGATATTAGTCCTATGGATAGGAGTTGTGGATTTTTTTTTTCAGATTAATATTTATCCTTTGATTGTACTAGTATTGATTTTGTTATGGAATTTAAAAATACATATTGGTTTTAATTTTTTTTTCTTTTATGAGTTCTGAGTTTTGTGCCATGGTAAGAAAAAGCCTTCTCCACCTGACATATTTTCTTTTTAATATTTTTCCATGGTATCATCTAGGATTTTTGTGGGTTTTATTTTTATGTTTAAATAGTTAACTTATGTGGAATTTTCCCTGGAGTAATAGTGTGAGACAGGATTCTAATTTCTGTGTTTTCCATGGGTCTACACAATTGTTGAAATGTCATTTATTAGAAAACTGAAACTCCAACTTTATCGTTCATTAAATTTGTATATGTATTTGGATGTATTTATATATTTTCTCTTCTTCTTAAATAATCTGTTAATTTATGCACTGGCATTACAGAATTTTGGAAAGCATAATTTTATAATATGTGTTTAGAATTTCAATATTATTCTTCATTTACAAAAATTTTATGAATAATCTTGCTTACTTATTTCTCCATATGAACTTTAGACTCAGGTTTTGAAGTTCAAATTACCTTAATTTTATTTCGGATTTCTTTAAAGTTGTTGATTAACTTAGGGGAAATTTTCAGCTTTATTTTATTGAGCCTCTTGCTTTTAAAATAGCAAATAGTGTAACTAAGATCTCTTCTCTTGACATTTTCTCCCTCAACAGCCCCGTCCAAATCAGGACATAGCATAACAAATTTGACAGTCTAGCCTGATAGCAGAGGCCCTGAAGTTTAGCCTAATGAAAAGTCACCTAAGTGAAACTGGCAGTCTGCTGGCGGCTCAGCATGGGACAGAGAGCAACCCACAGCAGAGGCTGGATTCCCCCAGGTCCCTGAGCAAGATGGACAAGAGGGATGGTGGCTGGGGTCCACAGCCCGTGAGAACTGAGAGGAGCTAAGGTAGCTGAGGGAAAACATCACCACCCCCCGGAAACCTTGCCTACACCCAGAGGGAAAGACTGAACTGAAAACCCAGCAGCGCCCCTGAGTCCAGCAGGGAAGCAGTATGAAGCCGACTCCTAGGACAACACTGAGTTTTCCTTAGAGTTTTCTCACAATGTGAGTTAAATGTGCAGCCCATCATCCCAGCCCAACTGGGTTATTAATTTTCTATCTTTCCTTGTAGAATAAGGGTTTCAGGAAAGTGGAAATTTTTCTACTTTAATTACCTTTTATATCTCTAGCATTTAGGACACCTCTTAGCAGCTTTAAGGCACTCCAAAAATCTTTTAAAAAGAAAGCTCCACAAATACGTATTGAATAAATGAGTGAATAATAGAGCCATGAATAAATGGAGTGATATTCTGCCAAAGACACCTCTGATCACTACATTCCACTAGTGTATTAGTGAGATGGGTCATCAGGAAATAGGAAAGCCCCAAAGGTCAGAAGCCCGAGAAGAGGGATGTGTCAAAGTTCAAGACAAATGCAATTATTCTTCTGCTTGAATTCCCTTATGTTTATATGTTCTAGGTGAAGCCAAAATGATTACTTAAGTGATTTTTGAAATCTCAGTTTGTCTGTATGGCCTTGACTATGTTATTTGCCTGATTTTATTTGGAATTTTATGGTCATTTGAGACCTTAATCTTTCACTTTTCTTCCAAAAAGCAAATGGGAATAGGCATTGACTTTGCTTGTTATCCCTGAAAAAAAAACATAACTCAGATGAAACTTTGCTTTCAGTGGCTAATGCAGTTTCTTATTCATGTGTTCATTATGAGTGAACTTGACCATTGCAATAGTTTCCATAATCGCTTCCCTACCATTAGAACAATTTTTGATGATATCACCCTCATGCTTCACTTGCTTAATTAGACCCCAGTGCATCAATGAGTCATTTTAACTTTCTCCTGTGAAGGCTCTTCATGCCAAGGGCTAACCCCTGTCTCTAAGTTTTATGTTCTTCTTCTTAGCCAGGGCAGTAAGATATTTTAGTGCAATTGCTTTCTAGGCAATTCAAATAACTTTTTATTAGTAACAAAATAAATCTTCCCTCGTTTCTTTGATGCTATTTGAGTACAAAGAAATTTGATATTTTTGTAATACCTACTATGTGTGAGATTGCTATGGATGTCACATTTCATTTAAAATGAAGATAATATCTTCCATATAGTAACTAAGTAGTAGCTCACTGTAAAAATTTGGAGAATATAAAAGTTTATAAAATAGAAAATAAAATTAACTGATCTTTCCTACCAGCCTAGAAGTAACCATTCTTAATGGTGTATACACGATTTAACAGGATTTTCCTATAGATATACTAAATATATGCATATGATTGTGCTGATCATACAGTTATCTACTTATTCAGCTTTGGACATTTTCTCATTTTATTAAAATATTTCAATTTTTAAAAACACTTTGTATAGTGACTCTAAGTTCTTTCCCTAAATTTTTTAATTCATATTGGAGTATAACTGATTAACAGTGTTGTCTCAGTTCCCAGTATATAGCAGTTACTCATTTATATATATACATGCAGCTGCTGCTGCTGCTGCTGCTAAGTCGCTTCAGTCGTGTCCGACTCTGTGCAACCCCATAGACGGCAGCCCACCAGGCTCCCCGTCCCTGGGATTCTCCAGGCAAGAACACTGGAGTGGGTTGCCATTTCCTTCTCCAATGCAGTTGGAAGTGAAAAGTGAAAAGTGAAGTCGCTCAGTCATGTCCGACTCCTAGCGATCCCATGAACACCAGCCTACCAGGCTCCTCCGTCCATGGGATTTTCCAGGCAAGAGTACTGGAGTGGGTTGCCATTGCCTTCTCCGATACATGCAGCTATTGTTTTTCAAATTCAATTGTAAACTGTTTATGCCATTTCCAATGAGCAATTGAAATCACAACCGATGAAATTAAAAGCAAGAGCTGAAACAAGGAAAAAATAACTTCAGAGATACAAACTAACATGGGTAATCTCATGATTGGGTACCCCTATTTTCATCGTCAGTTTAATTTAGAAACTGATTTTTAAAAGTATGATTTCTGATGCTTAAGTGAATTATGTAACAGCTTCTATAATAAAGAGAATTGTAAACAAAGTTTTCTAATTTTAAAGAACTGACTTATTAACCAACTTACATTCAGTCTTCTCACATCTAACTTGTAACATCAGAGTATTATTGCTAAGTAACTTCAGTCGTGTCTGACTCTGTGTGACCCATAGACGGCAGCCCACCAGGCTCCCCCGTCCCTGGGATTCTCCAGGCAAGAACACTGGAGTGGGTTGCCATTTCCTTCTCCAAAGCATGCAAGTGAAAAGATAAAGTGAAGTCGCTCAGTCGTGTCCGACTCCTAGCGACCCCATGGACTGCAGCCCACCAGGCTCCTCCATCCATGGGATTTTCCAGGCAAGTGTACTGGAGTGGGGTGCCATTGCCTTCTCCAAGAGTATTATTACTTATTATTAAGTATATATCTCCAACTCACACACATTAGAATTAAAATGTTTATAATATAAATATCATTTGTATTTTCAGTCATATATAATACATGAGACCTGTAGAAGGCAATATACTTTCTGCCTTCCCCCGAAATGATACAAAGTTGGATTAAATTGAATAAACCAGTTTCAGGTTCACAGTGCACACTAGATTTACGAGTTATCAGCTAATTACTACTGCTAGCTTAAGAGAGAGAAGAATGGTATCAGAGAGAGAGAGAGACAGAGACAGAGAGCGCGCGCACGCATGCATGTGGGAGAGAGAGTCAGTGAGAAAGCTCTTTGGCTCCTCCTTTTATATGTTTTTTCCTCCACCTGGGCCTGCCCTATGCAAACTGGGCTTAGCCAGGAGTGCTGTTTATTCTGCCTGAAGTCTTCACTCTGGTCCTCGGACCTTCCTTTGACCTTCCTTGTCTTTTAGCCACCGCCATTTTGGACTCCTTTTCCCTATTCTACCTACCTAACATTCCCCCCTCAAGAGATGGGAGGCCCAATTCTTTGGGAATAGGGGCGTCGAGGTCTTTCTGGCTACTTCCTGCTGAACTGGGATGGCGAGGGGTATTGGGCCTCCCCCTCTTGCTAGTCTCAATCCTCAGAGTCCTTATAGCGGTGTCCAAGGGTGTGTGATGTTTTCTGTGGTCAGCTGTAGTTTTATATCTTTGTTGAACTGGCACTGCATGTTTAGCTGGTTGACCTGGACAGAGACAAAACAGGTTAGACAATTGACAGTACATGGAATAAGCATAAGCATCATCAATATAGCATAACAAGGACTAGCAGGGACATTAGTCAATTTTAAATTCACATTGCCAGGATGGCTCAAGTCCCTCCTTGTTCAGGGATCAGAAGTACAGTCTCTGTCAAGCTGTGTTGGCTCCTTAGAGTTATCCTGAGAAATCTTATCCCCAGAAACCATATTTTGGGGGTGTTCATTAGAATGACAATCATTGGTAGTTCTGAATAGGTATCTGATATCTCCCAGGGGCTCACAGGTGTATTGAGTGTTCTCTTCTGTTTTCTTCCATGGCTTGACTCGTGAGTAGTGAATCCAGGAGTCATGTCCTTGACTGCTGTGGGGGTAGAAAGTATTACAGGGTAGGGGCCCTTCCATGTGGGCTGGAGTTGAGCCTTTGGGGACCCATCTTTCCAGACTTTAATTAGGACTCGAGTTCCTGGAGCATATAGTGGTGACTCTTTAGAATCTTTTGTGTCCTGGTTCATACCCCACAAGCATATATCCTGTTGGAATTGCCCAATGGCCATGGTATAAGACTGGAGGGTCTGAACCTCTGGATCTAGGGAGATGGTCATTGACATAAGCAAAAGGTCTCCCATATAGCATCTTATAAGGACTAAGACCAACCTGTTCCTTAGGGGCAATGCAGGTGCGGAGGAGAGCTATTGGTAAAGCCTCCTTCCATCCCAGGGAGGTCTCCTGGGTTATCTTTTTTATCGCTGATTTTAAGAATTGGTTGGCTCTTTCTACTTTTCCTGAAGATTGAGGCCTCCAGGCACAATGGAGATAATAAGTAATGTCCAATGCTTTCGAGACTCTTTGGGTGACCTTAGAAGTAAATGGTGTCCCATTGTCACTTTGTATGACCTGAGCAGATCAAATCTTGGAATGATTTCATGGAGCAGTTTTTTTACCACCTCCTCAGCCTTCTCAGTCCGGGTGGGATAGCCTTCAATCCACCCTGTGAATGTATCTATCATAACTAATAAGTATTTATACCCTTGAGAAGCTGGCTTCTGAGTGAAGTCCATCTGCCAGTCCTCTCCTGGGTAGGCCCCACATCGTTGGATGGGCTGGGCCAGCTGGGGTCTTCGAGCTCCCTGGGGGTTGTTTAATTGACAAGTGGGACAAGAGGAGACCACCTGTCTTATAGTTGTTTGGAGGCCTGTTCCTCTGAAGGACCTTTCTAGTAATCTTTGGAGGGCCTTTTCTCCTAAATAAGTAGTGGCATGTAAGGAGTTAACCAACTTCCATTGGAGGTTTCCAGGCAGAAAAAGGAGTCCCTCCTTCTGGAACCACCCCATATGATCTTCTTGAAAGCCCTTGCTCTTAGCTTTAAGAGTCTTACCTTCAGTATATGAAGGAGTTTCTGGCAAATTAGTCTGTGGAACTAAGGTGGCAATCCTATTAGGTCATGGTTCTGTAATGCTGCTCTCCTAGCTGCCTGATCAGCTGCTTGGTTCCCTCGTGCCACTTCCGTGTTCCCTTTTTGGTGTCCTTTACAGTGGGAGACTGAAACCTCAGTGGGCAGATGGACTGCCTCCAAGAGTCGAAGAATCTGATCACCATATTTGATTGGGGACCCTCGGGTGGTCAAGTGGCCCCTTTCTTTCCAAACAGCCGCATGTGCATGTAGCACCAGAAAGGCATACTTGGAGTCAGTGTAAATCCCTTGAACTGCAAGGAGATCCAGCTAGTCAATTCTAAAGATCAGTCCTGAATATTCATTCGAAGGTCTGATGCCGAAGCTGAAACTCCAATAGTTTGGCCACTTGATGTGAAGAACTGACTCCTTGGAAAAGATCATGATCCTGGGAAAGATTGAGGGAAGGAGAAGAAGGGGACGACAGAGAATGAGATGGTTGGATGGCATCGCTAACATGATGGACATGAGTTTGAGCAATCTCCAGGAGTTGGTGATGGACTGGGAAGCCTGGGATGCTGCAGTCTGTGGGGTCGCAAATAGCTGGACACAATTGAGCGATTGAACTGAACTGATTAGTTAGTAGTGTGCTCATGATTTTCTCATAGCCTGTTTCTTTGAGCTCAAAGTGAGGACATGCAGCTCATGATGGTCCCTCTGTTTGGACTAAAAAAAAAAAAAACTCCCTAGTTACTCAATCATTAGCCAGTTGAGTTAGGGTTTCCCAAGTTGTGCTAGTAGTAAAGAATTCGTCTACCAATGCAGGAGATGCAGGAGAATCGGGTTTGATCCCTGGGTAGGGAATATTCCTTGGAGGAGGAAATGGCAACCCACTCCAATATTCTTGCCTGGAGAATTCCATGGATAGTGGAGCCTGGTGGGCTCCAGTCCATGGGGTTGCAAAGAGTTGGACATAACTGAGAATTCATGCAAATAAAAAATTACTGATATATTTACCAACAGTCAGAAGAGTTACAGAATTTTGAACATGGATAATGCTGCTGCTGCTGCTGGTGCTGCTAATAAGTCACTTCAGTCATGTCCAACTCTGTGCGACCCCATAGACAGCAGCCCACCAGGCTCCCCCATCCTTGGGATTCTCCAGGCAAGAACACTGGAGTGGGTTGCCATTCGTGAAAGTGAAAAGTGAAAGTGAAGTCGCTCAGTCCTGTCAGACCCTTAGTGACCCATGGACTGCAGCCTACCAGGCTCCTCTGTCCATGGGAGTCTCCAGGCAAGAGTACTGGAGTGGGGTGCCATTTCCTTCACCATGGATAATGCTGCTGCTGCATCGCTTCAGTCGTGTCCAACTCTGTGCGACCCCATAGACTGCAGCCCACCAGGCTCTTCCATCCCTGGAATTCTCCAGGCAAGAACACTGGAGTGGGTTGCCATTTCCTTCTCCAATGCGTGAAAGTGAAAAGTGAAAGTGAATTATCTGCAAATAACAAAGGTCACAACAGAGTTAATGAAGAAACTTCAAGAGGTACACGGGCCCCACCTGCCTGTGGTGTTCTTGCCTTCTTTCCAGTCCACCTTGTGTCTTGTATCTGCAGGACAGTAGCTGGACAACACTTTGTATGATTAACTTCTTTCCTGATCCTCCAGAATCTTTACTGTTTCCCAGGTTAGATACACTTGGCTGATATTTTTTCACTTAAAAATTCTTTTAGAGGTTTAAACTTCAGTAAATAATTTAGAAAGAATAAATACACTCTATGCATTGAACATTGTAGAATCAAATAAACAATTAACATATGTAAGAAAATAACTACTATTTACTGAGTATTGATATATTCTAATACTTTTCAGTGGTTTTTATGGATGTATCCTATTTGTTTTCAAATTTTAATAATGAAAAATTGAAACTCAGGATGGTTAACCAACCTTCTCAATGTCGTGTAGTCAGAATAACAGTGGTCAGATCTATACTCAATATGCTGCTTTTAAAACACAAAAAACAAGTAAAAAAAAATAAAATAAAATAAGATTCTATTTCTCTTGACTAAATAGCTGGGAGAGATAAAGCTGAGTTATATGATAAATGTGTTTTTTAATTATTTTAGGAACTTTTGATCAATTTTACAGGCAGTTTCAGAATTTTGTATTCTTACTAGCAGTTTGTAAATATTCCAGCTCCCCAATATTTTACCAGACCTTGGTAATTTTAGCAATTTAAAATTGTAACCACTCTAATTGATATGTATTGATATCTAACTGAGGATTTTTCTTGCATTCTCTTAGTGACAAATTATATTAAGCATCTTTTCTTGGGTGTATGGCTAGTCTGTGTAATATCTGCCCCAAAATTTTGCTCATTTTTATTGGGCTGTCATATGTCTACACAAAAAATTGTACATAAATGTCCATAATTGTTTTATTTACAATAGCCAAAAATAGTAAATGATCCATATGTCCAACAATAGGTGAATGGTAAATAATAAATGTATCAATGCAATGATTAGTAGACAATAACTAGAAACTACTGCTATATGCTGCAAACTGAATGAATCTAGAAATCATTGTGCAGAATGAAAGAAACCATACCAAGATGAAAATTCTGTATGATTGTATATATTATATACACACACATACATGTATATATACATATATACATATTTATATAAATGTACATAGAGAGAAATAAATGTGTATATATATAACATAATATATACAATAAATAGCCAGGTAAAGACACAGATACATAAATATTTGGGGCTTCATTTAAGTGATGATCTCATAGAGATATACATTTGTCAGACTCCTTAAATTGTACTCTTTAAATGGGATCAGAAATTATACCTCATGCTGATAGTGAATGCGAAGAAGGCAATGGCACCCCACTCCAGTACTCTTGCCTGGAGAATCCCATGGACGGAGGAGCCTGGCAGGCTACAGTCCCTGGGGTCGCTAGGAGTCGGACACGACTGAGTGACTTCACTCACTTTTCACTTTCATGCACTGGAGAAGGAAATGGCAACCCACTCCAGTGTTCTTGCCTGGAGAATCCCAGGGACGGGGAGCCTGGTGGGCTGCCGTCTATGGGGTCGCACAGAGTCAGACACGACTGAAGTGACAGCAGCAGCAGCAGTGATAGTGAATGATGGTCGAAAGGTAGAGACATGGATACAGGTATATGTACATCCCGAGGGAGAGATCAAAGAGAATATTATCCCAGTATTATGCTCCTCACTATGCCTAATGAGAATAAAGGAAATGTCACTATATGGAAATATCTCTAACCTGGTTTTGATCTTATCTGTAGCTGCTTCTTGCTGTATCTTCTTTTTTAATATAATTTTCTTGAAGTATTATTATTTACAATATTTTATTAATTTCAGGTGTATACAGCAAAAAGTGATTCAGTCATACATATATATATGTGTATGTATTTTAGTTCTTTTCCATCATAGGTTGTTACAAGATATTGAATATAGTTGCCTATATTATGTATCGTATTTCCATGTCATTTACTGATTTTGCAATAACATCCATTTAAAAACCTCTGAAAGCTCTCAGTTTGTTCATAATTGCTTATACTTAAGTCTTAGGTGTTCTTTGGAAGGACTGATGCTAAAGCTGAAACTCCAATATTTTGGCCACCTCATGCGAAGAGTTGACTCATTGGAAAAGACTCTGATGCTGGGAGGGGTTGGGGCCAGGAGGAGAAGGAGACGAAAGAGGATAAGACGGCTGGATGGCATCACCGACTCGATGGACATAAGTTTGGGTGAACTCTGGGAGTTGGTGATGGACAGGGAGGCCTGGCCTGCTGCAATTCATAGGGTCGCAAAGAGTCGGATATGACTGAGCGACTGTACTGAACTGGAAGAATACTTTTGGAGTCAACGTTGTTTCTAAAGTCATAAGCTATTCTTCCCTTATTGTTCATATATAGCACAAAATACACCATTTTATGAATGCCACTTTCTGCCATGAGCTTCCCTGGTGATTCAGATAGTAAAGAATCCACCCACAATACAGGAAGATCTGGGTTCAATCCCTAGGTCTGGAGTATCCTGGAGAAGGAAATGCCAACCCATTCCAGAATTTTTGCCTTGGAGAATCCATGAACAGAGGAGCCTGGCAGGCTACGGTCCACAGGGTCGCCAAGAGTCGGACGTGAATGAGCTACTAGCGCTTTCTCGATTTTCACACTCTGCTAATGTGTACCCTTGCAGAACAATCATTACTCTTGTGAAATTATTGGAAATGAATTATCTTTTTGCCATTTACACTTCCAGGATGAGCAGTTATGTATACACAATAACTTCAACAGGAAGAGGATGATTTCTACGTTCAGTATTGTCAAAAAAATCTCTCCCATCATGCAGTCAATCTTGATAATCTGACAAAGGGATCAAAGGGGTAAAACAACAGCTTATCTGCAGCTCCTAACACACACACACACACACACACACACACATATATACATATACATATTTTCACACACAAAATAAATGAACTCAGTAAATACTTATTGGCCTTCCCTCCTAACTCAGTTGGTAAAGAATCTTCCTGCAACAAAGAGACCCGGGTTCGATTCCTGGACAGGGAAGATCCTTGGAGAAGGAACTGGCAAACCACCCCAGTATTCTTACCTGGAGAATCCCATGTACAGAGGAGCCTGGCAGGCTGCAGTCCATGCAGTCATAAGAGTTGGATACAACTTAGCAACTAAACCACATAATTTATTGAATGTTTGAATGAATTTCAGGTTAAGTCTGAAAAATAGTTCTCTTTAAAATTGTTTAACTTCCTTCAGAATCATAAATAAACTGCAGTACATTATGGAGGCTAGTATTAATACTCTAGCACGCCATACTTCACTCTCTAAACAGCTCTCTCAATCCTGTAAAGTTCTGACACCTGATGGGGAAATATAAACAAGAAGAAATTTAGCTATAAGTTGAGTGGGAAATCTAGTGTAACCATGAAATTTTGAAAGTGAGTGCTTCACCTGCTTTCTTCCTTCAGATTTAGGCTGGGTGATCTCCATATAGATATGGGTCAGTAAATCACTTGAAAGACTGCCTCTAATAAATTTGGTGCAAAGTAAATGTAGAGGTTTGCTCAAGTTAAACCCAGTTTCTTTAATTCTCTGATCCTAATTCTTCTCTGATACTAATTCTTCAAGTATCCTCATGCTTGTTTTCAAATTAGAAAAAAAAAAAAAAGGCACGTATCTATACTACCTCTGGATACAGCTGGAGCATCCTCTTCAGAAATCTGTTTCCCTCATCAGCTCACTCAAGATGGTCTCTCCCTAACTTAACTACCTCCCTTTTAATTGGCAACATGGGCTAGTTTTGCTTCAGATACTCATCATGGAATGTTATGTATATGAATACCCACTGAGGAAAAGCATTTTTGGATAACTGTCTGATAGACATTCATCTGGCTGTTTTGAAATCTAATCCTGGATAAACCTAGGCTAAGCAAAAGCTCTACGTGCTCTGGCTTATATTACAGAAATCAGCAAAAAACCCTGGTTTTACTGATTTACTTTTTGACAGAATAAACCAGACATTTGTGAGCACAACAGTGAGTGTCCGACTCTGTGCGACCCCATAGACGGCAGCCCACCAGGCTCCGCCGTCCCTGGGATTCTCCAGGCAAGAACACTGGAGTGGGTTGCCATTTCCTTCTCCAATATATATATGTTTTTTGAAATATTTACCAATTTTCAAGAATATTGGTGAATCTATAAAATTGCCTTATTTTACTTTCAGAGAAAAATGATTTTTACAATTTTTAAATTAAATACAATGCAAAAATTGTCAGTGGTTTGATTTAGGTGAAATTTTAAAAATTATATAAGTAGAATGGATTTAATATATATTTAGGGTTTGTGCAAATCTACACTGGCTTAGCTATGTCTGTGTCCATGACAATGATATGTACATTTTGTGAGGAATTTGTTTTTAATATGACTTTTTAAGATTTTTCATAATCATTTTCAAACTTTCATGTTATAATTACTAAATTTGAAATGAATTACTCCAATTTTCAAATGATTCTTCTCTCTAGGACACATCATTTTTAATAGATAAAACTCTCTCTGAAAGTGTTGCGACACCTGATAAGATCAAATCAAATTCTTCAAAACAGGGAATGTTCTCAATTCTTTTTATTTTTAATATTTAAATGTGTAAATATTTCAGACCAAAGATTTTTCAAGAGAGTAACCCTTTGCTTCTATTTAGAATATCTTTTTTTTATAAGTATTGTATAAGAAAATGCTCATAGAATAATTGTCTTCGCTTATAATTGCTTTATTTCCCTAAATTTAAATAATTCAAAAACCATAGACTTCAATTTCATTCCATTTTAGCAATGAATATAAATGTATCCAATTAAAAATAAACTCCATAAAAAGATTTCTTCTACAAGTCAAGATATTGCAGGTGACACTCTAAAATTCAGAGTTAACTTTTATACTCCAATTGCAGTAGCAAAATTTAAGGAGTTTTCCTCCTTTAATTTATAGGGATAAATTTCAGTGTCTTTCAGTTTCAAACATATTTCAATATGTGAAATTCACTAAAGTTTCAAAAATAAAGATTTTAGTGTCCCATTTATTGACTATTTTAATTAAATTTTATTTTTAAGAAAATGCAACTAAAATATAGAATATTATACATTTCACAACCTCAATTTTTATTTGACTCGTGGATTAGCACTGTTTTTTGTTTTTTGTTTTTTTTTTTGATAATTGTACCAAGGCAATTCAAAGTACATTTATGCTTCAAAACTTTCTTAAATTATTAGGACAGTTTTATATTCCTCTGCTTCATTCTACTTAAATTGGTATTTGTATTTTTATCTTAAAAATGCATTTATTTTCACAGATAAACTTTTAAAATTAATTTTTAAAAGTAATTATATTAATTCAGATGTTTCACCTTTTAAACACAAAAAACATCAAAAAGTTGATCCCTTGAATTGGAAGAGAGAAAAATGAATCATTACCAGAATTAGTTTATTTTGCTCTTTGAAGTTTCCGATGACACATATAACTGTCCATCATCTAATTGTCCATGAAAGTTTTCATGTTCTAATGTAGCTAACACATGAACAGCTATCAGTTCACTTTTTCTATATACAGAAGAAAATTTGAGAAAAAAAACGTAAGTGAGTTTGGAAGTTCAGCATCTGGGTAGATTTTGTTTGTAAAAAAAAAAAAAAAAAGTACTTTCACTAAAAAATAAGTGGAAATAATATAGAAGAAACATTATTTGATCCAAATGTAAAGTTATCCTTCAGAATATGCTAATATATCATTTACAGTTCATGTATTAAACCACTATCAGTGAGCAGTCTTTAAAGTAATGGCAAATTATTGGAGCAGATGTTGACTCTGATGCAGTAGATCTGTGTCTCCTGGTTTTCATGTGGTCACGGACACAAAACTATTTTGTGCAAGTTATACATTCATCTTCAACTTTCTTTTGTGAATGAGACAATAGGGTGGAAATTATGCTTTTAATATACAAGCTTTATTTCTGTGATCTAGTTTTTGCCAAAAGGGTATCAGTTCAGTTCAGTTCAGTCACTCAGTCATGTCCGACTCTTTGCAACCCCATGAACTGCAACACGCCAGCCCTCCCTGTCCATCACCAACTCCCTGAGTTAACCCAAACTTAGGTCCATTGAGTGGGTGATGCCATCCAGCCATCTCATCCTCTGTCGCCCCTTCTCCTCCTGCCCCCAATCCCTCCCAGCATCAGGGTCTTTTCAAATAAGTCAACTCTTCGCATGAGGTGGCCAAAATATTGGAGTTTCAGCTTTAGCATCAGTCCTTCCAATGAACACCCAGAACTGATCTCCTTTAGGATGGACTGGTTGGACCTCCTTGTAGTCCAAGGGACACTCAAGAGTCTTCTCCAAAACCATAGTTCAAAAGCATCAATTCTTCAGCACTCAGCTTTCTTCACAGTCCAATTCTCACATCCCTACATGACCACTGGAAAAACCATAGCCTTGACTAGACGGACCTTTGTTGGCAAAATAATATCTGCTTTTTAATGTGCTATCCAATTGGTCATAACTTTATTTCCAAGGAGTAAGCATCTTTTAATTTCATGGCTGCAATCACCATCTGCAGTGATTTTGGAGCCCAAAAAATAAAGTCTGACACTGTTTCCACTGTTTCCCCATCTATTTCCCACGAAGTGATGGGACCCGATGCCATGATCTTAATTATCTGAATGTTGAGTTTTAAGCCAACTTTTCCACTCTCCTCTTTCACTTTCATCAAGAGGCTTTTGAGTTCCTCTTCACTTTCTGCCATAAGGGTGGTGTCATCTGCATATCTGAGGTTACTGATATTTCTCCTGGCAATCTTGATTCCAGCTTGTGCTTCTTCCAGCCCAGCATTTCTCTTGATGTACTCTACGTATAAGTTAAATAAGCAGGGTGACAATACACAGCCTTGATGTACTCCTTTTCCTATTTGGAACAAGTCTGTTGTTCCATGTCCAGTTCTAACTGTTGCTTCCTGACCTGCATACAGGTTCCTCAAGAGGCAAGTCAGGTGGTCTGGTATTCCCATCTTTTTCAGAATTTTCCACAGTTTATTGTGATCCACACAGTCAAAGGCTTTGGCATAGTCAATAAAGCAGAAATAGATGTTTTTCTGGAGCTCCCTTCCTTTCTTGATGATCCAGCGAATGTTGGCAATTTGATCTCTGGTTCCTCTGCCTTTTCTAAAACCAGCTTGAACATCTGGAAGTTCATGCTTCACGAATTGCTGAAGCCTGGCTTGGAGAATTTTGAGCATTACTTTACTAGCATATGAGATGAGTGCATTTCTGAGAAGTTTGAACATTATTTGGCATTGCCTTTCTTTGGGATTGGAATGAAAACTAACCTTTTCCAGTCCTGTGGCCACTGCTGAGTGTTCCAAATTTGCTGGCATTTTGAGTGTAGCACTTTCACAGCATCATCTTTTAGAATTGAAATAGCTCAATTGGAATTCCATCACCTCCACTAGCTTTGTTCATAGTGATGCTTTCTAAGGCCCACTTGACTTCACATTCCAGGATGTCTGGCTCTAGTCTGGCTCACTATGTCTAGTGATAACACCATCGTGATTATCTGGGTCGTGAAGCTATTTTTTGTACAGTTCTTCTGTGTATTCTTGCCACCTCTTCTTAATATCTTCTGCTTCTGTTAAGTCCATACAATTTCTGTCCTTTATCGAGCCCATCTTTGCATGAAATGTTCCCTTGGTATCTCTGATTTTCTTGAAGAGATCTCTAGTCTTTCCCATTCTGTTGTTTTCCTTTATTTCTTTGCATTGATCACTGGAAAAGGTTTTCTTATCTCTCCTTGCTATTCTTTGGAACTCTGCATTTAGATGCTTATATCTTTCCTTTTCTCCTTCACTTTTTACTTCTCTTCTTTTCACAGCAATTTGTAAGGCCTCCCCAGACAGCCATTTTGCTTTTTTGCATTTCTTTTCCATGGGGATGGTCTTGATCCCTGTCTACTATACAATGTGATGAACCTCCGTCCATAGTTCATCAGACACTCTGTCTATCAGATCTAATCCCTTAAATCTATTTCTCACTTCCACTCTATAATCATAAGGGATTTGAATTAGGTCATACCTGAATGGTCTAGTGGTTTTCCCTACTTTCTTCAATTTAAGTCTGAATTTGGTAATAAGGAGTTCATGATCTGAGCCACAGTCAGCTCCTGGTCTTGTTATTGCTGAATGTATAGAGCTTCTCCATCTTTGGCTGCAAAGAATATAATCAATTTGATTTCAGTGTTGACCATCTGGTGATGTCCATGTGTAGAGTCTTCTCTTTTGTTGGTGGAAGAGGGTGTTTGCTATGACTAGTGCGTTCTCTTGTGAAAACTCTATTATCCTTTGCCCTGCTTCATTCCGTATTCCAAGGCCAAATTTGCCTGTTACTCCAGGTGTTTCTTGACCTCCTACTTTTGTATTCCAGTCCCCTATATGAAAAGGACATCTTTTTTGGGTGTTAGTTCTAAAAGATCTTGTAGATCTTCATAGAACCATTCAACTTCCGTTACTGATTGGGGCATAGGCTTGGATTACCATGATATTGAATGGTTTGCCTTGGAAATGAACAGAGATCATTCTGTCGTTTTTGAGATTGCATCCAAGTACTGCATTTCGGACTCTTTTGTTGACCATGATGGCTAATCCATTTCTTCTGAGGGATTCCTGCCCGCAGTAGTAGATATAATGGTCATCTGAGTTAAATTCTCCCATTCCAGTCCATTTTAGTTCGCTGATTCCTGGAATGTTGACGTTCACTCTTGCCATCTCCTGTTTGACCACTTCCAATTTGCCTTGATTCATGGACCTGACATTCCAGGTTCCTATTCGATATTGCTCTTTACAGCATATACTGCAAATTAAAAAATAAAAAAATAAATAGATGTTACTTGAATGATTTTCCTTTTAAAATTTACTCTAGCAAAAGCATTCACACTATGCTCTATATTCTCTATGGCAAGACTACTCAGCCTTTATTCCGTACACGTTTCCCATATGTTTTTCATGTTAAAATCTATCCTGTTAAATGGAGACCTAAAGTGTTCTTGTACGTGGTGGGCCACTCCATGGGCCCCGGGAACGGCAAGCTGTTGCACCATGTGGCCACTAGGGGCAGTACATTGGTAAAATTGAAAGAGGAAAGAAACTTCCTACCGTTCAGTGTGGAGGGACACTTAAACAGCACCCGGCGAGCTTTTTTTGATAGAAGAGTGTTAATCATGTTATATCTGATAAGGGTTGGAAAAGGAAATGTCGATCATAACCAACTGTCTTTCAGATTTTATCAGAGAGTGCTTTTAATTGCACAAACTTGTAACACCATACTAAGAGAAAGTATGGCAAAAAGTATAAATTCAAATTGGGATCAAACAAACCATCAAATCTAAGCTTCGTTTAATGCTGCTGCTGCTAAGTCACTTCAGTCGTGTCCGACTCTGTGCGACCCCATGGACTGCAGCCTACCAGGCTTCTCCATCCGTGGGATTTTCCAGGCAAGAGTACTGGAGTGGGGTGCCATTGCCTTCTCTGTAGTTTAATGCAATTATTAATAAAATTATATTACCAAGAAACAAAACAAAAGTCTGGGACAATTCAAAACAAGACAGGGTGTGATGCCAGAACAGTAGGCCTAAGCTGCAGTCATCTTTTGCAAACTGGAATGTGATCACTCCCATCATACCCAGATCCTAAAATCTAGGCTAACTCTTCTTAGCGGTTATGATAATTTCTTGATAAGATCTTTCCCTTAAAAAAGAATCTAACTTCTCCCAATTTAATCTACATATTACTTCCAAATCTGCATGGCTCTTCTTATGTATTTTGCCTTAAAAATTAAATCTTCATACATTTAAAGTTTCAATTGATCCAGGTCATTAACATAATAAAAAGGAAAATTTCACAGGATATTTTTCAGATTTCACATCAGTGTTTGGCATTGGCATGTATTTATGTTAAATTCTTGGCTAATTATTCAGACATTTTCCATAAATTTCCTTTAGTCTTATTAATAATATACTATATATGCTGCATCTCTATGTTTTAAATTTTATATTTTAACAGAACTTATCAAAAAGGTTAAATTTTAATTTGAGTCAAATACAGCAATATGCTAGATACTTGAGGATCCTCCTAAAATGCAATTCTCTTCTGGGATTAGAGACAGTAAGAATAAATATGTGTTAACCCATGAACAAAACAGATCTGTGCATTGTTCCTAGCAGCTAGCTGCTATTATGTTAAGCTTCATGCCATGCTGGTGCAGACTAGTAGGAATACTTTATTCAGTTTCTCAAATATCCTCAGCATTTATGTCCCTGTTCAGAAAATATCTATGATTCCACTTTCAGTAAATGTGGTCTGGGGCAAGGATAAAGCCCCAGAAAATATACTGTTTTGTTTTATCATGATAGGTTAGATAGATGATAGACAGATGATAGATATAAATTAGACAGATAGGCATCCTTCAATCAGTTTGCAATGGATTTTTTGTCACTTGCAAAATTTTAATAATAGGATGACTATTATAGAATAATGAATTGTTATAGGATAATGAATATTTGCCAGAAGGTCCTTATGGAATGTGACTCTGCCTTTGGGACAAGTGCTTAATTACAATGTAAAAAATAATAAACTTTAATATAAACTCATGATGCTTTAGCTCAAATTAAGCACACTTGACTTGCATTTTGCCTTCATGCACATTAATTCATTCCCGCATTAGGTAAATAGAAAGAGACAAAGTATTTTCATAATATACATCCAAACATTGGTATTCAAACACTTAAAGAATGTTTGAGTAATTCAATGTTTCCTTATAAACTAAGAGCTGACTATCAAAAAAGCAATTTGATCTATGTTACAAATGAACATGAAGATGTTAAGGTGGAAAAATAATCTGCTATTTATTTGTTTTTGCTTTTAATTTTATATGTCAGAGACAAATTAGTTCTCCCCCACACCCATACTTCCTGTCTTGGCAAATACTTGAGAATTTGATAGTCATATTTTTCTGAATGAACAGACATTATAAAACTGCAGCTGGATTCGTGTGCATGCAAAAAGCAGCTGAGCAGCTGCAGGTCAAGTAGATTTTGCACAGAAAAACATTTTACAACCTGAGCTACAGCACATCCAGCATTTCTGTTATGAAATTGCCTTGATTTCTCACACCCCCCAAGGACTATTAAATAAGATTTTCCTACCTTGACATAAGCAGAATAAACCATCTGGTTGAGATGATGGACTGTGACTGAAGAAGCAACTACAGCCTTTGCTTCTACCATAGACCTAGCAGAACTAAGAGGTTATAAATGTATAAATATTTTGTAAACATAATTTGATTTATAAGATGCATTGATTAAACTGATTAAAAGATCTAGGAGGCATCTTATGCAAAGCTCAGGTTAGGGAGAGGCCCAGCAATATTGACTGTGGAAGGGAAACGTCAGAAATGAAACAAAGGAAGGAAAGTTGTGGGATCGGAGAGCATAGTTCCAGAGAAAGAACTGCCTGTCTGTAGAGGTATAGAGGTGTTTGACATCGTCCTCCTGCCGTCAGCGTGCCTTCTACGTGTCTGTTAACACAGCCGTTGTCTGTCTCACAATGCAAGCTCTAGAACTTGGCAAGGAGCCACATAGACATAGACACGATGTACATCTTTTGATAAAAAGAAGAGAAATGGAAGAAAATGGGAACAAAGAAGATTTATAAATAAAAATTAAAAAAATCGTTTATTAGTGAGATCAAGGGAATGATGAATATACTATTGTTTTTTCCATTTTATAAACTAACATTCAAATGATCCTGAAGTGTTACATTCTTTATTTTGTATGAACAACTGACATCTTCAAAAATAGTGTATCATCTGCCTAAGAACTATCTGGACTCAAAATAAATAACTAAGGAGATTATTAACCCTGCCAGAAGTTGTGCCCCGTGTTGATCTTGAGAGTATTGGGGTGGCTTTATGTATTGGAATATGTCTTCAATTGCTTCTTCAGTTTTGATAACTCAATATCAATTTGGGCTCCTTTAATAAGCTTACCATTTAATAGTTAGCTGCCAAGATAGTTGATCTGTACTCTAGACTTTTGTCAGGATGAATAATACTAAAATCATTACTGTCCCCAAATCCAAAGTTCATTTTAGAGAAAATAATATTTAGGCAGGATTTCCTGAAGGTTATATGATCTACCTAGCTCTCTAGATTCCATAATCCTATGATTTTATTCAGCTTATCAGATAGCTGTATATCCAAATTCTATTATATTGGTGCTCCATAAGACTAGTTTGATTAAACTGTGATTTGGTGTAATTTCATTAGCCCTATACTGAGTACATATAAGAAATAGTCCTGTGCAATTTAAATCTGGGTTTAACAGAAGATATGACTGAGACATTTGTTCTGTCAGTTTACAGTGTCCTCTTTAGAAGGAACTTGGGAAAATATGTTTGCTTTTATCTTACAGATATTATGAATCATCCACTTATCCAATTTTCTCTTCTAATTTTCTAGAGGTTAGAGGTTAGAGTCAGATCTCCAAACTTTTTGTGTTCTATCCTCATTCCTAGGTCTATTTATACCTCTCTCCAGGTGACCTCTTTGCAGCAAGTTTTACTTTGTTATTTTGCTGGATGTTTGGTGCTTTATGAGCCTTCTTAATTTTCTCAGAAGTAAAAAATGACAAATATAAATAATATTAATATAAATTCATTTAGCACCAAATATATTCTAAATTCTAAAACAAACATTTAAAACTGAATTTCAAATATATATATTTAAGGTGTGACTCTGTGTGTGTGTGTGTGTGTGTGTGTGTGTGTACTTGTGTTTGGGGAGAGACTGTAGTATAGAGAAAAAAATTAAATTGGGAATATAATACCCAAATTACTGAAGGCTTTGCAATGGATCATTAACAATATTATACTTACCATATATTGATTTAGTGCTTAGTTTTTGTCTGATACAGGGATGCCTGGCATGCTGTGATTCATGGGGTCGCAAAAGTCGGACACGACTGAGCGACTGAACTGAACTGAACTGAACTGAGGCTAGCTATACTTCAATCATTTCACAGTTGAGAAAACTGAAGCTAAAAAATAAACTTGACTGGGGTTATACAAAGATTATGTGTTAGAGCTGAAACTTAGGCCCAGGTCTTTCTGATTCTAAATACAGTATCTATTTAAAAAGCTCACGTTAAGCCTTTCAACATATCATGCAAGTTTATTCTTTAATTAAAGCAGAAGCTGAAGAATAGCAGCTCATACCTTAGAGACACAGGCCAGTTTTTCTTTTTCCCTATGGAAATCTCACCAGCATAAAATTGTTGCCAAATGGCTGAGCGAATCTTAAATGCATCAATAGTAATATATTTATAGAAAGAGATTATTCTATTATACTCTGAAATGGTTGTACCACATCTTACATTCATTTGGAGAAATATAACTTAATAAGGAATCTGATACACCAAAGTGCCCACAGAAAATGGCAAACAAGTATTTCAAATGAAATACATTGCAAGAATCAGATCAGATCAGATCAGTTGCTCAGTCGTGTCCAACTCTTTGCAACCCCATGAATCGCAGCACACCAGGCCTCCCTGTCCATCACCAACTCCCGGAGTTCACCCAGACTCACGTCCATTGAGTCAGTGATGCCATCCAGCCATCTCATCCTCTGTCGTCCCCTTCTCCTCTTGCCCCCAATCCCTCCCAGCATAGTCTCTATAAAAAATAGCACATCATTTATTATCACAACTGTGTTGTTTAATAAGCATTCACAATGCTTAGTGGCAGACATTACTTTGGTCCTTAATCTACGAATCGTCTGAATGGCTCTATTGCTCTGAACCACTTGTTGAGGTGGACCTATGTGTCTGTGTTCAGTGGCAGGTTGACTCAGGAACTATGTTTATCTTGACTGGCATTCATCACGTATCTTGTGCCTCCACTAGATCACTGGGTTGGCAAGCCTGGTCTATACTTGGAATCTTCTAAGAGGTCAGAGAAGCTTATTATGGTAAAGGCACACAGACAAGAGACAAAATGAGAGGAGGCAAAGTTACTCAAGACCTAAGCTTAGACCTTGCACATTGTCATTTTTGCTACATTCTCTGGACTAATGCAAATCACAAGGACAGCTTAAATACAAAGAGCAGGATAGGAGGTACCACTTCTTGATGAGAGTACAGTAAAGTCACATTGTAATGGATGTATATAAATGGAGACGTGGGGACTGGACCATTTTGCAAATATCCTACCACAATACTAAGTGACATGAGAGTGCAGTTCTTCTAATATTTGTTATTTCTATGCATTTCTCACAACTATTAAACCTCTAATTTGATTTTAAAAACCCAATAATTTGGTATTTTTCACTTCTACATTTATTAGTACTTCCCTTTTTTAAATGTCTAGTCCCTTAGCATTCACGTGCTTCTCTAACTTGTTTGAACCTCACGTTCAGCACGGCCAACTCTGATGTCTCCAGAAAATTAGTCATTTTCTTTGAAACTCAAATGTTCTCCCAATACCCATATTAAATACTAGGCAATTTTCAACACTAGGTCTCCTGCTCTCACTCAAACAATACTTCCTAGAGTAAAATCTTGAATTTGATTAAATGGATATACTGTCACTGATATATCAACTGCTGTATCCCTGTTTGATGTTATTCAGTCACTAAGTCATAGCCAACCCTTTGTGACCCCATGGATTAGGGCACCAGGCTTCTCTGTCCTCTACTGTCTTCCGGGGTTTACTCAAACACATGTCCATTGAGCCAGTGATGCTATCTAAACATCTCAGCCTCTGCCACCCCCTTCTCCTTTAATCATCTCCTGACAACACCATCACTTATTCCCAAAGCAACTCTTCCAAGACTTTTCTATAATTAAAAATGCACCATATACTCCATGTTCAAACATAGGCCAAATGTTATAATG
Organism: Bos javanicus; assembly: GCF_032452875.1. Lineage (NCBI taxonomy): Eukaryota > Metazoa > Chordata > Mammalia > Artiodactyla > Bovidae > Bos > Bos javanicus. Next base: position 3,923,940 of record NC_083879.1, on the reverse strand, counting down.
TATAGTGAAGATTAGTATCGTGAACTATGAACCCCACGGTCTCAGTTTATAGCTGTCCCAAATCCTCTGATCTATTTAAAATGTTTCCCCTCCTCCATTATTTCTCTCTTTATATATTTTCCTTTGCCTTTGTTGCTGATTTCAAATAATCATTTACATTCTATGGAGGTAACCTTAGAACTGACACATTTTTTAATTCCCTACTGTGCACCTTCCTTTTCCTCTCTAAACTGAGAACTGAACCTTCAGCAGAAATGTTCTGTAAGTCTCTAATGAGTTAGGAAGGACAATTACTCATTCTCTGCATTTTTTTAGCCTTGACCTTTTCTTCAACTATCAATTTTCTACTACTCTGTGAAACCTACACCTTCTTTCATTGTGTAGTTTTATTATCTCAATTTTCTTTTAACTATGCCTCCTTTGTTTCTGCTCATTCTTTTTACTAGTTCTTCTTTACTTCTCACTAAATAAATAACAATAAATTTAATCATGTTTGTTGGGCACCTACTCTCTTCTAGACACTGAACTACATGTTTAATAGTACCTGCATCTCTTGTAACCATATACAAACCTTGTGAAAGAGTTGTGATTAATATCCCCAAATTGAAGATTAAAAAAAAAAAATACCCATGAAACTCAGGTGAATTAACTTGGCTAAGTTTGCACAGGTATTACATGATAGGGTTTGGATTTAAAATGTCTACATTCAGAGACATTGAATTAATTACTACTATATTTGGCTAATAAATATTTGTCTCTCAATATTTTCATCTTTATTTTGATGTTAATATCACTATTTCTTTGGTTTTTCACTATCCTTTGTATTCAAATGCACATTTCAATCACTCCACTTCTGACCCTTCGCCTATTCTTTAGTTTTCTAAGGTTAACTTTATTTACCTGTCACTTACCTGTTCTGCAGTCCTGTATCCACCTGTCCCTTTGTCATATATCTCTTATCAAAAAATTAAGAATACAAGAGATGAGCTTGTCATATACCCCTTATCAAGAATTAAGAATACAAGAAGTGAGCTAAAATGTACCAAATGCTGCACACCTTGCCATCATTCTCCTAAATAATGTTGCCACTTATTTATTGTTTTGTGTCAATATGACATGGCAGCAGGTGGTAAAGAATCTGCCTTCCAATGCAAGAGAGGCAGGAGACATGGGTTTGACACCTGATTTGAGAAGATCCCCTGGAGGAGAAAATGACAACCCACTCCAGTCGTCTTGCTTGGAATATCCCATTGACTGAGGAGCCTGGCAGACTACCGTCCATGGAGTTGCAAAGAATTGGACGTGACTGAATGATTGAGCATGCATGAACACAGAGTAACTCTCCTGGTCATCCAGTGGTTGAAAGTCCTCCTGCCAATGCAGGGGACAGGGGTTCAATCCCTGGTCAAGGAAGATCCCACACGCTGCAGAGCAATTAAGCCCATGTGTCACAACTGCTGGGCATGTACTCTAGAGCCTGTGTTTCACGAGAGACACCACCGCAATGAGAAGTCTGTACACCTCAAGGAAGAGGAGCCCCACCACAATTAGAGAAAGTCTGCATGCAGCAGCAAAGACTCAATGCAGTCAAGAAAAAAAAAGACATGGTGAGAAGCATTTTCCATACAACATCTTATTTAATCTTCTAAAACTTCTGAAAATAGAATAATAACACTGGACTTACATTAGCATGGCAAAAGTAAATAAAAAGTAAAAATATTTTGTATTGATGTTGTATTTTATTGTATTGATGCATACAATATTCATCTTTGCCTGATTTGCTTCACTAGTGTAAGTTTCCTGATTTGGCCCTGAAGCATTTGAATTTGCAACCCTGAATTAACAAGTAAGAACTCTCATTTGATCTCTTTTTCCACTGCATTTCTTCAGTCTGAACTCATCTCTTTCAAGCATCCTTGTCTTTTGATGTTTTAGTGCAACTTGAAAAAAACTAACAAAAATAAGAATTTATTGATTTGTTTCTAAAATTCAATAGTAGGGTAGGGCCACATTTTTGTTTTCATCCTTTGGCTCTGGCGCTTTATGATTTTCAAGTCTCTGCCTATCCTGTGATTCAGCTTCAGTACTACGCTGGCTTCACAAATAGCCACAAGCATCAATCAACCACAAGTGCATTCTTCATCATTCATATCCAGGGAGAAGGAGGATACTCCCTCCCCTTACAATCAAACTGCTTCCTGAATTATACCTGGTGGAACCACCCTAATGCCCTTGGGGATGTCATTTACTGATTGACTTGGGTCTGGGTTCCTGAAACAATTATCATAGTAAGAGAGTTAAAATTACTCTGACTCCTAGACAAATCAGGCCCACCCATGAAAATCAGAGCAGACAATTTAAAACCTCTTAATCTTTGCACAATGCATGAGGGTTTAATGGATGATGCAATATATGATGCTATTTTCTTTACCTTCCTGTATAAGAGACACTTCAGCTTTTATATATTTGAAACCTGAGATTACCTAGCACAGAGTCTTAAATATAGTAAGTGTTCATCATATATTTGTGAGCAAACATTGAACAGCTTGACAGTCTGTGAAGCAAGAAATTTAAAACTAACAGATTTAATGAGCATTACCAAAGTAAGCACATTTAGGGTATAGACTCTTTGTGTGTGTGTGTGTGTATGTGTGTGTGTATCTCATAGCTTATAAACTAATCCTGTTTATTCTTTTTAAAAAGTACACATGTCTCTATAGCATACAAAGGTGTATATTTGAATTGCTAAAGAAGGTTACATTTTCCCTAGGCATTCAAAAATTTGTAAATAAACGTCATAGTTTTATCTAAGTCATTTTTTTCCTGCGGGACCATCAGTAATTCTATTAATAAAATATTAACATTTCTTATACTATTAAAGAAAATTGATATTATTTAAATAGCAGATTTAAAATTTTTCATATGTGGTATTTTTAGATGTGTGAGACATAGTGCAAAGTGTATTTTCCAACTATAATATTTATTGTTTTTTGATAGCAGAGTGTCGGCAATAAAGTTACTAAATTGAGTTGAATAATTCATCTTAGCAATTGACTCTCTGTATTTTGACATTCAAACTAAAACTTTGAATGTCGTCTCTACTACCCGTATCAGAAATTTGTGAAGAAATTTATAGAAGCAAAAATATTATTAGCTGGAGATGATGCATTCATTTTATACATCACAGTACAATAAAGTCTTTTTAGAAATATGTTCTAAAGGATTAGATATTTGAGCACAACATATGAGAAAATAATTTATCAGGATGTACATGGATATTTCATTCTAAAGGATTATGTTCTGTATAATTCTTCAGCTAAAAGGGATATTTAAGCTTCGCCATCCAACGACACCCTTGACAAAGCATGCAGTGATATGAAACTCCCTTTTTTAAAGTGGCAGTCTGTGTAATTTAACAGCAGGCTCAAACATCATGTAGCTCTTCCTTGAATTTCTGAAGTGGCGTGTGTCACAAGCACCTCACAGCCGACTCGCAAGCATGCTAACCAGGCTGTATTACTGGTATTTCTTTGGTAATGGCAGATCTCAAAAGAGTTGAAGTTGAGTTTTCTCTGTGCTCTGAGTTTTAAAAACACTGCCTAATCATTTGCTAAAGAATATTGCAAAGTTCTATTCCCAAATGCGAAATGTAAACCCCTAAAATTAGCTCAGCTTATAGAAAAAGGTGACAGAACAGGAATCCCTCTTGAGTGAGGCCTTCTTACCAGCTGAACAAAGAGAAATTTTGCAGAAAGCAGTTGGAGAAAAACGTTAGACAGAGAATTACCATTCAAATAAGATAAGCTAGTTACTTTGCTTGAGTTAGATATTATTATTTAAAAAGAATGTGCTGAAGTAAATCAGAAAAAGACAAATACCATATGCTATCACTAATACGTGGAATCTAAAAAGATGGTACAAATGAATCTATTTACAAAACAGAAATAGAGTCACAGATGTAAAAAGAATGTGCTTTTTAGGTGAGTTCATAGTCTTCTGGGAAACTTCAAACTTTTTTAGGATTGAGGGGTGTTTGGTATGTGTTGAAACTATTTTTATAATAGCGCCAAGATATTTGCTCTTTTCTCTGTGGAGGTATTGCACTGATGGTGTAAAACCAACGAGGGGTCAAATAGCTGCTACCTTTGCATGAATCAAGGCAATGATATCAAACTTCACTAGCAGTTATAGTATCTTCACTGCCACATATTCACAGTAAAACAATGAAGTAAAAAAGTCATTCATATTACTATATCTCAACTTAAATGTGTGACTAATTAATATTCTACTGATAAAATGAGGGGTATCTCTAGAGCATTTCTGCTGCATACTCAGGTCCTGTGATTATCTGAAGATAAAGCAAAGCACTCATGAGAATGTTTAAAATGAGAGATGAACTAGCCAGTATTTATTTATTATTTTTTAAATAAAACACCAGTTGTACTTACATGAACAACAGATGAAAAACCTATGTGGTTATCCCTAGTTAGGATATCCACAAATATTTTCTCAAAAATGAATGATGTAAGCCTGTCATTTTTATGGACAGTTTGTATTTCAATGATGAAATTTGAGATTTCAGGCACAAATTAAAATTTTGGAAACCTTATAAGAATCATGCTATAAGATTTTGTTCTTTTAAAATAAACTTATAAATTAACCTTTAATATGGTTCCATTTTTATGAAATGTCCTGTTTATGCAAACCTATAGAGATAGAAAGATTAGTGGTTGCCAGAAAATCCCACGGACGGAGGAGACTGGAAGGCTGCAGGCACTCCATGGGGTCGCTGAGGGTCAGGCACAACTGAGCCACTTCACTTTCCCTTTTCACTTTCATGCATTGGAGAAGGAAATGGCAACCCACTCCAGTGTTTTTGCCTGGAGAATCCCAGGGACAGGGGAGCCTGTTGGGCTGCTATCTATGGGGCCACACAGAGTCGGACACGACTGAAGCGACTTAGCAGCAGCAGCAGCAGTGGCTGGGGGAGACGGAATGGTGAGGGATGCTAATGAGTTCAGAGTTTCGTTAGGAAGTGATGAAAATGTTCTGGGATTAGATACTGTTGCTGGTTGCACAACCTTGTGAAAATATTAAATATAATTGAACTATAATCTTTATTTATTTTGGGGGGGGAGGGGTGATATCGTTTATTGAAAGGCAAACTCGCTTTCTCCAGGAGTTCACTTACAAGAGGCAGCTGCCAAGATAACTTCCTCCGTGTGACAAACCAAGGCAATCAAACCAGACCTGCAAGCAAAAACCCAACACAATAAGCCTATCGGCATCATTGGATGGCACTCAGAAGCAGGAAGAAAAATTATAAAGGTATAAGATGATTGTCTCCTCAGCACAGCATTTGGCCACAAACTTGAGCTAAAGGAAATATTCTTGAGTTAGTTCTTAACAAACAGAAAAATTATATATGTGTACATAAAATCAAAGAACGATAGCACGTCAGAGTTGGCAAGGACCTTGAGCCCTGGTCCTCAATTCATCCCACATACTTTGTTGTTCTGAGCACATGTCTCTCAAGGTCATCCCATCAAGGTCACTGGGCTAAGATGAGCTGGGACTTGAAGACATCTATCTCAGCTCCGAGGCTGGTGTTCCTTCCAGCTCAGCACACTGCATGCATCAAGCTCACTGCCAGCCCTGTTACAGTGCAGAAGGGCGAGTTGGTCGACATGGGTAATGTCTCACCTCTAGGGTAAAGATGCAGGACTTCTGAATGGTGAACTAATCTTTAAAAGCATGAATTTTATAGTATGTCAGTCACATCTCATTAAAATATTAGCATTTAAAATTTTCCCAATTTGATTTTCTAATGCAGTAAATATTGATATAATCCCTATGACTAAAGGCCTTTGGGATCATTAATAACCTGAGAGTATGAAGTTAACTTGAGGCTGAAAAGTGTGAGAACCACTGGTGTAGCCTAATCAGAGATCAGGAATTTTAACAATGAACTTCCCAGGTGGCACTAGTGGTAAAGAACCTACTGATGGAGGAGACATAAGAGACAGGGGTCCCATCCCTGGGTCAGGAAGATCCCCTGGAGGAGGGCAAGGCAACCGTCCCAGTATTCTTGCCTGGAGAATCCCATGAACACAGAAGCATGGCAAGCTATGGCCCATTGGGTCACAAAGAGTTGGACACTGCTGAAGCCACTTAACACGCATGCACCCAATAATAGTAATTATGAGGAACTAATGGAATTATCTGAAGATTGACAATTATCTCTCTCTCACTCATGACTGAACAATTTGTTTTACATTCACATTTGCATTGGCAATCTACTGGAATATCTTTGCAACTGAGTGGCCAACAGTCATTGCATTCTTGAAATCTGATTGCATAAGGAATTAGACTGATTGGTATATTCATTACACTTGCTCCTAAGGTTAAATCCTTTCACACAAGGCTACCTCATTCTTGCAACAGGTATCCATTTCTGGATCGTTATACAGTGATCATATGGTACAAAGAGCAATTGGATGTCCTTTCCTTATACAGTGGCTCTACATGCATCAAATTAAACTGGTGGGAGAAATCAGCTGGGGCATATACAGAACAGACAAAGCCTTTCCCCCCGGGTACAATGGTGAGGCAGATTTGAGGAGTTTTATCCAGTTCTATAAACCTGGAGTGCAGGGACAAGTGCAAAGTAATGTTAATGTGGTAGACAGATCAAGAGAGAGATTTTTCTCTGCTCTCCAATCTAAAAAGTTTGTAATTTATTCTTTAGAGACTGAGCTGTCACTAATCAAACTTTCAGTTCAGTTAAGTAGCTCAGTCGTGTCCAACTCCTTGCAACCCTATGAACTGCAGCACTCCAGGCTTCCCTGTCTATCACCAACTCCCAGAGCTTGCTCTAGCTCATGTCCATTGAGTCGGTGATGCCACCCAACCATCTCATTCTCCATCGTCCCCTTCTCCTCCTGACTTCAATCTTTCCCAGCCTCAGGGAAAGATTTTCCAAAGAGTCAGTTCTTTGCATCAGGTGGCCAAAGTATTGGAGTTTCAGCTTCAGCATCAGTCCTTCCAATGAACACCCAGGACTGATCTCCTTTAGGATGGACTGGTTGGATCTCCTTGCAATCAAAGGGACTCTAAAAAGTCTTCTCCAACACCACATTTCAAAAGCATCAATTCTGCGACAGCACTCAGATGTCTTTATAGTCCAACTCACATCCATACACGACTATTGGAAATTTAACCAACACATTTTGTAAGAATATTTCCTAATAAAAATCTAGTGATTATAATGAACACTTCTTACTTTCTCATTGCCTTTGGAGCCTCTGAAAAGTAACTGTCCATGTTAAACTTGTCATTGATGAATAAATATATTAAATGGAGATGAATTTGTGATTAAACAGCAAAAATAAAAAAGATTTGGCAAATGTGATTAAGCTAAAGGACTTTAGATGGGGCCATTTTTGTGGATTATCCAAGTGGGTCCCATCAGAGCACCCTTCCTGGCTGTGGTCAGAGTAAGGATGTGATAGTGGAGAGAGACACAAGGATGCTGATCTTGAGGACAGAGGAAGCGGGAGGAGGCCGGATGTGTGAGTGGCCTCTAGAACCAGAAGGGGCAAGGAAATGCCTCCTCTTCTGAAGCTTCCAGAAAAGAATGCAGCCCTGACAATAATTTGACTTTCTCCCACCAAAACCATTGTTAGATTTCTAGCCTACAGAAACGTAAGGTAATAAATTTATGTTGCTTTTATAAGACACCAAGTTTGTGTCTTACCAAGTTTGTGGTAGTTTGTTATGGAAACAATAGAAAACTAGTACTAGCATTCATATAAATGGAAAGGTGGATGCAGGACCTGGGCAATAGGACCTGGGGGGTAGAGTTGGAACAAAACCACATGTGAGAATTGCTTCATCATCATTACAGAGTTATAGTAGTGTGGAAGAATGATATTTTTACATTGTGTTCTAAAGTTTATTTTAATTGCAAAATATATCTTGCAAAGAGTAATGATTTCAGATATATTTCTTTCTTCAATAATCTTCACTCTGTTTTCACAACTAAATCAGTGTAACTACAGTCAACAGGTTAATGACAAGCATAATTTATATGCTGAAGTGAAGAAATGATTTACTCAACAAGCATTCTAACAAGCAATTTCTTTTGACAAACATTCATATTCTCAAGATTACAAGGCAATAGTCCTCAGAGTTATTAAAACTGAACTTTCAGAATTACTGTAATGTTTTTGGTATCAAAGACAAAATATAGAATTGTATTTAGCTTTCAGTTTATGGTAGCAATTATGTAAATATTTGTTAATATTTTTCTTTAACATCTTATAAAGTTTCAAATTTCTAAAAGCTAAATTTCCATATGAAATTTCTTCCATAGTCTGGTTTTATTTAACTTGTGTCCTTTGGCTTCAGCAGTAATTTATTTTAATAATTATATACATATATACACAGACAGTTGTACCTGTGTATACATACATATATACACATGATAAAAGCTGTCATTAAACCTGGAGGAAATTAGTTTCAAGAATATTTTTAACCTTACGAGGCTTCCCAGGTGGTGCTAGTGCTAAAGAAACTGGCTGCCATAGCAGGGGATGCAAGAGACGTGGGTTCCACCCCTGAGTCAGGGGATGGCAACACAACCCAGTATTCCTGCCTGGAAAATCCCACGGAGAGGCCTGGCAGACTACAGTCTAAGGGGCTGCAGAGGGTTGGAAACAACTGAGCAACTGAGCAGAAGTGACACAACTAATAATACTGATAGGAAAATTATTAAGCTATATATTATGCACACATTTATCTCTTTGGAGAGAAAACATAACAATACATATTTAAAAGAAGAAAATTCAAAGAAAAAATAATACAATAGGACATGCAGAGATTATATAACAAAATATATTACAAAGGAAATATCAAGAAATTATTAAAAGCAGAATTCATTAAAAAAAATTTCAGATATATGTGTTTCAACAGTAAGCATACATGAGAAAAATTTATTCACTGAAAGATTGACTTTCAAATTAGCGCCAAATTAACACCCAAACATGTATGTAAAAGAGACATATATGAAGACATTTTCCCTATTTCACAGATGTTCTTGAACTGATTTATGTATGAAAATGAAAATTCTTTAATTATCTTTAATAAATATTTAAACAAAGTGAGAAATTGTTATTGCTTATCAATATACAGCAGCATTTAAAAAGATATAAGCACATGCTACATTACAATCTATTTATGTTTGATGTGTAATAATAAAAATATGAGCTCTTTCTCTGGATCTGAACTTTCTGATAAGATAGGACAGAAGAGAATGGGTGATGAACAGTTCATGCTCACGAGGAGGAGTCATTTGGAGGCACCGTGAATGCTAAAGGCCACATGTCTGCACTGTCCCAAGATTCTTAATATAGTTGATGGCTACAGGAAGCATTAAATTTGGACCTTGTTACATACTCAGTGGAATTTATAAAAAATAGATTATGAAAGTTTAAATTATCATAAAAATGGTGGTTGTGACTTAAGGAGGTAATAAGGCAGTTTATTACCCGTTGCCACCTTCTCAAGATATAAGTCCTCTAAGCCACTAAAATGAAAGCCAAAATTACATAATGAGCTAAAATCCAGAATTGTATTATGAGCTAATAGCATAATAACCGATAGCAGAATTATTTAAAAAATAACTTGAGGGCTATGGTTTCTCACGTCTCCTATCTAAGAAGAAGAGAAACTGTGGACCTGCCTATGCTGAGATATTTTCCAGGAACCTTCTTTATAGGCTACATGATAGACTGATCAGTGACTCCACAAAGATGTCCATTGCTGATCCCTTCAACCTGCATTTCTTTATGTGGCAAACAGAACTTTGTAGATCTGACTGAGTAATTTTGAGATGAGGAGATTATTCAGGATGGTAAAGAATCCACCTGCCAGTGTAGGAGCTGCAAGAGACATGGGTTCAATTCCGGGGTCAGAAATATCCCCTGGAGAAGACAATGGCAATCCACTCCAGTATATTCTTGCTTGGAAAATCCCACGGACAGAGGAGTCTCGTGGGCTTCAGTCTGTGGGATAGCAAAGAGTCAGACACGACTGAGTGACCAAACAACAACAACAAAACAATGGACCCAGTGTAAACACAGGAGTTCTTATAAGAGAGATTCACAAAAAGTCATAAACGTGAAGAGAAACATTAGAGGGAGACTGAGAAAACGATGTGAGAAAAGGGTCCAACTAGTGCAGGTGACTCTGTAGGAGCCTAAAAAGGTGGGCAACGATTTTTCCTGCCAGAAACACCAAAAGGAACCAGCCTGTCAAAGCGAGACTGATTTTAGACTTCTGACCTTCAAACTGTAAAAAAATAAACTTGCTTTGGTTAAGTCTGTAAGTTTGTAGTAATTTATTACAATGGCAGTTAGAAACAAATACAATTACTTAAATAGGACTAAAGAGAGCTAAGTGACACAGCCACAGAGATTAGGACATTCTCTCAAGGGCAATCTCAAGTTCATTTAATGCTTTATCAGTCTCCAAGAATGGTGGTGCTGGATAAGACTCTTGAGAGTCCCTTGGACAATAAGGAGATCAAATTAGTCAATCCTAAAGGAAATCAATCCTGAATGTTCATTGAAAGGACTGATGCTGAAGCTGAAACTCCAATATTTTGGCTACCTGATGTGAAGAACTGATTCATTTGAAAAGACCCTGATGCTGGGAAAGATTGAAGGCAGGAGAAGGGGACGACAGAGGATGAGATGGTTGGATGGCATCACCGACTCAATGGACATAAGTTTGAATAAACTCCGGGAGTTGCTTTAGACCTCAAGGCCTAGCGTGCCTCAGTCCATGGGGTTGCAAAGAGTCATACACGACTGAGTGACGGTACTGAACTGAATAATAAAATTGTTTTCAAATCTTTATTGTATTCTTCTCCTTTCTGTAATATTGTCTTCTTTCTTCCTTCTGATGGATGTCCAAAATGAAAACTGGCATCCAAATTTCCAGTTTAAACACTAAGAGAAATTTGCCCTGAAATTGAATAAAAAAAAAAAAAATGCCAAGAAGCTTCAGTAAAATTAAAATGATTCTTATAAGCTATGTTTTAAAATTATATTTTATTGCTATAATAATATTGCATGTTAACCTGACTCTCCATTGTAAAGCATGCTTAAATGAAAATATTATAAATAATTCAGAACTTAAAGGATTTTTAAAAAAATGTATGTTTTGCTCCCATAGCATTTTCAATTGACATAATATCAGAAAACACTTAAGAACTTTGATAGCCTGATATTGCACAAAACAAGCTTTTATAAGGATCATAAACAATCTGCATTTTATTTTTTTAATATAAATATATGTCCATGGCATAAAGAATTCCAACAGCTCAAAGATCCTATAAAGAAAAATCAGAGACATCCCTGGTGGTCCAATGGCTAAGACTGCCTGCTCCCAGTGCAGGGTCCTGGGTTCAATCCCTGGTCAGGGAGCTAGATCCCACATTCTGCCACGGAAGAGCCTGAGTGCCACAACAGACCCAGTTCAGCCAAATAAATAAAGGAAAAAAATCAGTTCATTCTTAACATCCTGGTCCCATCTTCTTTCCTCCCCAAGGACAAACACTACAATGGTCTCCTAGATATAATTTTAGACACTCTCCCCCAAAGACAGACACTATAGTGGTCTCCTAGATATAATTTTAGAGACATGCAGTGTTCAAACATAGAGAATGTATGCATGACTTCAGCCCTGCCATTTTAACACCTGTTGTACACTAGCACTCTCAACTGCCTTGCTTCTTTGTTTGTTTGAAATAATATTCTTTGCAGATCCTTCTATTATCTATTTTAGAGTTTTATTTGTTATTTTCAATGAAAACATCATATTTTCAATTTATAATGTATCATCACTTGGTCATTCGGTCCTTTCTGTATATGTGTATATGTGTGTGTGTGTGTGTGTGTAAAATACCATTAATTGCAGAGAAAAACTAGAAAGAGATTTAGATAATAGGTAAAAATTATTTACCACCAAAACTAGCTACCATAGAGAGTATAGCCTACTAAAGAAAGGATGAAAAGGACAGAATGTAATATTTGCTCAATATTTATTGTAGGTTACAATTGCAGTTTTGAGTCATTTCTCCTCTTTCACCTTTGCCGTAAATTACTTAGTATGGGTTAAGCAGCAACTGTTGAATGATTAATATGTTATTTCTCATATTAATATTGAACACTGATGTCTAGAACTCAGTTCCAATTGATTATATCTTTCTTCATCTAAAATTATTCATCTTTTGCAAAATGTGACTTCAATAAATAAGTCATAAAATGGATCCTACTGTCTCTTTAATTCCATTATTTCTTCTAGCTGGTATCTAAATAAATGTTTTTATGTTATTCTGTGGTGATAATGCTAAAAAGACTAGAAAATCTAATCCAAAGATTATCAGATAATAAATTCTTTTGTATTAGATGACATATATTTCCATTCCAGACTAGCTTTCACAGATTGAATCAGCTATGATAAAATTCAAAGTATGAAATTTATTTTGAATGTCATTCTATTTTACATTATGAAAAACACAGCTATGATATTTTCAAATTCTGATCCAAAGTGTAATGATTCAGAAGATCAGAAATATTCAGATTCAAAATTAGACTTTTGTAATTAGTAGCTAAGTAAGCTTTGACAATTCATTTTCAGTCTTAGTTTTCCAATTCCTATTCCACAAAATATGATATATGGAAATATAGTTAATATTATATATTGAAACATTTTTGTTATTTAATTCAAAAGAAACTAATTGACAACTTTATATTAGTCATATGCAAACACATGTTGCTGGCTATTACTGCTAATCATGTATGCCAAACAAAAATATAAATATATCATTAGGCTTATTTGTAATTAAAAATTATTGATTTAAAAGAATGATGAGCTGAGTTTTATTTATGGTCTGCAAATTCTTCAGTTGTTTTCTTTGTGTAATCTCTGAATCTCCAAATCTTTGCTTACTGAAAAAGAAATTTACATCAGGTAATCTCTGAAATTCCTTCATTAATTGTATCATTAATAGCAGGTTTTTTTAGGTAATAATATACAGGTGGAGAAGGCAATGGCACCCCACTCCAGTACTCTTGCCTGGAAAATCCCATGGATGGAGGAGCCTAGTAGATTGCAGTCCATGGGGTCGCTAAGAGGTGGACACACTGAGCGATTTCACTTTCACTTTTCACTTTCATGCACTGGAGAAGGAAATGGCAACCCACTCCAGTGTTCTTGCCTGGAGAATCCCAGGGACGGGGGAGCCTGGTGGGCTGCCATCTCTGGGGTCGTACAGAGTTGGACACGACTGAAGTGACTTAGCAGTAGCATACAGGTGCCTATATTAATTGTACTAATAATCAGAATCTTAAAGCAACTTTCTTTTGCCATGAATAGAGTAAAGATAGTGCATAAAGTTTATGGTTTATAAACACCACAATATTGCAATTTCTGATTGGCTAATTGTCACCAAGAAAAATAGTAAAATTTTATTCAAAATTGTTGTAAACTAATTTGGAGGGTCAACATACTATCTTTAATACCTGGAACAATTGTATCAAACTAGTAGCAGTAGGAAGAGCCAGCATGGGAGGAAGGAAGTAAAAAGGGAAAGAAGGAGGGAAGGGGGAAGGAAAACTTGGGATGTATTATTGAATGTCAAAATGGATAGCAGACACACAAGGCTTCCATGCAGGCAGTGCAGAGAGCAATCCTAAATAATAAAATTGCTCTCCAAAAATAAGTCAAGGAGACCTCAGAATGTACATTGAGAAATTACCTCACAAAATGGGCAATGATCCAGTCAAACATAACTCAGTCTGAGAGAAGAAAGGAGGTTAAAAAACTAGATTAGCCACAAGATGGAGAAAAGAAATAACATGCTTCTTTTTCATTTTGAGAAGCAGACTATGAAAGGTTATTTATTATATAAATCATGTGTATTCTAAGTTTGGTCAAACTACCTATACAGTGATAGCTGTATATTGATTGGCCTGGATCTTGTCTTAATTGGCAGAAATTGTAAATGTTCATTAGCTAGATATAAAAATTACTATTTTCTTATTGTTTTCCCAACCACCACTTTCCAAACACAGTTTCTCAGATTTTTGTCAAAATTTCTCTACTTGTTTCACATATTTGTTCTCTGAGGCATGAATCATAGTCTCCTTTATCTCCTTTGGACAAAACTAATGCATACTCATATAGTTTCAGTTAGCCAATCTATCATTTACACCTATATAAATAAGGATTTTATTCTAATCAGTTCAGTTCAGTCACTCAGTCATTTTTTGAAGTCAGACTTTTTGTGACGCCATGGACTGCAGCACGCCAGGCCTCCCTGTCCATCACCAACTCCCGGAGCCTAGCCAAACTCATGTCCATTGGGTTGGTGATGCCATATAATCATCTCATCCTCTGTCGTCCCCTTCTCCTCCTTCCCTCAATCTTTCCCAGAATCAAGGTATTTTCCACTAAGTCAGCTCTTTGCATCAGGTGGCCAAAGTATTGGAGCTTCAGCTTCAGCATCAGTCCTTCCAATGAATGTTCAGGGATGATTTCCTAATATGTGTATAAATAGGAGCATTTCTAGAGTCTTTGATTCTTTTTAAATTATTTGGTAAAAATGAATATAGCAGTCCAAAAGCTAATTTTAACAGCAAATAAAAGTCAATCATATATAAAAGCTTATTTAAAATCACATTTCATGGAATCCAATAAAAAGAGAACCAGCAGAAACACTTTTTTGTCTCTTTTGGTCAGGTAACTCTATCTTAAACTAAATTATTTATTTATCCTATAAGATTTTAAAAACAAATACTGAAAGAATCTAGAGAGAAAATCTTACAAATAACTAGGAAGGAAGCTACATCATATCTATGGTAAATGAAAATTACAGGACTCAGAATCACAAGTATCATCTGTAATAACTTTATGAGTTTATCACTTTTGTTTATCCACAGGACTAAGGATAATAATAATTATCTCAATTTTCACTTATTTTAAAAAGTATTTTCTTGTCATTCTCTCCTGATTGACTATGAATATACCTAGCATATTCATGTTGATAAATATAACTGATGAATTTTTTCTCATGTCGCTGTTTTCTCTGTTGCTCTTTTTCTTTCTGTACATTTGTAGATGCCAAAGAATCACATCTACTCAACTTCCATTGTGCAACAACCATCACAGATTTTCAATCAGATCTAAATATATAGCAGCACTAAATTTAAGAGGAAGAGAAGCTTAGAGCAATATAAACGTCAATAATGATTTATTATATTGTATACAGTATGGTAATAAATATAATAATAAATGTCATCTATGTGGAAGTCTTAATAATACACAACAAAAGTGCATGTAGGAAGTGTTCAATAAATACTGCTGAAAGACTGAATGAAGCGTAACTTTTTTTTAAATTTTTATTTATTTATTATAGTTGGAGGCTAATTACTTTACAATATTGTGGTGGTTTTTGCCATACATTGACATAAGTCAGCCATGGGTGTACATGTGTCCCCCTGTCCCAAATCCCCCTCCCACCTCCCCCCTGCCACCCCCACCCCCCTGCCTCCACACTCCATCCATCTGTGCTGTCCCAGTGCAGTGGCTTTGAGTACTCTGTCTCATGCATTGAACTTGAACTTGGTGATCTATTTCACATATGATAATATACATCTTTCATAACATTTTTAATAGTAGCTAATCAAACAAAGTGATTTTGTGTGGAAAAATATAGACTTTCATATATCCAATATAATTAAGAATGTATTCAAATACTTGTTTACCATGTGCTGTGCTATGAATTTTAGGGTAAAATTAGGGTAATTTCAAAATATTATGGAATTCAGTGTATGATAGACAAAATAGCTGGTTTTATTATTAATAATTGGAGCATTTAAGAAAGAGGAAAATCTGAAGTGTGCTGGTGAAAGAACCACATAAGTCTCCTTTATCAGGTTACAGATTTCACCATTGCATGACCTTAGCAGATATCTGTATCTGTATTTTTTCAGCTAGTTCATCCTAGACATTGTGAAAGTCACACACATACACATGTATCCCATACATACACACATAGTAAATGTAATAAAGGAGAATTGAAGCAAACAGTTTTGATGTGTTTTATTTTGCAAGGGCTACTTTAGTAAACATTATAAGTTTGTTAAGAATGTGTGTGAATGCTAAGTCATGCCTGTTGCCCTCCAGGCTCTTCTGTCATGGGATTCTCTGGGCAAGAATACTGGAATGGATTCATGCCCTCCTCCAGGGGATCTTCCTGACCCAGGAACTGAACCCCTGTCTCTTCTGTATCCTCCATTAGCAAGTGGGTTCATTACCACTAATATCACCTGGGAAAGTCCCTTATTAAGAATATAAAAAGCTTATTTAAGTAGGAATTACTGAGATTGGATCAAGAAGTAGTGCTCAAAAACACTTAGAACTCTGTCTTGGTAAATACATTAGAAAGTTGAAACATATTTAAAAAGTTGCTATTTGAAAGTAAATGAAGCTTTTAGAAATAGAAAAGGTTGTAGATTAACTTGCACAGATTACCAAGAGAAAACCAGAGAAAAATATGTAGGAGCTTCTTACAAACAGCTATTTCTAGGTTAAGAAACTGGAAAACATAGTACAATCCATTACTGAAAAGAGCCCAACAAAACTGTATGAATTTGCTTGGGCAAGGAAACACAAATATTATTTATATAGCCAAATTTTAAGAAATAAAGATAGATGCCTAAGAAGTGGATTTATTTAGAGGGAAACACACTCTACAGATGTAGTACGGGCCATCTCAGAAGACAAGAGACTCTGAAATATGGCATGGTCAGTGTCTTTGGGCTGGGTATTTCATAGGTTAATGAGTGGGAGGATTATTTTTATGACTTTACAGAAGATGAAAGGATTTCCAGAAACGGGGCCACCACCCACTTTTTGATTTTCTATGGTTAGCCTCATAACTACCATGGTGCCTGTGGGTACATCAAGAGAGTATATTTTTTAAATAACCTCTAACTTCAGATATGCAGATGACACCACCCTTATGGCAGAAAGTGAAGAGGAACTAAAAAGCTTCTTGATGAAAGTAAAAGAGGAGAGTGAAAAAGTTGGCTTAAAGCTCAACATTCAAAAAACTGAGATCATGGCATCTGGTCCCATCACTTCATGGGAAATAGGTGGGGAAACAGTGGAAACTGTATCAGACCTTATTTTGGGGGGCTCCAAAATCACTGCAGATGGTGACTGCAGCCATGAAATTAAAAGACGCTTACTCCTTGGAAGGAAAGTTATGACCAACCTAGATAGCGTATTGAAAAGCAGAGACATTACTTTGCCAACAAAGGTCCGTCTAGTCAAGGCTATGGTTTTTCCAGTGGTCATGTATGGATGTGAGAGATGGACTGTGAAGAAAGCTGAGTGCCGAAGAATCGATGCTTTTGAACTGTGGTGTTGGAGAAGACTCTTGAGAGTCCCCTGGATTGCAAGGAGATCCAACCAGTCCGTTCTAAAGGAGATCAGCCCTGGGTGTTCCTTGGAAGGAATGATGCTAAAACTGAAACTCCAGTACTTTGACCCCCTCATGCGAAGAGTTGACTCATTGGAAAAGACTCTGATGCTGGGAGGAATTGCGGACAGGAGGAAAAGGGGACAACAGAAGATGAGATGGGTGGATGGCATCACCGACTGAATGGTTGTGGGTTTGAGTGAACTCCGGGAGTTGGTGATGGACAGGGAGGCCTGGAGTGCTGTGATTCATGGGGTCGCAAAGAGTCGGACACGACTGAGTGACTGAACTGAACTGAACTGCACTTATTTTTCCTGAAGAATAATGTCCAAGTAAAAAGACTTTCAATTTACAAAAAATAACAATGTGGATATGTTCTTTTTTACTTCTTTATCTCTTTTTCTTGCTCATACTCCCCCCTGGTTCTCCTGATTGTTTACTGCTTGTTCCTTTTTTATGTGATATTAGTGTCAATTTTAACAGTAGGTATCCAATGTAAAAATCTGTAAGAGGTGTCATGCTTCCAGTAAATCATGACATAAGTTGTCATATGATGAGAGTATTATTTCTCCCATAACTAAAGGAGAACAGGGACATCTGTTCTTTAGGTGGAGGTCATGATCACATACTTGCTGTTGCTGAACCGATTGTCATTCCAGGACAGAGCTTGACAAGGTTGTCCTAGAAGATGTCAGCTCCTCAGAGGAACTGGTGTCATTATTAAAGTCACATGAGACCAGCCAGACCACACAATTCCCTAAGATGTCCATCAGTGTACAATTCATCCTTAAGAAGACACAAACATCTAATGGAAACATTAAAATTATTAATTAATTAATAATTGACCTTAACTTCTTTTATTGTTGATGAAGACATGAGTCAGAGAAACTTCTGAGGTTTAAAAAGTCACTGACAGTAACATTTGTAGTCCTGTGGCAGCAACATTGGAATAAATATATGAAACATCATAATAATTGGACTAAATAAGTAACATGTCCGTATAAGGCAAAATTAAAGCACTACAGACAAATTCATTTTAATTTTCAACAATTTATTTATATTTATTTAGTGTTTACTAGGCATAAAGACCCATGCAAGGTAATGTAGACAAAAGAGATGAAAACTGTGAATCTTAGTTTAAAAGAGATTAATTTACTTTGGTGTAAATACACACACAGTAAAATACTACTAATAAAGCAATTCTGAGTGTGAGATTCTTTACTCATCTTTTATTAATGACTAGGAAGTCTAGAAAGTTTCTAGTGTCTTATATGACTAACTACTAAGGTAAATATTGAATAAACTTGAAGGTTTATGGAAGCTATTTTTCCATACATTATCAACATTTAAATAATGAAATTTTAAATACAATTGACAGATAAATCTCATAATTCTGAAAAATGGGTCAATCACACAAGAGACTTAAAATCTTTTGAAATGTTTTGCTATGTACCATAATAAATCATACATTAATGCTAATGTATAAATTTAAGAACAATGAAGTATATCATTGATTTACCTATTGTGTCAATGAGACAATATTTTAACTACTGTATAATTCATGGTATCAAGTTTAACAAAATATTCCTAAGTCAAGTTTCAGCTACCTTATGCTTAAAATAATTTACAATTTCCATTTGTCTTCCAACTAAATGTTTTTGTAAATTTTTCAAAAGAAAAGAGTGAAAGTTGCTCAGTCATGTGTGATTCTTTGTGAGCCCATGGACTATAGCTTACCAGGCTACTCCATCCATGGAAATTTTCCAAGCAAGAATACTGGAGTGGCTTGCCATTTCCTTCTCCAGGGGAATCTTCCCGATCTGGGGATCGAACCCTGGTCTCCCACATTGCAGCAAACGCTTTAACCTCTGAGTCAGGGAAGCCCTCCTTTGATCTATATTGGTGTACAAAAGGCTACTTTTACTTAGTTTTTAATAGCTTTACTGAAAGAGGATTGAATAAGAATTATTCCTTTGTCTCTTTTTCCTACTGATTTTTTTCTACTTAGCCTTCCCTCCAATCATTATTTGCTTCATTTTCTGATTATTCATACACCATTTTTCAGTGCTACTATCCTTGCTAAATTTAATTTTCATCTGTTATAAATCTTTTATTCACTTAATACAACCAGAACTTTTTAACTTTTATCAGTTTCACCAGAATTCTTTTATTATTTGCTACCGGTTTGTTCTGCCAGCTCCGTTTCCTCTCCCTTTCTCCTGCTAATGGGAGGAAACACTACACCTGCAGATGCCACCTTCCCTCTTTATCATATTCTGAAGAACATCTGATACTCACTTGCAGTAATAGAAAGAGTTTGAACAAAGAAGGGGGAAAGGCCTGTAGCTGATGGCCTTCCAGCAGGCTTGTAAAATCATTGTGAGAGGGAGAAGCCAGCTGTTGCCATGGCATTTTGCCTAGCACAGTTGAATCAGGTCACTCCTTTCCTGAATGGAGAATACTGGCATCTTATTGTCATAGGTACAAGAGGCCACATATGTCCAATGAACTCATCATTTCTGTGAGTTATTTAAATGAAATCATTGCAACTCACCCAGTTGTTGTAATCTGACAACAGACTGATTTCAGAATCAGACATTTGATTTCTGCCCTGCTTCTGTCAGTGAATAGCCACATAAATCAGGGCAGAAAGCAATTTGACTGTTTTGATTTAACCAGTTTTAATCAGGGTTAATGATACCTATTTAAATTGTTTATTGAGGCACTTTATGTTTTATTTAAATCAGAACCCTACATCAACCTCAAAGTGCACTGAAAATTATATTTGGAGTTTGTTATATAAGTAAAGAAAACGTATTCAAAGTTTGACATCTAAAATTCTTGAGAATATTCTAAGTAATCATATTGCCATCAAACTTCATAAAAGAGTCACTGAGTTAAGCAGAGTTCAAATTACTTATGTAATTTATTTTGGTGACAAAAATAAATAAGTAAATTTTTAAGGTTATTAAGTGACATCTTATTTATTGCCAAAAAATATTTAATAGTTTAAGAAGGTGTTGATACAATATGTAAAGTTTAAAAATAAAATAAAATTTAAAAAAAAAAAGAAAAAAATAGTTTAAGAAGGTGTTGATAATAATAAAGAATTTAAGTTCAAAAGATTATATCACCATCTGAACAATAGATGCCATGGGGAAAATGAGACAGGCTTATTCCTCATTACTTTTGAGCACTCAGAGGCACTTGAAATTTGATGGGAAAAATAAAAAGCCAACATATTCTACTGAAGATGCTGGGTTATGTGCACATTCCCTGGAGATCTAGAATCTCTGTTCTTTATCTGGCTTAAACCGTAACTTATTTTTGTTAAGGAAAAAGATAAATGACAGTTAATTGTTTTAGTTGCTAGTGTGGTACAAGGCAGTAAGTCTTAAGAAAATATAATATTGTTTGTTTTCTCATGAGTAAAACGATATCTGTTAAACTCTAAAAGAAATTTTAGTAGAAAGACATTTACTGGAAAAATAGTGCTTAGCATCAGTATTCAGCAACAACATAGCTAATTTTATTTGTCCACTTAGACATATTTCAGATGGCTGGGCACACTCATTGCATGGTTTCACATTTAAGACATAAATTTGTTTAACATGTTCTGTTAGTTAAATTGACTAATACAGAAAAGAGAGAAATTCTTTATTTTTTATATTAATTAGTTTTAAAGATTTATTCTACTTCATCAGAGGATTTTTTTATCCATTCAGGGAACAGTTCATTCTCTTTGTCATTGAATAACTCATTTTGAAAATTCCCTACATTTTTCCTAAATGTTTGCAGTTTGGCAAGTTCAAAATGAATTACTTTTTTACATATCTAAGAGTAGTGAAATAAGAAGGAATTTCCAAAAATGACCTTAGGAGATCACTTAATTATTGACTAGCTGGGACTTAAAGGAACTAATCTTCCTCAGTAAAAAGAATAACTTCTAAACTGGCTAAAGTTCATATCTAAGAGGAATGTAAGAGATCAAATAAGCTTTGTTTTAGATAATTCTTTGTGTTAAGAGTGTATGCATTATTTAGTATAAGAAGTGAGCTTTGCTGTAGGGTAAAGTAGAAAACTGGAAACATATATAGACTTGGCTGACCAGAGTAGGTTTAACTTGGAAATGGTGGGTACCACACGCTTTCAGACAGCCAGTTCTCCAAAATTTCTTTTTATAGTAACCTTGTATATTCCCAATTGCAGAATGGGCATCCAGTAGCCTGTTCATTCTCTATTAAGAAGGGTAATTTTCCATAGATCTTCTACCTATAAAAAGTGAGATAAAAAATCAGAATTTCCATATTGGAATTCAGACACACATTAAGAATCTAAGAGTCCCAAGCTCTTACTTCTCATGGGACGATGGGGATCACATCTTATCCAATAAAGTCTTTTCCATAAACCCTTCTGTAGAAGTTGTGGAATTTATCTGAAGCCATTTTTCATGGCCAGGCTTAGACCCAGAAATTATTCCCATGAATAATATGAAATAATTATGAAAAAAATCAACTATAGTTGTGACAGCAAGAAAATTAAATTTAAATCTATTCTTATGATAATACCCTAATTTTATTCACTTAGTCCCTTCCTTACTGAGGGTGGGATAGTTTCTTAAGTTCTCTACTGTTCCTTCCTATGAGTTGTCACCATGAATTTATCCAAGAAGTTCTAAATTTTATAGGTTTCCTTTGAAGTTTTTCTTCAACATAGAAATCCATTTCACCAAATTTAAGTGATCCTAAAAATTAAGGGACAGTGTTGAAACACTTATATTCTGGAGAAATATAAGTATTTCTTGGGGGAAATATACACACATGCGTGTGTACACACACACACACACACATATATATATATTTCTTTTTCTGGGGGAAAGCCTTCTGTGGTGCTAAAAATGTAATGAATAGGTAAAACATCAAATTTTAAAAATGATAGGAGTTTATTATAACTGAGAAAATTACTGAATGAAAAACAAATTTCAGTGAACACTAAGGACAAGCTCATATCTGCTACCTAGTGTCTAACTTTTTGTATTTCTTCTCATTTTGTTAACCAGCAATGCATTCCTAAAACAACCACAGGTAGCATCCACCAGGCTTTGTTTTTAACACATATCATGACTACAGTGGGGCTGCCCAGAAGGTGCAGTGGTAAAGAACCCACCTGCCAGCACAGAAGACATGGGTGTGATCGCTGGGCCGGGATGATCCCCTGGAGAAGGAAACGGCAATCCACTCCAGTATTCTGGCCTAGGGAATTCCATGGACACGTGAGCCTGGTGGTCTGCAGTGCATGGTGTCTCAAAAGAGTTGAATAGGACTTAGCAACTAAACAACAACAACATGAATATATTAATTTTACATAATACTTTATCTAATGCTTGCCTTTTCTCCTTGTCTGTGTCCACTGTTAAATTCTCAGCATACAGTATAGCACGTGACAAATGGTAAACTCTCAAATAATTACTGAATGAATTTGCTACCATGAAAATTCAATACATAGTAACAATAAATGGAAAAAAAAAACTTGGTAATCCAGTTATTTGCATTACAATAATTTTTATTTAAAATGTTTCATTTCAAGAAATCAACTCTCACATGGAAAAAGGGAATGATATATTTTAAGAGTAAGTTTCTCTATTCTTAGAATATGAAAACTCTTCTTCATCTTGTGCCTTGTTATATTTCTAAGTGAGAGTGACCTGAAAATTGCTGAAGCTTCATGAAGGTTAACATTGTTTTTAGATAGAATGGGGGAGTGTGGAAATGTGGTTAAGCTGAGTACTGTAAACATTTCCTGCTAACTGTAAAGAAACAACAACAAAAGTCTTCAATTTTAGTAATATGTAGCCTGCAAAGTAATGTACCAGTGCTGAAATAAAAATGTTGGAATCTAATATCCTAGCTTCCGTAAAATCTGTAATACTGTCATCTATCTGTACTGTTTATTGAGTTTAGGTGTTAAGAGGCAAAAAGCAAGATTTCTCTTCTCAAGGAGTTCTTTTACTGTAGCCCAAGAAACGCATTTCAGAAACAAAGCTGGAGTAGCCAACACGTTCAAAGAGGGGGATCATTTTAGAAACTCATGAAAGGGAAACCTAACCTAAGATGAAGGCATAATGGAAAGCTTCATGAAATAAGTAATATTGGAGCTAAATATACTAAGGATTTGTAAGAAATATCAATGGGTAGAAGTGGGAATGTACATTCTAGAAAATAAACATAGAAATACTGAGATATTTGATTAAATATGTTGTATTTGCCTTTGGGTAGCTGCAAGTCACTCAGTGTAGCCATAGTTAAGGTGCCTGTGAGAAAAAAAATGAAAGACAGGGCTGGAAAGGTAGGCAAAAGTGATCAGTGAAACTCTTGTATTAATTAAAGAACTGTACAAATATCACTAAAGTAGTGATGGTTATATATTAGGAGTGGCAAACTTTTTGGCTGTAATATAGGGAGAGAGGTATTAACACCTTATATGGAAGATGATTGAATATTAAGCACTATTTTTATTTAGAGTAGTTGCTTTACATTTTCCTCTAGGTTTCAGAGAATGTTTCCTTTGCCTGTTATTGATATAAACACTCTGTGTTTCTTAGAATGATATAACTTTTTTCTGTAGATGGAACACACATTATCATGTTTTTAATCCAATCTAACAGTTCTTATCTATATGAATGCAGAGTTCCAAAGAAAAGCAAGGAGAGAGGAAAACAATAGAATGGGAAAGACTAGAGATCTCTTCAAGAAAATTAGAGATACAAATGTAACATTTCATGCAAAGATGGGCACAGTAAAGGCCAGAAATGGTATGAACCTAACAGAAGCAGAATATATTAAGAAGTGGCAAGAATACACAGAAGAACTATACAAAAAACATCTTCATGACCCTGATAACCACGATGGTGTGATCACTCACCTAGAGTCAGACATCCTGGAGGGCAAACTCAAGTGGGCCTTAGGAAGCATCACTGAACAAAGTTAGTAGAGGGGATAGATTTCCAGTCGAGCTATGTCAAATCCTAAAGATGATGCTGTGAAAGTGCTACACTAACTATGCCAACAAATTTTGAAAACTCAGAAGTGACCCCAGGACTGGAAAAGGTCAGCTTTCATTCCATTTCCAAGAAAGGCAATGCCAAAGAATGCTCAAATTACCACACAATTGCACGCATGTCACACACTAGCAAAGTAATGCTCAAAATTCTCCAAACCAGGCTTCAACAATACGTGAACTGAGAACTTCCAGATATTCAAGCTGGATTTAGAAAAGGCAGAAGAATCATAGATCAAATTGTCAATATCTGTTGGATCAAAAAAAAAAAAAGAAAATTCCAGAAAAAAAAATCTACTTCTGCTTTATGGACTACAGTAAAGACTTTGACTGTGTGGATCACAACAAACTGTGGAAAACTCTTTGAGAGATGGGAATACCAGACCACCTGACCTACCTTCTGAGAAACCTGTATGCAGGTCAGGAAGCAACAGTAAGAACTGGACATGAAACAATGGACTGGTTTCAAATAGGAAAAGGCTATATGTCAAGGCTGTATATTATCACCATGCTTATTTAACTTATATGCAAAGCACATCATGAGAAATGCTGGGCTGGATAAAGCACAAGCTGGAATCAAGATTTCTGGGAGGAATATCAATATCCTCAGATATGCAGATGACACCACCCTTATGACAGAAAGGGAAGAGGAACTAAAGAGCCTCTTGATGAAAGTAAAAGAGGAGAGAGAAACATTGGCTTAAAACTCAACATTCAAAAAATGAAGATCATGGCATCTGGTCCCATCACTTCATGGCAAATAAAGAGGGAAACTGTGGAAAGAGTGGCAGACTTTATTTTGGGGGCTCCAAAATCAGTGCAGATGGTGACTGCAGCCATGAAATTAAAAGGCGCTTACTCCCTGGAAAGAAAGTTATTACCAACCTAGATTATTAAAAAGCAGAGACATAATTTTGCCAACAAAGGTCCATATAGTTAAAGCTATGGTTTTCCCACTAGTCATATATAGATGTGAGATTTCGACTATAAAGACAGCTGAGCCCCAAAGAATTAATTCTTTTGAACTGTGGTGTTGGAGAAGACTCTTGAGAGTCCCTTGGACAGCAAGGAGATCCAACCAGTCCATTCTAAAGGAAATCGGTCCTGAATATTCATTGGAAAGACTGATACTGAAGCTGAAACTCCAATACTTTGGCCACCTCACACAAAGAACTGGCTCATAAGAAAGACCCTGATGATTGGAAAGATTAAATGCAGGAGGAGAAGAGGGTGACAGAGGATGATGTTTGAATGGCATCACTGACTTGAGGGACATGAGCTTGAGTAAGCTCTGGGAGTTGCTGATGGACAGGGAGCCCTGCTGTGCTGCAGTCCATGGGGTCGCAAAGAGTCAGAGATGATTGAGTGACTGAACTGAACTGAACAACCTTTGTCTTTTAATTGGAGTATTGAATCAGTTATAATTAGTGATATGATTTGGTTGAAATATATCATCACACTAATTATTTTATTATACTTCCTAATATTCTATATTACTTTTTCCATCCAATTTTGTTACACAAGAATTGTTTTAGTGTTCCATCTTATTTCTTCTATTGACTCATTAATATTTCTTTCCTTTGTCATTTTATTAATTTCTCTAGAACGTACAACATATAACTGTTGTTAACAACAGTATATAACAACAATGTATATGACAATGTATATAACAATTGTATATAACAACAATGTGTTATATACACATTCTAATGTCAAATAATATTAATCTTTTTCATCTATAATATGCATCTCCTAAAATTGCATGAGTTCATTCCCCCTCCTGTCCTTTATGTTATAATTGTCATATATTTTCAATATATATTATAAACCCATTAGTATGTTATTATTTTTTCTTTAAGTTCCAAATTTTTAGAATGAATTTTAGAAATGAGAAAAAAAAATTATGTTTCCTTTGCCTCTATGTTACTGGACTATTTTCTCTATGTCCACATCTTAGATTCCATTTCCAATTGTTTTCTTTCTGCCTGGAGAAAACTCTTTAGCAAATTCTGTAGTGTAGATATGCTGTCAACAGATCCTCTCAGGAATAGTATATAATAAAAAAATTGCTTAATTTTCCTTCACTTTTGAAGTAAATTTAGTAAGATACACAGCCTAGTTTAATATATTTTTCATTTAATAATTTGAGGAATGCTATTTCATTTTCATGTGCCTTGCACTGCTTTTTAAAATCAAAAATAGAACATCATTGTGATAGTGGTTCCTTTTTACATGAATGTGGCTTTTAGTCCTCTTCTCCCTTCTGATTGTTTTCTAAATAGGATTTCTCTTTGTCATTTTTCAGAAATTTTTCTGTAGTGCATCTTGTTATTTTCTTTGTGTTTATCTTGGTTATGTGGGGTTTCCCAGGTGGCTTGGCAGTAAAGAAGCTGCCTGCCAATGTGGGATACAATGCAGGAGACAAGGGATTGATCCCTGGATTGGGTAGATCCCCTGGAGGAGGAAATGGTAACCCACTTCAGTATTCTTGCTGAAAAAAAATCCCATGAACAAAGGAGCCAGGCAAGCTACAGTCCTTGGGTACGCAAAGAGTCAGACAGGACTGAGCTCACATGCATGCATATTGATTATTTTGAATATGCCCATTTCAGATTTTCATGAAGTCTGAAATATTTTTGTACATTCAAAAAATTTTCTGCTCCTTCTTCCATATCCTCTCTTTCTGGTATTCTCACTAAATCAATCATGAATTATTTGATATTGTTCTACAGACCACTAAGATTCTGGGCTTTCTGCCTTTTGCCATTTTGCAATCCATATTTTAATTTTGGATAGTTTCTGGTGTTCTTTGTTCAAATTCATTAGTTTGATAATTTTTGCGGTATCTAATTATTTTCAAGCAATAAAGTGAAGTTCTAATTCGTATTTTGTGTTTTCAGACATAGAATTTCAATTTAGCTCTTTCTTATAGTCTTCATAAGATTCATATATAATTAAAACAAATGGACTAATCATATACATATAAATACACACATATTTGTGCATGTAATATAACTGTTTCTAAGTCAGAATATTCTTATTGTATAACTCCTGTCATTTATGGGCTTTCATTCTACTGAATGACTTTTCCTTCTGGTTATGGGATATAAACTGCTGCCTATTCACATGTCTAGAAATGTATATGATATAATAGGGATTATAAACATTGTTAAGTGTTTGGATTTTGTATCCTTCTTTATAAAAGAGTGTTGAATTTTGTTTTGGCAAACATTTAATACATTTAATCATTTGAACTTTGTGAGGATGAATATAAAGTATCTTTTGCTCTATGACTTGTTTAGCCATACACCTACAGTATGGCCTTGCTGAACTTTCTATTGAATGCTATTTATACTCGATGGAGTCTTTATACACTGATTATTCATGTCATGAATTCTTGTAATCCCATGAGATCTAAGAATTCTTCAGGTTATAGTTTCTTGGTAATTAATCCTTTCCTGGTAGTAGTTATTAGCCTGAATTCATTCCCTATCATTCTATGTATCTGTAGCTTAAAGTGGAGAAGGCAATGGCACCCCACTCCAGTACTTTTGCCTGGAAAATCCCATGGACGGAGGAGCCTGGTAGGCTGCAGACCATGGGGTCGTGAAGAGTTGGACACGACTGAGCGACTTCACTTTCACATTTCCCTTTCATGCATTGGAGAAGGAAATGGCAACCCACTCCAGTGTTCTTGCCTGGAGAATCCCAGGGACGGGGAGCCTGGTGGGCCGCCGTCTATGGGGTTGCACAGAGTCGGACACGACTGAAGCGACTTAGCAGCAGTAGCTTAAAGAGTTAAAACTAGGATTAAAAAGATTCTCATACAGATTTAATTGCACTGCACTTCAAATTTCAACTACCTCAACTTTCCTGAATTGTTTCTTTGTCTGCTCAACAAGACGATAAATCTCTGATTGGAGTCTTTTTCTGGGTTGGAGATACAGTAAATACTTCCAGATTAACAACAACAGCAACAAAGACAGAAAAAAAATATTTTTTTCCATATAGTACACAGGATTATGCTGCTTTTTTTCCAATATCCACATACATATATATATATATTTTTTTTAATTGTTCTTAGTTCAGTTCAGTCGCTCAGTTACGGCCAACTCTTTGCAACCCCATGGACTGCAGCACGCCTGGCTTCCCTGTCCATCACCAATTCCCAGAGATTGCTCACACTCATGTCCATTGAGTTGGTGATGCCATCCAACCATCTCATCCTCTGTCATCCCCTTCTCCTCCGACCTTCAATCTTTCCCAGCATCACAGTCTTTTCAAATGAGTCACCAGTGTCAGGGTCTTTTCAAATGAGTCAGTTCTTCACATCAGGTAGCCAAAGTATTGGAGTTTCAGCTTTGGTATCAGTCCTTCCAATGAATATTCAGGACTGATTTCCTTTAGGATGGACTGGTTGGATCTCCTTGCAGTCCAAGGGACTCTCAAGAGTCTTCTCCAACACCACAGTTCAAAAGCATCAATTCTTCAGTGCTCAGCTTTCTTTATAGTCCAACTCTCACATCCATACATGTCTACTGGAAAAACCATACCTTTGACTAGATGGACCTTTGTCCACAAAGTCTCTGCTATTTAATGTGCTATCTAGATTGGTCTTAACTTTCCTTTCAAGGAGCATGCATCTTTTAATTTCATGGCTGCAGTCACCATCTGCAGTGATTTTGGAGCCCAAAAAATAAAGTCTGCCACTGTTTCCACTATTTCCCCATCTATTTGCCATGAAGTGATGGGACTGGATGCCATGATCTTAGTTTTCTGAATGCTGAGTTTTAAGCCAAGTTTTTCACTCTCTTCTTTCAGTTTCATCAAGAGACTCTTTAGTTCCTCTTCACTTTCTGCCATAAGGGTGGTGTCATCTGCATATCTGAGGTTATTGATATTTCTCCCTGCAATCTTGATTCCAGCTTGTGCTTCCTCCAGCCCAGCATTTCTCATGATGTACTCTTTATGTAAGTTAAATAAGCAGGGTGACAATATACAGCCTTGACGTACTCCTTTCCCTGTTTGGAACCAGTCTGTTGTTCCATGTCCAGTTCTGACTGTTGCTTCCTGACCTACATACAGATTTCTCAGGAGGCAGGTCAAGTGGTCTGGTATTCCTATATCTTGAAGAATTTTCCACAGTTTATTGTGATTGACATAGTCAAAGGCTTTGTCATAGTTAACAAAATTTAGTTTAATACCAACTACTTATTAAGGTCAGAAGCAGATACCCTAGCCAACATACTTTAATTATCTCTCTTCTGCACTGTTTGAGGACCCAAGCTCAGCCTTTAGTTTCTTATTTTCAATACCTAGCTGAATACTTGTCACATTTCCTGAGGCTATGCAAATGAAAATACTGGTTATTGCTGCTGTTCAGTTGAGAAGTCCTGTCCGGTTCTTTTGCCAATGCCAAAGACTATGATTCACCAGCCTTTTCTGTCCATGGGATTTCCCAGCCAAGGATACCAGAGTGGGTTGCCATTTCCGTCTCTGGGGATCATCCTGCCCCAGGGACTGAACACGGCTCCTGTTTCGGCAGGCAGATTCTTTACCACTGAGTCACCAGGGAAACCCAAAAATATCGAATTTAGCTCTAAAACTAGACTGAGTTAAAGGTATATTACCTTCCTATTGGTGCGTCTGAAGATGCACTCAGTTTCATTACTAAGAAAATATTATTTACAACCATGTGCTCAAAACATGTGCCAAACTACTAAGAAATGTACTCTCTTTACTTAACAGTTGCTGGTACATTTTCGTCCTTTTCTAACGTGTATTCTTTGTTCCCTGGCTCCTTGCCTCTGCATCCTGCCTGATCAGCATTTTGCTCAGTCACCACTGTGGTAATAAGAGGGCTGAGGCATCCGGTTTGCTTTGAGGCGGTAGTAATGCAGTCCAGACTGAGTCCTAACAGTAATTGTATTCCCCTGTTAGGCAGAAAATAAATGCCATGACACATTCCATACAATTTTTGACAAATATTATCCACAATACAAATGCCCCAAATTATATCATTAAAAACGTTAACACTGACTTTTGTGTGGGCCACATCCTCTTTGAAGTTTTGTTTTTGCTTCCATTCCAAGTCCTCCATTCTTTCATAAAGAGGCTTCAAAGTTATGAATCTGTAACAAGCTAATTTTTTTCTTCCCCTAACCTATTTGTGAATTCTGTATTTGATAGTTTCTGGGCATTCACCAGTAACTCTGTTTTCCTATATTTATCATTTAGATATATCTCTTTATAAAATCATTTTCATGTTTTCCAGTTACTTTGAAGAAAATTTAAACTTTAAGTCACATTTTCCCTGATCCATTTACTTTATTTTTTATACCCTTGCAGTATTGAATTTCCCTCCTATACTTGTATACTTTCAATAGATTCTTAATTCTAGTAATAAACAAAGAATGAAATATACTATTTACAATATATTTAATCATATATACCTAGTCTCAACAGTTATACAATTTTAGGTAAATTATTCCAACTTTCTATCCCTCATAATTCTTACCTGTTTATAAGAATTTGCAAGAGTTTGTAAGGCTGCTAAGAGAATTGAAAGGCCTAAGCACGCTTTTGATTGGTTTGGTATTTAGAGTAGTCTCCACTTACAAATACTTTCAATAAATGCCATGTAATATATAATGACCCTCTTTATAGTATTTCTCATTAATCACTTACAAAACAAAATTTTAGACATGACTAGCGCTTCAAGGGAGAAGGCAATGACACCCCACTCCAGTACTCTTGCCTGGAAAACCCCATGGACGGAGGAGCCTGGTAGGCTGCAGTCCATGGGGTCACTAAGAGTCGGACACGACTGAGCGACTTCCCTTTCAATTTTTACTTTCATGCATTGGAGAAGGAAATGGCAACCCACTCCAATGATCTTGCTTGGAGAATCCCAGGGAAGGGGCAGCCTGGTGGGCTGCCGTCTATGGGGTCGCACAAAGTTGGACACGACTGAAACAACTTAGCAGCAGCAGCAGCAGCATGGCTTCAAGAGATAAAAAATTACCTTTGCATGATCAAAACCTTGTTGGCCATATTTGTAGACATTTAACATTAGGTTGCCTACCAAGGATCCTTTGAAATCATAACACAGTCATTTACAATCCATAGGTTAATGTTTGCGAAGCTTAGGAACAAATTACTAGATGAATTATTCATTTGTTCTATGTCAATACAATCATATTTGTATATTTCCCATCTCCTTGATTAAAATATAATCTCTGTAAGGGTTACCTGTTTTGTTTACTTTTGTATCTTCTATGCCTTGCACAGTCTGGCACATACTGAGCATCCAATAAATAAAAACGTAATACATATTTAAGTGTTTTGCTGCTAATAAATTTAAATAGTTTAACTGTAGAATTGATAATACTAATGATTTATGAGTTTTGTCACACAATATGGTATGTGCACCTACTTTGTAATTATTAATTAAAAGAAGTTATATAACACTACACTACTTATAAACCTGATCTAAATTATTGATAATGTGTGTATGTTCAGTCGCTGAGTCATGTCCAACTCTTTGCAACCCCGTGGACTGTAGCCTGCCAGGCTCCTCTGTCCATGGAATTTTCTGGGCAAGAATACTGGATTGAGTTGCCATTTCCTTCTCCAGGGGATCTTATTGACCCAGGAATCAAACCTGCTTCTCCTGAGTCTCCTGTGTTGACAGATGGATTCTTTACAACTGTGCCACCTGGGAAGCCCGTTGATAATACACAGCTTAATTAAACTATAACAATAGGATCATTTTACCACAATTATTTTTATTATTCCATGTGAAGATTGTGTTCCTGATTCACTAATATTTTTTTTTAAATGAGTAAAGAGAGAAAAATCATGTTTTGAGTGTTTTCAAGGAGTCTAATTTTTGAGAATTATAGTGGAAATAAAGATCAGTTATAAACCCAAGCTCTTTTTCTCTGAAGGTGTGCATTGATTACTCAATTCAGACCATCAGAGATTTATATACATAATGAAATCCTCAACTTTTGATATTTTAGAGTCAAGTCAATAAACGATAATATAAAAATCAAACTGATCTGAGACTTTACACAGTGTAAGGTTGATATACACTTTGAAAATTTCTGAAAAAGCATTTTTTAAGTGTCTCAAAATGGAGTAATTCTTTGGATATTCCATGATCTTTTACTCCACGGAATACAATCAAGAAATAGAAACAAAGTAAGAAGCAAATAAAATCTAAATTTGCTAAATAATTGATGTTTTTGTTTTGTTGCTACAGCCTTAGAGACCATCTTCTGATTTTCTTCATGGAGGAACACTTGAGTTAATGGTTTGAAAATTGTTAGGCCCTTCGAGTGAATTTCAAGACAGCCAATCCCGTTCATAAGCATTTAGAATACATGCCAATTTCAGTTGTTGCCAGTCATTTGTATGACTTGCCTGGCTTAATATCACAGTAGATTGGGAAAATATCCAACAAAATATCACTTTAGGATAGAATTGAATACCTGCAACACAATCAGATGTAAACAGAGAAGAAATCGGCCATGGTTTGGAGTGATGTGAATGACTGAAACATGGCTGAACATCTTGAAGCATTGATTCATATTATATAAATTGAAAATAACAAAAACACCTTAAAAATATATGCTTTAAATTTAAATTTCCTCCTAAGAAAATATAAAATTAATTTGCTGTCAAATTGGAAAGTCTCACTAATTTGAAAACATGATGTTTGTATTGGAATAACCATAATTACACACGAATTCAAATATTTGGTTCATCACCATTTTTCTAAATGTGTCTTTAACTACTTCTATGCCAAGTGATATTAGTTATGAACCTTCAAAATGCAGCTTTCTTTCACTTTAAAAATGCAACTTTTGTTCTGTTATTCTCTCTCTGGCACAATATTCTTAAGCGGATATACAATGAACCATCATTTGGCTCAGTCCCATTAGTCCCTAACTGAACGTGTAATTCCCTTTTGATCTCCTATTTAGTTACAAATTATACTACTATGCTTTTAGTCTAAAAGAACTCCCATCTCTTCTCATGGCCTTTATTTGATTTGATTTGGATGACTTTGATTGTATCCATGTCTTTTTTATTTTTCCAATTTCAATTAAGTTTGCCATTCTAATGAGGAATGGTATATCTTGTCTGTAATTATAATCTAAATATACAATGAAGATGACTATTTAATCCTTTATTGTATAAATATTTTTCTTAAATTTCACCATAGTTTTAAGTAAGCATTTTTTCCTCCTTTTTCTCAAAATTTCTAAAATCTGAACTATGTTGAATAGAAAATGCATTGCAATTATTTGGAATATATTATTACTTGTAAGACTGAGTACTTTTTCCTCAGAGTTTTCTTCTCACAATGAAAGAATGTCATTCACATTCACAAGTAGTTTTCTTCTCTCATAATGGAAAGTCTGTTAATTATTCAGAAATGTTCAATCAAACTATCTTGACTAGTAGCTTCACTGCTATTTTGATTAAAAAAATATGTAGGGTTAGGAAGCCAATTTCTGAAGTATTTCAAGTAGGTATATGGATTGTGTATATGATACACTTGTAATTACTATGACAATTATAACTGTTACATCAGCAATTAAACTTTCAAATACCATTTCCAAAATTAAAAATAACTGTTCTCCTCAGTATTCTAAAATAATTGCTATTTATTGGATTTTCTCTTTAATCTTGAAATTAGCAATGAATTTAGTAAGTGTACCTAATACTGCAAAATAAAAACATACAATAAAAGAAACATCTTAAACTGTACTCTTAGTGATTTTTAAAAGTTTCATCATTTTCCAGTTTTTTAAACTTCACTCTACTTGTTTCATTCAAAAGAGTTTATTAAGCAGAAAAATGTGATTATGTATATGTATGGGTTTATTGTATATGTCACTAGGTGAAATCTAGTGAAATCAGATAACCATGATGGTTTGATCACTCACCTACAGCCAGACATCCTGGAATGCAAAGTCAAGAGGGTCTTAGGAAGCATCACTATGAACAAAGCTAGTGGAAATGATGGAATTCCAGTTGAGGTATTTCAAATCCTAAAAGATGATGCTTTGAAAGTGCTGCAGTCAATATGCCAGCAAATTTGGAAAACCCAGCAGTGGCTGAAGGATTGGAAAAAAAGGTCAGTTTTCATTCCAGTCCCAAACAAAGGCAATGCCAAAGAATGTTCAAACTACCACACAATTTCACTCATCTCACACTCTAGCAAAGTAGTGCTCAAAATTCTCCAAACCAGGCTTCAATAGTATGTGAACCAAAAACTTCCAGATGTTCAAGCTGGATTTAGAAAAGGCAGAGGAACCAGAGATCAAATTGCTAACATCCATTGCATCATGGAAAAAGTGACAGATTTCCAAAAAACATATACTACTGCTGTATTGATTACACCAAAGCCTTTGACTGTGTGGATCACAATAAACTGTGGAAAATTGTGGAAGAGATGGGAATACAAGAACACCTGAACTATCTCCTGAGAAAACTGTATGCAGGTCAGGAAGCAACAGTTAGAACTGGACATGGAACAACAGACTGGTTCCAAATAGGAAAAGGAGTATGTCCAGGCTGTATATTTTCACCCTGCTTATTTAACTTATATACAGAGTACATCATGTGAAATTCCAGGCTGGATGAAGCACAAGCTGAAATCAAGATTGCCAGGAGAAATATCAATAACCTCAGATACGCAGATGACACCACACTTAAAACAGAAAGCAAAAAAGAACTAAAGAGCCTCTTGATGAAGGTGAAAGAGGACAGTGAAAACATTGGCTTAAAACTCAACATTCAGAAAACTAAAATCAGTCACTGATGTATAGAACAGTCTTATGGACTCTGTGGGAGAGGGAGAGGGAGGGAAGATTTGGGAGAATGGCATTGAAACATGTAAAATATCATGTATGAAACAAGATGCCAGTCCAGGTTCGATGCACGATACTGGATGCTTGGGGCTAGTGCACTGGGACGACTCAGAGGGATGGTATGGGGAGGAGGAGGGAGGAGGGTTCAGGATGGGGAACACATGTATACCTGTGGCAGATTCATTTTGATATTTGGCAAAACTAATACAATTATGTAAAGTTTAAAAATAAAATAAAATTAAAAACAAACAAAAAAAATCATAGTATCCTGTTCCATCACTTCATGGCAAATAGGTGTTGAAACAATGGAAACAGTGGCAGATTTTATTTTCTTGGGCTCCAAAATCACTGCAGATGATGATTGCAGCTATGTAATTAAAGTCGCTTGCCTCTTGGAAGTGAAGTTATGACCAACCTAGACAGCATATTAAAAAGCAGAGTCACTACTCTGCTGACAAAGGTCTGCCTAGTCACAGCTATGGTTTTTCCAGTGGTCATGTATGGATGTGAGAGTTGGACTGTGAAGAAAGCTGAGCGCCAAAGAATTAATTGATGCTTTTGAACTGTGGTGTTGCAGAAGACCCTTGAGAGTCCCTTGGACTGCAGGGAGATCTAACCAGTCCATCCTAAAGGAAATCAGTCCTGAGTATTCATTGGAAGGACTGATGCTGAAACTTCAAA
Organism: Bos javanicus; assembly: GCF_032452875.1. Classification (NCBI taxonomy): domain Eukaryota; kingdom Metazoa; phylum Chordata; class Mammalia; order Artiodactyla; family Bovidae; genus Bos; species Bos javanicus. Next base: position 3,887,763 of record NC_083879.1, on the reverse strand, counting down.
ACTTTGGCCACTGATGTGAAGAACTGACTCATTGGAAATGACCCTAAATTTAGGAAAGATTGAAGGCAGGAGGAGAAGGGGATGGCAGAGGATGAGATGGTTGGATGACATCACCGACTCAGTGGACATCAGTTTGAGAAGCTCCAGGAGTTGGTGGTGGACAAGGAAGCCTGGCGTGTTGCAGTCCATGGAAGTGCATATAGTCGGATACAACTTGAGTGACTGAACTGAGACTGAGATAAATCCATCAAAGCAGCATTTCCAAAATATGCTTCAAAGGTTTTGATTTTTCATTAGAATTGATTTAACGAATGTTTTTAGCAGCCAATTTAATACAATTATCCTTACTGTAGGAATTCAATTAAGTCTAATGTACACGGTCTCAAGACTATACTAGTCTCAAATTGTCTAAAATTCACAGATATATTCTGTGCCATATTTCCTCAATGTTTTCAACACAGATTATTTTATCTAGGTATGTCATTCAAATAAACTACCTCATGGAATGGTCTTCAGGAAAAGCTAATATAAATAAACAGATTTCCTTTTGTATTTCATGCAACCGAAATAGTAATACTGACAGTGTTGTGGTAAGTAGCTAATAGTCAATGATTTCCTACTCCTGTTGTTAATATATTTTAATTTTTATTTCCAAATTTTCCATTCTCTAGTGTGTTCAACTTGTTATTTTTTTTTGTTCAGTCACTAAGTTTTGTCTGACTCTTTATGACCCCATGGGTTGCAGCAAGCTAGGCTTCCCTGTCCTTCTATATCTTCTGGAGTTTGCTCAGATTCATGTCCACTGAGTCAGTGATCCTATCTAACCATCTCATCCTCTGTTGCCCTGATCTCCTTTTACCCTCTGTCTTTCCCAGCATCAGGGTCTTTTCCAGTGATTCGGCCCAAATGTCATTAATTTTTTAGTTAGGCAATAATTCATAATTTTTCTAAAATATACACATTATACATACTATATATATATATATATATATATATATATATATATATATACAAAAGTTGTTCTACTACACTTGATAAAGGCTTGAGAAAGAACATTAAAAAAAAGAGGTGGAGAAATTGGAAAGCATAAACTAAATGAATTGGGAACACTAAATATGAATTTAAAAGTTAAACCAAGTAGATGAAAGTTAATGATTATCATCTAGCCCAGTTGTTTTTAAACATGATTGCTCATTAGAAACATATCTGGAGCTCGAGTTAAAAACAATAGCTGGCTGTTTGTATTTTTTAAAAAATATTCAAGCTAATTCTGATATGCATCTGGAATTTAAAAAGTGATTACAGGTTTTTCTATTAAATCATAGTTTTGATGATATGAAATTCTATTATTTTTCTGTTAACCTATCATGATCCAATGGTATTATGCAATAGTTTCATAATCAAAATAGTGAAAGATCTTTATCAGTTTTCACAACCAATAGCCAGGCAAAAAATAAAATATTATTAAAATTGCAAGCCATAATGGAAACATGATTAACTTAATAATATAAAACAGCTAAATACAATTTGGGGGTCAAGCAGAGTGATGTGGTAAGTGGAAGTACATATATGCAACATGTTTTCATCCACCCAGCCAGTCTATGTCTTTTGGTTGGTGTATTTAATCCATTTACATTTAAAATAATTATTGATATGTATGATTCTATACATATCAACAGGGCTTCCCTGATGGCTCAGATAGTAGAGAATCTGCCTGCAATGTGGGAGACCTGGGTTCAATCCTTGGGTTGGGAAGATCCTCTGGAAGAGGATACAGCTACTCACTCCAGTATTCTTGCCTGGAGAATTTCATGAACAGAGGAGACCTGCAGGCATGACTGAGCGACTTTCACTTTCCTATTACCATTTCTTAATTGCTTTGGGTTTATTTTCTGTAGGTCTTCTCTTCTGTTTCTTGCCTAGAGAAGTTCCTTTAGTTTTGTTGTGAGGCTGGTTTGGTGGTGCTGAATTCTCTTAACTTTTGCTTGTCTGGAAAGCTTTTAGTATCTCCATCAAATCTGAAGGAAAGTCTTGCTGGGTAGCATATTCTTGGTTGTAGGTTCTTCCTTTTCATAAGTTAAAATATATTGTGCCATTCCCTTTTCATTTGTAGAGCTACTATTGAGAAATCAGCTGGTTGCCTGATAGGAGTTCTCTTGTATGTTATTTAATATTTTAAATTATTTTAAATGTGTTGCTTTTAATATTTTATCTCTGTGTTTATTTTTGTCAGTTTGATTACTATGTGTCTCGGTGAGTTACTGCTTGGGTTTATGCTTCCAGGGACTCCCTGTGCATCCTTAATTGACTATTTACCTTCCTATTTTAGGGACGTTTTCAGCTATTATCTCCTGAAATATTTTCTCAGGTCCTTTCTCTCTCTCTTCTCCTTCCGGCATCCCTATAGTGTGAATGTTGGTGCCTTTAATATTGTCCCAGAGGTCTCCTAGACCGTCTTCATCTCTTCACATTCTTTTTTCTATATTCTGTACTATGGTGGTGATTTCCACCAATCTGTCCTTCAGATCATTTATCTGCTGTTCTGTCTCAATTATTCTGCTATTGATTCTTTCTCATGTATTATTCATCTCTGCTTGCTTGTTCATTAATTCCTGTAGGGACCAAATGTTGGTAAATATTTCTTTCCCCCTATCTATTGTTTTCCAGAGATCCTTGATCAACTTCACTGTCATTATTTTGAGTTCTTTTCCTGGAAGATTGCCTATCTCCCCTTTATTTCTGGGATTTTGTCTTGTCAGTTATCTGGGAAATAACTTTCTGCTTTTTCATGCTGATTAAGTTTCTGTAATACACTTATTGTTTTAGCTGCTGTGCTACTGTGGTTCTTCTTGTTTCTTCTGTCTGCTCTCTGATGGAGGAGGCTAAGAGGCTTGTGTAAATTTTTTGATGGGAGGGGTTGGTGATGGGTAACACTGAACCTTTCTCTGGTGGGCAACCTTACAATTCAGTTCAGTTCAGTAATTCAGTCTTGTCCCACTCTTTGGGAACGCATGAACCACAGAACACCAGGCCTCCCTGTGCATCACCAACCCAGAGTTTACTCAAACTCATGTCCATCGAGTCAGTGTTGCCATCCAACCATCTCATCCTCTGTCGTCCCCTTCTCCTTCTGCCCTCAATCTTTCCCAGCATCAGGGTCTTTTCAAATGAGTCAGTTCTTCACATCAGGTGGCCAAAGTATTGGAGTTTCAGCTTCAACATCAGTCCTTCCAATGAACACCCAAGATTGCTCTCCTTTACTGGTTGGATCTCCTTGCAGTCCAAGGGACTCTCAAGAGTCTTCTCCAACATGACAGTTCAAAAGCAGAAATTCTTCGGTGCTCAGCTTTCTTTATAGTCCAACTCTCACATACATACATGACCACTGGAAAAACCATAGCCTTGAGTAGACGGACCTTCGTTGGCAAAGTAATGTCTCTGCTTTTTAATACGCTGTCTAGGTTGGTCATAACTTTCCTTCCAAGGAGTAAGTGTCTTTTAATTTCATGGCTGCAATCACCATATGCAGTGATCTTGGAGCCCAGAAAAATAAAGTCAGCCACTGTTTCCATTGTTTCCCCATCTATTTCCCATGAAGTGATGGGACCGGATGCCATGATCTCAGTTTTCTGAATGTTGAGCTTTAAGCCAACCTTTTCACTCTCCTCTTTCACTTTCATCAGAGGCTTTTTAGTTCATCTTCACTTTCTGTCATCTTCATATCTGAGGTTATTGATATTTCTCCCAGCAATCTTGGTTCCCACTTGTGCTTCTTCCAGCCCAACGTTTCTCATGATGTACTCTGCATATAAGTTAAATAAGCACGGTGATAATATACAGCCTTGACATACTCCTTTTCCTATTTGGAACCAGTCTGTTGTTCCATGTCCAGTTCTAATTGTTGCTTCCTGACCTGCCTATAGGTTTCTCAAGAGGCAGATCAGGTGGTCTGGTATTCCCATCTCTTTCAGAATTTTCCACAGTTTATTGTGATCCACACAGTCAAAGGCTTTGGCATAGTCAATAAAGCAGAAAAAGATGTCTTTCTGAAACACTTGCTTTTTCTATGATCCAGCGGATGTTGGCAATTTGATCTCTGGTTCCTCTGCCTTTTCTAAATGCAGCTTGAACATCTGGAATTTCATGGTTTGCTTATTGCTGAAGCCTGGCTTGGAGAATTTTCAGCACTATTTTCCTAACATGTGAGATGAGTGCAATTGTGTGGTAGTTTGAGCATTCTTTGGCATTGCCTTTCTTTGGGATTGGAATGGAATTTGACCTTTTCCAGTTCTGTGGCCACTGCTGTGTTTTCCAAATTTGCTCATATATTTAGTGCAGTGCTTTTACAGCATCATCTTTTAGGATTTGAAATAGCTCAACTGGAATTCTATCACCTCCACTAGCTTTGTTCATAGTGATGCTTCCTAAGGCCCACTTGACTTCACATTCCAGGATCTCTGGCTCTAGGTGAGTGATCACACCATCGTGATTATCTGGGTGGTGAAGATCCTTTTTGTACAGTTCTTCTGCATATTTTTGCCACCTCTTCTTAATATCTTCTGCTTCTGTTAGGTCCATACAATTTCTGTCCTTTATTGAGCCCATCTTTGCATGAAATATTCCCTTGGTATCTCTAATTTTCTTGAAGAGATCTCTCGTCTTTCCCATTCTGTTGTTTTTTTCTATTTCTTTGCATTGATCCCTGAGGAAGTCTTTCTTATTTCTTCTGGCTATTCTTTGGACCTCTGCATTCAAATGGGTATATCTTTCCTTTTCTCCTTTGCTTTTCGATTCCCTTCTTTTCACAGCTATTTGTAAGGTCTCCTCAGACAGCCATTTTGGTTTTTTTTGCATTTCCTTTTCTTGGGGATGTTCTTGATTCCTGTCTCCTTTACAATGTCATGAACCTCCGTCCATATCTCATCAGGCACTCTGTCTATCAGATCTAGTCCCTTAAATCGATTTCTCACTTCCACTGTATAGTCATAAGGGATTTGATTTTCATACCTGGATGGCCTAGTGATTTTCTCCACTTTCTTCAATTTCAGTCTGAATTTGGCAATAAGGAGTTCATGATCTGAGCCACAGTCAGCTCCCGGTCTTGTTTTTGCTGACTGTATAGAGCTTCTCCATCGTTGGTTGCAAAGAATATAATCAATCTGATTTTGGTGTCAACCATCTGGTGATGTCCATGTGTAGAGTCTTCTCTTGTGTTGTTGGAAGAGGGTGTTTGCTATGACCAGTGTTTTCTCTGGCAGAACTCTATTAGCCTTTGCCCTACTTCATTCTGTACTCCAAGGCCAAATTTGCCTGTTACTCCAGGCGTTTCTTCATTTCCTACTTTTGTATTCCAGTCCCCTATAATGAAAAGGATATCTTTTTTTGGGTGTTAGTTCTAAAAGGTCTTGTAGGTCTTCATAGAACCATTCAGCTTCAGCTTCTGCAGCATTACTAGTTGGGGCATAGACTTGGATTACCATGATATTGAATGGTTTGCCTTGGAAACGAACTGAGATCATTCTGTCGTTTTTGAGATTGCATCCAAGTACTGCATTTTGGACTCTTTTGTTGACTATGATGGCTACTCCATTTCTTCTAAGGGGGTCTTGTCCACAGTAGTAGATATAATGGTCATTTGAGTTAAATTCATGCATTCTAGTCCATCTTAGTTTTCTGATTCTTAGAATGTCAATGTTCAGTCTTGTCATCTCCTGTTTGACCACTTTCAATTTGCCTTGATTCATGGACCTAACATTCCAGGTTCCTATGCAATATTGCTCTTTACAGCATCAGACCTTGCTTCTATCACCAGTCACATCCACAACTGGGTGTTGTTTTTGCTTTGGCTCCATCCCTTCATTCTTTCTGGAGTTATTTCTCCACTGATCTCCAATAGCATATTGGGCACCTACTGACATGGGGAGTTCATCTTTCAGTGTCTTTTCTTTATTGGGCCTCGCTCAATAAAGCTTATAATTCAGTTGTCTGCCAATGGGTGGGGCTGCACTCCCTCCTTGGTATTTGTTTAGCCGGAGATGACCCAGCCCTGGGGTCTAGGGGCTCCATGATAGGGTTAAGGGTGAACTCCAAGAGGGTTTACACCAAGGAGGAGTGGGGGGTCTTCCGGCCTGATCCTGTCGGTGTCCATGTCCCTGTGGTAAGCCTCTGCTGATCCATGCCCGCACAGGAGACCCTCCGGCACCAGCAAGTCATTTTGATTCAGCAGGAAAGGATCACTGCTCCTTTCCTCTGAGTCTTGATGTGTGCAAGGTTTTTGTTTTTGCCCTCCAAGGTTGGAGTCTCTGTTTCCCTCAGTCCTGTGGAAGTCTTTTAATCAAATCCCACTGGCCTTCAGAGACAAATTCCTTGGGTTCCTAATCCCTTTGCCAGATCCCCAGGCTGGGAACCCTGACGTGGGGTTCAGAACCTCACAACAGAGGGAGAACCTCTTTGGAATTATTTTGGATCACCCACCCAGCGGGTATGGAATTTGATTTTATTGTGATTTTTCCCCCCCTACTGTCTCACTGAGGCTTCTTTGTCTTTGGGGTATCTTTTTTTGGTGAGTTCCAGCATCCTCCTGTTGATGGTTGTTCAGCAGCTCATTGCAATTTTGTTGCTCTTGCAGCAGGAAATGAGCACATATCCTTCTATTGGCCATCTTGAAACAGAAGCCTACTTTTCCATTTTTATTGACTTAAATATTTGTTTTAGATGTACAGCATGTTGGTTTGTTATATGCATATATTGTGTAACAAATACCATAATAAATTTAGTTAATATCCATCACCTCATAGAATTATAGATTTTTTCCTTGGGATGAAAATTTTTAAGATTCACTCTCTTGAAAATGAAAAAAGTGAAAGTGTTAATTGCCCGATCATGTACAGCATTTTGAGACTCCAGGTACTGTAACCCATCAGGCCCCTCTGTCCATGGCATTCTCCAGGCAAGAATACTGAAGTGGGTTGCCATTCCCTTCTCCAGGGAATCTTCCCTACCCAGGCATCAAATATAGGTTTTTTGCATTGCTGGCAAATTCTTTACCATCTTAGCCACTAGATATGAAATATAGTTTTGTTTTTTTTTAAGCTATAGTCACAGTGATGCACATTCTGTAATTGTATCATACTAAGCATTTCGGGTCTAGTCAAAATGTATATAAATATATACAGTATGATTCTGGTGACAATATTGTAGCTATTACTAACACTACAATACAGTATAATTATGGTATCATTTTCCCCATTCACTTTGCAAGACTCTCTTATTCTGTCCATGGATTTCTTCTTCACGAAATCATGCAATGAAGCAGAAGTCTAATCAGCTATAGTCATATCAATGTCTGTGGATCATCTGTGACTTACTCAGAGTTACCAAATATGTCTGGTCTTCAGTCACCCTCATTCTTCTGTTTATTGTTCTTGTTTTAAATTATGCCATTTCTGTGACTATCACACTGGCAATATTGAGAAAAAATTTGCATTAGCTGGCAAAGATATTCAGAAATAAGTAATAACAGCTCTTATGTACCATTAGTAAGGATTTAAATTAATACACCATTTCTGGAAATACATTGGCACAAGTATTCATAGTTTTGAAATTTGACTTCTTGGTAGAGATAGAGGACATGGGCATTAATTTTGCTTAGAGAAAATAGAAAGAGTTTTTTTAATAAGTAAAAATGCCTCAAGGAGAAGGAGAGAGGTAAAGTAAGATAAAGAGCAACACTGTGGAAATTCACAGATGAAAGATTTAGGAGACTGGAGAAAACTCAGTTAAAGCTGATTATGTGAAAGGCTGAGCTCTAATATCACTTTTGCTACCAAGTTCCTCAAGTCCTCAATAATGGGCGCATCCAGATGAGTAGAAAGGAAAGGCTTTACAATAAGGAGAACTAACTGGTTGGAAAGTATTTAAGAAGCTGCTAGGTCCATTCCCTCTCCATAACCCCACCTCAACTCTAAGTAATCCGACAGTCCTCTCTCATTATGTAACAGCTCACTCTGCAGGAAAAAGCTGAACATTTTCTCTTTAAAAAAAAAAGAAAAGAAAGAAAACCACTAAACAGAAGTTATTTAAATGCATGTATCAGGTAGAATTAAGAATGAAGAAAAGATGCACTTAATGAAAGAGGAAGCCACCAGTATGCTTCTCCCAACTGCCTCACTTCTTGCACTTTGGGGTAAACAAGTCATACTTTTTATTTTTTCTTGTAGAAAAGATACAAGGGCATCAAATCACCCTCAGGCAAGCCCTCAAGAAGCAAATCTAAGCCACAGGCCACAGAATCCTCTACACTAAACACAGAAGACAATGAAAGGAAATAGACATATTTGTGGTAAATAAAATTGTATTTCAGAGAGAGGTAATAGCAGTTATACCATCCTAAAATAAGAAGGAAATAACTTTACTGAAAAGGAGAACAGGAATAGGTCTATTGAAAATTAAAAATCAAAATTTAATAAAATGTTTTGGAAAATAGAGTTGAGAAAATCTCCCAGAAGACAGAGTTCAAGAGAGAACAGAAGTGCAAAAGAAAGAAGGGAAGAGAAAAGGAAAAAAAAAAAGAAAGGAGCCAATAAAGAGTTCCAGAAAGAGAGAGAACTGAGTAAAAGGAAAGAAAGGAATTACCAACCAAAACAAGAACATTTTCCAGAGCTGGTGCATGTGTGTTTACAAAGGGCACACATTACTCCACAAACTAGAAAAAGTATATCACCACCAAGGCACATTATTTTGAAATTTCAGAAAACTGAGGCTGGACAAAAGTTTGACATGCTTCCAGGGGTAAAAAGTAGGTTACATACAAATGTAGCTCTATAAAAGTGTATGTCCTTAATCATGAAATTACTAACATGCTGTACACATATAGGGAGGATGAGTCAGGCAACACGGGTGCGTGTGTGAGGTGGAGATGGAGAGAGAAATATAAACTAAGTCGTCATCCTCCAGTGTGTAAAGTCACTTGTTAATGCCTCAAACTGAAAAGTTAAGGAGAAAAGCAATTACATTAAGCTGAGATATGGTGGTTAACAACATCAGCAAGGAATTAGCTAAAACAGTTTACGGTGTTTAAGAGTGAGAGGAGAAAAAAAGGAAACTATAATCTCTAACACTATGTAATTCTCTGAATAAATGCAGAATATTGACTTAGAAAAATAGATAAAATATATTTCACAAATTAAAGGCACAATTACATCTCTAAATATTGAATTATTTCTTTACTATATCAGTGTTTTTAATATCACAGTTTGTAAATAATTAAAATGTACAAAAATAAGAGAAAATTTTAATGAGATTCACTGCATCTATATAATGGGACATTATTTATTCATGTGACACCTAGAAGAACTTGAGTATTATACAAATTATTATAAATTAAGTGAAAAAAAACAATAGAAATGTGATTCTTTATATTTTCCTTCTAAATTGTATGCATTTTCAAACTGTTTTATAATGACCATGTTTATTTCACTCACAGTTTCACAAAGTTAAAGACCTGTGAAACTGTAACTACAGCTTTTCCTACTAAGGTTGTATGTTCACTACCTTCACATTCAGCCAAAACCAGCAAAAGAAATTTGAATTTATAAGTCTAACACAAATGGTAATAGACTTATTGTTTTTCCTGTATAGCTTAAGTGAAAAATTGTCTCAAGTTAATAGTTTTTAGCTTTCCTCAGGAGTAGAATTTGGAGTGAGAAATTGTACCTTGCCATTAGGAACCTTTCTTACAGACAGTAATATTGTTATTGTCACAGATTGTTATATAGTCAGAACTAAGTTATCTTTTTTTTTTTTTTTTTACTACTTCAAATGGCAATTTATAGCTCTTTCTTTCACACTTTTTTAATGCTGAAGAAGTGAAGGTATAATTTTCTGCAAATGTATTTCCCAGTTATAAATCTGATTTGAACACAAGAATGCATATATTCATGTAATGCTGAGCCAAAGGTATAATAGGAATGCACAAGAGAAACACAAATAATTTATGTCTACACGATGCCATGGTTTCAAGAAGAAAATTGAAAAGGAACCGATTGACAGAATCTGGTGTGTTTGAGTTTTGTCCTGGATATTTTAACTGAATTGATTAAATAAGGTCATAGTGATATTGCTCTGACATTGGCAGCTTGAATTGGCTGTGAAATTATTTAGTAAAGATACATTTCCAGCACTCAAATTTCAAACACTTTGCAGTTCTCTGCATAAGAATACTATCAGTAAGTCCTTTATGAAGATGAAGAAGTTGTCCAGCTCTGTGTTAAGCACAGCAGAGACTAGAAAAAAAGATTCTGTATTCTTTCAGGTGCAAGCCTAAAGTTTGTGAATATGTAACACAAGGATGTATGTAATATGTAACACAAGGATATATATAATATGTAAGTGTAGAAATTCATGGGAGAGGCCGGATAAATGCTGAAGGAGGTGATGAGCAAGCAGTCAAGAAAGGGTGTATATATTCTAGAACATTTCAACACAGATAAGTTCCTTCTGAATTTTCATCAAAATTCTAAAGGGGCAATTATGTTTCCACTGCATAATGTGCTCTTTCATAGCTATGTATATATGAGAATAATGCAGATTTTATGCATAGATGTGCTATTTTTAAAATGAGCAAGGATGAAATATGGAGCTTAAACACATAAACCTACAATGATAAAATTGCTGACTAAAATAAAATCGTAAAATACCAAAATATGTAAGTGACAAAAATCTTCTACTTACTCAAGTTCTCACAAGAAAGTTACAATAAAAGTCTGTGGTCTTACGATATAGAACAAAGATTGTTCAAATGTATGTTTCCATTTGCCAGGTGACTTTACTGCTAATTTATTTCAGAAGAGTTTATCCATTGTGTCTATTCTCAAAAGAGTAATTGAAGGCAAGTTATTAAAAATGATAATTAATTATCTTATTTGTTTCACTTAACTGAATCTGTCACGGTCATATTGAATATTTTTCATAGAGCATTTGATTATAATTTCTCTGCCTTTCCGTTTCTCCCATCCAGCTTAATTCAGCAAATGTAGTAGAAAGACTTCACCTCTCTTCTCTGTCAGAGTGTCATACTGCCAATAAAACTGGTACTGAGTCCAGTGGGAAAAAGATTATTTTGATCTTGTGATTGGCTTATTCACTGGAAATAAATGGCTCTCCTTGTCATCCAAGAATCCTCTTTATATACACTGTGGTTTTTTTGTAGGATTTCCATGACTTAGCGATAAAAAGGACAGTTCAGAAATGTAGAAAAAAATATTCTGCTATTTTGAATTTACTCAAAGGTCACTGATGGGAACAACGAAGTCAGTGAACAGGTCATCGTGCCCCTTTTAATAAGCTTGCATGATTATAACCAGTTCTTCTAGAGCTGTAATTCTCCCTCTTACTCTAAATTCTGTCCGAAACGGAGTACTGGAAGTAAAACTTTATTTCTATGACCATCAAACAGTAGAAGAGATATTTTATTTCCAAAGCAACATTTGGAAGTCAGAGTTATATGTAGAATTTATGAAAGTGGGTATTATTTTGCCTTTTAAATAATTTAAAAGATTTAATGTTTAGTCACAATATCAAAAACTCTTCCTCTGGAGTTATTCCTTGGCTGTGTCAACAATCTTTCAATAAATATTTATTGAGCATCTATTTTATGTGAGGCATTGTGAAGCAATGTTGAAATATCATTATTTTTAGGGAGTGATGCAAAGTTACTGTAGCAAAGTTAATATCTTATGTGTTTAGGGTATAGCACCTTAAAGAATATTGTTATTTGCTGAGCACAAAGACTCAAAGCACAAGATTCAGTTTTCAGGTACAAGTTAGGGGAGTGGATTAGAAATAGACAAAAAGAGAGTAATGAGTACACACTCATATTAAATTTAATCTCATTTAACACTTTGCAAAAACAATACATGGATACTATTTAAATGAGCAAATTGTCATGACATACAGACTTAGGAATGGAGAAAGGATGATCTGAAATGTCAATTTTAGGGCTTGAGATTTAAAATGTGGCACAGTTTCAGTGACAATAACATCCGTGAAGATATCTCTAACTTGGATTAACAGATGAACAGAATTCATAGAAATGAGAAGGCAGTCTCAGATTAGATCATTAGCACAAATACTATTTGTCCAAAGATGAGGATAGAAATACAGGAAAGCTAAATATCATGAACTTGATGTCAGTGTTCTATAATAAATTAGAAGACACAGAAAGAATGACTAACACAATAGGAAAAGAGAAGGGCGTTTCATGAAGATCCTAGGTCTGTAGCAGCCCTGAAAGGTTGTATCTGAAGTTAAGGTAAAAAACTGATTCAAATGGATATTTTATTATTATATATATATATATATATATATTACATGCACTGCAGTATTTCATCATCAGAACAAATGAAGGAAACAGGAGAAATATGGAGTATTTTGAGTAGACAATGTCTTTGAGGATGTAGCAGTCAGCTATTGTCACATCAATGCCACATAAACCACAGCTAACTTCAGTGGTTTGAAATAAATCACCTGTGCATGATCTACAGGTTGTGACTTGCCTGATTTAGGCTAGACTCAACTATGTTGCTTTGTCTTCAGTTGTGGATTAGCTGGGTTTAATGGCACCCCACTCCAGTACTCTTGCCTGGAAAATCCCATGGATGGAGGAGCCTGGTAGGCTGTGGTCCATGGGGTCGCTAAGAGGGACACGACTTCACTTTCACTTTTCACTTTCATGCATTGGAGAAGGAAATGGCAACCGACTCCAGTGTTCTTGCCTGGAGAATCCCAGGGACGGGGGAGCCTGGTGGGCTGCCGTCTATGGGGTCGCACAGAGTCAGACACGACTGAAGTGACTTGGCAGCAGCAGCAGCTCCCGGCTACAAGTTGAATTCCAGGTATCTCTACATCTGTTTTGCTAAGGATCAAGCTGAAGAAGAAAGGTTCCTTTAGCCTGCTCTTTTCATGGGCTTCCCAGGTGGCTCAGGGTAAAGAATCTGCCTGCCAATGTAGGTGACGCAAGAGACGTGGGTTCGATCCCTAGGTCAAGAAGATTACCTGCAAGAGGAAATGGCAACTTATTCCAGTATTCTTGCCTGGAGAATTCCATGGACAGAGGAGCCTGGTGGGCTATAGTCTCTGGTGTTGCAAAGATTTGGACATGACTGAGCATGCATGCATACAGAGAAACTCTCCTGGTGGAATATATACATCCTTAATCTGAAAAAGAGTATATATATATATATATATTATTCACTTTGCTATCCTTGCTATAGAGCAAAACTAGCATAATACTGTAAATCAATTATATGCCAATAAAATTAATTTTTAAAAAACTTCCCCACAACTTTTCCAGACAATTATATTTAAAAAATTTGCTTTTCTTACTCTTTGCTTCTCCCCTTCTGAAGTGTTATACCTGCACGTGTGTCTCACTCCAAAAGTTACCAGCCTTTGCAGATTCATTCATGTTCTTTCCTAAGTTCTTTCCTAAGTTCATATGGTTGTGTACTGACTGTCTTATCTATAGAATAGCAATGGATAGTGGCATACAATGAGGTCAGAATCCGTACCCAGGATAGCAAGATGAACATTTTACAGGCTGTAAGTGCAGACACTGTATTATGGGATACTGAGAAATTCAAGGGAAGGAAGTGGGACAGCAATGGGTTTTCATGGGAAATCTCTCAAAGTTGCTTACGCCTATAAGCTGCAAGTGGGGAGCAGTTGGGTAGTGTGATTAACCACAAAATGTTTCAATCTAACTGTGACAGAAAAACTTATAGAAACTGTTAGCAGAGAATATTTATATGAAAACATCGTTTTCAAAAACTCTTTGCATTTTGATATACTTTAAGTAAAAAATTCAATAAAATTAGTTAGCAGGCCTGTTATGTAAAGAATAAGTTTCAGTAACTATTACAAGATCTTCTCTAGTGGCGCAGATGGGAAAGAAACTGTCTGCAATGCAGGAGACCCAGGTTTGATCTCTGGGTTTGGAGGATTCTCTCATGTAGGAAATGTCAACCCACTCCAGTATTTTTGCCTGGAGAATTTCAAGGACTGAAGAGCCTTGCAGGCTACAGTCATTGAGATAGAAAAGAGTCAGACACAACTGAGCAACTAACACTTTCACTTTCACAACTATTACAAAGAATGAGGGAGCATAATTGTGAGAATGTGTATAAAGAGTATATTCCTTCTGAACAGATGAGAAAAATGAATATGTAATATTTCATTTTTTGGATATATCACTATTTGGTTATCCATTCTCTTGCTGATGGCCATATGGATGGTTTTAAGTTTGGGCTATTATGAATAAGACAGTTTTTAAACAATATTTTACAAGTCTTTTTATTGACATACATTTTCATTTCTTGTGGAATGAAGTTGGTGCGTAATGAGGTTGATGTATATTTAAATTTGTGAGAAGCTGCCAAATAATTCTCAAACTGATTTAACCACTTCACTTCACCACCAGTCAGTTCAGTTCAGACACTCAGTCATGTGCAACTCTTTGTGACTCCATGAACCACAGCATGCCAGGCCTCCCTGTCCATCACCAACTTCCGGAGTTTACTCAAACTCATGTCCATCGAATTGGTGATGCCATCCAACCATCTCATCCTCTGTCGTCCCCTTCTCCTGCCTTCAATCTTTCCCCAAATCAGGGACTTTTCCAAGGAGTCAGTTTTTCGCATGAGGTGGCCAAAGTATTGGAGTTTCAGCTTCAGCATCAGTCCTTCCAATGAATATTCAGGACTGATTTCCTTTAGGATTGACTGTTTTGGTCTCCTTGCTGTCCAAGAGCCTTCTCCAACACCATGATTCAAAAGCATCAATTTTTCAGTGCTCTGCTGGCTTTATAGTCCAACTCTCATATGCATACATGACTAATAGTAAAACCATAGCTTTGATTAGATGGACATTTGTCGGCAAAGTAGTGTCTCTGTCTTTTAATATGCTACCTAGTTTGGTCATAGCTTTTCTTCCAAGGAGGGAGAGTCTTTTAATTTCATGACTGCAGTCATTATCTTCAGTGATTTTGGAGCTCAAGAATATAAAGTCTCTCACTGTTTCCATTGTTTCCCCATCTATTTGCCATGAAGTGATGGGACCAGATGCCATGATCTTAGTTTTCTGAATGTTGAGCTTTAAGCCAACTTTTTCACGCTCCTCTTTCACTTTCATCAAGAGGCTCTTTAGTTCTTCTTCACTTTCTGCCATAAGGGTGGTGTCATCTGCATATCTGAGGTTATTGATAGTTGTCCCAGCAATCTTGATTCCAGCCAGTGCTTCATCAACTGGCATTTCTCATGATGTACGCTGAATATAAGTTAAATAAGCAAGGTGACACTATACAGCCTTGATGTACTCCTTTCCCAATGTGAAACCAGTCAGTTGTTCCATGTCTGTTTCTAACTGTTGCTTCTTAACTTGTATACAAATTTCTTAGGAGGTCAATAAGGAGGTCTGGTATTCCCATCTCTTGAAGAATTCTCCACAGTTTATTTGATCCACACAGTTGGAGACTTTAGCGTATTCAACAAAGCAGATGTTCTTCTGGAGTTCTCTCTCTCTTTTTTTTTTTCTATGATCTGAATGATTTTGGCACTTTGATCTCTGTTCCCTCTGCCTTTTCTAAATCCAGCTTGAACAACTAGAACTTCTCGGTTCACGTACTGAACCCTAGCTTGGAGAGTTTTGAACATTACTTTGCCAGCATGTGAGATGAGTGCGTCACCACCAGTAATGTACAGAACTTTCAGTTGCTTCGTATCTTGCCCTCATGTGTTTTACCAGTCTTTTTTACTGATAGATGTAGCTGTTCTATTCTCTGTGTGGTGCAGAGTGCTTTTACTTTGCAGCATTGGTGACAGCTTTTTTCTGAGTGCTTACTGGTGATTTGAAGTGTTTTTTTAAGTCTTTTGACAATTTGTATTGTTTCTCACCTGATTGTTGAGTTTTTTAGTTTGTTTGAATGTTTTTATTTCCATATATATTCTGAAAACAAGACTGCTGATAGATCCATTTATTGCAAAAAATTTTCCCATGTTATGGCTTGCATTTATTTTCTTAATAGTGCACTTTAATGAAAGGGAAATGTTAATTTTTTTCCACCACTTTATTTTTTAACTGAAGGATAACTGCTTTACAGAATTTTGTTATTTTCTGTCCAGCATCAATAAGCATCAACCATAGGTACACCATGTCCCCTCCCTCTCAAACCTCCCTCCCACCTCCCTCCCCATCCCACCCTTCTAGACTGTCACAGAGCCCCTGTTTGATTTCTCTGATTCATATAGCAGTTTCTCATTGGCTATCTGTTTTACACACAGTAATATAAGTTTCCATGCTACTCTCTCCACACATCTCACCCTCTGGAATTTTAACTTTATGGAGCTTCCTTCATGAAAATGTTTTTCTTCTTAGTGATTTTTCTGCCCAAGCATGTCATTTCTTAACCCCCAAAATACAAAGTTCTTATCTCCTGTTTTCTTCTTAGAGTTTTATGGCTCTGAGTTTTAAGTGCAGACCTACAATCCAGATGTTTGTGTACAGAATGAAATAGGTATTGAGTTTTGAGGTTTTATTTCTTTTGGCTAATGGAGTTATCCAGTTGTTCTAACAACACTAATCGTTAAAAATATCCAATTCTCTTGAGTTAACCTAATGTCCTTATCAAAAATCAAATTGACCATACATGAGTATGTCTAATAGGAACAGCATAATTCAAAAGAACTTTCTGTGATAATGAAATGTACTTTATCTATACTGCTTGATAGGGTAGTCACTAGCCACACCACCTAATAAGTTCTTGAAATGACACTGAGACAACTAATCTTTCACTTTATTTAATTATCATTTTAAATTTAGACAGACCTAGAACCTATATTCTGTTCCATTGATCTCTCTGCCTATTCTAGGTCAATCACATTCTTTGAATAATGTAGATTAATTTAAATCTGAATTGCAGGCAGTGCAATTACTGCACATTTGTCTTTTTTTAAGACTGCTTAAGTTCTCTATTTTTTTTTTTAATTGGAGGATAATCACTTTGCACTATTGTGATGATTTTTGTCATTCATCAATAAGAATCAGCCATAGGCATATATGTGTGCTCTCCCTTCTGAACCCCCCTCCCGCCTCCATCTCCCCCACCCCCCATTCCTTCAGGCTGTCACAGACCACCAGCTTTGGGTGCCCTGCAGCATGCATAAAACTCACACTGGCAATCTATTTTACATATGGTAATGTATATGCTTCCATGCTCTTCTTTCAAATCATCCCACCCTCTCCTCCCACTGAGTCCAAAAATCTGTTCTTTATGTTTGTGTCTCCTTTTCTACCTTGGACATAGAATTGTTCTTGATGCTTCCATATAAATTTTAGAATTACTTCTTTCTTGAAAAGAGCCTGCTGAAATTTGTATAAAGATTGCATGGAAATTATTGATCAATTGAGGGAAATATTGACATCTTATAACACTGAATCTTCTAATCTCTGAGAATGATTGACCATTTCTATTTAATTTTATTTACAATGTTTTTTAGTTATAATTATATAAATCCTGTATATTTTATTTTATAGTTATTCCAAAATCCTTTTGTATCTTTTTATGCTAGTGTAAATGGTATTTTAAAAATTCATCATCCAGTTTTTATTTTGGTAATTTGGAGATTTGTAATTGACTTTTTCACATTGATCTTGAATTCTGTGTCTGTGCTAAATTTACTTCTTGGTTCTAGTAACTTCTTGTAAAATGCTTGGCATATTCTATGTCTATGATGAGGTTGTTTTCAAATACAGAGAATTCTATTATTTTCATTTCCAATATTTATGCTTCTGTGGATTTTTAAGGTACACAATCATGTTTTCCTATCTTGAAGACTTTTATTATTCTATCTGAATTTTATTCCTGGTTTTAGGGGAAAGCATGAATTCTTTTTCCTTTGATTAGTCTGTTAGTTAGAGGTTGTACTGAGGAAGGTCCATTCTCTTCTTACTTTAAACAGCATGTTTAGTTTTTCCCAGTTCTTTTCCTTCATCTGTTAATATAGCAAATTATATGGATTGATTTTGAAACGTTGAACCAACCTTGGATTCCCGGAATAAAGTCCACTTGATCATGCTTTGTCCCAAAAGGCAAATAAACCTCTTCATTCTTAAAAGCACATTATTGTCTTAAGGTCTATTCTATTTAATATTAATATTGCTAAACCAGGTTCTTCATAACTAATATATATCATATCTAATATTTTTTTTCAAAACTTTTACTTTTATATCTTTAGGAGTATTTTATTATGTTTTAAAAGTATTTTTGTAATAAATCTGTCTACTTTGTTTTTTTAACTGGTGAGTTTACTTTTTTAATTTTATTCAAAATGTGTGTGTATATATATATATATATATATATATATATATACATATATATATATTTATTTCTAGCCTAGTTTTTTATTTAAATATTTTCCTCATATATATGGAATTTAGTTTCATCATTTTAAAAATAAAGGGGGAACACTCCCAAGCTCATTTTGTGAGGCCACCATCACCCTGATTACAAAGCCAAAGATACCACAAAAAATAAAATCACAGACCAATATCACTGATGATCATAGATCAAAGAATCTTCAACAAATACTAGCAAACAGAATCCAGCAACACATTAAAAGGTTTATACAGCATGATCAATTGGAGCTCATCTTGGGGTTGCAAGGATTTTTCAATATATGCAAATCAATCAAGGTGATAGACCATACTAACAAATTGAAAGATAAAACCATATCATCACCTTAGTAGATCCTGAGAAAGCATTTGACAAAATGAAACACTCATTTATGATAAAAATTCTCCAGAAAATGGGAATGCAAGGAACCTACATCAACATAATAGAGACCATATATGACAACCACACAGCAAACATTATTCTAAACAGTTAAAAGTATTTCCGCCAAGATCAGGAACAAGACAAGAGTGCCCACTTTCACTGCTGTCCTTCAATACAGCTTTGAAATTCTTAGCCAGAGCAATCAGAGAAGAACAAAAATAAAATAAAAGGAATCCAGTTTGGAAAAGAAGTACAACTCTCACTGTTTGCAGATGACATGATACTATACATAGAAAATCCTAAAGATGCCACTAGATAATTACTAGGGCTAATCAATGAATTTAGTAAAGTTGCCAGATAGAAAAATAACAAGCAAAAATCCCCTGCTTTTCTACACACTAACTATGAAAAATCTAAAAGAGAAATTAAGGAAACAATCCCATTCATGATTTACATCAAAAAGAATAAAATACTTAGGAATAAACTACCTAAGGAAACTAAACATTGGTATACAGAAAACTATGACACTGATAAAAGAAATCAAAATCAAAGACACAAACAGATGGAAATATATATCATGTTCTAGATTGGAAGAATCAATATTGTGGAAATTAGTATTCTTCCCAAAGAAATCTACAGATACAATGCAATCCCTACCAAATCACCAGAGGCATTTTTCAAAGAACTAGAACCAAAGATTTCACAATTTGTATGGAAACACAAAAGACCCCAAATAGCCAAAGCAATCTTTGAAAAGTGAAAGTGAAAGTCACTTAGTCATGTCCAACTCTTTGTGACCCCATTGACTATACAGTCTATGGAATTCTCTAGGCCAGAATACCGGAGTGGGTAGCCTGTCCCTTTTCCAGGGGATCATCCCAACCCAGGGATCAAACCCAGGTCTCCCACATTGCAGTACCAACTGAGCAAAAAGGAAAGCTCAGTAATACAGGAGTGGGTAGACTATCTTTTCTCCAGTGGGTCTTCCTTACTCAGGAATCAAACTGGGGTCTCCGGCATTGCAAGTGGATTCTTTGCTAACTGAGCTATCAGGAAAGCCCCTACAGTTGGCCAACAAACACATGAAAAGATGCTCAACATTGCTTATTATCAGAGAAATGCAAATCAAAACTACAATGAAGTGTCATCTCACACCAGTCAGAATGCTCAACATCAAAATATCTACAAATGAATAATATCAGATGATGTGGGTAAAAGGGAAGTTTCTTGCACTGTTTGTAGGAATATAAATTGATACAGCCACTATAGAGAATCATACAGAGATTCCTTAAAAAAAACTAAGAATAAAACTACCATATCCCACTACTGGGCTTATATCTCAGAAAAACTATAATTGAAAACAACACATGTACCTCAATGTTCATAGCAGCATTGTTCATAATAGCTAGAACATGGAAGCAAACTGGATGTCCACTGACAGATGAATGCATAAGGAAGTTGTGGTACATATATTTCAGAAAGCACTCAGCCGTTACAAAGAACAAATTTAAGTCAGTTCGGGTGAGGTGAGTGAATATAGAGTCTGTTATACAGAGTGAGGGAAGTCAGAAAGAGAAAAATAAATATTGCCTATTAAGGCATATATGTGGAATCTAGAAAAATATTGCTGATGAATCCATTTGCAGGGCAGGAATAGAGACACAGGCATAGAGAAGAGACTTGTGGACCCAGTGGTGGAAGGAGAGGGTGGGACAACTTGAGAAAGCAGCACGGAAAAATGCACATTACCATATGTAAAATAGGTAGCTAATGGGAAGTTGCTGTATAAGACAGGGGGCTCACCTTGGTACTCCGTGACAACCTAGAAGGGTGGGACAAGGGGGCGGTGGGAGAGAGGTTGGGGGGAAGGGACATATGTCTGCTTGAATCCCTTTCTCATTGTACTGCAAAAGTCAGCACAATATTGTGAAGCAATTATCCTTCAATTTTAAAAAAAGTTTTGAAAAATTTCTTCCTATTCTTCTAAAATTATGCCCAAACCTCCCTCAACCTGTGATACTATCAAGAACTTTATAGCATACTCTCCCCTCTGTTGGTGTTTTCTCTTCTACAATACGAGCCCATCTTGTCAATTTGATGAACATTAGTAGATTTTCATTTGAGGCTTCTTATGAATATATTTATTTTTTCTTTTTGTTTATATATATATATATGTTTTGTTTATATTTATATATGTGCACACAGGCAGCCATAGATTTGAGGACAAAATATAAATTTATTTTAGCAATATTTACTTATTTATTTAAATATTATGATAAATATATTTGATAGTGTTTTTCCAAAGTAAATCTAGCAGCATCTCTTGAGTGTGTCTGTTTTTAAGTCATTTTCCAAACATTTTTTATTGAAGATATTTGTGTAATAACCCTTCTGAGACATTATATATTTTTGCAAATATTTCCTAAGTATATTTTTATCATCTCTTCAGATTGAAGGTAGGAGAAGGGGACGACAGAGGGTGAGATAGTTGGATGGCACCACCGACTCAAGGGACATGAGTTTGGGTAAACTCCGGAAGTTGGTGATGGACAGGGAGGTCTGGCGTGCTGCAGTCCATGGGATTGCAAAGAGTCGGACTCGACTGAGGGGCTGAACTGAGCTAAACTGAATATTTAAATAAGAGTTCATCTGGATCTTGAACTGGTGTTCTATGCTTTTTTTCAACATTTTATAAATGTCATCTTAAGGCTTTCTTGAATCCAGTACTGACATTGAAAAATCTGATGTTAATCTAATGTTTGCTTTTTGTATGATCTACTCTTTCTCACCATAGCTGTTAAATATCTTCCTTTTTTCTCTACAAATATATAGTATAATTAGTCTAGGTTTTCCCTAAGCTCTCTTATTTGATCCTTTCTCAGATCTTTTTAATCTGAAATCTTCCTTGGTTTTTCAATATAATTAATGGTGTTTGTTGAATATCTTAACTGAAATTCTATGTCAAATGCTCTACCATCTAATTAAAATTCTGAATTGAACTCTAACTTATAGACAGCAAGCTATAATAAAGGTCTTTGTACCAATATTCTGGAGGTGGAAGGACTAATGTAAAGCTAGGGGTTTTTTGTATTAAGTACCAATTTCTAAAATGTGACTTATAGTGAAAATTTCTGATAATTGTCCAGAAAACACACTTAATGAAATCTGAAGTAGCAATGTTAGAATAATTATCAAAAAATATTCTCCACATGTATTCTCCAGATGTTCCACTGAAAAGACTGAAGACACCAAAGTGTGCCCAAACCGAGTACGAGTTATTAATACACATTGTCTTCAAAGGATTTACAAAGCCAGAAATAAATATGCGTGCATTGTGTTTATATTAGCTTTTGTATGCACACTTTTAGATTTAAATTATTCTTATCTCACATCATCATAAAAATTTAGAAATCAATAGGGTGCTCATATTTAGAACAACCATTTGTGAATATAAATAAGTTCTTTAACAGCCAGAAAATTAAGGAATAAACTCAGGAACTTTTACAAGAGGAGTCTGATGATGACTAAATATGATATGGTGTGGTATCCTGGGTGGAATCTTAGGACCCAAAATGACATTAGGTAAAAATGAAGGAAATATGAATAAGTTATGGACTGTGAATAACACTGTATTTATAATTTTTCATTCATCATGACAAATAAACCATACTGATGTTAAATGTTAAGAGCAGTGGGAAACGGTTACCAGCTGTATAGAAATTCTCTATACTATCTGTAAGTAAGTAAATAAGTGTTAGTCGCTCAGTTGTGCCCGACTCTTTGCAACACCATGGACTACAGCCCACCAGGCTCCTGTGTCCATGAGATGTTCCAGGAAAAGATACTAGAATGAGTCACCATTTTCTTCTCCAGGGGATCTTCCCAACCCAGGGATCGAACCAGGGTCTCCTGTACTGCAGGCAGTTTCTTCACTGACTGAACTACAAGGGAATCTTTCTGCAAATCTAAAATTATTTATTTATTTAAAAAATAAATTCATATTATACTTAGTAACAGTTTATTTTCCTTAGCCATATAGGATATGATTAAAGCTTTCCAGTTTAATAATTTTTCATCAGTATGAGAAATGTTTTTGGCACATAAATTTGTATGGTAGTGTAGCTCATGGAACCTATAGTAATTGTTTTTCTTCATAACATTGGTAAGTATGCAAATATAGCATACACTGTTTCAATGTGGGAAAATTAAAGAAGGTAACTTTTTTATTTACATTAGACTATTTTAGTATACTATAACGGAGAAGGCAATGGCACCCCACTCCAGTATTCTTGCCTGGAAAATTCCATGGACAGAGGAGCTTGGTAGGCTGCACTCCCTGGGGTCGTGAAGAGTCTGACATGACTCTTTCACTTTTCACTTTCATGCATTGGAGAAGGAAATGGCAACCCACTCCAGTATCCTTGCTTAGAGAATTCCAGGGATGGGGGAGCCTGGTGGGCTGCCATCTATGGGGTCGCACAGAGTCGGACACGACTGAAGCGACTTAGCAGCAGCAGCAGCAGTATCCTATAAAATCACTTTATTGCCATTTACTAAATGGACCTTGGCTACCCAAAGTAATTCCTTTATTTATTTATTATGATTTTTTAAAGATATGTAATTCTAAAAAGTGAGCAATTTACACTAATTATCAAAAGCATTAGTCCCATTAACTGTATCAACAGTAAAATGAATTTAATCAAAGGAAAGTTGTAATAAAAAGCAAACTACACCATAGCATGTTTCCCAGTGCCTTGTCTACTAAAGCCTTCACTGCTTATGGCAAACTGCAAAGCAATTAAGGACCAGAGTTGCTCGTTTGTAAACATGGTTATGAATACCAGTGGAGCCACACTTCCACAAAGCTAGAAGCAACATCGACAAAATGCATTAAAAAAATCACATTTCTGATGTCAGAGACTCTCTCCAATTTTCTTCCTTGAATTTTTCTGAAGTATAATCGAACAAAACTGTATGCATTTAAAGTGTACATTGCAATGATTTTATATATATATATATATATATATATATATATATACACACACACACACACACACATATACAGGATTTTCTTTGGGCTTCCCTGGTGGCTCAGATGGTAAAGAATCTGCTTGAAATGTGGGAGACTCAGATTCAGTCTCTGAATCAGGAAGATCCCCTGGAGAAGGGCAAGGCAATCCACTCCAGTATTCTTGCCTGGAGAATCCCATGAACAGAGTAGCCTGGTGGGT
This sequence comes from Bos javanicus, assembly GCF_032452875.1. Taxonomy (NCBI): domain Eukaryota; kingdom Metazoa; phylum Chordata; class Mammalia; order Artiodactyla; family Bovidae; genus Bos; species Bos javanicus. The sequence goes on along the minus strand of NC_083879.1, from coordinate 3,863,706 downwards.
TACAGTCTGATGCTGCTGCTGCTAAGTCGCTTCAGTCGTGGCCAACTCTGTGCGACCCCATAGATGGCAGCCCACCAGGTTCCCCCGTCCCTGGGACTCTCCAGGCAAGAACATTGAAGTGGGTTGGTTGCCATTTCCTTCTCCCATGCATGAAAGTGAAAGGTGAAAGTGAAGTCGCTCAGTCGTGTCCGACTCCTAGAGACCCCACGGACTGCAGCCTACCAAGCTCCTCTGTCCATGGGATTTTCCAGGCAAGAGTACTGGAGTGGGGTGCCATTGCCTTCTTCAGGGTTACAGTCTATGAGGGTGCAAAGAGTTGGACATGACTGAATGACTAACACTTTCACTTTTCACTATATATATATATGGTGAAGTGATTACCACGACGAAATTAAATGAAATTAACACATCTACCACCTCATATCGTTATTTTTCAGTTTGCTTTTTATGAGAACTCATCTACTCTTTACGTAAACTTCTAGTATATAATACAGTACTATTAACTACAGTTGCTATGATGTACACTTTATCCTCAGAATGCCTGCATGTGATAACTAAAACACTGTACCCTTTGAGCAACATGTCTCCGTTTCCCCCACCCCAGCGCCTGGCAAAGTCTCTGTTCAATTTACTTTCTCATTTCTGAATTTCCATTGGTTCATTCTCATCCATAGTCACTGATTCCTTACGTTCGATAGCGTAACACTGGCCTTTATCCCCAAACGTGTCCACAGATGTTTAATGAAATATATGTACAGATACAACTGAACATTTAGCTGTCACTTAAATTGTGTCAATGAAAGAGAGGAAATCTCAATGTTTATGTAAGTCACTTTACAACTGAGGTATTAAGGCCATCTGCTTGATTGTGACTATGAGCCAGAGTGGACCTGAGGAGTCTAGAGGAGTCATACACAGACACAGCAGTAAAGTACATGAATATGTATATAAGAAGGTACATTGTGAATTTATGAACAAATTATGAGAACTTAGACCAATATCTTTAAAGTGACCTTCCTGACACTTCTAGCCAGAAAGTAATTATAGATACTTTCATCACATGACTTGCAGAAAGTGTCCAAAAGTAACCTCAAGCAGGAATCAGTTTCAAGGGTCATGGTTTTCTTTAGATATATTGGTGCGTACATCAGCTGTAAGCATGAATCCTTTAGCTTATATTTGAGAAGAGTTTTACTGGGTGGCTCTTGGTGGTTCTATGAATATGCATTCATATGCTTTTCAAGGCATAGACTCCCTAATCCCAAAGAATTTATATCCGCTGGTAAATTTTTATTCATATTAAAATATTTAAGAATGGCAGTGTTATTACTTTTCTTCTCTTTGTCCATCATTCCATGCACTAACATTCACTTGAACTTCTCTTCTTAATAGTCTCAGTGGTGAGGTCAGCGTGTACACAGAGAACTGTCATCATTTTTTTATATAATTATATTACCATTCTTAGCATAAAATCTGCCTGACTCTACAAATTTTTTCATCGTAGTGATAACCACCATTATATGTCATGTCATCTTTTTTTTTTTAAGTTATCCCTCAGTAGTGACTTAAGTAGCATATTTCTCTGATAGTTTTCATTTGTCTTCTGAGACTAATCTATGAACTTGTTATTTTAGCTCCCTTGCCTCAGTAAAATCTGCCAGCATTGGCAATACAACCTCATGTATATATAAAATGAACTCATGTCAGTTAAAACCATGAATCAAAAATGCAGCTTAAATATCTAAGCTAACCTCTATGTATTGGTCAATTCCATCTCCTGATTTGCTCAACATATTTTCATTAAAAAAAAGTTAATGGAGCTGTGTAATACATATTGTTATTTATCAAATCAAAACATTAGGAAAAATCATTTTTGGAAAAGAAGTGTATAAGGCTAATTCAAATTGACAGATAATCAAAATATACTTGCTTATACACACACACATACATATGTGTGTATGTTTCTGGGTTAAACATATATACATATATAACTTTGTTAATATTTCAGAGAATCACAAAATGCCAGGTTTAGAGAACTCCTCACATGTTAGTTGATACGACCAATGTCAGAGAGATAGCAGTGAAACGTCCTGAAGAGAGGTCTTAGTTCCCTGCACAGGAATTTAACCTGGGTAGCCTGGATAACTTGTGGCTCTGTTGGGAAAGAATCTGCCTGCAATGTAGGAGACCTCAGTTCTATCCTTGTGTTCAGAAGATCCCCTGGAGAAGGGAATGCCAACCCACTCCAGTGTTCTTGCCTGGGAAAGTCCATGGGTCACAAAGAGTCGGACAAGACTGAGAGACTAATAGTGTCACTTTCAAAGGATGAAAACCAGGAATCCCAGCTGCTAGACCACCAGGGGTTAGAGTCTAGAAGCTAAGTTCCCGGGGTTATTACCCCATTTGAAAGCAAGAGTGTTTTAAGAAGGTAAAAGTTGCAAAAACAGGTACAAAGTCTATTATTAGAGACACAGCACAAGTGAGGGAGCACACAAGGAACAGTGTGTTTAAGACTGAAGCTAGGAGGAAACACACACACTCAGAGAAAGAGTGCGGGTGTCCTTCCAAATGAGGAGGAGTACAGCAAAGAGGTGATTTAAATCCCTTGTATAGGATAGTTCACCCAGGTCTTTGTTTACCTCTGGTGAACTATTCCCTTTCTTCCCCACACCTGACCTCCCCAATAGGTGTATGCAACTCTTTGCTAAGAGGCACCCCAGTTCAGAGGCCTGTGGGTCTCTCTCCACTTACTATCTGGGGGCACTCCCGCCCTTTCGGACCCCCGTAGAGCCTTCCTGGGCATGTGCAGAAGTTCTCTGTGACCTCAGGAGTGGTCCTCTTATCCCTTTACTTTAGTGGTGCTCAGCTTCTGCCACCAGCTTTGTCCTTGGAGTGTCTGGGTGAGAAAAAAGCTTCACTCCTTTTGACAAAACACCAGCTGTCCACCCCAGGGGCTCATCTACCTCCTACCTGTTCAAATAGCCACCTATTCAAATGCTTGCATTTCTAAAACCTCTTGGAAAGTAATATCTGAAACTCTAATAAATTGGGGCCCTATAATAATAATAAATTGGGGCTCATTCAAAATGAATGAGCATTTTCTAGCGTGTCCTATGATGCAACCTTAACAAATTACATAAAACATTGATCTATAGGTCCAGAGTCTTTTATCTGATATCCTTGAAGACAACTGTCTTGGAGTTCCAAATTGTTACAGTTTTAGGAAGATAATATGCAGAATATTAAGTGGGACCTGAGACAAGAGTCTTCTCCAATGCCGCAGTTCAAAAGCATCGATTCTTTGGTGCTCAGCTTTCTTTATGGTCCAATTCTCACACCCATACGTAACTACTGTAAAAACAATAGTTTAACTATATGGACTTATGTCAGCAAAATGATGTCTCTTTTCTCCAATATGCTGTCTAGGTTCTCACTGATTTTCTTCCAAGGAGAAAGGGTCTTAATTTCATGGCTGCAGTCACCATCTGCAGTGATTTTGGAGCCTCAGAAAATAAAGTCTGTCACTGTTTCCACTGTTTCCCTATCTATTTGCCATGAAGTGATGGGACCAGATGCCATGATCTTAGTTTTTTGAATGTTGAGTTTTAAGCCAGCTTTTTCACTCTCCTCTTTCACTTTCATCAAGAGGCTCTTCAGTTCCTCTTTGTTTTCTGCCACAAGGATGTGTCATCTGCATATCTGAAGATACTGATATTTCTCCCAGAAATCTTGATTCCAGCTTGTGCTTCATCCAGACTTGCATTTTACATGATGTACTCTGCACAGAAGTTAAATAAGCAGGGTGGCAGTATATAACCTTCACGTACTCCTTTCCCAATTTGAAACCAGTCTCTCTTTCCATGTCTGGTTCTAACTGTTACTTTTTGACCTGCATACAGATTTCTCATGACGCAGGTAAGGTGTCTGGTATTCCCATCTCTTGAAGAATTTTCCACAGTTTGTTGTGATCCACACAATCAAAGGCTTTAGCATACACAATGAAGCAGATGTTATTCTATGATCCAACAGATGTCGGCAATTTGATCTCTGGTTCATCTGCCTTTTCTAAATCCAGATTAAACATCTGGAAGTTCTCGGTTCACATACTGTTGAAGCCTGGCTTGGAGAACTTTGAGCATTACTTTGCTAGTGTGTGAAATAAGAAAACATAACAGCTGTATCTCTCAAATTGTGGCATATGTGACACTGGTAATACACAAGGCAATTTTAAGTGATGGAGACACATATTTTACTAAATAATGGTTTAGTAATCTAAATGTACTTATAAAATTAATTATTTTAAAGATCCCCTTCAATTTATTTTAACATTTATTCTCAAGAATCACATTAATACATAAAAATGATTTTATTGACATCCTTGTTTATGTGAAAGATACAATTTTGAAAAGTTAATCTGTATAAAGAAAAATGTCAATTTTATAAGTCACGGGTGTTTTGTGGCTATGGCAGGCCTTGATAGTATGTGAGAGAATGGAATTGAGGAAACAAAGTCTAGCAAACAAGAAGGGAGACTCTAGTCAGAATCCCTTGGCTTGATGATTGTTTGAAGTAATGTATGAAAAGTAGCTAGTAGAGTGCCTGACTCAAACTAAAAGCCTAGTCAATGCTGATGTTAAATGAAAATGCAGTAATCACCTATTCAGCTCATTTCTTTCCTCAACCCACTAGCTTTAAATCTAGAGACAAAGACGGATAGCATATAAAGAACTTTAAACAAAGGATTGATAAACTCCAGTCTACCAACAGATTTGTCCTCATCCATTCAGCAGACGGTAGCATGATATTAAGACCACAGTTTTAAAATCAAGGAGATAGTTTCCCATTCAGTAGGTTGCAAAGTTTATGCTATTCAAAGGCAACTAAAATACATGAATATATACATATATATGATCAACTCATTTTAAACAGGAATCAACCTTTTCTAGAGAATTATTTTTGTTTTATTTTATTATATAATTGTAGCAGCTTTTTTGAGGTCCAGCTTTATATTCTGCTCATCAAGCTTGAACTGCTTACCAAAAAAATAGATGTAATTTAAGCAAAATAAAAAACAAAAGCAAAAAAGTACTAATTTCTAAGATAACCTTCACACATTGTGGAATGAGATAGTCCCATTCTTTTAAAGAACAAAAAATAGGAAATGAGCATCTTTGAGCCTTATAGAATGAGAATATTCTGGGAGAGAAAATAATTTGAGAAATCAAGCTTTCAAATCAGATGTCTAAGGCTTAGTTCATACTGGATAGTGTTCAATTCCCAAAACAAAACAGATAGTTTTGATTGTGAGACAGAAACTAAATTTATTCCAAAAATTAATTTTTTAATCTTCTAATAAAATAATTTTTGATTGGTATTTAAAACATATTTCTCAGTAAATATTCAGAATATTGGACGATGATAGTAATACCCTTGCAGTTTATTATAAATACTTATCTGAAATTGACCTAGGTTCCCAATAGAAATTACTTTTACAAGACATGCAGCAACAGTCTCATCTTTGCAAGCTCAGTCTTCTTCTGAGAACCTAAGCTGTAGCTTGGCTGGCTTGTACTAAATTTCTTCTGATTCTGAATTCCCTATTCTAGATAAATTTTGTTAGCTCTGGCCCCCACCAAACATGGCAGTTTTGGTCATACCATTTCTTTAAATCTAGGCCACACTTGATTTGGTGACTATTGTGTACTTTCCTTTTTTTTTTTTTTTTAAACTGGTTTTTACACAGTGCAACCTCCATACTGTTGTAGCGGTTTTAGCTGAAATGCTGACAAAGAGGCAAGGCTTAGTCTCAACTATTGCAGACTCTCCATTAGTAGCTGAATATGACAGTGAATGGTAGGCTCATCCCACCCCAGACTCCTGCTATCTTGGTTGCCACTATCTTGGACTTTTGGATCATGATCATTACTTACCCTCTAAGACCCTCTAAGCGGAGAAGGCAATGGCACCCCACTCCAGTACTCTTGCCTGGCAAATCCCATGGACGGAGGAGCCTGGTGGGCTGCAGTCCACAGGGTCGCTAGGAGTCGGACACGACTGAGTGACTTCATTTTCACTTTTCACTTTCATGCATTGGAGAAGGAATTGGCAACCCACTCCAGTATTCTTGCCTGGAGGATCCCAGGGACGGGGGAGCCTGGTGGGCTGCCGTCTATGGAGTTGCACGGAGTCGGACACGACTGAAGCGACTTAGCAGCAGCAAGACCGTCTAAGACTTCAGTAATCTTCACAGGATTTAACAGTGCTTGTTCTGACTGTCTTCCCCACACCCCATTTACCAAATGCGTTTCCCTGTGCCCTCTGAAACTCAAAGTGAAGCATAAGCCGAATAACCTTTATCCTCATCACTTATATGAAAATTCACCCTGCCTTTTTACCACAGCTGAAACCCAGGTCTCCCCTAATAACACGTTCTCTGAAGTGCCTGTCCCACATGCCTCTTGCCCTAGGATCTGGAGGGATAGTCTAATTGTCATTTTTCAGAGACACCTGACATGTTCTCTCTCAGTCCTTCCCACTAGAGTCCCTTCTACCTGGAATGATTTCCTGTGCTTCACACTCCACATCCACAGGGCTACATCCTTCAATCCCTTGAAATAACAGCGTTCCAGAGCTTTCTCTAGGCCCCTATCTAAAATATCTACTTCCTGCCTACAACTCATATCCTCCTCTCTGTTTTCTTTAATCATCTTAGACCAACATGAATCAGGTCAAGAAGAAACCAAAGCTGGATACTTGCTCAATACTGTGCTACAGGTATTATATGTATTATTTAATAGCCATTTTGTCAGTGACTACTGTGGGCCAGGTTCTGTGCTATATACCAGAAATAAAATGTGCTAAAGGCCATAGAGTCCTTAGCTTTCTGGGGTTTAGAGACTAATCCCTACCATGTTTCAGCTGTTTTATGTGTAGTCACTGTAATTTGCAAAACAACCTTTATCTGATCTCCTGTCTCAGCATTATACTTTCTCTTTTCTCCGTATTACCATAACAATTGATCTAAAGCACAAATCTGAATTCTCCTCTCTACTTCTCAGAATGTGTTAGAATGTTCTTTCTCCATATCTTTATGTGGTCAGTTTCAACACACTCAACATTCAGTATTTAGTGTAATTTACCATATTTGAATGCCTTGTCACTCCCTTCTCTTTATATAAACCTGCATAAATCTAGACTTAATTAATTTCTTCCATCTGTGCTCTGAAAGTTTTGTCTTTGCTCCCCCTATCCAAAAACACAGACGTGTAATAAATGTTTGATGAACAAATTAGTACATTGTACTTCTCAATGAGTATATTTCCATGGGGGAGAAAGTTGAGAACTCATTAGACCCAGGTACTGTGCTCGGGTGTGCAGATAAAGAAAATCAGGAAATAAAAGCATGCACTTCTCTCTTGTGCTTAGCACTGCTCTTGCCACCATAAGTCCAAGCCTCTCAGGAAAGGATAACTTAGAAGATAAGGATAGTCGATATGCCCATTTTTTAAAAAATAGTCAATTAGGGGAGAAAATGTTTGGAGCCACAGGAATTAGAATGAGAAGAGACCTTGAAATAATATAATTTCACAGGTATAATGAATTCCATATTATAGTGGAGGAAATAAGACTCAAAGAGATTAAGTGCCTGCATCAATGTCACACAGCTGGTGCATTTTAGCACCCTCATTTAAATTCATATAATTAGGAGTGTTCTCACTGTATGAACCTCCATTCAATTTCTGAGAAGTGAAAATGGTGTGGAAATCCATATGGGTATCATGAAACATGATACACTTTTGCAACTCTTTATTCTTTTATCACCCCCCATGTCACCTCTGAGTCAGTCTAGCACTATAAAAATCCCATATACCAGGCAAATAGGTTTATTTTAATAAGTAATCACCTGTCCCTTTATCCTCCTTCACTTTCCCTATCTTTTATTTGACCACTTATCTCATAATCTAATATATTCATAATCTAATATAAGATTTTCCTAACTTCCATAATTTTCTGCCTTTGAGATGTCTTATTAGACTAATCTTTAATTCTTCCCCTTTTCACTTTTATGTGCTAGTTTTATTTTTTTATACAATTTCCTCCTCAAGTTGTATTCTCCTCCAAAGGCAGACATGAGCTGATGACAGGGACCTATGGAGTCTCCCTGCTTCCAGGGTCTGGGCTCCTGGTTTCAGAGGTGTCTGAGCAGAGGTGACTGCAGCTGGCTGCCCATACATCTTCCAGGTATTTGTCATCAATGGGCCCTTGCCTGCCTGTGGATTTATTTATGATAGAATTTCTTGGCTCTCTTGAGCCTCTAGTGGCTACTTCTCATGGTAAAAAAGAGCTCTAGGAGAGAAAAACACAAATCTAACAATCGCTATAAATTCCTAATTTATAAGCTGTATGTATGTATCTTGTGACTATAGTTTATCTCAAGGGAGGACAAAATCTGTACATGAAGCAAAGAAATTCAAATCAGCAATGTATCCAGAGATCCACTTTCTGGATGGTTCCTTCCTTTCCCTCTCCTGTGACACACCATTCTTAGAATGCATTCATGCCCATGGAGCAAATGCTTCATTTCCTGGAAGCTCTTATCAGAATGTCCCATCCCCAATTGTCCACACCCACCAATAAAAATGTCAGTATTTAATATAGCTTTTGCTCAAAGTCCTCGTTTTTGTGTGTGTGTGTGTATGTGTTTTCTCCCTTAAAGGCTTTTCCTTCCTTTTTGTACTACTGAAGGGAATTCAACTATGTGAAACCAATGAAAAGAACCTATTTTTGTGCCTACACTTTATTAAATGGAGACTGTATTATTAGTGCAAATGCATATTTAACACAGTAGCAATAATTAGTTTTAGATACTGTTAAAGATGTTTTAATGTCCTTTTTAAGAAAGCAAATATGCTAGAGTCCCTGGTGACAGGCAATACTATTAATAGTAGAGGTTTTGTTAGCTTTCTGGGTATTTCTTAAATTGTAGACAGTTGAAATGCTTATACTCTCTCACTTTGCTCATGTCTCTGGGGACTAGTCTCATCCTACTGTTAGTCTGATGCAATTTCACATGATGTTCTTTTTTAAATCATGTCTCAAATTCTCATGACTTGAATATCAGTTAAAAATCAATTGCCCATTGATCAATGAGATCTCCCCTCTTTGATCTGTTTTCTTGTGAAAGCAAAAGTACCTTCCATATATTTTGTTGTACTTTAGGAAATAGTATCCTTCAAGCTTACTTGTGAATACCTTTGTTATTGCTTCTATCATATTCAGAATCACTTGCAATATCCTGGACTTTCTCTTATTTTTATAGAGAAATAACAAGCTCTTTCAAATGCATCAGTTCTATATTACAATACTAGGTGACTAAAATTCTTGTTTCTATTTTCACCAATTTTCTGCTGCATTTCCTTTAAAACTTAACTTTCTGGGAAGCTTTAATTGGTCCATTTTTAGTCCCTTTGGACACCATATAATTATTGGTTTTCTTTGTAGGAAAAAAATCACCAGACGCTTGTTGTTAAATGTGAAATATTTTATTGTGGAACCTCTGTGAGCACTTCAAATTGACCTTTTGTGTTATATGTATGGAGTCAGCACTACACAATATGACCCTATGTAGTATTCTAATATTTTAAACAGATCTTCTCCGCCAGCTGCACCAGACAATCTCTAGGCTAACTTATGTACCTCCCTAAAGTTCCTGCTATCTTTATTGCAATGACCTTGAGGCTATATTCACTTCTGGCCAATTAAGCTGTAAATCAGAATTTATCACTAATAGTGGTGCAATTATAGGCTGCAGCGAAATTGCTCAGCAAAGAGAGATTTCTGTATACATTTAGGCTTTGTTTATTTGCCAAAGAACAGACAAAATTAGAGCAACCACGGCCAGCTCTAATCCCTCACCCTCTCAAAAAAAGTCTATGTGGCATATTTGTGTTTTATTCTCTTTCTAAAAATATGTGCCTCATCCTATATTATTTTATATACCTTTAGGAAGATTGACTCAAAGATTAATTTTTATTAGGCATAAAAAGTAAACTTATAGTATGCGATTCTGTTTAACCAGGTAAAACACAAAATTTTGCTGGCCAATGGTGCCTAAAATTAGGGCACCTTCATTAATTGTGTTGATACTACCAAAAGCACTGGTTCGAATGGCTGATTCTTTTCCATCTGGGGGATGAAACAGGCAAGCTGTGTTGAATTTGGTCATGAAATGTTCTCATTTACATTTGTAATTTGTGTGAGCTCTTGTCAACACAGACACCAGAATGGCAGCTCTCCACAAGGAGGCCGGAAATCTACATGAACACAGGGCAGTTATGGAGAATTCGAGCACATTTACATCTCTCTATATTGAGAGGAGGGAAAGAACACAGTTGGGAGTATGAATAAGCTGTAGCAAAGGCTGAAGTGTCTCCTACTGTGCGGGAAATGTCTTCTATTTTTTGGGAAAAGAGTACGTAAAAGTCTATGATTCCCTGAAATGGTGCTTGATAGCAATGCTGCTTTACTGAAGAATGGCCGTCATATATATGATTCAAAAACATGTAGATATTTTTAATACAGATTAAGAAACATATTTTAATCTATATGTTATGGGCTGTTTTATCACATGGAAGAACATCCATCTCTTAGTATAGGGAATATCTGTGCAAATATTTCACCTTTTGGAGTGTGACAAATGTACTATATTTGGACTGATATAGAGTTAAAGATCATCAGTTTAGAGTTAAATATACATTAAAGAGTGCATTCAAGTCTGAACTATTTTAAAATTAAATAGACATTTAAAACTTTCTGTTATGTAAATTAATTATGAACCCTTTACAAGTTAGGTATGTAAAAAAAAACTATCAAGCAACTCATTATATAATAAGACACAACTTATTCACTTGTAAGGATAACACTAAAATTAATCACTATGCTATGCAAATGATTCTATAATTGGCATTATATTATAGAAGAGTATAATAGCCTAATAATAGAAAGCCCTTTAGTTAGAAAAATGTGTCCTACAATTTCTTCAAGGATTACTTTAAAGATAAGATTTGTTTTTAGTAAATATTAATATGTGTTTAGAAGTCATTTGAAATTATGATTGATTACCTGCTTTTTTGTATTACTCATTGACACCTTTAAATCATACAATATACTTTTACTCCTGGGTGTTCTCCACTTAAAATATATTTATATTTAGGTATTACATTCCAAGGACTTCCCTGGTGACTCAGAGGTAAAGAATCCACCTGCAGTGCAAGAGATGCAGGACACCAGGGTTCAATCCTTGGGTCAGGAAGATCCCCTGGAGAAGGGCATGGCAAACCACACCAGTATTCTTGCCTGGAGAATCCCATGGACAAAGTAGCCCGGCGGGCTACAGTCCATAGGGTTGTAATAAGTCAGACACAACTGAAGCAACTGAGCATGCACGCAGGAAAGCATTGCATTCCAGATCAATTTTACCATTTTTGTTTATTTGCTTAAGTCAAAATATTCCTTCCATTAAAAACCCCTGGTTAATCTAAAGCATGAAATGTAAGCTATTTTGGTTACTCCATAATTGCTCAGAAATAGTCCTTTAATAGGTACTCTAGGTGGAGAAGGAAATGGCAACCCACTCCAGTGTTCTTGCCTGGAGAATCCCATGGACAGAGAAGCCTGGTAGGCTGCAGTCCACGGGGTCACACAGAGTCGGACACAACTGAAGCAACTTAGCAGCAGCAGCAGCAGGTACTCTAGGAAATATGAGAATGAATTGAAAAACATATCCTTTAGAGAAGGGAAAGAGATCCACGTGCCAATAACAGGAATGGAATGTTAAATGTAAAAAACATAGCCTACATAGATGGTGCAAATCCTTACAGAAGGCCATTCACAAGTGGTGGTTTGAAGTGTTGTGTGGGGAAGGGAGAGGCCAGTAAATAGGGATCTAGGAAAGAGTTCCTGAGTTGACCCTTGATAAAGAAGAGTGATACACAGAAGTAAGATGGTTTAAGTAAATTTTAGCAATGTTTTCATTTTTCAAAATGGCATGCAGATGGCTCAGAGAGTAGCCTAGTGTGAGAAAGTTGTATGTGGATAAAAGCTGTGAGAAAGGAGATGGACAGGAACTAGAGGTAGAGGGCTTAACATATCAGAATTAATATGATTTGTGTGTGGACTTTACCTGTAGATTTTGGAAAGATCCAAGGATTTTGAACTGATCATTGCAATCATACTTTAGGAACTTTAAATTGCCCTAAATTTTCAGCATTGACTAGGACTGGCAAAGGGGTCATTTGCAAAACATGGACTAGAAGTGAGAAGCTGTGAAAGCCTATTTCAGTATATACTAGTGAAATGTAAAAAGGGGACACATTTGAAGGATATGACAGCTAGACTAACATCAGAAACAAGTGAATCTGTGAAAATATATAAAATAATAAATATGAGAAGAGGACCCCCATGACAATAACTTTGAGAAAAGTTTTAGGGGGAGCAGGAAAGATTTGATGAAGGAGGGAAGTTGTGTGAATGCTTCATGAGCTGGTCAAATCCTTTCTCACCTCCATGAAGCCACTGTCATTAACCATCATCATTATAGAGTGTCCATTTTGTGCTAATAGAAGATGAGTTCTAAGCTATATAATAGACTGCCTGGCTTCAAATCCACAAACAGTTCCGAGATTTTGTAGAAGTCACTGAAACTCTCTGAGCCTCTGTTTCTTCATCAGTAAGTAAGGATAATAATTCCACCTTCAGAAAGTGTTTTATGGTACTTTCTACCTCCAGGGCTCCAAAGAGGTCTACTAACTTTAATACTTTTGTGTGATAAAGTTTGGGTAATCTCCACACTGACGTTGGTATCTGTAAAGAAGAAAGCTCTGCATGTGTCAAGAATTCGCTCCAGTTCCTCCCAATTCACAGGGCTATAAAGCTTAAATCACCTTAATAACTCCTTGCCAAAATACAGTATTAATTTGTTCACTCATCCATTCATTCAATTAAACAGTATTTATTGAGAACATACTATGTTTCAGTCACTGTGTTAAGGAAGAGTAACCAGCACATCTAAGGCATCTGCCCTATAAATATTAGGTCTTGATAAAAGGAGGAAGGTAATAAACAAACGAACACACTGTCCTAGAAATAGAGGATGTGAGGAGGGTGGTAACTGTGTGGCTGGGGAAATCTGAGATACAGAGGGTGAGGGGCCAGTCAGCCACAGAGAGAGCTTTCCAGGAAGACATTGATGACCAGCATCTTCATTCGTATCCCAGGCCCTACTTTCATGGTGCGTCCCAAGTAATGTGTCTCTAATGATGCTAATACTAATCATGTACCCTCTCTTTGCCTGCTTTCTCATTGTAAAATTGTTTCATGTGAGAACATGCTTCTTAGAGAGATCGTTAAGGACTGAAAGAATTGAATGTAACTAAAGTATATAGCAAGTAGTGAATTTGGTGTATTTATGGATAATAATGGCTTTGAAATTTGTACATGATTTCTTTTTGTACCTATATTGAATATATGTGCTTGAAAATTTACATATATCTACATATATGTATTTGCATAGTGATGTAGATAGAATGGGCTTCCCAGGTGGAGCTGGAGGTGAAGAACCCCCCAGCCAATGCAAGAGACATAAGGGAGGCAGTTCGATCTCTGTGTCGGGAAGATCCCTTGGAGAAGGAAATGACAACCCACTCCAGTATTCTTGCCTGGAGAATCCCATGGACAGAGGAGCAGTTGGATATGACTGAAGCGACTTAGCACATGTGCATACGTGGATAAATGTGTAACTATATAAATACACAAATCAGTGTATATAGACACAACCATATGTATATAAACAGGCTTCCCTGGTGGTTCATGCAGTAAAGTATCCTCCTGCAATGCAGGAGACCTGGGTTCAGTCCCTGGTTTGGGAAGATCCTCTGGAGGAGGGCAAGGCAACCCACTCCAGTATTCTTGCCTGGAGAATCCCAAGGACAGAGGAGCCTGGTGGGGCTACAGTCCATGATGTTCAGAGAGTCAGACATGACTAAGTGACTAAATACAGCACAGCACGTGTACATACACATATATAGTTAGTGTTGATACAAAGTTGACTTTGTTTTAATGCTATTCTTTCTTGTTTTCTAACATACTTTACTGAGACTAAAGAAAGTGACATTGTTACAACTAGTATTAGAATTTACATTGGGTACAGAATATGCCTGCATTAGTCAGGATGCTGCAGTTATGGAAAACCCTAAAAATTTCAGTGATTTACTTAAATACAGTTTATTTCTTACACATGCAAAGTCTAAAGCAAGTTGGATAATCCTACATATTGGTAGCTAAATCATAAGAAACAGGGTGCTTCCAAAGACACCCTAACAGATGAAGAGAAGCCTTGAGAATAGTGGAAGTAAAAAGGATGAATCCAAAATGGCCTAGTCTTACTTCCATGTACATACTTTAGCCAAAACTCAGTCACATGACCCAACCTACCTGCAAGAGAGATGAGATAATATAGATTTAGAGATTTTCCATGTGACCAGAAAGAGGAAATATACAAATTCATAAAATTGCTCCAGTCAAAATAGCTAGTGAAGTATGTTGGATACATACTATAAAATTTATAGCTGTCACAGTGGAAAACAATTCCTGCATAACACTTGCTTTAACAGACAAAATAACAACCTCCAAACCTGCCATATTTATATTTAGCTTTTGAGATTACAGTGCAAAAATATATTATTTCTCTCATAAAATTCCTTCTCTCTTCAGCATCAATTCATTACTATTTATAATTGTTCAGATGGATTAAAATAAAACACGTGTATATGTGCATTATAAACTGTAGTAACTGCAATGCAGCGTAAAACATACTATTACTGCTTCAATATATATTTCTAAAACATATTTATATAAAGTACACACACACACACACACACAAGCACACAATAACATATACAGTCTTATAGTAATTCCTAAATGGTTATCTGGCTCTGTTATTTAATTTACCTGGAATATTTAAAAAAAAATCTCCAGCCAGAACGTGAAAATCTGCAGGGTGTATGGAGTTACAAGAGACAGAATGCTAACCACACAGTCAGCTCTCAATAAATATTTGTCGAATGAGAGGACAGTGTCAGGTGGTGGAAGAGATTTCATGCCAAGCTGAAGAATTTGTATTTTATCCCACAAGGACAACCCAGAGGAACTTTTTGAGTTGAGAAATAGGATGATGAAAAGGGTAGTTCAGAAACGGTGCTATGTCATTGGATGCGGGAATGATCGGAAGGGAAAGCCTGGAGAGAAAAACTAATCAGGAAGCTATTGTGGTAATTCAGTATATGATGCTGGGTTTAAATAGTGGCAGTTGAAAGAGAAAGAAGGAACAAACGCTGGAGATGTTTTAATAAAAATTGGTGAATTATTGGTCATACAGGGAGGAGAGAAAAACCAAAGGTTATTTCAAGAGGCTGAATTTGGAACTAGGGCAAGAGCCACACCCACGAGAGAGAGAGGCCACTTGAACCCGTGATTTGCTGGGATGACAAGGTCCCAAGTGAAAGATTCTGGAAATGCCTGTAGTTCTAGTAATTTATGGAAGATCTCTTTTTCAATATTTTCTAATTGTTCAGAGGACTTGCTATCTAATACAGGAGGTGATTGAGAGAGCTCATTTATTAGTTTGTATGCTTTTTCCCCTGAAGACTAGAGACAGAGGGAAGGGAAAGCACAGACATGTATTTCTTGGTAGCTGAGTGCAGGGAACTCTCAGGAACCTTGTGAACTTTGTTCTTATCTTGTCTCCATTTTACAGATAAGGGGGTTGAGATTTTTTTAATTAAACTCATAAATTTTCTGTATTTCATCACATTTAAATCAGTCTTGTTTTAAGATATAATGTTATTTTACACACTCACAAAAGGGAAAAGAAATAGTTAATTAGAAGACATCATGAAAAAAGTCATCCCTATTTCAGAAATATTAAACTGAGCCCGTAGGAGTGTAACGTCGGCAAGACGGCAAACTAGGAAGCCGCCCCCTTTCCCTCAGGAGACATGGAGTTAGTGAAAACTACAGAGGAGGACCCCTGTCTGAGAGCTCCAGGGAACAGTTGGGAAGCCATAGCACCCAGGCTGCTGTGATACCAAGATGATTCCTGCAGGAGCGTCGGCGCATTTACAGCGTCCCCCGAGGCTGCTTGCCCATGTGGCACCGTGCTGAGCGACTGGAGGACAGCCTCTCATGCCCAGGCTCCCGCCTCCGGGTGGAAGCGAGAGAAAGGACCAGCCTCTGATGCTCCGGATACCGTGGGCGCTGCCAAGGGAGCCAACTCTGGCCTCTCAGCCTCAGGGCGGTGGTCAGAGCCCCGCAGCGCACCGCAGTTGGTGGTACACACGGATGTTGCAGGCTGTTGATAGCTTTCTTAGAGGTTTTTACACAGTAAAACTCAAAGAATTTCCATTGCTCATTTTGATTCTTCGAGCTTATTTTGACTATCACCTGAGGTCTGCGCTGTCACCAGGGCTGTCCGGGGTGGAAACCAATGACAGAAATCTGAAGGTATCACCCCCAAGGACTCTGGCCTAAGAGCCCTGCCCACCAGGCCCGAATAAAGGGAACTGGGGCATCACCTTTCTCTTTGAGTTGTCACCACATCTGCTAGTTATAAACACCTCTTCCTCAACACAACGGGAACTGAACACACTGTGTGAGTGTGATGGCTGAGTTGCTCATCTGAGCCAGAAAGCTTCCCAAGGCTTTTTGTCAACCAAGGATGCTGTATCAGGCAAAACTCTCCTTTAAAGGTAAAGGAGAAATCAAAACTCTCCAAGATAAACAAAAGCTGAGGGAGTTTATTACTATCTAACAGAGGGTTTCCCAGGTGGCTTGGTAAAAAATCTGCCTACCAACGCAGGAGAAACAGGTTTGATCCCTGGGTTGGGAAGATCCCCTGGAGAACGAAGTGGCAACCGATGCCAGTATTCATGCCTGGAGAATTCCATGAACAGAGGAGCCTGGAAGGCTCTAGTCCATGAGATTGCAAAAGAGTCAGATCCAACTGAGCAATAACACTTTAATCAAATTGTCAAAGTCTCTTTCGCCTGAGGTAGGACTCATAGGATGCAGGGATTATGACTTGGGTGTATTGGGGTACACTACTCCCTACATGAATGCGTGCTCAGTCTTTTCTGACTCTTGGAGACCCCATGGACTGTAGCCTGCCAAGCTCCTCTCTTCCTGGAATTTCACAGGCAAGAACACTGGAAAGGGTTGTAATTTCCTACTCCAGGGAATCTTCCCAGCCCAGGGATCAAACCTATATCTCCCATCTCTTGCATTGACTGTCAGATTCTTTACCACTGAATCACTTGGGAAGCCCACAATTACTCCCTACGACAGGTGTGTTTGTATATATCTTGAGATTGAAAAATGAAAGTGAAAGTTACTCAGTCATGTTGGACTCTTTGTGACCGCATTGTCTATACAGTCCATGGAATTATCCAGGCCAGAATACTGGAATGAGTAGCCTTTCCCTTCTCCAGGGGATCTTCCCAACCCAGGGATCGAACCCAGGTTTCCCGCATTGCAGGTGGATTCTTTACCAGCTGAACCACAAGGGAAGCCCAAGAATACAGGTGTGCGTAGCCTATTCCTGCTCCAGTAGATCTTCTCAACCCAGGAATTGAACCGGAGTCTCCTGTGTTGCAGGAGGATTCTTTACCAGCTAAGCTATAAGGTAAGCCATCTTGAGATTATTCTTCCTAATGAATTCTGACATATTATTCATAGTGTTTTGAAAAGCATATACTCTGCTTTGGCAGGGTGTGGGGTGTTGGAGGGCAGAGTGGGGGGTATTGGGGGGGGAGAGTAGGGGGGTGGCTTTTTTTAAATCTAGTGTGCTACAAGAGCAAGCAAAATATTTAGGATGATAAAATTTTCCTTGTCCCAAAGTCATTCAAAATTCACTTTTCTCTTGTGAAATTTTGCATGCAAGTTTTATCTGGAAAGGCTGATAAATATAAAATTGATGCCTATCCTCAGTAGTTGTCAGATATGGGGACAGTTAATGAAGATGTCAAGGAGCAATAGTTATCTGGTCATTTAAACACTTTTCCCCATAACTTCACCATTCTTTGCATTAAATTACATCCAGAAAAATAAACCATACTAGCTGTCTATCAGCAAACCTTGGTTACATGTTGCTTAGTAGTTGGAAATCATAGGATTATTTTTTAACAGGTGTCTGTTTTGTAATTACCTAGAGGAGGCAATTAATTTTTTTCTGATTCCAGTAAGAATGATTATGAAAACACATCACAACTTCTTTCCTATGAAGCACTGAGACACATTCGACTCCTTTACAGTGTTCTCAATTTACATTGTTTAATTAAACAGCTACAGAGAAGGCCACTTGGAGGACACAGCAAAAGGGACCATGGATGACTTCAGGGTTAATCATTTGGCCCAGTGGTGCTATTCGTACAATGATCTGTGGGATTTCTGTTGTCAGCAAATGTCCAGCCCATTGTTTTTGCATTTCAGTCTTCAGGGGGCAGCTGTTTCTCCACGAGCTCCCATGGAGCTTTGTTGCAACACAGCACTCTGCTCAGGGCTCAACTGTCTCCACTAACAGCGTTTTCTTGCACAATGAGACTCCCTGATGGGTCTCCTTGTGTTTCATTTTTCCTTTGTATGAAATGTACTGCAAATAGCTGTTTATGCTCCGTCTATTTTATGGTGCCATGCCTTCTCTTTGGTGTATTAAGGGCCTGAAAGTCTTCTATTAGCTGTTTTCTACTTTAATTAGTTGCCTGCCACTCTTGGGTCTTTGAGCTATGTAATCTCCAATAGGTAGCAAGCTAAATTATCTGACACTTTTCTTCCTGTCAATTTGTTTTCAAATGTACCTTAGCAGTTTTTAGCAGGCATATATTATCATTGCGATAACATACCAATAAAGACTAAATATGCTTTCATGTGCATGTAAAATATAAACACACCTTTAAAAAGTGAGGTTGACTAGCAAACAAGTTCAATGTCAAGAAGAAGGTTGGTCAGAACTAAACAAAGTAAACTGTAGGTTAGGAGGACTTTTAGTAACGTGAAATATGTGATTCTGGGATTTCTTCTCTGGAGAAGAGAAGTAATAACATCTCTCTCAGATGTAATATTTGCAGTGTCAGCATTTTGCCTGGCAAATAGCAAGTGTCAACAAAAATTAATTGTGTTATATATGATTTGTTATATAATATCACATAAATGTGTATAGTTATTCATTTAATTCAACTTAAGCCTTTTTCTTGAGTACCTTGTAACAGACTTATGTGTTTGAGAGCCTACTCTGTGATTATACTTGGCTCATGTATCATAATGATTGCATTAACTCTAACCTAAGATATGAACAACTGATTTTTATTAAGCATATAAAACCTATTTTCTAGCAAGCCATGGAAAGGATCATTATATTTTTTTAATGCAGGAATTATGTCTCTTACACTGAAGAAATTATATCTCTCAACTGTCACTGTTTACGGAATTTTAGAATACTGTATCCTTCTTGGCCTCTCTGAAACTTTCAAACACTGTTGCTCACCAAATTTCATTATATTGTCAAGATTTTAGGAGACTTTAGGAGGTGCCATGGTACAGATGCTTTATATATAAGTTACTTAGATCATTCAAACATGTAGATAGTGTATGTGAATTTATATTTACCATGAGAGCCATTAAAATGTCTACAGAGACAGTCCAGTCTTGTAGAATGCCTGATTCTGCCATTCTCCTTTCAAATGAATCTAAAGAACTTTTGCAGGCTGCCACTTTGACTGTTCTGCTCACTCCCCAATACTTAGCCACACAGTATGTGATTTGAATTATGCCCATCAGTGGTCTCCCTTCTAATCCCACCCAGAAAAAGCACAGTAAGTGACTTCTATTGATCTTTGCCGAAGGATAATATAGTGACCTAAAAAGATTCTTGACAGTTGCTACATTTGTAAAATACAGGCTCCTTCATCATGTCTCTAGTAAATTTTGGAACTTAAGGAACTAGAGATCATTTCTTTGTCTGTTTGTCTATAAAATTAAGACCTGAATGCAGGGTTGAAAGGATCATTATATTATTAAGGGTTTACAAAGAGCCATAGAATATATCCAATACATTAAAAATATTTTATAAAAGTGCCCCAATATTTCATCTTCACCACAACCAGTGTTTTATAATAACTTAAAACAATTTGAATGGTTAAATATAAGTGAAGAAACAAGTAAAATTCCATTAGTGTCTTTTACATTATAAGTCATTAGTTTCTTTGTTGATAGATATATTTTATCAAATTTGGTGAAGGTCATTTCAAAAATCAAGTCAAATGACTCAGCCAAATGTTTTAACTCAGAATTTTAGCAAATTTTGAATAAGACTAATGTAACACTCCCAAAGAAAGGCAATGCCAAAGAATGTTCAAACTACTGCACAATTGCACTCATCTCACATGCTAGTAAAGTAATTCTCAAAATTCTCCAAGCCAGGCTTCAGCGATATGTGAACTGTGAATTTCCAGGTGTTCAATCTGGTTTTAGAAAAGGCAGAGGAACCAGAGATCAAATTGTCAACATCCGCTGGAACATCGAAAAAGCAAGAGCGTTCCAGAAAAACATCTATTTCTGCTTTATTGACTATGCCAAAGCCTTTGACTGTGTGGATCACAATAAACTGTGGAAAATTCTGAAAGAGATGGGAATACCAGACCACTTGACCTGCCTCTTGAGATATCTGTATGCAGGTCAGGAAGTAACAGTTAGAACTGGACATGGAACAACAGACTGGTTCCAAATAGGAAAAGGAGTATGTCAAGGCTGTATATTGTCCCCCTGTTTATTTAACTTACATGCAGAGTACATCATGAGAAACACTGGGCTGGAAGAAGCACAAGCTGGAATCAAGATTGCTGGGAGAAGTATCAATAACCTCAGATATGCAGATGATACCACCCTTATGGCAGAAAGTGAAGAGGAACTAAAAAGCCTCTTGATGAAAGTGAAAGAGGAGAGTGAAAAAGTTGGCTTAAAGCTCAACATTCAGAAAACTAAGATCATAGCATCCGGTCCCATCACTTCATGGAAAATAGATGGGGAAACTGGAAACAGTGTCAGACTTTATTTTTTGGGGCTCCAAAATCACTACAGATGGTGACTGCAGCCATGAAATTAAAAGACGCTTACTCCTTGGAAGGAAAGTTATGACCAACCCAGACAGCATATTAAAAAGCAGAGACATTACTTTGTCAACAAGGCTATGGTCTTTCCAGTGGTCATATATGGATGTGAGAGTTGGACTATAAATAAAAATGAGCGCCGAAGAATTGATGCTTTTGAACTGTTGTGTTGGAGAAGACTCTTGAGAGTCCCTTGGACTGCAAGGAGATCCAATTAGTCCATCCTAAAGGAGATCAGTCCTGGGTGTTAATTGGAAAGACTGATGTTGAAGCTGAAACTCCAACATTTTGGCCACCTGATGCAAAGAGCTGACTCATTGGAAAAGACCCTGATGCTGGGAAAGATTGAGGGCAGGAGGAGAAGGGGATGATAGAAGATCACTGATACAATGGACATGGGTTTGGGTGGACTCTGGAAGTTGGTGATGGACAGGGAGGCCTGGTGTGCTGTGGTTCATGGGGTTGCAAAGAGTCGGACACGACTGAGCGACTGAACTGAAGTGAACTGAACCAGAATCAAGTCACATTCTAGTCATTAGACTTCCTCCTAATAGTCTATGCCATGACCTAAAATTAAGAATTTTTCAATAGAATATCATATTAATCTCTTATGTTACCATATCATCTTTTTAATTTGACTATTTTCTTTCTCTGTAATTGAGACCAGAAAATGAAGACAAGGACTTCTGTTGTGATGGTGTCTGAGTACTTTTCCCCCTCTTTTCTTACTGAGAAAGATTGGAGATTTTCTTTTCCAAATCACAGTGCATTCTGATTTGCACAACTGTTTTGGAAGGGTATTGCTACATGTGGATTTTGACATAGAATATGAGTACAAATAAATGATCATACCCTGATATCATACCCTGAGTCACCATTTAGAAAGAATAAATGATGGCCTAAAACATTGGAGTATGTAAAAAATCCTTCTTTTACCATTTTACTCATAGTCAGAGCCCTGTCCTGTGGTTCATCACCAGTGATTCCTTTCAACAGGGTAGCATCTTTGATGTTTGAGGGAAGAAATAAAAGTTAACTTCCAAGAAACTGGAAAATACTGTTCTTACTCCACAGAAGAAAAGATAAAAATTTAATCTAAACACAGTCTTTTGAAAGAGAACAATTCATCAGGTTGTGCTCAAGTCTATTTGCCATTGAATTGTGAATATATACCTAAATTTCATGAGGACATAATGTATTTTCATTTTTCAATATTAGATGAAATATTATATCAAGTAATGCCTTTACCAATTCAGTTATGGATTCCAGGCTATAATCCTCCTTTCTACATTTTAGTAACTCTAAATCTGCTCTATTTCTTCTAGGAATTATTTTCTAATATTCTTCTTTTTCTGCTAAAGTAGACCATTTCTTTTCATTGCAGCTCCATTTTGAAATGTTCATTAGATGTTGAATGTCTATCAGTAGCCGCCGTCTGTGTTCCTAACTCTTCTTGTGCCTTTCAACTTTCATTTTTCTCAATGCAAACACGTTCAAATTTTTACTTTCATCTATTCTTTAAGGACTTGAAGGATGACAAAACCACTTTCAGAAAGTGCTGGGTCAGTAATATAAGGCATTTTTTTAGAAGATTCTCCACCATGCATAACAGAGCAAAACAGGAAACAAGAGGAAGCAAACTAGAGTTGTGTGAAATTGCTCATTTATTCCTCTCAAGTAGTTTTCAGTTTTTCATGAAACTGCTGAAAAATTCACAAATTGTATTCCAATGAGATGAATATTTGTTTGCCAAGTGTTCATCAAAACTTTCGTCTTCAGGTAAACATTGCATATGCATAAGACATCCTGCTCCCAGATGTGCTGCTACTACGGGCTTGTTCACAGGCATGAAAATGAAAGCGGTATTAAATATGCACAGACCGGCTGGCTGGATAAGGGGAGATGCAAAGGGTGCTGGGAGGGTGCTTCCAGATTAACACGAAGGGTGGGCACGCACCCACCCGCCCCCCACGGTTCCAAAATGAAGAATTTAGGGGTCAGGTTTTTTCTAATAGGAAATTTTTGTTTTGATGTGTTCTTTCTTCCTTTCTGACTAATTTTAATATGGGGAACTACCTTCTATGTCAAAATTTCTTTTCACCTTTATTAATAATAAAAGAAAAAAATGACCCAGATGCTTTGGCTTTTCCCCAGGATTCTTTGTTTTCATGTATAATATTTTCTTTTGATGATAATGTAATAATTCATTCATTTCCTGCTTCAAATCATAATTTTCTGAATGAACAACTTTAAATGCCATAGTCCCTTAATGGATCAGTAATGTGACAGCAAGTTTGGGTATCTGCTAGCTTGAAATACCACATAAAGGGTACTTTCAAATTGGTTTTCCTCTATGTGCATTTAAATGATATTAAAGCATTTCTTAATTTGGGTGAGGTAAATTATCCCATCACAGAACTCTGACAGAGCATTTGTAAGATTGGAGCGCAACATAAAAGGCCATTTGGGGCCCTTATAAGTGGCTAAACTGAGAAGTAAATTTGCTTTCCTTCTTCTCTGCCTCCCTCCCGCCCTTCCCTCTTTCCTTCCTTCCATTTTTCCTTTCTCTCTTTATTTCTATTTATTTTCTACAATCTCAAAGCTTCTCATAACTGCTTTTTAACCTTCACAGAAAGTAAAGCAGGAAAAGGTGCACCCAGCCTAAAGACTTCCAGACTTTCAAAGTGTCGTCTGATACTGTGTGTAATGAAGTGAACCATAACTTCACTTGGCCTTAGCCGGTTCTTGATGCCGTTCCAGAGCTTTAAAACATCTTTCACACTCTTTGTCTTGATTTCCTATACCTCCATATCCCAGATTATTTGTGTACATTCATGTGCGCATCTCGTGACCTGCTTTGTGAACACGTTACTTTGGTCACTCAGTCACTAAGATGCGTCCGACTCTTTGTGACCCCAGGGACTGCAGCACTCCAGGCTCCGTGTCTGTCACTGTCTCCCAGAGTAGCTGCGGCACGTAGACATTGAGATGAGCCCTGAGAACCCTGTTGCCGTCCAATGGGCCTTGGATAGTAACTATAGAATGAAGATAATGATGCACTCTCTTGTTTTATACCCTAGAAAGTTGAGTTCTTCTAAGTTAAAGGCCTAGCCAGTATTATCGTAGTGGGAACCATAACTTCCATGAGGTGCTTTATTTCCTAAGTAGGGTCATATTCTGAAAACTTTCCCCAGAGGTGGGACCAAATTATAAGATCCCTAAGAGTTTAAAGGTTTCTGTGGATTTCATTGGTACATTTGCTGTTTGGAGTCTTTCATTTTTATCTTTACAATTACCTTAAAACATATAATGAGTATCTGTTGTATGTACAGGTAGTGCTCCATCACTCAGGAGTGTCTGACACTGTGCACTCCCATGGATGACAGCCTACCAAGGCTCCTTTGTCCATGGGATTTTCCAGGCAAGAATACTGGAGTGGGTTGTCATTTACTACTCCAGGGGATCTCCCCAATCTGGGAATCAAACCCACGTCTCCTACATTTCCTGCCTTGTCAGGCAGATTCTTTATCACTGAGCCATCTGTTCACTGAGCCATCTGTTGTATACACGTACATTGTAATGTAACTAAGGGCACATTGGTGAAAAAGACAAGGATCTTTCTCTTCAAGAAGCCTAAAATCAAATAGGTGAAAAGACAATTATAACGTGTGGCAAATACAGGAACCTGACCCAACTATGGGGAATCAGAGTGGCCACTCAGGATAATGCAATGCCTAAACTAAGCTGAGCTGAAACTCCAATACTTTGGCCACCTGATGCAAAGACCTGACTCATTGGAAAAGGCCCTGATGCTGGAAAAGATTGAAGGCAAGAGGAGAAGGGGATAACAGAGAATGAGATTGGTGGATGGCATCACCGACTTCCTGGACATGAGTTTGAGCAAGCTCCGGGAGTTGGTGATAGATGGGGAAGTCTGGCTTGCTACAGTCCATGGGGTCACAGAGAGTCAGCCATGAGTATGCAACTGAACTGAACTGAAACTAGGATTTAGTGGGATTAGGGGTTATCCAGTTGAAGGAGAAAATAAGGAAACTTCAAACTGGGGAAACTTGTAAAAAGACTCCAAAGCAGAATATGGAAACCGGGAGAAGCAGATAGTGCACTGGTAGAAGGTTACAATATGAGGATGGCAGTATTGAGAGATGCATATGGAGAGGGACAAGTTTGTGAAAGACCCATGGACCATAATAACAATTATTTACTTTATCCTGGTGGTACTGAGGGGCAGATCTAGAGGAGTGGGCTGGGGGGAGGGAGGGAGGCTTAAGAGGCAGTAGATATATGTACACATATGGCTGATTATCACTTCCACAGTTCATCAGGCATTCTATCTATCAGATCTAGGCCCTTGATAGAAAAGAAATGCAAAAAAAGCAAAATGGCTTTCTGGGGAGGCCTTACAAATAGCTGTGAAAAGAAGAGAAGTGAAAAGCAAAGGAGAAAAGGAAAGATATAAGCATCTGAATGCAGAGTTCCAAAGACTAGCAAGAACAGATAAGAAAGCCTTCTTCAGTGATCAGTGCAAAGAAATAGAGGAAAACAACAGAATGGGAAAGACTAGAGATCTCTTCAAGAAAATTAGAGATATCAAGGGAACATTTCATGCAAAGATGGGCTCAATAAAGGACAAAAATGGTATGGACCTAACAGAAGCAGAAGATATCAAGAAGAGGTGGCAAGAATACACAGAAGAACTGTACAAAAAAGATCTTCATGACTCAGATAATCACGATGGTGTGATCACTCACCTAGAGCCAGAGATCCTGGAATATGAAGTTAAATGGGCCTTAGAAAGCATCACTATGAACAAAGCTAGTGGAGGTGATGGAATTCCAGTTGAGCTATTTCAAATCCTGAAAGATGATGCTGTGAAAGTGCTGCACTCAATATGCCAGCAAATTTGGAAAACTCAGCAGTGGCCACAGGACTGGAAAAAGTCAGTTTTTATTCCAATCCCAAAGAAAAGCAATGCCAAAGAATGCTCAAACTACTGCACAATTGCACTCATCTCACATGCTAGTAAAGTAATGCTCAAAATTCTCCAAGGAAGGCTTCTGCAATACGTGAACTGTGAACTTCCTGATGTTCAAGCTGGTTTTAGAAAAGGCGGAGGAACCAGAGATCAAATTGCCGACATCCGCTGGATCAAGGAAAAAGCAAGAGAGTTCCAGAAAAACATCTATTTCTGCTTTATTCACTATGCCAAAGCCTTTGACTGTGTGGATCACAATAAACTGTGGAAAATTCTGAAAGAGATGGGAATACCAGACCACCTGACCTGCCTCTTGAGATATCTGTATGCAGGTCAGGAGGCAACAGTTAGAACTGGACATGGAACAACAGACTGGTTCCAAATAGGAAAAGGAGTACATCAAGGCTGTATATTGTCACCCTGCTTATTTAACTTATATGCAGAGTACATCATGAGGAAAGCTGGACTGGAAGAAACACAAGCTGGAATCAAGATTGCCGGGAGAAATATCAATAACCTCAGATATGCAGATTACACCACCCTTATGGCAGAAAGTGAAGACGAACTAAAAAGTCTCTTGATGAAAGTGAAAGTGGAGAGTGAAAAAGTTGGCTTAAAGTTCAACATTCAGAAAATGAAGATCATGGCATCTGGTTCCATCACTTCAGGGGAAATAGATGGGGAAACAATGGAAACAGTGTCAGACTTTATTTTTTTGGGCTCCAAAATCACTGCAGATGATGACTGCAGCCATGAAATTAAAAGATGCTTACTCTTTGGAAGGAAAGTTATGACCAACCTAGATAGCATATTCAAAAGCAGAGACATTACTTTGCCAACAAAGGTCCATCTAGTCAAGGCTATGGTTTTTCCTGTGGTCATGTATGGATGTGAGAGTTGGACTGTGAAGAAGGCTGAGCGCCGATAAATTGATGCTTTTGAAGTGTGGTGTTGGAGAAGACTCTTGAGAGTCCCTTGGACTGCAAGGAGATCCAGCCAGTCCATTCTGAAGGAGATCAGCCCTGGGATGTCTTTGGAGGGAATGATGCTGAAATTGAAACTCCAATATTTTGGCCACCTCATGCGAAGAGTTGACTCATTGGAAAAGACTGATGCTGGGAGGGACTGGGGGCAGGAGGAGAAGGTGACGACAGAAGATGAGATGGCTGGATGGCATCACTGACTCGATGAACATGAGTCTGAGTGAACTCCGGGAGTTGGTGATGGACAAGGAGGCCTGGCATGCTGCGATTCATGGGGTCATGAAGGGTCAGACACTACTGAGCGACTGAACTGAACTGATGGCTGATTCATGCTGTTGTACAGCAAGACTAACACAATATTGCAAAGCAATTAAACTCCAATAGAAAATAAATATAAAGAGAATTTTTAAGTACGAAAAGTTCTGTATAGTTATAGCTATGCTTTTTCCAGTAGTTATGTACGGGTAGGAGACCTGGACCATAAAGGAGGCTGAATGCTGAAGAATTCATGCTTTCAAACTGTGGTGTTGGAGAAGACTTTTGAGATTCCCTTGGACAGCAAGGAGTTCAAATCAGTCAATCCCGAAGGAAATCAGTCCTGAGTATTCACTGGAAGGACTGATGCTAAAGCTGAAGCTTCAATACTTTGGCCACCGGATGTGAAGAACTGACTCATTTAAAAAGACCCTGATGCTGGGAAAGATTGAAGGCGGGAGGAGAAGGGAATGACAGGATGAGATGATTGGATGGAATCATAAACTCAGTGGACCTGAGTCTGAGTAAACTCAAGGAGTTGGTGAAGTACAGGGAAGCCTGGCGTGCTACAGTCCATGGGGTCGCAAAGAATCTGACAAGACTGAGCAACTGAACTACAACAAATATGTGTGTGTGTGTGTGTGTGTGTGTGTGTGTATACACGTGTGCTTGCTAAGTCACTTCAGTCGTGTCCGACTCCTTGCAACCCTATGGACTGTAGCCTGCCAGGCTTCTCTGCCCATGGGATTCTCCAGTTAAGAATACTGGAGTGGTTTGCCACTCCAGGGGATCACTCCTCCAGGAGATCTTTCCAACCCAAGAATCAAACTCACGCCTCATTTCTTCTGCATTGGCAGGAAGATTCTTTATCACTAGTGCCACCTGGAAAGCATATATATATATATATATATATATATATATATATATATTTACACATATTCATATATACCTAATTATATGTGGGTTTTGGGGACCTGAGGACTGATCAAAGTTGGAGAGACATTTATAAAACTATCAGTCCCAGAATCATATGAGTCCAAATCTCTATCCCATTTCCACACTTTGTATGAGAGATGCATTATGAATATTCTGCTATCAAGGTATCAGTTTCCCTTCTAACCTATACTGAGAGGTTTGACTGCTAGTTCAGTGGAGACAGCATGACTTGGGAAAAAAAAATATTTTTTTCTCCCACTTCCTACCAGCTGGACAAGTAGCTCAGCTCCTCTTGATTTTAGTTTCCTTTCATTTGTAAACTTAAAAATGTATTTGGTAACATCTCAGTCATCCAGTATACAATTCCATAGAATATAAAACAACCTGAATAATTAAGGTCCATAGCACATTATTCTTCTGCTACAATTAAAGGAATTTCTCAGAGAATCCTGACCTGTGGCAAAAACCATGACAAGGATAACAGAGTCTGTGTGAGCCGGCCAGCAGGAAAGCCCTTCACTCGTTTCTGAACCATTCAGCAGCCATAGAAAATAAATGGAAGGGAAGAATATTATACAATTCACAGGTGACTCCGATAAGGGTGAAAGAATGATACTTTGAAATACTAAAGGATGAAGAAAGAGAGGGATAAAATGGAAAAACGTACCCTGAAATGTATTATTTCTACAAAGCAAATGCCAGGGGGTATCACACAGTGTATGTAATACTTGGAAATAATGCAACAAGATACACCTCAGTAAATTTTAAACCCAGTGTATACAACTGCTCCTAGATAGCATCCTTTGCGCACTTGAGATGTAACGATTGTTCTGACCATCCTTACCAATGCTCCCCTTGGGGAGTAAGGTTTATGTATTCTGCTGCTGCTGCTAAGTCGCTTCAGTCATGTCCGACTCTGTGTGACCCCATAGACGGCAGCCCACCAGGCTCCACCATCCCTGGGATTCTCCAGGCAAGATCATGTATTCTAGTTTATCTCAAAGGAAATGCAGACCGCAACCCAAAGTACTACTATACTGAGGTCTAATTGTCTTTGCACCATGAAAAATATAATTTAATTAGCTTTGTTAATTACCATTTTATATTCTTATTTTTGGTTTCCCAGGTGGCAGCAGGGGTAAAAACCCACTTACCAATGCAGGAGACGTAAGAGATGTGGGTTCAGTCCTTGGGTTAGGAAGATTCCCTGGAGAAGGAAATGGCAGCCCACTCCAGCATTCTCACCTGGAGAATCCCATGGATAGAGGAGCCTGGAAGTCTACGGTCCATAGGGTCACAGAGAGTCAAACACAAGTGACTTAGCATGTGTGCATTCTTACTTTGTAGGCTGCTCTTTTAGCTTAGTTAAAATAGTAGCATCCCAGGGTCAGAAGGCTCCTCTTGGGAGACAGCAGACATGCCCAGACTTTTTTGATGAGTCAGTAACTCCAGAAGCCAAGCTTGGAATGCCCTGTGTATAAGAACTCTGCACATCATTTGTGACCCCGTTTCCTACAAGTTGTGGTAGCCACTTCTAACCAACACATGTATTTACAGTCTCAATTCATAGCAGGAAAGCTTGATCAGATTCAGAAATCTCATAAATGTATTTGGCAAGGCAGGCATTACTTTCAGATGTTTCTATGTTCTGGTCTATCAATTAAATGAATTTTTTATATTTAATGCAGACTCAACTAATTCAACTTTTTCAGGCTATCGAACAGGAATGTAAAGCCCCATTTCTTTAAAGGGCTGGAAGAAAGCACCAGTTATCATCCAAAATACCCTTTTAGTTAAAGTGATACCTAAACTTTACCAGATTAATGAATTGAGACCATTTCATAGGAATTTTATTCTACTCCATTTATTTAATGCAGTATCCAAAATGTTGTACACTCCTTGACTGCCTGGTAGGAAGATAGGATAGGTATACATTTA
Source organism: Bos javanicus (assembly GCF_032452875.1). Lineage (NCBI taxonomy): Eukaryota > Metazoa > Chordata > Mammalia > Artiodactyla > Bovidae > Bos > Bos javanicus. The sequence continues at coordinate 3,833,389 of NC_083879.1, read as the reverse complement.
TTCAAAACTCAGAATCACCATGGACTCATTAATAGTCCTTCTCATTGTAAAATGGTACTTCCTGCAAACACTTCAGATGGCCTATCAATCTACTCAATTTACATTTATGAGTGTCCTTCATGTGTCCATCCACAGTGCTATGCAGACTTAATATAAAATAAGATACAATAAATATTTAAAAGGCTAAATCAAACAAATAAGTTTTTTTTTTTGAACCTTACAAATCAACAGTAATTTTAAAGTTCTCATGCATAAAAGAATAGATTTCCTGGCTGAAGAACAGGGTGTAGAAGAACTTGTGATCTATTAGAATCAGATTGCAAAGTGGCAGGTAGAGGTCAGTGCTTGTAAATCGTGACAGAAATGTTTCCAGAATCAGAAAATCTTTATGTGACAAGTGTGTACTGGGTTGGTACAAAAATGAAATCATATGGCTAGTAAAACACACATACACGCGTACACACATACATGCACACAAATATACACACAAGTTTATAGTAAACCAAAAGTCAAAACTGTGATTTTTAAAGCAAAGAAAATCACCTCTTTAAGGTTACCAGCATGGTTTATATTTTAAATATTTATACTAGAGAACCAACCAGTAGCAACCCAATTTTATCTGTACTAAATTCAGGGAAATTTGAAGACATCCATGCCTGAATATCACACAGACAATTATGCAAACATCAAGCCACTTCATAGGTCTGCAGGGACTGGAAAGAATATCTGAGTGCTGTCTGCATGCATATGACACCACGGGCCACAGCACTGAATAATGTTATTTGCTAAAAAATCTAAATATAAAGCAAAATAGGATTGCAAACAAGCCCCAGGGGAATCAGAAAGTAACTTGGCAAGCACAAATCATTTCCAAAAGGAGCAAATTGAAAGGACAATAAGGGGATAAAGAAATGATCCAAAGCGTCTTGTGTTAATTCTAGAAAATTCAAAACCATAGAGTTCTGTCAAGGAATGACACAGTCAGCAGTATACAGACTAGACGGAGAGCCTTAAACAAGCATTCCACCAACAGAATGCTTGCGGACTATGTATTCTAGTCTAAGTATCAGGACCAGGAGAGTGCACATTTAACATGAGATGCTAAAGTGACATCATAGCAGTCATTCAAGGCTTATTGTCTTTGTCTAATGATGAAATTTCTAAGATGTTGTTGATTTTTAAAAGAAAAAGATACTGTATTGGTGTTTTTCTTTCTGGCTTACTTCACTCTGTATAATAGGCTCCAGTTTCATCCACCTCATTAGAACTGATGCACGATACAGGATGCTTGGGGCTGGTGCACTGGGATGACCCAGAGGGATGATACGGGGAGGGAGGAGGGAGGAGGGTTCAGGATGGGGAACACATGTATATCTGTGGTGGATTCTGATATTTGGCAAAACCAATACAATATTGTAAAGTTAAAAAATAAAATAAAATAAATTTAAAAAAAAGAAAATGAAAAAAGTATTACTCTTTCTAGATCTATTGAATTTGTTTTGCCTCTAGATCATAGAAACCTTATCAATGCCCCATTTTAAAATTTAGTGAAGAATACAGGATTCTTAAGTGAAGACAAGTGATGTAACTGTGGTATTGTCATTATTATTATCCAATACTGTAAAGATTTGGTAAGTTATTTTCCCATGTGCAAACCACTCACCATAATTTTTACATTCTATGTAATACTCATAATTTGTCTCTCTAAAATTTCCATGTCCTAAAAAAAAAAAAAGAAAAAAATGCACCAAATGGAGTTAAAAAGCCAAGGAGAATTTATTTAAGACTATTACAATAAGGGAGAGAGATTGAACATAACCCCTCTGAAACAAAAGTCAAGAGGATTTTTAATGTTAGGTGATCCATGACTAGCTTCTCCATGTTAGCTGATTTTCAATTATTCTATTGAAATTAGGTTCCCTACTCCCATTCCACAGAAACAGAGAGATGAGCTCTATCTTCCTCAATGATTACATGATTACATTTCAAAAGGATGGCTCCTGGTCCTTGTAAAATATAACCCTGGGCTATAAAATGATCAGGAAGTTGGGAAAAAGTTTATATCTCAAAGGGGAGAGAAAGAATTTCTGATTTCAAGATGTCTGAGGTCAATATCCTAAGAAAAGGAAGAGTCAGGAAGAAACCTGTCTAAGGGTAAGTCAAACTGAAAGGAGCATGAAGCCACACTGGTCAGCCATATGTATCTCTTAACTCAACTGCCTAGAAGCATCTGTCCTAGAGAGACAGCACCTGGAAATATTCCAAACTGATTTCAATTAACAAAATAAGGATATCAATTTCCACAGCAGACTAAAACAACTACCATTACGTCATAGGATAATAGAAAATTATGGTTATGTGCACAAATGTGCTCAGTATAATAAAACAAAATCATATTTAATACCATCAACATGATGATGAAAAATGAATAAGCCTCATGTCCTTAAAATCATCATATGGAATGAATGGTGCTAATATATGTATTTTTGCATTTTAATAAGAATATGATTCTTATATAGTCAACACCAATGGATGTAATATTTTATAATTTTAAACTTCTCAACATTTTTCCATTTAGAAGAGTGAATACAGTTCTGCAAAGACACGATACAATTACATGTCTATATTAAATAAAAGAAACTAATTCTTGGACATAATTAGCTTTAAATGAATACTTCCATACCAGTGGGCAAAATGAAATCCATCAGATTCATTTTCTTTGACCTGGGTCCTTTGTAGTAAAATATTCACATCTATATGCTCTGTGGAGTTCGAAGGAACACACTGAAATTAACATACCTTGTTGACACTGTTTGATGATTACCACATTAGAAATTCAAGCAAAATAACAGACAGATGTCTTTCATAATAAATAAACCCTGTCACTATGGGCAAGCTCATATCCTTTATAGTTTTTCCTGTAAGCTGCCCAACTGGCTGTTCAGTCTCTCTTAGGGAGAGGAATCCAGGCTCCTTCCCAGAGGAAACCATATTCAATTGTCAACAGCTTTGTTTAATTTCCTCTGGAAAGAAAAACTAAAACTTGTTGGGAGCTTTCTTTATACTCACTGCAGGTAGTTAACAGTTTGGTTAAAAATAATTAAGACAATTTGTTAATATGAAACTTAAACTCCTTCAGAAAGAACACTAAGCTCACAGGATAAAAAAGATTGCCTAAGTGGAAAGTTCTTGGGGGAGGCTTGGAGCCAGACCCAGCATGGGATGTTTTATTTTCTACTGAAAGTCTTCACACTTCTGCAAAATTGTTGGAAGTCAGTACCTCCGTGGGTAGTATTGCTTATTCTTTCCTGCTTGTAACTTGTCCCTACCGGGAGTACTCTAGTTGCTCCTAAGCAGATACCCTACAGCTAGCTCAGAGCGCTAACAGAATGCAGAGTGAACTGAATAGAGTGTGACAGATGCCTCCAGAAGGGGCAGCCAAGGTAGGAGCAAAAGACAAAGAATAACTGAGATATATGCTGCTCTTGACTCGATAAAGATGGAATTAAGCCTCATTCACAGGAAAAAGGAGAAGCCCATTCAATTCTGTTATTCCAATTTTTACATCTGAATCATTTGAAGTAAATTGCTTAGTTTTCATCAATCATAAATGTTTGTCAGTAAAAGGTAAAGTGTTTTTGCTTTCCAAATGTTACCTTAATTAACAATGACACAATGTCTTCTTGTTGCAACTAGAAATCTAGTTTAGTCTCAAGCTTCGATTTTCATGTGTATAGATACATGTATATATACTATATTTATGCATTCATTTTGCCACTCAATATATATTTATTGACTGCCTTTGCTTGATCAGCCACACTGATATTGCAGTAGGTAAGGCAGAAATCCACATAGTCTTGTCTATCCAGCCATTGAGTTAGTGAAATTTGCTCAGTCAAGTCCAACTCTTTGCAACCCTATGGACTATATAGACCATGGAATTCTCCAGGCCAGAATACTGGACTGGGTAGCCTTTTCCTTCTCCAGGGATTAGAGCCATTAAAGTAAAACAATGAAATAATTATATGAAGGTGATTATTTTAAATCTCTTGATCTCAGCTTTAAGAAACTTGATCTTTAGTTCCAAGTTTTCAATTATTATTTTTTGCCAAACTGTATGTAATAGGTTCATATTACATATGAAGCAAGCAAGCAAGCAAGCAAGGAATATCTTACACACCTTCAAAATGGAGACGTACTTGTATTTATCAGTAGGACAATATGCCTTTGTGTGTCTATTTGTCCACATTCATACACATGCAACACATATTATAACCATCTAAAATATGTCTGTAGAGTAAAAGCAACCAATTTCTGTTAACTTAAAAAACCAATAAGGCTTTTAATATCATGTATAAATTATAGCTATAAAGTCTATAAAATGCAATTTATAATATGTGTATCTAGATATAATCATATCCAATGATAACAATTAATATTGTATTTTCAGAAGTATTTCTAATATGAGTTATATTTATACCCACAAAAGGCAAATTACCTAGTTTTAAAATACAATAAAAATGTAGTTATACTTCATTAATTTTTAAAGAAGATTTTATATCCTTCTACTCTGACAAGTTATGAATCAATTTTAAAAGCTCTGTGTTTGTCTTAGAATCCTCCTACACATTAAGAAAAATCTTCATCATTGAATTTGGTTTAGAGAATGCATATGAATAAAAAGAAAACACATTGAAAAATATTTCTCTTTTTCTGACTATATTTTATATGCCCTAGCTCAGTACATATTAATTTTGAAAGCCAGGAAAAAAAGTGGCAGAGATTTGAAATAAATAAATTTGGCTGAAACATTACAGAGCAAAGCAAAAGCATAATGTACCTGGGATAACAGTTACAGCCATTCCTCAAATGAGTGGCATCATCTGCATATCTGAGGTTGTTGATATTTCTCATGGCAGTGTTGATTCCAACTCAATTAAAAGACCCTTGTTCCTTTGAAGAAAAGCTCTGACAAACCTAGGCAGAATATTAAAAAAATAGAGACATCACTTTGCTGACAAAGGTCCATATAGTCAAACCCATGGTTTTTCCTGTAGTCATGTATGAAAAAAAGAAGGCTGGGATGCAAAGAATTGATGCTTTTGAACTGTGGTGTTGGAGAAGACTCTTGAGAGGCCCTTAGACAGCAAATAGATCAAATTAGTCTATCCTAAAGGAAATCAACCCTGAATAATCATTGGAAGAGCTGATGCTGAAGCTGACACTGCAATACTTTGGCCATCTAATGTGAAGAGCTGAATCACTGGAAAAGACCCTGATCCTGGGGAAAGAGTGAGAACAAGATAAGTGGATGAAAGAGGATAAGATGGTTGGATGGCATCACTGACTCAATGGACATGAGTTTGAGCAAACCCTGTGTGATAGTAAAGGACAGAGAAAGCTGGTGTGCTGCAGTTAATGAGGCCACAAAGAGTCAGACATGATTTAACGACTGAACAACAAATAAGTAGGTAAAGGCACAATGTGGAACACTGCTGAGATTTCTAAATAGATGTTTCACCCAAGACTCCCAAACTAAATGAGACTACCCTCTGTGGATGTAGTAATTACAGAAAATTCTGAAGATAAAATTAACAAAGGATGCTTTATATTTTCAGTCAAGATTAAAACAAATAAAAAAGCTAGATTTCCACTATTCCATAATCCAGTTACCTTTAAAGTAAGTAGTTTCAGTGTTTTAAAACGTACTTCTTCCTAACCTCTGATTCACATTTCAGATTAACTTTTACTTTTGCATTTAATATTAGCACTCTAACAAAATAAATTTCCTGGTTATTCTACCAAATTGAAAACTATTTATTGAATACCTACTGAGTACAAAGTATTTGAGAAGAAAACATTTGAGAGGCAAAATGCTCTATGACACAAATCACAGCAAGATCTCTATGACCCACCTCCTAGAAATGAAAATAAAAGCAAAGAATAAAGAAATAAGACCTAATTAAACTTAAAAGATTTTTGTATAACAAAGGAAACTATAAACAAGATGAAAAGACAACCCTTAGAATGGGAGAAAATAATAGCAAATGAAACAATTGACAAAGGGTTAATTTCCAAAGTATATTACACTTCATGCAACTCATTTTCAGAAAAATAAACAACCCAGTAAAAAAGTGGGCAGAAGACCTAAACAGATATTTCTCCAAAGAATACATACAGATGGCTACTAAACACATGAAAAGATGATCAACATTGTTCATTATTAGAGAAATGTGGGTCAAAAATACCGTGAGATATCACCTCACACTGGTCAGAAAGGCTATCATTGAAAAAACCTACAAATAATAAATGCCAGAGAGGGTGTGGAGAAGAGGGAACCCTCTTGAACTGTTGATGGGAATGTAAATTGATACAGTCACTAGGGAGGACAGTGTGGAGATTCCTTTAAAGAAAAGAATAAACCTATCGTGTGATGCAACAATCCTATTACTAGGCATATAATGCATAATTGTAAAAGACATGTGTACCCCAATGTTCATTGTAGGACTATTTACAATAGCTAGGATATGAAGCAATCTAGATGGCCATTGACAGATGAAAGCCTAAAAAAGGTATGGTACATATATACAATGGAATTATGGCTCAGAGGTTAAAGCATCTGCCTCCAATGCAGGAGACCCAGGTTCGATCCCTGGGTTGGGAAGATCACCTGGAGAAGGAAATGGCAACTCACTCCAGTATTCTTTCCTGGACAATCCCATGGACGGGGAAGCCTGGTAGGCTACAGTCCACAGTGTCGCAAAGAGTCGGACAGGACTGAGCAACTTCACTTTCACTTTCTATTGCTCAGCCATAAAAAGGAAAGCACTTGAATCATTTCTAATGAGGTGAATGAACTTAGAACCTATTGTACAGTGAAGCAAGTCAGAAAGAGAAAGACAAATATATATTAACATATTTTTATGGAATCTAGAAAGATGGTACTTATGAACCTATTTGCAGGGCAGCAATGGAGACGCAGAAACAGGACAGACACAGTAGGAAAGGAGAGGGTGGACAAACTGAGAGAGTTACATAGAAACTTATATATCACCATATGTAGGAGAAGGCAATGGCAACCCACTCCAGTACTCTTGCCTGGAAAATCCCATGGACGGAGGAGCCTGGTGGGCTACAGTCCATGGGGTCGCTAGGAGTCGGACATGACTGAGCAACTTCACTTTCACTTTTCATTTTCATGCATTGGAGAAGGAAATGGCAACCCACTCCAGTACTCTTGCCTGGAGAATCCTGGGGATGGAGGAGCCTGGTAGGCTGCCGTTTATGGGGTCACACAGAGTCGGACACGACTGAAGTGACTTAGCAGCAGCAGACTAGATAGCCAACGGGAATTTGCTGTATGACTCAGGGAGTTCACACTGGTGCTCTGTGACAACCTGCGGGGGTAGGATAGGGTGGGATGTGGGAGGCAGGCCCAAGGGAGAGGGGAAATACGTATATCTGTGGTTGATTCATCAACATGATGAATCATGATGTATGGCAGGAATCAACAAAATATTATAAGGCAATTATCCTTAAATTAAAAATAAATTCATTAAAAAAATAAAATGAGCAACAATAGCTATTATTAATTAATCAGTAGCTATTATTTTATGTTATAATTAAGTGTTTATTGCACATACTACTGTTTTACTTAATGCTGAATGATAATAAAAGAATTAGCTTTTATCCTTTAAAAGGCAAATCACAGAACATCTTAAATGTATAACTCAAGGAATCACTTAAACTAACTTCTCACTGTCCTATGAAGAAATTGATGAGCCCACAATGCAGAAAACAGACTACATATTCAAAGAATATGACTTTAAAAACAAGCACAAAACAGGAACATGAAATATTTCATTAAAAGGAAAAGATCCTGAAAATGGAAACAAAAAAATGAGTTACTGTTGTTCAGTCGCTAAGTTGTGTCTGACTCTTTGCAACCCCATGGACTGCAGCACGCCAGGCTTCTCTGCCCTTCCCTATCTCCCAGAGCTTACTCAAACTCATGTCCATCAAGTCAGTGATGCCATCCAACCATCTCATCCTCTGTCGTCCCCTTCTCCTCTTGCCCTCAATCTTTCCCAGCATCAGGGTCTTTTCCAATGAATGAATCAGCTCTTCCCATCAGGTGGCCAAAAGACTGGCTCTTCAGCTTCAACATCAGTCCTTCCAATGAATAGTCAGGGTTGATTTCCTTTAGGACTGACTAGCGTGACTAGGGGTGTGATTAATTAGGAATATCTTTGAAAAAAAAATTAGTTGAGATCGTACATAACATCTCAAACGCTGCATGAGAGGTGAGACTCTACCGCATATATTTGTGATCCCCCAAATTGCGGCTCTGAAGTGGAGCACAAATAATTATATAAAGGATCACAAATATTTTTATTTTCATATAGAATAGGTGAAAATTTCCAAGAACAAAACAAAGGTTTTGCATCAATCTATACAAGGAAATTAGTGATTGTGCAAGAGATCTTACCAAAAATATAAAGCCAATCATCATACAATTGATAACAAAAACACTAAAATCCATTAGATAAAGAAAAATCATTTCACAACAGGGGAAAACAAATGCTTAATGTATATATTATGAAATATTCAATCTCACTATTGATCAAAAATTGTTAATGGTAATGGAAACAATGAAGAATCTTTTATTTATATACTGCAGTAACAGTGAAATTTCATGATATTGAGTCTCATAAGAGTTTATGACACTAGTAATCATTCAGTGAAGTATAATTTTAGAGAATTTCTGTGGAAACCAAAGTAGTACCTTTTATAAAAAAATTTAAACTGTATCTTAAAAACCATCTTAGAAATTATTTTAAGAAATGATTTAAAATTTTAAACATAAAGATAATATTGTGATTTTAATCAATATAAATTTGGAAACAACATAAAAAATAAAACTAAAATATTATGATTCAACTATTCAATAAAATATTATGCACTGATTAAATACTGTCTTTACACATTTAAAAATGTACATAGCTATTGTCTCTACCTAGTGGGATTATGAATGAATATGAATACTTCCTTCTTCCTTGTATTTCTGTACCTTACAAAAACTCTTAATTTCCATCCTTATAGGATGGAAAGATTTTGCTGACTTTAGTTAGCTAATTAGTGTTAGTCACTCAGTCATGTTTGACTCTTTGCACCCCCATAAACTGTAGCCTTCCAGGCTCCTCTGTCCATGGAATTCTCCAGACAAGAATATGGGAGTTGTCAGCCATTCCATTCACCAGGGGATCTTCTCAACACAGGGATCAAACCTGGGTCTCCAGTATTGCAGGCAGATTCTTCACTGTCAAAGCCACTAGGCAAGACCTTGCTAACTTTGGTAAACAAAACATTTGTGAAGTGAAATCAAGTGCATTATTAATAGGGAGGTGGAAGAACAGAAGATAAAATGTGGCAAGGTGTATCAAGGTCAAACTCAAGTCTCACTGTAATAGCCAACATTGAAGACTCCTGGCTGTGGGTCTACATTATGAAGGAGTTACTGGCTTCTGTTAACTGTTTCATGGTAACTAAGGTCCTAAATTGGAAAACTCAGCAGTGGCCACAGGACTGGAAAAGGTCAGTTTTCATTCCAATCCCAAAGAAAGGCAATGACAAAGAATGTGCAAACTACCACACAATTGCCCTCATCTCACAAGCTAGTAAAATAATGCTCAAAATTCTCCAAGCCAGGCTTCAGCAATATGTGAACCGTGAACTTCCAGATGTTCAAGCTGGTTTTAGAAAAGGCAGAGGACCCAGAGATCAAATTGCCAACATCCACTGGATCATCGAAAAAACAAGAGTTCCAAAAAAAATCTATTTCTGCTTTATTGACTATGCCAAAGCCTTTGACTGTGTGGATCACAATAAACTGTGGAAAATCCTGAAAGAGATGGGAATACCAGCCCACCTGACCTGCCTCTTGAGAAAGCTATATGAAGGTCAGGAAGCAACAGTTAGAACTGGACATGTAACAACAGAATGGTTCCAAATAGGAAAAGGAGTACATCAAGGCTGTATATCGTCACCCTGCTTATTTAACTTATATGAAGAGTACATCATGAGAAACACTGAGCTGGAAGAAGCAAAGCTGGAATCAAGATTGCCGGGAGATATATCAATAACCTCAGATATACAGATGACACCACCCTTATGGCAGAAAGTGAAGAGGAACTAAAAAGTCTCTTGATGAAAGTGAAAGAGAAGAGTGAAAAAGTTGGCTTAAAGTTCAACATTGAGAAAACGAAGATCATGGCATCCGGTCCCATCACTTCATGGGAAATAGATGGGGAAACAGTGGAAACAGTGTCAGACTTTATTTTCCTGGGCTCCAAAATCACTGCAGATGGTGATTGCAGCCATGAAATTAAAAGACGGTTACTCCTTGGAAGGAAAGTTATGACCAACCTAGACAGCATATTACAAAGCAGAGAATCACTTTGCCAACAAAGGTCCATCTAGTCAAGGCTATGTTTTTTCCAATGGTCATGTATGGATGTGAGAGTTGGACTGTGAAGAAAGCTGAGTGCTGAAGAATTGATGGTTTTGAGCTCTGCTGTTGGAGAAGACTCTTGAGATTCCCTTGGATTGCAAGAAGATCCAACCAGTCCTTCCTAAAGCAGATCGGTCCTGGGTGCTCATTGGAAGGACTGATGCTGAGGTGAAACTCCAGTACTTTGGCCACCTCATTTGAAGAGTTGACTCATTGGAAAAGACCCTGATGCTGGGAGGGGTTGGAGGCAGGAGGAGAAGGGGACAACAAAGGATGAGATGGCTGGATGGCATCACCAACTCGATGCACATGAGTTTGGATGAACTCCGGGAGTTGGTGATGGGCAGGGAGGCCTGGTGTGCTGTGATTCATGGGGTCACAAAGAGTTGGACATGACTGAGTGACTGAACTGAATTGAACTGAACTGCGGGTCCTAAAAAGAGGTAACTGAGTCAGTGTAAAATACCATTGTATCACTCTCAAAGCAACATTCACCTGCACTTACTTTCAGAAGTAAGAGCTCATTATAGCACTTTAGAATAGGCCACTCACATTTTTTGAGTTTCTGTGTTTGAAAAAAAAAATGGATATTTGTAGGCAATGGGATAACCTCCGCTCATTATTCAAAACTTTAAGCTCTTGCTCCTATAGGGTTTAAGGCTATTGGATGTATATTAATAGTCTCCAGTGTCTGTTTGCAAGAAATATTACCATTTCATTTACAATAGGTATTTTCCTTGTAAATATTTTATATTGTAAAGCTAATTATAGCTTCCAATTTTGGCCGATAGCTAAAATTGTAGACACAGTTATCTGAAAGTTTCACTTGTATTTTGTTGATTCACAAAATCTATCTTTGTTTAAAAGTATAGAGAGATTTTAAACAAATTCCTTATCATTTAAGTAAGTTTTATCTCTCAAAGCAATCAAGAGATCATGGGAACATCAGCAATTGGGCCCTTTACTTTCAGGAAATAGTCAAGATAAATTTAAATATATATATCTGACGTGTGTCACTAACATTATGAATATCTGCCGTGTCTCTAAACATGTGGAAACAATGTTAATTTCCTTTTAAATTTTCTTTTTAGCCTCTTCAGTTTGCTGACATTAGCATTTGATGGTAATGTCACCAAAATGTCAAAGATCAACCAACCTCCTGACACTGCTCCACAACAATAAGCTGTATCAACCTGGAAAAATACTGAAATCCTAGCCATCAAGTGGCTTAGTGCCTACTTTGCAATGTGTGTTTTCAGGTTTGTCTCAAAAAAATACCTAGTAAAACTTTTCAGTGTTCTTCTTTTCTTCCCACAAAGCAATATGAGCAGTAATTGACTAAAATATTTGGATATACATTGGCCAAACTTTACTCTGTGGCCAATTAAGAGTAACTGATGATCACCTTTCTATATCTTTCTCCATAAACCTTATCATAATATAACCAATATGCATTGTTACTTCATTGGTATCAATTTCTTCAGAGTCATATTTCTTCTGTACAATGTCATGCCTTTTTTTGACATTTTTTTTTATCTCAAATAAATATTAAACATTTCTTTAAAAGCATTTTTTAAATTACTTTGATTGTTAGTGTATTCTTTATATATTCAACTTGTGTCTGCGTGCCGAGTCACTTCAGTCATGTCTGACTCTTTGTGACCCTATGGACTGTAACCCACCAGGCTTCTTGGTCCATGGGATTCTCCAGGCAAAAATGCTGGAGTGGGTTACCATGCTCTCCTCCAAGGGATCTTCCCAATCCATGGATTTAACCTGCATCTCTTGTGACTCTTGTATTGGCAGGCATGTCTTTAACACTGGTGCTACCTGGGAAGCCCACTCAATAAACATTTATAAATATTTTCAATTCTGTAAGGTCATTGTAGTGAGGAGTAAAAGGATGCAAAAAAGGAATGAGGGAAGTCCCCTTCATTGACAAACTCATAATGGGGGCAGGCAGATTACAGTGCAATGAGTTCCATAAAAAGGATGTTCCCAGAGTGCTCTGAGAGCATATAGCCTGAGGATGTCAAGAGTACTTCCCCAGAGAAGGGAGAGCACCAGTTTGCCCTGGAAGATGAGTAGGAATTTCCTAGAGGGAAAGAAGAAGAAAGTGAAAGAGGAGATCTTCAGAGGAAAGTCTTTAAAAAGAATACATTAGGTTGGAGAAAAGCTAAAATCTAAGTACGGTTGGAACTTAGAAAATTTGCTTGATATTAATTGCTACAATTGATTTACACATGAACATAGGCAGATGGTCAATACCAAAATCAGACTGATTACATTCTTTGCAGCAGAAGATAAACAAGCTCTAACAGTAGAGCAAAAATAAAACCAGCAGCTGATTGTGGCTCAATCATGAGCTCCCTATGGCAAAATTCAGACTTGGGAGAACAAGTACGCCAAAAAATCAAATCACTTATGATTATAAAGTGGAAGTGATAAATAGATTCAAGGGATTCGTTCTGATAGACAGAGTGCCTGAAGAACTACAGACAGAATTCCATAACATTGTGCAGGAGGTGATGATCAAAACCACTTCCAAGAAAAAGAAATGCAACAAGGTAAATGGTTATCTGAGGAGGCCCTACAAATAGCTGAGAAAAGAAGAGACGTGAAAGGCAAAGGAGAAAAGGAAAGATATACCCATCTGAATGCAGAGTTACATAGAATAGTGAGGAGGGATAAGAAAGCCTTCCTCAGTGATCAATGCAAAGAAATTGAGGGAGCAAAATAGTATGAGAAAGACTAGAGATCTCTTGAAGAAAATTAAAGATATCAAGGGAACATTTTGTGCGAAGATGGTCACAATAAAGGACAGAAATGGTACAGAAGCAGAAGATGTTAAGAAGTGGCAAGAATACACAGAATTGTACCAAAAAATGTCTTAATGACCTAGATAACCATGATGGTGTGGTCACTCACCTCGAGCAAGACATCCTGGAGTGTTAAGTCAAGAGGGCCTTGGGAAACATTACTATGAACAAAACTAATGGAAGTGATGGAATTCTAGCTGAGCTGTTTCAATTCTTAAAAGATGATGCTGTTAAAGTGCTGCACTCAATATGCCAGCAAATTTGAAAAACTCATCAGTGGTCACAGGACTGGAAAAGTTCAGCCTTAATTCCAATCCCAAAGAAGGGCAATGCCAAAGAACATTCAAACTACCATAAATTGCACTCATTCCACATGCTAGCAAAGCAATGCTCAAAATTCTTAGAGTTAGGCTTCAACAGTACATGAATGGAGAACTTCCAGAGGAACAAGCTGAATTTAGAAAAGGTAGAAGAACCAGAGATCAAATTGCCAACATCCTTCAGATCATAGAAAAAGCAAGGGAATTCCATAAAAACAACTACTTCTGTTTCATTGACTACCCCAGAACTTTTGACTGTGTGGATCACAACAAGTTGATGAAAATTCTTAATGAAGGTGGGAGGAGGGGTTCAGGATGGGGAACACATGTACACCCATGTTGGATTCATGTCAATGTATGGCAAAACCACTACAATATTGTAAATTAATTAGCCTCCAATTAAAATAAATACATTTATATTTTTTTAAAAAGAAAATTCTTAGTGAAAGTGAAAGTTGCTTAGTCATGTCCAACTTTTTGTGACCCCCATAGACTATATAGTCCATGGAATTCTTCAGGCCAGAATACTGGAGTGGGTAGCTTTCCTTTCCCCAGGTGATCTTCCCAACCCAGGGATAGAATCCAGGTCTCCTGCATTGCAGATGGGTTCTTTACCAGCTGAACCACAAGGGAAACCCAGAAAATTCTTAAAGAGATGGGAATAGCAGAAAATGAAAAAGAACTAAAGAGCATCTTGAAAGAGGTGAAAGAGAAGACTGAAAAAGCTGGCACAAAACCCCACATTCAATAAACTAAGATCATGGCATCCAGTCCCATCACTTCATGGCAAATAGATGGGGAAACAGTGACAGACTTTACTTTCTTGGACTCCAGAATCACTTCAAATGATAAGAAAAGCTATGACAAACCTAGATAGTGTATTAAAATGCAGAGACATCACTTTGCCAGCAAGCGTTCATATAGTTTCCGATAGTCATGGATGGATGTGAAAGTTGGACCATAAAGAACACTGAATGCCAAAGAATTGATGCTTTTGACCTATAGTGTTGGAGAAGACTCTTGAGAGTCTCTTGAACTGCAAGGAGACCAAACTAGTCAATCCTAAAGGAAACAACCTTGAATACTCATTGGAAGAACTGATGACTGAAGCTGACATTGGCCACCTAATGCGAAGAGCTGACTCATTGGAAAAGACCATGATGCTGGGAAAGATTGAGAGCAGGAGAAGGGAATGACAAAAGATGAGATGGTTGGATGTTATCACAGAAACAATGGATAACAGTTTGAAATAACTCCAGGAGATACTGAAGAACAGGGAAACCTGGCATGCTGCAGTCCATGGGATTGCAAAGAATAGGACACAACTGAGTGACTGAACAATAACAATGGTTGGAACTTAGAAAAGTTGCTTGATATTAATCAACACAATTGCCTTTATATAGGAATTATTATTGCTTCATTTTTTTAAAAGTGAAGCTTTTTGATCTTACTAAGGCTTCCTCAAACTACTTCAAGAGAAACTCTTTCCTTCCTTTAGTGCCTTGCTGCTGCTGCTGCTGCTAAGTCACTTCAGTCGTGTCTGACTCTGTGCGACCCCATAGACGGCAGCCCACCAGGCTCCACCGTCCCTGGGATTCTCCAGGCAAGAACACTGGAGTGGGTTGCCATTTCCTTCTCCAATGCATGAAAGTGAAAAGTGAAAGTGAAGTCGCTCAGTCGTGTCCGACTCAGTGACCCCATGGACTGCAGCCTTCCAGGCTCCTCCTTCCATGGGATTTTCCAGGCAAGAGTACTGGAGTAGGGTGCCATTGCCTTCTCCGTTTAGTGCCTTACGTGCACATATTTCTTTGGAAATCCTCCAGTTCACTAAGCTTCTTCTCTTCCCTTTCATTTTAGTTGGAACTTTGCTCCCCTGGTTCTTCACATGCTTGGCTTCCTCTCATCATGGAATCTCCACTTACATGTCTCTGAAGTAGCAACAAATTATTCTTTGTCAGGTAACCATACTTTTTTTTCATCATAGCAACCATCACTTTTTGAGATTATCTTGTCTATTTCTTATTTGCTCATTATTTGTCAGTTGTTACATAGATATAAAATTTGTAAAGCCAAAATAGTAATTTAGGATTCAACACTAAAACCATCCCATATAAAGAAAAGGCAAGCACATAGTAGGCATTATATGCATATGTTTAAATTTTAAAAGTGCAAATGGAAAAGCAGATGGAATGTATAAGCTAAGAAAAATCAATCAAATAATGAGCACATTTAATATGTTAGCATCAAAATTGCATTCTCCCCCTATGACATTTTAAGATTGGACTTTATCAAAAAGCCCATAGTAAAAGAGAATGGAGGGACTTTGCAGGAAGAAAAATGGAAGTCTTATGTTTTGCAAATGCAGTTAAGAGTTATTAATATCTATGTATTAAAAGTTATTTCCCCCTCACTTATATTCAAAGGTGGGTGAACCCTGCTGATGTTGCATTTATATTAACTTTACTTATAGTACCAAATATTTCAAGATTCAAATGAGAAATGAGTATAAAAATATAAAATGTAAAATATTGCATTTCCTGCCTTCTAGTAGTGAAAGAACGGAGAAGGCAATGGCACCCCACTCCAGTACTTTGCCTGAAAAATTTCATGGATGGAGGAGCCTGGTAGGCTGCAGTCCATGGGGTCGCTAAGAGTTGGACACAACTGAGCAACTTCACTTTCCCTTTTCACTTTCCCTTTTCACTTTCCTGCATTGGAGAAGGAAATGGCAACCCACTCCAGTGTTCTTGCCTGGAGAATCCCAGGGATGGGGGAGCCTGGTGGCTGCTGTCTATGGGGTCACACAGAGTCGGACACGACTGAAGTGACTTAGCAGCAGCAGCAGTAGTGAAAGAAATAAAATATAGATTCTTGTGGGGTAGAAAGGAAATAAATTAAGATACCAATTAAATAGATTTCTACTGTTATATTTTCCATTACCATCTGGCTCTATGAGTTTCATCAGGGAAACAATAAGTAACAGAATTATGAGAAATATATCTTTTGTTGATCTTCAGAAGAGTGATTGTATCATGATGAAAATAGTGTTCTTTTTTAAATGTCACACATAATCGTGCATAACTGAAGTAAATGAGCTAGTTGAACGGGCTGGCATTAATAATTATACTGACATGCCTGCAATATCAAGTATTGACTAATAAAATGATAGATAGTTTTTAGATAATTAATTTAAAATTATGAAAGGACTTTAAACAAATGTGACTTGTATCTTTTATAATGCTTAAGTACTTGTTAACGTAGCAATAATTTATTTCATAAATAAAACCATGAATACATGTGCAAAGTAAAATAATTTCAATAAGAATATCAGTATCATCAGGCTTTAGATGTCAATCATTTTTAAAAGTATGGTTTATTTTTGTGGATATTATTACACTTTATATGTGATTTCTTACTTCCTTTAAGCTACAGAATTAATTAAGCTTCTAGTCTTGTTGCACATTTACAAATCACTTTCTGGAGCTCTGTCAGTAAATATTTTGAGACAAATAAAAAAATGGAAAACATTTTTAAGGTAGAAGACAACAGCAACAGGGAAAACAGGCACAACCAAGAGCAGCATAAGCAGCCATCACTATTAAAATAATGTGTTATCTTGGTTGAGATATTGGGACTGACAAAGGGAAAAGCTGAAGAAATAAGAATATGACTTTTAGTTAATACTAATGTATCAATATTGCCTCAACTGTGAGAAATTAACCTTACTAACTAAAAAAAAATGTTACTAATGGAGAAAATGTGATATGACGCATACATGAACTCTGTGTTATATTTGCAATAATTTTGTAAATCTATAGCTATTCTACAGTGAAAAGTTTATTTAAACTATATTCATGAATTTAAAAGCATTATTATCTATCTTCTCGTTAACAGGTCAAAAATATTTGGTGAGAGACAGACTAGCAACTTTCAATCTTCATTCTATTCTTCTTAACAAAATTTTTCTTTACAAATGAAGAACACTGAAATTGTTTTCCCAGTGAGTAGTAGGTGTATGGATAAGAATTTTGAAATCTATTATTGAACTTTTAATCTCGGAGAGTAACTGATAATGAAACATACATGTGGCACATAATACATTGCATGTATTTTTAGGAAGACCCTCTATTTCCTTTGTTGAGTTATATATTATAGAATTTCCTGAAACCCTGGCTTCAAATGATTAGATAGGTATGGAAATCTGATCAAGGAAAATCCATCCATATTCTGCCCAATGAGTAGGGTAGTGACCTAGTTCAACAATGTAAGCAGAGCCAAACAGATCTCCCTTTTCAGGAATAATTGACTATGAAGTGAAGACAACATTTGCACTCCCAGTTGAGGCAAAAATAATGCACCCTAGGCTGTCACAATGTGGCAGAACCTGGGTGATTATCTTGGGATATAGAGGAGAAAAGCAATCAAGAAAACCTAAATGCAAAAAGAGGTGAATAAAATAGATGCAAGAAACATGTGGACATCCACAGGAGATGAGGAATAGAGGGGAAAAAGAGAAGAAGAAAAATAAAATAAGAAGCAGACTCTGCGTTTGAGAGAATGGCATCCCGTGCCATAGTTCTCTCTGTGCTTCTGTTTTGAATGTAGTGAGGACTGGTTGTATTTTTATTTCTGTCTTTGTCTCATTTGCTTAAAATATATCCCTCTTTCTTAGATTAAGTAGAGGTCGTTCTTTTGAAACTATCATAAAAAGAACCCATTTAAGACAGACACCAGGTTTATAATAGTCACTATGCCTGCCTGTTGGAGTGCCTCTCTACCTATGATACTTCTTTATTTCCAACATCACCAGCCGGTTTTTGGGTTCTTTTAGAAACAAAAATTGCCAGCATTTGATCAGAACCTTTAAGATAAGCTTTGGTTTTTATTTTTCAATTTGTTAATGTGGTGTATTACATTGAATCAGTTCTAATGAGGTGGATGAAACTGGAGCCTATTATACAGAGTGAAGTAAGCCAGAAGGAAAAACACCAATACAGTATACTAACGCATATATATGGAATTTAGAAAGATGGTAACGATAACCCTGTGTACGAGACAGCAAAAGAGACACTGATGTATAGAACAGTCTTATGGACTCTGTTGGAGAGGGAGAGGGTGGGAAGATTTGGGAGAATGGCATTGAAACATGTATAATATCATGTATGAAACGAGTTGCCAGTCCAGGTTCGATGCACGATACTGGATGCTTGGGGCTAGTGCACTGGGACGACCCAGAGGGATGGTATGGGGAGGGAGGAGGAAGGAGGGTTCAGGATGGGGAACACATGTATACCTGTGGTGGATTCATTTCAATATTTGGCAAAACTAACACAATATTGTAAAGCTTAAAAATAAAATTAAATTTAAAAAATTTAAAAAAAAATAAAAATTTTTTAAAAAGGAAAAAAAAAGATAAGCTTTGGGTTTAAATTTGTAACATTGCAGTTTTCAAAAATTACATTACCCTCTGAACTATTTTTAAATAATCTTGTCAAAAGATGACTTTGTCATTACTATATATATTAGTGTCAAAGTTAAAATTAAAAAGGCATTGGCCTTTATAGTTATTCCTCATCAATGAGCTAATTATTTATCATTGTTTATTGAGCTTATATATAGATTAGTTACATCTAAGACATTGAGAGACAGAAAAATCCTAGATCATCAGAGAATCAGATCAGATCAGATCAGTCACTCAGTCATGTCCGACTGTTTGTGACCCCATGAATCGCAGCACGCCAGGCCTCCCTGTCCATCACCAACTCCTGGAGTTCACTCAGACTCACATCCATCGAGTCAGTGATGCCATCCAGCCATCTCATCCTCTGTCGTCCCCTTCTCCTCCTGCCCCCAATCCCTCCCAGCATCAGAGTCTTTTCCAATGAGTCAACTCTTCACATGAGGTGGCCAAAGTACTGGAGTTTCAGCTTTAGCATCATTCCTTCCAAAGAAATCCCAGGGCTGATCTCCTTCAGAATGGACTGGTTGGATCTCCTTGCAGTCCAAGGGACTCTCAAGAGTCTTCTCCAACACCACATTTCAAAAGCATCAATTCTTCAGCGCTCAGCCTTCTTCACAGTCCAACTCTCACATCCATACATGACCAAAGGAAAAACCATAGCCTGGACTAGACGAACCTTTGTTGGCAAAGTAATGTCTCTGCTTTTGAATATGCTATCTAGGTTGGTCATAATTTTTCTTCCAAGGAGTAAACGTCTTTTAATTTCATGGCTGCAGTCACCATCCGTAGTGATTTTGGAGCCCAGAAAAATAAAGTCTGACACTGTTTCTACTGTTTCCCGATATATTTCCCATGAAGTGATGGGACCGGATGCCATGATCTTCGTTTTCTGAATGTTGAACTTTAAGCCAACTTTTTCACTCTCCACTTTCACTTTCATCAGGAGGCTTTTTAGTTCCTCTTCACTTTCTGCCATAAGGGTGGTGTCATCTGCGTATCTGAGGTTATTGATATTTCTCCCGGCAATCTTGATTCCAGCTTGTGTTTCTTCCAGTCCAGCTTTTCTCATGACGTACTCTGCATATAAGTTAAATAAACAGGGTGACAATATACAGCCTTGACGAACTCCTTTTCCTATTTGGAACCAGTCTGTTGTTCCATGTCCAGTTATAACTGTTGCTTCCGGACCTGCATACAAATTTCTCAAGAGGCATAGAGAAAGCAATGGCACCCCACTCCAGTACTCTTGCCTGGAAAATCCCATGGATGGAGGAGCCTGGTGGGCTACAGTCCATGGGGTCGCAAAGAGTCGGACACTACTGAGCAGCTTCACTTTCCCTTTTCACTTTCATGTATTGGAGAAGGAAATGGCAACCCACTCCAGTGTTCTTGCCTGGAGAATTCCAGGGACGGGGGAGCCTGGTGGGCTGCCATCTATGGGGTCACACAGAGTCGGACACGACTGAAGTGACTTAGCAGCAAATGCTACTATAGAAATCTTAATATTGTACATATCACATCTCTTTCTGTAATTGTATCACTTTTCTTTTCTTTTGACAAATCTCTAAGTTTCATGAGGTCAGTAATGTTTTGTTTACCACTATATCTTCAGAACCTAGAACAGTAATTGGTACATTGTTGCTGGAAAACAATATTGAATGAATAAAGAAAAAGTAGAAAGACAGTCATTTCTTTAGCTAACCACACCAAGAACAAAAACCATAAATAAACATTAAAAAGGTGTCAGAAAATAATGAAATAATTACTGTAAAATGAGGAGAAAAATAATTTTATTATTTACCTCATGAAATCATATTTCAAGAATGAGAAATATATATATACTTTTCTTAATGTATATATTCTATTGAAGTATAGTTGACTTACAATGTTTCAGAAGCACAATGAGGTGATTTAGTTATACATATACATATAAATATTTGTGAAATTGTTTTCCATTATAGCTTATTTCAAGATATTGATTATAGTTCACTATGCTATACAGTAAATCTTTGCTTCTTGTTGCATATCTATTAATTAGAAATCTAGCATTCTATTCATACTTAGTCAAGTGGAATCAAAATGAAAGAAAATTTGTTAGCCAAAATTTCATGTTTTCTAAAATATATATATGATATGTTATTTATATGTATTAATCAAAACAGAGTTTGCAAAACATGGAAACAATATGAAGAAGCTCCAAAAAGATGCATTTCAGGAATAAGAAAAATTATCTTTAAATAAAATCTGAAGGGTAAGAAAGAATACTGAGGGGAAAGAAGTGATAGGCTTGGATATAAATCTTAGTCAGCATTAGCATTTTATAGTTTGTGAGATCTTAAAACAAGAGAAATAAGTGCAGGGAAATAGCACATAACAAGTAAAGCGTTAAGTCAATCAGTCATGTTCTGCTCTTTTTGATTCCATGGACAAAAAAAAAAAAGAGTAGCCTGCCAGGCTCCTCTGTCCATTGAATTCTCCAGGCAAGAATTATTCCAGAGTCTTTTCAATTTTTCAGAGTAATATAAAAATATGGATTACTAGTCCCTGATATCAGTCCCTAATAAATCTCTATACTTGTTAAAGTTTGAGAGATTCACATTAATAAACAAAATAAGTTTATTAGATAGGAATCTAATCACAATAAATATTAATATATTAATAATATGCCAAAATGGTCCCTCAATTGCAAAAACTGCAGCTATGTGCCATTCATGAGAGGCAATCTAGAATAGTAAAGCTATTACTTTTATTATAATAAAAGTAACAGATATGCCACTTGTAACAGAAAATGCTAGTAGGGAATACTTTAAATAGTTTTTTTTCGGTTTGTCTTAGTAACTGAATGCTGATTTTCTTCCGAATGGCAGTTTGTCAGTCTTAGAACTGCATTTTCCCTGCTCCCTTGCAGTAAAGTGTAACCAATGAAGCTTAAGTGGTGGCTTCGAGGAAATCTCTTGACTCAAGACCCCCTCAGTTGGGAGGAAGAGTCACTCTGCACTCCTCTCATTTCCCCTTTCTGCCACCTGGGGTGTGGATATGAGGTGAAGGTGAAAATTAGAGCATCGTGATAAACACGGCGTAAGAGAAAGATATGGCGCAGTTTCATGGTAACTGTGACTCTGTCATTTCAGTTTGGGGTTGCTTATCTCCAGAGTTCATTTTTGTAGGAGAAAAAAGAAATCTTGCAGTTCACTTTGGGTCTTTAGTTACATACAACTGTACTAAATCTTAAGTGACATATCACAGAAATAATAATCAAAGGAGTGCAGATGTGACTAATTGTGATCAGATGAGTCCGACTACTCCATTCAAGCAAAATAAATCACTCCCTCAATATTGACTTAAACATTTTATTTTTATATTCTGTGGGTCAGTAATCCAAACAGTGCACAGGACAGCCTGCTTCTGAGTCTTAACATCTGGGCCCCTGGTTGGAAATTTTGAAAGTCTGGGGCTGATCCAATGTAAAGGGTAAGAATCATCTGGAAGAGCCTTTCTTCCAAGACTTGCTATTCACCAGCTACCACCTTAGACCTGACCTCCACGTGGTCTCCTCACATTCTTCAGTTACATGGTCTCCTTGGTGTTCCTCACAGCATGGCAGACAAGAGGAAGTATCACTGCCTTTATAAACTAGTCTTGGAAGGCACATAGTATTATTACTACTTCCTCCTTAACCACAGATTTCCCAAATTCAGGAGGAGGGAACAAACACGTACCTTCAAGGGAGGGAGTGTCAAAGTCACACTGTGAGAGAGACATAAGAGTTGGAAGATATTGTTGCAACCACACAGAGAAAGTAGATAAGTAGAATCACGAAGTAGTCATAAAATACTCGTTATAAAAAAGACACAATACTTCAAATCTCTTTAAAATGAACAATATAGCTTTAACAATGATGAAGAAAAACTGATGAAATAGGGAAAAATGGACAAATCCAATCCACAAATTTATAAACCTCTGTCAGTAAACTATAAATCAGATCAAAAAATAAATCAGTTAGAATAATAGAGATTTGAGTAACACAATTAAGAAGCTTTAAAAATGTATGCAAATAGAACATTGCATAATATTGGGGAATGAACGTTCTTCTCAAAGATATAAAAGATGGAATATTTTGGCCAGAAAACAAAAAAAATTAAATAGATGTGTTTACTGCAGATCATATTCTTAGTTCAAAAGTAATTCAGACTGAGAAAATAACAAACAGAGAAAGTCATCAGGTTATGTTAAAAATACAATTCAAAAGAATTTGTGGGTTAAGAAAAGCATTCTACAGATTTTTATTTTAATTAGGAATGAAAAATTTTAAAAACTATATCATAATTTTGAGATTCAGCTAAGAATCAATGTTACACTTAGAACCTTTTGGTAATTAAAAGAAAAAATACAAATCAAGTAATTAAATCATCTAACAGATATTAAAGGACAACAAAATAAAAACACAGAAATGAAAAAATGTGAGAAGTAATTAGTAAATTATGACTTAATATTATAACAAAACAAATTTAACAAAGCACTTGAGTTGTAAAAGTCTAATAGAATTGTCAAATCTATGCCAAGATTAATACAGAAAGAGAATTGCAAAAGGTGTGTGTGTGTGTGTGTGTGCATGCAAGAGAGAGGGACAAAGAGAGAGAAAAGAAGGGAAGGAGGGAAAGAATGAAGGAGTGCAGAAGAGCATTAAAGAATGCAAAAAGATCTATATCTATAGATGTAGCAGAGATCAAACAGTAAATAAAATATTTTAATTTTATACCACAAATTTAGCAGAAGTTAAACAAAATGAACCTATGCTTATAAATAAAGTAGAAAAATAAACCCTGAATAATTCCATTAAAAAATTAAGTATTTGATAAAGATTCTATAAAAATCTTCAATTCAGATATAAAGTATTATTGAAAAACCTTAAATAATACATAAATGGTAATATATCACTCCTCAAATATGTTAATAGATTCAATGAATTTCTTATTCCAATAATATTTATATTTGTTTTGTGGTTTATTTTTTGGTTTGGGATAACTTGACATGTTAATTCTAAATGTTAATAACAGAAAAATAAAAAAAAGGCAAATATAACCAAGAACCTTATGAAAAAGAAAAACACATTGGACAAACTTGAATTAATAGTAAGATTTATATGAGTCAGCATAGTAAAGCCAGTCATATTTGGTACAAAAAAGACCAAGAAATGGGGTAGACAAAATACATTACAGATCACTGTTGAAGAATGGGCTATCCAACTGCTGTTGGAAAAGCGGGCTATTCACATGAGAAGAACTATAATGTCTACTTTATCAGTTCAGTTCAGTCACTCAGTCATGTCTGACTCTTTGCTACCCCATGAATCGCAGCACGCCAGGCCTCCCTGTCCATCACCAACTCCTGCAATCGCTCCCAGGATCAGAGTCTTTTCCAGTGAGTCAACTCTTCGCATAAGGTGGCCAAAGTACTGGAGTTTCAGCTTTAGCATCATTCCTTCCAAAGAAATCCCAGGGCTGATCTCCTTTAGAATGGACTGGCTGGATCTCCTTGCAGTCCAAGGGACTCTCAAGAGTCTTCTCCAACACCATAGTTCAAAAGCATCACTTCTTCGGCACTCAGCCTTCTTCACAGTCCAACTCTCACATCCATACATGACCACAGGAAAAACCATAGCCTTGACTAGATGGACCTTTGTTGGCAAAGTAATGTCTCTGCTTTTGAATATGCTATCTAGGTTGGTCATAATTTTTCTTCCAAGGAGTAAGCGTCTTTTAATTTCATGGCTGCAGTCACCATCTGCAGGGATTTTGGAGCCCAAAAATAAAGTCTGACACTGTTTCCCGATATATTTCCCATGAAGTGATGGGACCAGGTGCCATGATCTTTGTTTTCTGAATGTTGAGCTTTAAGCCAACTTTTTCACTCTCCACTTTCACTTTCATCAAGAGGCTTTTGAGTTCCTCTTCACTTTCTTCCACAAGGGTGGTGTCATCTGCATATCTGAGGTTATTGATATTTCTCCCAGCAATCTTGATTCCAGCTTGTGCTTCTTCCAGCCCAGCATTTCTCATGATGTACTCTGCATAGAAGTTAAATAAGCAGGATGACAATATACAGCTTTGACGTACTCCTTTTCCTATTTGGAACCAGTCTGTTGTTCCATGTCCAGTTCTAACTGTTGCTTCCTGACCTGCATATAGGTTTCTCAAGAGGCAGGTCAGGTGGGCTGGTATTCCCATCTCTTTCAGAATGTTCCACAGTTTATTGTGATCCACATAGTCAAAGGGTTTGGCATAGTCAATAAAGCAGAAATAGATGTTTTTCTGGAACTCTCTTGCTTTTCCCATGATCCAGAAAATGTTGGCAATTTGATCTCTGGTTCCTCTGCCTTTTCTAAAACCAACTTGAACATCTGGAAGTTCACAGTTCACGTATTGCTGAAGCCTGGCTTGGAGAATTTTGAGCATTACTTTACTAGCGTGTGAGATGAGTGCAATTGTGTGGTAGTTTGAACATTCTTTGGCATTGCCTTTCTTTGGGATTGGAATGAAAACTGATCTTTTCCAGTCTTGTGGCCACTGATGAGTTTTCCAAATTTGCTGGCATATTGCTGGCCTACCTTATACCATTCTCAAAATTTAATTACCAAATATGATATAAGGAAACCATATAATAACAGAATATAAAATTATTTCCAAGACTTGAAAGTATAAATCACAAACAAAAACATTGATAAAGCTTAAGTTAAATTGAGAGCTCAACTGATTAAAAATTAGAGAAAAGGGACACTGAAAAGAAAAGCCACAAACTGTGATACTTTTGCAAGATATATATGAAAGATTATTATAAAGAATAAAGAACTCCTATAGTAGGATAAAGACAAAAGAAAAAGGGCAATAGTCTTGACATTCTTTGAGCAAAATAAATGGCCTTCAAGTTTTTGAAAATATGATCAACTCATTTGTGAACAGGAGTATACAAAGTAAAACCACAATGAGATATAATTATGTTCCCAACATTGGCAAAAAAAAAAATTTTTTTTTTAAAAAGCACACCCAACTTTAGAAAAGATGCAGAACACCGGAATTTTCATCTAGAATTTTTCATATTCTGTTGGTGGTAGCATAAATGTAAACAATATTCTTTGAAAACAATTCAATATTGCAATAAATGCATTGAGACATTTGCATACCTGATGAATCAACAATTCCACTCACATGTGTGTGCTAAGAAATAGATACAGAACTATTTGTATTAATATTGCTTAAAATAGGAAAAAGAAAGAGGAAATATAGAAAAAAGAATGACAGTATGGAAAGGACAGAAGAAAAGAAAAATAAAGGAAAAAAACATAGAGTATTCTAAAATTCCATTAACAGTGAAATGGATAAGTAAAAATCATAACAAGCTTCATGGAATAAATGTTACAGAACTAGAATGACACACGTTAACATGTTTAAATTACACAAGCTAAAAATGGTTTGAAAAAGCAAGTTGTATCTCAGCTTGACTTGCATTTGGGAAATAATAAAAACACTGTTTATGCTGGAGAATGCCTGGGTGCAAGGGTGCAAGAAATACATGGGGAAGGAGAATACAGAGGCTTCTCAGTATCAGTAGTGTACATGTTATTCAATTGTTTTATTATTCTTTAAGCTTGACAATTTTACATCAATCATCTTGTTATAAAAATTATAATTAACTCAAGGCATCAATAATTTTATCAATGTGATAGCTTACAAAAGGATGCAATAATTACAAACCCACATGCTTACACTATGCTATTCCGTTTCTTGATGGGTTTTCAAATGGTATAGAGCTAATAGCAGTTGAAATTAAAGCAACCATGTGATTTTCTGTCTGTTTTCTGGTAACTTTGTATTCCTTTAAGCCAGTGGCCCCTCACTCTTCTTGGCACCAGGGACCAGTTTGATGGAAGACAATTTTTCCATGGACCAGGAGCGGGGGTCCAGGTAATTTAAGTGCATTACAGTTGTTGTACACTTTACTTCTAATCTAATGCTACTGCTGATCTAACAGAAGGTACTGGTTTGTGGTCCAGAAGTTGGGGACCCCTGCTCTACACTGAAAAATATATACACAAATTATATTAAATATGGACATTACTATACACATACATACATGTGAACATTTAAAAATAGCTAGGATAGACAATTTCAAAATAAGATAAATTATAAAGTATTTTAAAGGTTATATAGTTATAAAATATTTTAAAGGTTATGTAATTATAAAATATATAAAATGAAGCAAATGTATGCTTTCAATCAAATTTTACTCAACCAAATATGCATATAAAACCTATTCAATACCACTTTGTTTAGAACAATCTGTCCGTGAGATTATTAAATTCTTATATCCCAGGAATAAGCACTATACTACAAATGGACAGAGGAGCCTCGTGGGCTACACTCGTGGGCTACACTCATGGGCTACACTCGTGGGCTATATTTGTGGGTCACACTAGTGGGCTACACTCGTGGGCTACACTGGGTCGCAAAACACTGGACATGACTGAATGACTAAGCACACACACACACACACACACACACACACCTTACTCATAGACTATAAATCTTCTTTTGTCTTCAAAAAGCATGATTTTTGTTTATGAGATAATGAGAAAAAATTGCCTTCTCTTCATTTATATTAACATTTTTATCTGGAGGATGGAAAGTAGAGTTAGTATGAATAATAGAAATTGTTGGAAAGATGAAAATGAAGCAGATAATACAGTAGAACTAGCTATTTTTGCATTCTAGCTGTAGAGGAAGTGAAGATGGGTACCTTGTGAGAGTCTATCAGCTAAGCAAGTTGGAGCTGATGGGTGACTGATGGGCCTGACATAACCAGGTTGGAGTGCTCTGCTAGGCTCTTCCAAACCATAACAAGAAATTAGCACAGACAGAGCCATATGTCTCTGTAGGGTGGTGGTAAGGGTTCAAGAAATAGCCCACAGCAATCAGGGTATGGAATCCTTTTATTCTACTGCAACTGGATATTCTAAAAATGGTAACCCAAATCTTTTTGTTGTTGTTGTTCATTGCAGCACTGTTTATAATAGCCAGGACATGGAAGCAACCAAATCTTTTTCAACTGAAAATATCCAGAACCAGAATTAAACTAGAAAATAAGTAATTGCTTTTCTCCATCAAAACTTCAAAAAATTAAATACTTTGAAATACTGGCAAAGATATCAATCTATTAATCTACTATGAATATATTCAATCTGTTACAAATACCACATATTTTAGGTATTAGCACTATGAAACAGCAGTCTAAAATATAAGGATTTCAAGGATATAAAGGTATACCAAATGCAATTTGCAAAACATTTTCTCATGTTAATTTGTGAATTTCTGTGGTGGCATACTTTTTTTAAAACCAGCATTTGTTAAATTAAGTTGGACAATTTTTTTTTCCCCTCTGTAATACTAACATGTTATAGAAACAGAGTTTTGCTCAATCTACTTAAGTAACAGTTGGCTTATAATCAGAGGCTTATAGAATAATTGAGGCATAGAGTAGTCTGTGCAAGTCTAAGTTTTGAAATTTTATTTTATTTTTTTAAATTTTATTTTATTTTTAAACTTTACATAATTGTATTAGTTTTGCCAAATATCAAAATGAATCCGCCACAGGTATACATGTGTTCCCCATCCTGAACCCTCCTCCCTCCTCCCTCCCCATACCATCCCTCTGGGTCGTCCCAGTGCACTAGCCCCAAGCATCCAGTATCGTGCATCGAACCTGGACTGGCAACTCGTTTCTTATAGGATATTTTACATGTTTCAATGTTCCCCATCCTGAACCCTCCTCCCTCCTCCCTCCCCGTACCATCCCTCTGATGCTTGGGAATTTGATTTCTAAATCTGAAACTTTAAGAAGGAAAAATGATGAATGAGACTAAGTGTCATTGAAAATTTCAAATTTAGTTTTCTGAAAATTTAAAAAATTTTTGAATTCAAGTAGAAAAGTATATGCTGCTGCTAAGTCGCTTCAGTCGTGTCCAACTCTGTGTGACCCCAGAGACGGCAGCCCACCAGGCTCCTCCGTACCTGGGATTCTCCAGGCAAGAACGCTGGAGTGGGTTGCCATTTCCTTCTCCAATGCATGAAAGTGAAAAGTGAAAGTGAAGTCGCTCAGTCGTATCAGACTCTAGTGACCCCATGGACTGCAGCCTACCAGGCTTCTCTGTCCATGGGATTTTCTAGGCAAAAGTACTGGAGTGGGGTGCCATTGCCTTCTCCAAGAAAAGTATATGTATACATATAAATGCTCTACTTTAAATATTCTTGAAGTGAAGTTGGATATTCTGTGGAATATATATATATATGTATATGTATTTATTACTGGGTACAGAACACATTGGAGATGGAAATGGTAGCCCACTCCAGCATTCTTACCGGTAAAGAGGGAGACTGGTGGGCTAGAGTTCATGGGGTCACAAAGAGTTGGACACGACTGAGTGACTGAACACATACAACACTGAAATATTGAAAGGAAGTTAAGTGGTCTTTGTCCTTATTAGCTCTGTTCCACTATAGTGGGGGAGATAAATTTAAGAAAGCATAAAATTTAGACTCTAAAATTCAGTTCCTATATTAAAACCTTGCCATAATGTGATAAGTACAGTCAAAATGTAGATAAATAATCTGCCACTCCACCAGGAGGTAAGAATTTAGCAACTCTCTCCCCATGCATATCTGTAAAGGAGCAAGAAAGGGGTTGGCCAAAGAACAGGAAACAAGTATGACTTCATTATGTCTGTATTATGGTTGTATGGTCCTTTTTTTTCTATATTATGTAGGAAGTAAACAAACATAAGGCTTATATTGGGAACTGAAGAATCAAGGATTACTTAGGTAGAGTATAGTTAAGGAAATCCTGGCTGAAAAGGACACATTTTCTGAGATGTTAAGGAAGAGAAAAATCTAGTCATGTGTTGATAGTTGGTAAGCATCTTAGGCAGAGAAAAACACCCCTCAAGGCTAGAGAACACTTGGCATATTCGAAAAAGTGAATATAGCACCAGAGTATCCATAGAGCCATGACTTTGAAGAAGGGAGGTCCACATATTCATCCCCTAGAAGAGTATACAAAGAGGTTCAGATTGTATTCTAAGTACAGTGGGAAGCCCTTGACGGATTTTAAGCAGTTGAATAACATAATCCAAAGGACATTTTTAAAACAAACAGAAACTTGAGTTGAGGGCAGTGAGTATGGAATCAAAGATACTACTCCATAGGCTGTTGAAGAAATCCAGGTAAAAACATGCCTTGATTGGCATGAGGTCCTCTGCTGTGAGGTAAAGAGGAGGTGCATACGGGAGACTAGAGTTGTAGCAGGGGGAAGAATGAAACCATCTGTAAGAGTTGGAAAGCAAGCTCACTAGAAAATTGAAGTAAAGAAATTCCAAGGACAGTAATTTAATTGAAACAAAGCAGCTGAGTGCTGCCCTGTTCCCCGTCAATGTTTAGCTATTGAGGTGAAGTTATTGAGGTTGAAATATCAGAGCTCATCCATGTTTGGAGTTTGCTAGTGCTATAAGAAGAAAAAAAAAGGATATCCTCCTTCTAACAGGATAATTGAAATAACATATCATATATTCTAGGTGGGCAAGAAAGGAGAAACAAGAGGGAACAATAGAGAAAAATGGTGATAATGAAAAAGGAAATAATATTCTACACCCTCGCACCCAGAGATTCATGAAGTTGTAAAAGAAGAAAAGATCCTCTCCTTGAGAGAATTGTAAGGAAACAATATCTTCAAGTTTTAATTAAGGCAAAAAACGTGGAGGAATTCATCTAGTATATAGTCAAGGATGTATAGTCACAGAGCTAATGTTCCAGAGGTGGGAAATGAATAGGGATTAGGTCTAGTTCAGAGATGTTACAGGGCAATGTGGGAGTGATTATCACTGTAAAAAGGGATGGCCAAGAAGGGAAGATGAGAATAATTATTGTAATCACCAAGATAAGTGTGGACAGGCAGACCTACCGCTGTGCTCACAAATGCTTATGCCTGTTTATGCGATGGCATCTCTGTGATGTTTATTCATGCTCGTGGGATGCTGCCAACTTTCTCAGGGGCCTCCATGTGTGATAATAGCTGTTCTAAGCTGCACTTCCCTGTGGCTAGGCATAAGGTCCTAGCGAGCTGACTAGAGACTCCCTAGCAGCTGTTCATGGAGGTTTGGAACATCACGTTTCTGAGGCTTCTCAAAGTTTCAGCTCTCAAAACTTCCTGTATTCTTACAGCTTCCCTTAATAGAAGGCTATGACTACAATCTAATTGGAACTGTGATTTACCAACTGAAAGTAATTTGCAGAGTACCCATGCATTGATTCTTAAACTTGACTTATATCAGAATCACTTTTGCAAATTCTTTTGGAAAATATGAGTCTTGCATTCCATTTAACAATTCATCATTTTTGGAGATTAATATATTTATATTTAATCAATATTTTATAAAAATATAAAATATTGTATTGATACAATGTAATACACCTAATAATATTTCCCTATAATTGCTGTTCAGCTAGGTCTACACTGGCCAACAATGGGAATGTCCAGCTAGATGGAATTTTGTTTTAATTTTTATTTTATATTGGAGTATAGTTGATTTACAATATTTTGCTAGTTTCCAATATACAGCAAAATGTTTTAGTTATACATATACATATATATTTTTTTTCAGAGTCTTTTCTCACATAGATTATTACAGACATTTATTGAGTAGAGTTCCCTGTGCTATACAGTAGGTCCTTGTTGATTATCTACTTTATATACAGTAGTGTGTATATGTTAATCCCAGCTAGGTATAGCTTATTCACTTTACTGCAAAGACTAATACAACATTGTAAATCCATTATGCTTCAATAAATTAAAAATTAATTTAAAAAATAAAATAAAATAACCTTCCATGATCTGGCTACTTCTACAGCCAATCAATGCATCTACCTTGACTTTCATGGGGAAAAAAAAAAAGTGTATTTTGATTTCACTAAACAGGGATTTAGAATTCTTAGTATAGGAAGTAACTGACAGTTCGGCATTCACATTGAGACACCAGTATTCCTAGACCCTGTTCACAGGGTACGTTGATGATCCTCATGCACACATTGTATTGGATAACCAATTTGTGTGCATGCTTTCTCCTACTAAGATTAATTTCATCAAAGATAAGAAAGTGGTTGCTCTTAACTTTGTATTTTCAATATTTAGCACAGTCCATCCTATGCACATTATTTGTTTAATGCTTCAATAAACTCAATTGTAAGATCTCAGAGTTAAGTGGAAATACATGCATACAATTAAAGTGTAATTAGTAAGTACACACTGGAAATCCATATGAGATATTCTGCCAACACGAGAAGGAATCCCCAACTTAGGTTTGAATGTGGGGTTCAAGACAAGAGAAGACGTCACAAAAGGTGTGAAGAAATGAAATCAGTGTTTGAAAATTCTTAAAGTCAATTTTTAAAATGTTTGTGTGAAAGTAGAGAAATGTGTCAAAGATAGGCATCTATTTAAAGCAGGGAAATGGTAAAAGTGATGAATTAAAGAAGTATAAACTGCTGCTAGTGATAGCTTAGAGAGAGCCAGATTAAACAGTGTGGTACATGTTTAGGGTAGATTCTAAATTTTTTAATCTTTTTTTCCCCCAGTTTTCTGAAAATGAGCAATTGACTCTGTCTACTAGATCCTCTGCAGAATATTTACCCTGAAACATAAGACCTCTTGATAGAAAAACAATGGAATTTGAAAATAGCAGAAATGAGCTTGAGCCCTGATTCCTCCACTCATCAGCTTTTGTTGCTACAAATTGAGTCCTTAAGTTTTTTGAGACCCAGTTTCTGTAAAATGAGAATAATGAGTCCCACTTCACCACAGAGCTTTTGTGAAGATAAGATGAGAAAATGTTTGGAATGTGATTAATAAACTGAAAAATGCTTCATAAAAAATAAAATTCTCTTATTTTTATTCTATCTCACTCTGTGTCTGTCTCTTATGATATCTTGTCATTTTTCCTAGAAGAATTCTTCAGAGCACATGCAATCATAATTTGCTGATAATTATCCAAATTAATATCTAATTATTTTATTCAAGTGTTTAATTCAAATAATTTTAAATTAAACATGCATGATCTCAAGAACAACTAGTATGGGCTACATTTTCTTTGGTCACTGATTTCATAACCAAATAATTATATTTTTAAAGTACATTTAATAATACTTCATATATCCACTTTTTTGTTGTTGTTGTAATTTCCACTTTCTGCCCCAAGGGGAAAAAAAGGTTTTTAATCTTTTCTCCTAGGGACTTGAAACTTCAGGGAGAAATATGTATGTTTAAGTTGGTGAGAGAGTAATAATAATCCTTGCCATAATAATCCTTATTATCCATGAGAAAATAGCCATCATTTCTAAGTATTAATTTGTTCTTTCTACACATTATTTTTAAGGCTTCCTGTCTGCCAGGCAGTATGCTAAATACAAAGGACACAGTAGTAGCACAATAGACATACTCATGCCTTCGGGAAGCCCACAACAGATTGAAAAAGACATATAACGAAAAGAATTGCAATAAAGTAAGATGAATGTGCAGGGCGACACAAAGAAAACTACATACATGTAGATCCTGATATTTAAAACTTAGAATCAAGGAGATCCATAGTGAAAAAAGCAAGAAGTCAAGACTTAAGAACCTAACTGGGTATCAAAGTCAACCACTTAGGAGTTCATGGCATGTTCCTTGTTATTTAAATGTTAGTTCTTACTGTATTTATATTTAAACTTTTTACTCTTGCTTTATTTTTTACTAATCGGGCTGTCCTTATGTTCCCTTAATGCATACAGGACTTAATTGGAGAGACGGTAATAGACAAGCAGATGAATTTGTTGGCATAAACAAAGCAAAAATAGATAAAATACAATGGAAACTCCTTTCTTGAAAGGCACTCAAGACTATGACTCCAATATAATAAATTAATTATTCATATTTTGAGACATAAAGGGTAAAATTGTAATTTCTTTGTTATGACCTTCAAATAATGAATGAGGAATTTATAGAATTAAGCTTCAGCAATGAAATGCTTATATGATATAAAATCTCACACGCCCTTCCAATAATAATGGATCATCATAACGTGGTCTGCTTCAGAGCTGTGCGGCTGTGAGATAAATCTTAGAGCACAGGTATCCACAAGTGAGCCAAAGTCAAACTCAGAAAGATAGTTTTGACAACTCTATAAAACCCTTGAAAGGGTATTTTCTAGAGGATGTTAGGATGATTAGTTCTTGTAATGCCACATGTTATAAGAAACATGGTAAAATTTGGTTGGTTTTGCTTCCTATAATTTAAATTATTATTTATCAGAAACAAAGTAAATTTCCCAGTGGTTCTCCAAAAAACTAAATTGTTTCTCAAGAAGTGGCTTTCCTTTGTTTCACCCTTGCCCACAGCATAAATGGACTTTTCTAATCAACATTAATGGAGCCACGTAACAGATTCTTTTCTGGTATTTATATTTAATTAGATACAAAGACCAGTGGCTGGCACATAGTAGATTACTAGTGAATATATATTGAACAAATACATAAATATTCACAGAGCTACCTTTAAAAAAATTAGTCTAGAAAAACAATGGCAAAATCATATACTGAGAGTGAAAAAAAAAAATGATGTTACAGGAGCAGGCAGAAAAGTTAAATAAAGTTTGATCTATTCTCACAAATAAGATTTTTTAAACCAGCATCATACTACTGTACTTCCTTTAGTAAGGAAAAAATGGCAAGGCTTTACCTTGTCTCAGTATGCTACAGAAATGACAATGAGCTCTTGCTACAAACCACAAACAAAAGGATTCAAGATATATTACTGAGACAGTGCCAAGCCAACCACTGTCTCTATCCACGAAAGGTATATGACTAAATATGAAATGGATTTTTGAAATAAGGGCCATATCTTGTCCAAATAATTACTGTATTAAAACCTCTGTCACTTTGGTGGAGGGTTGACAGGTGAAATCTCTCACTGATGACGGTCTTATCGTATTACAGTTCTTCTACAGCACATTTCTCCCTTTGTTCCCTGACTTGATAAAGCTGAACAGCAGAATGTTAACACAAGCTTCAGAAGTTCAATGTCTACCTTATACAATGTGTTTGATGTATTAGCAGAGCCCTGCTTCATTAGAATTGATCATAATTTCTTTTAATTCATTCTTTAAAAATCTACAATGTCTAGCCCATTTCAAGCACTTTATATACTTTTCACTTGCTCATTTTTACTTTTATAATTTCTTACTGTGAATTTTTTTCTTAATTAGAATCCTAAAAAAATCTACCTAAAAGAAGAGATACCCATACAATATGACTCCATTGTATGGCAATTTACATCACCTGTATTTCTGTTACAAAACGTCAGAACGTAAGGGCAAATGGCTGAGTTGGATTACACTCAAAGTTATGCTGGAAAATCACTAAGTCCATCATCATTACTAGTGGTAGAGTTAGAAAGGCAACTGGAATTTAGAAATGTATTTTTTAAATGAATTTAGAAATGTATTTTTTAAATGAATTTAGAAATGTATTTTTTAAATGGTGCATAGGAAAAAATGCACAATGTGCTAGATATTGACTTTTCCCTGACTTGGGAAAGTTGTAATCGTTTCTAATTTTCTTTTACGTGATATATGACCATCTGAGAGCAAGTAAATAGAAATTTCTAAATGTCAATGTATAAAATATTTCATAAACAAGAGACACAGCCAGGAAGTCTGTCTTATTTCTGGAAATGTTCCCTACGGTCTAAAGTTGACAAGGCAGAGTCCCATCACAACACTAACTGCAGCCTTCAGAATGGAAGAATATTTCATAGGAATTAAGACTTTCTGAATTTAAAGAAATAGGATCTACACAAGCTTCTCTGCTTTTATGGTAAATTGTTAAATAATAAATCAAGTGATTTGGATGGTAGTTACTGGACACACACAGGTTTTCACAAACAACTTGCCAATATTTCTGCCTTGTTTGTCCCCAAATACTTAGACCTTCTTAATCCTACTTTGCCCTGTGGCAAAGGGAAAGCTGGAGGTTCTGTCAGAGCAGAGGTGCAAGTCAGAGAGGCAGGGCTCCCTAACAAACACGAAGCAAAGGAAAATTAAAGTCCAGTCCCGAGCGCAGGTGTTGGGGCGCTTTCAGAGGGCAACAACCAGATTTGAAGCAAAAGGTTTCCAGCGGAGGATGGATTCAAGGCACAGGCAGCTTCTCCCACTAAAGACTCCCTGAAACAGCAATGGACAGAGCAGAGAAGGTCTTTTTATGGTTACTGAAGCAGCAAACTACACAGGAGCCAGGACAGTCAGGAACTGGAAACAAAAAAAGGTTTTCCCACTAATACGCATATGGGAAAGAAGAGAGATTTCAGAGAACTATGATTTGTGATGGCACGGGTGCTAGAAGTGTGGAGAAGTTGTAAGAACATGAACAGAATTGCAGTAGACATTCATCCTCTGCTTTCTTGCAAAGTAGAGTTGAGAAGGTCTAAGTATCGATTAATCTTGGACTGTAGCTAGGTCAGGACTTTTCACAGGTGAAATGAGCTTTCTGCAACCTTAGCTGGAATACAATAATAAAACAATAATTTCCTGGTCTCCCTCAGATAGGAAAACCAACAGTATTCCATCTCTCATTTCTCTCATCAGTCTCACTAATTCTGAAGAGATTAGAATGTTCAGTCAAGTCTGGCTTGTAGCAGCATAACACACCTTTCAGTTCAGTCGCTCAGTCATGTCTGCCGCCATGGAACCCCATGGAAGGCAGCACACCAGACCTCCCTTCCCATCACCAACTCCCAGAGCTTGCTCAAACTCATGCTCATTGAGTCGGTGATATCATCCAACCATCTTATCCTCTGTCATCCCCTGCTCCTCCTGCCTTCATTCTTTCCGAGCATCAGGGTCTTTTCAAATGAGTCATTTCTTCGCATCAAGTGGCCAAAGTACTGGAGTTTCAGCTTCAGCATCAGTCCTTCCAATGAATATTCAGGACTGATTTCCTTTAGGATGGACTGATTGGATCTCCTTGCAGTCCAAGGGACTCTCAAGAATCTTTTTCAACACCACAGTTCAAAAGCATCAAATCTTCGGCGCTCAGCATTCTTTATAGTTGAACTCTCACATCTCTCACATACATGACTACTGGAAAAACCATAACCTTGACTAGATGGACCTCTGTTGGCAAAGTAATGTCTCTGCTCTTTAATATGTTGTCTAGGTGGTCGTAACTTTTCTTCCAAGGAGTAAGTGCCTTTTTATTTCATGGCTGCAATCACCATCTGCAATGATTTTGGAACCCAAAAAAATAAAGTCTGACAAGTTTCCTTGTTTTCCCATCTGTTTGCCATGAAGTTATGGGACCAGATGCCATGATCTTACTTTTAACTTTTTCACTCTCCTCTTTCACTTTCATCAAGATGCTCTTTAGTTCTTCTGTCCTTTAGGTTATAAGGGTGGTTGTCATCTGCATATCTGAGGTTATTGATATTTCTCCCAGCAATCTTGATTCCAGCTTGTGTTTCATCCAGCCCAGCATTTCTCATGATGTACTCTTCATATAAATTAAATAAGCAGGGTGAAAATCTACAGACTTGACGTACTCCTTTCCTATTTGGAATCAGTCTGTTGTTCTGTGTCCAGTTCTAACTGTTGCTTCCTGACCTGCATACAGATTTCTCAAGAGGCAGGTCAGGTGGTCTGATACTCCCATCTCTTTCAGAATTTTCCACAGGTTGTTGTGATCCACACAGTCAAAGGCTTTGGCATTTCCAATAAAGCAGAAACATGTTTTTTTGGAATTCTCTCTTGCTGTATCAATGATCCAACGGAAGTTGGCAATTTGAGCTCTGTTTCCTCTGCCTTTTCTAAAACTAGCTTGAACATCTGAAAGTTTATTGTTCACATATTGTTGAAGCCTGGCTTGGAGAATTTTGAGCATTACTTTGCTAGCGTGTGAGATGAGTGGAATTGTGCAGTAGTTTGAGCACTCTTTGGCATTGCCTTTCTTTGGGATTGAAATGAAAACTGACCTTTTCCAGTCCTGTGGCCACTGCTGAGTTTTCCAGATGTGCTGGCATATTGAGTGCAACACTTTCACAACATCATATTTTAGGATTTGAAATAGCTCAACTGGAATATCATCACCTCCACTAGCTTTGTTCATAGTGATGC
This sequence comes from Bos javanicus, assembly GCF_032452875.1. Classification (NCBI taxonomy): domain Eukaryota; kingdom Metazoa; phylum Chordata; class Mammalia; order Artiodactyla; family Bovidae; genus Bos; species Bos javanicus. The sequence goes on along the minus strand of NC_083879.1, from coordinate 3,795,039 downwards.
TTCCTAAGGTCCACTTGACTTCACATTTCAGGATGTCTGGCTTCAGGTCAGTGATCATACCATTGTGATTATCTGTGTCATGAAGATCTTTTTTGTACAGTTCTTCTGTGTATTCTTGCCACCTCTTCTTAATATCTTCTGCTTCTATTAGGTCCATACCATTTCTGTCCTTTATCGAGCCCATCTTTGCATGAAATTTTCCCTTGGTATCTCTAATTTTCTTGAAGAGATCTCTAGTCTTTTCCATTCTATTATTTTCCTCTATTTCTTTGCACTGATCACCGAGGAAGGTTTTCTTATTTCCCCTTGCTATTCTTTTGAACTCTGCATTCAAATGGGTATATCTTTCCTTTTCTTCTTTACTTTTCACTTCTCTTCTTTTCTCAGCTATTTGTAAGGCCTCCTCAGATAACTATTTTGCCTTTTTGCATTTCTTTTTCTTGGGGATAGTCTTGATCCCTGTCTCCTGTACAACGTCACAAACCTCCATCCATAGCTCTTCAGACAGTCTTTCTATCAGATCTAGTCCCTTAAATCTATTTCTCACTTCCACTGTATAATTATAAGGGATTTGATTTAGGTCATACCTGAATAGTCTAGTGGTTTTTCCCCACTTTCTTCAATTTAAGTCTGAATTTGGCAATAAGGAGTTTATGATCTGAGCCACAGTCAGTTCCCGGTCTTATTTTTGCGGACTGTATAGAGCTTCTCCACCTTTGGCTACAAAGAATATAATCAATCTGATTTCGGTGTTACTATCTAGTGATATCCATGTATAGAGTCTTTTCTTGTGTTGTTGGAAGAGGGTGTTTTCTATGCCCAGTGCGAACTACTAATCTTTGCCCTGCTTCATTTTGTACTCCAAGGCCAAATTTGCCTGTTCCTCCAGGTGTTTCTTGACTTCCTACTTTTGCATTCCAGTCCCCTATATTGAAAAGGACATCTTTTGAGGGTGTTAGTTCTAGAAGGTCTTGTAGGTCTTCATAGAACCATTCAACTTCAGCTTCTTCAGCATTACTGGTCAGGGCATAGACTTGGATTACCGTGATATTGAATGGCTTGCCTTGGATACAAACAGAGATCATTCTGTTGCTTTTGAGATTGTATCCAAGTACTGCATTTTGGACTCTTTTGTTGACTATGATGGCTACTCCATTTCTTCTAAGGGATTCTTGCCACAGTAGTAGACATAATGATCATCTGAGTTAAATTCATCCATTCCAGTCCATTTTAGTTTGCTGATTCCTAGAATGTCAACGTTCATTCTTGGCATCTCCTTTTTGACCACTTCCAATTTGCCTTGATTCATGGACATAACATTCCAGATTCCTATGCAATATTGCTTTTTATAGCATCGGACCTTGCTTCCTTCACCAGTCACACCCATAACTGGTGTTGTTTTTGCTTTGGCTCCATCTCTTCATTCTTTTTGGAGTTACTTCTCCACTGATCTCCAGTAGAATATTGGGCACCTACTGACCTGGGGAGTTCATCTTTCAGTGTCCTATCTTTTTGCCTTTTCATAGTGTTCATGGTGTTCTCAAGGCAAGAATACTGAAGTGGTTTGCCATTCCCTTCTCCAGTGGACCACATTCTGTCAGAACTCTCCACCAAAGATCCATCCTTCTTGGGTGGCCTAACACAGCATGGGTCATAGCTTCATTGAGTTAAACAAGGTTGTGGGCCATGTGATCAGATTGATTAGTTTTCTGTGACTATGATTTTCAATCTATCTGCCTCTGATGGAGAAGGATAAGGGGCTTATGGAAGCTTCCTGATTTGAGAGACTGACTGACGGGGATACTGGGTCTTGTTCTGATGGGCAGGGCCATGCTCAGTAAATCTGTAATCCAATTTTCTGTTGATGGGTGGATCTGTGTTCCCTCCCTGCTATTTACCTGGGGCCAGACTATGGTGGAGGTAAGGAAGATAATGGTAACCTCCTTCAAAAGAGAAACCTCATTAAGATGGCAGGTGCTAGAGCAGCTGTGAGGAGATCCCCTATGCTCAAGGACAAAGGAGAAGCCCCAGCAAGACAGTAGGAGGGGTGAATTCAAGTTTAGAATCAAACCCCATTCCCACCAGAGATGCCTAGAAGGCTCAAACAAACCTTGTGTCCACAGGACCCTGGGACCCCACAGAGACTGAGACAGAACTGTGTTTGAGCATCTCTTGTGGAGGTACAGCTCAACAGTGAACTGCCACAAGGACAGGGGCTCAGGGTGCAGCAGACCTGGGTATGGCATAAGCCCTCTTGGAGGAGGTCACCATTAACCCCACTATACAGCTACCAGAACTTACACATGACTGGGAAATAGACTCTTGGAGGGCATAAACAGAGCCTTGTGTGCACCAGGACCCAAGAGAAAGGAGCAGTGACCCCACAAAAGACTGCCCCAGACTTGCCTGTGAGTGTCCAGGAGTCTCCAAGTGGAGGCATGGGTTGGTGGTAGCCTGCTGCGGGGTTAGGGGCACTGAGTGTAGCAGTACTGCACCCATATGCCTGCTGAAATCCATTCTAAATGGGTCTCCCACATTACACTTTCGAAAGCTACCTGGTCCAATACCCATTTTCCTAAAGTCATCAGTCTCAAAATTAACACACACTTCCTTCCACTATGTGTCTAGAAAGTGTTTGTCAGGTGATAGTATGGGCTTGAATTTGTTGTAAGGCATTCTACTATATAGAGCTACTGAAATATGACTCCTGGCCCTGAGAAAGCAAACAGCCCCAGAAGCCACAGCTCTCAGACTCCCAGTAAGTCATCACTGAGCAGTGTTTTGTGACCAAATTGACACACTGCTTTAATACCTAGGGCTCATTTCTGGTACATCCTCATTTCTGTCGTACGCAAAGAGCTGTCTGTGCTGCCTGCCTCTGTAGGTGAACTGTGCTTAGGTGCTACACAGGACTCACTATAATGCTTTTATTCATTCTGTACAATCTTTCAAACTCAGAGTCCCCACTCCACTAGAAAATCTCCAATCAGCGATGACTTCAGTATCTACATTTGCTTCTTCACAATAGTTTACAAAGTAGTTTTTTCCAGTTTCAGTGGCTAAAATAAATCTGTGTTGAGGATTCTACTTATCCAAGGACTCTAGCAGTTTGAGTTGAATTGCCTTAAATGGCAAATAAAAATTTTTGTTCAAAAACTCTGATGTGGATGGAATACCATTGTTTATAAAAAAACAAAAGCTTTTTCTTTTTGTTTTTTTAATCAATTTAAATCTGACTCCAGAGTATTGCTCCAGCTCTTGAATCCCTTTCACTAAGGTTGAAGGAGAAACCAGAAGGCCTGATTGGTACCCAGGAAATAAAGAGAAAGTCTTGAACCTTCACTCTCTTATGGATGCTGAGTCTACCAGTTGTTGAAAGCTCAGTGGTAATGCTGAGTCTACGTGAAGTACCTAATATTTCTTTCAATAACTCATTACATTTATAGAATAAAATTCACACAAAATGAAAATCATATTATTAATATTTTCACACACACTTTTCTAGTTATCTTTCTTCAGACTTCTTTGAAATAAGAAATTGTACTCATACAAGAAAAAAAATATTTCTTGCTTATGTTTTCCACTGCCCCAAAGTTCTGGTAAATATACATATTACTTGCTGGATATTATTTTTATCAATAAAAAATAATATTGAATTAAACATTACTAAATTTCAACTCTAGACACTTTCCATTGGTTGACACTGACTGAATCCATATTATGACACACTGCAATCCAGTGAAGCCTCATTGTTTCCCCCGGGAGTAAAAGTCATATGTCCCAGACTGTTTTCATTCACTCACAAAATGATTTATGCTATAGGGTAAATGTGTCTGCATGAGTGTGTGCATCCACCTATTTACAAATTGCTGTGATACACAGAGGGCAAAGTAATACATAACATGGAACTTACAGTCTTCCTGTGGGTTTGAAACCTGTCTCTACCATCTATTAGCCTTGTAAACTTGGTTATCTTCACTTCACTAAGCTCTAGCTTGTAAAGTTTCAAAATAGTAATAATACCTATTCCATGAGATTCCGGTCAGGATTAAGTAAGAGAAATGCATATAAAGTGTTTAGTGGAGTATATGACGCATATCAAGTGCCTAATGGACATTAGTTTAACATATCTAACATGTCTTATAGAAAAACAGCTTTTGATTGTTTGACAGCACAGTACATAATATAATTAAATAACAAGCAAATACATTGATAAACTAAATACATTCTTGTCTAATTATATTTCTCTTACCATGTGCAGTGAACTCTGGTATATATGTATATATATTTTTTTCCACACTATTCTATACTTGCTTCTATTATTTTATTTTTTTTTAATGCCGAGCAGGGCCCACTAAAATGATTTCATAATCTTCTAAAATAATCCTCTCTGAAATGGAGAGAAAGAAATAGCATTCTAAAATGAATAATCATACTCATAGAAAAGATTTTTGTTTTAAATACATACCATAGTCTAGATTGTGATGGTTTAGGTTCTGATGAATTTCAGGTTTTGTTTGTACTAGTGGGGTTAAAATGCAGTGTTTGGGAAGGGAATTTCAATGTCTGGAAGCAGATATTGCAAAAATACACCTTTTTTGTGAATGACACCCAAAGATTTTGTAGAGACAGGAATATTACAAAAACTAAAGGAAATAAAAATGTAGAGAGAACACTTTTCTGTGCTAAAATACATAACACTTGGTTGGAACAACATTGAACAGAGTATTTGAAATAAAAATTGCCTTAGAAAATCCAGAATGTTTACCAGAATGATATAAGCTGTTTACCAAAATCATATAAAAGCTTTAGTACTTAAATTATATATTCATGTTTTAAGACACCACACTGATCTCTAGTACATTAATATTCTGGACACTGCAAATGTGCTAATACAAAGTCATGTAAATGTGCAGGTCAAGGAGTTCATTTGGTATTTCTCTGGGCATTAGCACAAAGATACTTGCTCTTTTCAATATAGTCTGTAATTCATATAAGTATTACATTTTCAGCTTTCAGTTAGGCTTTCAAATCTTAGTAATTTGATGAATTTTCTTACCATCATGTCCTGTATTTAATAATTTAGTCCCTGACTCCACTCTTTGATTTTATGGGATGTTATCATGACTTACTCACTGAATTTTAATATGCTTTTTTCATATTTATGTATATATGGATCTTTCAAACATTTAGCATTTAACTATAGATATTACATGAGTTAGAAATGTTTCTAATCCTTTACTGTAAAAACTAAGTATTCATGTAGTTAGATGAAAAGTATGAATTGTAATTCTAATTTATTTATGAATAAAATAGCCTCAAAGTTTCTTCTCATTTTTATCCTGAAAAAAAAGCATGTTCAAAAGCTTCATGTCCTTGGTGAGCATTCATTTTTATTTCAAAATAAAGTGAGAATGTAAAGTTATATCATTAAATTTCAATTTCCCCAATGGAAAGAACTTTGAAGAAAAAAAAATATCCCAATTTAAAAACTCTTACCACCCTTTACTTTCCACATATCTCTTTTCCTAAGAAGCAACTCAGCTTAAAAGGACTAGTGATAGAAATTTGCTTTTGTAAAAATGGACAGAAGATATAATACAAATAAAATGAATGCTGAACATTTGAATATATTTCATAAAACCTTTATATAAGCCCTTTCCAAAGGTTTATAATGGATATAATTAAGAATTATTTCATTCTCCTAGAGTTCTAAGGAAGGAAGCTGGGGTTGAGATCTGGTTACCAGGAGAAATGTGGATTTCTTTGGAGTATCAGAAAACCTATGACTTTTTTTGTTTTTGTAAAATGATATCAATTAGCATATAAACAACTTCTGATTCACTTGATTGCTAAAGACATTTCATAGTAAGATTGTATGATAAAAATAAATGTTTCATATTTAATTGAAATTATACTCTTTAGCAGATTGATTTCTCTCAGACTAAGATACTAAATAAACAAAACAATAAAATAAAGCTCTAGATTCCAGCCAAGATGGAGTGACCCCATTCCTCTCTTTTACTAAAACCCAAATCCCCTGTATATAGCACAATAAATAAGCATAGGAAAACGCTGTAAAGTAGAAAGAAGAAGGCAAACTTCCTAGGAACCTCAGAGCTGGAAGAATGACATGGTATTGAATTCCTGGGGGACCTTATTGCCTTTTGTATATCTCTGACTGAGCGCTACAGAAACTGGCATCCCAAGTCTGCCAAAAGGCCTCGACGAAAGTAAGCATCATGAAAAGCCTTCTTGCTCTAGGCAAAGGGTAGCCTAATATACCTAATACACACACCCCACAACCCCAGTTTCAGCAGGGCTAAATGGGACCCGATTTTCCACCCACTCTTCACTCTTTGCAAATCCATGGGCTGTGGCCCACCAGGCTCCTCTGTCTGTGGGACTTTTTCAGGCAAGAATACTGGAATGTGTTGTCATTCCTTTCTTCAGAGTATCTTCCCTACCCAGGGATCAAACACATATCTTCATTGCAGGCAGATATTTTTAACATGAGAGCCACCAGGGAAGCCCATAAATCAGGCAGTGTACTTCTACTAGGTAGGGTTGGCCAAACAGAACGCTGTTTCTCCACATTGTTTAGGTATATGAACTTTTAGTGATTGATTGGTTATTACATATTGTTTAGAAACTTTATAGTTTCTACTAACTGAATTAACCAAATGAAGCTATTATTTCTGAATAGAAAACTAGCATACACAATCTGTGTCATTTAAACCCAAGTTTTTGTCCTGAAGAATTCTGAGTAATAAAGTTTCTAATTTTTATTGTATCGAAATTAAAATCACATGACATTGAGCATGACATAACTCAATAATAATCCCCCTAAATTTCTGCATCCATAAGAACATTTAATGGTGTTGTTTGAAAATGTCATAGCTATGTGAAATAGGGGATTGGATTTCATTTACATTGCAAGTAACAGATTAAAATACCCCTCTCCTTGCCCCAATACATTCACGAAACAAATATTTTTATATTGAGTATACACTATATAGGGCTTTCCAGGTGGTGCTGCTGCTGCTGCTGCTGCCGCTGCTAAGTCGCTTCAGTCGTGTCCAACTCTGTGCGACCCCATAGATGGCAGCCCACCAGGCTCCCCTGTCCCTGGGATTCTCTAGGCAAGGCGCTAGTGATTTAAAAAAACAAAAAACAAAAAAAAACACCTGCCAACACAGGAGACATAAGAGATGTGGGTTTGATCCCTGAGTTGGGAAGATCCCCTGGAGGAGGGCATGCAACCCACTCCAGTATTCTTGCCTGAAGGATCCCATGGACAGAGGAGCCTGGCGGGCCACAATCCACAGGGTCACCAGAGTTGGACATGACTGAAGTGACTAAGCATGCACGCACACACTGTGGAAAAGAAGTGTCTCATTTGCTAAGGATGCAACAGTGAACAAAGCAAAACAAACTTTCTGTCTCACAGCACTTATTTTTAAGAAAGAACACAAAAACATAGCCGAGAAAATAAACAAATTACCCAGTATATGAAATGTTGTTGAGTACCATGGAGAAAAAAACACACTATACAACATAGAAAATAAATATGAGATTTTGAGGAAGAGAGATGTTTTCATATAAGGAAGACTTCACTCAAAGTGTATCATTTGAGTAAAAAGTTAAGTGAAACGGGAAGTCACCTCTGTAGCTATTTAGAAGACGGCTCTGAAAAGAAATCATGCCTAATACAACTAAGGAACAGAGACTAGAGTACTGGTGGAGTGAGGAGTCAAAGGTAAGAGTGGGAAGCTGTGGGTAAGCAGAATATAGATTAGTCTAGGGATTTTGACTTTAATCCTGATTGGCAATAGAAGAGTTAAAATATTGAACATGGCTTCACTTATTAGTAAGATCACTTTGGCCACTTTGTTGAGAAGTCTTGTAGTTGGTGGGAATTCATTGAAGGCAGAGTCAATTAGTGCTGATAGAGTTTAGAATTTGAGAGAAAGTAGAGTCTAGGTCAAATCCAGATATCTTTGCCTAAAAATTTGGCTTATGGAGCTTCCATTTACTGAAATGAGGAGTTCTGTGACAGGAGAAAGTTTTTGTTTGTTTGTTTCGGTGATAGAAGTGATCGGAAAGGAGGTTTCAGAAGTGATGAAGAGGAATGAGCCATAGAAGCAGAAGAAACAACTGGAAGGGTAGAAGACAAGCAAAATGAGTGTAATTATCTGCAAGTCAAATGAAGAAAGTGTTTTAGGGAAGAGGATTGACAGTTTAATGCTTCTGGTACGTTAAATAAAATAAGAAATGATCAACAATGTGGACATCACTGGTGATCTTGACATGGAGTATTGGAGATGAAAGACTGATATATGTTTAAGAGGAAATTGGTAAAGAGCAATAGGAGACAGCAAAAATAGAAAAATTATCTCAGGGAGAAAAGGAGTGTCAACAACATAAATATTAAAGAAAACACCAGCTCATCTCAGGTTTGTACAACCCTTCATGCATACCAGGATAAATGCTTCATAAATTTTGTTTAATTGAATCCCTATAACAAACCTATATAATGAATATTATTTATCCATATTTCATGGATGAGAAACTAAAGTACATTGAGATTAGAAAACTTGCTTAAGAGCACAGCAATCTCACTCTTAAGTATATGTTACGCTAACAATGAGGTAGTGGAACTGTATCATTTAAAATAGTTTTGCTTGTCTTGTGGACTTGCTGCTGCTGCTGCTGCTAAGTCACTTCAGTCGTGTCCGACTCTGTGAGACCCCATAGACGGCAGCCCACCAGGCTCCCCCGTCCCTGGGATTCTCCAGGCAAGAACACTGGAGTGGGTTGCCATTTCCTTCTCCAATGCATGAAAGTGGAAAGTGAAAGTGAAGTCGCTCAGTCGTGTCCGACTCTAGCGACCCCATGAACTGCAGCCTACCAGGCTCCACCATCCATGGGATTTTCCAGGCAAGAGTACTGGAGTGGGGTGCCATTGCCTTCTCCGCTCATGGACTTACAAACACACAAAAATGCATCAACATATTTCACACTGCAAGAAGTTGAGAGTTGTGTGACTCTAGGTATGATTAATTTATCAATGCAATATGAGAGGTTCTGTTCCAGTTCTTTGCAGAAAGACTTCAGAGCTCCAAGAATCACATTTTCATATGGCAACATGTAAAAGTTGGAAGGAAGGGAACTTTTCTTCTCTTAGGAAGAAATAGTTTATACAGGAAGAAAATTTTCCTAGAATTCCCACATTTTGTACCTTTTTAACTAACACTGAGTAAATTTCCAGAGGCCTTGCTGTCATGGGTCCTAGGGAAATGAACACTCACCCTCTTTGGTCTCGTAATGGGAGTTCAGCTACAAGGGAGAAAGGAGTTGAGAACATCCATTGGATAAAAAAGCAAAGATCTACTAGAAAGAAATCTCAGGACAGAGTAAGTCATCTTATATCATGCAGTTGAACTTGTTGAATAAAGTAACAACTATATATAAAGTGACAACTATATTTTGAAATAATATTTGAAAGTCAAGAAAAGTCTCTAAACTTAATATGAAATTTGCACATTTGTTTCACTAAACAAGAGGTCTGAAATCTCTCAAAGTAGATAAGTGCCATTTGTAATGTAGGTCTTAAATTAAGAATAAATGAAAAAAATATTGTTCATGAATTGCAAAACTTAATATTGTTAAATGCCACCAAAACAATAAATAGATTCAATAGAGCAGTTATTAAAATCTGTGTCATTTTTAAATAAATAGAAAAAAATCTAAAATTCATATTGTAGGTTGAAAGATTTATGTAATCAAGACAGTCTTGAGAAAGGAAAACAAAGATGGAAGTCTAACACTTCCTGCTTTTAAAACATATTACAAAACTATGGTAATCAAAATGGTATGGTTTTGGAATAAAAACATTTATATAGAGAGACCAATGGAGCAGAATGGAGACCAGAAATAAATCCTTGCATATGTGATCTGATAATCTTCAACAAGGGTATCAGGACCACTTAATGGGGAAAGAACCATATCTTCAACAAATGATATTGGGAAACTGAATATCCACATGAAAAATAAAGAAGCTGAACCATTGCCTTACACTACAACACAATTTAACTCAAAATAGGTTTAGTTCAGTCGCTTAGTCATATCTGACTCTTTGTGATCCCATGGACTGCACCACACCAGGCCTCCCTGTCCATCACCAACTCCAAGAGTTTACTCAAACTCACGTCCCTTGAGTCGGTGATGCCATCCAACTATCCATTCCTCTGTTGTCCCCTTCTCCTCCTGCCCTCAATCTTTCCCATCATCAGGTTCTTTTCAAATGAGTGAGTTCTTTGCATCAGGTGGACAAAGTATTGGAGTTTTAGCTTCAGCATCAGTTCTTCCAATGAATATTCAGGACTGATCTCCTTTAGGATGAATTGGTTGGATCTCCTTGCAGTCCAAGGGACTCTCAAGAGTCTTCTCCAACACCACAGTTCAAAAGCATCAATTCTTTGGTGCTCAGCTTTCTTCACAGTTCAACTCTCACATCTATACATGACTACTGGAAAAACCTTAGCTTTGACTAGATGGACCTTTGTTGGCAAAGTAATGTTTCTGCTTTTTAATATGCTGTCTGCGTTGGTCATAACTTCTCTTCCAAGGAGTAATGGTCTTTTAATTTTGTGGCTGCAGTCACCATCTGCAGTGATTTTGGAGCCGAAGAAAATGAAATCTGTCACTGTTTCCATTGTTTCCCCATCTACTTTCCATGAAATGATGAGACCAGATGCCATGATCTTAGTTTTCTGAATGTTGAGTTTTAAGCCAACATTAAAGACATATAAAGTTTAAAGACACAAAATTCTGGAAGAAAACATAGGAGAAAAGCTTCATTACACGGCATTTGGCAAATATTTCTTGTATATGACAACAAAAACATAGGCAGCGAAAACAAAACTATGTCAAACTTAAAAACTTGCACAGAAGGAAAACACTCAACAGAGTGAAAAAGCAACCTATGAAATGGAGAAAATAATTGCAATGGATACATCTGATAAAAATTATCAAGACTTTAGTTAAGCATCTTTACAACCACTCTCTAAATGCAATTCGCTTAAATCATCCTGAAACCACCCCTCTCCCCCATTCTGGTCCATGGAAAAATTGTCTTTCATGAAACCAGTCCCTGATGCCAAAAAGCTGGGGACCATGGCTTTAAGACCAGTGTTTCCTTGTTGACTTTCTGTCTGTATTTTCTTTCCATTTATATAAATGGAGTGTTAAAGTTCCCTACTATTATTGTGTTACAGTCAATTTCTCCCTTTAGATATGTTGCTATTTATGTATGTAGGTGCTAATATATTGGGTGCATAGTGCAATAAGTTTACAACGGCCATATAAGAATAACCCATATTCCCCTTGGGTTGATCCCTTGATCACTACATAATGTTCATATGTCTCTTGTTGCAGTTTTTGTTTGACTTTGCACGATGGAAGTATTGCTGCCCCAGCTTTCTTTTGATTTCCTGCACAGAATGCCTTTATTTGTCCTCTCATTTTCAATGTATGTGTGTATCTTTAGATCTGAAGTGAGTCTTTTGTAGGCAGCAGAAATGAATTTTATTTTTGTATCCATTCAGCCACTCTATGTCATTTGATTAGACCATTTAGTCTACTTGCATTTAAATTGATTATTGATAACTGTGTACTTATTGTCATTGTGCTCATTGCTTTTAGGTTTTTGATTTTAGTCTTTTACTTCCTTCTTCTGGGGCTATTGCCCCTTGTCATTTGATGACTGTAGTGTTATTTTTGAATTTCTTTCTTTTGTGTATCTGTGTATCTATTATAGATTCTTGGTTTGTGGTTACCTGAGTTTGTATATCACTATCTATATGTAAATATACATGCAATTATTTTAAGTTGTTGATGTCTTAAATTCAAACACATTTGAACAATCCTACATTTTTATCTCCCATCACATTTACTGTTTTTGACTTTGAATTTTACATCTTTTGTTTTGTGTATCCCTTAACTTCTTACTCTGTTTATAAATGATTTTACCACTTATTTGTTTTAATCTTCTACTAGCATTATAAATGATTAATTCACTATCTTTTCTGTTTATTTGCTGTTACCAGTGGGATTTTTTTTTTCCTTTTGTGATTTTGATATTTCTGATTTCAGTCTCTTTTCTTTTTAACTTAAGACAATCCCTTTAATATTTCCTGTAAAACTGGTTTAGTGAACTCTTTTATTTTTTACTTGTCCATAAAACTTTTTGATTATTATTCCTTTAAATCCTTCCAGGTAGAATATTCTTGGTTGTAAGCTTTTTCCCTGTCATAACATTAAATATATTATGTCACTGTTTTCTGGTCCGTAGAGTTTCTACTGAAAAGTCAGTGATAGACTTCCGGGAGCCTCTGTCTTTGAAACTTGTTGTTTTTCCCTTGCTGGCTTTAATATACTTTCTTTGTCTTCAATTTTTGCCATTTTAGTTACAATGTGTCTGTTTAGGCCTGTTGGAGTTGATCCTGCTCTGGATTCTCTGTACTTCCTAGAACTGCATGTCTGTTTCCTTTCCCAGGTTAAGGATGTTTTCAGATATTATGTTATCAAATATGTTCTCTCTCACTTTCTCTTTCTTTTCTCCTTCTGGGATCCCTACCATGCAAACATTAGTATATTTGATGCTGTCTCGGAGATTTCTTAAACTGTCCTCATTCTTAAAATGTGTTTCTGTTCAGCTTGAGTAATTTCTCTCACTTTTTCTTTCAGTTCTCTGATCCATGCCTCTGTATTATCTAATCTACTGTTGATCTCTTCCAGTATATTTTTTTTATGTCAGTTATTATATTTTTCTGCTTTGTTTGGTTATCCGTTATAGTTACTAACTCTGTTAAACTATGTTCATCCTTTCTTCTTCTGAGTTCTTTAAGCATCTTTATGATCACTACCTTAAACTCTTCTCAGCTTCTCCACTTCACTTGTGCTTCTTTTTTATTTTCTTTTTCCTTCCTTTGGAACGTATTCCTCTGTCACTTCATTTTGCCATTTTTGTTGTTTTTAATTTCTACATATCTGGTAGGGTTGCTATGTTTCCCAATATGAAAAAAGTGGTCTTTTGTAGTAGAAGTGGTCTTTGTATGTTGGGACATATCCTTTATGTCCCAACAATGCACTGCCCTCAGGCCACCTAGAGCTATATTCTCTAGGGTTTCCCTCTGTGTAAGCTGCATGGGTCCTTTTGTTGTAGGAGCTGATTACTCTTGGTGATCTGGTATGCTTGGCTGGCCCCTGGTCAGGTTAGTTCTGAGGCCCTGCTTTATGTGAAGGCTGCTGGCCACTGGTGGGTGTGGCCAGCTTTGGAGTTACCTAGTTTTAGGCCTGTGGGTCCTAGATCTAGTGTCAACCTGCTGTAAACAGGTCAGTTCCTTCCACGGCTGAAACACTGAGGGTATCCCAAAGTTGTTGTCTGCCTGCTGGTGAGTTGGGCAAAATCCTGGGGCAACTGGCTGAGGGGCACAGAGTGCCTTGGATCTGGTGTCAGCCTGATAGTGAGCAGGGCCAGGGACCAAGTGGTCCTAGAACTAGTACTGGCTTGCTGATGAGTGGGCTGAGTCCCGGCCCAGCTAGCTGCTTGGCCTCTGGATTTTCAGGACTGATGTCCAGCATCAGGTGCTGGTGCTTACAAGCTAGAGGATTTTAGACTTTAGGATTTTAAAAAGGTTCTTGCCTGCACCAGTTTCCTTTTAATAAGACAAGGACTCAGAAATGGTTGCTGTTAGGACATATGTCTCCAGTGTGAGCTCCAACTGCTTCTTGTCTTTCTGGGTGGCTTTGCAAGATCAGCAAGTTGATCTGACACAGGCTCCTTTCAAATTACTATTTTTGTCCTGTGTTTCAAAGTTCATGAGATTTTGTGTGAGCCTTCTAAGGGTGGACTCTCTATTTCCCAACAGCCTTCTGTCTCCTCTGAAAGTAAGCAATCCCTGCTGGCCTTCAAAGCCAGATGTCTTCCTGATGTAGGGCTCCTGAGTTGAGAAGCTAGATATGGGACTTGGATCCCTCACTGCTTCAGGAGAACCTCTGCAGTTATAACTTTGTAGTTATCCTCTCATTTGTAGGTTGTCCATCTGGGGATATGGCTCTTAACTCTCCCATGTCTTTGCCCTTCCTATCTGTCTCACTGTGGTTCTTTCTTTAGAGTAGAGACTCTTTTTGGCTAGTATTTAGGTCATTCTCATCAGTCATCAGTACTTTCTCTGGAAACAGATGAAATTTTGATGTGTTCATGGGAGGAGGAAGCTCTAGGTCTTCCTACTCTGCCATATTGGTCACACCTCGTCAAAAATCTTATCTTTCTGTTTACATTTTCCTTTGACCTCTCAATGTGTCCCTTCAAGAAATGTGAGTTACTTCCCCCCAGGACATATGTGTAATAAAATTCTCTATTTCAATTTACCTTGTGGTCTGTTTTTGAACCACTCCTTGCCATCTTTCACCCTGTTCTCAACTTAACAAGTGTGAATTTAACAGACTTTTAGTAATGGTTCATAGCTAGAATATTAAAGAATTTTTGCAGTTTAAAAACAAAAATCAATCAATCGCCTGATTTTTAAATGGACAAAGAGGTGCATTTTTCCAAAGAAGATATACAAATTATCAACAGGCATAGGAAATGATACACAAATTATCAGGGAAATGCAAACCAAAAAAGTCATCACCTCATACCTTTTAAGATGAACACTATTAGACAACAACAACAACAAAAGGCAGAAAATAACAAATGCTGGCAAGGATGTAGAGAAATTAGAACTCTTCTGGACTTGATGTAACATGGTGAAGCCACTATGAAAAACAGTTTCCTCAAAAATAAGTAAATAAAACTACCATATAGCCATTCTATTTCTTGGTATGAAAGTGAAGTGAAAGTGTTACTCGCTCAGTCAGGTCCGACTGTTTGCCACCCCATGGACTGTAGCCCGCCAGGCTCCTCTGTCCACGGAATTCTCCAGGCAAGGATACTGGAGTGAGTTGCCATGCCCTTCTCCAGGGGATCTTCCTGACCCAGGGATCGAACCCGGGGATCCTGCCTTGCAGGCAGATTCTTTACCATCTGAGCAACGAGGGAAACCAAATGGATAAGACTGTGAATTTTATGTTATCACTCCATGGGTAAAGAATCTGCCTGTAATTCGGGTGACATCTGAGATGCAGGTTCGATTGCTTGGTTGGGAAGATCCCCTGGGGAAGAAATTGCAACACACTCCAATATTCTTGCCTGGAATAGTCCATGGACAGAGGAGCCTGACAGGCTGCAGTCCACGGGATTGTGAAGAGATGGACTCAATTGAATGCTCACACACACACCACAAGAACAAATAAATACAGTTTAGCCAGGAGTAAGTATGTTTTTCCATTTCATGCCTTAACTGTGACCTGAAATTGCTGAGCTATAATAAAAGTTTACATTTACTGAATAATTTACCAGTGTTGACTGCAAAGAAGGAGCCCAGTATAGACTGCTTATAATTCTGTTCTACCTATGAGAAAATCAAGGTTTAGAGGATTATTTTGCCTGAAGTTACGTGTCTCATAGAAGTTACATTATCATTCAAATTAAGCATGTCTGATTCTAAATAAGCACTAAAGTATAGGGTCTACTTTGCTGTTTTTATTGTTTGGGTATTTTAGCTAACCTGGAAAACCCCACAAGATGACCACTTTGCAGCATGGACTTCCTTGGTCTAGTAAACTTTAGTAATTTTGCCAAACTTATTAAGGTTATAACTGTATATCCATTCATTTTGTTTACAACTTATAATATGTACATACCTGTGGGAGAAATATGGATCTTCATAGCAGCAGTACGTTCTGAAATATCCTTCCTTTAATATAGTTGATCTCATTTGACCTTGTCAGGAAGGAAAACTTTCCTCTATACTTCAAGGTCCTTCTGACTGATTGAAGAATTAAACTGACATGAGACAGATTAACAAGAGAATATCGAACAATTTTTCATGTTTGGGAACTTCATGTAAATGAGAGGTTTAAAGACAGTAGGGCAAAATGAGGTATAGAAGTCATTCTAAGCCAAACAATGGGGTGGGAACCTGGGGCTTTCAAGGACAGAATGATCATTCACAGGACAAAAAGAAGAACAAATGTTTGATAACTAGCTTTTGGACTTGCAATAAAGATGGGACCACTTAGATAATACGTATATCTGGCAATAACTCTTTCTTGGGAAAAATCCCTGGTTTAAATTATTTTAGCTAGTTAATGGAGGGGCAGCTGAAGGATCTCAATTGCCTTTAGCTTAAAATGATCACCATGTAAAAGTGACATATTTTGAGACTTGCTACAAGTCCCTACAACCTTTGGTACAACTCTTTCTCACATGGTGTAGTTTGTCTGAGAAGAGATGAATGATCTCATTTTGTTGATGAAGAAACTGAAGTTAAGAGAATTTGAATTAACTGAGTTTATCAAGGTGAATTTTTTGTTAAAAGAAGAATCAAGAATAAAATTCACAACTTCCCTTTCTTTGTCCAGGCTCTTCCCAAAAAGGATGCTACCAGCTATAATGCACAACTTTGTGCATTATAAAAAGAGACTAAATATTTCTGTAACATTTCACATGCATTTCAAAGATGAAGCACAAGCTTTGAAAAAAATTCTAGCCATGGGCTGCTTATGAAGCTACTTCTTTTCTTCTAGGAGGTTCTTTCTCACATTCAGTAATAGCACTTGGATTTTTAAAAAAAAATTATAAGTCTTCCTTTAAATATTTAAATGCAAAGCTCTAGCCTGTGTCATTTATACACTCAATGAAAATAGAAATTACCACTGAAATCTGTATGAAAACAAAGCATACTCTTTTATCAAGCCATTCATGATACACTGTTTCCCTCATTCCTTTGAATGTCCTAGATTTAATTTTGTTTACTTATAATCAACTGTTGTTGTACATTCTCTCTCCCCCTGCCTCTTTCTCTCTCTCTCCCCTCAACTGCAGTATTGGTGTTTCCGTGTAAATGACACCCCGAATCCTGTTCGCTTCTTGCTGCCTTAGCTCTGCTTAGTGATTTATTGTTCCCAGACAGTTCTGATTCTCGTGGCCTTCTAACATAGTAGATGTGCTTCCTCAGCTGTTTACATGATTCACTGACAGTATTATGTGTACTGCAAGCCAACTAAAAAGGGGCTTTAGCTTCTTAGCTTCTTCTAATCATTCTGATTTGTACTGGTTTAAAGTCAATTGAACAGAGGCAGACAGAAGATCAGTCTCAACTTGTCTTTCTTTTAAGATTGATCTTTTCTTTCTGTGTCTTACAAGAACAATATTCATTTTATTCTTTTAATATATAAATAATTCACTACTTTACTTCTTTTGCACTGTATATAATCTTTCTTTTCCCTTCAATTTCTATTCTCTTAGTCCTTTTAAAATTAGATTTTGAAAAATATCCATGGGTTTAATGGAAGTGCAGATCTTATTGGAGACATAGGCATGTCTTTTCTCTCTATCTCAGTTACATTCTTTAAATATTATTTATGGAACCACAATATACAGAGAAGGTGATGATTATGGCCATCAGCTGCTACAAAGAAGGAACGACTCAAATTCAGTCTGAGTCTACTTAAGCCAATTACATTTTAGTTGGTAAAACCAAGACATAGAAGTTTGAGAAGAGATTGGGAGAAGGAAATGGAGGTAGAAGTTGAAAATGTATGTTTGTTAGAATGAATTTTTGGTTATTATTCATCCAAACTTCAGAAAATGTGTGCCTGTGTGATATGAGTAAACACTGTTTTTTATTTTTGATTTGTTTTTGACTAATACTTTGCTATTGTTCTCTAGTTCTTCATTTTCCTTAACTTGATTATAAATAAAGGCTTAAAGAACCTTGCATGTGGACAGCATCATATGCATAGTAATAACCCAGTGACTGAAGAGAAAGCATATGAATTAATAAATGGTTGTATGTATTTCTTAATTTATTTAAAAAATTTATGGTGTTATTTAATTTCAAAATATAGTGAGTATACCACATGAGTCTTGAAGTGTTTCCTGTTCAAAAAAATTTAAACTTGAGAAAACTTTTCTCATTCAAGTAAGAACATAAACAAGTACTACTACTACTAACTTGTTTTATATCAAGTTAAATTTTATCTTCTTTTTAATAGTATATTAACATATTATCCTCTAAAGATAGTCTTAAATATATATTGCAGATTAAATATTCCTAGAAAAGTAATTGTAATTTGGAATAATGATACTAGCTTCTTATTTTCCATTGGAGCAAAATTATAACAGAAAGTCACATTTCTAACTCCAAGTGGGCTGGATGTCCATTTTTCATAGAAGTAGTCACAAATATCACATTTAATCACATTTAATCAGATGATATACCCACATAATCTTAGGTTTCTAAAGGATATATAAGGCTTCCCTTGTGGCTCAGCTGGTAAAGAATCCGTCTGCAATGTGGGAGACCTGGGTTTGATCCCTGGGTTGGGAAGATCCCCTGGAGAAGGGAAAGGCTACCCCCTCCAGTATTCTTGCCTGGAGAACTCCATGGACTGTACCCCACGGGGTTGCAAAGAGTCAGACACGACTGAGTGACTTTCATCTCCAAGGATATATAGCTTGAGAAAGGAGAACAGCACCGCAAGCCATTATGTGAAATTGAGTTTAATGTAACAGAGCACAGCAGAATGCTTAACAAAAGATTTGGGGTGATGGATTGTATGGTGGAGTGGGTGAAGGTGCCTCAGAGGCACAGACCCAGGCCTCCACACTGGGGATCCAGCGCCACAGCACCTCAAGGGTCTGACCCCAGACCCTCTGCCCAGCATCCTCTATGCTCCTGGAAACACTGCTCAGGACCAAGGGAGCAGAGACTGAGTCCTCCAAAAGCCCCATTAGCAAATCCAAGGGGCTGATCCTCAGGCAGGATGTGAGTACCTCCAGGAGCCTGTGCCATCCCATCACAGTCTGTCCTCTTCCTTAACCTGGCCTCACAGGGCTTCTCCCTCCCTCACCTTTCCCTCAGACCTCTGGTTTCACTGAATTATGTGTTTAACATCTCTCCTTAAGTAAAAGCATTCTTCTCTGAAGATACTGCTAGCCTGGAAACACTCACAGGTAGAAACTGTCTGAGGCAGGCTGCCTGTTCATCTACCTTTCCATCTTGTTCATGGTCACAGGTCCTTAAAGCCCTTGCAGTTGTGTGACCACGTGGCTGCATTCAGGTCAATTCATGTAGGAAAAGCATTGAGTGTTGCCTTCAAACCAAACCGTTCAAAACCTCCTGTTGACTCTTCCAAAGGACCATCCCTTTCTTTCTGACTGCAATAGAGATCACTCCAAGGAAGCCTTGGAAACTGCCTGGTAAGATGATAATAGAGCCATAGCTGGAAGGAACTCAGGTTCCTGAAGTTGGTCATTAGAGGTGATGACTGGGTTAGTTATGTGTATATGCATAAATATTTGTTTATGTTAAGCCATGAAGTTCTGGATGCTTTTCTGTTACAGCAACTAGCAGGGCACTAGTGAATACATTGTTCATTTACCCATATCATTTGCCTGAGGACTATGAGACACTTTCTGTATGCTCTTAAAAAAAAAAATTCATAATGCCTTTGGTTTTTACCTTTCCATCTCTAGTAAGTTTCACCTCATATCCTCTTCAGTCTCTTTTTTTCATGGTCCCAGCTAGAATTTATCATTACTCAGAACTTAGAACTTTAACCTCTAAGATTCTAACATTCCATTTCCTATCACAGCTCCCTGTTAGCTCAGTTAGTTATTCAGTGATTCTTACTTCTTTGCTTGCTGTCTTCATACCCTCCTCATCTTTCAATTCCTCTATTTGCTCGTCCACTCTTTGAACTGCCCCCCCCCCCACTATCCGCCTTGGATTACTGTTCCAGCACGTCCATCACCTTCTTCTCAGTATTGACAGCTCCATTTGCTTATTGGCTCTCCTCAGCAGATTAGTGACACTCACCTGCATGAATTGGTACCTTTATCAATTCAAGGTCCCTGATGTCAACTAAGCTCTCAATGTGCCTGAAAATAATCCTGCTTTCCTAATCAATTTCTTCTCCTATTCTCCCCAGCAGTTATTTCAAACCTTCTACACCTCCTTCAAATCTATAATACTGCCACTATGCCTCTCTCCTAGCCAGTGGTCTATTTTTCACTTCGCAGAGGAAACAGAAATTGCTGAAAGGAATTCAGTGAAAACTTCCTGCTATGAGACTTAAACTTAATCCACATCTCATCATAATGGAAAATATGTATTTAATATAGCTAACCTTTCACCTGTGATTGGTATCTCTAAGAGTTGCTGGATAAAATATAGGATTCCCAATTAAATTTGAATTTCAGATGATTTTTCTTTTAGTATAACTAAGTCTCTGGAATTATTTGATATATACTTATACTAAAAATTGTATTTATTGTTTATCTGAAATCCAAATTTTTTTAGACACCCTGACATTTTGTTTTACTTTTTTTTACTAAGTATGACAACCTGATTTATTTTATTTCTATCCTTCATCAACTTAATAAATATTATAGTCTCTTTTGTGTCTTCAGTATGCCGTGTTTACTGCTCATTCCCTCAAGAACACTGAGCATAGAAACTCATCTCCCAAACTCAATTACTCTCTATCTACCCCATGTTTTTCTCAATGATTCCTTATTTCTCTCCTGCCCTTTACAGCCTTTTGAAAGTCATGTATACACACTGTTCCCTCTTCCTTACTTGACATTCAGAAATCTGACCTTAATCTTTACCAATCTACTGAACTTTCTCTTATCAAAGTTAATATTAATTTTGCTAGATCAAGTGGACATAGTCTTTACCTTACTTGACCTTGAAGTCGCATTTGACACTAGTGCTCCTTATGCCTTAGATTTTTTCTTGGACGCTCATGACTGTGGAGTCTGTTTTTCTTGTTTCTGTGCGTCTGAATCCTTTTCCTAGTTCATGTTCAGGTTTCTCTCCTTTATCTAGCCTTAAAACGCCAGTGTTACCAGGTCATCTACTTTGTTTTAAGTCCACACTCCTTGCAATCTCCGTAGAAAAGCATATATCCCCAAGGCTTCCATCCTCATTTTTAGCATAGATGGATCCCAGATTTTTCTCTTAATATTCAGAAGTGTGTTTTCCAATGTCTTTTAGGCATTTTTATTTAGATATGATAGAAAAGTGAAATGCTAATAAATTGCTTCTCAATTATCAAAAAAAAAAAAATATATATATATATATATGATTAAAGCTAAACTTACCATCTCTACCTCCAAAATGTGTCCTTCTCATTGGAAGGCAAGAAGGAACAGTTTCACTTCTGGATCCCCTCCCTGCCACCCTTCAGATCTCCAACTAATTAAACACAAAGCATTAAGAAATGTTATCTACTACACATGTTTCAAACCAAGCTGCTTGCCATTACTCCTGCTGTCTCTCCTCTTGGACATGCAACTTTGCTTTGGGTCCAGCTCCTCAAGTCAACCATGCATAGTCTTCATCCCCTGCTGCTGTGGATCCAGGGTGTTGTGGTTGGCTCTTCTTTCCTGCCTGGTTCCTTTCATCTTCTCCTTAATGGGTAATGAGCAAGGTAGACATTAATGGCTAAAAAAAATCATGTTACCACTCCACAAAAGAAAGAAAGAAAGTGAAGTCACTCAGTCGTGTCCCACTCTTTGTTACCCCGAGGACTGTAGCCCTTCTTCCATGGAATTTTCCAGGCAAGAAATTTCCTTCTCCAAATTGCCATTACCACTCCATAGTTTGGTCTGAAGGGCCCTCTGTCTTCACTGTCCCACCAGCACTCTATTCTCACCAAGAGCTAGAGATGTTTTCCTTTTGCACCAGAAAAATGCAACACTGTAAGTTTACCTTCTCCCCATCTTTCACCAGAAAGTAGTTTTTGTGATACACTCTTCTAATAAGCACAGCCCAAACCCAGCTGCACTTCATCATTTGGCAGGCTCTTACTTAACAATTATCAAAAACAGAACCCTCTTCCAGTAGTCTGCTAAGTTACAGTAACTTGAAGGCCTTTGCAATTCTAAGGCTCCTAGCTCTGCATCTAAGTGGTGCCACATTAACATTCTTTCCCAGAGCTAAAGCATCCACCAACCAATATGATCCTTGTGTTCAGCTCCGTATGGAGTGCCACACTTCACTCCCATCCAAGACATTATCCTAACTCAAAGTGTAAGTGTAGCATCATTTAGAACTTCACCCAAACTTCAGCAAATGGGCTAAGAAACCAGGCATCACCATCTTGAAAAACTATTCATAGTTATCCATATTATTTTAGGGGGTTCCATTCTGGATGGAATGTTTCTAGCCTATCTAGTAAGGTTCTGACAAATATCTCCAGCCTCTTAGAGAAGACATGGGCTATTCATTGCCCTTATTGTGTAGGTTACTGACAGTACCCTCTGTGGCCATATAGCAAAACATATCAATTGCTCTGAATGGTTTTAAGCACCCAACATGAACCCACAAAACCCACAAAAACTCACAATAGCCATCTCCAAAGTAGAGGCCTTTTTATTCTAGGTGGGGAGACTAGGAAATCCTTTGCTAAAATCTGCTTTGAAGAACAAGGTCTCCTAAACCCACACCATATATTTAATATTGCTTCCTGTACCTTGGGGGGGAAATGAAAACACAAAATTATCAGATTAAACTCTGGTACTCAAGTGAACTCCCAGAAAATCTTTGTATACCTTTCCCAGAAAGATGAACACCATATAATTAAAGTAAATGAAACATGTGAAGCTTACAAATTTTGTATAAGAATTTGTTGGAGAAATGTGTGACAGATTTTGTTTAGTGTTGCCATTAAAAAATAAGAGACCTGACTTTGAAACTGACTGAAATGATCTAATAAGAAAATGATTATGTGCCTTCACCATCAACCCTTAGATCTAGCAGGGAATATTCACAAAGTCCAGGGTACAGAGGACTAAATGGTTGCTAGCTTTCTGTTTAAAAGTTAGGCCAACCTTGGAGAAAGTTATTCATTATTTTGTCAAATATGAAACAGATGTGCATAATAATGAGTTAAATGATCCATAGCTACAAAGATATTGCATATACTTTGACTATACAGTTCTAAAACAATATTTACAGGGTTTATCTAGTCTTTCTTGCCTTTAACTATACCTATTAGGTAGTGTTTTTGCTTTGGCTGCATCCTTCATTCTTTCTGGAGTTATTTCTCCACTGATCTCCAGTAGCATACTGGGTACCTACTGACCTGGGGAGTTTCTCTTTCAGTATCCTATCATTTTGCCTTTTCATACTGTTCATGGGGTTCTCAAGGCAAGAATACTGAAGTGGTTTGCCATTCCCTTCTCCAGTGGACCACATTCTGTCAAATCTCTCCACCATGACCCGCCCGTCTTGGGTTGCCCCACGGGCATGGCTTAGTTTCATTGAGTTAGACAAGGCTGTGGTCCTAGTGTGATTAGATTGACTAGTTTTCTGTGAGTATGGTTTCAGTGTGTTTGCCTTCTGATGCCCTCTTGCAACACCTACCATCTTACTTGGGTTTCTCTTACCTTGGGCGTGGGGTATCTCTTCATGGCTGCTCCAGCAAAGTGCAGCCATTGCTCCTTCCCTTGGACGAGGGGTATCTCCTCACCGCCACCCTTCCTGACCTTCACATCCTGGAATGTGAAATCAAGTGGGCCTTAGAAAGCATCACTGCAAACAAAGCTAGTGGAGGTGATGGAATTCCAGTTGAGCTATTCCAAATCCTGAAAGATGATGCTGTGAAAGTGCTGCACTCAATATGCCAGCACATTTGGAAAACTCAGCCGTGGCCACAGGACTGGAAAAGGTCAGTTTTCATTCCAATCCCAAAGAAAGGCAACGCCAAAGAATGTTCAAACTACCACACAATTGCACTCATCTCACACGCTAGTAAAGTAATGCTCAAAATTCTCCAAGCCAGGCTTCAGCAATATGTGAACCATGAACTTCCTGATGTTCAAGCTGGTTTTAGAAAAGGCAGAGGAACCTGAGATCAAATTGCCAAAGCTAGATCATGGAAAAAGCAAGAGAGTTCCAGAAAAACATCTATTTCTGCTTTATTGACTATGCCAAACCCTTTGACTGTGTGGATCACAATAAACTGTGGAAAATTCTAAAAGAGATGGGAATACCAGACCACCTGATCTGCCTCTTGAGAAATTTGTATGCAGGTCAGGAAGCAACAGTTAGAACTGGACATGGAACAACAGACTGGTTCCAAATAGGAAAAGGAGTTCATCAAGGTTGTATATTGTCACCCTGTTTATTTAACTTCTATGCAGAGTACATCATGAGAAACGCTGGACTGGAAGAAACACAAGTTGGAATCAAGATTGCTGGGAGAAATATCAATAACCTCAGATATGCAGATGACACCACCCTTATGGCAGAAAGTGAAGAGGAACTAAAAAGCCTCTTGATGAAAGTGAAAGACAGGGAAAAAGTTGGCTTAAAGCTCAACATTCAGAAAATGAAGATCATGGCATCCGGTCCCATCACTTCATGGGAAATAGATGGGGAAACAGTGGAAACAGTGTCAGACTTTATTTTGGGGGGCTCCAAAATCACTGCAGATGGTGAATGCAGCCATGGAATTAAAAGGCGCTTACTCCTTGGAAGGAAAGTTATGACCAACCTAGATAGCATATTCAAAAGCAGAGACATTACTTTGCCAACAAAGATTCATCTGGTCAAAGCTATGGTTTTTCCTGTGGTCATGTATGGATGTGAGAGTTGGACTGTGAAGAAGGCTGAGTGCTAAAGAATTGATGCTTTTGAACTGTGATGTTGGAGAAGACTCTTGAGAGTCCCTTGGACTGCAAGGAGATCCAACCAGTCCATTCTGAAGGAGATCAGCCCTGGGATTTCTTTGGAAGGAATGATGCTAAAGTTGAAAGTCCAGTACTTTGGCCACCTCATGTGAAGAGTTGACTCATTGGAAAAGAGTCTGATGCTGGGAGGGATTGGGGGCAGGAGGAGAAGGGGATGACAGAGGATGAGATGGCTTGATGGCATCACTGACTCAATGGACTTGAGTCTGAGTGAACTCCGGGAGTTGGTGATGGACAGGGAGGCCTGGCGTGCTGCGATTCATGGGGTTGCAAAGAGTCGGACATGACTGAGCAACTGATCTGATCTGATCTGATCTGATTAGGTAGTGTTTTCTGCTGCCTGCATTGGTAGATAGAAATAATCTTCTCATTTGAGGCAAAAGACAGACATTCTAAGAGCTTTAGAATATAGTCGCTCCCATTACCTCATCACTATGCATTTCATTATAGGATTTTATTTGGGAGATATGTTTAAGGCGGAGCCAGTTGTCTTCATAGCCAGTTTACAGGACACTGCAATATTTATAAAGCTTCTCAACCTTGGCACTAGTGAACGTGTTCCCGGAGGTGGAAGGGCTCTGGTCTGTGCACCGTAGGATGTTTAGCAGCATCTCTGACCTCTGCCTACC
Organism: Bos javanicus; assembly: GCF_032452875.1. NCBI lineage: Eukaryota > Metazoa > Chordata > Mammalia > Artiodactyla > Bovidae > Bos > Bos javanicus. Next base: position 3,769,536 of record NC_083879.1, on the reverse strand, counting down.
AGATGCCAATGACCACAAAGAAACGTCTCTAATTTATCCAGAGAACAAATAGATGACAAAGAAGCCCACAGAAAGATGTTCAATATCATTATACATCAGAGAAATGCAAATAAAATCTACAAAAAGATCACACCACATGAATTAGAATGATCATCATCAAAAATTCTACAGACAGTAAATGCTGGAGAGGGTGTGGAGAAAAGGTAACCCTCCTACACTGTTGGTAGGAATGTCAATGGATATGCCACTGTGGAGAACAGTATTGAAGTTCTTTAAAAATCTAAAAATAGAGCTCCCATATGATCCTGCAATCCCACTCTTGGGCATATACCCAGAGAAAAGCATAATTTGAAAAGATGCATGTAATATTATTCAGCCATAAAAAAGAACAAAATAATGTCATTGGCAGGGATATGGATGAACCTAGAAGTCATCATTTGAAATGAAGTCAGGCAAAGTCAAATATCACATGATATCAATTATATGTGTAATATAAAAAAACATTGTACAAATGAACTTATTTACAAAACAGAAATATAGTCACAGATGTAGAAAACAAAGTTTTGGTTACCAAGGGAGATGTGGGGGAGGGATAAACTGGGAGATTGGGATTGACATACATACACTACTCTACAGATGGCGTTAGTGGTAAATGACTTATCTGCCAATACAGGAGACATAGGGATGTGGGTTCAATTCCTGAGTCAGGAAGATCCCCTGGAGAAGGGCATGGCAACTCACACTAGTATTCTTGCCTGTAGAATCCCAAGGGCAGAGGAGCCTGGCAGGGCTACCGTTCGTAGTGTTGCAGAGTCAGATGTGACAGAAGTGACTTCGCACACATGCATACTTAAAATATGTAACTAATAAAAGCGTACTGTGTAGCACAGATAACTCTACTCCATATTCTGTAATGACCCACCTGGGAAAAGAATCTAAAAAAGAATGGATATATGTAAATGGTTAACTGATTTCTCTAAAACAAAACTAATATAACATTCTAAATCACCTATACTTCAATACACATTAGTTAAATTATTCTAAAAATGTCTCCAGGCATTGACAATTGCCCAGTTTGTCATACAGGGGAAAAGCCATCCCAGTTCGAAAATCACTGTTTTATACAATATCTCATTAACCCCTGATAATAACCTATAATTCTGAAGACATAACGATTGTCTTGCATCTCAGAAAGGTCATATCCTTACTTGAAGGACCTACCTCTTCCCGCCCTCTACTACCTGTGCCTCCAAACTGATACAGAGGGCTGTTTCCCCTCTTTTCCCTCAGTCTCCTTAAGGCATAGAAGAATGCCACTGAAGGGCTTTGGTTCCACAAGCCGGGCTGCGGTCACTTGTTTAGCCTATTATCCTCTTTGCCTTTCCAGAGAGCCAACAATACCTCAAGTTCTCTAACAATACCTATAAAGGTATCCACTTATTGACAGCAGAGCCAATAGCATGTATATTCTCTGCTCATTCCCAAAAAACAACAAATACTGATGACAGTCACCAAGATTTACCACCCAGTAATATGTCCAATCTGAGGTTGATAAGGGAACATTTAGTGCAATCATCTTAGTCAACACTTCAAATCCTACCCACCAAGCTCTTGAAAGTGTCTGGGACAGCCCATCTCAATACTAGTTTAATGCGTGGTGTATCCCAGCTCTCTGTCAAACTGTCTACAACTATTGAAAATTCTGAGTTTCTTTTGTTCCCACCAGCCTTCTGGTATCATTCTGTCTCCAGTCTTTTCAGACAGGTATTAATGTTTGTTGGAGTTAGTAAATTAAATTCAGAAGCATTTGCTAGTTATTTCAGAAGAATTCAGAATGTCTGCTTAGTAAAACTCCTACCCAACTCCTGTTCGATAAATTACTTCAGAGACTTGTGAACTACACCATAATGCACAGTTAGAAATGAGCCTCAGCACTGTTTTCTCACTGTGGTTAAAACTTTAAAGAGCCATTTCTCATGTTCTTATAAATTCCTTTCAAAAATGATTATATCAACCTTACCACTTCTCCCAGCACTCCTCACTCCTAAGTACTTTTCTATCAACATCCCTGAAAGGTGATGAGATTTATAGACAGGCTAAGAAAAAGTATTCAAACTTCAAAAATAATAATAAAATTTAAAAATAGTCCATGACAGATAAAGAGTATCTTGTTATCATCCTTAAAACTAGGTACCTGGTAATATTCTTTAAAGCCAATACTGAAAACTGCTATCTCTCTACAAGACTGCAACACATCTGGATTCCAGCTGTGTGTTTAGTGACTGAAATTCTGACTACATAATAATCTTTCTAGATTTTTTGAATAGTGCCCTGAATAGTGGTAAACTTGAGAATTCAATATAATTTTACTTGTTAGCATTTATTGTCTCTGGTCCTTAAACCTTTTGATAGAGTGATCCTCCTTGAATGTCTTGAACAGCGGCAGCTACACTCACTCTGTTCTCATTGTTATCATATCCCATTAATGGAGAAAGAACCATTGATTCCTAGTATATATCCCCTACTTCAATTTTCCCTATCATTTCTTCAATGCTAGGAAATCAGAGAAGTCAATGTTGTATAAACTTAATTCCAAAAAATCTTTTTTCATGAGCCTGACAAGTGGAACCAATTGAAAATTGACTACCTATGTCATCTTACTTCTATTTGATAATGTACATTAACCCAGAGTCCCGGTATGGGGACTTTAAACAGTGCTTTATCCCCATCCAAGTTGGAATAAGACTTAATCAGTTCACTGATTTCAATCAAGTTTCTGCAGTCTTGACAGATATCATAAAGGAACACGTATGACATGATATCCATGTCATGACTAAAATATTATAGTGATCATGGTCCCACTCGTTGACATTTCACCAATTCAAACAAATGTTCTGTTAAAGTAACCCCCTGGCCTTTAATATCAGAAAAAGTGAAAAGTGTTAGGCACTCAGTCATGTTTGACTGTTTGCTACCCAGTGACCTATAGTCCACCGGGCTCTTCTGTCAATGGAATGTTCCAGGCAAGAATCCCGGAGTGGGTAACCATTCCCTTCTCTAGAGATCTTCCAGACCGAGGGACCGAACCCAGGTCTCCTACATTGCAGGTGGATTCTTTACCGCCTGAGCCACCAGGGAAGCCCTTAATATCAGACTGCATAGTCAGTTATCAAAAAGGACTTTCCTGCATAGAATCCAGAAGGATATGTAAAGGAAGTATTTATTTAGGGCTCAGACTATTATACTTTTTATGAAATCCACTCAGGAGTACCTACTTCATCTTATCACATCAACATCTGCCTTTGCTTCTGATTTTCAAGATACAAGTAGGACTGGATCCTTCTATGGTAGCCCACATGGCGACTCATATTGAGCTCTCAGGGAGACCCACTTCCCCAAACTCCATGCACTTCCTCTCTCAATTCTTTCTTTTCCTTTTTTTCCCCCTACAATCCAGTCAATCCAAAAATACTTCTTGTTATACAACTTAACCATTACCACTTTAGAACAAAACTGTCATCTTCTCTCACTGAACTGCCATGATAGCCTTCTAGTTTGTCTCCCTACAATCATTAGTGTCTCCTTATTATTTATTTGTCACACGGAGGCCAGATTGTTTTTTATATGAATCATATTTTTCCCTTCTAAAAACCATCTGTTAGCTTCTAGTCATACTCCAAACTCTTTGCCAAAGCCTCAAACAGCCTCCATGATCTGTGATACAGTCTCTCTCCTACACTTTGCCTCTTCAATGGATTGTGTGTGCTGTGCTTAGTAGCTCAGTCATGCCCAACCCTTTGTGACACCTTAGACTGTAGACCGCCAGGCTCCTCTGTCCATGGGGATTCTCCAGGCAAGAATACTGGAGCAGGTTGTCATGCCCTCCTCCAGGGGATCTTTCCAACCCAAGGATCAAATCCAGGTCTCCCATATTGCAGGTAGATTCTTTACCATTTGAGCCACAAGGGAAGCCCAAGAATAGTGGAGTGGGTAGCCTATCCCCTCTCCAGGGGATCTTTCCAACCCAGGAATCAAATTGGGATTTCATGCATTGCAGCTGAGATACCAGGGAAGCCCCTTGAATGGACTACACAGGCACTTCATAAAGTATAAATTGCTTGGTCCTCATATTCATAAACTTCTTTCCTCTGAAGTTTAAATAGATGACTCCTCATCCCATGGACAGAGGAGCCTGGAAGGCTGCAGTCCATGGGGTCGCTGAGGGTCAGACACGACTGAGCGACTTCACTTTGACTTTTCACTTTCATGCACTGGAGAAAGAAATGGCAACCCACTCCAGTGTTCTTGCCTAGAGAATCCCAGGGATGGGGGAGCCTGGTGGGCTGCCGTCTATGGGGTCACACAGAGTCGGACACGACTGAAGTGACTTAGCAGCAGCAGCAGCAGCAGCAGCATTCAGGTCTCTGTGAAGTCATCTTCTTCTCAGAAAGGTATCCTAGTAACTCTATCAAAATGAACACTCCCAGTGAGAATAGTGTTTGCTGTGGGTTTGTCAAATATGGCCTTTGTTGTGTTGTGGTAGGTTCCTTGAATACCAATTTTCTGGAGTTTTTTTTTTTTGTACATCATAAATGGGTGTTTAATTTTGTTGAAAGCTTTCTCTGCATCTGTTGAGATAATCATATGGTTTTTATCTTTCAAATTGTTAATACAATGTATCACATTGATTCATTTGAGCATATTGAAGAATCCTTGCATCCCCAGGATAAACTCGATGTAGTCATAAGTGTATGATCATTTTAATATGTTGTTGGTGTCTGTTTGCTAAGATTTTGTTGAGGATTTGGGTTTTGGCTGATGGTGGCCTTGTGAAATGATTTTGGAAGTTTTCCTTCCTCTGCAACTTTTTGGAAGAGTTTGAGCGGGATAGGTGAGTTTGGAAGAGTTTGAGCGGGATAGGAAGAGTTTGAGTGGGACAGCTCGTCTCTAAACTTTTGGTAGAATTTGCCTGTGAAGCCATCTGACTCGACTTTTGCTTACTGGAAGGTTTTTGACTGCAGTTTCAATTTCGGTGCTTGTGATTTGTCTGTTCATATTTTATGTTTCTTCCTGGTTCAGTTTTGGAAGGCTATACTTTTCTAAGAACTTGTCCATTTCTTGCAGGTTGTTCAGTTTATTGGTGTGTAGTTCCTTGTAGCAGTCTTTTAAGATCCTTTATTTTTCTGCGGTGTCTGCTCTAACTTCTTTTTCACTTCTAATTGTATAGATTTCAGTCCTCTCCCTTTTTTCTTGATGAGTCTAGCTAAAGGTTTGTCGCTTTCATTTATTTTCTCAAAGAACCAGCTTTTGGTTTTATTGATCTTTGCTATTGTTTCTATCACTTTTGTAAATTTATCTCTGCTCTGATCTTTATGATTTCTTTCTATCCACTAACTTTGGTATTTTTCTTTTTCTTTTTTCCTAGTTGCTTTAGGTGTAAGATTAGTTTATTTGTAAGATTGTTTATTTGATGCTTTGCTCATTTCTTGAGGTAGACATGTATTGCTATAAACGTCTCTCTTGCCACCGCTTTTACTACATCCCACTGGTTTTGAGTCATCTTGTTTCAATTGTCATTTGTTTCAAGATTTTTTTTTTATTCCTTCAGTGACCTTTCAGCTATTTAGAAGCATATTATTTACTCTCCATGTGTTTATGTTTTTTACCATCCCCCACCCCATGTGTTTGATATCTAACCTTATAACTCTATGTTCAGAAAAAATGCTTACTGAACTTTTAATTTACTTAAATTAACCAAGATTCAGTTCAGTTCAGCTCAGTTGCTCAGCCATGTCCAACTCTTTGTGACCCCATGAATCACAGCATGCCAGGCCTCCCTGTCCATCACCAACTCCCGGAATTCACTCAAACTCACATCCATCATGTCGGTGATGTCATCCAGCCATCTCATCCTCTGTCGTCCCCTTCTCCTCCTGCCCAGAATCCCTCCCAGCATCAGGTTCTTTTCCAATGAGTCAACTGTTCGCATGAGGTGGCCAAAGTACTGGAGTTTCAACTATAGCATCAGTCCTTCCAATGAACACCCATGACTGATCTTCTTTAGGATGGACTAGTTGGACCTCACTGCAGTCCAAGGGACTCTCAAGAGTCTTCTCCAACACCACAGTTCAAAAGCATCAATTCTTTGGTGCTCAGCTTTCTTCACAGTCCAACTCTCGCATCCATACATGACCACTGGAAAAACCATAGCCTCTACTAGACAGACCTTTGTTGGCCAAGTAATGTCTCTGCTTTTGAATATGCTATCTAGGTTGGTCATAACTTTCCTTCCAAGGAGTAGGCATCTTTTAATTTCATGGCTGCAATCACCATCTGCAGTGATTTTGGAGCCCCAAAAAATAAAGACTTACACTGTTTCCACTGTTTCCCCATCTATTTCCCATGAAGTGATGGGGCCAGATGCCATGATCTTGGTTTTCTGAATGTTGAGCTTTAAGCCAACTTTTTCACTCTCCTCTTTCACTTTCATCAAGAGGCTTTTTAGTTCTTCTTCACTTTCTGCTATAAGGGTGGTGTCATCTGGGGTTATTCATATTTCTTCCAGCAATCTTGATTCCAGCTTGTGCTTCTTCCAGTCCAGCATTTCTCATGATGTACTCTGCATAGAAGTTAAATAAGCAGGGTGACAATATACAGCCTTGATGAACTCCTTTTCCTATTTGGAACCAGTCTGTTGTTCCATGTCCAGTTCTAACTGTTGCTTCCTGACCTGCATACAGGTTTCTCAAGAGGCAGGTCAGGTGGTCTGGTATTCCCATCTCTTTCAGAATTTTCTACAGTTTATTATGATCGACACAGTCAAAGGGTTTGGCATAGTCAATAAAGCAGAAATAGATGCTTTTCTGGAACTCTCTTGCTTTTTTGATGATCCAGCAGATGTTGCCAATTTGATCTTTTGTTCGCCTCCTTTTCTAAAACCAGCTTGAACATCTGGAAGTTCATGGTTCCAGTATTGCTGAACTGTGGCTTGGAGAACTTTGAGTATTATTTTACTAGCATGTGAGAAAGGTTACTCAGTCATAAAAAGGAATTAATTTGAGTCAATTCTAATGTGGTGGATGAACATAGAACTTGTTACAGAGAGTTAAGTAAGTAAGAAAGAGAAAAAACAAATATTGTATATACACACATAAAAATGGAATCTAGAAAAATGTTACTGATGAACTTATTTGCAGAGAAAGAATGGAGATGCAACTGTAGAGAATGGACATGTGGACATATTGGGGGAAGAAGAGGGTAGCACTGACATAGATACTCTATCATGTGTAAAACAGCAAACTAGTGGGAAGCTGTTACATACCAATGAGAGCCCAGCCTGGGGTTTAGGGATGACCTGGAGCGATGGGATCAGAGAGGGAGGGAGGCTCAAAACTGAGACACTTCCCATCAGAGAAATTACCACTTTCTAAATTGTCTAACATGTGTTAACTCCTTATAGAGCAAATACTCTGTGGTTTGCCAGTGTATCTCCAGCAACAGAATGCTGTCTAGAATGTGGTAGGAGTTCCATAAATATTCAGTGAATGAGGCAGTGCCTTCCTGCAATTGCTCATTCTTGCCTTGACTTAGCCACTTAAGCACAGATGATCAATTATTCTAATCTCCATGTTTTTTTGTTTGTATGTTTGCTTTTCTGTGCTTCTGTGTTTTTTCCTGGATAGCTAGAAGATCTTAGATACAGGAAAGGGGATAAGTAAAGGAAGGAAGGAAATTCCAGTTAGAAAGCTCAGAGTCTAGTTGGGCTATGTACACAAGAAGACGGTAAGCCTCTTAAGTTGCTCGTTCAGTCATGTCTGACTCTTTGGGACCCCGTGGACTGTAGCCCACCAGGCTCCATATCTTTAATACTTTGTTATACAAAAAAAAAAAAAAAAACAACCTATATAGTCTCCATTATCTATCTTAATTGCACTACAAAAAGTTCCCATAAGTTGTATTGCTTGTTCAGTTGGAATCAATAAAAGAAGATGGAGATTATCCTCTATGTCCAGATCCCAGGGCTCCACGCTCTAAAGAAAGTGAAAGTGAAAGTCGCTCAGTCGGGTCTAACTCTTTGCTACCCCATGGACCATAGCCTGCCAGGCTCCTCTGTCCATGGGATTCTCCAGGCAAGAATACTGAAGTGGGCTGACATTCTCTTCTCCAGAGAATCTTCCTGACCCAGGTATTGAACTCAGGTCTCCTGCATTGCAGGCAGATTCCTTACCATTTGAACAACCACAGAAGCCTGTTACAAGGGTCACCTCAAATTAAGCCCTTTAATTTAAATAGCACCTCTACCATAGATTATGTGGTAGATTATGTCTCCAGGCTTATTAATTTCTCAAATACCCATGAGTAGTCAGAAAATCTTTGGGTTTAATAGGACTGGGATTTTGCCAGGTTAGTAAGCAGAAAGAGAGGAAATCAAAACTGAGTTGAAAAGGGAAGAGCTAAGACGGGGTGTATAGGTAGTGGGAAAATTATAGGGTCAATCTGATAATCAGAATTGATTGGGAAACAGCAGAGGTGTGAGTCTTAGAGTGGGCTTCCCAGGTAGTACTAGTGGTAAAGAACTCACCTGCAAATGCAGGAGACATAAGGACGTAGGTCAGGAAGATTCCCTGGAGAAGGGCATGGCAACCCACTCAAGTATTCTTGCCTAGAGAATCCCAGGGACAGAAGGAGCTTTGCAGGCTACAGTTCAGAATTGTGCAAAGAGTTGGACATGACTGAAGCGACAGCACACACACCACAGTCTTAGAGTGGGCTGTCAAAGATTGTACTATGCAAAATCACAATATTAAAAGTGTTACAGTTTTGATAATAATAAAGTATAGGCTATAACCATGGGAAGGAAGATAACTATTTCACTTCCAGATGCTGTTGTGTGCACATACACCTATGTACCAAAACTACTAAAAATAAAGAAATGCCTATGGGGAAGCAGTGACCTTAGGAGAAAGCTTGATTCAAACCACAGAAAGAGCTAAATATAATGCTTGCTGCTGCTGCTGCTGCTGCTGCTAAGTCACTTCAGTCGTGTCTGACTCAGTGCGACCCCATAGACGGCAGCCCGCTAGGCTCCCCCGTCCCTGGGATTCTCCAGGCAAGAGTACTGGAGTGGGGTGCCAATGCCTTCTCCAAAATATAATGCTTAGAGAAGAAATTGTATATATAGGTGTTATGGGATAAGCTGTGTTCCCCAGCAATTTTACAGATTGATGTCCTAAAACTTAGCACCTCAGAATGTGACCATATTTTAAGATATAGTTTTAAATAGGCACTTAACTTTAAAATGATGATTGTGCTGGGCCCTAATTGACCGTGACTGGTGTCCTCATAAGAAAAGGAAATTTGGACACAGAGAGTTACAGATAGAAGATCATGTGAAGACAGAAGTGAGAAAATGGCCAACTACACGCCATTTTCTTCATAGGAAACCAACCTTGCCAGTACCTTGATCTCAGAGTTCCAGCCTCAAGAATTACAAAAAACATTTCTGTTGTTTAAGTCACCAATCTGGGTTGCTTGCTATGATAACCCTAGCAAACTGTACAATAGAGGATTTTGCTATCAATATTAGTCTGGGAACATAGTGAAGGAGTTTGATGAGTTGAGATGGAGAGTGATGAGATATTGAATCAAATTAGAAGATGTTCAGAAGAAAAAAGGCTTAGTGATACTGAATGAACTGGAAGACTTGAATTTCTTAGGCTGACAGAAGAGAAGCAATATACAATATAAAGGGATCAAATCCAAGGTTCATTTATGGAAAGAAACGTACTTAAATCTAAATTATTTGCATCTTAGAAGTAACATTTTAGATAGTCAATAGTGGAGCTGCAAGAAGTGTTAAGGATATGTGGACTTTCATTACCATGCAATTATTAATTCATAATACAAAGAAAAAGAAGGATTTATGGTACAAAGAGAAACTAATTTTGCAGAAAAAGCAAGAGAATTCCAGAAAAACATTTACTTTTGCTCCATTGACTATGCTAAAGGCTTTGACTGTGTGGATCAAAACAAACTGTGGAAAATCCTTAGAGATGAGAATACTAAACCTCACCTGCCTCCTGAGAAACATGTATGCAGGTCAAAAACAAGTTTAAATTAGACATGGAACAATGGACTGGTTCCAAATTGGGAAAAGAGTACATAAATCTCTATACTGTCACCCTGCTTATTTAACCTATATTTAAATAACTTATTTAACTTATATATAATTAACTTAATAATTTAACTTATTTAACTTATATACAGCATTTCCCATGATGGGAAAGGCTGGGATGGACGAAGCACAAACTGGAATCAAGATTGCAGGAAGAAATATCAATAATCTCAAATACATAGATGACACCACCCATATGGCAGAAAGCAAAGAGGAACTAAAGAGTCTTTTGATGAAAGTGAAAGAAGAGAGTGAAAAAGCTGGCTTAAAAAAATATTAAAAAAACAAAGATCATGGCATCTGGTCCTATCACTTCATGGCAACAGATGTGGAAACAATGGAAACAGTGGGAGACTTTATTTTCTTGGGCTCCAAAACCATTGCAGATGGTGGCTGTGGCCATGAAGTTAAAAGACGCTTGTTCCTTGGAAGAAAAGCTATGACCAACCTAGACAGCATATTAAAAAGCAGACACATTACTTTGCCAACAAAGTCCATCTAGTCAAAGCTATGGTTTTTCCAGTAATAATGTATGGATGTGAGAGTCAGACCATAAAGAAAACTGATGCTGAAGAATTGATGCCTTTGAACTGTGGTGTTGGAGAAGACACTTGAGAGTCCCTTGGACTTCAAGGAGATCCAACCAGTCCATCCTAAAGGAAATCAGTCCTAAATATTCATTGGAAGGACTGATGCTGAAGCTGAAACTTTGGTACTTTGGCCACCTGATGAGAAATGACTCATTAGAAAAGACCCTGATACTGAGAAATATTGAAGAGAGGAGGTAAAGAGAACAACAGAGGATTAGATGATTGGATGGCATCACTGGGTCAGTGGACATGAGCTTGAGCAATCTCCACGAGTTGGCGACAAACAGGGAGCCATCCACAGTGTGGCAAAGAGTCAGATGGGACTGAGTGGCTGAACTGAACTGAGGGCTGCACACCTGATAAAAATAAATAAATAAAACGATAGAAAGCCTGGCAGACACTTCCGCACTCATAGTGAACCCTTAATAAATGCTCACTGAAGGGAAAAACACTGAATTAATGCCACAAGGAAACAGTCAGATTAAACAATGAAGAATAACTTGTAGTGAAAAAATAACAGAAAGGTTAAGTTACTTACTGATTACATTCCATTACAAAGAACTGCATATAGAATCTCTTTAGAAAGCAATACAACATAGGAGAATAAAGTCATTAGAAATCACAGACCCACTTTTTAGATAATGAGACCCAGCTTTATAATTGTGAGCCACATTTTCTGCAATTTCCCGAGGGAATTTCTTTTTAGCTGAATTTATTGGCAAATACTTGACAACTCATGTCTTAACAAGCAACAAAGTACAACCAATCAATAAACTGTGAAATGACAAATATTAGCAATTAATGTTGAGTATAAACTATGGCTATGTCAGAAGGTAAATAGTCTCAAGTGTTGCTGCTTTACTTTAAATGCTGATAACCTGTCCAGATTTTATTGTTGCACTCAAAATAAAGTGAGTCTCAATTTAGATAACCGAGTATTAATTACTGCTTAGTACCTTGACCAGTGTATAACACTGTCAACAAAATAATCAACCTAAGAAAGAAGTGAAAATTTTTATTTGAGTCAAATTGAGGTTTATAACCCAGGAACAACATCTGAGAAAGTTCTAAGACTTGTTCCACTTATTAAAAGACAGCACAGGTGCTCAGTCACTTAGTCATATCTGACTCTTGGTGACTCCCTGAACTGTAGACCACCAGCCTCCTCTCTCCATGGGTTTTTCCAGGCAAGAATACTGGAAAATACTGGAAGTGGGTTGCCATTAGAAGGCAAAGCACAGTTATATAAGTTTTTTGAGACAGACAGCTGTACATGACATATTTTTAGTAGTTTATACAATCCAGATCTGCAAGTACAAAGTGGTGGGCCACGGTGACCCCCTTATAAGAGCAGGAAGGAATGTCGTCTTCCAAGGAATTGTCTTGTTGATCCTATGAGAATGTGGCTTTTTATGACTGAGCATGTGTTTCTGCTGTCAGGGAGGTTTGGTTGAGGCATAATGCCAGATACACAATACACAGTAGAAGGAGTTAAGTTCAGTTCACTTTCTTCTCAGTCATGTCCGACTTATTACAACCCCATGGACTGCAGCATTCCAGGTTTCCCTGTCCATCACCAACTCCCAGAGCTTGCTCAAACTCATGTCCATCAAGCTGGTGATACCATCCAACCATATCATCCTCCGTCATCCCCTTCTCCTCCCACCTTCAATCTTTCCCAGCACCAGGGTCTTTTCCAGTGAGTCAGTGCTTTGCATCCGGAGAAGGCAATGGCACCCCACTCCAGTACTCTTGCCTGGAAAATCCCATGGACAGAGCAGCCTGGTAGGCTACAGTCCCTGGGGTCATGAAGAGTCGGATACAACTGAGCGACTTCACTTTCACTTTTCACTTTCATGCATTGGAGAAGGAAATGGTAAACCACTCCAGTTTCTTGCCTGGAGACTCCCAGGGACGGGGGAGCCTGGTGGGCTGCCATCTGTGGGGTCGCACTGAGTCAGACATGACTGAAGCGACTTAGCAGCAGCAGCAGCAGTTCTTTGCATCAGGTGGCCAAAGTATTGGAGTTTCAGCTTCAGCATCAGTCCTTCCAATGAATATTCAGGACCATTGGATCTCCTTGCAGTCCAAGGGACTCTCAAGAGTCTTCTCCAACATCACAGTTCAAAAGCATCAATTCTTTGGTGCTCAGATTTTTTTTTATAGTCCAACTCGCACATCCATACATGACTACCGGAAAACCATAGCTTTGACTAGACAGACTTTTTCAGCAAAGTAATGTCTATACTTTTTAATATGCTGTCTAGGTTGGTCATAACTTTTCTTCTAAGAAATAAGCATCTTTTAATTGCAAGACTGCAGTTACCATCTGCAGTGATTTTGGAGCTCAAGAAAATAAAGTCTGTCACTGTTTCCATTGTTTCCCCATCTATTTGCCATGAAGTGATGGGACCAGATGCCATGATCTTAGTTTTTTGAATGTTGAGTTTTAAGCCAGCTTTTTCACTCTCCTCTTTCACTTTCATCAAAGGACTCTTTGGTTCCTCTTCACTTTCTGCCTTAACGGTGGTATCATCCTCGTATCTGAGGTTATTGATATTCTCCTGGCAAACTTGATTCCAGCTTGTGCTTCAATCAGGCCAGCATTTAGCATGATTTCTGCATATAAGTTAAATAAGCAGGGTGCAATATACTGCCTTGACACACTCCTTTCCCAATTTAGAACCAGTCCATTGTTCCATGTGTGGTTCTAACTGGTCCAAGCCGAGCTTCAACAGTATGTTAACAGTGGAGGCCAAATGGCAGAGAACATATTTTATTTTTAATTTTTCTAATCTTATCACAAAATATAAATTTTATTTTACAACATCATCATCCTTCTGATATAGCAACTTTTTAATCACTAAAAAAATTGACAACACTTTCTGGGAGTTGAATGCAATTCGGTTAGCTCCTACTTGAATGTATTATGTCTCTTTTGTTTGCTGTACATATACAGCTTGTACTTGTGCTGCTTTATCGTTGAGGGCAAATCCTCATCTTTTTCTCCCTTTCTTGCTATACATGAAATAAGCATTATATAAATTTCCTCTGTGAATGCACCAAATTTGTAAAAGAGAGGTGAAGTTGTCCTTGTTTTCTAGATGATTTTTATGAATAAGTGGTCATCAAAAATGAGACCTATGGCTGATTCATGTTGAGGTTTGATGGAAAACAGCAAAATTCTGTAAAGCAATTATCCTTCAATAAAAAATAAATTAATTAAAAAAAAAGATGCGACCAGGAAAAAAGGAGAAGTTATACTAACAAATGTAGTTTAAAAAAACAAAAAGAAACCCTACCCAGTTGCATCTGGCAGCTATAGTGATTAAGCAATGTAAAAATGATTGGAATTAAAACTACTAATAGAAAACAAAGACAGCTCAATTGTCTGAATCTGAAGTTAGTAATTTACAGTAGTGATTATAAAATAAATACATACATAAAATTACTTTAAATTTCACAGGAGGATCTTGGAGAATAAGGATGAGCTATACAGACCTCCATCACATTTTAACTTTGTATTTTAAATTCACTAAATTCTTCATCTTTAAAGCATGGAAAGTAATAAATCTGCTTTATAATTTTGTTGAAATCACATAGGTTGGCATACAAGGAAATTTTAGAACAAAGCCTCAGCTTGTCATAATACTCATCAAGTATTAGTAGTATTCGTTGTTATTATGATTGTGCTATTGCAGGAGACCATATGCTTCTGCAAAACGTGGCTCTTTGGCTTAAGGATTGTTTTGGTCTTATTATTTTGAAAAACAGTAGAAACAGAAGCTCTGGGAACAGTAAGCTACCCTTTTCTAATGGAAATTTACATTTATAAAGAATTTCTCCATCTTGGGCTTCCCTGGTGGCTCAATGGTAAAGAATCTGCCTGCTAATGCAGGAGAAGGGGGTTTGATTTCTACTGTCAGAATGATCCCCGGGAGAAGGAAATGATAACCCACTCCAAGTATTCTTCTCTGGAAAATTCCATGAACAGAGGAGCCTGGCAGGCAACAGAACATGGGGTCACAAAAGAGTCAGACACGACTTAGTGACTAAACAACAACTCTCACTGTACCTGGAAGAGAAGGATGACTCTAAGTCATGAGCAATTTCTATCAGTGGAGAAGGCATAGACTCAAGTCTTTTCCTTGTTACTGAACTATTTTTGATAATCATCCCAGGACTCGCCTCCTCTGCACTTTTCTATACTTTAATTAAAGATTATAGTTGAGTTCAGGTTCTAGCCACCTCTTAGAGTTTACTTATTCCTGAGTTTCTCCCATATAAACATATTAATGTATTTCTTTTTTTACTAATTAATCTATCTTTTATCACAGGATTCTCAGTTAAGAACCTAAAAGAATAAAAGGAATTTTCTCCCTCTCCAAACACCATTATTGTAAACAATTTCCTTAATATTTATTGAGCCTCCACTATGTGAAAGTGATTATAATAAAAACAATGTATGAATCTTCAGAGTGACAATCAATTTTAAAAGTTCAGGTTGAAATTTTATCACCTAATTCTTTCCCGTCCACCATCTACACAAATCCAGTCTAACCACCTGAATGCAAAGTTATACTCCTCAGCGATTTAAATTATGCCATTATTCCATTGCCCCTTTTTTATCACAGATTTAAGCTCTTTAGTGCTATGAAACCTGCAGACACAGAAGTTCATGATTTATGTATGTATTTGATAGCCTCACCCTTGACTTCCTAGCCTCACATCTAGACTCTTAAACTGCCTACTTAGCTCTGTTAACTGTTTTTAATCTTGCATATTAGAAAAGCCATTCAAATGTTCTTAAGCATTATCATCTTGGCACTTTAATAGAAATATATCTTTACATTTAAAAAAATGAAACATAACAGTGAATAAAAGCAGTCCTTTATTCACACAGTGTATGCTAATGTTGACCCAACTGCTCTTGGCTTTTCAAAGGACTCTTGTGACTTCCTGGAATTTCCTGAACTCATCACTTTGACGACCATGGCTATTTTAACTTCATTGCTCTCCCAATTGCAAAGGAGCTTTTGACATTTGGATTTTGTGTTCTTCTAATGACAATTGCAATTAAAGCTTTCCCACATCAATAAGCTAAGTTTCTAAGGCCATTTCAAAGGGTGAATTCAATATTCAAATTGCATGATGCTTATTGATTTGGGTGCTACTATTTGTGTGACTGGAAACGTACTCATTAGAAATATTCTTGACACTATTGATAAAAAATAGTGAAAAGAATTAATTTCACTCAAGTAGTCTGTATTCATATAATGAGAACATAGCTGAAGCTCAGATAATTCATTGATTAGCACTGGACATTCACAGAGAAAACTGCCAACTCTCAGGCCTGATAAACAGTGCTTATATTGAAAGGATGAGTATCTAAACTGCATTGACAGATTACTGAAAGTGCAGTTTAATTACTTCAGAGTCATTTTTAAAAGGTCTCCCAAGAAACTGTGGGTTTAGACAGCTTAGAAGTAGAAGCTTCCTCTTTAGCCCACGAGCCCTAGTAGATTCAGGAGCACTTGACGTCCACCCTAGGTTCACAGGGTACAAGTGAGGGCTTCCTTTGTAAGTCTTACAGACACCTGCTGACACAATATATTTTTACTAGCTAGAAAAACAGAATAAATAAATAAAGTAAAACAAATCTGCCCAGAGCAATTCAGAGATGTTTGTTTCATTCACACTTGTGTTGAGATTATACCTACCCATAAACAGTGGGTTAAAGGATAATTATAATTATGTGCATAGTGTGCCATTAAAGTTTTTGTCTTTGCCAAAACATCGATTTATTTGGTTTCCAACCTTTTTAAATCATGTGTTCACTGCATACCTAAAAAAAATGAATAAATAAAAAGCCAAAGTCATTTCAAGTTATTCAGTAATCAGCTGAAGAGCAAATTGAACATTTATCTTGGCTAACATTCCTTCCCAGGCTTAGTGTTTTTAATAAGCCAAAATAAATAACTTTTAAATTTATTTTTACATATATTTATGTAAGAAGAAAGAATACATAATAATCAGAATCATTTGGAAAATAAATGTAGCTCGCATTTCAGGAATCCTTTTCTTGAATAAAAAAAAGAAATCAAGTACATAGCTTTAGATCCTGTTTTGAGCTTAATGCAGATGTGCTAGGAAAAAATAGTAAATACACTCTTTGTATTTAAAAAATAGAAAGGAAATAAATATATAAAAGAAGGGAAAGATGTATATGTATACTCCTGTCATCTCATACTAGGCAGAAGCAAGAAAGAAGCTAATTTTTGGTGATGCTGTCTGTTCTCACTAACAAATGGCACAAAATAGTTGAAGACGCATCAATGGGCAATGACCATTGCTGCTTTAATGTTGTTAAAATGTAGTACATCTATATAATGTAACAATAATGTAATTTATATAGTTGTCTTCCTATATTACTGCTAACTCTATTGTATAGACGGAAACGTGAAGGTATCAGAAGGTTTCAATGACTAACTTAAGGTAGCCTGGCCAGTTGTTGGCAGAAAGGGTACTACTAGCAATAGAAAGTGTCACAGCCATATACAGCAATTCCATTGTAGAGATGTAGCAAATAGGAAAGTGTGTACATAGAAGAGAGACTACATAGCATGGACAAGCAACTGTAAACAGAATATACAATTTTTGACTGATCTGTGTGTGTGTGTGTGTATGGAGACAGAGAGTATCAATTAGAGTAATAATTGTGTGTCTTGTTCTAGAAACCCAGTGAGAAAAAAATGACCATCAGTATAATAAAATTAACAGCAAAAGGAGTTGCTTTCATAAGTTGAATGGTAATTGACATGAAATGATGTATACAGTTTTGTTTGATATTTGCATCTGCTGTATGCAAAGATTGCTTTATCTAGGGGATAGTGGACCTTTTTCAATGAATGCTTTGATTTTTCCTAATATGATGAGGAAGCAAATAATATGAAAAAACATTCACTTCCAAATAAACAATAAACTGTCTATCTAGATAATATCAAAAAATAATCCTTTCTACAAATATTTGAATTCATATATATGAAGAGTTTTATACATCTTACTGAATATGGAAATAGATATTATTTCTTGTCTTTCACTCTAATTTTTTTTATTACAAACAGATTTCTGCATATCATCTTTCTAGTTAGAAAAAATTAGAAAAGTTAGAAAAAAATTTACTTTCCTTAAGATAGTTTTCTCAAAATAGCATTGTTTATCCATATATTAATTTATTTAATAATATTTCCTGAGTACTTACCATACGACCAACACTGTGTCAGTTTCCAGGTGTTAGGTAGTTAGAATAGGAAAAAGGAGTCCAGAATGGTGGTGGTTAAATGACAAAGAAGGGAAAAGCCCATGAAAATGGAACAAAGGAAGGTCCCAGGACCAGGGTGAGGACCTCAGGTGAAACAAACAGCCCTCCTGGCTAGCTCACTTTACACAGGACAGGCTCAGGGGGAGGGAAAAAAAGCATATAAAAGGAGGAGCCAGAATTGAGCCTCAGGCCTCTCTTCTCTTCGCATCTTTTGGGTCAGCCCACCCTCACACCTCGAGGAGGTATTTTCCTTTGCTTGTCAAATAAAACTGAGCTGTAACACTTGTTCGTCTGGCATTTCAATTTTTTGCTGCGGTGAGACAGAACCAAGGAAATTACAAACTCCCCCAGTACAGGAATATCAGGATCTAGAACATACCTTCCCCACTCAAAGCAGCTGACTGGAGGAGAAAGACAGGCAAACTCAAGGTAGCCCTGTAGTGTGATGCTTAGAATAACTGAGAGAATACAGCCTGCAAAGAACAGAGACTAGAGAGACCTGGGGAGACATCCCCAGAGAATGACATCTCAGCTTTGGATCCTCCTGAACAAGCAGGATGCAGTCAAATAAAATGCAGCATGTAGGTAATGAGAGGGGTAAGTATGGCAATTTTAAGCTTCTACAAGCTATTCTTAAGAGGCATATTCAAAAATATTGTGTGCAGAGTGGCTAGATTGGGAGAGCCTTAAGTAGCATACTTTGACTGATACATTAGGTATATAACAAATATAAAACGAGACTAAAATGCAATAGCAGGTCAAAAGGAGACATTTGCATTATATGAAAAGAATTATTTATATGAGAGTGTTTGTATGTATAAGATTCTATTCAATATCTACCTTTTTGCCCTAAAAAGATTTATGTCAGTTATTTTGTACTTTGGATTTCATTTTGAAGCATCTTCTAAGATTATCAAAAATGAGAATCATGAATGGAGAGAGAATCCCTTATTGGTCAGAAATATATTTCCTTTGCTTACCTTCTCTACCTCTCTCCTACCCCAAATGAGTGTTCCATAAAATTGTCTTCATCACTTTCATCAAGAAGTATAGTTTTATCTTCATAAAAGATGATAACAAATGTATGTCATAAAGAATAGGGATTGATAATCTTTGTAATGCTATCTATGCTAATGTAACTACAAATGCTATTCACATTCCTTGTATGTCACAACAGAAAATGCATAATACAGGTAGAACATTGAAAGTATAGTTACAAGTAGTCCTATTCAATAAAACAGTTTATATTCTATTGTCGATAGAATATTTCTAAGCTGTTTGCTTGAATAATGTGTAAGGTAAAGCATTTGACAAGTTAATTATACATTGCTTTAAAAAGTATTTCTTAGGATTTTACTTGGAATTGGTTGTGTTTTAATCCCTTTGATTCTTCCTTTGCTCTTTTATCATAGAACCAGAAAAACAGCTTTTTAAGATTCTACCTGCAAGAGAAGGTGTCTCATCAGGCCCATCTCCCTTTATTTTCAAATGTCTACTCACTTCCTTTCCTTTTTCCTCCCAAGGCAGGAGTCATTCCTGAGGGGAGTGGTCAGTGCCTGAGACATTAGTTGGGAGCCTGTTTTACTAACACTTTAGAAGTCACAAGCCAAATGCAGTTTTCAGATTATAGCGTTCAGATTACATCCAAGCAAGTTTTCTATCCAGACAGTGGCTCTGTTTTGACCATCTTCTTCTCACGCTTTATTTTTTTCTAGTTTATTAAGGTATAGTTATTTACAATATTAGTTTCAAGTGTACAACACAGTGATTCAAAAGTTGAGTAGATAATATTCCTTTCAAATTGTTATAAAAGTTAGCTGTGTTCCCTGAGCTGTCCAATGTACTTTTCTCGCTTATTTTATATGTAGCAGTTTGTACTTTTTAAACCCCTGTCCCTATCTTCCCCTCTTCCTCTCCATCTTTCTTATGACTAACAATGGGGTACATGCATGCTAAGTTGCCTCAGTCGTGTCTGACTCTGCAACTCCATGGACTATAGCCCACCAGGCTCCTCTGTCCATGGGATTCTCCAGGAAAGAATACTGGAGTGGGTTACCATGCCCTCCTCTGGGGGATCTTCCTGACCCAGGGATTAAACCTGCATCTCCTGGGATTCCTACACTGCAGGCAGATTCTTACCAGTGAGCTGCAAAGGACCTGGACACAATCCCACTCATTTTAGATTCAAGGAAAGGAGATGGAAACACAAGTCTTGTTTTGTTCTCCTGGCTTAAGCAGTGTTCTCCAATTTAAATTTTATCACAGCTCTAACTCAGAATGTTAGAGATTTGCCCAGCTACAGCAGCACTTTGTTTCGCATTCAAATTGGACTTCTAGTAAGTATTATCCTGTCAGACAGAAACCCAGGAGTAGAGGAATCCTTGTGTCAAAACCATTGAAAGACCAGTTATCATACAACAGACCACATAGCACATACTTCAAGCTGTTTTCCTAGAAATTGAAAGGTATTTTCCTTTATCTGTGATCATTATGAAGAAATGTATCTACAAACTCATTTATCAATATGTATTAAATATCTACTATACCTTTATGTTCCTCCTATTCTTATCAATTCACCATATTCTAGACTAATATTTTCAAAATCTAGTTGACATTTCAACTTCTATAAATACTAGGTAGCATAAAGATATCAAAACCAAAAAGAGGTGTCTTTCCAAAAACCTTCCCTACCTTAGTCTTATATAATTTAACCCTTCCTCACCCCCAGCCCTCATCTGATTCATTGCAAGTTGCTCTTAACTTCAGCTCCAAAATAAACTTTGAATCTAACCACTTATTTTCTATTTCACTGTTGGCACATTACTCCAGAGCCTCCCTCATTTCTTCTCTTCTTAAAGACTGCAGTTGCCTCCCAATTGATCTTCTTGCTTCATTGGAATTAATTCAGCATTTTACTGATTAGAACTCTGCAATGTCTACCAGTTCTCTGAGAAAAAATTCAAACTCAATATCTTAGCCTTAAAGAGGCTTCATTCAACTGGCCCCCAATCTTATGTCTTAGACTTTCCCTTCCTCCATGATTTCTGTGCCACAGATGCACTGACTTATTTTAATCATCAGCCACCTTTTGGCCACTGCACTAGCTCTTTTCTCCAATAAATTTCTTGCCATTATGTTTTCTGTCTTCATGAACTTGAAAATTATTTTATTTATTTTATAAATATATAGTCATGAAGAAAACTGTAAATCATAAATCAGTATTGTAAATCACTTTTGTTAATAAGATAAATGTTATTTTTTATTTTTAAAAAATGTGTGGCTAAGTAAAAATAGCAGATATTATTTGAAATGTTTTATATTATCTCATAAATATGTTTAGGTAGTATCAGTTCAGTTCAGTTCACTCACTCAGTCGTGTCTGACTCTTTGCAACCCCATGAATCATAGCATGCCAGGCCTCCCTGTCCATCACCAACTCCTGGAGTTCACTCAAGACTCACGTCCATCAAGTCAGTGATGCCATCCAGCCATCTCATCCTCTGTCGTCCCCTTCTCCTACTGCCCTCAATCCCTCCCAGCATCAGAGTCTTTTCCAATGAGTCAACTCTTCACACGAGGTGGCCAAAGTACTGGAGTTTCAGCTTTAGCATCATTTCTTCCAAAGAAATCCCAGGGCTGATCTCCTTCAGATTGGACTGGTTGGGTCTCCTTGCAGTCCAAGGGAATCTCAGGAGTCTTCTCCAACACCACAGTTCAAAAGCATCAATTCTTTGGCGCTCAGCTTTCTTCACAGTCTAACTCTCACATCCACACATGACCACTGGAAAAACCATAGCCTTGACTAGACAGACCTTTGTTGGCAAAGTAATGTCTCTGCTTTTCAATATGTATCTAGGTTGGTCATAACTTTTCAGTTTGCTCTAAATATCATCTTCCATTAATTTTGAAATTTATATACCAGAAACCATTTTTAACAACCTCTAATTTCGGAGAAGGCAATGGCACCCCACTCCAGTACTTTTGCCTGGAAAATCCCATGGATGGAGGAGCCTGGTGGGCTGCAGTCCATGGGGTCGCTAGAGTCGGACACGACTGAGCGACTTCCCTTTCACTTTTCAGTTTCATGCATTGGAGAAGGAAATGGCAACCCACTCCGGTGTTTTTGCCTGGAGAATCCCAGGGACGGGGGAGCCTGGTGGGCTGCCGTCTACGGGGTCGCACAGAGTCAGACACGACTGAAGCGACTTAGCAGCAGCAGCAGCAGCAGTATCTGCTTTACTTTTCTCTCTTAACTATTTCTTAAAACATTGCTATTTAAACTCCCACATGCATATTTAAGAGTCAAGATAGCACTTACCCTTTTCTTACTGATTTGATAGTCATTTATTTTTCTATTATACAATGATTATAAAATGTAACAAAAGTGATTTACAAAATCAACTTATGATTTATGGTTTTCTTTGTGACTATATTTTTTAATGATCACTTTTTTAAGTTGCAAATTATTTGAAAAGTTCTAGTGTGGGTTCAAAAGCACATATAAACACATATAGTTATATGATATTTTACCCATGGTTTTGAATCTAGCATTAGTGTATAACACAAAAAATTATAAGAATTAGTATTGTTTGAAAATTCTTTAAGAATGTTTTAGTTTGGTGACCTGTAGAACCATACTGGAACAGACTAATGGAACTTTTGAACAATATAGAATGAAGTCATTGATTTGCATGCATTAGATGCATTAGATTTGCATCTAAAGGGCAACTTTTATTTTTTAAAATGTGTATCTAAGTAAACAGTGGCAGATTTTATTTTCTTGGGTCCCAAAATCACTGAAAACAGTGACTGCAGCCACAAAATTAAAAGATGCTTGCTCATTCAAAGAAAAGCTATACCAAACCTAGACAGTGTATTACAAAGCAGAGGCATCACTTTGCAGACAGAAAGCTGTATAGTCAAAGCTATGATTTTTCCCATAGTCATATATGGATGTGAGAGTTGGATCATAAAAAAGGCTGACTGCTGAAGAATAGATGCTTTTAAATTAAGGTGTTGGAAAAGACTTTTAAGCGTCTCCTGGACAGCCAGGAGATCAAACCAGTCAATCCTAAAGGAAATCAACCCTGAATATTCATTGGAAGGACTGACAGCTGAAGCTGAAGCTCCAATATTTTGGCCACCCAATGCAAAGAGCCAACTCATTGGGAAAAACCCAGATGCAGGGTAAGATTGAAGGCAGGAGGAGAAGGGGACAACAGAGCATGAGATGGTTGGATGGAATCACTGACTCAATGGACATGAGTTTGAGCAAACTCCAAGAGATAGCGCTGGGATGACCCAGAGGGATGATATGGGGAGGTAGGTGGGAGAGGGCTTCAGGATTGGGAACACGTGTACACCCATGGTGGATTCATGTTGATGTATGGCAAAACCAATACAATATTGTAAAGTAATTAGCCTCAATTAAAATAAATAAATTAAAAAAAAAGAGAGATAGCGAAGGACAAGGAAGCCTGGTGTGTTGCAGTCCATGGGAT
This sequence comes from Bos javanicus, assembly GCF_032452875.1. Taxonomy (NCBI): domain Eukaryota; kingdom Metazoa; phylum Chordata; class Mammalia; order Artiodactyla; family Bovidae; genus Bos; species Bos javanicus. Next base: position 3,745,950 of record NC_083879.1, on the reverse strand, counting down.
CACAAAGAGCAAGACATGACGTAGCAGTAAACAACATCTAAGTAACACAAAAATATTTACTCTGGTAACATGTGATGTGAGAAGAAATGGAAATATTTTCGTTGATAAGAAACAGAGCAGATTCACTTACGCTATTTAATTTGTTATTTTGATCTCTCTGTCTCTTTCCTGCTCTGTTTCAGTCTGTGCCTCTGTCTCTACCAGCCTTCATTTTCAGATGGCTCTCCAGCAGGTCCCCAGATATGTGTTAAGTCAGATGCACGCTCCTCAGACTGATACTCCAGGACAACCAAACATAGAGCTCAGGAACCCCTCAGTAGGCTACTTTTGTGCTGGATGTTTGGATGGATGAATCCAAGCATGTGACTCCTAAACAGCCATTTTTCACCTCAGATCAGAACAACCCAGAAGCTCTCCTGGGCAAGAGCCCTGTTGAATTTTCAAAGTTGGATGCTTTGAGGGTTTTTCTGTCTGGTGTAGGTCTTAAAAGTTGAACCCCAGTTGTGGGGTTCAAACTCTTTGTTCCTTAGGAGAAGTTCTGGGTTTTGAGTTTCTTCAAATTATTAATATAGTTGTATTTATATATGGGCTTCCTTGTTAGCTCAGATGGTAAAGCATCTGCCTACATGCAGGAGACCCAGGTTTGATCCTTGGGTTGGGAAGATCCCCTGGAGAAGGGAATAGCAACCCCCTCCAGTATTCTTGCCTGGAGAATCCCATGGTCAGACCACGGAGTCTCAAATAATCAGAGAGGACTGAGCAACTAATGCTTTCACTTTCACTTTCATGCATATAGAGACAGAGAGCGAGCATATTTCCCATTCAAAACTCTGTCTTATTTTTGCTTTGCTTGATATAAAAATTTACACTTTTGTCGATTTGTTTGAACTTGACACATTTATCTTTGTCAATCTCTTATTTTTAGCTTTTTTTTTTTGTATATTTTATTTTATGTACACATCTGTGCTCAGTTGTTCAGTCCTATCTGACTCTTTGTGACCCCATGAACTGTGGCCTGCCAGGTTCATCAATCCATGGGATTTTTCCAAGCAGGAATAATGGAGTGGATTCTCATTTCCTTCTCCATATACAAATCTAATTAAGAAATATTCATCCACAAAGTTACTTTCCTGAACCTGAGAGTCTCTCTTTTCATGGTGTACTGTAGTTTTATTGTTAGTCTTTTTGGTCTTCCTTTCTAACTTGAAATTTATGTATCTTCTTGTCCCTTTGTATGACTTGCTCTTAGATTTTAAAATATATATTCAAACGCGTATCTTCTATGAAAAGCTTCAGCATATCTTTTATCAAAATTTTTTCATGTCTTTCAGAATCATAATTCTCTTTTGCATTACTGTTGGCAGAATTCTAACAATGGCTTTTAGTTTCATAGGTAGACTGTCAACATTTGTTACATGTAAATATAATCAATTCAAGGGTCGTATCACTTAAGGTTTCCAGTGCTGGGAGATATCTCTAGGCAGTCCTTCTGATCAGCTTCTTTATGAGAAAAACGGGGTTCCAACTCATGATGTTCATGTAAGAGGACCCTGCACTTCCTCCCACAAACACACTGAATGCACAGCTACAGATATAACAACTTCCTGTGAAAATTGCACTTGGAGAGATAGAAACCCCACATTGATACAGTGTAGAAGAGGCTGGAACCCAGTTTTACCATAAACCCCACCCTAGCTCAGTGAAACACAGTTAGGAGAAGACTCAAAATCCTGAGCTTTTCCATGAGGAGTGAAGGTTTTGAGCACCACACTGGGCATCCCCACATTTAAAGATCTGTATCTGAGCGATGAACCACCAATACATCTAAATGTGAAAATCTGTTAGGGCTCTTGCCCATGAGGTCCATGGAGTTGTTGCGATCCAACCTTAGAAACGGCTCTTTAGGGTTCACGTGTTTGGAATCACCCATCCCAAGTAGAGAGGCAGTCTGTTGAGGGGCACCCCTGCCGAGACTTTGTCTCAGCGTGTCAGCCTGAGGGGCAGGCATCTTGTTTGACACATATTTGGGGGCCTGCTGGGGAGCTGTTGGAACATGGAGGCTTGCAGGGACATTTCTGTGCTCTCCTTCCGCCATGCTCCTTGGTGCCAGTACCCTTTGCAAGGAAGATTTTATCCATGTCTAGCGTCTTGGTTCTTACTTCTGGTGCCACGGGTTTTTGCAGCACCGACCCAGCAGGTGCCCCTTGATCAGCTAGCTCTGGCAACCAGGGGCCCATGGGACTGTAGCAATCAGAAAAATATTGATAGTTCTTAGCAGTCAGCCACCTCGGGGCACTGTACAGACCGCAGCTGACTAAAATACACTCCCTGTCATTCTGTGGAAAAAGCCTATTTGCTTATTCTAAAGCTTCAGCATGAGAGACAGACTTCAGGTTTTGCTCACATCTAAAGACCTATATCTATATCACATCCAAAGGTCTTCTCTTGTGGCTCAGCTGGTAAAGAATCCGCCTGCAATGTGGGAGACTGGGTTCAATCCCTGGGTTGGGAAGATTCCCTGGAGAAGGGAAAGGTTACCCCCTCCAGTATTCTGGCCTGGAGAATTCCATGGACTGTACGGTCCATGGGGTTGCAAAGAATCGGACAGGACTGAGCGACTTTCATTTTCACTTCACAAAGGACTATACACCTGCTCTTGGGGCCTGTAAGCCACTGCACACCATCTAAGCACTGTCCCTCTGCCTCACCCCAGCTCACCAGAATCTCACAGACAAGAGCTTATGCAGCAGCCCCAAGATTTTGATGACCAGCCAGGGGACACTCTAAATCTCCTTGGCACTGGCAGCCAGTGGAGATTACATGGTCCCACATATGGTATATATTTGCATACTCTAAAAGCTACTCCCTGAGGGTCCAGGTTCCAATTAACCTGAATCTACATGTTTACTGAGATTCTCCCATTTGAGACACTCACAGGTCTTGGCACAGACTCAACTACTGGGAGTTATTAAGAATAGAGTAAGCTGTTTGGACAACCACAGAGGTTTAAGAGGCAACCAAGACCTAGGGTGGGTTGAACAACGCGTTTCATCTCCTACAGGAAGCTGCTTCTTCAAGACTAGGAGAAATGGCTATTTTGTCTAAGGTATAGAAACTGACACACAGAGTCAAGCAAAATGATGAAACAGGAAAATATGTTTGGAACAAAAGTAAAGGATAAAGTCTTAAGGGGAAAAAGTAATGAAATGGAGATTAGTAATTTACCTGATAAACAGTTCAAAGTAATGGTCATAAGGATTTTCAGGAACTCAGGAGAAGAATGGATGAACACAGTGAGGACTTCAAAGTAATGGTCATAAGGATTTTCAGGAACTCAGGAGAAGAATGGATGAACACAGTGAGGACTTCCACAATGAGATGGAAAATGTAAGAAAGTACTAAACTGGAGTCACAAAACTAAAGACAAGAATGGCTGTCATCTTGGCCATGACACTTTCCTACCTGTGTTCCAGGTGGTATTTCTCACTCATTGGATTTTTTCAGTCATATCCCAACTACTTCCTATCCTCCAAAAAAAAACCTTAAAATTGCTTTATCTTTATGGTCCTTCACTGTGCTTTCCAGAATTAGAAATTAACTTGTGTCTAGTACCTTTGTTGTCTTTCAGTAAAGTTTGGAGATGAGAAAAAACTTTACACTTAGTCTATCATCTTGAACCGAAAGTTTAAGGTCATATAATTTCTGGAATACTCTGTCTTCCCCTTCTTCCTCCTTGGTCTAACAAAATTTTTCAAGGGCTGTTTTTCAAAGGCCATGTTTTGTGCCATCTCTAGCTGCTTCCTCAATAGAACTTCTCATTCACTGCACCAGCTCTGGTGTTCTTAACACATCCTTTCTCATGGCTCATATATAATATCTTCTTCCCTCAGTTGTTTTTGAAGTTATAATTTCTATTCACAGTTTTTAGGACCTATTAGATACTATTAGGACCTGCCACAAAATTTTGTAGAGAGTAGATATTCAATAGATACTGATATAAAATAAAAATCTCAAATTTTAAGCATAAAAGACCCTTGATGATTATATAATTCAATATGCTTTCTTTGTGGATGGCATAACAAGATCACACTAGAATCCACACTGACAGAAAGTGCCCAGGGTCCTTTGTATTAGGTGATGAACTCACAGACTTTTGAACTTAGAGGCAAATAAAGAGTTACTCAACACTCAGAGTAGATATTTATACCTTAGTTGATGGCCTGACATGCAGCTACCTTGTGAATACTTTTTGTGATTTTAAAAATGCTCACTTTTTTTTTTTTTTTACAAAGCGTTATATCATTTTTAAACAGATATAAATATAGAGTGTTTTTACCTTAACTAAGTAATTCATGCTTAACTAAATTTTCCTGTCATTAAAAACTCAATTCTGATCTGTTATTTCAGCTCAGTTCCTTTTCCACATGACATTCTTTCAATTGTGTACAACAATAAAATTACATGTATGTCAGAGATTGAAAATGTCAGCACATCATTGGGGTATAGGGCTGTCACTCCCCCATACCGTGATCATGTAATTCAAAACAATTTTCTTGTTGAATCTGGATCTAACTTTAGAGTTCTTTACTAAGTTTTGTGGGCAACTTCTGCCTATGGATGATCAGTGGTACCTATAATAAATTGTATACTTGCTGAAAATATTCACAGTCTGTCTCTGGGATGCTGACCTTACTTCCCCCTTACCTGTAGGATCTAACTTTGAAACACATATTTGACTTAGTTTGGCCAATAAAATGTGCATGGAATTGAATATGTTGCTTGTAAGCAGAAACCTCAAGAAGCAATTGTAATTCACATTTTTCCAGGTCTCCTTTCACTTTGCTGTGGGGGTGTCTATGTTAGTAAAGCTCTTGCAATAAAAACCATATCAAGAAAAATTACAACATGAACAAGAAATAAGCCTTTGCGTTGTTAGTCACCGACGTGTGGTTGTTGTTTGTAACTACAGCAAAGACTATTCTCTCCTGAAGCACTGTGAATGAATTCACTCATTTATTCATTTATCAAATAGGTTTTCATCTCCAATCATTATTAGATTCTGGGAACACAGCACTAAAAAGACATATAAGTTCTGTGTAGAACTTACATTAAAAAAAGAAACCTATTTTTAATGTTTTTAACACAACAAAGAATTAGAGATTGACATAAATGCAATGGATGGAACTGATTATATATTATGATAGAAGAGGAGTGGACAGATAGAGACTGAAATAGATACTGTGTTTAAAAGCCCTCTTGTAAGGAGACAGAATTTATACCAAAGTTTGAAAAATATGATAATTAACAAAATATGAGAGATTTTGAATAAAGTAAGAATGGATCAAGTGTAGTGATAATATGATCAAAAAGCTAAAGGGAAAAAAAGAACATGATGTATGTCAAAAATTGAAAGGAAGTCAGTGTGAGCTGAAGACTGTTGAACAGTTAATAGCAATGAGTTCTGAAAGCAATGAGTCAACTGTAAGACTGTAGACAAAGGTGTGGTGTGCACATGTGAAAGGTCACTCTGCCTACTCTATGGGGTGGAAGGAGAAGAAAGCACTAAGACACCTTTGAGGTAATCATGGGAAACAATATGGGGACGTGGACTAGGACAAGAGCCATGAAGATTGTGGCCATATGAAAAATTTAATATGAGAATGGAATCAGCTGGAATTGCCAATGGAGTAGAATAAAATTTGAGATTAAGGACAGAATAAAGAGTAACCTTGGTGTGCCATTTCCTGAAAGAGTGGCATAAGTACAGGCTTTTTATGGTGAGTGGAAATGGAGAATTCAAAGTTGGGCCCAATAAGTTTTTGTTTTGCTCTGAAATGTTTACATGGATGTCAGGTATACAACAGGACATATGACTGAAGTTCAAGGGTAATATCCATGCTGGAAATATAAATTTGTGAATTATTACAATATAAATGCCATTTAAAGGTATAGATATGAATATAATTTCTTAGCAAAAACATATATAGACAGGAAAGTGAGAACCCAATATTGAGCCCTGCACGACATCAGTCCACCAGGAATTTAGTAAGGAGCAATGCCAGTGAAGAGGACTGAAAAGAATCCATTTTGAGAAAGAGGTGAATGCATTAAAATGATATAACAGGAATTATTAAGTCTTTCCAAAATAGAGTGATTTGTCACATCCACCAAATGCTGTTGAGACACCAAGTGAGTTAGAGAAGAATAGTATTTATGAAATTTGGTAACATGAGAGACTCTTAGAGATTTTGAAATAGTCAGTGAAGGAAGAATCTGGACCAAGAAAGGTAGTACATGAGTTGCAGTCAAAGAGGTGCGTGTGCCTCTCTTTAGCAAATTGAAGCTTATTGAAAAGGAGAGAAGAAATAGGAAAATTCCTGGAAAGTGTCACGCATCTGTGGAGGATGTTTAAAGAATGTGAGGCACCAAAGCTTGTTTCATCTTGATGGAAATAATCTATATTAGGAAAGAGATTTATGACATACTAGAAAAAAATCATAGCCACAGGCATGACTTCCTTGAGATGATGGAAAGGGACAGAACCCAGAGCACATGTGAAGACATTGGACTTTAATAAGAGGTCAATTCATTCCTTCATCTTTACTTGACTGCAGCAGACAATGGTGCTTCAGGGGCAGACAGCTCTATGGACTGAGTGATGGAGAGAGAGCAACTGTGAGATCCCCTCAGTGAAGTGAGGGTAAATCAGGAGTAAGGAGAGGGCGAGAGACCTTAGTAATATATGAGCAGGAATGAAACAGTTAAGCAGAAATATCAAGCTGATAAAGAAAACATAGCAGACTCAATGATGATTGATTTCAAGTGTGGCTGGTCAGTGTGGTTGTAGGCTAAGACAAATACTGTGGTTTATCCAGGGTTTCCGTTTGGCTTCAGAGTATGACTGACAGCGAAAGGAGTAAGCAATTATATTTAGACTAACACTACACCATCTAAACTAGAGAACACAGAAATGAAGAGACAAGGCTGACAGGTTGTAAGCTGTGGGGTAAAAGGATGAGATATCTCAATGGGGTAAAAGGATTATCAGTGCAGAGGCATTTGGGTAAGTGAGTTGGAATGTTAGGAGGTAACGGGCAGAGTGAAGGAAGCAATTTCTAGTGACAACTGTGTGCTGTCCTGCTCTTAAATATTCCCTGCTTCATCTTTTAATGCAACTGTGATTCATTTAGTAATCCCTGTTTCATAATATTCTTTCTTCTTTGCCTCCACTGCTTTAGCTATTTTTATCCTATTGCACTGTATGCATTTTTGTCAGCAACTTATAACTTTGTGTGGAACAAAGCAAGGCGTTAATTAATTAATTTGAATATTTCAAAATCCTTCTTTCATGGCATGGTTTCTAGATCTGTTGCCATCTCAGTTCCTCTTCTCTGAATGGATTCCATTTTTTCAAAACTCTTAATAAAATGAAATACCAAAATTGAAGAATGATCACTTAGAAATAGATTAAAAGTGTCATTGTCAGTGGTAGGAAGACTTAAGACAGAGACCCAAGCTTCATGTCTCCTGATGCAGTGTGTGTGTCTCTCGATCTGTACAGTGAACTAAGAATGATTGAAGCTATTTACTGAGCAATGGCTTCCCAGGTGGCATTAGTGGTAAAGAACCCGCCTGCTGGTGCAAGAGACCTAAGTACGCCCGTTTCATTCCTGGAGGATCCCCTGGAGTAGGAAATGGCAACCCATTTCAGTATTCTTGCCTGAAGAATCCCACGGACAGAGGACCCTGGTGGGCTACGGTCCATAGCATCGCAGAGTCGACTTAGCAGACATAAGCTGGGTCATAATCTTTTTCCACAATGACGTTTACAAATTCTTACAAATAAACATGAGAAAGATATTGACCATTTTAGAGAAAGAAAACTGAGGCTTAGGAAAATTAACCTGTACAATGTCACACAGCTAAGTTGTAGTGGAGACCATATAAAACATCAAATAGTCTGAAACCACAGTCCATTTTTTTTCCCCTTTGTTTTGAATGCATTTTATTCAAGCAAGCTCAGGTTGTATTTTCTGGTTTTAACAACCACTCATATTTAAATTGAATTTATAATAAATTAAAATTCCTTGGTAGTCTTCACATACTATTAGTTTTTTTTCTTCTTGCACAATGCCAGAAACATAATAGGTACCTAATAAATATTTAATTCTCTGAATTAGTTTTTGGTTCAATCAGTAAACTGAATAAACTCTGCCTCACATATCTTCTTTCCAGTAATTAATTAAAACATTGATTAGAATAGAATTGAAGACAGAGTCTAAGAGAAACTTCTTTCCATCATTCTTCTAGCATGAATGTTTAACCAACTACGTCAATTTAAAATTCATCTAATATGCTATCTCTAACATACATTCTTTTTTCTTTTTTTAAATTTTATTTTATTTTTAAACTTTACAATATTGTATTAGTTTTGCCAAATATCGAAATGAATCCGCTACAGGTATACCTTTGTCTTGTCTACAAAAATAATCTGAGAAGCTGTCAAAAATAGTAATAAAATTGAATGTTTCCCCATCATATTTACTTGATCCCTCTGCCCCCAAAAAGTTATTTAAAAGACAGTAAAGAACCTGCCCACAATTCAGGAGACCCAGGTTTGGTTCCTGGGTGGGGTAGATCCCCTGGAGAAGGGAATAGCTACCTAGTCCAAGTACTCTTGCCTGGAAAATCCCATGGACAGAGGAGCCTGGTGAGCTACAGTCCATGGGGTGTCAAGGACTAGGACATGACTGAGTGACTAACACTTATTCTTAGTGAACCTATGCTGGTTTCTAATGATCATTGCTAGCTCTTCTGAGAATACACAATCCATCTTGGTAATTAGTGGTCCAATTTTATGTGTATTTTGTTTAGAAATAATTCTTTGCCCTTTTTTTTGTTGTTTTTTTTTTCCTTAATAGCATTTGTGGGTAATATCTGTCTGTCAATATATTTAGTCTCTCTTTGTTTTCTTTTCGGTCCTTTTGTGTGTGTGTGTGTGTGTGTGTGTGTGGCAGAAAACTCTTCCAACACTAATTGAATTCAATATTACTTTTTGTTTCCTTTTTCCATAGATGACAAAGAGTTCTCTGTGCATGTGTCTGGAATAGAGCAAAATAGGTAGCATGATTTGTGGGTGCCAGTAAGGCTTTGATATTACATGCATTCTCTGAACAGATTTGCATACAATGAATGGTAGCCCTTATCTTGACAGTAAACATTTTCTGTTTGGCCTTGTACTATATGGAGTCCATAGAGTAGAATTTCTAAAACTTTGGAAATGAGAAACAGTAGACAGTATTTGGAGACTTGACCCCTAAAACAAACACATAATTATGTATGTACATAATTATCTTCAAAAGAGCTGATGAGGAAAATTTTGCTGTAACGTAACCAAAGGCACTAGTATATTTCAAGAAGGACTACATCACAGCACTGTGTAGGGTGGGATTGTTCTGTAAGAAAGCAGAGAATAAGGAAGTTAATAAAGAATAAAGGAAAGTATAGCTTGTGAGACCTTGAGGCTCTGTTCAACAGAGATTCTTTTCCAATAGACTTCAGATCTCTAGCCCTACTGGCAAAATCATCCCCATTTGAATTATCAAGTTATCTTAGTTCTACTAGTAAGCATTTCATTAATCCATTTCCTTTTCTTCAATTCCTTAATCATAATGGAGTTTCCTACATCAGGTTTGATACTATGTTATATATTGCTTGTTAATAGGGAGAAAATATGTTCATCATGCAAACATAAATATTCCCATTCCTGGGAAGTCATTTTTCAGTGTAAACTAAAACTTTGATACTGGGCTAGAGAAATATATCTTTACTAACCCATTTCATCTCACCAGAGATATTGCTAGACTGGGAAGTGTAGTGTAGCTGTGGGCCTAGTAAAATGAAATGTTTTGCTGATCTCAGCAGTGCATCTAGAAGAGTTTTGTGATTTATCTTTCATCTATAGGATATGAGAGGAAGCG